>NW_026843710.1:19047500-20297500 GCF_030254825.1 Meriones unguiculatus | reverse complement strand
CTCCTAATAAGTGAATACATACCATATTAGCCTTTTGGCATTTAGTTACTTTACACAGGATGATTTTTTCTGGTTATATCTATTTGCCTGAAAATGTCTTGTTGTCATTTTCTTAGCTGAATAATACTCCATTAAAGAAATTTTCCATGTTTTCCCTGAAGGAGATTGTCAGTCCTGTTCTTTAATCTTTGTAAGTTGCTGGGACTATAATCATTGTAGTGAATGACAAATTTTCAGAATAAGAATGTTCTTTTAGCCTAGAATTTTCTTCTGATTTCTGGTTATATGATTTGCAAGTCAGCAAAGGCAACACTGCTTATAGAGATTTGGCATCAGTAGTGAGGAACATCATTAGCTCTCAAATAGTTTATTGCCACTCAGTTCTCCTTTTACACTCAACGATCTTTCTCTGTTTCAGCCAAACAAGACCCATGTATTGTCTGGTCTCCTCTTTTCACTGCTCTTAAAGACTCAATAGCCCAGGGAACCCAAGGCCCTGCCAGTCTATTATATCAATAAGAATGTGAAGGTATATTTAGTGAGTACCCAGTAATTGCTAAGGTCAAAATCACAACCTTGGAAATTTCAGATCCAAAATCACAGTAGGAGACCACATTGTCATTGGCTACATTCCCCTTAATTCCAATTTGCTTTATGTTCCCTACTTAGGAAGTTGTCTAATTAAACAATAAATTTTCAATTCCTACCTGACATTGTAACAGAGATAAACAAGAGTAAAGGTGAGGGATCTGGATAAAAGGATTAAGTAAATGTTTGCTTGTTTTCACAGTAAAAGTCACATGTGCACAGGATCAGAGCTACAGGACACTGAGGAAGGTTTATTTTCTCATCCGTATGGAAACCTCAAGATTCACTCACGTGTGAGTGGAAGAATGATGTCATGAAACAGGTGAAAACTAGTAACAGTTTCATGAGCTAGTTATTAAAAGGGCCAAGTGGACAGCCTGCTGGAGTTAAAGGGTGCTGATTCCTACGTGCCTCTATCTGAGCAGCCGAAAGCACACAACCAAGAGATGACATTTCCTGTGTCCAATACTTTTAGTTCAGGAAAAATGTCACACATGTTTCAAGAGGTCATTAATAAACTCATGTGTCCTTGACATGTGACATTCACATTATTTCAGGTTCCATTGTTAAATGAACAGATATGTTCTCAGTCAGTGAACAACTTTCTGTGAAAATGCACCCTGACCAAGCAACTCTTTGTACAAAAAGCTTTTAAGTTGGACTTGTATTGTGACTGAGACCATCCATATTGTTATGTCAGCAAGCAGTTATTTTAGTCCTTCAGCAGAACTGAAAGCATTTTGTACTGAACATAAATGGCAGGCAGAGAGAGAAATAGCTAAAGAGAGAGATTCAGAAATAGAGAGACCAATACCCAGCATCCTATAATATAACTCCAATAGAAATTACATTATCTAACAAGGCCATACCATCTAACCATCTAACCAGACATTTCCTCACTGTGGACTAATCTTATAAATACATGAGCTTCATGGAGACATTGAAATTCAAATTACAAAGAAGTAGAAGAAAATGAAGGGACTTCTAGGATAAACAAACATAGTTATCCAGATAGTTTGTTATTTAATAAAATATTTAAACTCCCAGCAAATTCAAAGTTCTAAAGAACAGGACTGTCAATCTCCTTTGGGAAACATGTGGATTATTCCCATAATGGAGTATTATTCAGCTAAGAAATTGACGTCATTATATTTCCTGGAAAATGGATGGAACCAGAAAAAGTTATTCTTGGTGAAGTAACTAAATGTAGAAAGCCTAATAAGGTACGTATTTACTTATTAGGAGGTCTTCTAATAGTGGGGAATAAAGTTCCAATAGGAAATCTACTAGGACCAAGCCAGTCTTCCACTATGAGGATTGAGTGTCACTTAATTTAGTTGTTGGACCAGGGCATGCTACAGAAATTTTCAAGCACCCCAGGCTGTTGTTATTAAAACATGTTTTTCTCTGCCCTCAACTGATAGATTAGTGGCATGTTCTTATACACACAGAATTGTTTCCTTCTGTATCAAATGAGAAAGCATAGAGACCCACAGTCTGATATTATGCAGAGAGACCTTAAAACACCCACCTCTAAACGGGATTTCATTATGAAATTCACCCTCTTCTCATAGCTCTGGATATCTGCAGGAGAGAAGACAGAAAGAGTATCATAAGCAGAGGGAATTGAGGACACAAGGAGAACAATACCCTCAGAATCACACTGCAGAGGAAGATCATACAACTACCCTTGTTGAGACCTGATAAACTAAGGCCAGATAGAAGTGGGAAGAGGTCCTTCTGAATCAGGTAACTACAGAAAGAGTGTAAGGGTAGAAGGAGAATGGTTGGTGGGACTTAAAGGAAAAGATGGAGGGGAATAGGGGAAACAGAGTAAACAAAATATAATAAATAAATACATAAGAAAAACTGTGGTCAAGGTGATGCAATATAGAGCTCATCAGGAGTGATGCTTCTTCTTCGGGATTGTTCCAGGGGCATGGATTAACTCAGTTTTCTTGAAGGGACTTGGCAGTGAGACTCTGATCACAGTCCAAAGAGTTTATGAACAACACATAATTCAATTGAGGCATTCTAAAGAAAAAAAAATTGTGGCACATGGGTAGGAATTTGAACCTAGTAGGATCCTTGCAAAAAGACTGTAATGTATATTATATGAAATTCTCACATAAGCTATAAAAATAATATGTTGACCACTTTTATAATGACTTTTAACATAGAGAAAAGATTCCGTATAAGAAGGGCAGAGTTTGACTGTGTAAGGCATGCTTTCCAGGAATTCATTATGTAGCAGAGAATCCTTGCCATGAACTAGTGGTAACCCAGGTATGTCAGACCCTAGGAGCTCAGGTGGCATCTCTGAACAAGCAGTCCTGGCACTAACACTAAGTTTATAAGGTTTGTCTGGAGGACCACAGAAGGAAAAACAGCTGCTTTTGTGTCCTAGTCATATAACAAGGACCAATTGCTCTTTCCTGAAGGCCCAATTTTAACTGTAAACCTCAGAATCAGGAGCATTCTTCACTGACCACTAAATAGGACACAGTTTCAAGTACAGTCAGAACTGTACTTTGGGTGTCAAAGGACCCCTGCTCTTGAGAGGGCTGCCAACATTAGTGTGGAACAAATCCAGATGTCAAGTAGTTTGTGTTCCCTCAGTTATCCTTTTACACTAACTGATCTTTCTCTGTTTCAGCCAAAACAGTCCCAGGAATTACCCAATTTCCTTCTCTTTTTCCTGCTCATAAAGACTCAATAGTCCAGGGAATCGAAAGCCCTATAAGCTTATTATATCAATAAGGATGTGAAGATACATTTAGTGAGTATGCCCGTAAATGATCAGTTTAAGGTAAGAACATAGGAAATTTCAGTTCCAAGTCCAAAGTAGGAGAGTAGCTTGTCATTTGGTACATTCCCTTTAATCCGACTTCACTTTGAAACTACCCTACTTAGGAAGCTGTCTCTGCCCTAAACTGATTGATCAGTGCCATGTTCTTGGATCCACAGAGATGCTTCATTCTGTATCAAATGGGATTGCTTACAGAGACCCACAATCTGATATTATGCAGAGACCTTAAAAAAACAGCTCTAAATGGGATTGCCCTATGAAATTCTCCCTACCCAAAGAACTCTGGGAAGCCTGCAGAATAAGAGTCAGGAAGAGTATTTTAAGTAGAGGGAATTGAAGCCAAAAGGAGAACAATGTCCCGAGAATCAGGCCCCAGAGAAAGATGATGGAGCCTGCCTTGTTCATACCTCATGAGCTAGGGACAGATAGAAGGGGGAGGAGTTCCTGCCCTATCAGGGAACTAGAGAAGAACATAGGGATAGAAGAAGGAGTCTGAGTTAAACTGGAAGGAGAAGAGGGAGGGGGTAGAAGAGGAAATACAAAGGGAACAAATCGTAATAAGTAAATACATAAGAAAATCTGTGGTCAAGATGATGAAGCATAGAGCTCCTCAGGACTGATGGCTTCTTCTAGGGGGTGGTGCCAGGGTGGGGCATGGATGAACTCAGTTTTCTTTAAAGTTTTTGGCACTGAGACTCTGATCATGATTCAATGTGAAGATGAAAAATGCATACTTTAATTGATGTATTTTAAAGAAAAATTTAACGTTACACATTGGTAGGAATTTGAAGCTGGGAGCAATGGAAAAGGAGTGTAATGCATGTTATTAGAAATATCCACATAATCAATAACAGTTATATGTTGAAAACTTTTACTGAGGACACATCTGTGCATTTAACAAATAACAATGGAATCTGTGTTAGTGTGAAACACACATGTCAAGGACTAGTGACTTTATTAATAACCAGTTGAAAGAAATATCTGACTCTTTTCCATAACTAAGAGTCATCTCTTGTTTTTGTGCTTTCAGCTGCCCAGATTGAGGTGTGTAGGGCTGCTCAGCCTTTCTCTCAATCTGTCCACCTGGCCCTTATAATAACTCGCTCCTGAAACTCTTCCTGGCTATCACCTGTTTCATTTTTCTCCCACACAGCCCCAAAACACCTAACTCTTGTGACATAATAATTGCATTTTGATGTCATAATACTATTGTGAATTCATAATACCATTGTGATGTCATACTACAATTGTGATATTATACCACAATCATGTCATAATGGCATTGTGCTGTCATAATAGCATTGGTATGTCATGATGAATTTTGATTTCATAATGCCATTGTGATATCATTATAGTTTTTTGATGTTATCATAGCATTTTGATGTCATAATAGCATTGTGGTGAAATATCTTTATGATGTCATAATAGCATTGTGTTGTCAAAATAGCACTGTGAAGTCATACCACCATTGTGATAGCATAATACTATTGTGATATCAAAATTCTATTGTGATGTCATATCACAATCACGTCTTAATAGAATTGTGCTGGCATAATAGCATGGGGATGTCATGATGAATTTTGATGTCATGATGCCATTATGAAGTTAATAGCATTGTGATGTCATAATAAAATTGTGAGATATAAAACCTTGGTGATAGCATAATAACATTGTGATTTCATCATAACATTGTATATCCTAATATAATTGTAAAGTCATAATAGCATTGTAATGTCAAAATTCATTGTGATGTCCTAACACAATCATGTTGTAAGAGCATGTGATATCATCACAATAAGCTGGTGTCATAATAGCATTATTATGTCATAAAAGCATTCTATTGTCATAAAAGCATTGTAATGTCAAAATAGTATTGTGAAGTCATAATAACATTATGAAATCATCATACCATCTGGATGTTATAACATTGTGATATCATAGTAGCATTTGGATGTCAAAATACCTTTGTGATGTCATAATAGCAATGTGACTTAATATAATTGTGATATAATAATAGCGTTGAGATATGATAATAGCATTGTGATATTATAATAGCACTATGATATCATACCATAATCATTTTGTAAATGCTTTGTGATGTCATAATATCATTGGGATGTATTGATGAATTTTGATATCATGATGCCATTGTGATATCATCATAGCATTGTGATGTCATCATAGCATTGTGATGTCCTCATAGGTTTGTGATATCATCACAGCATTGTGGTGTAGTAATACTGTTGTGATGTCCTAATACCATTGTGAAGTCTCTGTGAGTCATAATTGCACTGTGATGTCATAATAGTATTATAATTTCTTAATATAATTGCTATATCATAATACTATTGTGAAGTCATACTAACAGTGTGATGACATAGTAGCGTTGTGAAGTCATAACACCATTGTGATGACATATTAACATTGTGATGTCATCATAACATTGAGGTGTCATAATAGCTTTAGGATGTCGTAACATTGATATATCATCATGGCATTAAGATGTCATACCTTTGCCTGACTACAACAAGGTACACTAAGCAAGTCCTAAATAGTTCTTCCTTCACAGATATGTCTGTCAAATATTCTGAGCCAGAAGGCTGAAGATTGTGCTCCAATATGACAGAGAGTTATAGGTGACTATTCAGGTAACAAATTGTTTCTGTCATTTTCTTATTTTTTGGAATCTGCTAACATGCACTTCCTTTTTCCTCTAGTAACTAATTTTATTCCTTCTCAAGTCTCTGATGGGGTTGAAGAGCAACTATTTATTCTGCCACAATTAAGCTTAAGTTGTTTAGAATTTAAAAATTGTTTTCATATAGGTAATACCAATAAGGATAAAAGTTAGTTTAGGTATAGAAATCTAAACGTGTCAAGATAGATAGGATAATCAGATACTTTCTCTTATATTGCTAAATACACATGGACTAGACATTACACATGAAGAATTTACTTAATAGTTTTCACAATTATTATGTTATTGAAAGTAAAGGAGCCTTTTATTGGATTTAAAGGGGGAAATGTTGGTAAAATGTTCTTTTGAAATGTATATACCTTACCCTTATTCATTCAAATGCAGATTTCTATCCCCCACTCCCTGGTTTCAATATGGATATTGTATATTGATTCTTATTCTATACATACTGTCTCAACTTTGTATAAACAGGCTGAAATAATGCAACTAGCCACAATATTGAGCAAGGAGAGCAGAGGAGCCAAAGGACAGGAGAGAAGGGAGGAGCCAGAGTACAAGAAATGAGTGGGAGGAAAAAAGGGTTAGGGCAGAGCTAGGAGAGTCTCAAGTTAGGAGTAGTACAAGAAACTATGTGGAGAATGAACCATTGGGATGAGATATGACTGTCATATACTAGCATTGTGATGTCATATCATTATTAAGACATGAATATATTGTGATGTCACACTACCATTGTGATGTCATAATACCATTGTGAAGTCATCCTGTTGTGAATTCATAAAAGCGTTGTGATGTTATAATAGCATTGCTTTGTCATAATACCATTGGGATGTCATCAAACCATTTTGATGTCATCATAGCATTATGATATCTTAATACATCACTACTGTGATGTCATAAAACATTTGTGGTGCCATAATAGCATTCTGATGTCATCATAGCATTGTGATGTCATATCATTCTGATGTCCTTATACTATTGTGAACTCATACAGTTATGAAGTCATAATAGCACTGTGATGTCATAATAAAAATTATGATGTCATAATACCATTGTAATGCCAAAATACCTTTTTGCATTCTGATGCTGACATAGCATTGTGATGTCATAACACCATTGTAATGTCATATCATTATGATGTCAAAATAACATTGTGATGTTCTAATAGCATTGTGAAGTCTTGATTTCATTCTGATGTCAAAATGCCATTGTGATGTCATAATAGCATTTTCAGGTCATAATGCCATTGATTGTTGTCAAAATGGCATTGCGATGTGATACCATGACCATGTTGAAATAGCATTTTAATGTCATAATAACATTTTGATGTCATAATAGAATTTTTATAGAATAGTATTGTGATGTCATATCCTTGTGATGTAATTATAGCATTTTGATGCCACAGTAATATTTTTATGTCATAATTCCATTTAATGTCATAATAACATTGGGATTTCCTATCATTGTGAAGTTATAAAACCATTGTGATATCATAACATTGTGATGTCATAATATCACTGAGGTGACATACCAATGTGATGTCATTATAGGATTTTAATGTCATGATAGCACTGTGACATCATAATATTGTTGTGATGTCAAAACAGCATTGTAATGTCATAACACCATTATAATATGATAATACTCATGTGCTGTCAGGATATCATTGTGATGTCATAATTGCATTGTGAAATCATAATATCATTGGAATGTCATACTGTTTTGAAGACATAGACAATTGTGATATCATAATACCATTGTGATGTCATACCACAATTATGTTGTAATAGCATTGGGATGTTATAATTCCTTGCGATATCATAATAGCATTTTGAGTTTAATGCAATTGTGATCTCATAACACAATCGTGCCAAAATAGCATTTTGATATAATAGTATTGTGATGTCTAATAGCATTGTTATGTCATAATAACATTGTGATGTCATTATAGAATTGTGAAGTTATAATACCATTGTGATGTCATAACACTGTGAAATTATACCTGGGTGATGTCATACCATTGTCCTGTCATTATATCATTGTGATGTCATTCTCACTTTACAACATCACATAAGCATTATGATGTCATAATACCATTGTGAAATAATAATACCTTTCTTATGTAATACCATTGTGATGTCATTACATCTTTGTGATATCATGATAGCCTTTTTTTCAGGTCATAATGCCATTGTGATGTAAAAGTTCTATTGTGATGTCACTGCATAATCATATCATAGCAGCATTGTGATGTCATAATACAATTGTGATCTCATACTCTCATTGTGATGTCAAAATACTATTGTGATATCATAATAGCATTTTGAGGTCATAATGAAATGGTGATGTCAAAATTCCACTGTGATATCATAATGAGAATATAAGGTCATAATAGAAGTGTAATCTCATAATAGCACTGGGATATCATGACACCATTGTTATGTCATAATTCCATTGTGATGTCATGATAGCAATGAGATATCATGACACAATTATGATGACACGATACAACTGATATGTAATAATAAAGTTGTCATGTCATAATACAATTATGATAGCATAATTTCATTGAGATGTCATGGTAGCATTATGATGTCATAATATCTGTGTGATGTCATAATAGCATTTTTATGTCATTATTCCATTTTAATTTCATAATAGAATTGTGATATCATCACAATTCTGATGATGTGATATCATCATCATAGCATTATGATGTTCTCATACCATTATTGGCATAATGTTCTTTTAAAATGTATACATCTTACCCTTGTTCATTCTGGTTTCAATCTGGATATTGCATTGTGGTACTTAGTCTAAGTATCTTGTCTCAACTTTGTGTAAACAGACCAGAATAAGCTACAAGCAACAATGTTGAGCATTTGGAGGAGCCAGAGGGCAGAAAAAGAGTGGGAGGGGCCACAGTGCAGGAAATGAATGTGAGGAGAGAGGGTGAGGGAGCAGAGCTTGAAGAGCTGAGCTGGAGGAGAGATCTTAGAACAGAGTGGAGAGAATAAACCAGACCTAACACTTCACAAAAAAATAATAATGGGTAAAATCTAAATTTTAGGAAACTATGAGGCCTTTAAGGTTGAGGAGGCAGTAACCATTGATGAGCATTTTGTTCTAAGTTAACGAAATCCAGTCTCTGTGTGGTGAAATGGTTATACAGATGTTTAGGATTAACAGCAAGTATTAATAAAAGATGAACCAATAGTAAATATTGATCATCACCTACAACATACCATTGTGAAACCATTATACAATTATGATGTGATTACACCATTGTGATGTCATATCACTGTGAACATATATAATAGCATTGTGATGTCATAATAGCATTATGATGTCATAATAGCATTGGGATATTATAATTACATTGGGATGTCATAATACCATTGGGGTATCATGACAAAACAGTTATGTCATCATACCATGGTGAAGTCCTAATACCATTGGGAGGTCATCATAGCATTGTGATGTCATACTATTGTGATGTCATAAAACCACTGTGATATCATGATATCATTGTGCTGGCATAAAAACATTGTAATGATATAATAGTACTTTGTGGTCATAATGCCACTATGAATTTAAAATTCCAGTGTGATGTCCAACAACAATGATGTTGTAATAGCATTGTGATATCATAATATGATTGTGATATGATAACAATAACATGATGTCATGATAGCATTGTGATATCAAAATTGCATTGTTATCTTATATTATTATTGTGATGTTATAATTCCATTGTGATATCATACCATAAGAGATCATAATAACATTGTGATATCATAATAACATTGTGATGTCATAATAGCATATTAAATTCATAACCTCATTGTGATGTCATAATAGCAGTGTGATATAATTGTAGCATTACAATACCACTGTGACATCAAAATTCCATTTTGCTGTCATACCAGGTGATTTATTATTGACCTCTTGAAAGAAATATGTGACATTCTTCCTGAATTGAGAGTCTTGGACCCAGGACCTGTCATTTCTAAGTTGTGTGCTTTCAGCTCTCCACATCGAGGCATGTAGGGCTGCTCAGCCTTTCTCTCAAGCAGGCTGTCCACTTGGCCTTTTAATAACTGGTTCCTGGACCTCTTTCTGGCTTTAACATATTTCATGACATCATTCTCCCTCTCAGCCAATCAGTACCTGATTCTCAGAGCATTGTTTTCCTTGTCTCCTCATATCCCTCAACATATGACACTCTTACTGCCTCCTCTCCTGCAGGCTTTTCAAAGCTCTGAGGAGAGGCAGAATTTCATAGGGAAATCATGTTTTGAGTTGGGTGTTTTTAGGTCTCTCAGTCTATAGTATTGGACTGTGTGTCTCTATATGCAATCCCATTTGATGCAGAAGTAAGCATCTCTGTGGATAGAAGAACATGACAGTGACCTATGAGATGAGGGCAGAGAACAAATCTTAATAACAAAAGCTGGGTTTTTTTGAAAATTTCCATAGGATGCCCTGGCCCCACAACTCAATTAACTGCCAACCAATGACCCTAGTTTAAGACTTGTTTGTTCACAATAGATAGCCTATTGGAACTTTATCTCTCACTATTAGGAGACCTCCCAATAAGTGAAGACATACCATATTTGTCTTTCTGCATTTCCTGGTACCGTCCATTTGCCTGAAAGTAACATGATGTCATTTTCTTAGGTGAAAAATACTCTTTTATGGAAATATTCCACATTTTCTCAAAAGGAGATTGTCAGTGCTGTTCTTTAGAACTTGGAAGTTTCTGGGACTTTAATCATTGTATTGAATGACAAACTATGTTCATTTAGCCTAGAAGTCCCTCCATTTTCGTCCACTTCCTGGTGACTTGAATTGCAATGTCCTCTTGAGGCTTATCTATTTGCATGGTTAATTCCCAGTGAGGAAAATCAGGGAAGGGTTAGGAGTTATGGCCTTGTTAGGTAATATAATTTCTATTGGAGTTATATTATGGGAGTGTGTGCTTTGAGGATGATATGCCAACTTGAAAGAAATATGTGACACTTTTCCTTAAATAAGAGTCTTGGACCCAGGAACTGTTCTTTCTAAGTTGTGTGCTTTCAGCTACCCAGATGGAGGCATGTATGTCAGCTCAGCCCTTCTCTCATACAGGCTGTCCATTTGGCCCTTCAAATAATGGGCTCCTGAAAATTTCAATGGCTTTCACCTGTTTCATGACATCATTCTGCCTCTCAGCCAATGAGTACCTGAGAGAACCTTGAGGTTTCCATGGACATGAGTAAACAAACTTTCCTCAGTGTCCAGTATCTCTGATCCTGTGAACAAGTGATTTTTTTCTTGTGAAACCCAACCAGCCTTTTTCTCATCCCTTAATCCAGATCCCACACCATTACTCTTATTTACCTCTGTGACAATGTTAGGTAGGAAATGAAACTTTAATGTTTATTTAACTGGAGAGCTTACTAAGTAGGGATGCTTCAATGTGATATGCATTTAAGGGGAATGTACCGGGAATTTAAGGGGTCTCCTACTGTGATCTTGGATCTGAAATTACCTAGATTGTGACTTTGAACTGAGCATTTACTTATGTAATCACTAAATATACCTTCACATTCTTATTGATATAATAGGATGGCATAGTCTAGGGTTTTCTGGGGTATTGAGTCTGTAAGAACAGGGAAAAGAGCAGGAAACCAGATAATTCCTGGGACTTGTTTGGGTAAAACAGTAAAAGAATGAGTATGTAATAAGAGAACTGAGGGGCAATTAATTATTTGACAGCTGGTGCTCTTCTACACTAGTGTTGCTAACCCTCTTTGAGCAGGGTTGCCTAGGTTCATCTGGCTGGATCAGAAGCTATGTTCTACTCAGTGGTCAGTGAGGAACACACCGGGTTCTGAGGCCTTCCAGAAGGAGAAATGGATCCATGCTATATGCCTAGGATGAAAGAGCAGTTGTGTTTCATTTAGTGGTGCTCCAGACAAACTCTCTACGTGTAGTGTTAGTGCTAGGAGTGCTTGTTCAGAGGTGCCACATGAGCTCATGGGGTCTGAAGTAGCTGGGCAACCAGTAGTTCATGGCTAGGATTCTCTGCTACATAATGAGATCCTGGAAAGCAAGCCTTACAAAGTAAAACTCTGCCCTCCTTTAGGGAATCTTTTCTCCATGTTAAAAATCATTGTAAAAATTGTCAACATAATATTTTTATCGAGTATTTGGAAATTTCATATAATATACATTACAATGTTCTTCCATTGATCTTAGGTGAAAAATACTCTTTTTTGGAAATATTCCACATTTTCCCAAAAGGAGATTATCAGTGCTGTTCTTTAGAACTTGGAAGTTTCTGGGACTTTAATCATTGTATTGAATGACAAACTATGTTCATTTAGCCTAGAAGTCCCTCCATTTTCTTCCATTTCCTGGTGACTTGAATTGCAATGTCCTCTTGAGGCTTATCTATTTACATGTTTAATTCCTGGTGAGGAAAATCAGAAAAGGGTTAAGAGTTATGGCCTTGTTAGGTAATACAATTCCTATTGGAGGTATATTATGGGAGGTCAAATTCCTAATCATGTGTCAAAATAAACATTTTTTTTCTTTAAAATACATCAATTGAAGTATGTGCTCTTCATTTACTCATGAGAACATGATTAGAATCTAAGTGCCAAGTCCATTGAAAAAACCTGAGTTCATCCTTGTCACACTCTGGCACCATCCCTAAGAAGAAACCATTAGTCCTGAAGAGTTCTATATTTGCCTTGATGACAATTTTCTTATATATTTATTTATTATGATTTGTTCACTTTCTTTCTCATGAGGTGCTCCCTCCCTTTTCTCCTCCCTCTCCCACCCACCCTCCTTCTTCTACACTTTTGCACTTTCAATAGGTCTCTGTGAGTGTAGGTCCCCCTCCCTCTTATATCTGACCCTAACTTATCAGGTCTCATCAAGGCTGGCTGCATGATCTTCCTCTGTGGCCTGAATCTCATGGCATTTTTCTCAAAATGTCTGCAATTTCTTTTGTTTATGACACTCCTCCTGCCTCCATTCCTGCAGACTTCCCAGAGCTTGGCAGGGATGGACAATTTCATAGGGCAGGGATGGACAATTTCATAGGAAAATTCCATTTAGAGCTGGGTGCTTTAAGGTCTGTATCTCTGCATATTGGACTGTGGGTCTCTGTATTCAATTCCATTTGATGCAGAAGGATGCATCTCTGTAGATCCAAGATATGACGCTGTTCTATCATTTGAGGGTAGAGAGCAACATATTCAATAAAAACAGCCTGGGTGGCTTGAAAATTTCTGTAGGATGGCTTGGCCCAACAAATCAATTAACTGTCACCCAATTGCCATGGTGGAACACTGGTTTGATCACAATTGATGGCCTATTGGAACTTTAACACCCACTCTTAGGAGACCTCCTAATATGTGAATACATACCATATTTGTCTTTCTGCATTATAGTTACTTCAGCAAGGATGATTTTTCCTGGTCCCATCCTTCTGCCTGAAAATATCATGATGTCATTTTGTTAGCTGAATAATACTCTGTTATGGAAATATTCCACATTTCCCCAAAGGAGATTATCAGTTCTGTTCTTTACTCCTTGGAAGTTGCTGGGATGTTAATCATTGTATTGAATGACAAACTATCAGGAAAAATATGTTCTTTTAGACTAGAAGTTCTTCCATCTTCTTCCACTTGTCTGTGATTTGAATTGCAATGACCCCTTGAAGATCATCTATTTAGATGTTGAGTCCCCAGGGAGGAAATGTCTGGGAAGTGTTCAGAGGTATGGCCTTGTTAGATAATAAAATTCCTGTTAGAGTTATGATATAGGAGGGTGAGCTTTGAGGTTGATATGCCAATGTAAGTGACCATACAGAGTAGAATCTCTGTCTCTCAGTCTCATTCACTTTATATAGTTGTTCTGTTGGTCTCAGTTTATCTTAATCTGTCTTCATACTCTTTCTCTCTCTGTCTTTCTCTGTCTGTCTACCTCTCCCTGTCTGCTGCTTGTGGTACAGTATGGAAAGCTTTCCATTTTCCTGAAGTACTACAACAAGATGACTGCTTGCAGATGTGTACCTAGATGTTCTCTTTAAAAATATGTGCAAAGTCCCAATTAAAAACTTAAAACAACAAAAAGATTTGCCTTTGTCAGGGAGCATTCTCCCACTGATTCACTGACACATATCTGTGCATTTAGCAAATAATAACAGAATCTGTGATGATGTAAAACACATATGTCAAGGTCATGTGACTTTAAAAATGGCCACTGAAAGAAATATTTGACAGCATTCCTGAGCTAAGAATCTTAACTGTCATATCTGAGTTGTGTGCTTTCAGCTGCCCAGATTGAGGCATGAAGGGCTGCTCAGCTTTTCACTCAAGCACAGTGTCCACTTGGCCCTTTTAATAACTGGCTCCTGAAACACTGAACTTAACCTGTTTGATATCATCATTCTCCCTCTCAGCCAATCAGTGCCTAAGAGAATCTTGAAGTTTCCATGGATATAAGTAAAAAAAGAAAAACTTTCCTCAGTGTCTAGTATCTCTGATCCTGTGCACAGGTGACAATTTCTTGAAACCCAACCAGCCTTTTTCTCATCCATTTATCCAGATCCCACACCTTTATTCTTCTTCACCTCTGTGACAATGTCAGGGAGGAAATGAAACTTTAATGTTTACTTAATTGGACAGCTTCCTAAGTAGGGAAGGTTCAAAGTCATGTGGGATTAAGGAAAATGTACCAAAAGAAAAGGTGGTCTCCTACTGTGGTATTGGATCTGAAATTTCCTAGGTTTTGACTTTGAACTGAGCAGTAACTGGTGTACTGACTAAATAGACCTTCACATTCTTATTGATATAATAGGCTTGCAGGTTCTAGGTTCCCTATATTATTGAGGCTTTACAAGCAGGGAAAAGATAAGGAATCCAATTTATGGGACTGGTTTGGGTGAAACAGAGAAAGATCTATGTATGTAAAAGGAGAACTGAGGGAAAATAAACACTTTGACAGCTGGTGATTTTCTACACTATTGTTGGCATCCCTCTATGAGCAGTGTTGTCTTGGCTGACTGGCTGCATCTTCAGCTGTGTCCTATTCAGTGATCATTGAAAAATCCTCAAGTTCCTGGGGATAACAATTAAAACTAGCCATTTAGGACAGAGAAATGTGTCCATGTTATATGCCTAGGACACAAGAGCAGAAGTTTTTCTTGATGTTGTCCTTCAGACAAACCATCCAAACATAATGTTAGTCCCAGAACTGCTTGTTCAGTAGTGCCACTTGAGCTCATGGGTAAAAACTAATTCATGCCTAGAATTCTTGGCTACATAATGAGTTCCTGGAAAACATGCCTTGCATGTTCAAACTCTGCCCTCCTTTAGTGCAATCTTTTCTCCTTGTTAAAAGTTGTAAAAGTCGTCAACATATTCCTTTTTTTGATTATGTGGGATTTTCATGTAATATACTTTATACTGCTTTTACACTGCTTTCAGGTTCAAATTTCTATCCATGATACACACTATCATTTTTTCTTTAAAATACATCAATTCTAATATGTGTTTTTCATATACTCATTGGAACATGATCAGAATTTCAGTTCCAAGTCTGTTAAAGAAAACTGAGTTCATCCTTGCCTTGCTCTGGCACCACCCTCAAGAAGAAGCAATCAATCCTGAAGAGCTTTAAACTTAGTCACCTTGATGACAGTTTTTCTTATGTATTTATTTATTATGATTTGGTCACTTTGTATCCCTGCTGCTGCCCCCTCCCTCTTAACTTTCCAGTGGCACTGAACATCCTTCTTCATCCCTTATGCCCTCTATTTCCATGATTAGCAATATCTTCCTCCCCCTTATAACTTACCCGGCCTTATCACATCTCAACAAGACTGGCTGTATCTTCTTTTTCTGAGGCCTGATTTTCAGGGAATTTTTCTCCTTGTGTCCTCAACTCCCTCTACTTAGACACTCTTCTGCCTCTTTTCTTGCAGCATTCCCAAAGCTCTGAAAGGCTGGGATTTACATAGGTAAATCCCCTTTAGAGAGGGGTGTTTTAAGGTATCTCTCTGTATAATACTGTATGTATGTCTCTGTATGCAATTCCATTTGATGCATAAGGGTGCATCTCAGTGGATTCAACATATGACACTGATCTTTCAGTTGAGGACAGAGAGCAACATATTTTAATAATAACAGCCTGGGTTGCTTTAAAATTTCTGGAGGATGACCTATCCCAAAATATCAATTAATTGCCACCCAATACCCCTAGTGAAAGACTAGTGTGGTCATAAATGATGGTGAAATGGAACTTTATCCCCTAATATTAGGATACCTCCTAATAATTGAATATATACCAAATTTCTTTCTGCATTTTAGTTACTTCACATAGAATGTTTTTTTTCCTGGTTCCATCCATTTACCTGAAAATGTAATGATGTCATTTTCTTAGCTGAATAATGCTTCTTTATGAAAATATTCCACATTTTCCCCAAAGGAGGTTGTCAGTAATATTCTTTAGAACTTGAAAGTAATTGGAACTTTAAACATTGTATGGAATGCAAACTATCAATATAACTATGTCCTTTTAGCCTAGAATTCAGTCCATCTTCTACTTCGTGGTGATTTGAATTGCAATGTTCTCCAAAGAAGAAATGTTTGGCAAGGAATAGATGGTATGACCTTGTTAGATAATATAATTCCTATTGTAGTTATATTATAGAATTGTTTTCTCTGAGGTTGATATACCAATGAAAGTGACCAGATAGAATGGAGTCTCTGTCTCTCGGTCTCTGTCACTTTATATCTTTGTTTCTGTCAGTCTTCTTTTCTCTATTTATGAATTTGTCTCACTAGCACTTTCTCTCTCTTTCTCTCTCAGTCTCCCTCTTTCTGTCTGACACTTGAAGATCAGTACGAAAAGCTCTCAGTTCTTTTAAAGGACAACAACAAGATGAAAGTTTGCTGACATGACATCCTGCATAATATCTGTAAAAATATAAGCAAGGTCCTAATGTAATGCTTTTTCTTGAAAGATTTGCCTTGTTCAAGTAGTATTTTCACAGTAAGTAATTCAGTGACTGAAAACATATCCGTGCATTTAACAAATAATAACAGAATCTGTCATAATGTGAAAGTCACGTGACTTGATTAATGATCACTTAAAAGAAATATGTGACACTTTTCCTGAACTAAGAATCTTGGACACAGGAACTGACATCTCTGGGTTGGGTGCTTTCAGCAGCCCAGTTTGAGGCATGTAGGGCTGTTCAGCCTTTCTATCAAGCAGTGTCTACTTGGCCCTTTTAATAACTGGCTCTTGAAACTCTTACTGGCTTTCACCTGTTTCATGACATCATTCTCCATCTCAGCCAATCAGCACCTGAGAGAATCTTGAGGTTTCCATTGAGATGAGTGGACGAAAATTCCTCAGTGTCCAGCACCTCTGGTCCTGTGCACATGTGACTTATTCTTTTGAAATCCAACAAGTCTTTATTGCATCCCTTTTGCCAGATACCACAACTTTACTCCTATTTGCCTCTGTGACATGTCAGGTAGGAAATTAATCATTAGTTTTTACTTAATTGGACAGCTTCCTATGTAGGGAAGCATCAAAGTGATGTGAGATTAAGTGGAATTTACCGAATGACAAAATGGTCTCCTACTGTGTTCATGGATCTAAAATTTCCTAGGTTGTGATTTAAAACTCATCAGTTACTGGTGTACTCACTAAATATACCTTCATATTGATATAATAGGTTGTAAGGATTTATGGTTCTCTTTTTCACCGAGTCTTTAAGACCATTGAAAACAGTAGGAAACCAGACAATTCCTGGGACTGGTTGGGCTGAAATAGAGAAAGATGTGTCAGTGGAAATGGAGAACTGAAGTGCAGTAAATTATATGACAGGTGGGGCTGTTCCACAATAGAGTTTTCAACCCTGTATGAGAGAGTTGCCTTGACTGACCTGTCCAGCTAGGGAGTTGTGTCCTTCTCTATGGTCAGTGAGCAATCCTCCTGGTCCTGGGGTTTACAGTTAAAACTGGACCTTCAGGAAAGAATAATTCTTCCATGATATATGTCTAGGATCTCAGAAGAACTTCTTTTTCAGAGTGCCATAGAGTTCATGGGGTCTTAGGTACCTGGGTAAACACTAGTTCATGTCTGGGATTCTCTGCTACATGTTGAGTTTCTGGAAAATTTGTATTATAAAGTCACTTTCTTAGCTAAATAATACTCCTTTATGGAAATATTCCACATTTTCCCCAAAGGAGATTGTCAGTCCTGTTCTTTAGAAATTGGAAGTTGCTGGGACATAATCATTGTATTGCATGATAAACTCTGCCCTCCTTTAGCGGAATCTTTTCTCCATGTTAAAAGTTGTCATCAGGGAGGATCAGAATATGGCAGAGGCTAGTGTGCAGCTTAGCTAAAGGGGAGAGGACCTGCAATGCAGAAATTGGTGAGCGAAGGGGCTGATCAACCCAGAAGAGAGTTATCTAGACTTCCAAGAAGAAAGAGACTAACTATGATCTGAGTCCATCTAGAATCAGGTCACTGCAGACTCCTCCGGGAGGAGACACCCTGAGAGGTGATCCCCAAGCACTTCCTTGTACCCAACACCCTACTCCATCTTGGAGGAGGCAGGAGGTATACAGCAGAATCTGCCACAGACCACACTGTCTGTGCCCAGCCCCAACAAGAGCTGCAGCTCCCACCAAAAAAAAAAAAAAAAAAAAAAAAAAAAAAAAAAAAAAAAAAAAACAGAGATCAAGGCTGAGAAAACCCAATCCCTTTGGACACTCCCCCAAGAACGAGAACAACTCCATAACCCTGCCTCACTGGAGCTAAAGGATAGAGAAGACCACAGCGGCTTCACAGTGCCCATACCCTAGTGCTGCCGGCTGCTCCTAGAAAACAAACTTCAGCTCAGGATCTGGGACTGTTTTCATTCAACACGGCCTGAGACTCTCCCTGGTCCAGTACAAAAAAGTCTAGCACCAGTGGCCCCCCAGCCCCTGCAGAGAAACCCTGTCTCATGATTGGGACTGAGAAGTCCCAATACATCCTGGCACTCCCCTGAGAATGCCACCATAAGCTTGCCCTAGCAGACGGGAAGGTCAGAAGGAAAGGACAGAGAGGCAGCCTGCCACAGGACAAAACACCCCCTTTCCAGCTCACGCAGTTGCCCCTGGCAGATAAACCTGAGTCCTGGATCTGAGGACACTCAACCATAACTGGTACTCTCCCATAATCACCAAACATATTTTCTACTACCAGGCTGCTTCTGGCAGAGAGATCTGGGCCCGAGATCTGGGATTGAGAACACTCAACCCAACTCTTTCCCACACTACCCCGGGACCAGCCAACATAACCCCTCCTAACAGAGGGAAAGGACAGAGAGGCGGCACACAGGAAAGGTGGACACCAAGTCCTGCTGCCACAGTGCCACAGAGCTGACTGTTAGTATACCCGCACATTTTCCATAGCAGGACCAAATCAGAGAGTAGAGAGCAAGGGGAACCCCTGTGCTTTCCAACTGGTCCTGCAAGGGAGTGAGTGAGCCTTCTAAGGAGAGTTTGCCCCAGATCAAGGGCCTCTCTACACAAGCAACCAGATGAGATCCCTGCCAACCAAAACCCTAGTGTGGGCATCATAGGGATTCTTAGGATAGTGACCCCAATGCTTAAGCCTCTGCCTTGTGCGTCCACCAGTGTAATCCAGGCACACAATCCCTGGATCTGAGACAGAACTGCATACTAGTTTGGCCTGTAGGCCACTGCAATAATCAGAGAATCCGCACATGCACACTGCACCCACTAAAAGTGCATGCTATTAGCAACAGCATCACATTCCTTACTTAGGCAAAAGTGAAACCACAGTGCACACTTGCAAACCAGTGAACCTCTCTCACCTTCCCGAAAAAACAGTCCAGAAAACAGAAAGAGATGATCATAGCCTGAACTACAAACTCGAGGAACAAACAGTGAAGCTTATAAATAACCAGATGGATAGAGGCAGACGTAAGAACACACCCAACAAAAATCAGGACATAATGACCTCACCAGCAACTCCACAAACCAATGGATACTTTAATTCACTAGATATACAAGAAAACGAAATCAAAACTATGTTTCTCCAGCTATTAGAGGACCATAAAGATGAAATGAACAAAGACTTCAGAGAAATAGCCAAGGAAATTGAGACAAACAAGGAGGAAATAAATAAAGCTCTCAGAGAAATGACCACGAAAATTGAGGCAAACAAAAAGGAAATGAACAGAGCCCTCAAAAAAAAATGTCCACATAAATGAAGGCACAAAAAAAGAAGAAATAAACTAAGCTCTCATAGAAATACAGGCAAATACAGGCAAAGAAATAGAGGCACAATTAGTGTTATATAGAAAGGAAATGGACAAAAAAAAAAAAAAAAGAAGCCATCATTGAAAAGCAGGACTCCACAGTCAAACAGATGAAGGAAATGGTGTAAGACATGAAAAAGAACTAGAATCAATAAAGAAAACATAAATAGAGAAAAACCTGGAGCTGGAGGACATAGAGAAAAGATCAGGAACTACAAAGGTAAACATCACCAACAGAATACAAGAGATGGAAGAAAGAATGTCAGGAGCAGAAGATCCACTTGCAGAAATTGACACATCTCTCAAAGAAAAAAATAAAATCAGAAAATGTTCAAACACAAAACATCCAAGAAATCAAGGACACCATGAAAAGACAAAATCTAAGAATAATAGGAGTAGAAGAAAAAGAAGACATCAGGCTCAAAGGTCCGGGAAATAATTTCAAGAAAATTATAGAAGAAAATTTTCCCAACTCAAAGAAAGAGATGTCCATAAACATACAAGAGGCCTACAGAACACCAAGTCGACTAGACAAGAAAATAAATTCTTCATGTCACATCATATTCAAAACACTGAACCTGCAGAGCAAAGAAAAAATTCTAAAAGCAGCAAGGGAAAAAGGCCAAGTAACATATGAAGGTAGACCTATTAGAATCACACCAGATTTCTGAACAAATCTATGAAAGCTAGAAGAGCCTAGACAGAAATCATGCAGTCCTTAAGGGACCACAGATTCCAACCCAGACTACTATAACCAGCAAAACTTTCAATCAATGTACAGGGAGAATTCAAAATATTCCATGACAAAACCAAATTTAAACAATATCTACATAGTACCCCCAACTCTACAGAAGTTACTAGAAAGGAAACTCCAAACCAAAGAAAAAAAAAACTACAAAGAAAACAGAGGAAATAGATAACTATACAACAAAAAACCAAAACAATAGAAACAATGAAACTCAGTGACAGCACCCACCCCACATCAAAAGTAAGTAACAATTGTTGGTCACTAGTATCTATCAACAACAACAGACTCAATTCCCCAATAAAAAGATACAGACTAACATAATGGTTGCAGAAACAGGATCCAACATTCTGTTGCATCCAAGAAACACACCTATGCAATAAAGATAAACACTACCTTATAGTATAGGGCTGGAAAAATATTTTCCAGCAAATGGTTCCAGAAAACAAGCTGGCATAGCCAACCTAATAACTAATAAAATAAACTTTCAACCCAAGTTAATAAAAAAAGATGAGGAGGGCCACTATATTCCCATCAAAGGAAAAATCCACCAAGAGGACATCAAAATTTTGAATATCTATGCCCCAAATACAAGAGCACCTCCATTCGTAAATGAAACAATATTAAAGCTTAAATCACACATTGATCCTAATATCTTAATAGTGGGAGAATTCACCACTCCAATCTCACCAAGGGACAGGTCAACTAGACAGAAAACAAAAAGGGAAATAAAAGCATTTACATCGTCCCTAAAGCAAATGGACCTAATAGACGTCTACAGATCTTTTCGCCCAAACTCAAAAGAATATACCTTCTTTTCAGTACCACATGGAACTTTCTCCAAAACAGACCATATAGTTGGTCATAAAGCAAGTCTCAACATATACAAAAAGATTGAAATAATCTCTTGTATTCTACCTGACCTCCATGGACTAAAGCTGGACCTCAACAACAACAGAAATAAACAAAAGCCAACATGCACATGGAAACTGAACAGCTTGCTACTCAATGACACCTAGGTTAAGGAAGAAATAAAGAAAGAAATTAAAGCCTTCCTAGAATTCAATGAAAATGAAGGCACAACATACCCAAATTTATGGGACACATTAAAAGCAGTGATCAGAGGAAAATTTATAGCACTAAGTGCCTTCAAGAAGAAAATCGTAACATCACATACAAGCACCTTAATGGCCCAAATGAAAACCCTAGGGGAAAAAAAAAAGAAGCAGATACATGCAAGAGGAGCATACGGCTAGAAATAATGAAACTCAGGGTTGAAATCAATCAATGAGAAACAAATAAAACTATTCAAAGACTCAATAAAACAAAAAGCTGGTTCATTGAGAAAATCAACAAGATAGACAAACCCTTAGCCAAAGTAACTAAAAAGCAGAGAGAATCTATTCAAATCAGCAAAATCAGAAATGAAAAGGGTGGCATAACTAAAGACACTGAGGAAATTCAAACAATCATTAGGTCATACTACAAAAGCTTATATGCCAAAAAAAATTGAAAATCTAAATGAAATGGACAATTTTCTTGATACATTCCATTTTCCAACATTAAGTCAAGATCAGGTAGAAAGACTGAATAGCCCTATATCCCCCAAGGAAATTGAAGCAGTCATTAACAGTCTCCCCTCCAAAAAAAAGCACTGAGCCAGATGGTTTCAGTGCAGAATTCTACCAGACCTTCAAAGAAGTGCTAATACAAATTCTCCTCAAACTATTCCACAAAATAGAAACAGAAGGAACATTACCAAACTCATTCTATGAAGCTAAAGTCACCTTGATACCTAAGCCACACAAAGATCCAACAGAAAAAAGAGAACTTCAAACCTTCAAACCTATCTGTCTTATGAACATTAACACAAAAACACTCAATAAAATACTTGCAAACCAAATCCAAGAACACATAAAAGATATCATCCACCATGACCAAGTGGGCTTCATCTCAGGCATGCAAGGGTGGTTCAATATACAGAAATCTATCAATGTAATCCACCACATAAACAAACTAAAGGAGAAAAAGCACATGATCATCTCCTTAGATGCCTAAAAAGCATTTGACGAAGTCCAACACCCATTCATGTTTAAAGTCTTGGAGAGATCAGGGATACAAGGCACATACTTAAACATAATAAAGGCAATATACAATAAGTCTATAGCCAACATCAAACTCAATGGAGAGAAACTTAAATCAATCTCACTGAAATCAGGGACAAGACAGACAAGGCTGCCCACTTTCTCCATATCTCTTCAACATTGTACCTGAAGTCCTAGCCAGAGCAGAAAGACAACTAAAGGAGATCAAGTGGATACAAATTGGAAAGGAACAGGTCAAAGTGTCACTATTTAAAGATGATATGATAGTATACATAAGTGACCCCAAAAATGCAACCAGAGAACTCCTTCAGCTGATAAACACTTTCAGCAAAGTGGCAGGAAACAAAATCAACTAAAAAAAAAAAAACAAAAGACAAACAAACAAACAAACAAAAAGAAACAGAAGCCCTCCTGTATACCAAAGACAAAATGCTGAGAAAGAAATTAGGGAAACAACACCCTTCACAATAGCCATTCATAATATAAAGTAGCTTGGGGTGACACTAAGCAAGCAAGTGAAAGACCTGTTTGAGAAAAACTTCAAATCTCTGAAGAAAGAAATTGAAGAAGATATCAGAAGATGGAAAGATCTCCGATGCTCATGGATTGGTAGGATTAACAGTGGGAAAATGGCCATCCTGCCAAAAGCAATCTACAGATTCAACACAAATCCCATCAAAATACCAACTCAATTCTTTACAAACCTTGAAAAAAAAAAGATTCTCAGCTTCATAGGGAGAATAAAAAAAACCAGGAACTCCAAAACAATCCTGTACAACAACATGATCATCTGGAGTTTTCTCCATCCCCAATCTCAAACTGTACTACAGAGCAATAGTAATAAAAACTGCATGGTGTTGGCATAAAAACAGAAAGGAGGATCAATGGAACCAAATAGAAGATCCAGAAATAAACCCACACACCTATGAATACTCTATTTTTTTTTACAAAGAAGCCAAAACCACACACGGAAAAAAAGACAGCATCTTCAACAAATGGTGCTGATCCCACTAGATGTCTACAAGCAAAAAAAAAAAAAAAAAAAAAAAAAAAAAAAGAAAATAGATCCATATTTATCACCCTGCACAAAACTAAAGTCCAAGTGGATCAAAGACCTCAACATAAAACCAGATCCTCTAAATCTGTTAGAAGAAAAAGTGGGGAACAGCCTAAAACTCATTGGCACAGGAGACAACTTTCTGAAGAGAACACCAACAGCACAGGTTCTAAGAGCAACAATCAATAAATGGGACCTCATGAATCTGAAAAGCTTCTGCAAAGCAAAGGACACAGTCATCAAAACAAAATGACTGCCTACAGATTGGGCAAGAATCTTCATCAACCCTTTATCTGACAGAGTGATAATAGCCAGTATATACAAAGAACTAAAGAAGCTGAAAAGCAGCAAACCAAGGAATCCAATTAAAAAATGGGGGAAAAGAACTAAACAGAGAATTCTCGACAGAGGAATATCGAATGGCAGAGAAACACTTAAAGAAATGCTCAACCTCATTAGCCATTAGGGAAATGCAAATCAAAACAACCTTGAGATTTCACCCTACACCCATCAGAATGGCCAAGGTGAAAAACTCAAGCAACAACACATGCTGGAGAGGTTGTGGAGAAAGGGTAACCAACCCTCCTTCACTTCTGGTGGGAATGTAAACTGGTACAACCACTTTGGAATTCTATCTGGTGCTTTCTCAGACAGTTAGGAATAGTGCTTTATCAAGACCCAGCTATAGCACTCCTAGGTAGATACCCAAAATTTGCTCAAGTACACAACAGGGATATTTGCTCAGCCATGTTTATAGCAGCTTTATTTGTAATAGCCAGAACCTGGAAACAACCCAGATGTCCATCACCTCAGTGGAGTAGTGGATACAGAAAGTGTGGTATTTTTACACAATGGAATACTAGTCAGCAATGAAAACCAAGAAAATCATAAAATTTGCAGGCAAATGGTGGAATCTAGAAAAGATCATTCTGAGTGAAATATCCCAGAAGGAGAAAGACAAATACGGTGTATATAGACCTATATGATATGATAAACATAATGAAATTTATACAAATAAAAAAGATAATCAAGAGAGTGGACGTGGGGTCTGATGATCAATCCTCATTTAGAAAGACAGTTGGGATGTGCATTGAATGTATGACAGGATTCTACCACAGAAGACATCTGAAAGACTCTACCTAGCAGTGTTTCAAAGCAGACACTAAGACTCATAACCAAACCTTTGGCAGAGTACAGGGAATCATATGAAAGAAGGGGAATTAGTATGATGGGGATGAGATAGGATCTCCACAAGGACCAAATAGATCTTGGCACAGGGTCTTTTTTGAGACTGATGTTCATCCAAGGACCATGTATGGATATAACCTAGAACCTCTGTCTGATGTAGCCTGTAGTAGCTCAGTAACCATTTGGTTTCCCATAGTAAGGGGAACAGGACTATTTCTAACAAGAACTCTATGACTGGCTTTTTGGCATCCCTATCTCCCAAGAGAGGAGCAGTCATGTTAGGCCACAGAGGAGGACTTTGCAGCCAGTCCTGAATATACCTGATAAAACAGGGTCAGATGAATGGGGAGGAGGTCCCTCCTATCAGTGGACTTGGAAAGGGGCAGGGTGGAGATGAGGGAGGGAGGGTGGGATTGGGAGGGAATGAGGGAGTGGGATACAGCTGGGATACAGAGTTAATAAAATGTAACTAATAAGAAAAAATAAAATGAAAAAAGTCATCAACATACTATTTTTATTGTTTATGTGGGAATTTTATATAATATACTTTACACTCCTTTTCCATTGCTCCCAAGTTCAAATTCATACCCATAAGTCACATTAATTTTTTTAAATAAATCAATTGAAGTATATGCTGTTTATATCCTCATTGGAACATGATCAGTCTCAGTGCTAAGTCCTTAAAGAAAATTTAGTTCATCCTTGCTGAAACCTGGCCAAGACCCAAAAATAAACCATCAGTACTGAAGAGCTCTATACTTCACCACCTTGATCACAGTTTTTCTTATATATTCATTTATTATTATTTGTTCACTTTGTATCCCCTCAGCTGCACCCTCCTTCTTCTAATTGCATTCACACCCACACTCCTTTCTCTATCCATATGACCTTTCTCTAGTTCCTTTATAGGGGAGGTCATTCTCCTTCTATCTGACCCTAGCTTATCTGGTCTCATCTAGGCTAGCTGAGTCATCTACTTCTGTAGCCTGATTCTTTGGGCATTGTTCTCCTGTATCCTCAATTTTCTCTACTTACAACAATCTTCCTCCCTCTTATCCTGCAGGCTTCCCTGAAGGAATGGGGAACTCTGTGGGAAGGAAGAATTTCATAGGGAAATCCCTTTGTGAGCTGGGTGATTTAAGGTCTCTTCTCTCTGCATAATATCTGAGTGTGGTTTCCTGTAAGCAATTCCATTTGATGCAAAAAGAAGCAGCTCTGTGGTTGCAAGAACATTGCACTGATCTCTCAGTTGAGGGCAGAGAACAACATATTTTAATAACAACAGCCTGGGTTGCTTGAAATTTTCGATATGATGCCCTGACCCCACAATTCAATTAGCTTCGACTCAATTCCCCTAGTGGAAGACTGGTTTACTCACAATAGATGGTTTATTAGAACTTTATCCCCCACTATTAGGAGACCCAGGATGATTTTTCCTGGTCCCATCCATTTTTCTGAAAATATCATGATATCTTTTTCTTAGCTGAATAATACTCCTTTTTGGAAATATTCCACATTTTCCACAAAAGAGATTGTCATTCCAGTTCTTTAGAAATTGGAAGTTGCTGAGACATAATCATTGTATTGCGTGACAAACTATCAGGATAACTATGTCCTTTTAGCTTAGAAGTCCCTCCATCTTTGTCCACTTCCTGGTGATTTGAATTGCAATATCCACTTGAAGCTCTATGAGCAGGGCTGCCTTGGCTGAAATCACTGGATCTGAAGCTGGGCCATATTTAGGGATCAGTGAGGAACCCTCCTGGTCCTGAGGTTTACAGTTAAAACAGGGCCTTCAGGACAAAACAATGGGTATATGTTATATGACTAGCACATATAATCAAATTCTTCCCCACTTTTGCAGAAACTTTTCTCCATGTTAAAAGACATTATGGTACCTCTACACAAACAAATATTACTCAGCAATAAAAAACAAGGAAATCATGAAGTTTGAAGGTAAATGGTGGGAACTTGAAGTGAGCAATCATAGAAGCAGAAAGACACACACAGTATATATACTCCTTCACATAGACATATAAAAATAGGATAAACATAATAAAATCTGTACACCTAAAGAAAGTAATCAAGAGGGAGGAATCTGGCTAAAATTCATAATCCCCATCCAGAAGGGGAAAGAGGATGGACATCAGAAGAAGGAGAAAACAGGGAACATGTTAGGAACTGCCACAGAAGGCACCCTGGTACCACCCCAAAGAAGCCATCAGTCCTGAAGAGTTCTAAACTTCATCATCTTGATCACAGTTTTTCTTCTGTATTTCTTTATTTTGATTTGTTCACTGTTTCCTCTCTGCTGTCCCTTCTCTCTTCTCTTCCTATTTCCACCCACCATCCTTCTCCTACCCTTAGGCTCTTTCTCTAGTTTTGTGGTAGGGAGGGCCTCCTTCCCCTTCTATCTGACTCTAGCTCATCAGGTATTATCAAAGCTAGCTGCATCATCTTCCACTGAGGTCTGATTCTCTGGGTTTTGTTCTCCTTGTATCCTTAATTTCCTCTACTTATGACACTCTTCCTGCTTCCTCTCCTGCAGGCTTCCCAGAGATCTGAGGGGAGGGAGAATTTCATAGGGAAATCCAATTTTTAGTGGTTGTTTTAAGGTCTCTCCCTGCACAATAACAGACTGTGGGTCTCTGTATGCAATAGCATTTGATGCCTAAAGTATCTCTGTGGATTCAAGGACATTGCACTGATCTATCATTTGAGGGCAGAGAGCAACATATTTTATAAACAGCCTGTGTTGCTTGAAATTGTCCATAGGATTCCCTGGGCCCACAACTCAATTAACTGACACCCAATCCATTGGTCACAATAGATGGCCTATTGAAACTATTAAGTAGACAGCCTGATAAATGAATATATACAATATTTGTCTTTCTGCATTTTAGCTACTTCATACAAGGTGATTTTTCCAGGTTCCATCCATTTGCCAAAAAATATCATGATGTCATTTTCTTACCTGAATAATACTCCATTATGGAAATGTTCCACATTTTCCCCAAAGGAGATTGTCAGTCCTGTTTTTCAGTCCTTGAAAGTTGCTGAGAACATTGTATTGAATAAAAAACTATGAAGATACTAATGTTCTCTTGGCCTAGAAGTTCCTCCATCTTCTTCCACTTCTTGGGTTTATGAATTGTAATGTCCCATTGAAGCTAGTCTATTTACATGTAGTGTCTCCAGAGAGGAAGTGTCTGGGTATTGTGACACAGTATAGCCTTCTTAGATAATTTAATTCCTATTGGAGTTACATTGTAGGAGAGTGGGCTTTGAAGTTGATATTCCAAATAAAGTGACCAGAGAGAATAGGTCTGTGTCTCTCTGTCTCAATCACTTTGTATCTTTGTTTCTGTAGGTGCTGGTCTCTATTTTTTAATCTGTCTCTCTAGCTCTTTTTCTCTCTGTCTTTCTCAGTCTTCCACCCTCTGCCTGCCCCTTGTGTTTAAGTATGAAAAGCTCTCAGTTCTGCTTGCTGATGTGACATCATGTAGAGTCACTGTAAAATTATAATAAAGGACCAAATTAAACACTTTTTGTTCAAAAAGGTGCCTTGGTCAGGAGTGTTTTCCCACTAAGTAATTCACTGCCTGAGGACATTTCTGTGCATTTAATAAATAATATTGGAATCTGTGATAATATGAAAGTCACATGTGAAGGACACGTGACTTTACTAATGACCACCTAAAAGAAATGTGTGACAGATTAACTAAACTAAAAGTCTTGGACACAGGAAAGGTCACCTCTTAGTTGTGTGCTTTCAGATGCCCATATTGAGGCATGTAGGGCTGCTCAGCCTTTCTCTCAAGAAGGCTGTCCACTTGGAGCTTTCAAAAACTAGCTCCAGAAACTCTTACTGGTTTTCACCTGTTTCATGACATCATTCTTCCTCTCAGCCAAACAGCACTTAACTATTGTGATGTCATATTACCATTGTGATGTTATACCAGATCATGTCATAATAGCATTGTACTGTCATAATAACATTGGAATGTCATGATGAATTTGGATGTCATGATGCCATTTTGATCTCATAAAAGTAATGTGATATCATCATAGCATTGGATGTCCAATACCATTTTGAAGTCTTACTGTTGTGAAGTCATAACAGCTTTTTTATTTCAAAATTCCATTGTGATATCATAACAAAATCATGTTGAAATACCATTGGGAAGTCATAATAGAATTATGATGTCATAATAACATTGTGAAATCATAATACCATTGGGAAGTCATAATATTGTATTGTCATAATAGAATTGTGATGTCAAAATACTTTTGTGATGTCATAATAGCATTGTGATTTCCTATCATTGTCATGTCATAACAGCATTGAAATATAATTGCATTGTGATGTCATAAGGGCATTGTAATATCATAATAGCACTGAGATGTCTTAATATCATTAGAAAGTCATACTGTTGTGAAGTCATAATAGCACTGTAATGTCATAATTCCATTGGGATATCATAACACAATCTTTTTTTTTATATTAATTAAACTTTATTCAGTTTGTATCCCCCCATAAGCCCCTCCATCCCCCTATCCCGATCCACCCTCAATTTCCCTTCTTCATGATTGCCACTCCCCAAGTCCAGTGATAGGGGACTTCCTCCTCTCCTTCCTTCTGATCTTAATTTATCAGATCTTAATTTATCAGGAGTGGCTTCATTGTCATCTTCTGTGGCCTAGTAAGGCTTTTCCCCCCTCAGGGGAAGGTGATCAAAGAGCAGGCCAATCAGATTTTGCCAGAGGCAGTCCCTTTCTCATTACTCTGTAACCCACTTGGATACTAAACTGCCATGGGCTACATCTTTGCAGGGATTCTAGGTTATCTCCATGCATGGTACTTGGTTGGAGCATCAGTCTCTGGGAAGACCCCTGTGTTCAAAATCTGGTTTGGTTGATCTCCCTGTGGAGTTCATGTCCTCTCCAGATCTTACTATTTCCCACATCTTTCATGAGATTCCATGAACTCTGCCCAATAGTTGGCCATAGGCCTTAGCATCTGCTTTGATAGTCTGCAGGGCAGAGCCTCTCAGAGGCCCTTCATGGCTGGTTTCTAGCTTGTTTCCTATTTTCTTCTGATGTCTTTCCTCCTTGCCTTTTGGGATGGGGATTGAACATTTTAGTCAGGGTCCTTTCACTTGATTAGTTTCTTTTTATATGTACAAATTTTAACAGGTTTATCCTATATGACATGTCTATATGAGTGAGTATATACCATGTGTATCTTTCTGCTTCTGGGACAGCTCACTCAGGATGATCCTTTCCAAGTGAAACCATTTACCTGCAAATTTCATGATTTCCTTATTTTTCATTGCAGAGTAATATTCCATTGTGTAGATGTATCACAATTTTTGCCTCCATTCTTCAGTTGAGGAGCATGTCAGCCATTTCCTGCTTCTGGCTATTACAAATACAGCTGCTACAAAAATGGTTGGCAAAATGTCCTAATTATTGTTTGCTACTAAATGTCAGCTGGGTCAGAGAAGAAAGAAAGAAAGAAATTAAAGTCTTTCTAGAATTCCATGAAAATGAAGGCACATTATACTCAAACTCATGGGGCACAATGAAAGTAGTGATAAGAAGAAAGTTCATAGCACTAAGTGCTTTCAAGAAAAAATTCTAGACAACTCATTCAATCAACTTAATGGCTCACCTAAATACCCTAGAAAAAGAAGAAGCATACACACCACCAAAAAGGAGTAGATGGCTAGAAATAATCAAACTCAGGGCTGAAATCAATCAATTAGAAACAAATAAAACAATTGAAAGAATTAATGAAACCAAGAGCTGGTTCTTTGAGAAAATAAAAAAGATAGACAAACCTTTAGCCAAGCTAACTAAAAGGCAGGGAGAAACCATCCAAATCAACAAAATCAGAAATGAAAAAGGGGACATATCTACAGACACTGAGGAAATCCATACAATCATTAGGACTTACCTGAAAGTCTATATGCCACAAATTTTGAAAATCTAAATGAAATGGACACATTTCTTGATCAATTCCACTTACCAAAACGGAATCAAGACCAGATAAATCAATTAAATAGTCCTATATCTCCAAAGGAAATAGAATCAGTCAAACCACAATCTTATTGTAGAGGATTGTGATGATATCAAGCATTGTGATGTCATAATGTCATTGTGATGTCATAATAACATTGTAATGTCCTAATAGTATTGAGATATTATAATAGCATTGTGAATCCATAATAGCATTGTGATGTCATATCATTTTGATATCATACTAACATCTTGGTGTAATATAGCATTGCCATGTTATTAGAAAATTGTGATGTTATAATAGCCGTGTGATATCATAATAACTTTGTGATGTCATAATATCATTGGGATTGTCAAATTTCCTTTGTGATGTCATAAACAATCATGTTTTAATAGCATTTTGACATCAGAATAGCATCGGGATGTCATGATGAATTTTGATGTCATAATGCCATTGTGATAGCATAATTGTATTGTGATGTCATCAGAGCATTGAGATGTCATAATACCATTGTGAGGTCATCATAGCATTGTGAAGTCACACTGCTTTGAAGTTATCATAGTATTTGATGTCTAAATTCCATTATGATATCATAGTACAATCTTGATATAATACCCCCAAATTAATAGCATGGTGATGTCATAATACAATTATGAAGTCATAATACCATTTTGATATCTACCTAGCTTTGTGATGTCAAAATGAAATTACGATGTCATAACACAATCATGTCTTAATATTATTGTGCTGTCATGAGAGCAATAGAGTGTTATGATGAATATTGATGTCATAATGACATTGTGATATTATAATGGCATTTTGATATCATCATAGCACTGTGGTGTCATCACAACATTCTGATTTCTTAATCACATTGTGATATCATACCGTTATGATGTCATAATAGCATTGTGATGGCTTTAATATCATTGTGATGTGAAAATTCCACTGTGATGTCATACCACAATAATGTCATAATAGCATTGTGATGTCATAATAGCATTGTGATGTCATGATGAATTTAGTTGTTATGAGGACATTAAGATGCCATAATACCATTGGGATGTCATCATATCATTTGGATGTCCGAATATCATTGTGAAGTCATGCCATTTTGAAGTCATAATAGAATTTTGATGTCAAAATTCCATTGTGATGTCATGCCACAATCATGTTGTAATACCATTGTGATTCCATAATAGCATGTGATGTTATACCATTTTGCAGTCATAACAAGATTATGATGTAATACAATTGTGATGTAAAAATTTCATTCTGATGTCCTACCACAATCATTTCTTAATAGCATTGTTCTGTCATAATAGCAATGGATGTCAAAATTAATTCTGATAACATAATGCCATTTTGATATCATAATGACATTGTGATGTCATCATAGAATTGTGGTGTCATCATAACCTTGTGAATTCAAATAGCATTGTCATGTCATAATAGCATTGCTATGTTATATTATGTTATATTAAAATGTCATAATAGCACTTGGATGTCATAATAGCATTGTGATGTCAAAATTTGTGATGTCATACAATAATCATGTTGTAATAGCATTGTGGTGTCATAATAGCATTGGGATGCCATGATAAATTTTGATGTCATGATGCCATGGTGATATCATAATAGCAGTGTGATGTCATAATAGTCATTTTAGATGTTAATGTCATTGTGATATCATAATATACTTGTGAAGTTATAAGAGCATTGTGGTGATATAATAGTATTCTTAGGTCATAATGCCATTGTGATGTCAAAATTCTATTGTGATGTCATAATACAATTTTGTTCGAATAGCCTTGTGATGTCATCATAGCATTGTGATGTTCTAATACCATTGTAAAGTCATACTATCATTGTGATGTTAAAAGTCATAGTGATATCATAATAGCATTTTGAGGGTTAAATGCCATTGTGATGTCTTAATTGCTTTTTGATGTCAACATTCCTTTGTGATGTCATAATAGAATTTTTAAGCCATTATACCATTGTCTTATCAGCATAGTATAGAATTAGTGTTAGTGTTAGTGTTAGTGTTAGCGTTAGTGTTAGTGTTAGGGTTAGGGTTAGGGTTAGGGTTAGGGTTAAGCATCTTGTACCTTGGTTTTGATATTTCCTTTGGCTATCCTTTGCTTGTGCCTTTTTTTTACATGGGATGGGCAGTTTTACCTTTTAAACATATGAAGTATAATTTTTTATTTTTTAGTACTTAACTAGTCTGGTGTGTACTTTGCCAGCTGTAAGCCTCCTGTGTCTGTCTTGCATTAGGTATGCCCAATATTTATCCCCATTGAAAATATCTCATGTTGAAAGGATAAGGCAGCTTCCAGGAGAGTGTGACATGTTAATATAGTCAGCATTTAAAAGTTTTTTGACACGGCAGGTGTGCAGTTTGCATGTTTGTCTCCCAGCCTAATTTTATTTTCTTAAATTGACCACTAGAACATATCTCTTAATCCAAAATGCCCTTTGGCACAAGTTCTGTGGAAGTCCCACTTTCTGAGATTGGCTGGTGTTTTTAGAGCATTGTGACATCATATTTCCTCATATGAATCTAAAATTAATGTGAATTCAATCTTTAAAACAGTAAGGACATAACATCTATCATTATTAAAAAAAACCTTACATGATAACTTTAAGGAAAATTTTGTCATTTTGAATCTCAGACTATCTAAGCAAGTGGCTAAAAATCAGGAGTTGCCATCCTGGCTTTTATTATGTAAATTAGGCTAATCAGGGACTCAGAGATCTGCCTGTTTCTTTTTACTTTGTGTTGGGATTAAAGGCATGTGCCTTCATCAACTTGTTCAAATATTTTTTCTCAAATAAATATAATAGTAACTCAAAGCTTTTAAATGAAAATTAAGCAGGGAGACAAGAACATTTTAAGTTTTGGGTCAGTTGTTATGCTGTAACAAGTTAAGTCTAGTTGGTTGTTTTTTGGAATTCAGTTGATGTTTTAGTGAATTGGTGGACCCTAACAAGAAAGTACTGACAACTATCTTTCAGCCGGAGAGCCTTGAACTTTAGCCATTATTAATCTAATTTTTATTAGGCAGAGTGCCTTTCTATTGTCTGTAACTTAGTATACCATTCCTTGGTTGTTTTTCCCATTTTCTTCTTGCACTTTCTTGGAGAAGTCCTCCAGAAGAGCCACCACCATTAAATAAATTGCAACCAGATCCATGACTATGGCAACCAAAATAAAGACAAAGTGGATTAAAACACTCTCTGCCATGGTATTTTTTTTTTTTTTTTGTTTTGTATTGTTTTAATTTTAGTTGCAGTTTTAGGCCAAACTCTGTCCTGAGGTTTGTGTGCCTCTATTTCCTTTCTTTCCAGGAATGGCTGCTGAGTTTAGCTGAGCTGAGGCAGCCACATTATAAGGGAGCCATGCTTGTGTATTCTCTTGTTACTCTGTAGCAGCAGCCAATTTTGTTGGTAAGACTCAAGTCTCTCTATAATAGGCTGTCTTTTATCCTTGGGCCTTTTTAAGAGTATCTCTTAAAGAGACAGTAATTGATTTGGAAGAACTTAGGTTTTAAATTTGGGTTACTGACCTTTGACAAAGATGCCAAAACCATACAATGGACAAAAGATAGCATCTTCAACAAATAGTACTGGTCTAATTGGATGTCTACATGTAGAAAAATGCAAATATATCCATACCCTGCACAAAACTAAAGTCTAAGTGGAACAAAGACCTATATAAAACCAGACACACTAAATCATTTAGTATAAAAAAATGGGTAAAGAGTCTGGAACTCATTGGCACAGAAGACAATTTCTTGAAAAGAACACCAAACAGCACAGACTCTAAGAGCAACAATCAATAAATGGGACCACATGAAGCTGAAAAGCTTCTGAAAAGCAAAGGACACTTTCGTCAGAACAAAACCAATGCCTACAAATTGGGAAAGTATCTTCACAAAACCTATATCTGACAGAGGACTAATATCCAGTATATATAAAGAACTCAAGAAGTAAACAGCAACAAATCAAATAATTCAATTAAAAATGAGGAACACAGCTAAACAGAGAATTGTCAATAGAGAAATATGGAACATTTAATGAAATGTTCAACAGCCTTCATCATCAGGGAATTGCAAATCAAAACGACCCTGAGAGTTCACCTTATACCAATCAAAATGGCCAAGATAAAAAACTCAAGCAAGAACACATGCTGGAGAGGTTGTGGAGAAATGGGAACCCTCCTCCACTGCTGGTGGGAATGTAAACTTGTATAAGCACATGGAAATCAATCTGGCACTTCCTCAGACAACTAGGAATACCACTTCCTCATGAACAAGCTATCCTACTCCCTAGGCATATATCCAAAATAGACTCAAGTACACAATAAGGACATTGGTGTAACCATGTTTGTAGCAGCTTTATTTGTAAAAGCCAGAACAAGGAAACAACCTAGATTTCCCACAACAGGGAAATGGATACAGAAATTGTGGTACACAATGGAAAATTACTCAGCAATAAAAACCAAGGAAATCATGATTTTTGCAGTAAAATGGTGGGAAATGGAAAATATCATCCTGAATGAGCTATCCCAGAAGCAGAAATACAACATGGTATATACTCTATCATATGGACATATGATATAGGATAAACATACTAAAAATCTGTACTACTAAAGAAACTAATCAAGAGGGAGGACTCTGGCTAAATCCTCATCATGAAAGGTAAAGAGGATGGACACCAGAAAGAAGGAGAAAACAGGGATCAGGGCAGTAGCCTGACACAGAGGACCTCTGAAAGATTCTGCCATCCAGACTCTCAAAGCAGATGCTAACACTTTTTTTGAGAGACTGTTGGGCAGAGTCATGGAATCTAATGAATGAAGTGTGAAACAGTAAGATTTGGAGAGGACAGGAACTCCACAAGAGAGCAAAAGAACCAAAAAATCTGAGCAAATCGGTCTTTCCTGAGACTGATACTCCAACCAAGGACCATGCTTGGAGATAACCTAGGAACCTTGCACAGATGTAGCCCATGGCAGTTCAGTGTCTAAGTGGGTTTCATAGTAATAGGAACAGGGACTCTCTCTGACATGAACTGAGTAGCCTGCTATTTAATCACCTCCCCCTGAGGGGTGAGCATCCTAAACAGGGCACAGAAGACAACAATGCATGCACTCATGATGAGACCTAACTGACTAGGATCAGAAGAAAGGAAAAGAAGACCTCGCCTATCAGTGATCTTGGGGTGGGACATGCATGCAGGGGCGGGGGGAGAGAGGGATTGGGATGAGAGAAGGGAGGGAACCACAGGGGGGGATACAAAGTGAATAAAGTGTAATTAATTAAGAATTTAAAAAAATGGAGTACAGAGCTAAACAGAGAATTCTTACTAGAGGAATTTCAAATGGCAGAGAAACACTTAAAGAAATGTTCATTGTTCTTAGTCATAGGGAAATGCAAATCAAAATGACCCTAAGATTTCACCTTACACCAATCAGAATGGCTAAGATCAAACACTAAAGTGGCAACACATTCTGGAGAGGTTCCCCTTTCTAAGGGAACCATCCTCCACTGCTGGTGGGTGTATAATCTAGTGCAACCACTATGGAAAGTAATCTGGTGCTTTCTCAGACAACTAGGAATACCATTTCCTCATGAACAAGCTATACTACTCCTAAGCATATATCCAAAATAGACTCAAGTACACAATAAGGACATTTGCTCAGCCATGTTTGTAGCACCTTTATTTGTAATAGCCAGAATCTGGAAACAACCCACATGCCCCTCAACTGAAGAAAGGATACAGAAATTGTAGTACATATACACTATGGAATATTAGGTCAATCGGGGGAACTGGAAAAGATCATCCTGAGTGAGCTATCCCAGAAACAGAAAGATACCTATGGTACATACTCACTCATATAGACATATAATATAGTATAAACTTTCTGAAATCTGTGGACCTACAGAAACTAATAAAGAGGGAGTACTCTGCTAAAATTCTTCTTTTCTTCTCTATATCTTCATACTCTTTTTTATTATTTTTTTTTTTTTCTTATCAGTTACATTTTATTAACTCTGTATCCCAGCCGTGTCCCACTCCTTCATTCTCTCCCAATCCCACCCTCCTTCATCTCCACCGTGCCTCTTTCCAAGTCCACTGATGGGGGGACTTCCTCCCCATTCATCCGATCCTGTTTTATCAGGTGCCACGGACCGGCCCAGTCAGGCTCCCATTGTCCCCAGGAGAACAAGGCTTTAGACAGGAAGACACGGTTTCGGCGAAGAATTGACAGACAGAGACATCTTGATGGTTTTGACTCTGCTGCCACTTTACTGAAATCAAACTAGTATTTTTATAATGATTTCACAAAAGGCACCTTAAAATTGGCATACTTCCCAGAACATTCAGACTTTTACCAAGAATACAAAGTTTACATTTTAACTTAAAATGCAGTCAAACATAAAGCAGTACCCAGGAATAATCTTGGCCTAAAAACTTTTTGATCAGAGCAAACAAAGGAAAAGAAACCTCAAATATAGTTTCATTATTGCTAACCAATGAAGAGGAAAGTCAGGAGCTAAGTCAGATGCCTGCCAAAGTCCCTCTCTATATCAAAATCTAACTACACCTTTGTTAACCCTCCTCCCATATGTCCTGCCCAAGATTTATGATCTTCCTTAGGAACAAGGCACTGAAGGGAGGGGGAAACTCCCGCCAGCTGCACCTCTCATGCTATTATTTCTTGAGAAGGAGCCTATTATTATTTTACTATTCTTAATGCCTATTAATACTAAATCTAATTCATTACTTTCCTTAAACTTATTTTTATTAAAACCTTTAACTAATAATAAATTTCTTTATAAAGTTAGTTGTTCTGTTTCAGGTGTCACAGAGAAAGATCAAAGAATTCATTATTCCAGCCCCAGAGCCACAACTGAAGAAGCATAGAAATCTCAGAACACGTCTCTTTTCCAAGTGGGATGACTTTGCCAGGGACCTTCCAGGGGGCGTATTTCCGGGGAAATCATATCCCCCGCCCTGTAGCTTATGCTACTATGGCGACACTGGCATGGGTGTGGCAATCAGCTATCTTCAGGACTGGCTGTGAAGCCCTCCTCTGTGGCCTAACAGGACTGCTAAAATTCTTAATCTGCATCCCAAAAGAGAAAGATGATGGATATAGGAAGAAGGAGAAAACGGAACAGGTTTGGAGCTTGCCACAGAGAAAGGTTTTGGGATTAAAGGAAGGAGGAAACCACAGGGGAAATACAAAGTGAAAAAAAAAAGTGTAGTAAATACAGAATTAAAAAAAAAAGTTGTCAACATATTATTTTATTGATTATGTGGGAATTTCATATAATATGTATTGCATTTCTTTTCCATTGTTCCCAGGTTCAAATACTTACCCGTTTTACACACTATATTTTTTTCTAATTAAATACATCAATTAAATATTTGTTGTATATATGCATATTGGAATATGATCATAGTCTCAATGCCAAATCCCTTAAAGAAACCTGAGTTCAACCTGCTGCACCCTGGCACCACCCCTAAGAAGAAGTCATCAGTCCTGAAGAGTTCTATAATTCAGCAACTTGATCACAAATTTTGTATATATTAATTTATTACAATTTGTTTCCCCTCTGCTGCACCCTCTCTCTTCAACTCCCAGTCCCACCCACTGACCTTCTCCTACACTTGGGCCCTTTCTCTAGTTACCTGATAGGGTAGGTCTTCCTCCCCTTTCTATCTAACCCTAACTTATCAGGTGTCATCAAGGCTAGCTGCATCATCATCCTCTGAAGTCTGAATCTCAGGTTATTGTTCCCCTTCTGTCCTCAATTCCCTGTACTTATGACACTCTTCCTGCCTTCTCTACTTCAGGCTCCCTGGAGATCTCAAGAGAGCGAGAATTTCAAAGGGAAATCTCATTTAGAACTTGGTGTTTTAAGGACTCTCTCTGCATAACATCACATGTCAAGTAATTATAACTTTATTAATGACCACTTGAAAAAAATATGTGACGCTTTTCCTAAAATAAGAGCCTTGTTCACAGGAACTGTCATATCTGGGTGGTATGCTTTCAGCTGCCAATATTGAGGTATGTAGGGATGCTTTTCTCTCAAGCAGGCTGTCCACTTGGCCCTTTTAATAACTGGCTCCTGAAACTCCTACTTCCTTTCACCTATTGTATGACATCTCTCAGCTAATCAGCACCTGAGAGAATTTTGAGGTTCCCATAGAGATGAGTAAACAAACTTTCCTCAGTGTCCAATATGTCTGATCCTATGCACATGTGACTTTTTCTTGTGAAACCCCACAAGCCATTATCTCAATCCTTTATCCAGATCCCACACTTTACTCTAACTCTGTGACAATGTCAGGTAGAAAATGAAAATTTAATTTTACTTCATTTAATTGTACAGATTCCTAAGTAGGGAAGCTTCAAAGTGATATTGGGATTAAGGGGAATATACTCAATGACAAGGTGGTCTTCTACTGTTGCCTTGGATCTGAAATTTCCTAGGTTGTGACTTTGAACTGAGCATTTGCTGGTGTAATCACTAAATGGACTGTCACAATCTTATTGATAGACTAGACTGGCAGGGTCTGGGGTTTCCTGTGGTATAGATTCTAAAAGAGAAGGGAAAAGAGAAGGAAACCAATTAATTCCTGGGACGGGTTTGGCTTAAACAAAGCAAGATCAGTGTCTATAAAAGGAGAACTGAAGGGCAGATTATATATGACAGCTGGTGCAATTCCACACTAGTGTTGGCAACCCTCTATGAGCAGGGTTGATTTGGCTGATTTGGCTGGATTGCCAGCTCTATCCTATTCAGTGATCAGTGAACATGTTTCCTGGTCCTGGTGTTTACAGTTAAAACTGGGACATCAGTACAGATAAATCAGTCAGTGTTATAGACCTAGGATATAAAAGTAGCTGTGTTAAGTGCTGTATTCCTCCAGACAAAACCTATAAATGTACTGTTAGCACCAGGGCTGCTTGTTCAGAGGTGCCACCTGAGCTCCTGGAGTCTGACACAGCTGGGTAAATACTTTTACATGGCAAGGATTCTCCACTACATAATGAACTCCTGAAAAGCATGCATTACAAAGTTAAAGTCTTCCCTCCTTTAGTGGACACTTTTCTTCCTATTAAAAGTCACTGAAGCCCAGGATCTCATGGTTTCAGGGCAGAATTTTACCAGACCTTCAAAGAAGAGCTAACACCAATACTCTGAAAACTATTTCACAAAATAGAAACAGAAGGAACATTACCAAAATCATTCTAAGAAGCCACAGTCACCTTGGTACCTAAACCTCACAAAGACCTTACAAAGAAAGAGAATTTCAGGCCAATCTCCTTATAAACATTGATGTAAAATACTCATCAAAATACTTGCAAGCTGAATACAAGAACTCATCAAAGATATCATCCACTATGTCCAAGCAGGCTTTATCCCAGGTATGCAGGGGTGGTTCAATATACAAAAATCCATCAATGTGCTCCACCATACTAACAAATTGAAAGAAAAAAAAAACACATGATAATCTTCTTCGATGCTGAAAAGCATTTGACAAAATCCAACAACCATTCAGGTTTGAAGTCTTGGAGAGATTAGGAATATAAGGCACATATCTAAATTGTAAAGACAATATACAGCAAGGCTATAGCCAACATCAAAATAAACGGTGAGTACCTTAAAGAAATCCCACTGAAATCAGGGCCAAGTCAAGGCTGCCTAAACTCTCCAAATCTTTTCAACACAGTTCTGGAAGTCCTTGCTAGATCAATAAAACAGTTGAAGGAGATCAAGGGGATGCATATTGGAAAGGAAGAAGTCAAATAATCACTATTTTCAGATGATAAAATAGTATGCCTAAGTGACCCCAAAAATTCTACCAGTGACTCCTACAGCTGATAAACACCTTCAGCAAAGTAGCTGGATACAAATTTAACTAAAAAATTCAGTAGCCCTCCAGTGTACAAAAGACAAATGGGCCAAGAAAGAAAATAGCCACAAAAGACATAAAGTTCTTTGGTGTAACCCTAACCAAGGAAGTAAAAAACTTGTATTTGACTTTTCACATCTCTCAAGAAAGAGTTAGAAGAAGATATCAGAAGTTGGAAAGATCTCCCATATTCATGGTTCAGCAGGATTAATATAGTAAAAATAGACATTTTACCAAAAGCAATCTACAGATTCATTGCAATTCCCATCAAATTACCAACACAATTCTTTACAGACCTGCAAAGAAAAATTCTCAACTTCCTATGGAATAACAAGAAACCTACTATTGCTAAAACAATCTTCTACAATAAAAGATCTTCTGAAGGAATCCCCATCTCTGATCTTAAGCTGTATAATAGAGCCACAGTAATAAAAACTGTATGGTACTGGCATAGAAACAGAATGGAGGATCACTGGACCTGAATAGAAGACCCAGAAATAAACCCACACACTTATGGACACCTGATCTTTGATGAAGATGCTGAAACCATACAATGGAAAAAAGATAGCATCTTCAACACATGGTGCTGGTCTAACTGGATATCGACATGTATAAAAATGCAAATAGATCCATACTTATCATCCTGCACAAAATTAAAGTACAAATGGATCAAAGACCAGACACAATAAATCCGGTAGAAGAAAAAGTGGTGAATACCCTAGAACTCATTGGTACAGGATACGACTTCCTGAAGAGAACACCAACAGCATAGGCTCTAAGAGCAAATATCAATAAATGGGACCTCATGAAACTTAAAATCTTCTGTAAAGTAAAGGACACTGTCATCAAAACAAAATGAAGGCCTACAGATTGGGAAACACTCTTCAGCACTCTTTTATCTGACAGAGGGCTAATATCCAGTATATATAAAGAACTAAAGCTGAAATGCAACATAACAACTAATCCAATTACAAATGGGAAAACAGAGCTAAACAGAGAATTCTCGAGAGAGGAATATTGAATGACAAAGCAACACTTAAAGAAATGCTCAACATTATTAACCATTAGGGAAATGCAAATCAACATGACCCTGAGAGTTCACCTTACACACATTAGAATGGCCAACATCAAAAACTCAAGTGACAACACATACTGGAGAGATTGTGGAGAAATGGGAACCCTCCTCCACTCCTGGTGGGAATGTAAAGGTGTATAACCACACTTGAAATCAATCTGGTGCTTTCTTGGACAACTAGGAATGATGCTTCCTCAAGATCCAGTCATACCACTCCTAGGCACATATCCAAAGGAGGCTCAAATACATAATAAGAACCTTTCCTCAACCAGGTTTGTGGCAGCCTTATTTGTAATAGCCAGAAGCTGGAAAAAGCTCAGATGCCCCTCAACTGAAGAATGGATGCAGAAATTGTGGAACAGCTACATAATGGACTCTTACTCAGCAATGAAAAACAAGCAAATCATGAAATTGGAAGGTAAATGGTGGGAACTGCAAAGAATCATCCTGAGTGAGCTCCCCCAGTAGCAGAAAGACACATATGGTACATAATCACTCATATAGACATATAATACAGGATAAACTAAAATCTGTACATCTAAAGAAACTAATTAAGAGAGAGGATCCTGACTAAAATGCTCAATCCCCTTCCTGAAAGGTAAAGAGGATGGACATCAGGAGAAGAAGAAAACAGGGAACAGGTTAGGAACTTGCCACAGAGGGCCTCAGAAAGGCTCTGCCCTGCTGACTATCAAAGCAGATGCTGAGATTTATGGCCAACTGTTGGGCAGAGGCACAGGATCTTATGAAATAGTGGGAAATAAAAAGATCTGGAGAGAATAGGAAGTCCACAAGGAGAGCAACAGAACCATAAATTTTGAATACAGGTGTCTTTCCAGAGACTCATACTCCAACCGAATATCATACATGGAGATAACCTAGAGCCACTTCACAGAGGTAGCCCATGGCAGTTCAGAGTACAAGTGGATTACATAGTAATATACTTTACATTTTTTTCCCATTGCTACCAGGTTCAAATTCCTACCCATGTGTCACACCAAAGTCTTTATTCTTTTGAATATATCACTTCTAGTATAAGTTGTTCATATACTCATTGGAACATGATCAGAATCTCAGTGCTAAGTCCCTTAAAGAAAACTGAGTTCATCCTTGTTGCACCCTGACAGCACCCCTAAGAAGAAGCTACCTGTCCTGAAGAACTTTATACTTCATTGCCTTGATCACAGTTTTCCTTATGTATTTATTTATTATGATTTGTTTAGTTTGTATCCCCTCTGTTGCTCCCTCCCTCTTCTCTTGCCAGTCCCACCCAGCCTTCTTCTAGCCCTATGCCCTCTCTCTACTTCCCTTTTAAGTGCAGTTATCCTCCACCTTCTATCTGACTACTATTAGGAGACCTCCTAATAAGTGAATGCATATCATATTTCTTTCTGCATTTTATTTCCTTCACCCAGAAATATTTTTCTTGATTCTATCCATTTGCCTGGAAAATACCATGATGTCATATTCTTAGCTGAATAATAGTTTGTAATAGAAATATCCCACATTTTCCCCAAAGGAGGTTTTCAGGCCTGTCCTTTGGAACTTTGAAGTAATTGGGTCTTTAAACATTGTATTGAATGACAAATTATCAGGATAACTATGTTATTTTAGCCTAACATTCCCTCTATTTTCTTTTACTTCCTGGTGATTTGGATTGCAATGTCCCCATCTATTTACATGTTTAGTCCCCAGTGAAGACATGTCTGCGAAAGGTTAGGAGGTATGGCCTTGTTAGATAATATAATTCCTTTAGGAGTGATAATATAGAAAGGTGTGTTTCGAGGTTAATATGCCCATGAGGGTGACCAGACACAATGGAGTCTCTGTTTCTCAGTCTCTGTCACTTTATAACTTTGTTTCTGTAGGTCTTGTTCTCTCTATTTCTCAGTCTTTCTCACTAGCACTAGAGATACCAAAACAGACAAAAACAAAATATAAAGTAACAGAGTCCAAGAAAAAGAGACTCTATCTCTTTGGTCACTTTTATTGGCATATCAACCTCAAAGTATGCCCTTCAATAATATAACACCAAAGGAATTACATTTTTTAATATTTTCATTTTAATTTTTATCAATTATGCTTTATTCACGTTGTATACCCCCATTGTCCCTCTCCCTTCCCAATGCCACCCTTGCCCCTCCCCAAGTCCACTAATAGAGAAGGACTTCTCTTTCCTTCTCATCCTAATTTATCAGATCTCATTAGAAGTGGCTGCATTGTCTTCCTCTGTAACTTGCTAAGGCTGCTCCCCCATCACTGTGTGGTTTTCAAAGAGCAGGCCAATCAGTTCATGTCAGAGGTAATCCCTGTTCTCATTACTTTGGAATACACATGGACACTGAACTGCCTTGATCTACATCTGTGCATGGGGTGCTATCTCCATGCATGGTACTTGGTTAGAGTTAGAGTATGAATCTCAGGAAAAACCCCTGTGCTCAGATTTTTCAGTTCTGTTGTTCTTTTTGTGGAGCTCTTGTCCTCTCCAGATCTTACTATTTCCCACATCTTTCATTAGATTGCATGTACTCTGCCCAATATTTGGCCATAAGTCTAAGCATCTGCTTTGACAGTCTGCAGGCCTTTTAGAGGGCCTTTGGGCAGGCTCCTAACTTGTTCCCTGTTTTCTCCATCTTCTGGTATCCATCTTCTTTGCCTTTTGTGATGTGGATTGAGCATTTTAGCCAGAGTCCTCCCTCTTGATAAGTTTCATTAGGTGTACAGATTTTAGTAAGTTTATCTTACATCTTATGTCAGTTAGTGAATATATACAGTTCTAAAATTATAAATGTAAGAGATGTGCAGGATGAAACTAAAATGTAAGCCAATTTAATCTATATCAATTAAATGTTAGCATAATACATTTTGAGGATATTATAGGCAAGGATTTATTGGCCAAGTATTGTTGAAGTTTTGGCTGGAGACACATTTTTATGTCTCAGTCAGTTTTAGAGTTGTTCCCATGTAAAGGGATTAGCAATATAAGTTACCATTGTTATTGAACATACAATCATTATCTTCAAAACAAGACTGCATAGATTAAAATATATTTTTGTACTCTTGCATGCCTGTGGTATTAGGCTAAGTTGCTACCTATTTCCCTAGAGAAACTTCCCATTAGAGAGACAAGATGGTTGAGTTGAGGAATAGAAAATGCATGTTTTAAGTAAACTTTATAAAAACTCCTTTTTAATTTAGAATATAAGCAGACTATAGGTATCTATCTATGTATCTATGTATCTTTGTATCTATCTATCTATCTGTCTGTCTGTCTGTCTGTCTATATATGGAGAGAAAGAATGAGTAGTCATGTCTTCATAGCCAAACTTCTTTATATAAACTCCTTCTTCCTTTAGCATTTAAGCATACCCTAGCCATCTTGTACCTGGGCTTTATTTGATAGTGGCTATTTTTTGGCTTGCCATTTTTTTTTCATATAGGATGGGCATTTATGCATTTATAGCCAAATTTTATATAAACTCTCTTAGCATTAGAATATAAATTATTTTACACTTAGCATTTAAGTACATCCTAGGCATCTTGCACCTGGATTTTTACATTGGCGTTGGCTATTCTTTGGCTTACCCCCTTTTTGATATGGGAAAGACAGTTTTGTTTTTTAAATATATGAACATAATTTTTGAATTTTTAGGACTAAACTAAGTTGGCATGCACTTTGCCATCTTTAAGACTTTTATCTAGGCATGACCAAAATTTTTCCCCTGTGAAAATGTCTTATGTTTAAAAGGATAAGGCAGTTTTCAGAGAAGTGTGACATTATCTCTCTTTACATAAACCTAAAATATATGTGAATCCAACCTTTAGAACAGTAAGGACATAATAACTATTATTAGAAAAACGAATTTACATGGGAACATTAAGGAAAATTTTGTCATTTAGAATCTTAGACTATCTCTGCAAGTGTCTAAACAGCAGGAGTTGCCATCCTGGCTTTTATTATGTATATAAGCTTGATCCAGATCTCAGAGATCTGCTTTTTATTTTGTGTTGGGAAGAAAGGCATGTGCCTTCACCAACTTGTTCAGATAAAGAGACAAGAACATTTTAAGTCTGGGGTCAGTTGTGCAAATTTAACCTGTAACAACCAATGCTCAGTCAGTTATTTTTTGGAAATTAGTTGATGTTTCAGTAAATTGGCCTTTACTGAAAGAGCTGACAAGTATCTTGCAGCCAGAAAGTTTTGAATTTTAGTCGATATTAATCTAAATTTTAGGAAGAATGCCATTTTTTTATCTGTAACTCAGGATCCCAATGCTTGGCTTTTTCCCATTATCTCCTTGAACCTTCTTGGAGAAGGAATGGAGAAGGACCAACACTATTGAACATATTCCAACCTGATCCATGAATATGGCAGATAAAATGAAGCCAAAAGGAATTAAAACACCCTTCATAATGCTATTATGATATCTCAATGTTATTAAGATATTACAATGATATGAAACCACAATGTTATTACAATATCACAAAGGTATTACGACATTATAATACTATTATGACATCACAATGTTATGACATTGCAATGGTATTAAGATTTCATAATTTTGTTATCACATCAGATTGCTTGATCACATCACAATAGTCTTACAACATGATTGTGTTATGAAAACAAAATAGAATGATGACAATGCTATTATGACTTCACAGCAGTATGACTTTACAATGATATTAAGTCATATCAAGTTATTATGACATTACAATGCTCTTATGACATCGCAATGCTATTATAATGTCTCAATACTGTTAGGATATCTCAATGACAGGAAATCACAATGATATTATGACATCACAAAGGTATTTTGAAATCACAATGCTATTATGACATTAAAATATTATGACATCCTAATGGTACTAAGATTTCACAATGTTATTTTGACATCACAATGCTGTTAACACTTCACAACGATATTTTGAGATGGATGTGTTATGACATCACAATGGAATTTTAAAATCAAAAAGGTATTATGACTTCATAACAGTAAGACCTCATAATGATATTAGGAAATCCAATGTTATGAGGACATCACAATGCTACTATGACATCACAATGGCATCATGACATCCCAATGCAATTATAATATCAAGACGGTTTGTTGCTGATTGGCTGAGAGGGAGAATGAAGTCATGAAATAGGTGAAAGCCAGTAAGAGTTTCTAGAGCCAGTTATTAAAAGGGCCAAGTAGACAGCCTGCTTGAGAGAAAGGTTGAGCAGCCCTACATGAATCAATCTGGGCAGCTTAAAGCATACAATTCAAAGATGACAGTTCCTGTGTCTAAGACTCTTAGTTCAGGAAAGGTACCACATATTTCTTTCAAGTTGTCATTAATAAAGTCCCATGTCTTTGACATGTAACTTTGTATTATCACAGATTCCAATGTTATTTATTAAGTACACAGATATGTCCTCAGTCAGTAATTTATTGGGAAAATGCTACCTGACCAAGGCAACTTTTTGAACTAAAAGCATTTAATTGGGACTTTGAATATATTTTTACAGAGACATTCCATGATGTCACATCAGCAGAACTGAGAGCTTTTCATACTGAATCACAATAAGCAGGCACAGAGAGAGAGACTGAGAGACAGAAAGAGAAAGAGCTAGAGGACAGATTCATAGAGTAATGAAGACCTACAGAAACAAAGATAAAAATTGACCTAGATCAAAAGTGTCCTTTCTATCTGGACACTTTAATTGGCATAGCAACCTCAAAGCACATTCTCCTAAAATATAACTCCAATAGTAATTATATTATCTAATAAGGCCATACCTCCTAACCCAGACAGTTCCTGACTGGGGACTCAACATATAAATAGATGAGCTTCAAGGAGACATTGTAATTCAAATCACCAGGATGTGGAAGAAGGTGGAGCTACTACTAGGCTAAAAGAATACAGTTATCCTGATAGTTTGTCATTCACTGCAACAATTACAGTCCCAGCAGCTTCTAAGTTCCAAACAGCAGCATGGACAATCTCCTTTGGGGAAAATGTAGAATATATTTCCATCAAGCAGTATTATTCAGCAATATTATTCAGCTAAGAAAATGACATCATGATTTTTTAGGCAAATAGATGGAACCAGGAAAAATCATTCTGGGTAAAGCAACTAAAATGCAGAAAGACAAATATGGTATGTATTCATTTATTAGGTGGTTTCCTAATAAGAGGGGATAAAAATATAATGGGCCAACTAATTGTGACAAAGCCAGTCTTCTACAAGTGGGATTGGGTGGCAGTAAATTGAGCTCTTGGGTCAGGGCATCCTACAGAAATTTTCAAGGAACCCAGGCTGTTGTTATTAAAATATGGTGCTATCTGTCATCAACTAATTGATCATTGTCATGTTCTTGGATCCACAGAGATGCTTCCTTCTGTATCAAATCAGATTGCATACAAAGACCCACAGTCTGATATTATACAGAGAGAGACATTAAAACACCCAGCACTGAATGGAATTTCCCTATGAAATTCTACATTCCAGTAATTCTCTGCTAAGCTTGCAGGAGAGAAGGCAGGAAGAGTGTCATAACTAAAGAAAACTGAGGACACAATGAGAATAATACCCGAAGAATCAGATTGGAGATGAAACTGATTCAGCCAGCCTTGATGAGACATGATAAGCTTGGTTCAGAAAGGAGGAGGAGGAGGAATTACCTAATGAGGGAACTAGAGAAAGGTCATTGAGGTAGAAGAAGGAGGGTTGGTGGGACTGATAGAAGAAGGGGAGGGGGAAGCAGAGGGGATACAGATTGAAAAATATGTAATAAATAATTATGTAAGAAAACTGTGATCAAGGTGATGAACTATAGAGCTCTTTTAGATGGTTTTTTCTTGGGGGTGGAACCAGCATGCAGGAAAGATGAACTCAGTTTTCTTTAAATACTTGGCATTGAGACTCTGATCATGTTTCAATGAGTATATGAATAACACATACTTCAACTGATGTATTTTAAAGACAAAAATTTTATTCTGACACATAGGTTGGAATTTGAACCTGGGAGCCACGGAACAGGGGTGTAATGTACAATATATGAATTTCCCACATAATCAATAAAATGATATTTTGACAACTTTTAGAATGAATTTTAACCTGGAGAAAAGATTCCACTAAAGGAGGACAGATTTTGACTATGTAAGGCATGCTTTCTAGGAACTCATTATGTAGCAGAGAATCCTAGCTTTGAACTAGTGGTTACACAGCTACCTCAGACCACATGAGTTCAGGTGGCACCTCTGAACAAGCACTACTGGCATTAACACTATGTTTGGAGGGTTTTCCTGGAGACCACTGCAGGAAACAGTGCTGTTCTTGTGTTCTAGGCATATAACAGGACCCATTTCTTTCTCCTGAAGGATGAGATTAAACTGTAAACCAAGTAAATGAGAATTTCTAACTGACCACTGAGTAGGACACAGCTGCCAATCCAGCTAGGTGAGACAAGGCAACCCTGCTAACAGAGGTTTGACAACCCTACATGGAAACAGACCAGCTGTCCAGTCCTTCATTTGCCCCTCAGATTTCCTTTTATACTCAGAGAACTTTCTCTGTTTCAGCCAAACCAGTCTCAGGAATTACCTAGTTTCCTTCTCTTTTCCCCACTCTAAAGACTCAATACCCCAGGGAACACTAGGCCTGGCCTGCCTATTATATCAATAAGAATGTGAAGATACATTAGGTGAGTATGCCAGTAAATGCTCAATTCAAAGTCACAACCTAGGAAATTTCAGATCCAAGACCACAGTAGGGGAGCATCTTGTCATTTGGTACATTAACCTTAACCCCACATCACTGTGCAGCTTCCCTACATAGGAAGTTTTCCAATTCAATAAACAGTAAACTTTCATATCCTACCTGACATTGTCACAGAGGTAAACAAGAGTAAATGTGTGGGATCTGGATAAAAGGATGAGATAAAGTCTTGTTGGTTTTCACACACACACACACACACACAAAAAAAAAAGTCACGTGTGTACAGGGTAAGAGATACTGGACACTGAGGAAAGTTTGTTTACTCATCTCTATAGAAACCTCAAAATTCTCTCAGGTGCTGAGTAGCTGAGAGGGAGAAAGATATCATGCAATAGGTGAAAGGCAGTAAGAGTTTCCAGAGCCAGTTATTAAAAGGGCCAAGTGGACAGCCTGCTTGAGAGAAAGGCATGACCTACATGCCTCAATATTGGCAGCTGAAAGCATACCACCCAGATATGACAGTTCTTATGAACAAGGCTCTTATTACTCATCTCTATGGAAACCTCAAGATTCTCTCAGGTACTAATGGGCTGAGAGGGAAAATGATGTCATGAAACAGGTGCCATGTCAGCAAGTAGTCATCTTGTTTTAGTGTTTCAGCAGAACTGAGAGCTTTTCTTCCTGAACTACAAGTAGAAGAGAGTGAGAGGGTATAGAGAGAGATAAAGAGTGAGAAACAGATTCAGAAATAGAGAGACCAAGACCAATAGAAACAGATATATAAATTGACCTAGACTGAGGGACAGAGACTCCATTCTGTCTGGTCACTTTTATTGGCATATCAACCTACAAGCACACCCTCCTATAATATAAATACTAAAAGAATTATATATTTTTTATATTTTTTCATTTTCATTTTATTTTTGCCATTCTTCAACCAGGAAAAGCTGCAAAGAATGCAATTACTCATTGTCTACAGGATTTTAATGTTCTGGGAGTTCCTAAGGAATTGTAAACTGACAATGGAACAGGATATACTAGCAAATCTTTTAAAAATTTTTGGCAACTGTTTCAAGTTTCTCATATAACTAAAATGCCTCATACAATCCTCAAGGACTTGGCATGGTAGAGCATGCCACCCAAACAATTCAGATTTATTTGCAAAAAAAAAAAAAGAATGGGGAACCTACTCCACTGGACATGTAAGAATCATTTTAGTCATGTTCTTTTCATTCTGAATTTTTTAACTTTAGATAAGCACGGTAAATTAGCAGGCGATAGATTTTGGCATACAGAAACCAAGAAAAATTTTGCTAAAGTAAAATGGAGGGATCTTTTAACAAATCAATGGCAAGAACCCGATAATCATATGGGGAAGAGGAAGTGTCTGTGTTTTTCTTCAGGAAAATGGAGCAGCTCTATAGCTACTGGAACTTCTGGTGCAACAAGTGGATGAGGAGTTTTCTCCTGACAATTATAATGATATCAATGAAGACTTCTTTGGTCAAGATGACTGTTGGTTGGGAGTACGTTACTAATCCACCTCTACTACATCCAGTTTCTGTTGATGATCCAGAAGTCCTTATTTATGTCGACAACCCTTGGTTGCCTTGTTTTCCTGCTTTTAAAGGAAGGTAAGTAAAACAGATACTTAACTTTCAGGAAGAGGAAGAGGTCATGCTCTTTGCTTTACCAGAGAGACTATTCATCGGGACTGCTTACCATACTCCCCTGTCCAGGAAATAGGTCAGAATGCCTACTACTCTAAAGTTAGGGTGGCAGCTCAAGCCTCTCTTTGCAGGCAGGCAAAGTGGAAGATTGGAGGGATATTATTGACTGTTCCTATGGGAGTTAAGAATGACAGTCTTACATGTGCAATGAGTTACTCACCCTGTGAGAAAGGGGATCAACACAATTGTCCTCCACTGATGGCTCCTTGGATAAGATACATGGGAGAAACACCCAACATCTACTCCTGGGACAATTACCCTGCATTTACAGTCTTAGACTGGGCTAGTCTATTGTTAAGAATATTAAGAACTTGGCTTCTGGTAAAGGCAGTCAGATTCCCTTTATTTTAGAAAAAGCTGTTAGTGCTGGACTTTGGAGGACTTCAAATAAAAATTGGCAAACCTATGTATGGAAATTGGGGGCTGCCTTGGGATATATACACATTCTCTCTGGGAATGCAAGTAGCTTTGCTAAATTAATCAAGTATACTTCTATTTTGGCATGTGTTATTCCTCCTTATTTACTCCTAATTGGAAACATTATAGTAAGACATTTTAACAACAATGATACCTATTCAAGTGAATGTGTGTATTCCAATCTTACTAATTTTGTTAGTACTGATAATAATGCTCTTTCAGTATTAGTTGTTAAGCAACCTGCTTTTGTTATGATTCCTGTTAGGGTTTCTGATTCTTGGTATGATGAAACAGAATTTAATTGGACTCACGTTCAAAAATCACCTTTCTTGTATTGGATCTAGCAAAAACTTTTTATTGGACATTTTGATAGTGAAAAATAAGATTCATGACAAAGAATCTGCCAAGAAACCTAGGTTAGAATTGGCCAATACAGCCTGGGATATATTTACTAGTCTTAGGAGGAGCTTGCCATCCTTTGACTCTGTGCTTATAGTGGGGACTGACATTTGCAGGCATCATGAGAGTGGATTTGTTGGCCAGTGCCTGCCTTCCTTTTGTGTTACAATTCCTTTCTCAACAACTTCAATGTGTGCAAGTGCAGATGAATGAATTTAAAGATCTCTAACAACCCTGATTGACATGGAGGTAAGTCAATGATGGGGAAGATTAAAATTGAGGTTTTTTCCAACTTAAGACAAATGCTCGTAAAAATAGCAACTGAGACCTTGATGACGAGTAAGGAAAAAGTGCAAATTTTGCCAACCTAAGAGAGGCTCTCCATAAAACAAAGAAGGGAGAACATAAGGAGTCTGGTAATTGGAATTCTGCCTCATGGCCGTGGCATTTGCAGGTCTTATCTAAGTTCCATGTCTCAGAGACCATCCTTTTCAGTCTCAGCAAGTGAGCTGTTCTGAGCCTGAGAAATAGATAGAAAGCTCCTTTCAACCTTGGTAACGAGAGAGCAAACTTGGTGTAACCTTGAGTGAATTCCTGGATGCCTTGTCTCGTGGAACAGATGTGTTGCTACTTGAAAAAAAAAATTGCTTCAACCCTTTGCTTTATAACTTGTGTTTGCTTGTTCAGTAAACTGAACAGGAATCTGTCTTGTCTCCATTCTTTGTGTCTCTGTCCCCCCATTTACAGCCATCTTTTTGGTGGACCATATTAGAAAAGCCCACAGGACTGTTAGTTGATCTTCTCTTTTCTAGTTTCTTAAAGACTCAATACCCCCAGGAACCCAAGACCCAGCCAGCCTATTATATCAAAACAAATCTGAAGGTATATTTAGTCATATGCCAATAACTGCTCAGTTCAAAGTCACAAACTAGGAAATTTCAGATTCAAGACCACAGTAGGAGACCACATTTTCATCCCACATAACTTTGAAACTTCCCTATTTAAAAGTTGTCCAATTAAATAAATTAAGATTAAAGATTCATTTTCTACCTGACATTGTCACAGAAGTAAACAGGAGTAAATGTGTGGGATCTGGATAAAGGGATGAGATAAAGGCTTGTTTGGTATTACAATAATGACTCAAGCATGCACAGGATTGTAGATTCTGGACACTGAGGAATGTTTGTTTATTCATATGCATGGAAACCTCAAGATTCTCTCAGGTGCGAATTGGCTGAAAGGGACAATGATGCCATACAAAAGGTGAAAGCCAGTAAGAGTTTAAGGAGCCAGTTATTAAAAGGACCAAGCCTTCTCCGCAAAAGGCTGTGCAGCCCTACATCCCTCAATCTGGGCAGCTAAAAGCACACAACCCACAGATGTCAGTTTCTGTGTCCAAGACTCTTAGTTCAGTAAAAGTGTCACATATTTCTTTCAAGTCTTTTTATTACTATGTTCATGTGTCCTTGACATGTGAATTTCCCAATGTCATAGATTCCATTATTATTTGTTAAATGTAGAGATATGTCCTCAGTCAGTGAATTACTTACTATGAAAATGTTCCTTGACCAAGGCAACTCTTTGTACAAAAAGCATTTAATTGGGACGTTACATATATTTTTTACAGATCTAATCCAGGAAGTTAAGTCATCAAGCAGTCATCATGTTGTAGTCCTTCAGCAGAACTGAGAGCTTTTCATAGTGAACCACAAGCAGCAGGCTAAGAGACTGAGACAATGAGTCAGAGAGAGAATGTGCTCAAGTAACAGTTTCAGAAATAGAGATATTTGAACTACAGAAAACAAGTTATAAAGTGAGAGACAGAGACTCCATTCTATCTGGTCACTTTCATTGGCCCATCAACCTCAGAGCACAACCTTCTATCATATAACTCCAATATGAATTGTATTATCTAACAAGGTAATAACTCATAACCCTCCCTAGATATTTCCTCACTGGGAACTAATCATGTAAATAAATGAGCTTAAAGAGGACATTGCAATTCAAATCACAAACAAGTGGAAGAAGATGGAGAGAGTTCTAGGCTAAAAGAGCATACTTATCCTGATAGTTTCTCACTCAATATAATGATTAAAGTCCCAGCAACTTCCAAGAACTAAAGAATAGGACTGACACTCTCCTTTGAGGAAATTGTAGAATATTTCCATAACAGTGTTTTATTCAGCTAAGAAAATGATATAATGATATTTTCAGGCAAATGGATGGAACCTGGAAAAATCATCCTGGGTGAAGTTACTAAAATTCAAAAAGACAAATATGGTATATATCCACTTATTAGAAATTCTACTAATAGTGTGGAATGAAGTTCCAATAGACCATCTGTTGTGACCAAACCAGTCTTCCACTAGGGGAATTGGTTGGTAGTTAATTGAGTTGTTGGACTAGGACATCCTACAGAAATTTTCAAGCAAACCAGGCTGTTGTTGCTAAAATAAGTTGCTCTCTGCCCTCAATTGATAGATCAGTGCCATGTTCTTGGATCCACAGAGATGCTTGCTTCTGTATCAAATAATATTGTATATAGTGACTAGCAGACCAATATTATTCAGAGAGAAGCCTTAAACAGCAAGCTTTAAATGGGTATTCCATATGAAATTCTCTCTCCACTCAGTGCTCTGGTAAGTCTGCAGGAGAGGAGGCAAAAAGAGTGTCATAAGAAGAGGGAATGAAGGTCACATGGAGAACAATTTCCCAGAATCAGGCCACAGAGGAAGATGATGCAGATAGCCTAGATGATACCTAGTAACCTAGGATCAGTTAGAGGTGGGAGGAGGCCCTCCACTATCAGGAGAATTTTATAAATTTCAAAGAAGTATAAGGAGGCTTGGCTGGACTAGAATGAGATGAGTGAGGGGGCAGCAGAGGTGAAAAGAAGGAAACAAATAATAATAAATAAATACATAAGGAAAACTGTGATCAAGGTGATGAAGTATAGAGGTCTTGAGAACTGATGGCTTCTTCTTGGGGTTTTGGCCAGCTTGCCCAAGGATGAATTCTGTTTTCTTTAAGGGACTTTGCACTGAGACTCTGATCATGTTCCAGTGCCTATACGAATACCACATACTTGAATTGGTGTATTTTAAAGAAAAAAAAAATTAGTGTGACACATGGGTAGGAGTTTGAACCTGGGAGCAATGGAAATGGAGTGTAATTTATATTATATCATATTCCCACATGAGCAATAAAAATAATATGCTGACAACTTTTACAATGACTTTTAATATGGAAAAATGATTCCTCTAAGGAAGGCAGATTTTGACTTTGTAAGACATGCTATCCAGGAACTCAATTTGTAGGAGAGAATCCTAGCCAGGGACTAGTGGTTAGCTAGCTACGTCAGAAACCATAAGCTCAGGTGGCACCTATGAACAACCAGTCCTGGCACTAACATGAAATTTTGAGAGTTTATCTGGAAGACCATAGCAAAAACCCAGCTGCTCTTTTATCCTAGGCATATAACATTGAAACATTTCTCTGTTTTGAAGGATCAGTTTTAATTGTAATCTACAGGACCAGGAGGGTTTCTCACTGATACCTGAATAGGCCATAGCTGCTGATCTAGAAAGGTCAACCAAAGCAACTCTGGTCATAGAGGGTTCGAAAACCTGTTGTGAAATAGCACCACCTGTGAAATTATATCTTGCCCCTCAGTTCACCATTCACACTCACAGATATTTCTCTGTCTCAGCCAAATCAGTCCCAGGAATTGTCTGGTTTTCTTCTCTTTTACCTTCTCTTAAAGACACAATGCACTACGGAACCACAGACCCTGCCAGCCTATTATATAAATAAGAATGTGAAGGTGCATTTAATGAGTACACAAGTAATTGCTCAGTTCAAAGTCACAACCTAGGATATTTCAGTTCCAAGACCACAGTAGAAGACCACATTGTCATTCGGTATATTACCCCTTATATCTACATTACTTTGAAGCTTCCCTACTCTAGGAAGCTGTCCAATTAGAAACACATTAAAATTTCATTTCCTACCTGGTATTGTCACAGAGGTAAACAGGAGTAGTGGTGTGGGATCTGGAAAAAGTGATGAGATAAAGGCTTGTTGGGATTCAAAAGAAAAACTCATGTGTCCATAGGATGAGTGATATTGGACAGTGAGGAAAGTTTGTTTACTCACCACCATGGAAACCTCAAGGTTCTCTCAGGTGGTGATTGACAGAGAGAAAAATAAGATCATAAAAGAGGTTAAAGGCAGTAAGTGTTTCATGAGCCAGTTAATAAAAGGGCAAAGTGAACAGCCTGCTTGAGAGAAAGGCTGAGCAGCCCTACATGCCTCAATCTGGGCAGCTAAAAGCACACAGCACAGAGATGTAAATAACTGTCCAAGACTCTTAGTTCAGGAAAAGTGCCACATATTTCTTTCAAGTCTTCATTGATAATGTCACATGTTCTTGACAAGTAAGTTTTACATTATCACAGATCCATTATTATTTGTTAAATTCACAGATATGTCCTCAGTCAATGACTTTCTTACTGCAAGAATGTTCCCTGACCAAGGCAAATATTTGAATAAAAAGCATTTTATTGGGACCTTGCTTATATTTTTACAGATACCATCCAGGAAGTCATGTCATCAGGCAGTTATCTTTTGTTGTGCTTCAGCAGAACTGAGAGCTTTTCATACTGAACCACAAGCAGCAGGCTGAGAGATGGAGACTGAGCAAGACAGAAAGAGCAAGAGCTAGAGAGTGATAGATTCAGAAATAGAGAGAACAAGACCAACAGAAGCAAAGATATAAAGTTACCTAGACTTAGAGACAGAGACTCCATTTGGTCTGGTCACTTTCATTGGCATTTCAGACTACAAGTAAAACCTCCTATATTATAACAACAAAACTGATAATTTTTTAAATATTTTTTCACTTTAATTTTTATTATTTACACCTTATTCACTTTGTCTCCCCCATTAACCCCTCATTTCTTCCCTCCCCATCCCATCTTCCTTCCCTCTTCTGCATGCATGCTCCTCCCCAAACCACTAATTGGGGAGGACTTCTCCTTACTTCTAATCCTACTCTATGATATCTCATCTGAAGTGGCTTCATTGTCTTCATCTGAGGCCTGGTAAGGCTGCTCCACCATCATGATGAGGAGATCAAAGGGCATGACAATCACTTCATGTCAGAGGCTGTCCCTGTTCCCATTAATATGGAACCCACTTGGACACTGAACTGCCATGGGCCACACCTGTGGAGGGGTTCTACATTATCTGCATGCATGGTACTTGGTTGGAGTATGAGTCTCAGGAAAGACCCCTGACCTCAGATTTTTTGGTCCTGTTGCTCTCCTTGTGGAGTTCCTGTCCTCTCCAGATCTTACTATTTCCCACTTCTTTCATTAGATTCCATGCACTTTGCCCAATAGTTGGCCATGAGTCTCAGCAACTTCTTTGGTAGTGGGCAGGACAGAGACTTTCAGATGCCCTCTGTTGCAGGCTCCTAACTTGTTCCCAGTTTTCTCCTTCTTCTGATGTCCATCCTCTTTGACTTTCAGGATGGATATTGAACATTTTAGCCAGACTCCTCTCTCTTGATTAGTTTCTTGAAGTGTACAGATTTTAGTAGGTTTATCCTGTATAATATGTCTACATGTCTATGTACCTTGTGTCTTTTTGCTTCTGGGAGAGCCTACTCATGGTGATCATTTCCAGTTCCAACCACTCACCTACAAATCTCATGATTTTCTTGGTTTTTTTTTGTTTGTTTGTTTTTATTGCTGAATAATATTCCATTGTGTAGATGTACCACAATATCTGTATCCATTTTTCCATTGTGTAGATATATCACAATTTCTGTAACCATTTTTCTGTTGGGGGTCATCTGTGTTGATTCCAGGTTTTAACTATTACAAATAAAGCTGCTACAAACATGGTTATGTATATGTCCTTATTATGAATTTGAGCCTCTTTTGGATATATGCCTAGGTGTGGTATAGCTGAATCTCAAGGAGGCGCTATTTCTAGTTGTCCAAGAAAGCACCAGATTTATTTATAGAGTGGTTGTACAAGTTTATATTCTCACCAGCAATGGAGGAGGGTTACTCTTTAATTATAATCCTCTCCAGCATGTGTTATCACTTGAGTTTTTTATTTTGCCCATTTTGATGGGTATAAGGTAAAATCAGGCTTCTTTTGATTTGCATTTCCCTGATGGCTAATGATATTGAGATTTCAAATGTTTCTCTGCCATTCAATGTTCCTGTATTGAGAATTCTGTTTAGTTCTGTTCACCATTTTTAAATTGGATTACTTGATTTCTTGATGTTCAACTTCTTTAGTTCTTTATATATACTGGATATTAGCCTTCTGTCCCATAGAGGCTTAGTGAAGATTCTTTTTCAATCTATAGGCATTTGTTTTGTTTTGATGATCGTGTCCTATGCTTTACAGAAGCTTTTCAGTTTCATGAGAACCCATTCATTGATTGTTGCTTTTAGAGCATGTGCTGTTGGTGTTCTGTTCAGGAAGTTTTCTTCTGTGCCAATGAGTTCAAGACTCTTCACCACTTTTTCTTCTAACCGATTTAACAAGTCTGGTTTTATGTTGACATCTTTGATCCACTTTCACTTGAGTTTTGTGCAGGGTGTGAATATGGATCTTTTTGCATTTTTCTATATGTAGAGATCCAGTTAGACCAGCACCATGTGTTGAAGATGCTATCTTTTTTCCATTGTACGGTTTTGGCATCTTTGTCAAAATTCAGTTGTCCAGAAGTGTGTGGGTTTTTTCTGGGTCTTCTATTTGGTTCCGTGGATCCACATTTCTGATTAAATGCCAGGACCATGCATTTGTTGCTGTTTTTCTATAGTATGGCTGGAGATCAGGGGTGGAGATATCTCCAGAAGATCTTTTATTGTGAAGGATTGTTTTAGCAATTCTGGGTTTCTTGTTTTTCCATATTAAGATGAAAATTTTTCTTCTAATATCTGTAAAGAATTGTGTTGGTAATTTGATGGAAATTGCATTGAATCTGTAGATTGCTTTTGGTAAGATGGCCATTTTTACAGTATTAAGCCTGCCAGACCATGAGCTTTGGAGAGCTTTCCATCTTCTGTTATCTTCTTCTAATTCTTTATTAAGAAACTTGAAATTTTCATCATACAGGTCTTTGACATGCTTGCGTATGGTCACACCAAGTTAATTTATGTTTTTGTCTGAGTACAAGAACACAACAAAGATATCATCCACTATGACCAAGAAAGCTTCATCCAAGGTGTGCAGGGGTGGTTCATTATACAGAAATGCATCATTGTATTCCACCATATTAACAAACTGAAAGGAAGAAAAAAAAAACATGATAATCTCCTCAGATGCTTAAAAAGCATTTGTTGAACTCCAACATCCATTCAGGTTTAAAGTATTGGAGAGATTAGGGATACAAGGCATATATTTAAACATAGTAAAGGCAACGTAGAGCAAGCCTATAGACAACCTCAAACTAAAAGAAGAGAAAATTAAAACAATCCTGCTGACATTAGGACAAAGCAAGTTTGCAAACTTTCTCCATATCTCTTCAACTGAATTCTGGAAGTCATTGCTAGAGCTATAAAAAAATTGACAGAGAATTGGGGGCTAGAAATAAAAAAAAAAAAGAAGTCAAACTATCGCTATTTGGAGATGATATGATAGTATAACTAAGTGATATCAAATTCTACCGGGGATATCCTACAGCTGATAAACAACTTCAGCTAAGTGGCTTGATACAAAATTAACTCAAAATTATCAGTAGCACTCTTGTATACAAAAGATAAAACGACTGAAAAAGAAATTAGGAAAACAAAAGGAATTATATAATCTAGAAATGCCATAATTCCTAACCCTTCCCAGACATTTCTTCACTGTATTCCACATGTAAACAAATGGGTTTAAAGGGGACACTGCAATTCAAATCACCAGGAAGTGGAAGAAGATGGAGAGACTTTTAGGCTAAAAGAACATAGTTATCCAGATAGTTTGTCATTCAATAAAATGATTAAAGGCACAACAACTTCCAAAGACTAAAGAACAGGCCTGACAGTCTCCTTTGGAAAAAAAAATGTGGAATATTTCCATAATGGAGTATTATTCCGTTATGAAAATGACATCATTATATTTTCAGGCAAATGGATGGAACCAGGAAAAATCATCCTGGTTGAAGAAACTAAATTGCATATGGAAAATATGATATGTATTCACTTATTAAGAGCACCATCTGTCAAATAGTTTATTCCCTCTCAGCTCTCATTTTATACTCAACATTATTTTTTTCTTTCAGCCAAACCAGTCTCAGGAATTGTCTTGTCTCCTTCTCTTTTCCATGCTCCTAAAGACTCAATACTCCAGGAACCCTAGACTCTGCCAGCCTATTATATCAATAAGAATGTGAAGTTACATTTAGTGAGTTCATGAGTAACTGCTCAGTTCAAAGTTACAACCTAGGAAATTTTAGATCCAAGACTACAGTAGGAGAACACATTGTCATTCAGTACTTTCCACTTATTTCCACATCACTTTGAAGGTTCCGTACTTAGGAAGCTGTCCAATTAAACATTAAATTGCCATTTCTTACCTATCATTTTCATACAGGTAAACAGGAGTAAAGGTACTGGATCGGGATAAAAGGATGAGATAAGGCTTGTTGGTTTGCACAAGAAAAAGTCACATGTGCATAGGATCAAAAATACTGAGGAATGTTTGTTTATTCATCTCCATGGAAACCTCAAGATTCTCTCAAGTACAGATTGGCTGAGAGGGAGAATAATGTCATGAAATAGGTGAAAGCCAGTAAGAGTTTCAGAAGCCAGTTATTAAAAAGAACCAAGAGAGAAAGGTTGGTCAGCCCTACATTCTTCAATCTGGGCAGCTAATGCACACAAGTCAGACATGACAGTTCCTTGTCCAAGATTCTTAGTTCAGGAAAAGTGTCACATATTTCTTTCAAGTGTTCATTAATAAGTCACTTGTCCTTAACTTGTGAGTTTCACATTATCACAAATTCCATTATTATTTGTTAAATGCAGATAGGTCCTCAGTGAATTACATACTTGGAAAACAGTCCCTTAACAAGGCAACACTTTGTACAAAAAGCATTTAATTGGGACCTTGCTTATATTTTTACAGAGACTATCCATGATATGATGTAAGCAAGCAATCATCTTCTTGTAATCCTACAAAAGAACTGAGAGCTTTTCACACTGAGAAAAAGTGCTAGAGAGACAGATTCAGAAATAGAGACAGAGACCTACAGAAACAAAGATATAAATTGACCTAGACCAAAAAACAGAGACTCCATTCTGTCTGGACACTTTCATTAGTATGTCAAACTCTAAAGCACACCGTCCTATAACTCCAACAGGAATTATATTATCTAACAAGGTCATACATCCTAACCCTTCCCAGACATTTTCACACTGGGGACTGAATGTGTAAATAGATGAGCTTAAATGGGACATTGCAATTCAAATCACCAGGAAGTGTAAGAAGATGGAGGAATTTCTAGGCTAAAATAGTATAGTTATCCTGAAAATTAGTTATTCAATAGAATGATTAAACTCACAGCAACTTCCAAGAAATAAAGAACAGGACTGACAACCTCCTTTGGGGAAAATGTGGAATATTCCAGAAATGGAGCATCATTCTGCTAAAAAAATGACAACATGATATTTTCAGGCAAATGAATGGAACCAAGAAAAATCATCCTGTGTGAAGTAACTGAAATGCAGAAAGACAAATTTATTATTTATTCACTTATTAGAACTTCTTCTAACAGTGGGGGATAAAGTTCCAATGGGCCATTAATTGTTATGAAACCAGTGTTCCACTAGGATGGGGGATGTCAGCTAATTGAGTCGTTGGGCCAGGGCCTACTAAGAAAATTTTTAAGTAACCCAGGCTGTTGTTAATAAAATATGTTGCTCAATTCCCTCAAATGAAAGATCAATGCCATATTCTTGTATCTACAAAGATGCCTCTGTATGCATCAAATGGGATTGCACAGAGATACCCACAGTTTGATATTATGCAGAGAGAGACCTTAAAACACCCAGGTCTAAATGGGATTTCATTGTGAAATTCTACTTCCCCTCAGAGCCTAGGTAAGACTGTAGGAGAGGAGACAGGAGAAGTCTTTTAATTGAACTGTGGACACAAGTAGAAAAATGCCTTGACAATCAGGCTGGAGGAAAATGATGCAGCTAGACTTAATGAGACCTAATAAGCTAGGATAAGATAGAAGGCAGAGGAGGACCTTCCCTATCAAAGAATTAGAGAAAGGGCATAGGGGTAGAACAGGCGACTGAGTGGGACCGGAAGGAGTAGAGGGGAGGGGGCAACTGTGGGGATACAGGTGAACAAATGTTCATAAATACATAAGAAAGACATTGATCAAGGTGATGATATATACAGCTCTTCAGGACGATGGCTTCTTCTTGGTGGTGGTGTCATGATGCTGCATTGATGACTTCAGTTTTCTTTAAGGGACTTGGCACTGAGAATCTGATCATGTTACAATAAATATATGAACAACACATACTTGATCTGATGTATTAAAAATTAACACATGGGTAGGAATTTGAACCTGGGAGAATTGACAAAGGAAAGTAATGTATATAATATGAAATTTCCACATAAACAATAAAAATAATGTGTTGGCAACTTTTACAGTGATTTTAACATGGAGAAAAGATTTCTGCTAAAGGAGTACAGAGTTTGACTCTAAACAAGCGGTTCTGCACTAACACCACATTTAGAGTGTTTGTCTGGAAGAACATAGCAGGTAACACAGCTGCTCCATCCTAGTCATATAACACAGACCCATTTCTTTGTCCTGAAGGGCTAGTTTTAACAGTAAATCTCAGGACCAGTAGGATTCCTCACTGACCATGGTGTAGGAGACAGCTGTCAATCCATTCATGTCAGCCAAGGCAAATCTGATCATTCAGAGTTGCCAAAACTAGTGTGGAAGAGCACCAGCTGTCAAATACTTTACGACCCTACAGTTCTCCTTTTAAGTACATCAATCTTTCTCTGTTTCAACCAAAACAGTCCCAGGAATTATCTAGTTTCCTTCTATTTTCCTGTTCTTAAAGACTCCATACTCCAGGGAATGCTAGGCCCTGACCTGCTATTATATCAATAAGAATATAAATGTACATTTAGTGAGTACAAAAGTAACAGCTCAGTTCAAAGTCACAAACTAGGAAATTTCATATCCAAGACCACAATAGGAGAACACCTTGTCATTCAGTACATTCCCCTTAATCCCACATCACTTTGAAGTTCCAGTTCAATAAACAATTAAGTTTCATTTCCTACCTGGTATTGTCACAGAGGTAAACAGGATCAAAGCTGTGTGATGTGGATAAAGGGATGAGATAAAGGCTTGTTGGGTTTCACAAGAAAAAGTCACATCTGCACAGGATCAGAGATACTGGACACTGAGAAAAGTTTGTTTACTCATCTCTATGGAAACCTCAAATTCTCTCAGGGAGGGAGAATGATTTCATGAAACAGGTGAAAGCCAATAAGAGAAAAAATAATAATAATAAAAGACAGCCAATAAGTTTTAAGAGCCTGTTATAAAAAGGGCCAAGTGGACAGCCTGCTTGATAAAAAGCCTGAGCAGCCCTACATGACTCAAACTGAGCAGCTGAAAGCACACAAGCCAGAAATGCCAGTTCCTATGTCCAAGAATGTTAGTTCAGCAAACATGTCACATATTTCTTTCAACTGGTAATTAATAAAGTCACTTGATTATCACATTAGCAATATTCCATTATTTTTTGTTAAATGCACAGATATGTCCTCAGTCATTGAATTACTTACTGGGAGAACACATCTTGATGAAGGCAAATCTTTGAACAAAAGTGTTTAATTAGGACCCTGCTCATATTGTTACAGAGATCATCCAGGATGTCATATCAGCAAGCAGGCCTCTTGTTGTAGCCCTTCAGCAGAACTCAGAGTTTTTCATACTGAATCACAAGCCACAGGCAGATAGAGGAAGACAGAGAGAGAGACAGACAGAGCAAGAAAGAGGTAGAGAGACAGATTCAGAAATAGAGTGACAGAGACTAAAAGAAACAAAGATATAAAGTGACAGAGACTGAGAGACAGAGACTCCATTCTGTCTGGTCACTTTCATTGGCATATCAACCTCAAAGCACACCTCCTATAATATAACTCCAAATGGCATTCTATTTTTAATTTTAATTTGTATTAATTAGTCTTTATTCACTTTGTGTCCCCCATTCTAATAATCCCCTTCCAATCCAACATTCTCTCCCCCTTCTCCACACATGCTCTTTCCCAAGTCCACAGAAAGGGGAGTACTTCTTCCTTCTGATGCTCATCTATCAGATCTTATCAGGAGTGGCTGCATTGTCTTCCTCTGTACCTGGTAAGGGTGCTCACCCATGAGGGAGAGGTAATCAAAGAGCAGGCTAATCACTTCATGTCTGAGGCAGTCACTGTTCCCTTTAGTCTGGAATCCCCTTGGACACTGAAATGCCATGGTCTATATTTGTGCAGTGGTGCTAAGATATCTCCATGCATGGTACTTGTTTGGAGTATGAGTCTCAGGAAATACCCTTGTGCTCCGAATTTTTGGTTCCATTGCTCTTGTGGAGCTCCTGTCCTCTCCAGATCTTACTATTTCCCCCTTTGTTCATTGGATTCCATGCACTAACAGTTGGCTATAAGTTTAAGTATCTGCTTTGATAGTCTACAGGGCAGACAGAGTCTTTCAGATGCCCTCTGTGGCAGGTTCCTAACTCATTCCCTGTTTTCTCCTTCTTCTGATCCTCTTTGCCTTTCAGGAAGGGGATTGAGCCTTTTAGAAAGAGTCCTCTCTCTTGATTAGTTTATTTAGGTGTACAGATTTAAGTAGGTTTATCTTATATTATATGTCTGTTAGTTGAGTATATACCATCTGTGTTTTTCTGCTTCTGGAATAGCTCATACAGGATGATCTTTTCTAGTTCCATCCATTTACCTGCAAATTTTATGATTTCCTTGTTTTTGTTTTTGTTTTTGTTTTTTATTGCTGAGTAATATTCCATTGTGTAGATGTACCACAATTTCTGTATCCATTTTTAAGTTGGGGAGGGGAGGGTATCTGAGTTGTGGCTATTACAAATAAAGGTGCTGAAAACATGGTTGAGCAAAAATCTTTATTATGTACTCGAGCCTCTTTTGGATTTATGGCTAGAGCTGAATAGCTGAATTCTGAGGAAGCGCTATTCTTAGTTGTCTGAAAAAGTGCAAGATTGATTTCCAGAGTGGTTGTAAATTTTACATTCCCACCAGCAGTAGAGGAGTATTCTCCTTTGTCCACAATCTCTCCAGCATGTGTTGTCACATGAGTTTTTCATTTCGACCATTCTGATGGGAAGAAGGTAAAATCTCAGGGTCGTTTTGATTTGCATTTCCCTGATGTCTAAGGATGTCAAGCATTTCTTTAAATGTTTCTCTGCCATTCAATATTCCTATATTGAGAATTCACTGTTTAGTTCTGTTCCCAATTTTTTAAATTGGATTACATGATTTGTTGTTTATCATCTTCTTTAGTTCTTTATATATCCTGGATATAGCCCTCTGTCACATAAAGGCATAGTGAAGACTCTTGCCCAATCTGTAGGCATTCACTTTGTTTGGATGACAGTGTCTTTGGCTTTACAGAAGCTTTTCAGTTTCACGAGGTCCCATTTACTGATTGTTGCTAATAGAGCTTGTGTTGTTGGTATTCTGTCCAGGAAATTGTCTCCTGTGCCAATGAGTTTAAGGCTTTTCCCCACTCGTTCTTCTAACCGATTTAATGTAGCTGATTTTGTGTTGATGTCTTTGATCCACGTAGACTTTAGTTTTGTGCACTGTGATAAATATGTATTGGTTTGCATTTTTCTACAGGTAAACATCCAGTAAGACCAGCACCATTTGTTGAAGATGTTTCCCTTTTTCTATTGTATGGTTTTGGAATCTTTGCCAAAACTCAGGTGTCCATATGTGTGTAGGTTTTTTTCTGGTCTTCCATTTGGTTAGATTGATCCACCATTCTGTTTCTATGCCACTAAAATGCAGTTTTTATTGCTGTTACTCTATAGTACAGCAAGAGATCAGGGATGGAGATGAAGAGGATGGTTTTAGCAGTTCTGTGTTTCTTGTTTTTCCATGTAAATTGAGCTTTTTCTTTCAAGTTCTGCAAAGAATTGTGTTGGTAACTTAATGGGAATTGCATTGACTCTGTAGACTGCTTTCCGTAAGATGGCCATTTTTACTATGTTAAGCCTGCCAAGCTATGAGCATTGGAGAGCTTTCCATCTTTTGATATGTTCTTCAAATTCTTTCCTCAGAGACTTGAAAAATTTTTAATACAAAATCATTGACTTGCATGCTTATGGTCACACCAAGGTACTTTATGTCTTTGACTGAATACAAGAACATATCAAAGATATCATCCATTATGACTTAGAAGGCTTCATCTCAGCTATACAAGGGTGGTTCAAAATACAGAAAACCATCAATGTAACTGAACATATTCAAAATATGAAAGGAAAAAAATACATGATATACTTCTTAGATGCTGAAAAAGCATTAGACAAAATTCAACTTCCATTCATGTTTAAAGTATTAGAGAGATCAGGGATACAGGGCACATATCTAGATATAGTAAAGTCAATACACAGCAAGCAAGTTAGTATGATAGACAATATCAAACTAAAAAGAGAGAAACTTAAACCAATCCCAATGAAATCAGGTACAAGGAAGGGTGCCCACTCCTCCATATCTCTTCAACATATTTCTGTAAATTCTTGCTCGAGCAATAAAACGATTGAAGGACATCTAGTGGACACAAATTGGAAAGTAAGAAATTAAAGTATTGCTACTTGCAAGTGATATGATAGTTTACCTGAGTGACCCCAAAAATTCTACCAGGGAACTCCTACACCTGATAAACACCTTCAACAAATTGGCTGGATACAAAAGTAACTCAAAAATTCAGGAGCCCTCCTGTATGCAAAAGACCAAAGGGCTGAGAAAAAATAGGTAAACAAAAGAAATTATATTGTTTAACATGGCCATAAGTCCTAACCCTAAAAAGTCATTTGCTCAAAGTGGACTTCACCTGTAAATAGATGGGCTTGGAATGGACATTTCAAATCAAATCACGAGGAAGTAGAGGAAGATGAAGGGAATTCTAGGGTAAAAGAACATTGTTATCCTGAAACTTTGTCATTCAATACAATTATTAAAGTCCCAGCAACTTGCAAAGACTAAATAACAGGCCTGACAATTTCCTTCTGGGAAAATGTTCAATATTTCCATAATGGTGTATTATTCAGCTAAGAAAATGACAAAAAGATATTTTCAGGGAAGTGGATGGAACCAGGAAAAATCACCCTGGTCGAAGTAACTAATTTGCCAAAAGGCAAATATGGTATGTATTCACTTATTAAGAGGTCTCCTAATAGTGGAGGATTAATTTCTAATAGGCCATCTATTGTGTCAAAACCAATCTTCCAGTATGGTAATTGGATGTCAGTTAATTGAGTTGTTAGGCCAGGGCATACTATGAAGTTTCAAGCAACCCAGGCTGTTGTTATTACTAAAATAAGTTGCTCTCTTCCCTCAACTGATAGATCACTGCCTTGTTCCTGGGTCTACAAAAATACCTCTTTCTGTATCTAATGTGATTGCATGCAGAGACCCACAGTACAATATTATGCAGAGAGAGACTTTAAAACACCTTGGTCTAAATGGGATCTCCCTATTAAATTCTACCTTCCCTCAGTTCTCTGCTAAGCATGCAGGATAGGAGGCAGGAAGAGAGTCATAAGTAGAGGGAAATAGAGGGCACAAGAACAGTGCCCTGAGAATCAGGCCATAAAGGAAGATGATGCAACCAGCCTTGATGAGACCTGATAAGCTAAGGTCAGATAGAAGGGTGATGAGGACATACCCTCTCAGGGAACTAGAAAAAGTTCATAGACATAGAAGAAGGATGGTGGGATGTGAATGGAAGGAGAAGGTGTAAGGTGGCAGCATAGGGGACACAAAGTGAGCAAATCATAACAAACAAATATATAAGAAAACTCCAATTAAGGTGATAAACTTTTGAGCTCTTCAGGAATGGCAAACTTCTTCTTGGGGGTGGTGCTAGGGTAGGTCATGGATGAACTCAGTTTTCTTTAAGGGACTTGGCAGTGAGACTATGATCATATCAAATGAATATATGAACAACACTTCAATTAATATTTTTGTTTTTGTTTTAAATTAGTTTGACAAATAAGTAGGAATTTGAACCCGAAAGCAATGGTGAAAGAGTGTAATATATGTAATATGAAATTCCCACATAATCAATAAAAATAATATGTTGACAACTTCTACAATGACTTTTAACGTGGAGAAATTATTCCATGAAATGAGGGCAGAGTTTGACTTTGCAAGGCATGCTTTCCAGGAACTCATTATGTAGCAGAGTCTTGCCCTGAACAAGTGGTTACACAGCCATATCAGATGCCATGAGCTCAGGTGGTACCTCTAAACAAGCAGTCCTGGCAGTAACACTACATTTACAGGGTTTGTTGGAGGACCACAGCAGGTAATACAGCTGCTCTTGTATCCTAGGCATATAACACCAACTCATTTTTCTGTCTCAGTTTTAACTGTAAACTCCAGGACCAGGAAATGTGTTTATTGATCACTGAGTAGGATACAGCTGCCCATCCAGCCAGGGCAGCCAAGGCAAACTTGCTCATAGAGGGTTGCCAACACTAGTGTAGAATAGTAGCACTGTCATATAATAACTTGCCCTTCAGTTTTGCTTTTACAGACATAGAACTTGTTCTATTTCAGCCAAACCAGTCCCAGGAATTATATAGTTTCCTTCTCTTTTTTCTGCTCTTATAGAATCAATACCACAAGGAACCCTAGACCCTGCCAGCCTATTATATTAATAAGAAAGTGAATATACATTTAGTCAGTAGGCAAGTAAGTGCTCAGTTCAAAATACAACCTATCAATTTTCAGATCCAAGATGACAATAGGCAACCAAAAAGGTCTCCAGAAAAATTACCCAGTTTAGGCAGATGCCCAGGCTCGCAAAGGCCAGAAAGGCAGAGACACACAGGTCTGTGCCTGTGGGTTCTACTCACCATCACAGACAGAACTGCAGTCCCCAAGCAAAGACTGGGTGTCCCTGTCAGGAGGAAACCCCACAGAGGGGTTAGATCATCAGGTCTAATGCTTAGGGCACCCAGCACCGTAAGACTTTCTGGATTCATGCCGACTCTAGGCTCAAGCTTTCTAATGCAGGCAGGAGCGCTGTGCTCACCCACCAATATTGAGAACCAGTAGGGCACTGGGGCACACAGCTGCATCCTCAGACCTACAAAAGCCAGAGCACCATTACAGCAGCCCTCAGATACTATGCCAAGGATCAACCAGTAACCCCTAGCTAGACTGACAAAACTGTGGGAATCCCTGGTCCTTCAAGAGGGCTGCACCCAAAAAAATTACACCTTAAGAGCAAAAGCTGCTTCTCACTAAATTCAGAGCAAGAAACCCAGCAGCAGGACAGTCATCATCAGGACCTCTCCTGATGAGAGGAGAGCCTTCCTGAATACCACAGTTACCACATAGGTCCATACATCTGAAATGAACTGTGACGATTCCTGAGAAGCACCAACATTCAGTTGACCATACCCAAAAAGCAGAAAACTTCAGAACCCTGCCAAGTGGATTCTTCCTGCCCCAGGACTCAGCAGGCACCAGAAACTAACAGACATCTGAAACAGATAGATGGGTGGAGGCCAGCAAAGAAGCACAACCAACAAAAGGTAAAACAACATGGCATCCCCAGAACCCAGTTATCCAGGGGCAAGTAGTCCTGGACACTCTAACATAAGTGAAATTCAAAAAGATGACCTTGCATCTATGCTAACGAAGAAATTAATGGAGGAAGTAAATAAAATGCATAAAAAATTATGGGAAGATATAATAAAACAGATATGGTCATCTGTAAAGAAATACAGGAAGATGCAGCCAAACGATCTGTGTCACTGAAAGAAATGAAAGAAACAGAGGAACGTTCAAATAAACAGCTGAAGGAATTGAAGGGAAAACGGGAAAATACAATCAGAGAGGTGAAGGAAATCAATAAAATGGTTCAAGATCTGAAGATAGAATTGGAAGAATTAAAGAAAACACAAACAGAAGAAATCAGGAAGAGGGAGAACCTAGGACAAAAAAAAAAACAAAAAACAGGAACTACAGAGTTAAGCACAAGCAACAGACAACAAGAGATGGAAGAAAGAATCTGAGGTGTGGAAGATACAATGGAAGAAAATGATATATCGTTCAAATAAAATAATAAATCTAAAAAAAATTTCTGACACAAACCATCCAAGAAATCCAAGACAACATAAAAAGACAAAACCTAAGAAGAATAGGAATAGAGGAAAAAGAAGATTCCCTCCTCCAAGGCCCAGAAAATATTTTCAACAAAATCATTGAAGAAATTTCCCCAACTTGAAGGGGAAGCCTATAAGAATACAAAAGGCCTACAGAACACCTAATAAATTAGACCAGAAAAGAAAATCCTCCCATCACATAATAATCAAATCAGTAAGTATACAGAACGAAGAAAAAATACTATAAGTTGCAAGGCAAAAAGGCCAAGTAACTCATCAGAATCACACCTGACTCCTCAACAGAAACTATGAAAGCCAGAAGAGCCTGGACAGATATCATGCAGAACCTAACAGAAAACAGATGGGTACTGTGCCCAGCAAAACTCTCACTCCTCATAGATGTACAAAACAAGATATTCAACAACAGAAACAAATGTCAACAATACCTACACACAAATCCAGCATTGCAGAAGTTACTAGAAGGAAAAATACAACCCAAGAAAACTAACTACTGTCAAGAAATCACAGAAAATAAATAACCTCACTACAGCAAAACAAAAGTAGCCAAACAGACCAACACACTACCATGGGCAACATCAATATCAAACGATCTAACAGCTACTGGTCATTAATCTCCCTCAACATCATTGGACACAAATCATTGGATCAATGGAACCGAACAGAGGACCCAGAAATAAATCCACACACTTATGGACACCTGATCTTTGACAAAGACGCCAAAACCATACAATGGAAAAAAGATAGCATCTTCAACAAATGGTGCTGGTCTAACTGGATGTCTACATATAGAAAAATGAAAATAGATCCATACTTGTCACCCTGCACAAAACTGAAGTCCAAGTGGATCAAAGACCTCAACATAAAACCAGACACATTAAATCGGCTTGAAAAAAAAGTGGGAAATACCCTAGAACTCATTGGTACAGGGGGAAACTTCCTGAACAGAACACCAACAGCACAGGCTCTAAGAACAACAACCAATAAATGGGACCTCATGAAACTGAAAAGCTTCTGTAAAGCAAAGGACACCGTCATCAAAACAAAGCGACCACCTACAGATTGGGAAAGAATCTTCACCAACCCTTTATCTGACAGAGGACTCATATCCAGTATATATAAAGAACTAAAGAAGCTGAAAAGCAGCAATCCAAGTAATCCACTTAAAAAATGGGGAACAGAGCTAAACAGAGAATTCTCTGTAGAGGAATATCGAATGGCAGAGAAGCACTTAAAGAAATGTTCAACCTCATTAGCCATTAGGGAAATGTAAATCAAAACAACCCTGAGATTTCACCTTACACCCATGAGAATGGCCAAGATCAAAAACTCAAGTGACAACACATGCTGGAGAGGTTGTGGAGAAAGGGGAACCCTTCTCCACTGCTGGTGGGAATGTAAACTTGTACAACCACTCTGGAAATCAATCTGGCGCTTTCTCAGACAACTAGGAATAGCACTTCATCAAGATCCAGCCATACCACTACTGGGCATATATCCAAAAGAGGCTCAAGTACACAAAAAGGACATTTGCTCAACCATGTTTGTAGCAGCTTTATTTGTAATAGCCAGAAGCTGGAAACAACCCAGATGCCCCTCAACTGAAGAATGGATGCAGAAATTGTGGTACATCTACACAATGGAATATTACTCAGCAATGAAAAATAAGGAAATCATGAAATTTACAGGTAAATGGTGGGATCTGGAAAGGATCATCCTGAGTGAGTTGTCCCAGAAGCAAAAAGACACACATGGTATATACTCACTCATATAGACATACAACATAGGAAAAACCCACTAAAACCTGTGCATCTAAAGAAACTAAGCAAGAGAGAGGACCCTAACTAAAACGTCCAATCCCCATCCAGAAAGGCAAAGAGGATGGACATCAGAAGAAGAAGAAAACAGGAAACAACCTAGGAACCTACCACAGAGGGCCTCTGAAAGCCTCTGCCCTTCAGACTATCAAAGCAGATGCTGAGCCTGATGGGCAACTGTTGGGCAGAGTGAACGGAATTTTAGGTAAGAACTGGGAAATAGTAAGAGCTGGAGAGGACAGGGTCTCCACAAGGAGAGCAACAGAACAAGAAAATTTGAACATAGGGAACTTCCCAGAGACTCATACTCCAACCAAGGACTATTCATGGAGATAACCTAGAACCCCTGCACAGATGTAGCCCAGGGCAGTTCAGAGTCAAATTGGGTTACATAGTAATGTGAAGAGGGACTGCCTCTGACATAATCTGTTTGGCCTGCTCTTTGATCACCTCCCTCTGGGGGGGGGGGGGGGGGAGCAGCCTTACCAGGCCACAGTAGAGGACAATACAGCCACTTTTGATGTGAACTGACAGACTAAGATCAGAAAGGAGAGGAGAACCTCCCCTATTAGTGGACTTGGGGAGTGGCATGCAAGAAGAGGGAGGAGGGAGGGTGGGACTGGGATGTGAGGAGGGAGGGGCTTATGGAGGGATGCAGAATGAATAAAGTGTAATTGATGAAAAATTAAAAAAAAGGGGAAAAATAATTTAAGAACCTTAAATGACTTTCAAAATTGGAGGAAAACATGGAGTTAGTCAATTGGCATGGAGCACGTCTCACCCCTGGGGGCAATGGTCTCCTGAACCTACTCAGACCTTGGACACCACCACTGCTAGTCCTAGAACTGACGCAGGATGTTCCAACGAGGGGTTAAGGCTTCTCATAATATTTCCTATAAGCCCACACCTGTTTGTCTATATCCCCCATTTTTATTCATTATTAGCCAGATAGAGCCAAGTAATTGTGGTAATGATACTTGCTTTTTTGCCCAATGCTGGAATGGTAGTAAAGTTAGGTATGCCCTGGTTACTCGCATGCCTCACTGGGTGCCTATGCCCATTGATGCCCCTCACGCTATGACTCTCTTCAGACAGAAAAGGGATCTTGGAACTACAGCCACCATTGTTACTACCATCTCATTGGCGGCTGTTGGAGCTACCACCAGGGCATTAGCCATGAGTCATATTGGGCAGACTGCTCAGACCCTGAATAATTATTTAGCCAATGTAGCTCATGCCTTAGTTGTACATAAAGGAATTAATGCTCAACTAAAAGGAAGCTTGATGGTGTTCAATCAGAGGATTGACCTCTTGCAGGAGCAAATTGATACCCTATGGCAAATCGCTCAACCTGGCTGTCAATGAAAGTATGCTGGACTTTGTGTCACTAGCATACAACATGAGAATTTTTCCTGTGCTGCAAATCTGTCTAAACAATTGTCGAGCTATATTTTAGGTAATTGGACTGGAGAATTCGATACTACGATGGAGCAGCTGAGAGTGGCCATTGTCACAGTAAATTCTACCGGAGTGGACGCAGGACTAGCCACAGGATTATCAACATGGATTGCTGCAGCCATGAATCATCTGAAGGAATTGGCGGGCATGGGAGTGTTAGCAGGCCTTCTGGTGTTGGTCTCCTTGGTTTGCCTGTGGTATATATGCAAGATTAGAGTCTCACAACAGTGTGATGCAGCCATGATCATTCAGGCCTTTACAGCCATTGAAGCAGGACATTCTCCCCAAGCATGGTTGGATACCATAAAAAGCTAAAATGATACGCTCAGGATGCGAGGCTAAGCACTGCACTCAGGGTCAGCCGCTTTGGACCCAGAGAAGAGCATGTCTGATTGCATGCGGGTTGATGCCCCAGGTTCCGCCTCTGAGAAAAAGGTATCGGACGGTCTGATGCTCTTTGGGTGGATGACACCTAAATGAACATCTGTACAAAGTCCCAATTTATTTCTAATATCAGAGATCAGACCTCTACTCTTGCCTGATGCGTCTAAAACAAAAAGGGGGAACTGTAGAGAGCTGCGGAATGCTATGCCTTAAAGATGGAGCTGGTTTCCGCCTTCCACCTTCCCGATGGTGAGTGCTCTCTGTCATGAACAATTCCACATTTGGCTAAGGCTGAGGATCTGGCTTGCTTCCATGTATGTGGACCTATCTGCATTGCCCCCGTGGCACGCCTGGGTTGGCTACCCAGAGGCTAGTTAAGCTGTGGGCTGGCTTTCCCCGGGGTCCGAGGATTGTTCAATGTTCCTGAATAAACTGCATTAAAAAAAAAAAAAAACATCATTGGACTCAAATCTCCAATAAAATGACACAGACTAACAGAATAGATGCATAAACAAGACCCAACAATTTGTTGCATACAAGAAACACACTTAAATCACAAAGATAGACATTACCTGAGAGTAAAGGGTTGGAAGATGGTTTTTAAAGCACATGGACCCAAGAAGAAAGCAGGAGTAGCCATCCTAATATCTAGTAAAGTAGATTTTCAAATAAAATCAATCAAAAGAGATAGAAAAGGACAGTTCATACTCATCAAGGGAAAAATCCGCTAAGAAGATATAACAATCGTATGCTGCAAATACAAGGGCACCCACATTTGTAAAAGAAACTTAAATGAAACTTAAATCACACATAGACCCCCACACATTAATAGTGGGTGACTTCAACACCCCACTCTAAACAAAGGACAGGACAACAAAACAGAAATTAAACAAAGAAACAATAACTCTGACAGAGGTCATGAATCAAATGGACCTCACAGACATCTACTCAAACTCAAAAGAAGTTACGTTCTTCTCAGCACCTCATGGGACCTTTTCCAAATAGACCATATATTTGGTCACAAAGCAAACCTAAACTGATACAAGAAGATTGAGATAATTCCTTGTATCCTGTCTGATCACCATGGACTAAAACTGGACCTCAATGACAAAAATAGCAAAAGGCCTACACACATTTGGAAACTGAACTGCTTGCTTCTAAATGACAGCTGGGTCAGAGGGTCAGAGAAGAAATAAAGGAAGACATTAAAAACTTCCTAAAATTCAATGAAAATGAAGGCACAACATACCCAAACTTATGGGACACAATGAAAGCAGTGCTAAGAGAAAATTTCATAGCACTAAGTGCCTTCAAAAAGAAATTAGAAACATCTCATGCAAGCAACTTTATGGATCACTTAAAAGCCCTAGGAAAAAAAAAAGAAGCAGACCCACCAAAGAGGAGTAGACAGATGAAAATAATCAAACTCAGAGCTGAAATCAATAAATTAGAAACAAATAAAACAATTCAAAGAATCAATGAAACCAAGAGCTGGTTCTTTGTGAAAATCTATAATATAGACAAACCCTTAGCCAAACTAAATAAAAAGCAGAGGCTATCGAAATCAACAAAATCAGAAACAAAAAGTGGGACATAACCACAGACACTGAAGAAATCCAAACAATAACTAGGTCTTACTTCCAAAGTACATATGCCACAAAATTTGAAAATCTAAATGAAATGGACAATTTCTTGACTAATTCTACATGCCAAAGTTGAATCAAGACCAGATAAACCAAATAAATAGTCCTATATCCACTAAGGAAATAGAAGCTGTCATAAAAATCTACCTTGCAAAAATCCCCAGGGCCAGATGGTTTTAGCACCTAATTCTACCAGACCTTCAATGAAGAGCTAGCACCAATACTCTTCAAACTATTCCAGAAAATAGAAACAGAGGGAACACTACCAAACTCATCTATGAAGCCAGAGTCACCTTGATACCTAAACCTCACAAAGACCCAACAAAGAAAGAGAATTTCAGGCCAATCTTCCTCATGAACATTGATGCAAAAATTCTCAACAAAATACTTGCAAAATACTTGCAAACACATCAAAGACATCATACAATACACACAAGTAGGCTTCATCCCAGGCATGCAGGGGTGGTTCAATGTACGAAAATCCATCAATGAGATCGACCACACAAACAAACTGAAGGAGAAAAACCATATGATCATCTCCTTAGATGCTGAAAAGGCATTTGACAAAAGCCAACATCCATTAATGTTAAAAGTCTTGGAGAGATCAGGGATACAAGGCACATACCTGAACATAGTAAAGGCGATATACAGCAAGCCTATAGCCAACATCAAACTCAATGGAGAGAAACTTAAATCATTCCCACTGAAATCAGGTACAGGCAAGGCTGTCCATTCTCTACATATCTTTTCAACATTGTTCTTGAAGTCCTAGCTAGAGCAATAAGACAATTGAACAACATCTAGGGGATACAAATTGGAAAAGCAGAAGTCAAAGTATCACTATTTGCAGATGATATGATAGTATACCTAAGTGACCCCAAAAACTCTACCAGGATACTCCTACAGCTGATTAACACCTTCAGCAAAGTGGCTGGATACAAAATTATCTCAAAAAAATCACTAGCCTTCCTGTATACAAAGGAAAAAAGGGACGAGAAAGAAATTTTGAAAACAACACCCTTCACAATAGCCACAAAAAACATAAAGTACCTTGGTGTGAACCTAACCAAGCAATTCAAAGACTTGTATGAAAAAAAATTTCCAGTCTCTGAAGAAAGAATTAGAAGATATGAGAATATGGAAAAAATCTCCCATGTTCATGGCTTGGCAAGATTAACATAGGAAAAATGGCCATCTTACCAAAAGCAATCCACAGATTCGATGCAATTGCCATCAAATTACCAACACAATTCTTACAGACCTTAAAAGAAAAATTCTCCCCTTCATATGGAACAACAAGAAACCCAGAATTGCTAAAACAGTAAAAGATCTTCAGGAGGTATCACCATCCCTGATCTCAAGCCGTACTATAGAGCAACAATACTAAAAAAAAAAATGCATGGTAACTGGCATAGAAACTGACTGGTAGATTAATGGAATTGAATAGAAGACCCTGACATAAATCCACACAGTTATGGACACCTGATTTTTGACAAAGATGCCAAATCCATTCAATGGAATAAAGACAGCATCTTCAACAAATGGTGCTCGTCTAACTGGATGTCCATATGTAGAAAAATGCAAATAGATCCATACTTATCACCCTGCACAAAACTAAAGTCCAAGTGAATCAAAGACTTCAACATAAAACTAGACCCACTAAACCGCTTAGAAGAAAAATTGGGGAATACCCTTGAACTCATTGGCACAGGAGACAACTTCCTGAACAGAACGCCAACAGCACAGGCTCTAAGAGCAACAATCAATAATGGGACCTCATGAAACTTAAAGCTTCTGTAAAGCAAAAGATACTGTCCCCAAAACAAGTCTACAGATTGGGAATGTAAACTTGTACAACCACTCTGGAAAGCAATCTGGCATTTTCTCAGACTACTAGGAATAGTGCCTCCCCAAGATCCAGCTATACCACTCCTAGGCATATATCCAAAAGATTCTCAAGTTCAAAATAAGGGCATTTGCTCAACCATGTTTGTAGCAGCCTTATTTATTATATCCAGAAGCTGGAAACAGCCCAGATGCCCCTCAGTGAAGGAATGGATGCACAAATTGTGGTATATCTACACAATGGAATATTACTCAGCAATAAAAAACAAGGAAATCATGAAATTTGCAGATAAATGGTTGGATCTGGAAAAGGTCATCCTTAGTGAGCTATTCCAGAAGCAGAAAGATGCACATGGTATGTACTCACTCACCTAGACATATAATATAGTATAAACCTACTAAAATCTGTACACCTAAAGAAACTAATCAAGAGGGAGGACTCTTGCTAAAATGCTCAATTCCTATCCAGGAAGGCAAAGAGGCTGGACATCAGAAGAAAGAGAAAAGAGGCAACATTCAGGAGCCTGACATAGAGGACCTCTGAAAAGCTCTGCCCTGCAGAATATCAATACAGATACTGAGACTTATTGGCAACATTTGGTCAGAGTACAGGGAATCTTAGGAAAGAAGTGGGAAACAGTAAGATCTGGAGAGGACAGGAACTCCGTAAGGAGACCAACAGAACCAAAAAATCTGAACACAGGGTCTTTCCTGAGACTGCTATTCCAGCCAAGGACTATGCATGGAGATAACCTAAGACCCCTGCACAGATGTAGCCCAAGGCAGTTCAGTATTCAAGTGGGTTCCATTGTAATAGGAACAGGGACTGTCCGTGACATGAAATGATTGGCCTGCTCTTTAATTACCTCCGCCCTGAGAGGGAAGCAGCATTAAGATGCCACAGAAGAAGACAGTGCAGCCAATCCTGATGAGACCTAATTGACTAGAATCAGAAGGAAGGAAAAGAAGTCCTCCCCTATCAGTGGACTTGGGGAGGGGCATGCAGGCAGAGGGTAGAAGGAGGGAGGGATTGGGATGGGAGGAGGAAGGGAACCATGAGGGGGATACAAAGTGAGTAAAGTGTAATTAATAAAGAAAAGTGAAAGAAAGAAAGAAAGAAAGAAAGAAAGAAAGAAAGAAAGAAAGAAAGAAAGGAAGGAAGGAAGAAAGAGAGAGAGACAGAGAAAGAAAGAAAGAAAGAAAGAAAGAAAGAAAGAAAGGAAGGAAGGAAGAAAGAGAGAGAGACAGAGAAAGAAAGAAAGAAAGAAAGAAAGAAAGAAAGAAAGAAAGAAAGAAAGAAAGAAAGAAAGAAACAATGGAGATCGTCATTGCCATCAATCCAGAAGAGCCCTATACATCATTCCCTTGATCACAGTTTTTCTTTTTTCTTTTTTCTTTTTTTTAAGAGACTTGTCATTGAGAATCTGGTCATGTTCCAATGAGTATATAAACAACATTTACTTCAATTATTTTATTTTAAAGGAAAAAAATATAGAGTGGCACATGTTTAAGAAATTGAACCTACCCAATGGAAAAGGAGTGTAATTATGTTATGTAATATTCCCACATAATCAATAAAAGTAATATCTTTAACATGGAGAAAAGATTCCACTAAAGGGGGGCAGTTTGACTTATATTATAAGGTATTCTTTCCAGGAACTCATTATGTAGCAGAGAATCATAGCCATAAACTAGTGGTTACCCAACTACAACAGATCTCCTGAGCTCAGGTGAAACTTCTGAACAAGCAGTCCTGGCACTACCTGCAAGATTAGAGTGTTTGTCTGGAGGACAAGAAGAGACACAGCTTCTCTTGTGTCATCAGCATATTATAGGGATCCATTTCTCTGTCCTGAAGGAACATTTTTAACTTTAATCCCCAGGAATAGGAGGGTTCCTTACTGACTACTTAGTAAGACAAACCTACAGATCCAGCCAGGTCAACCAAAGCAACAGTGGTCATGGAGGTTAGCCAACATTAGTGTTGAACAGCACCAGCTGTTAAAAACTGCATTGCCTCTCAGTTCTCCCTTTACAGTCAATGATACTTTCCTGCTTCAGGCAAAATAGTCCCAGGAATTATGAGGGTTCCTTCTCTTTTCTCTTCTCTTAAAGACTCTACATCCCAGGGAACCCTAGACCCTGCCTGCCTATTATATCAATAACAATGTGAGGGTACATTTAGTGAGTACAGAAATAACTGCTCAGTTCAAAGTTATAACATAGAAAATTTCAGATACAAGATCACAGTACATGACAACCTTATCATCCCATGCATTCCCACATCATTTTGAGGCTTCTCTACTTCAAATTAAATAAACAAAATATTTCATTTCTTACCTGACATTGTCTGGAGGTAAGAAACTGACCATGCCAGTTATTATATCATTAAGAATGTGAAAGTGCATTTAGTCAGGAAGTGAGTAACTGCTCAGTTCAATGTCACAAGTTAGGAAATTTCAGATCCAATACTACAGTAAGAGACCACCATATTCCCCTCAATCCCACATTACTTTGAAGTTCCCTGTTTAGGAAGCTGTCCAATTAAACATTAAATTTTCATTGTCACAGAGGTAAACAAGGATAAAGGTGTGGGATCTGGAAAAAGTAGGAGATAAAGGCTTGCTGATTTTCACTAGAAAAAGTCACATGTACACAGGATCAGAGATACAAGATACATTGAAGAGTTTGTTTTCTCATATAGATGGATACCTCAAGATCTCTCAGGTGCTGATTGGCTGAGAGGGAGAATGATGTCATAAAACAGGTGAAAGCCATGAAGAGTTTCAGGAGCCAGTTATCAAAAGGGCCATGTGGATAGCCTGCTTGAGAGAAAGGCTGAGCAGCCCTACATGTAACCCTTTGTACAAAAAGCATTTAATTGCGACCTTGCTTATATTTTGACAGAGACCACCCATCATGTCATGTCAGTCAGCAGTCATCTGGTTGTAGTCCTTCAGCAGATCTGAGAGCTTTGTATACTGAACCACAAATGGCAGGCAGAGAGAGAAAGAGCTAGAGAGACAGAATCAGAAATAGAGAGACCGAGTCCTACAGAATCAAAAATATGAAGTGACAGTCTAAGAGACAGATATTCCATTGTGTCTGGTGATTTTAATTGGTGTATCAACCTCAAAGCACACCATTGTATAATATAAGTCCAATAGGAATAACATTATCTCACACGGCCATACCATCTAACTTTTCCCAGACATTTCCTCACTGTGAACTAATGTTGTACATACATGAGCTTCCAGGGGACATTGCAACTCAAATCACCAGGAAGTGGAAGAAGATGGAGAGACTTTTAGGCTAAAAGATCACAGTTATCCTGATAGTTTGTAATTCAATACAGTGATTAAAGTCCCAGCAAATCCCAAGTTGTAAAGAACAGGACTGACAATCTCCTTGTGGAAAAAAATGTGGATAATTTCTCTAATGGAGTATTATACAGGTAAGAAAATGACATCATGATACTTTCAGGCAAATAAATGGAAACAGGAAAAATCATCCTGGGTGAAGTAACTAAAATGCAGAAAGACAAATATGGTAAACATTCATTTATTAGAAATGCATACCATAGATTTCAGGATACTATTTTCCTAATAGTAGGAGAAAAAGTTCCAATAGGCTATCTATTGTGACCAAACCAGTCTTCCACTAGAGGGATTAGGTGGCAGTTAATTGAGTTGTAAGGCCAGGGCACCATATGTAAATTTTCAAGAAACCCAGGCTATTGTTATTAAAATATATTGCTCTTTGGCCTCAAAAGATAGATCAGTGCCATGTTCTTGCATGCACAGAGATGCTTCCTTCTGCATCAAATAGGTTTGCATATCTCCCACAGTCGGATATTATGAACAGAGTGACTTTAAAATACCCAGCTCTTCATGGGATTTCCTATAAAATTCTCCCTCCCATCAAAGCTCCAAGAAGACTGCAGGAGAGGAGGCGGGGAGAGTGTCATAAGTAGAGGGACCTGAGGAAACAAGAACAATGCCCTGAGAATCAGGCCACAGAGGTAGATGATAAAGAGAGCTTTGATGAGACCTGATAATCTAGGTTCAGATAGAAGGAGAAGGAAGTCCTCACCTATTAGGCAACTACAGAAAGGATATAGTGGTAGAAGGAGGATGGTTTTGAGTGAAGGGGAAGTGGAGGAGACAGGAGAGGGGATACAAAGTGAAGAAATCATAATAAATAAATACAAAAGAAAAACTGTGATCAAGGTGATGAACTGTAGAGTTCTTCAGGACTGATGACTTCTTCTAGGGGTGGTAGAATGGTGTGGCAAGGATAAACTCAGTTTTCTTTAAGGGACTAAGCACAGATACTGTGATCATGGTCCATTGAATAGAAGAACAAAACATTCTTAAATGTATTGTAAAGAAAAAATAATAATTTAGTGTGACACATGGGTAGGAATTTGAACCTGGAAAAGGAAATGTATATTATATGAAATTCCCACATCATCAATAAACATAATAGCTGACAACTTTAAAATATCTTTTCACATGTTAAAATGACTTTTAACATGAAAAAGAGCCTTGAAACAGGGCAGAGTATGACTTTCTAAGGTGTGCTTTCCAAAAACCCATTATGTAGCAGAGAATCCCAGCCATGAACTAGTGGTCACCCAGCTAACTCAGACCCCATGAGCTCAGGTGGCACCACTGAACTAGCAGTCCTGGCCCTAACACTAGGTTTAGGAAACACACCTGGTCTTGTATCTAGGCCTTTAACAGGGAACCATTTATGAGCTCTAAAGGAACATTTTTAAATTAAAACCTCATGACTAGGAGGTTTTCTCACTGAACACTGAGTAGGACACACCTGCCTATCCAGCCAGTCAGCAAAGGCAACCCTGCCTATAAAGTGTTGACTACGCTAGTGTGGAACAGCACCAGCTGTTAAATAGTTTATTGCCACTCTGTTCTCCTTTAACACTCACTGATCATTTACTGTTTCAGCCAAACAAGTCCCAGAAATTGTCTGGTTTCCTTTCTTTTCCATGCTCTTAAAGACTCAATATCCCAGGAAACCCTAGACCCTGCCAGCCTATTATATCAATAAAAATGTGAAGGTACATTTAGTGAGGACACTAACAAGTGCTCAGTTCAAAGTCACATATTAGGAAATTTCAGAACCAAGACCACAATTAATGACAATGTTGCCATTCCGTCCATTCCCCTTAATCTCACATCATTTTGAAGCTTCCCTACATAAGAAGCTATCTAATTAAATAAATATGAAAGTTTAATTTCATACTGACATTATCACAAAGGTAAACAGGAATAATGGTGTGGGATCTGGATAAAGGGATGAGATAAATGTTTGTTGGGATTCACAAGAAAAAGTCAGGTGTGCACAGGATCAGAGATAGTGGACAGTGAAGAAAGTTTGTTTGCTCATCTCCATGGAAACCTGAAGAATCTCTCAGGTGGTGATTGGCTGATAGGCAGAATTATGTCATGAAACAGGTAAAATCCAATAAGAGTTTCATGAGCCAGTTATCAAAAGGGCCAAGTGGACAGCATGCTTGATAGAAAGGCTGAGCAACCCTACATGCATCAATCTGGGCAGATGAAAATACACAACTCAAAGATCCTGCGTCCAAAAGTCTTAGTTCAGGAGAAGTGCCACAACCTTCTTTCAAGTGGTCATTAATAAAGGCTCTTGTCCTTGCCATGTGACTTTCACAGTATCACAGATTCCATTATTATTTGTTTAATACACAGTTATGTCCTCAGTCAGTGAATTACTTACAGTGGAAATGCTGCCTTACCAAGGCAAATCTTTGAACAAAAATTGTTTAACTGGGATCTTGCTTATATTTTTACAAAGTCCATCCCTGATGTCATGTCAGCTAGCAGTGTTCTTGTTGTAGCCTTCAGCAGAATTGAGAGCTTGTCATACTGAACAACAAGAGGCAGGCTAAGAGAAGGAGACAGAGAGAGAAAAAGCTAGAGAGACAGTCAGAAATAGAGAGACCTAGACCAACAGAAACAAAGATATAAAGTAACAAAGACTGAGAGACAGAGACTCGATTTTGTCTGGTCACTTTCATTGGCATATCAACCTCAAAGCACCTGTAACATAACTCTAATAGGAATTATATTATCTAACAAAGACATACCTCCTAACACTTCCCAGACTTTTCCTCACTGGGGATTAAGCAATAAATAGTCGAGATTCATGAGACATTGCAATTCAAATCACCAGGAAGCTGAAGAAGATGGAGGGACTTCTAAACTATAAGAACATAGTTTGTCATTCAATACAATGATTAAAGTACCAGCAACTTCCAAGGACTAAAGAACAGGACTGACAATCTGTTTTGGAGGAAATTGGAATATTTCTATAAAAGAGTATGATTCAACTAAGATAATGACATCACAATGGTGTTATTTCCTCACAATGCTATCATAACATTACAATGCTATTTATGACAATGCAATGCAATTATGACATCACAATAATATGACCTCAAAATGCTATTATGACATCACAATCCTATTATGTTATCACAGTGGTGTTAGGACATCACAATGGTATGATGTCCTCACAGTGCTATGTTGATTTTACAATGCTTTTTTGACATCAGAACGGTATCATGATTTCAAAATTTTTCATCCTAATGCTATGATGACATCAAACGGGTCATATGACATCACAATCACATTATTATGTCAATAGGCTATTATGACATCACAATGGGTTTAAGAGATCAATATGTTATTATGACATAGCAATGCTATTATGACATCACAATGCTATTATGACATGCTTGGGTTATGATATCACAATGGAATTTTGACATTACAATGCTATTAGGACTTCATAAAGGTATGACTTTAAAATCATATTAGGACATCTCAATGTTATGAAGACATTACAATGCAATCATTTCATTCACAATGGTATTATGACATCAAAATGCTATGATGACATCACAATGCTATTATGTATCACATTGATGCTTTGACTTCACAGTGCTATTAAGACATTACAATGCTATTTGACATCACAATAATATTATGAAATCACAATGCTATTAATACATCACACGCTTATGATGATTTCACAACTGGATGATTCACAATGGTATTAGGATATCAGAATTATATTAGGACATCACAGTAATAATGATGACATGACCAAGCTATTATATCAAAAGTGTATTTGGACATCACAATGCTAATATGACCTCAAAATAATATTTAGACATCACAGTGGTATTATGACATCACAATGCTATTATGATATCACAAAGCTACTATGACATCATTATATTATTATAACATCACCATGATATGACATCACAATGCTGTTATTAAATCACAATGCTATTATGACATCATAATTCTATGATGACATCACAATGCTATTTTGATATCCCAATGGCATTATGACATCAAAATTCAAACTGACAGACCAATGGTATAAATACATGATTTTGGTATGATATCCCAATGTAATTTTGATATCAAAATAGTATTATGACATCACATTGCTATTATGACATCACAGTGGTATTATGATATCACAATTCTATGATGCCATCAAAATGTTATTAAGATATACCAAAAGCATCAAGACACAAAATACATCATCACATCCAAATGCTTTTATAACATCATAGTGCTATTAAGATTTGGCAATGGTATGACATTTCAATGCTATAATGATGTTATAATGATATGACATTATGATGTCTTTATGACATCACAATTCTCTTATATCACAGTAGTGTTATGACTTCACAATGCTATTATAAAATCATAATAGTCATGAAATTAAACTATTATGACATCACATTGTTATGATAACATCACAATGACATCATGACAATCGAAATTCATCATGACATCCCAGTATTATTAGGATATCACAATGCTATTACAACATGATTGTAGTAACACAATTGAATTATGATATTACAATGCTAAAATGAGCTTACAATGGTATGACTTTACAAAGATATGAGGACATCTCAATACTATGATGTCATCACAATATTATTATGTTATCAAAACAGTGTTATGACTTCACAATGCTATTATGACATCACATGCTATTATGACATTACAATGGTTTTATGATATCACCATGACATTATGACATCACAATGGTATTACGACATGATTGTGGTATGATATTACAATGAAATTTTGACATCAAAATGCTATTATGAGTTCACAAATGTATTACTTCAAAATGATATTAGGACATCAAAATGCTATGATGACATCACAATTCTATTATGATATCACTATGGTATTATGACATCACAATTCTTTTATGACCACAAAAATGCTATGAAGACATTATAATGCTATTATGACATTGCAAAGCTATTATAACATCATAATATTATTATGACATCACCATGCTATTATGACATTGCAATGCTATTATGACTACGAAAAGGTATTATAACATCACAATGGCATGACATTTAAATGCTATTATGACATCTCAATGCTATTTTGTCATCACAGTAGAATCAAGACATCAAAATTCATTATGACATCCCAATGCCATTATGATATTGCAATGCTTTTATGATTTCACAATAGTGTTATGTCATCGCAATGATATTAGAACGTCACAATGCAATTATGATATTATAATGCTATTATGATATCACAAAGCTAATATGACATGGCAATGGTATAACCTCTGAATACTATTATGACATTAAAATGCTGTTATGACAACACAATGGTGTTATGAATTCACAATGCTATTATGATACCACAATGCTTTTAGGACTTCAGAATGATATGACATCATAATGCTATAATGACATTGCAATGCTATTATGAAATAACTATTGTGTTATGTTATCATAATGGTGTGATGACATCAAAATTGCATTATGACATCAAAATCCATCATGACATTCCAATGATATAATGACATCACAATGCTATTAATACATGATGTGGTATGACATCACAATTTAATTTTGATATCACAATGGTAATATGACATCACAATGCTATAACAGCATAAATTTTTTATGATCTCACAAGGGAATTGTGAGATTACAATGCTATTATGATTTTAAAACGGTATGACTTTACAATGATATTAGGACATTTCAATGCTATTTTGACATCACAATGCTATTATGACATCACAATGTTGTTAGGACATCACAATGTTATTATGACATTACAATGCCATTGTCTCAGAAAAATGGTATTTTGATGTTACAATGCTATTAAAACATCACAGTGTTACTATGACATGATTGTGGTATGACTTAACAAAGGAATTTTGACATCAGATTGATATCAATGTCACAATGCTCTTATGAATACATCACAATGCTCTTATGACATTATTGTTTTATGATATCAATATTCTGTTATGACATCACAATGGTTTTAAGAGTTCACAATGCTATGATGACATCACAATGTTATTATGACATCACTGTGCTATTATGATATCACAATGGTATTGTGACATGATTGTTGTATGTAATTACGATGAAATTTTGACATCAAAATTCTATTACTTCACAATGCTAAGACTTCACAATGGTATTATGACATCAAAATAGTATTAATATATCACAATGCTATGATGACATCAAAAGGATGTGATGACATCCCAATTATATTATGACACACCAATGATATTTTAACATTACAGAGCTATCAAAGCATCACAATGACATTATGACATTACAATTCTATTATGCCATTACAATGCTGTTATGACTTCACAACCAGATGACTTCAGAATAGTATTTGAACATCATAATGCTATGATGATATCACAATGCGAAGAGGACATCACAATAGGTTTATGACTTCCATACACAATTATGACATCAAAATGCTATTATGAATTCACAATTTTATGACTACCCAATGGTATTATGATTTCACAACATTATCAAATCATAATGCTCTGATGACATCACAATGCTATAATGCTATCACAATGCTGTTATGACTTCAAAAAGCAATTATGACATTGCAATGCTACTATGACATCACAATGGAATTATGACTGCACAAAGTTATGATGACATAATAATGCTATTATGACATCACAATGGAATTACTTCGTAATGCTTTAATAACATCACAATGTATTATGACATCAAAATGACATCAGGACATCAAAATTCATCAGTACATCAAACTTCATGACATCTAATGGTATTATGATATCAAAATGCTATTATGTCATTATTGTGGTATGACATAACTATGTTATTTTGACATCACTATGATATTATGACATCACAATTCTATCGTGACATCACAATGCTATTAAGACATGATAAAGGGTTTGTGACCTGAATATGATATGTTGACATCACAATGATATTATGGCTTGACAAATGTATGACTTCACAACGATATTAGAACATTACAATAGTATGATGACATCCCCAAGAAATTATTTCATCAAAATATTATAAGGATATCACAATGCTATGACATCAAAATTGTGACAAGACCACCCAAAGGTATTATGACATCAAAATTTTATCATGACCTCATAATGCTCTTACAAGATGATTGTGTTATGACATCACAAGGGAATTATGACATTTCAATGCTATTGTGACTTGACAATGATGTGATTTTACAAATGAAATATGGACATACCAATGCTGTGATGACACTGCAATGCTTTTATGCTATCACAATGGTGTTAGATCTTTTCAATGCTATTATGACATTAAAATGCTATTATGACATCACTATGATGTTATGATTTTACAATTGTATTAGGATATCACCATACTATTATAACATCACAGCATGATTGTGGTATGATATCACAATAGAATCATGATATCAAAATGCTAGTAAGTCTTCACAACAGTATGATATCACAATGGAATTTTGACATCCCAATGATATTATGATATCACAATGCTAGTACAACATCACAGTGGTATTATAACATCATAAAGGTATTATGACATCACAATGCTATTATAATATCACCATGCTATTATAACACCACAATGTAATGATGTCATAGTGTATAATATCACAATAGAATTATGACATCAAAATGGTATAATGACATCACAGTTGATTTTATTATTAAGATGATTTTATGACATCACAATGGTATTATGTGTTCACAATGGTAGTCTGACATCACAATATTATAATAAAATCACAATGGAATTATGACATCAAAAAGTATTATAATATCATTATGCTATTATGACATCACAGTGCAATGACATCATATGGTATAATATTGCAATGGAATTTTTATACCATAAACCTATAATGCCATACCAATGCTATTATGATATCCCAATGGTATTATGGCAGCACAAAGTTATTCTGACTTCATAATAGTATTATGATGTCATAATGTTATTCTGATTCATAATGGTAATATGATGTCACAATGCTATTATGACATCACAATACTATGTTGACAGCACAATCCTATCATTTAATTACAATGCTATTATGACATCACAGTGCTATTAGGACATCCCAAAGGTATTACGATATCACAATGAAAAGAAGACATTACAGTGGTATTATGACATGACAATGGTGTTGTGACATCAAAATGATATTATGACATCACAATGGAATTATGATATCACAATGGTATTATGCCTTCACGGTGGTATGATATCCAAATGGTATTGGATTACATCCCAATTGTAGTATGACATCACAGTTTTGTTATTACTTCACAATAGTGGGTATTAGGACATCACAATTCTATGATGATATCACAATGCTATTATGAAATCACAAATCTATAATGACATAGTAATGGAATGACCTCTCAATGCTATTATGAAATCACAATGCTATTATGACTACATGATGGCATTATGCTTCACAATGATATGACATCACAATACTACTATGACATCACATTGCTATTATGAACTCACAATAGTGTTATGTCATCACTGTGGTATGATGATTTCACAATGGCATTATGGTATCCAAATTCATCAGGACATCCCAATGCTGGTATGACAGCATAATGGAATTATGACATCACAATAGTATTACATCATCATATTAGTATCATGGCATCCCAATGGTTTTATTATTTCACACTGGTATTGTGACATCACAATGCTGTTATGACCTCACATTAGTATTATGATATCCCAATGGAATTATGATTTCTTCATGGTATTATAATATCACAATGTTATTATGATATCAATGCTATTATGAAACCAAAAATTTAAGGCTATGAATTAAAGAAAATTTTGACCAGAGCTGGAGAGTTGGCTTAGAGATTAAGAGCATTGGTTACTCTTACATATGTCTTTCTTTATTCCCAGCAGCCATACGATGGCTCATAACTGTCTATAAGGAGATCTGGTGCCCTCTTTCAGAATGCAGGCAGAACACTCTATAATATATACATACATACATATATATATCTATATATATACTTATATACATATCTATATAATAAACAAGTAAATAAATAGTTTGTACAATGTTCCTTTGAAAGAATACAGTTTTCCCTTGTTCAATTCAATTCAAATGCTGATTTCTGACCACCACTCCCTGGTTTCAATCCAGAAATTGTATTGTGATGTTTATTCTATGCATCACCTGTCTCAAGGTAGTGTAAACATGCCACCATTTGTTCTTTGTATTTTCAATAAAACAACCAGCTACAATGCTGAGATATGAAGAGGATAGGGAGGGACATCCTGGTCCATAGCGGGAGGAAGAGAAAGGAAGCAGAGGAGGAGAGATGGAGAATCAGGAGGAGATTTCTTGGAACCACATAGAGAGATGGCCCATACCTAAGATATGACTAAAACACATACAATGAGCAAAATCTGAATGGTAGGAATCTATGTGGTCTTGGAGGTATAGGAATAACTTTTGCCCAGGATTGGACTATAGGAATTAATTAAATAATTCCTGTTTCTGTGTCATGATTTGGGTTTACAGCTGGTTTAGGAATAACTGCTGCTTAACTATGAGATATTTCAATAGTAAATATTAATAACTATCAACAATTGGCCCCCAGCTAATCTAGCTATATAATAAAAGGCCACCAACTAATCTAAGTATCCACACCCTTTAAATCATTCTTTAACATAATTTAGTGGGGGGATTAAGCTCGTAGTAATACAACCCCAATAACCCAAACCTAAAACCTAAAAATTCCCAGGTCAATTACTCTCTCTTTAAGAGAGACTCTTAAACAGGCCCAGGAGTAAAAGACAGTCTATTGTGGACAGACCTGAGTCTTAACATAACAAAACTGGCTGCTGCTACAGTCTAACAGGAAGATACACAAGTATGGCTTCCTTATACTGTGGCTCAGCTCACCTCAACTCACCAGCCATGTATGGAAAGAAAGGAACTGCAGGCACATAGACCACTAAACAAAGCTTGGCCTAAAACTGCATCTAAAATAAAAAAAAAAAAAGTGCCATGGCAGAGGGTATTTTAATCCTCTTTGGCTTTGTTTTGGTTGCCATAGTCTTGGATCTGGTTGCAATATATTTAATGGTGGTGGCTCTTCTGGAGGACTTCTCAAAGAAAGTGCAAGAAGAACGTGGAAAAATCAACCAAGGAATAGAATACTAAGTTACAGACAACAGAAAGGGTACTCTTCCTAATAAAAATTATATTAATAACAGCTTAAATTTGATCAAAGCTCTGTGGCTGCAACACACTTGTCAGCTCTTTCTGGTAGGAGTCCACCAATTCATTAAACACCAATTAAATTCCAAAAACAGCCAACTGGGCTTTGCTTGTCACAGCATAACAACTGACACAAAGCTGAAATTTTTCTTGTCTCTTTGCTTAATTTTCATTTAAAGGATTTGTGTTACAATTATATTGATTTGAGAAAAAAAATATTTGAACCAGCTAATGAAGGCACATGCCTTTAATCCAAACACAAAGTAAAAAGAAATAGGCAGATATGTGAGTCCCTGATTAGCCTGATTTACATAATAAAAGCCAGGGTAAATATCCTGCTGTTTAGCCACTTAGAGAGATAGTCTAAGATTCAAAATGACAAAATTTTCTGTAAGGCTACTATGTAAGTTTGTTTTTCTTATTTATAGATGTTATGTCCTTACTGTTTTAAAGATTGAATTCACATCATTTTAAGTTTATATGAGGAGAGATGATGTCACAATGCTCTAAAAAGGCCAGCCAATCTCAGAAAGTGGGACTTCCACAGAAGAACTGGTGCTAAAGAGCATTTTGGCTTAAGAGATATGTTCTGTTGGTCAATGGAAGGACCTAAAAGTAGGCTGGGAGAGAAACAGGGAAACTGCACACCTGCCATATCATAAAAAAAAAAAAAAAAACTTTTATATGCTGACTAAATTAACATGTCACACTGCCCTGGAAGCAGACTTATTCTTTCAACATGAGATATTTTCAAGGGGAATAAATATTGGTAATGCCAGTGAAGATAGACACAGGATGCTTACAGTTGACAAAGTACACACCAGCCTAGTTAAGTACTAAAAACTCGAAAAATATACTTTATATATTTAAAAGGCAAAACTGTCCATCCCATGTCAAACAAGGCAGAAACAAAAGCCCAAATAAATGTCAAAACCCAAATCTATAACCCTAATTGTAAACCTAACCCTAACCCTATGCTATGCTCACATCAAAATGATATAATGGCTTCAAAAATGCTATTATGACATCACAAAGGAAATTTGACTTCCAAATGCTATTATGTTATCACAAAGGCACTTGACATCACAATTATAGTATGACATCATGAAGGAATTATGACATCACACGGCTATGATGGCATCACAATAGTGAAAATAACATCCTAATGATAATATGACATCACAATGTTATTATGACACCAAAATGCTTTTACAACATGATTGTCTTATGACATAACAATGGAATTTTGAGATCACAATTTCATTATGACCTCAAAATGCTATTATAATATCATAATGGTATTTTGACATCATAATGGTAGTATGAAATCACAATGGAATTATGACATCACAATGCTATTATGGCAGCAAAGTGGTTTGACATCCAATGGTAATATGATTTCACAAAGGTTTTATGACATCACAATAGTATAATGAGTTCAGAATGCTATTATATCATAATGCTTTTCCAACATAACTGCGGTATGACATCACAATGGAATTTTGACATAACAGTGGCATTATGACCTAAAAATACTATTAAATCATCACAATGCACTCATAATGTCACAACAATATTATATCACAGTAGTATTATGACAGCACAATTGTTTTATGATATCACATAGTATTAGACATCAAAATACTATGACATCCAAATGCTGTTGTAAGATCATAATGGTATCATGATATCAAATAATATTTTGATATAACATTTGTGTCATGAATTCCCAATGGCATTATGATATTCCATGCTATTATATCATTTTAAAAGCTATAAAACATTTTAAAAGTTATCGTTATTTTAAAAATAGTAACCCTTGGGCAGACTAACAAAGAACTTGAAACAGTTTCTCAACACTTTAGAAATAAAAAATCTTTGTATTTATTTAATTAAGTTCACAAAGTAAAATACCAAGCCATGCTGTTTAAGACAATTAAACAAAAACTGCAGTTATTACAATATATCATGTAAAAAATAACTATAAAATGTATTGTTCTTCATTTAAAAAGCTGGAGATTCTTCAATGCAAAATATTTGCTTATGCTCTTTTACACGAAAAGAAGGACTATAGTTCCATGTTAGCCCAGGGTTGTGCACAGATATATATATGCCTGGCTGCCAGTACCTAAATAAATGATTTAATGCTGTTTTCTTTCTGGCCTATAGATTTGGTAGGGCCAGAGTAGTGAATTTTTGCTGAGGGCTACAGTCTAGTGTTAGAACTCTGTATAATGCTAAATAAAACTTTACCTTTAATTTTTTGTTAAGTTTTAATAAAATATGATAGGATTAATAAGATTTGCTAGCCTTTTTATAAATTGTTTAATTACAAGTTTTGTTTAGATTTTACTTTAAAACTAGCAGATTTAAAGTTATGCTAAAGATTATAGTTGAGTACAAGATTTGAGTTTTACCTAGTCTCTTTGTTTAGATTGTTTTTTTATTTAACTTTTATTAATTACACTTTATTCATTTTGTATCCCCCCATAAGCTCCTCTCTCCTCCCCTCCCAGTCCCACCCTCCCCCCTTTTTTGCATGCATGCCCCTCCCCAAGTCCACTGATAGGGGAGGTCCTCTTCTCTTTCTTTCTGATCTTCATCTATCAGTTCTCATCAAAAGTGGCTGCATTGTCAGGGTTCTAGGTGATCTCCACGAATAGTCCTTGGTTGGAGTATGAGTCTCTGGGAAATTCCCTGTGTTCAAATTTTCTTGTTCTGTTGCTCTCCTTGTGGAGTTCCTGTCCTCTCCAGCTCTATTTCCCACTTCTTACATAAAATTCCATTCACTCTGTCTGTCAGTTGGTCATCAGGCTCAGTATCTGCTTTGACAGTCTGCACAGCAGAGGCTTTCAGAGGCCCTCTGTGGCAGGTTCCTAGGTTGTTTCCTGTTTTCTTTTTCTTCTGATGTCCATCCTCTTTGCCTTTCAGGATGGGGATAGAACATTTTAGTTAGGTTCTTCTCTTTTGCTAAGTTTGTTTAGATGTACAGATTCTTTTTTTTTTTTAGGTTAAATCTAAAATGGGTAACCATTAAAGTTTGCCTATACAAATCTACCTAAAATTTTGCTTCTACAACATACATTTAAAAATATGCCAAAATTGAGATTATTATGTCATGTTTTATAGGACGTTATATAGCTGATAAAGGTAGACAAAGAGTAAATCAAATATGCTGGCCCTCCGACTTGTCTGAGATCCAATAAATATGACATTTTAACATATGTAAGCTTATTATGACAAAGTCCAACCTGTTGAGGCACAAAAAAATAAAACAAATTAATTCAGTTTTTATAGGTATAATCTATAGATTTTTCCATTTAAAACAAAAGTTAGCCCAATTGTTGATACTTTAATGTTTTTTAATACTTTGATGATTCATTTTCTGCAGTTGCTGCTTATGCTAATAAAAAAAATCTTGTCAAGTGTCTAATATATCTGTGAAAATTACAGAGTTATCTGCAGTATTGGCTAAGTTTCAAAGTTTTTTTTTTTTTAATTACACTTTATTCACTTTGTATCCTCCCATAGCCTTTCTCTCCTCTGGATCCCAAACTCCCTTCCCTTTCTTCACACATGCCCCTCCCCAAGTCCACTTATAGGGGAGGTCCTCTTCTTCTTCCTTCTGAGCTTAGTCTATCAGATCACATCAGGAGTGGCTGCCTTGTCATCTTCTGTGGCCTTTTAAGGCTGCTACCCCCTCAGGGGAGGTGATCAAAGAGCAGGCCAATCAGATTATGTCAGAGGCAGTCCCTCTTCCCATTATTATGTAACCCAGTTGGACACTGAACTATCATGTGCTACATCTGTGCAGGGGTTCTAGGTTATCTCCACGAATAGTCTTTGGTTGGAGTATGAGTCTCTGGAAAGTTCCCTGTGTTCAAATTTTCTGGTTCTGTTGCTCTCCTTGTGGGGTTCCCATCTTCTCCAGCGCTAACTATTTCAGTCTTTGAACATGTTTACAGATACTGCAAATGTAGATCAATCTTTGCCTGGGTTAGAGACTGCCGGTCAAATTCAGACATCTTCTCCTGCTGGAATTTTCGTTTTACAAATTCAAAATTTGATACAAAAAAAATCCCTTTTTTTATAAGACATTTGAGAGATAATTCTAATTTGCCAGGACCCCTGTCTAAAGGATATGCATTGGCAGATAAAGTCACCAATTTTATTGTTCACAGTTAAGAAGAGCCCAGGATGCCCATAATATGCATCACCTTAATAGTCAAACCTTGAGACTTAAATATGGATTGACTAGGGAACAGACCCATAGCATAGTCAAGGCTTGTTGTACTTGTCCTCAATTTCAGCCTGTTCCTCATTTGCAAGTCAGTCCTAAAGGACTGGTTGAAAATTCGATTTGGTGAATGGATATTACTCCTATACTAGAATTTAAACAATTAAAATACATGTTTGTATAGATACCTATTCTGGATTTATTTTTGCCACTCCTCAAACAGGAAAAGCTGAAAAGTATGTAATTTCTCATTGTCTACAGGATTTTAATGGTCTAGCAGTTCCTAAGCAATTGTAAAATGACAATGGAACAGGATATACTAACAAATCTTTTAAAAGGTTTTGTTAACATATTCAAGCTTCTCATATAATTAAAATACCATACAATCCTTAAGGACAAGGCATGGTAGCACATGCTCACTAGAATAAGATTTATTTGCAAATATTAATCTGTAATCATATGGGGATGAGGATATGTCTGTGTTTTTTCACAGGAAAATGATGCAGCTTAGGAAGCTGTCCAATTAAATAAACATTAAAGATTCATTTCCTACCTGACATTTTCACAGAGGTAAACAGGAGTAAAGGTGTAGGATGTGGATAAAGGGGTGAGATAAATGCTTGTTGGGTTACACAAGAACAAGTCAAGTGTGTACAGAAACAGATAGTGGACACTGAGGAAAGTTTGTTGCTTATCTCCATGGAAACCTCAAGATTCTCTCATGTGCTGATTAGCTTAGATTTAGAATGATGTTATGCAACAGGTGAAATCAAGTAAGAGTTTAAGGACCCATTTATTAAAAGGGCAAAGGGGATAGCTTAATTGAGAGACAGGCTGGGCAACCCTACATTTCTCAATCTGGGCAGCTGAAAGCACACAACACAGAGATAATAGTTTCTGTTTCTAACACTCATAGTTCTGTTAAACTGTCACATATTTCTTTCATGTGGTCATTAATAAAGTCACTTATCCTTGACATGTGAGTCCCATATTATCACAGAATCCATTATTATTTGTTACATGCGCTGATACATCCTCAATCAGTGAATTACTTAATGAGAAAACACTACATGACAAGGCAACTCATTGAACAAAAAGCAGTTAATTGGGACCTTGCTTATATTTTTACAGAGACTATCCATGATGTCACAACAGCAAGCAGACAACATGTTGTATTTCTTCAGCAGAACTAAGACCTTTTCATACTGAACAACAATTGGAAGGCACTGAAAAGGAGTCTGAGAGAGACAGAGATAGAAAGAGGTAGAGAGATACATTCAGAAATAGAGAGACTGAAACATATAGAAACAAAGATATAAAGTGACAGAAATAGAGAGACAGATTCCATTCTCTCTGGTTACTTTCATTGCCAAATCAACCTCAATGCACAACCTCCTATAATATAAGTCCAATAGTGTGGGGAGCCGAGATGTGGAGAGCCGAGACTCAGACGCCACTAGGTGGCGCTGACATCCCGCCCTCAAAACTGTAAACCTCCAGTACACATGCGCAGATTGCGTAAGCACACTAAGGATTGCGTAAGCACGCTAAACACGTCAAGCCTGAGTCATCAGGCGGGGTAAAGAGTGAGCAGCCAATCAGGGTATTGACACATCACTTAGGTGCGACCCAGGCTTATATAAACAGCGCCACATCGGGGCTTGCTCTCCTTTCTCCTCTCCTCTCCTCCTCTCTCCTCTCCTCCCCTCTCCTCCTCCCCCTCTCCTCACCTGGGGCGGGCAGCCCGTGGGACACCACGGCATCTCTCAGCCAATGCCCACGGCCCTCTCCTCTCCTCTTTTCATCGCGTGACTGTAATAAAGGTTTTGTTGTGGGAGGATTCCTGTGTCCATGTGCATTTCTGCCGGTGAGACTATCACAGGGCTCCCAACACAATAGGAAGTATATTATCTAACAAGACCATATCTGTTACCACTTCCCAGATAGTTCCTCACTGGGGACCCAACATATAAAGAGAGGAGCTTCAAGGGGACATTACAATTCAAATCACCAGGAACTGGAAAAAGATCGAGGGACATCTACGCTAAAAGAACACATAGTTTGTCCTTTGTCATTTATAGTTTGTCATTCAATACTATTATTAAAATTCCAGCAACTTCCAAGTTCTAAAGAACAGGACTTACAATCTCCTTTGGGGAAAATGTGGAGTATCTCCATAACTGAGTATTATTCAGCTGTGAAATGACATGAAATTTTCAGGCAAATATGTGAAACCAGGAAAATTCATAATGGGTAAAGTAACCAAAAAGCAGAGGACAAATAAGGTATGCATTCACTTAAAAGGAGATCACATAATACTGGGAGATAAAGTTTCAATAGGGATCTAATTCTGACCAAACCCATTTTATTCTAGGGGTATTGGATGCAATGAATTGAGCTTTTGGGCATCCTATTGAAATTTTCAATCAGTTCAGGCTGTTTTTACTAAAATATGCTGCTATCTGCCCTCAACTCATAGATCAGTGTCATGTTCTTTGATCCACAGCGATGCATCTTTCTTTCTGCATCAAATGGTATTGCGAACAGAGACCCATAGTCTGATATTATGCAAAAACAGATCATAAAACACACAGGTATAAATGGGATTTCCCTATTAAATTCTCCTCCATCCCCTCAGAGTTCTGTAAACCCTGCAGGAGAGGAGGCAGAAAAACTGTCATAAGTAGAGGAAATTAGGTACACAAAGAAAACAATGCCCTGAGAATCAGGCCACAGAAGAAGATGGTCCAGCTATCCTTGATGAGACCTGATGTGCTAGGTTCAGATAGAAAGGGAAAGAGCGAGGGCAGGGCAAGATGGCCGCAGCAGGAGGACTCTCATTCTGAGCAGCAGCACAGTAGGATCAGCACAGTGACCAGCAATCAGAACTTGCATCCATAAAACACCTGTGTTTCCCAGGTGAGAGGATACACCAAGGTGGGGAATTCAATTGGCTTTTAACTCACCCAGCTAAGCCCCAGAAGAGATCCCCATTTCACCAGATGAGCCACACACCAGTGTGATCTGGTCATGGTTCCAGACAGAAATGTGGGCCCACAACATCACAGACTGGATTTTCCAGTGGAGAGATAACCCCAGAGTGCAGGAAATAATTGGGACCAACCTTAGGTCACCCAGACATCCCCTGGAAAACACTTGGGTTCCACAGGCACCCCAGGAGCCAGCCTGGAGCCAGAGCCAGGGAACTCAGGCTCCAGCACAGAACCCTGCCTGGGCGCCTGATTTGCCACCCTAGATAGAACCTTGGGCCCCAAGGGACCAGAGACTGAGTTTCACTGTTGGATGCAAACCCACAGGGAGTGAAAAGGCTGGTCTGATCTCAGAGCACTCAGCTGATACCACCACCCCGAAAAGGTCTAAGGAAAATTACCCAGTTAGGCAGACACCCAGGCTCCCAAAGGCCAGAAAAGCAGAGCCATGGGTAGGAGTCTGTGTCTGTGGGCTCTACTCGCCACCCCAGACAGATCAGTGGTCCCAAAGCGAAGACTGGGTGTCCCTGTCAGGAGGAAACCCCACAGCGGGGTGGGGGATCATCAGGTCTAAAGTTCAGGAGACCCAGCACCAAAAGACTTTTTGGAATCATGCAGACTCTAGGCTCAAGCTTTCTAATGCAGGCAGGAGCACTGTGCTCAGCTGCCATTATTGAATACCCCTATGGCACTGGGGCACACAGCTGCATCCTCAGACCTACAAAAGCCAGAGTGCCATTACAGAAGCCCTCAGATACTGTGCCAAGGATCAACCAGTTATCCCTAGCAAGACTAACAAAACTGTGGGAATCTCTGATCCTTCAATAGGGCTGCACCCACAGTGTCCAGACCAGAGCAGGGCCTGCAGCCAACATCCCAGACAGGGACACACAGCTTCCAGTCCAGAGTGAGGCATCCAGCCTTCAAACCAGAGTGGAGCCCTCAGTTACCAGCCTCCAGACCAGAGTGGTGCCCCCAGGTGCCAATTCAATTGAGGTACACATTCTCCAGGCCCAGAGTGGAGCACTCAGCCTCTGGCCCAGAGACTTGCTGGGTGCTCCTCTCACTTTCCCGGACAGAACTGTGTGCCACAGGATAACAGACTGAGTTTTCCTGTTGGGAGAAAACCTCAAAGCTAGGGAATCAGCAGGTTCTTCAAGAGGACTGTACCTGGAAAGCTATTACAACAGCAGCAGCTCACTAAATTTATAATGAGAAAACCAGCAGTGGGGTAGCTGTCTTGAGGACTTCTATGGGTAAGAGGAGACACCCAGCCTGCATAACTAAGACCACAGCTACTACTCAGGTCAATAAACCTGAGGTGAGCAGTGGCAATTCCTGAGAAACACTGGCCATACAGTGACCATACCCAAAAACCAAAGGAGTACTCCTTCAGGAAATATCATGAAATATCCAGCCAACAGGATTCTCCCTACCTCAGGATCCCAGGAAGCACAGAAATTAACAGCCAACACCTAAAATAGCCCAATGGATAGAGATCAGTGTAAAAGCTCAACCAAAAAAAGACAGAGCAGTATGGCATCTCCAGAACCCAGCCATCCAGGGGCGAACAGCCCTAGACAATGCAGCATAATAGAAAATCAAGATGACCTTACATCTATGCTAATGAAGAAGATAATAGAGGAAACAAATAAAATACATAAAGAATTAGAGGAAGATAAAACCAAACAGATCATGGCTATCTGTAAAGAAATGGAGGAAGTTAAAGAAAAGCAGATTATGGCCATCCATGAAGAAATATGGGAAGATGCAGCCAAACACCTTGTAGCCTTCAAGGAAGGCTACAAGAAATAATTAAATCACTAAAAGAAATAAAAGAAACAGAGTTGAAGGAACTGAAAGAAAAATAGGAAAATACAATCAGACAGGTGAAGTAAACAAAAAAATCAAGACCTGTAGTTAGAAATGGAAAAATTAAAGAAAACACAAATGGAGGAAATAATGGAGAGGAAGAATTTAGAGAAGAAAACAGGAACTACAGAGGTAAGCATAAACAACAGACTACAAGAGATGGAAAAAAGACACTCAGGTGTAGAAGAAACAATGGAAGAAATTGATGTATCTGTCAAAGAAAATGTTAAATCCAAAAAATTCCTGACAGAGACTGTCCAAGAAATCCAAGACAATATGAAAAGATAAAACCTAAGAATAATAGGTATAGAGGAAAAAGAATTTTTCAACAAAATCATTGAAGAAAATTTCCCCAAGTTAAAGGAAAGGCCAATTAGAATACATGAGGCCTAGAAAACACCCAACAAATTTGACCAGAAAAGAAAATCCTCCCGCCACATAATAATCAAAACAGAAAGTATACAGAACAAAGAAAAAATATTGAAAGCTGCAAGGGAAAAAGGCCAAGTAACATATAATGGCAAACTCACTAGAATCACACCTGACTTTTCAACAGAGACTATGAAAGCAAGAAGGGCCTGGACAGATATCATGCACCCCTAAAAGAACAAAGATGTCAACCCAGGATACTATACCCTGCAAAACTCTCAGTCCTCATAGATGGAGAAAACAAAATATTCAATGACAAAAACAAATTTCAACAATATCTACACACAAATACAGTATTACAGACATCACTAGAAGGGAAAATAACCCAAAAAATTAGCTTCTGTCAAGAAAACACAGGAAATAATTGACCTTACTACAGCAAAACAAAAAGCATCAAATCACAAAACCTTATGACCACAGCCAACATCAAAATCAAAGGATCTAACAGCCACTGGTCTCTCTCTCAACATCAATGGACTCAACTCTCCAGCAAAAAGACACAGATTAACAAAATGGATATGTAAACAAAGCCCAGCAATCTGTTGCACACAAGAAAAACACCTAAGGCACAAAGATAGACATTACCTGAAGGTAAAAGGTTGGCAGACGACTTTCCAAGCAAATGGACCCAAGAAACAAGCAGGAGTGGCCATTTAATATCTGATAAAATAGACTTTCAACCAAAATTAATAAAAAGAGATGGGGAAGGGCACTTCATACTCATCAAGGGAAAATTCCACCAGAAAGACATCACAATCCTGAACAACTATGCCCCAAATACAAGAGCACCCACATTTGTAAAAGAAACATTGATAAAATTTAAACCATATATAGATCCCCGCACATTAATAGTGGGAGACTTCAACAGCCCACTCTCAACAAAGGACACGTCAACTAAATAGAAATTAAACAAAGAAACAATAACTCTGACAGAGGTCATGAATCAAATGGACTTCACAGACATTTACAGAACTTTACACCCAAACACAAAAGAATTTACCTTCTTCTCAACACCTCATGGAACCTTCTCCAAAACAGACCAAATAGTTGATCACAAAGCAAGCCTGAAAAGATAAAAGAAGATTGAAAAAATCCCTTGTGTCTTGTCTGATCACCATGGAATAAAGCTGGACCTCAGCAACAACAGAAATAGCAAAAAGGCTACACACACATGGAAACTCAACAACTTGTTACCAAATGACAGCTGGGTCAGGGAAGAAATAAAGAAAGAAATTAAAGTCTTCTTAGAAATCAATGAAAATGAAGACAAACATACCCAAACGTGTGGAACACAATGAAAGCAGTGCTAAGAGGAAAGTTCATAGCCCTAAGTGACTTCAAGAAAAAAATTGGAGAGAGCTCATTCAAGCAACTTAATGGCCCACTTAAAAACCCTAGAAAAAGAAGAAACAGACATACCAAAAAGGAGTAGACGGCTTGAAGTACTCAAACTCAGGGCTAAAATCAATCAATTAGAAACAAATAAAAAAAATTCAAAGAATCAATGAATGCAAGACAGGTTCTTTGAGAAAATCAATAAGATAGACAAATTCTTAACCAAACTAACTAAAAGTCAGAGAGACACCACCCAAATCAACAAAATCAGAAATGAAAAGGGGGACATAATTACAGACACTGAGGAAATCCAATCATTAGGACTTATTTCAAAAGACTATATGCCAAAAACTGTGAAAATCTAAATGAAATTGTTAATTTTCTTTATCAATTTGACTTACCAAAGCTGAACCAGGACCAGGTAAATCAATTAAATAGTCCTATATTCCCCAAAGAAATAGAAGCAGTCAAAAGTCTCCCATCCAAATAAAGCCAGGACCAGATGGCTTCAGCACAGAATTCTACCAGACTTTCAAAGAAGAGCTAACTCCAATTCACTTCAAACTATTCCACAAAATAGAAACAGAAGGAACATTACCAAACTCATTCTATGAAGCTAAAGTCACTTAGGTACCTAAACCTCACAAAGACTCAACAAAGAAAGAGAATTTCAGACCAATGTCCCTTATGAACATTGATGCAAAAATACTTAACAAAATACTTGCAAACGGAATACAAGAACACATCAAAGATATTATCCATGATGACCAAGTAGGCTTCGTCCCACATATGCAGGGGTGGTTCAAGGTATGGAATTCCATCAATGTGATCCACCATATTAAAAAACTGAAAGAAAAAAACACATGATAATCTCCCTAGATGCTGAAAAAAGCATTTGACAAAATCCAACATCCACTCATGTTTAAAGTATTGGAGAGATCAGGGATACAAGGCACATATATAAACATAGTAAAGGCAATATACAGCAAACCTATAGCCAACATCAAACTGAACAGAGAGAAACTTAATGCAATCCCACTGAAATCAGGGACAAGACTTTCTCCATATCTCTTCAACATTCTGCTGAAAGTACTTGCTAGAGCAAAAAGACAGCTGAAGGAGATCAAGGGGATACAAATTGGAAAGGAAGAAGTCAAATTATCACTATTTGCAGATGATATGATAGTATACATGAGTGTCCCCAAAAACTCTGAGGGTACTCCTACAGCTTATTAACACCTTCTGCAAAGTGGCTGGATACAAAATTAACTAAAAAAAATCAATACCCCTCCTGTATACAAAAGTCTAAAGGGCTGAGGAAGAAATTAGAGAAACAACACCTTACACAATAGCCACAAATGCCATAAAGGACCTTGGAGTAACCCTAACCAAGCAAGTTAAAGACTTGTATGAAAAAAATTTCAAGCCTCTGAAGAAAGAATTAGAAGATATTAGAAGATCGAAAGATGTCCCATGCTCATGGCTTGGCAGGATTAACATAGTAAAAATGGCCATCTTACCAAAAGCAATCTATAGATTTAATGCAATTCCCATCAAATTGCCAACACAATTCTTTACAGACCTGGAAAGAAAAATTCTCAACTTCATCTGAAATAACATGAAACCCAGAATTGCTAAAACAATCCTCTACAATAAAAGATCTTCTGGAGGTATCTCCATCCATGATCTCAAGCTGTACTATAGAGCAACAGTTATAAAAACTGCATGGTACTGGCATAGAAACAGAATGTTGGATCAATGGAACCAAACAGAAGACCCAGAAATAAACCCACACACTTATGTACACCTGATTTTTGACAAAGACTCCAAAACCATACAATGGAAAAAAGATAGCATCTTCAACAAATAGTGCTGGTCCAACTAGATGTCTACATGTAGAAAAATGAAAATAGTTCCATACTTATCACCCTGCACAAAACTGAAGTCCAAGTGGATCAAAGACCTCAGCATAAACCCAGACACATTAAATTGGCTCGAAAAAAATTGTAGAATACCCTAGAACTCATTGGTACAGGAGAAAACTTCCTGAACAGAACACCTACCGCACAGTCTCTAAGAGCAACAATTGATTCTTGGGACCTCATGAAACTGAAAAGCTTCTGTAAAGCAAAAGAAAAGTGACTGCCTACAGATTGGGAAAGAATCATCACCAACCCTTTATCTGACAGAGGACTCATATCCAGTATATATAAAGAATGAAAGAAGCTGAAAAGCAGCAAACCAAGTAATCCACTTAAAAAATGGGGAACAGAGCTAAACAGAGAATTCTCTGTAGAGGAATACTGAATGGCAGAGAAGAACTTAAAGAAGTGCTCAACCTCATTAGCCATTAGAGAAATGCAAATCAAAACAACCCTGAGATTTCACCTTACACCATCAGAATGGCCACAATCAAAAACTCAAGTGACAACACATGCTGGAGAGGTTGTGGAGAATGGGGAACCCTTCTCCACTTCTGGTGGGAATGTAAACTTGTACAACCACTCTGGAAATCAATCTGGCTCTTTCTCAGACATCTAGGAATAGAGCTTCCTCAAGATCTAGCCATACCACTCCTAGGAATATATCAAAAAGAGGCTCAAGTACACAAAAAGGACATTTGCTCAACCATGTTTGTAGCAGCTTTATCTGTGATAGCCAGAAGCTGGAAACAGCCCAGATGCCCCTCAACTAGAAAAAGGATGCAGAAACTGTGGTACATCTATGTACAATGTAATACAATGGAGTAATACAATGGAGTATTACTCAGCAATGTAAACTAAGGAAATCATGAAATTTGCAGGTAAATGGTGGGACCTGGAAAGGATCATCCTGAGTGAGTTGTCCCAGAAGCTATAGACACATACTGTATGTACTCACTCATATAATCATACAAATTAGAATAAACCCACTAAAATCTGTACATGTAAACATACTAAGCAAAAGAGAAGACGGTAATTAAAATGTTCAATCCCCTTCATGAAAGGCAAAGAGGATTGACATCAGAAGAAAAAGAAAACAGGAAATAACCTAGGAACCTGCCACAGAGAGCCTCTGAAAGCCTCTGCCTTGCAGACTATCAAAGCAGATGCTGAGCCTGATGGGCAGAGTAGATGGAATTTTTTTTAAGAAGTGGGAAATAGTAAGAGCTGAAGAGGATAGGAACTCCACAAGAAGAGCAACAGAACAAGAAAATTTGAACACAGGGAACTTCCCAGAGACTCATACTCCAACCAAGGACTATTCATGGAGATCACCTAGAACCCTGACAAATGCAGCCACTTCTGATGAGAACGGATAGAGGAAGATCAGAAAGAAGAGGAGGACCTCCCCTATCAGTGGACTTGGGGAGGGGCATGCATGGAGAAATGGGGGGAGTGTGGGACCGGGAGGGGAGGAAGAAGGGGCTTATGGGGGGATACAAAATGAATAAACTGTAATTAATAAAAGTTAAATAAAAAAAAGAAAGGGGAGGAACAACTTCCCTATCAGGGTACTAAAGAAAGGGCATTTGGGTAGATGAAGGAGGCATGGTGGGATGGGCAGGAGAAGGGGAGGAAGCATTATGGGGGATACAAATTGAACAAATATCATTATAAGTAAATACATGAGAAAAACTGTGATCAAGTTGAGGAGCTTGATCAACTCAGAGCTATAGAGCTATAGAGCTCTTCAGGACTGATGGCTTCTTATTGGGGTCATAGTAGCATACAGCAAGGATGAACTCAGTGTTCTTTAAGGGACTTGGCACTGAGACTGTGATCATGTTTCAATGAGTATATGAACAACACATATTTCAATTAATGTATTTTAATGAAAAAAAATTAGTGTGACACATAAGTAGGAATTTGAAGCTAGGAGTAATGGAAAAGGTATATAATGTATATTATATGAAATTTCCACATAATCAATAAAAATAATATGTTTACAACTTTTACAATGACTTTATCATGGAGAATAGATTCCACTAAAGGAGGGCAGACTTTTTAATTTTAAGACATTTTTTTCCAGGAACTATATATGTAGCAAAGAATCCTAGCCATGAATTATTGGTTACCCAGCTATCTCATACCCCATGAGCTCAGGTGGCAGCACTGAACAAACAGTCCTGGCACTAACAATAGGTTTAGAGGGTTTGTCTGGAGGAACACAGTAAGAAACACAGCTGCTCTGTGTGCTGGGCATATGACATGGAAATATTTCTTTGTTCTGAAGGACCATTTTTAAGTTTAAACACCAGGACCATATGAAGCTTGCTCACTGACTACTCTGTAGGACACAGCTGCCAATGCAGCCAAGACAGCCAAGGCAATCCTGCTCCTAGAAGGTTGGCAACACTAGTGTGGAACAGCATCAACTATCAAACAGTTGATTGCCACTAATTTCTCCCTTTATATACACTTATCTCTTTGTTTCAACCAAACAAGTACCAAGAAATATCGGGTTTCTTTCTATTTCTCTGCTCTTAAAGACTCGATATTTCAGGGAACCCTAGACCTAGCCAGCCTATTATATCAATAAGAATCTGAAGGTACATTTATTGAGTACATGAGTAACTGCTCAATTCTAAGTCACATACTAGGAAATTTCAGTTCCAAGGGCACAGTAGGAGACCACCTTCTAATTTGGTACATTCCCCTTAATCCCACATTTCTACAAATCGTCCCTACTTACAAACCTGTCCAGTTAAATAAACATTAAAATTTCATTTACTACCTGACATTGTCACAGTAGTAAAAAGGAGTAAGTTGTGGGATGTGTTAAAAAGTGATGAGATAATGGTTTCTTGGGTTTCACAAGAAAAAGTCATCTGTGCTAGAGATACTGGAAACCGATGAAAGTTTGTTTACTCATCTCCAGGGAAACCTCAAGATTCTCTCAGGTGCTGATTTGCTGAGAAGGAGAATGATGTCATGCAACAGGTGAAAGCCAGTATGAATTTCAGGAGCCAGTTATTAAAAAGGCAAAATGGACAGCCTGCTTTAGAGAAAGGCTGAGCAGACCTACATGCCTCAATCTATTCAACTAAAAGCACAAACCCATAGATGACAGTTCCTATGTCCAGACTCTTATTTCAGGAAAATTATCATATATTTCTTTCAAGGGTCATTAATAAAGTCAGTAGTCTTTGACATGTGTGTTTCACATTATCACAGATTTTATTAGATTTTATTAAATGAACAGATATGTCCTCGGTTCAGTGAATTACTTACTGGGAAAATGTTCCCTGATCAAGGCAACTCTTTGAAAAAAAAAACTGTTTAAATGTTTGCTTATATTTTTTTTCAGAGAACATCCAGAATGTCATGTTAGCAAGCAGTCATCTTGTTGCAGTCCTACAGCAGAACTGAGAAATTTTCATACTGAACCTGAAGCTGCAGGCAGAGAGAGGGAAACAGAGAGAGAAAGAGCGAGGGCAACAGATTCAGAAATAAAGAGACTTGAACAGACAGAAACACAGACATAAATTGGCAGAGGCTGAGAGAGTGAGACTACATTCTGTCTGGCCACTTTTATTGGCATATCAACCTCAAAGCACATCTTTCTATACTATAACACCAAAAGAAAAATATTTTTTCAATATTTTGTTTTAATTTTTATCAATTACCTTCATTCTATTTGAATACCCCCATAATCCCTTCTCAAGCCCCTCCTATTCTCACCTTCCCTCCCCATTCTCTACCCATGCTCCTTCACAAGTCCACTGTTAGGTGAGATCTTCCTCTCCTTCCTTCTGATGCAAGTCTATCAGACCTCATTAGCAGTGGCTGCATTGTCTTCCTCTGTAGCCTGTTAGGCTGTTCCCCCATCAGGGTGATTTGATCAAAGAACAGGCTAATCAGTGCATGTCAGAGGCAGTCCACATTGCCATCACTATGGAACCCACTTGGACACTGAACTGCCATGGGCTATATTTGTACAGGGGCTCTAGTTTATCTCCATGCATGGTCCTCATTTGGAGTATGAGTCTCAGGAAATACCCCTGTGCTCAGATTTTTTGGTTAGGTTGCTCTTCTTGTTGAGCTCCTATCCTCTTCAGATATTACTATTTCCCACTTCTTTCATTACATTCCATGCACTTTGCCCATCAGTTGGCCATAACTCAGCATTTGCTTTGATAGTCTGAAGGGCAGAGCCTTGCAGAGGCTCCCTGTGGCAGGCTCCTAACTTCTTTCCTGTTTTCTCCTCCTGATGTGTGACCTCTTTGCTTTTGGGGATAGGGATTGAGCATCTTAGCCAGAGTCCTCTTTCTTGATTAGTTTCTTTAAGAGTACAGATTATAGTAGGTTTATCCTATATTATATGTCTACATGAGTCAGTATATAGCGGTGTGCCATTTTCCTTCTGGGATAGCTCACTCAGGATGATCTTTTCCAGTTTCTACCATTTACCTGCAAATCTAATGATTTCCTTTTTTTATTGCTGCATGATATTTCAATTTGTAAAAATACCACAATTTCTGTATCCATTTTTCAGTAAGTGAGTGGTGTCTGGGTTTTTTCCACATTGTCTATTAAAAATAAAGTTGCTACAAACATGTTTGAGCACATGTCCTTATTCTACACTTGAACCCATTTTGGATATATGCCTAGGAGTGGAATAGCTGGATCTTGAGGAACTGCTATTCCTAGTTGTCTGAGAAAGTGCCAGATTTATTTACAGAATGGTTGTACAAGTTTACATTCTCACCAGCAGTGGAGGAAGGTTTCCCATTGTCCACAACCTCTCCAGCAAGTGTTGTCATTTGAGCTTTTGATCTTGGACATTCTGATGGGTGTAAGGTGCAACCTCAGGGTCCTTTTGATTTGCATTTCCCTGATGGCTAATGACAATGAGCATTTCTTTAAGTGTTTCTCTACCATTCGATATTCCTCCATGGAGAATTTTCTGTTCAGCTCTGTTCCCATTTTTTAAATTGGAGTATCTGATTTGTCCTTTTTCAACTTCTTTAGTTTTTTATACATACTGGATACTAGTCCTCTGTCACATAGAGGGTGGGTTAAGATTGTTTCCCAATCTGTAGTAATTCATTTTGTTTTGATGACTGTGCCCTTTGCTTTTCAGAAGCTTTTCAGTTTGATGAGGTTTCATGTACTGATTGTTGCTTTTAGAGCCTGTGCTATTGGTGTTCTGTACAGGAAGTTGTCTCCTGTGCCAAACAGTTCCAGGCTCTTCCCCATTTTTTCTTCTAACCAATTTAATATAACTGGTTTTATGTTGAGGTCTTCGATCCACTTGCACTTTAGTTTTGTGCAGGGTGATAAGCCTGGATCTATTTACATTTTCTCCACATGTAGACATCGGTTAGACCAGGACCATTTGTTGAAGATGCTGTTTTTTATCCATTGTATGGTTTTGGCTTCTTTGTCAAAACTCAGGTGTCGATAGCATGTGGGTTTATTTGTAGGTCTTCTATTTTGTTCCATTGATCCATCATTCTGTTTCTATGACAGTACCATGCAGTTTTTATTACTGTTGCTCTATAGTAAATTAAGAGATCAGGGATGGACATATGTCCAGAAGATCTTTTATTTTAGAGGATTTTTTGGCAATTCTGGGTTTCTTGTTTTTCCATATGAAGTTGAGAATTTTCTTTCAAGGTCTGTAAATAATTGTGATGGGAATTTTTTTGGGAATTTCATTGAATATGTAGATGGCTTTTGTTAAGAGGGCCATTTTTTCTATGTTAATCCTGCCAAGTTATGAGCTCTTTCCATCTCCTGATATCTTCTTCTAATTATTTTCATACAGGTTTTTGACTTGCTTGCTAGGGTCACACCATAGTACTTTATGTGTTTGACCGAATACAAGAACACATCAAAGATATCATCCACTATGACCAAGTAGGCTTCATCCCAGGTATGCAGGGGTGGTTCAATACATGGAAATCCATTAATGTAATACACCATATTAACAAATTGAAAGAAAAAAAACACATGATAACCTCCTTAGATGCTGAAAAAGCATTTGACTAAATCTAAAATCCATTCATGTTTAAATATTGGAGAGATCAGGGATACAAGGAACATATATAAATACAGTAAAGACAATAAACAGCAAGCCTATAGCCAACATCAACCTAAACAGAGAGAAACTTAAAGCAATCCCACTGAAATCAGGGACAAGTTAAGACTCCCACTCTCTCCATATTTCTTCAACATTGTTCTGGAAGTCATTGCTAGAGCAATAACACAATTGAGAGAGATGAAGGGGATAGAAATCAGAAAGGAAGAAGTTAGAATATCACTATTTGCAGATGTTATTATTTCATACCCAAGTGACCCAAAAAATTTCACCAGGGAACTCCTACAGCTGATAATCACCTTCAGCAAAGTGGCTGGATACAAAAAAAAAAATCAGTAGACCTCCTATATACAAAAGAAAATATGGCTGAAAAAGAAAATAGGGAAAAAAAAGGTATTATATTATCTAAAAAAGCCATACTTCCTAACCCTTCCCCAACATATCTTTACTGGGGACTCCACACATAAATATATGAGCTTCAAAAGGACAGTGCAATTCAAATCACTGCAGGTGGAAGAAGATGGAGGGATTTCTAGGCTAAAAGAACATAGGTATCAGATAGTTTGTCATTCGATACAATGTTTAAAGATCAAAATATTCCCATGTTCTAAAGATTAGGACTGACAGTCTCCTTTAGGGAAAATGTGGAATATTTCCATAACAAAGTATGATTTACCTAAGAAAATGACAAAAAGGTATTAGCAGGCAAATGGATGGTAGCAGGAAAAATCATCCTGGGTAAAGTAACTAAAATGCAGAAAGAAAAAATATGGTATGTATTCACTTAGTAGTAGGTCTCCTAATTGTGGGGGATAAAGTTCCAATAGGCCATATATTGTGATCAAGCCAATCTTCCACAGGGTGATTACATAGCAGTTAATAGAGATGAAGGACCAGGGCATCCTATGGAAATTTTCAGGAAACCCAGGCTCTTGTTATTCAAATATGCTGCTCTCTGCCCTCAACTGATAGATCAGTGTCATGTTTTTGGATCCCCAGAGATGCTTACTTCTGTGTCAAATGGAATTGCATAAAGAGACTCATAGTCAAATATGCAGAAAGAGACCTTAAAACACCAGGGTCCAAATGTGACTTCCCTATGAAATCCTCCCTCCCCTCAGGGCTGGCATAAGCCTACAAGAGAGAAGGCAGGAGGAGTGTCAAAAATAAAGAGAATTAAAGCACAAGGAGAATAATGCCCCAAGAATCAGGCCTCAGAGGAACATGATGCAGGCAGCCATAATGAGACTTGATAAGCTAGGGTCAGATAGAAGGGAGGATGACCTCCCCAACCAGAGAACTAGACTAATGGCTTAGGGGTTGAAGAAAGAGTGTGGGTTTTACTGAAAGGAGGAGAGGGAGTGTGCATCAGAAGGGATACAAATTGAACAAATCATAATTAATAAAAACATAAGAAATACTGTGTTCAAGGTGATGAAGAATAGAGCTATTAAGGAATGATGGCTTTTTCTTGGGGGCGGTAAGAGTGTGAGGCCAGGATGAACTCACATTTCATAAGGGTCTTGGCATGGAGACTCTGATCATCTTCCAATGAGTACATGAACAACACATAATTCAATTGAAGTAATTTAAAGAAAAAAAATATCAAGACACATGGGAAGCAATTTGTACCTGGGAACAGTGGAAAAGTAGTGGAATATATATTATATGATATTCTCACAAAAGTAATAAAATAATATGTTGACATTAACATGGAGAAAAGATTCTGCTCAAAAGGGTAGAGTTTGACTTTGTATGGCATGCTTTCCAAGTACTCATTATGTAGCATAGAATCCTATCCATGAACTAGTAGATACCCAGCTACCTCAAACATGATGAGCTCAGGTGGTACTTCTGAAAAGCAGTCAAGGCATGAATACTATGTTTAGGTCTGGAGGACCACAACAGGAAACACAGCTGCTTTTGTGTCCTAGAACATGCACCAATTTTCTATCCTGAATGAACAGTTTTTCAATGAAAACCCCAGGACAAGGAAGGTTCCTCACTGACCACTGAGTAGGATATAGCTGCCAATACAGCCAGATCAACCAAGTAAACGATTCTCACAGTGGGTTGGTAAAACTAGTATGGAAAAGGAACAGATGTCAAAGAGTTCAGTGACCCTCACTGACCATTTTACACTCCTTTTTACACTCACTGACATTCTCTGTTCCAGCCAAAGAATCCCAGGAATTGTCTGGTTTCCTTTTCTTTCCCTGCTCTTAAAGAATCTATACACAGTGAACACTAGACCCTGACAGCCTATTATATCAGTAAGAATCTGAAGGTACATTTATTGAGTACATGACTAACTGCTCAGTTCAAAGTCACATCCTAGGATATTTTAGATCCAAGATCACAATAGTAGACCACCTTGTCATTTGGTACATTCCCCTTAATCCCACATCACTATAAAGCTTCCCTACTTAGGAAGCTCTCCAATTAAACAAACTTTAAAGCTTCATTTCCTACCTGACATTGTCACTGAGGTAAACACCAGTACAGGTGTGGGATCTGGATAAAGGGATGAAATAAAGGCCTGTTTGGTTTCACAAGAAAAAAAACAAGTAGGCACGTGAACAGAGATACTGGACACTGAGGAAAGTTTGTTTACTCATCTCCATGGAAATCTCTAGATTCTCTCAGGTGCTGATTGGCTGAGAGGGAGAATGATGTCATGAAACAGGTTAAAGTCAATAAGAGTTTCAGGAGCAAGTAATTAAAAGGGCAAAGGGAACAGCTTTCTTGAGAGAAAGTGTGAGCAGCCATACATGCCTCAATCTGGGCAGCTGAAAGCACACAACCCAAAGATGATAGTTCCTGTGTCCAAGACTCTTTGTTTAGCAAAAGTGTCACATATGGTCATTCAAGTGGTCATTAATAAAGTCACATGTCCTAGACATGTGAGTTTTACATCATCACAGATTCCATTATTATTTGTTAAGTGCACAGATATGTTTTCAGTCATTTAATTATCTACTGTGAAAATGCCCCCCGATCAAGGCAACTTTCTGAACAAAAATTGTTTAATTGTCTCCTTGCTTACATTTTTACAGAATCAAAGCACTACAATATAACTCCAAAAGCAATTATATTATCTAACAAAGCCAAACCTCCTAACACTTCCCGGACATTTCCTTACTGGAGACTCTGCATGTAAATGGATGAGCTTCAGGGGTACATTGCAATTCAAATCACAAACAAGTGGAAGGAGATGGAGGGAATTCTAGGCTAAAAGAATATAGTTACCCAGATAATTTATCATTCAATACAATGAATAAAGTTCCAGCAACTTCCAAGGACTAAAGAAGATGACTGACAATCTCCTTTGGGGGAATTGTTGAATATTTCCTTAACAGATTATTATTCAGCTAAGAAAATGACATGATATTTTCAGGCAAACTTATGGAACAAGGAAAAATCCTAGGTGAAGAAACTAAAATTGAGAAAGAAAAATATGGTATATATTCACTTATTAGGTGGTTTCCTAATAGCGGGAGATAAAGTTCCAATAGGCCATCTCTTATGGCCAATCTAGTCTTCCACTAGGGTGATTGGGTGGTAGTTAATTCATTGTTGGGCAAGAAAATTCAAAGTAAATTTAAGAAACCTAGGGTGTTTTTATTAAAATATACTGTTCTCTGCCCTCAACTGATAGATCAGTGCCATGATCTTATATTGATGATCTTATATGCATTCTTCTCCATCAAATGGGATTAAATACAGAGACACACAGGCCGATATTATGCAGAAAGAGAAATTAAAACACCCAGTTCTAAAATGGACTTCCACATTAAATTCTCCATCCTCTCAGTACTCTGGGAAGCCTACAGGAGAGAGGCAGGAAAAGTCTCATAAGTAGAGGGAATTGAGGACACAAGGAAAACAATGACCTGAGAATCAGTCTACAGAGGAAATTGATGCAGAGATCCTTGATGATACCTGATAAGCTAGGTTCAAAGAGGAGGGGAAGGAGGACCATCCCAATCAGGGAAATAGAAAACAGGAATAGGGGCAGAAGAAGAATAGTGTGTTGGACTGGAATGAGAAGAGAGTAGGAAGCAGATGGGATTCAAAATGAAAAAAAAAAACTTTTAATACATAAATACATAAGAAAAGCTGTGATAAATGTGGTGAAGTATAGAGCTCTTCATGATTAATGGTTCCTTTTTGGGGTTGTTGCCAGGGTGCTGCAAAGATGAACTCAGTTTTCTTTAAGGAACTTAGTACTAAGACTCTGATCATGTTACAATGAATATATTAACAACACATACTTCAAATAATGTATTTAAAAATATTTTACTGTGACACTTGGGTAGGAATTTCAACCTGGGATCAATGGAAAATAAGTGTAATATATTATATATGAAATTCCACATAAGCAATAAAAATAATATGTTGACAACTTTTACAATGATTCTTAAGATGGAGAAAAGATTATGGTAATGGGAGCATAGTTTGACTTTATAAGACATGTTTTCCAGGAACTCATTATATAAGAGAATCCTGGTAGTGGTTACTCAGCTACTTCAGACCCATTGAGCTCAAATGACATACTGAACATGCAGTTCTGGCAGTATAACTATGCTTAGAGGGTTTGACTAGAGGACCACAGAAGGAAACACAGCTGTTCTTGTGTCCTAAGCATAAAACATGGACACATTTCTCTTTCCTGAACGACCAGTTTTTACTGTAAAGCCCAGGACTAAAAGGTTTGTCATTGACCTCTTGGTAGCAAACAGCTACCAAAATAAACAGGTCAGTCAAGGCAAACCTCAACCCTAGTGTGGAAGAGCCCCAATTGTCAAATAGTTTATTGCTCCTCAGTTCTCCTTTTACACTCACCCATCTTTCTCCACTTCAGCCAAACCAGCCCCAGGAATTGTCTGATTTCCTCCTGTTTTCGCTGCTCTTAAAGACTCAATAGAGCAGGGAATCATAGGGTATGACAGCCTATTATTTCAATAATAATGTGAAGATACATTTAGTAAGAACACCAGTAACTGCTCATTTCTAAGTCACAATCTACAAAATTTCAGAGTCAATACCATATTACGAGACCACCTTGTCATTTGGTATATTCCCGTTGATCCCATATCACTATGAAGCTTCCCTAATTAGGAAAATTTCTGATTAAATAAACATTAAACTTGAAATTTCCTACTTGACATTGTCACACAGGTAAACAGGAATAAGTGTGGGATCTTGATAAAGGGATGAGATAAAGGATTGTTAGTTTTCACAAGAAAAAGTCAAGTATGCACAGGATCAGAGATTCTGGACACTGAGGAAAGTTTGTTTACTCATCTCCATGGAAATCTCAAGATTCTCTCAGGTGCTGATTGGCTGAGAGGGTGAATGAGGTCATGAAACAAGTGAAAGCCAGTAAGAGTTTTAGGAGCCAATTACTAAAAGGCCAAGTGGACAGCCTGCTTAAGAGAAAGGCTGAATAGCCCTACATGCCTCAATCTGGGCAGCTAAAAGCACACAACCCGGAAATTACAACTCCTGTGTATAAGACTATTAGTTCAGGAAAAGTGTCACATATTTCTTTCAAGTGGTCATTAATGAAATCACATGTCTTTGACTTTCATATTATCATAAATTCCATTACTATTTGTTAAATGCACAAATATATCCTCTGTCATGGCAATATTTACCTGGAAAATGTTCCCTGACCAAGGCGACTCTTTGAAGAAAAATCTTTTAATTGGGTCCTTTTTGTATTTTTACAGAAAACATGAGGATGACATGTCAGCAAGCATTCAAGTTGCTGTAGTCCTGCAGCAGATCTAAGAGGCTTTCATACTGAGCCACCAAAGGTTGGTAGATAAAGGGAGAATGAGGGAGAAATAGAAAGTGCTAGAGAGACAGATTCAGAAATAGAGAGAACAAGACCAATAGAAGCAATGATATAAAGTGAATGAGATTGATTAACAGCGACTCTATTCTGTCTAGTCACTTTCATTGGCACCTCGACTTCGAAGCAAACCTTCCTATATTATCACTCCTAAAGAAAATATATTATCTAACAAGGCTGTAGATGCTAACCCTTCCAAGATATTTCTTGACTTGGGACTGAACATGTAAATAGATGAGCTTCCAGGGAACATTGCAATTCAAATCACCAGGAAGTGGAAGAATATAGAGGGACTTATAGGCTAAGAAGAACATAGTTATCCTAAAACTTTGTCATTCAATACAATGTTTAAAGTCCAAATTACTTCCAAGTTCTAAAGAAGAGGACTGACACACTTCTTTGGAGAAAATGAGGAATATTTCCATAATGGATTATAATTCAGCTAAGAAAATGATACTAAGATATTTTCAGGCTAATGGACAGAACCACGAAAAATAATTCTGGGGAAGTAAGTAAAATGCAGAAAGAAATATGGTATGTATTCATTTATTAGTAGGTCTGCTAATAGTGGAGGATAAAGATCCATATGGTCATCATTTCTGACAACATCAGTCAAATAGGGGGATTGGGTTGTAGTTGATTGAGTTGTTGGGGCAGGACATCCGACAGAAATTTTAAATCAACCCAGGCTGTAATTCATAAAATATGTTGCTCTGTGTCTCAACTGATAGAACAGTGTCATGTTCTTGGATCCAGAGAGATGCATTCTTCTGCATGAAACAGAATTGCATACAGAGACCCACAGTCCAATATTATGCAGAAAGAGACTTTAAAACACCCAGTTCTAAATGGTATTTCCATATGAATTTCTCTATCTCCTCAGAGCTCTGGGCAGCCTGCAGGAGAGGAGGTAGGAAGAGTGTCCTAAGTAGAGGAAATTGAGGACACAAGGAGAACAATGCCCTGAGAATCAAACCACAGAAAAAGAAGATGAAGCAAGCCTTCTTGAGACTTTATAAGCTAGGGTCAGATAGAAGGAGGAGGAGGACCTCCCCTATCCAGTAACTAGAGAAAGAGCACAGGGGAAGAAGAAAGGGAGGAGGGACTGGAAGAAGAAGAGGGTGCATCTGATTGGTTACAAAGTGACCAATCACAATAAATAAAAACATAAGGAAAACTGTAATCAAGGTGATGATGTATAGATTATGATATCACAATGCGATTATGACAAAAAAAGAACTATGACATCATAATTGTATGATATCACCATGTTATTAACAGAGAGGTATTAAAACAAGATTGTGCTATGACATCACAATGGAATTTTGATATCAAAATGCTATTTTGACTTTACAACGGTATGATTACATGCTATGATGACATCACAAGGGTATTATGACCTCACAATGCTATGATGACATCAAAATGCAATTATACTATAGCAATAGCATTATGACATCAAAATTCATCATGATATCCCAATGCTATTGTGATGTCAAAATGCTATTATGACATGATTGTTTTATGTTATTACAAAGGAAATTTGAAGAAAAAAACAATGATATTATAATATCACAATGCTATTATGATATCACAATGCTATTATAACATCACAATGCTGTTTTTTTTTTTTTGGTTTCATAAACATTTATTGAATTACCATTTCCTATAACAGAGCTACCAATAAACTTCTTTTAAGGATTTGGCATGATTTTTAGTTTTGTAAACCTTATAGCTGTGAGTGGCCAAGTTTATTGCCAGTAACTATATTGCTCAGATTTTGGGCTCCCAGAAAAAGTTTAAATATTTCATTTTTTATTGTGGTTCTAGGGATCGAATGGGGAGCCTTACTTGTTCTGGGAAGATATTTCCCTTTGAACTGTGTCTCCCGTTGAAGATAAAGTGACCTAAAATGAGGACGTGAATTTGATGGTTTCCTCTGCGGAGATATTTCTGACATTAGGGCACTTATCACATAGTTATTTGATTCCTAGAGGATTCAGCTAACGTCAGTAAAAGTATTTCTCACTCCTCTCCCAACTGCACACATTCAGAGACTAACTTGGCTTTGTTATCAGAATTGTCTTTTTTCCAATTTCCTCTTCAAAATTCTTTAGATTTTCATGTTTCTCATTTTATTTTATTTTATTTTTTTTAATGCAGTTTATTCAGGAACCTTGAATAATCATCTTGCCCTGGGGAAAGCCAGCCCACAGCTTAAATAGCCTCTGGGTAGCCAACCCAGGCATGCCACGTGGGCAATGCAGATAGGTCCACATACATGGAAGCAAGCCAGATCCTCAGCCTTAGCCAAATGTGGAATTGTTCGTGACAGAGAGCACTCACCATCGGGAAGTCGGAAGGCGGAAACAAGCTCCATCTTTAAGGCACAGCATTCCGCAGCTCTCTACAGTTCCCCCTTTTTGTTTTAGACGCATCAGGCAAGAGTAGAGGTCTGATCTCTGATATTAGAAATAAATTGGGACTTTGTACCAATGTTCATTTAGGTGTCATCCACCCAAAGAGCATCAGACCCGACCAATACCTTTTTCTCAGAGGCGGGACCTGGGGTATCAACCCCCATGCAATCAGACATGCTCTTCTCTGGGTCCAAAGCGGCTGACCCTGAATGCGGTGCTTAGCCTCGCATCCTGAGCATAACATTTTAGCTATTTATGGTAGCCAACCATTCTTGGGGAGACTGTCCTGCTTCAATGGCTGTAAAGGCCTGAATGATCATGGCTGCGTCACGCTGTTGTGAGACTCTAATCTTGCACAGGCAAACCAAGGTGACCAACACCTAATGCTCCCATGCCCGCCCATTCCTTCAGATGATTCATGGCTGCAGCAATCCATGATGATAATCCTGTGGCTACTCCTGCGTCCACTCTGGTAGAATTTGCTGTGACAATGGCCACTCTCAGCTGCTCCATCGTAGTATCGAATTCTACAGTCCAATTACCTAAAATATAGCTCCACAATTGTTTAGACAGATTTGCAGCACAGGAAAAATTCTCATGTTATATGCTAGTGACTCAAAGGCCAGCATATTTTCATTGACAGCCAAGTTGAGCGAATTGCCATAGGGTATCAATTTGCTCCTGCACAAGGTCAATCCTCTGATTGAACACCATCAAGCTTCCTTTTAGTTGAGCATTAATTCCTTTATGTACAACTAAGGCATGAGCTACATTGGCTAAATGATTATTCAGGGTCTGAGCAGTCTGCCCAGTATGACTCATGGCTAATGCCGTGGTGGTAGCTCCAACAGCCGACAATGAGATTGTAGTAACAATGGTGGCTGTAGTTCCAAGATCCCTTTTCTGTCTGAAGAGAGTCATAGCGTGAGGGGCATCAATGGGCACAGGCACCTAGTGAGGCATGCGAGTAACCAGAGCATACCTAAATTTACTAGCATTCCAGCATTGGGCAAAAAAGCAAGTATCATTACCACAATTACTTGGCTCTATCTGGCTAATAATGAATAAAAATGGGGGATATAGACAAACAGGTATGGGCTTATAGGAAATATTATGAGAAGCCTTAACCCCCTCGTTGAAACATCCTATGTCAGTTCTAAAACTAGCAGTGGTGGTGTCCGGGGTCTGAGTAGGTTCAGGAGACCATTGCCCCCAGGGGTGAGACGTGCTCCATGCCAATTGACTAACTCCATGTTTTCCTCCAATTTTGAAAGTCATTTAAGGTTCTTAAATTATTTTTCCCCTTTTTTTTTAATTTTTCATCAATTACACTTTATTCATTCTGCATCCCTCCATAAGCCCCTCCCTCCTCACATCCCAGTCCCACCCTCCCTCCTCCCTCTTCTTGCATGCCACTCCCCAAGTCCACTAATAGGGGAGGTTCTCCTCTCCTTTCTGATCTTAGTCTGTCAGTTCACATCAAAAGTGGCTGCATTGTCCTCTACTATGGCCTGGTAAGGCTGCTCCCCCCCAGAGGGAGGTGATCAAAGAGCAGGCTAATCAGATTATGTCAGAGGCAGTCCCTCTTCACAGTACTATGTAACCCAATTGGACTCTGAACTGCCCTGGGCTACATCTGTGCAGGGGTTCTGGGTTATCTCTATGAATAGTCCTTGGTTGGAGTATGAGTCTCTGGGAAGTTCCCTGTGTTCAAATTTTCTTGTTCTGTTGCTCTCCTTGTGGAGACCCTGTCCTCTCCAGCTCTTACTATTTCCCAGTTCTTACCTAAAATTCCGTTCACCTGCCCAACAGTTGCCCATCAGGCTCAGCATCTGCTTTGATAGTCTGAAGGGCAGAGGCTTTCAGAGGCCCTCTGTGGTAGGTTCCTAGATTGTTTCCTGTTTTCTTCTTCTTCTGATGTCTATCCTCTTTGCCTTTCTGGATGGGGATTGGACATTTTAGTTAGGGTCCTCTCTCGTGCTTAGTTTCTTTAGATGCACAGGTTTTAGTGGGTTTGTCCTATGGTGTATGTCTATATGAGTGAATATATACCATATGTATCATCTGCAAATAGTGATAATTTGACTTCTTCCTTTCCAATTTGTATCCCCTTGATCCCCTTCAACTGTCTTATTGCTCTAGCAAGGACTTCCAACACTATGTTGAAGAGATATGGAGAGAGTGGGCAGCCTTGTCTTGTCCCTGATTTCAGTGGGATTGCTTTAAGTTTCTCTCCATTCAGTTTGATGTTGGCTATAGGCTTGCTGTATATTGCCTTTACTATGTTTAGATATGTGCCTTGTATCCCTGATCTCTCCAATACTTTGAACATGAATGGATGTTGGATTTTGTCAAAGGCTTTTTCAGCATCTAGGGAGATTATCATGTGGTTTTTTTCTTTCAGTTTGTTAATATGGTGGATCACATTGATGGATTTCCGTATATTGAACCACCCCTGCATACCTGGGATGAAGCCTACTTGGTCATAGTGGATAATATCTTTGATGTGTTCTTGGATTCGGTTTGCAAGTATTTTATTAAGTATTTTTGCATCAATGTTCATAAGGGAGATTGGCCGGAAATTCTCTTTCTTTATTGAGTTTTTGTGAGGTTTAGGTACCAAGGTGACTGTGGCTTCATAGAATGAATTTGGTAATGTTCCTTCTGTTTCTATTTTGTGGAATAGTTTGAAGAGAATTGGTGTTAGCTCTTCTTTGAAGGTCTGGTAGAATTCTGTGCTGAAGCCATCTGATCCTGGGCTTTTTTTGGATGGGAGACTTTTGATGACTGCTTCTATTTCTTTGGGGGATATAGGTCTATTTAGTTGATTTACCTGGTCCTGGTTCAGCTTTGGTAAGTCAAATCGATCAAGAAAATTGTCCATTTCATTTAGATTTTCAAATTTTGTGGCATATAGACTTTTGAAGTAAGTCCTAATGATTGTTTGGATTTCCTCAGTGTCTGTAGTTATATCCCCCTTTTCATTTCTGATTTTGTTGATTTGGGTGGTGTCTCTCTGCCTTTTAGTTAGCCTGGCTAAGGGTTTGTCGATCTTGTTGATTTTCTCAAAGAACCAGCTCTTGGTTTCATTGATTCTTTGAATTGTTTTATTTGTTTCCAATTGATTGATTTCAGCCCTGAGTTTGATTATTTCCAGCCGTCTACTCCTTCTTGGTGTGTCTGCTTCTTCTTTTTCTATGGTTTTTAAGTGAGCCATTAGTGTGCTTGAATGAGCTGTCTCGAATTTCTTCTTGAAGGCACTTAGTGTTATGAACTTTCCTCTTAGCACTGCTTTCATTGTGTCCCACAAGTTCGGGTATGTTGTGTCTTCATTTTCATTGATTTCTAGAAAGCCTTTAATTTCTTTCTTTATTTCTTCCCTGACCCAGCTGTCATTTAGTAACAAGTTGTTCAGTTTCCATGTGTGTGTAGGCTTTTTGTTATTTCTGTTATTGTTGAGGTCCAGCTTTATTCCATGGTGATCAGACAAGATACATGGGATTATTTCAATCTTCTTGTATCTGTTGAGGCTCGCTTTGTGACCCACTATGTGGTCTATTTTGGAGAAGGTTCCATGAGGTGCTGAGAAGAAGGTAAATTCTTTTGTGTTTGGGTGTAAAGTTCTGTAAATGTCTGTTAGGTCCATTTGATTCATGACCTCTGTCAGAGACATTGTTTCTTTGTTTAGTTTCTGTTTGGTTGACCTGTCCTATGTTGAGAGTGGGGTGTTGAAGTCTCCCACTATTAATGTATGTGGATCTATATGTGCTTTAAATTTTATCAATGTTTCTTTCACAAATGTGGGTGCCCTTGTATTTGGGGCATAGATGTTCAGGATTGTGATGTCTTCCTGGTGGAATTTTCCCTTGATGAGTATGAAGTGTCCTTCCCCATCTCTTTTGATTAATTTTGGTTGAAATCTATTTTATCAGATATTAGAATGGCTACTCCTGCTTGCTTCTTTGGTCCCTTTGCTTGTAAAGTCGTCTTCCAACCCTTTATCCTCAGGTAATGTTTATCTTTGTGTCTTAGGTGTGTTTCTTGTATGTAGCAGATTGCTGGGTTTTGTTTACGTATCCAATCTGTTAATCTGTGTCTTTTTATTGGAGAGTTGAGTCCATTGATGTTGAGAGAGATTAATGACCAGTGTCTGTTAGATCTCTTGATTTTGATGTTGGCTGTGGTCATCAGGTTGTGTGCTTGGTTGTTTTTTGTTTTACTGAAGTGAGGTTATTTATTTCCTGTGTTTTCTTGAATGTAGCTAGCTTTCTTGGGTTTTATTTTCCCTTCCAGTGTCTACCGTAATGCTGGATTTGTTTTTAGGTATTGTTGAAATTTGTTTTTGTCATTGAATATCTTGTTTTCTCCATCTATGAGGACTGAGAGTTTTGCAGGGTATAGTAGCCTGGGCTGACATGTGTGTTCTCTTAGGGTCTGCATGGTATCTGTCCAGGCCCTTCTGGCTTTCATAGTCTCTGTTGAAAGGTCAGGTGTGATTCTAATGGGTTTGCCATTATATGTTACTTGGCCTTTTTCCCGTGCAGCTTTTAGTATTTTTTCTTTGTTCTGTATACTTACTGTTTTGATTATTATGTGGCGGGAGGATTTTCTTTTCTGGTCAAATTTGTTGGGTGTTCTGTAGGCCTCATGCATTTTAATTGGCCTCTCCTTTAGCTTGGGGAAATTTTCTTCAATGATTTTGTTGAAAATATTTTCTGGGCCTTGGAGAAGGGCGTCTTCTTTTTCCTCTCTACCTATTATTCTTAGGTTTTGTCTTTTCATATTGTCTGGCATTTCTTGGACGGTCTGTGTCAGGAATTTTTCGGATTTAACATTTTCTTTGACAGATACATCGATTTCTTCCATTGTATCTTCTACACCTGAGATTCTTTCTTCCATCTCTTGTAGTCTGTTGGTTATGCTTACCTTTGTAGTTCCTGTTTTCTTCCCTAGATTCTTCCTTTCCATTATTTCTTCCATTTGTGTTTTCTTTAATTTTTCCAATTCTATCTTCAGGTCTTGAGTTGTTTTGTTTACTTCCTTCACCTGTCTGATTGTACTTTCTTGTTTTTCTTTTAGTTCCTTCAACTCTGTTTCTATCATTTCATTCAGTGTTTTAAGCATTTCCTTTCTAAAGGCCATAAACTGTATTGCTGCAGCTTCCTCTATTTCTTTACGGATGGCAATATTCTGTTTGAGTTTATCTTCCTCTATGTCTTTACGAATCTTATTTGTTTCCTCTGTTATCTTCATGAGCATACTTGTTAGGTCATCTTCTTGGATTTCAGTTATGGTGGGGTTTCCAGGGCTACTTGCCCCTGGGTAACTGGGTTCTGGAGATGCCATATTGCTCTGTCTTTTGTTGCTTGAGCTTTTACGCTGGCCTCTACCCATTGTGTTATCTTAGGAGTTTGGGGTTATTTTCTGGTGGTTCCTGGGGATCCTGTGGTGGAGAGAATCCCCTTTGCAGAAAGCTGGATTTTCCTGAAGGATGTCTTCTCAGCTTTTTGGGTATAGTCCCTGGATGGCTGCTGTTTTTTCAGGAGTTGCTCACCTCAGGGATATAGACCTGAGTGGTAACTGTGGTCTTTGTTAGTCGAGAGGGTTCTCCTCTCACCTAGGGAAGTCCTGAGGGCAGCTGCCCTGTTTCTGGGTTTCTTGTTGCAAATTTAATGATCAGCTGCTGTGACCCAGTTGGACATCAGTCGCGCCTCAACTGTTTGTGCTTGTGTCTGGAGCACAGCTGAGTCCTGGCACCTCGGCCCCACTAGACTGCTAGACTTTTTCTAGGGAAGGATTGGGTGATTTAGATCAGTACAGTTTCCTTCCTTCCTCGTGGATTCTCTGGAGACACGGACTCCTAGTGTCTTTTTTTGCCCTGGTGCACACTGCTCAGTGTCCGCCAGCTGGCTGGCCACAGAAATTTGCCTGTGCCTGGAGCACAGCTGTGTGATGGCGGCTCAGTCTCTGCCAGCTCTCTGGTGTGCAGAAACTGCCTGTGTCTGCCTTTGCGGCTTTTGGGAGTCTGAGTGGCTCACTAAGCTGGGTAATTTTCCGGGGACCTTTTCAGGTTGGGGGTGAGCTGAGTGCTCTGAGATCAGACCCGCCGTTTCTATCTCTGGAGGCGAATCAGGCACACAGGCAGGCAGGGCTCTGTGCTGGAACCTGGGTCCCTGGCTCTGGCTCCGGGCTGGCTCCTGGGGTGCCCGTGGAACCCGCCCGAGTCTTTCCCAGGGGATGTCTGGGTGACCTAAGGCCCATCCCAATCGTTTCCTGTACCCTGGGGTTATCTCTCGACTGAAAATTCCAGTCTCTGACAGTGTGGTGCCCAAGGTTCAGTCTGGGACCGTGACCAGAGACACTGGCTTGTGGCTCTGGGCTGGGGCTGGGGCTGGCGGCCAGCAGCCAAGCGTCTGGCAGAACCGGGATCTCTTCTGCGGTTTAGCCGGGTGAGTTAAAAGCTGATTGAATTCCTCACCGTGGGGTATCCTCTCACCTGGGAAACACAATGACTGTGTTTTATGGCCGAGAGTTCTGATTGCTGTTCACTGTGCTGATCCTGCTGTGCTGCTGCTCAGAATGAGAGTCCTCCCGGTGCCGCCATCTTGCCCCTCCCCCCCAGTTCTCCTTTTAAACTCACAGATCTTTCTGTGTTTCAGCCAAACCAGTCCCAGGAATTATATAGTTTCCTTCTCTTCTCCCTGCTCTAAAGACTCAATACCCCAAGGAACCCTAGAGCCTGCTAGCCTATTATATCAATAAGAATGTGAAGACACATTATTGAAATTCTCCTTCCTCTCAATACTCTGGGAAGCCTGCAGGAGAGGAGGGAGTAAGTTTCATAATTAGAGGGAACTGAGAACATAAGGAGAAGAATGCCTTGAGAATCAGGCCACAGAGGAAGATGATGCAGCCATTCTTGATGAGACCTGTTGAACTAGGGTCAGATAGACCCTATTAGGGAAATAGAGAAAGGGTATAAAGGTAGAAGAAGGAGGGTGAGTGGAACTTGAAAGTTAAGAGGAGGAGGGCAGCAGAGTGCATACAAAGTGAACAAATCATAATAAATAGATACATAAGAACATCTGTGATCAAGGTGATAAAGTATAGCATTCTTCAGTACTGATGGCTTCTTCTTGCACATGGTTCCAGGGTGCAGCAAGAATAAACTCAGTTTTCTTTAAGGGACTTGGCAGTGAGAGTCTGTTCATGTTCCAATGAGTATATCAACAACACATACTTCAACTGATGTATTTTAAAGAAAAGAAAAAAAAATAGTCTAACATATGGGTATGAATTTGAACCTGGGAGCAATGGAAAATGAGTGTAATGTATGTTATATGAAATTCCCACATAATCAATAAAAATAATATGTTGAAAACGTTTACAAGGCTTTTATGATGGAGAAAATATTCCACCAAAGGAGGGCAGAGTTTGACTTTGTAAGGCATGCTTTCCAGGAACTCCTTATGTGGCAGAGAATCCTAGCTTTGAACTAGTGGTTACCCAGCTACCTCAGATCCTATGAGCTCAGGTGGCACCACTGAACTATCAGTCCTGTCAGCAATACTATGTTTAGAGGTTTGTCTGGAGGACAGAGCTACTTTTTTGTCCTAGTCTTTTAACAAGGACCCATTTCTCTTTCCTGAATACTCAGTTTTAATTGTAAACTCCAGTACAAAGACCACTGTTAGGTTACAGCTGCTGATCCTGCCAGGTCAGCCAACCAACACTAGTTTTTATCAGCACCAGCTGTCAAAAAATATATTGCCCTCAATTCTCCTTTTACACTTACCAATCTTTCTCTGTTTTAGTCAAATCATACCTAGGAATTGTCAGGTTTGCTTCTCTTTTCCCAGGTCTTACAGACTCAATACACCAAGTAAACCAAGGGCTGGTTTGCCATTTATATCAATAAAAATGTGAAGGTTCATTTAGTAAGTATGTAATTAACTGCTCAGTTTTAGGTCACAACCTAGGAAATTTCAGAACCAAAAGCACAGTAGGAGACCACCTTGTCATTTGGTACATTCCCCTTAATCCCACATTCTTTGAAGCTTCCCTAGTTGGGAAGCTGTACAATTAAATAAACATTAAAGTTTCATTTCCTACCTGACATTGTCATGGTGGTAAACAGGAATAAAGTTGTGAGATATGGATAAAGGGATGAGATAAAGGCTTGTTGCGTTTCACAAAAAAAAAAAAAAATCATGGATCATGGGTTTACCAGCTCAGAGGTACTGGACACTGAGAAAAGTTTGTTTACTCACAGAAACAAGATTCTCACACGTGCTGATTCGCTGAGATGGATAATGATGACATGAAACATGTTAAAGCCAGTGAGAGTTTCAGGAGCCAGTTATTAAAAGGGCCAAGTGAACAGTGTGCTTGAGAGAAAGGTTGAGGAGTCCTAAATGCCTCAATCTGGGGATCTGAAAGTACACAACCCAGAGCTGTCAGTTGCTGTGTCTAAGAATCTTAGTTCAGGAAAATTGTCACATATTTCTTTCAAGTGGTATTTAATAAAGTTATGTGTCCTTGACATGTGACTTTCACATTATCACAGATATGTCCTCTGGCAGTGAATTACTGAATGGGAAAATGTTCCCTGACCAAGGCAAATCTTTGAACAAAAAGTGTTTAATTAGGACCTTGCTTATATTATTTACAGAGACTATGCAGGATATCATGTCAGCCAGAAGTCATCTTGTTGTAGTCCATCAGCAGATCTGATCGCTTCTGATAGTGAAACACAAGTGGCAGTCAGGGAGAGGTAGACTAAGAGAGGCAGCGAAAGTCTTAGAGAGACAGACTCAGAAATAGAGAGACCAAGTCCACGTTTTCCAGGAACTCATTATCTAGCAGAGAATCCTAGCCATTAAATTCTTAATACCCCAAATAACCATAGGGACGGTTTGCCATTTATATGAATAAAATGTGAAGGTACATTTAGTAAGTATGTGAGTAACTGTTCATTTCTAAGTCACAATTCAAGGAAATTTCAGAACCAATACTACAGTTGTAGACTAACTTTTCATTTGGTAGGGATGGGAGAAAGGCTAGTTGGGTTTCACAAGAAAAAGTGTTGTGTGCACAGGATTAGAGTACTGGACACTGAGGAAAGTTTATTTTATCATCCCCATGGAATCCTGAAGATTCTCCAGGTGTTGATTGCCTGGGATGGAGAATGATCTAATGAAACAGGTGAAAGCCTGTAAGAGTTTCAGGAGGCAGTTATTAAAAGGGCCAAGTGGAGACTGTGTTTGAGAGAGAAGCTGAGCAGCTCTACATGCACCAAATTGGGCAGGTGAAAGCACACAACCATGAGATGTCAGTTCCTGTGTCCAAGATGTCTTAGTTCAGGAAAAGTGTCATATATTTCTTTCAAGTGGTATTTAATAAAGTCCATGACATGTGAATTCACATTTTGACCAAGTCTATTATTATTTGTTAAATGCACACATATGTCCTCAGTCAGTGAATTATTTACTGCGAAAATGCTCCCTGATCAAGGCAAATCATTGAACAAAGAGCATTGAATTGGGACCTTGCTTATATTTTTACAGAAACAATCTGGAATGTCATGTTGGCAAGCAGTCATCTTATTGTAGTCCTTCAGCAGAACTGAGAGCTTTTCATAATTAAAAACAAGTGGCAGGATGAAAAAGGGTGACAGAAAGATCAAGAGAGACAAAGAGCTAGAGAAACAGATTCAGAAATATTAAGACCAAACTCGAAAGAAAAAAAAAACATATAAATTGACAGACACCAAGAGACAGAGACTCCATTCTGTCTGTTTGCTTTTATTGGCATATCAACCTCTAAGCATACCCTCCTATAATTTAACACCTAAAGGAATTATACTTTTTCATATTTTTATTTTATTTTTTATCAATTACAATTTATTCACTTTGTATACCTCAATAAACCCCTCCTTCCTCCTATCCCAAAGCCACGATCCTTCCCACTTATCCATGCATGCACCTTCCCAAATCTGCTGATAGGGGAGGTCTTCATCTCCTTCCTTTTGATAAAATTCCTCTGTCACATACAGGGTCAGTGAAGATTCTTTCCCAATCTGTAGGCATTCATTTTTCCTTTTTTTTTTTTTTTTTTTTTTTAGCATCTTTGTCAAAACTCAGGTGTCCATAAGTACGTGGGTTTATTTCTGGATCTTCTATTTGGTTCCATTGAAAAACCATTCTGTTTCTATGAGAGACCATGTAGGGTTTATTACTTTTGCTCTATAGTACAACTTGAGATCAAGGATGGAGATACCTCCAAAAGATCTTTTAGTGTAGAGCATTGTTTTAGCAATTCTGGTTTCTTGTTTTTCCATAAGAAATGAGAATTTTTCTTTCAAATTTTCTGTAAAAAATCATGTTGGTAGATTGATGGGAATTCTATCAATATTGATTTGGTAAATTGCTTTTGGTAAGATGGCCATTTTTACGATGATAATCCTGCCAAGCCATGAGCATAGAAGGTCTTCACATCTTCCGATATTTTCTTCTATTTTTTTCTTCAGAGTCTTGAAGTTTTTTACATACAAGTCATTGACTTGCTTGGTTAGGGTTACAGCAAGGTACTTTATGTCTTTTGTGAAGGGTAATTTTTTTCCCCACAATTTCTTCCTCAGCCCTTTTGTCTTTTGTATATACAAGGGCTACTCATTTTTTTGCATTATTTTTATACCCTGCAACTTTGCTGAAGGTGTTTATGAGCTGTACAAGTTCCCTGGTAGAATATTGGGGGTCACTCAGGTATACGATCTGCAAATAGTAATAAATTGACTTCTTCCATTCCGATTTGTGTCCCCTTGATCTTCTTCAGTTGTTTTATTGCTCTAGCAAGGACTTCCAGAATTTTGTTGAAAAGACATGGAGCAAATGAGGAGCCTTGCTTTGTCCCTGATTTCCATAGGATTGCTTTAAGTTTCTCTACATTTAGTTTGATGTTGGCTATAGGCTTGCTGTATATTGCCTTTACTATATTTAGATATGTGCCTTGTATCCCTGATCTCGCCAATACTTTAACCACAAATGCATTATAGATTTTGTCAAATGCTATCTCAGTATCTAAGGAGATTATCATATGTTTTTTTTGCTTTTTGTTTGTTTATTCTTTCAGTTTGTTACTATGGTGGATCACATTGTTGGATTTCCGCATACTGAACCACCCTTACATACCTGGGATAAACCCTAATTGGTCATTGTCAAAGATATCATGACTAATGATATCTTTGATATTCTTGTATTCAGTTTGCAAAGTGTTTTGTTGAGTATATTTGCAACAAAGTTCATAAAGGTGATTGGCCTGAAATTCCCTTTCTTTGTTGGGTCTTTGTGAGATTTAGGTACCAATGTGACAATGGATTCATAGAATGAGTTTTGTAGTCTTCCTTTTCTATCTATTTTGTAGAATAGTTTGAAGAGAACTGGCATTAGCTCTTCTTTGAAAGTCTGGTAGAATTCTGTGCTGAACCATCTGGTCCTAGGATCTTTTTGGATGATAGACTTTTGATGACAGCTTCTATTTCCTTAGGGAATATAGGACTATTTAATATATATACCTGGTCTTAATTCAGCTTTGGTAAGTGGAATCTATCAAGAAAATTGCCCATTTTATTTAGATTTTCAAATATTGTGGCATATAGAATTTTGAAATAAGTTCTAATGATTGGATTTCCTCAGTGTCTGCAGTTATGTCCCTCTTTTCATTCATGATTTTGTTGATTTGGATGGTGTCTCTCTCACTTTTAATTAGATTGGCTAAGGCTTTGTCTATCCTGTTGATTTTCTCAAATAACCAGCTCTTGGTTTCATTGATTCTTTGAAGTGTTTTATTTGTTTCTAATTGACTGATTTCAGCCCTGAGTTTGAATATTTCCAGCCATTTACTCCTTTTTGGTGTGTTTGCTTCTTCTTTTTCTAGAGTTTTTAAGTGAGCTATAAAGTTGCTTGAATGAGATGTCTCACATTTCTTCTTGAAGGCACTTAGTGCTATGAACTTTTCTCTTAGCACTTCTTTCATTGTGTCCCACAAGTTTGGGTATGTTGTGCCTTCATTTTCATTGAACTCTAGGAAGATTATAATTTCTTTCTTATTTCTTCCATGACCCAGCTATCTTTTAGTAGCAAGCTGCTCAGTTTACATGTGTGTGTAGGTTTTTGGCTATTTCTGTGTTATTGAGGTCCAGCTTTATCCCATGGTGATCAGACAAGATACATGTATACCAATCTTCTTGTGTCTGTTGAGGCTTGCTTTGTGACCAACTGTATGCTCTATTTTGGAGGTTTCATGAGATGCTGAGAAGAAGGTAAATTCTTTTGTGTTTGGGTGTAAGGTTCTGTAATTGTCTGTTAGGCCCATTTGATTCATGATCTCTGTCAGAGATATTGTTTCCTTGTTTAATTTCTGTTTTGCTGACCTGTCCTTTGTTGAGAGTAGGGTGTTAAAGTCTCCCACTATTAATGTGTGGGAATGTATGTGTGGTTTAAAATTTATTAATGTTTGTCTTACAAATGTGCCCTTGTTTTGGGGGCAGAGATGTTCAGGACTGTAATGCCTTCCTGATGGAATTTTATCTTGATGAGGATTATGTGTCTTTGCCGATCTCTTTTTATTAATTTTGGTTGAAAGTCTATTTTATCAGATATTAGAATGGCTACTCCTGCTTGCTTCTTTGGTCCATTTGCTTGGAAACTCATCTTTTAGCCTTTAGCTTGCAGATGATATAATCGTATACCTGAGTGACCCCCAAAATTCTACCAGGGAACTCATACAACCTTCAGCAAATTGGCAGGATAAAAAAAATAACTCAAGAAATCAGTAGCCCACCTGTATACAAAAGATAAAAGGGCTGAAAAAGAACTTACAGAAACATAACAAGGCCATACATACTTCCCACACATTTCCTTACTATGGAATCAACATGTAAAGAAATGGGCTTCAAGGGGATTTGCAATTCAAATCACCAGAAAGTAGAAGATGATGGAGGGACCTCTAGGCTATAAGAAATTAGTTATCCTGATATTTTATCATTCAATACAATGATTAAAATCAAAATAACTTCCAAGGACTAAAGAAAAAGACTGAAAATCTCTTTTGGGGAAAGTGTGGAATAATTACATAACAGAGTATTATTAAACTAAGAAAATTACATTGTGATATTTTCAGGCAAATGGTTTGAACTAGAAAAAAAGTCATCTAAAATGCAAAAAGAGGAGATACAATGTGAATAAATCATAATAAATAAATACATAAGAAAAAAGGTGGTCAAGGTGATGAAATTTAGACCTCTTCAGGACTGATGGCTTGTTCTTGTTGGGGATGAAGGGTGTGGGAAGGATGAACTTAGTTTTCTTTAAGACACTTGGCACTGATACTCTGATCATGTTCCAATGATTAGATGAACAACACATATTTCAATTGATGTATTTTAAAGAAAAAATAATTAGAGTTGCACATGGGTAGGAATTTAATCCTAGAAGCAATGGAAAATGAGTAATGTATATTATATGAAATTCTCACATAGTCAATAAAAAAAATAATATGTTGAAAACTTTTACAATGACTTTTAACATGTAGAAAACATTCTGCTAAAGGGAGGCACAGTTTGACTTTGTAAGGCATGCTTTCCAGCTGGCACCATTTAACTAGCAGTCTTGGCCCTAACACTATGTTTAAAGGGTTTGTCTGGAGGACTACAGCAAGAAACACAGTTGCTCTTGTTTCCTAGGCCTATAACATGGACTCATTACACTGCACTGAAGGCCCAATTTTAAATGTAAACACCAAGATCAGGAGGCCTTCTCACTGACCACTGAGTAGGACATAGCTGCCCATCCAGCCAGGTCAGCCAAGTCAACCCTGCTCATAGAGGTTTGGCAACAGTAGTGTGGAACCGAACCAGCTGTCAAATAGTTTATTTCCCCTCATTTCTCCTATTGTACTCACAGATTTTCACTTTTTCAGCCAAACCAGTCCCAGGAATTGTCTGGTTTCTGAAGGAGTGTGGTAATTTGAATTCTGCTTCCTGGTTTTGGCAGATGCAGGTCTTATCTAAGTTCTATGTCTCAGAGTCTTTCCTTGGTGGTCTCTGCAAGCGGGGTGTTCTGAGTCTGAGAAGCAGGTAGCAAGCTCCCTGAAACCTTGGGAACCAGACCACAAACTTTGTGTAACTTTGAGTGAATTCCTGGATGCCTTTTAGGTGGCTATTGTGAAAAAATATTTGCTTTTACCCTTTGCTTTATTAGTATTGTTTTCTCATTCAGTAAACTGAGACTTGATCAGGAATCTGTCTTGTCTACAATATTCCTGTCTCTGTCCCCCCATTTATACTCACTCTTTTAGGTGGACCTTTTTCTGTTTGTATAATGTTCTTTTGAAATCTATACACCTTACCCTCGTTTATTCAAATGCTGATTTCTCTCCTCTCCCCCAGTTTCTGGTTTCAATCCGATATTGCATTATTTTAAACAGGCAAAAAGAAAGCAACTAGCCACAGTGCTGTGCAAAGGGAGGAGCCAGCAGACAGGAAAGAGGAGAAGAGCCAGAGGGCAGGAAATGAGTGGGAGAAAAGCATGAGAGAGAGAGCTTGGAGAGAGAGCTGGAGGACAGATCTTGGAACTACGTTGAGATGGACTGGACATAATATCTCACAAAAAGCAATTATAATGGGTAAAATCCAAAAGATAGGAAAATATGATGGCTTGGAGGTTTAGGAGGGAGTAACTATTGCCCAACATCATGTTCTAGGCTAACTAAATAAACCCAGTCTCTGTGTGGGGATTAGGTTATACAGCTGTTTTAGATTAAAGGCAAGCTTTACTAAAGATAATAATTAGCAAATATTAATCTCATATACATTTTTTGACCAACCTAAAGGATGGGTCATTTTGCACCCAAACAAGGGACCTTGAAAATGAGGGGCCTAGGAGTGGTATAGCAGAATCTTGAGGAAGCACTATTCCTAATTTTCTGAGAAACTGTCAATTGATTTCCAAAGTGGTTGTACAAGTTTGCATTCACACCAGCAATGGAGGAGGGCTCTCCTTTCTCCATAAACTCTCCAGGATATTTTGTCACTTGAGTTTTTGATCTTAGCCATTCTGGTGTTTGTCAGGTGAAATCTCAGGGTTGTTTTGATTTGTATCTCTCTGATAGCAAAATTGAGCATTTCTTTGTTTCTCTGCCATTCTGTCCATGTGGATCAAAGATATCAACATAAAACCAGATACACTAAATCCTTTAGAAGAAAATGTGTGTAAGACATTGGAACTTATTGGCACAGGAGATAACTTCCTGAATAGAACAGCAACAGCATAGGCTCGAAGAGCAACAATTGATAAATGGGAATTCACAAAGCTGAAAAGCTTCAGTAAAGCAAAGTACATAATCATCAAAATAAAATGATAGCCTAAGGACTAGGAAAGATTTTACCAACCCTACATCTGACAGATGGCTAATATCCAGAATATATAAAGAACTAAAGAAGTAACAAAACAGCAAATCAAGCAATCCTATTAAAAATGGGATACAGAGCTTTGTTTTAATATTACAAAAACTGGTTTTAAAAAATATTTATACATTTATGAAGCAGGTATGATGGTTGTTTTTTGTCTTTGTCTCTCTTTTTTTTGTCTGCATGTTTCTCTATTGGTTTATGGTTTTACTTTGCTCATGAGGTCTAGGAAACTTGGAGAGTTTCCAATCTTGTTGAGGGGATCTGGTGGAATGTTCAATTCCTGGGGAAGAGGCCCCTTAAGGTTCTACTTTTTTTGGGACCAGGAGAGAGGGACACTGGAATTCTATTCTCTGTGATAATAAGGGCTCCTGGGACTGTTCTCCATCTGGAAACTGTGGAAAGGGCCATGGGGGCTCTGCTCCTTCTGGAATCTATGTGACTGGAGGGGACCAATGAGGGGGTCAATTCCTTCTGTGGGACTTGTGTCCAGTAAAGGCTGGTTAATTCCTGGTATTTGGGTATCCTGGTTACTCCAAGTTAACAATGTCACATTTCTGATTTTCTCATGTATCTCTCTCTCTGTGTATGTTTATCTGTAAACTTGGATATTTTTAGACATGAAACAATTTGAATCAACATACCTGAGATAGGTCCTAGAACATTGGAGATAAATACTAAAAAAAAAAAAAAAAAAAAAAAAACATTTTAAAATTATCAGGTATTTTACAAATGCAATACAATAGTAACCCTTGGGCAGTCTAACAAAGAACTTAGAACAGGTTCTCAACACTTTGGGGGAAATAAAAAAAAAAAAACCTTGGTATTTATTTTATTAAGGTTACAAAGTAAAACCAAGCCATGGTTTTTAAGCCAATTAAACAAAAACTGTAGTAATTAAAATATATTCATGTAAAAAAACTATAAAATATGTTGTTCTACATTTAAAATGCTGTAGATTCTTCAATGCAAAGTGCTTGCTTATGATCTCTTACAGGGGAAAAAAAGGACTACAATTTTATGTTAGCCCAGGGTTGTGCATGGTTATATTCAGATCATTTTTAACCATTATATAAAATATATATCTGGCTGCCAGTACCTAAATAAATGATTTAATGTTGTTTATTTCTGTCTTATAGATTTGGTATGGCCAGCACAGCTCACTTTTCCTGAGGGCTTATAAACTAAGTATAGTTCTCTGATTAATGTTAAATAAAACTTTTGTCCTTTCATTTTTTTCTGTTAAGTATTAATACAATATAATAGGATTAATAAGATTTGCTAATGCCTTTATAAATGATGTTTAATTAAAAGTTTTGCTTTGAATTTAGTTTAAAAAGAATAGATTTAACGTCATGCTAAAGATTATAGTTGAGTACTAGCTTGAATTTTGCCTAGTCTGTTTTTTTAGTTTTGTTGTTGTTTTTTAAGGTTAAATCTAAAATGGATAACCATAAAGTTTGCCTATGTATATCTGCCTAAATTTGGTCCTAAAACATATATTTTAAAAATTTTGTTAATGTAAACAGTACTTGGTTTCTGGGTTTTCCAGCTTTTGAAGGAATGCAAGTAAAACAGACTCTTAAATTTTCAGGAATAAGAAGAGGTCATCCTCTTTGCTTCATCAGGACAGCTTACCAATATCCCCTGTCCAGGTCATAGGTTGAAATGCCTACTACTCTAAAGTTGGGGTGGCAGCTCAAGCCTCCCTTTGCACCCAGGCAAAGTGGGATATTGGAAAGATATTATTGTACCTTCCAATGGGAGTTAAGAATGACAGTCTTACATATACAATGAGTTACCCATCCTGTGGTTGAGGGGCCACTCTAGAATGAAAACCACTGTACAAGAAAAACAGCTGTGACTATTCCCATCCTTGAATTGAAGCCAGAGCCACTTAGCTCTCAAAAGGTAGGATGAACTGCTCTGAGATAGTTTTTTAAAAATATGAGGGCAGGGTGAATTGTTTTGAGAAAACTCACAAATGGCCCAAAACTGCAAACAACTAGCTGTATACTATCTTCATGCTATTCTTGCTGACCAATCAATATATAGAGCAAAAGTGGCCAGATTGTTAATTATAAAAACCCTGTGCTTTGTATGCTCAGGTTTGTCTTCTGCCTTTGGAGAGGCGACCCTATTGTGATTGGAAAACAAAACAAAACAAAAAAACAAAACAAAACAAAACAAAACAAAACAAACAAAAAAAAACCCTCTTGCTTTTGCATTGAGTTGTGGTCTGTGGGAGTTCCTGGGAAGAGTACAATCTTGAACTCCTGAGCTGTGAGACCTCCATGTCTTACATTTGTTGTGTTTGGCCCGGAAAGGGTGTGCCACTTCCCTAACCCTCATCAAATTGAGCTTGGAGGTAGAGCTTTGAACAGGTTACTCTGATTTCTGTTTTGCTTTGTTTGTTTCTGTCTTACCAATCTGTTTCTGGTTAGGCACCTATCTGGACCTTTTTGTTTGTCTCATCAGTCATTGTGTTAGACAGACATGTCAGAATATTGCTTGACTGGGAACTGGAGGACACTCCAGATTCCATTTGGGAGTCTAGATCTGGGATGGTCCTCCTCCCATCTATTTCTTTGTGAAGATGGCCACTGCCAGGGAGCCTCTCAGAGTTCTGTGGTACCACCAGTAAGGGCATCCTTGTCTAATTGCTTGTCTTGTTCTCTTTGTCTCTATCATTTTTGCCTCTTTGACTTTCCTGATGGATGACTTTATTATGGGACAGACTGTGACTACACCCTTATCCCTAACCCTTGATCATTTCTCAGAGGTGAGATAAAGGGTTCATAACCTTTCAGTTGAAGTTAAAAAGGGGAAATGGCAAACTTTCTCTTCCTCGGAGTGTCCTACTTTTCAGTTTGTATGGTCACTGAAGGGCACCCTTCATCTTGACAAGATCCTTGATGTCAAGATTAAGACCCTCCAGATTCCAGGAGGCCACCATGATCAGGTTCCCTATATTCTGACTTGGGAGGATCTAGTAGTTCCTTACCCACCTCCTTGGCTGCACCCCTTTATTCTTCCCACAGAGACTTCCCCAACAGCCATCTGTGCAGTCAAGGAGAAGAAGATACTTGCCACTTCAGATATGGATCTCCTTCTTTTTGAACTTCTGCCTCCCTACTGCCAGTTCTCCCCCCAAGTAATCCCCCAGCAGATCCACAGCAGAGTTCTATCTGCCCTTTGGCACTGCTTCAGTCACCACCAGATTCCAAAAGCAAAAGCGGTCCATCAGTGGGAACTCGGAGCTGCTGAACAGCTCAGCCAGGCTCCATGGCCCTTCCTTTGCTGGCCTATGGGCCCCTTGATGGCTATGGAAATCAACACCTTCAGTGCTGGCCTTTTTCTTCAGCTGATAGAAAGCCCATAACCCCACCTTTTTCTGAAAATCCCCAAGCTCTAACTGATTTGTTTGAATCTGTCCTATTCTCACACCAGCCTACTTGGGATGATTGCCAGAAACTCTTGCATGTCCTCCTGACTACTGAGGAATGGGGACAGGTTCTTCTTTAGGTGAGAAAGAATGTGCCAGGGATGGATGGGAGGCCCTTTGTCCTCTCTAATGAGATTAATGATGGCTTTCCCCTCACCCACCCAAACTGGGATTACAACACACCCAGAGGTATGGAGCTCCTAAAAGTCTACACTGGACTCTAATGGCAGGTCTCTGTGGGGCTGCTCTAAAGCTCACCAATTTGATGAAGGTGAGAGAGATGGTTCAGTGGCTGGATGAATCTCCCACAGGCTTTCTTGAACGGCTAATGGAGGCATATCACCAGTTTACATCTAATAATCCTACCTCAGATGAGCATAGGGCAATGGTGACTATAACCTTTAAAGACCAGTCTGCCAGAGATATTTGTAGAAAGCTCCAGAAAGTAGAGGGTTTGCAGGATAAGTCATAGGTAGTATGGCTTATTAGTATAGGTAGCAGAGAAGGTTATCTATAGCTGGGAGATGGAAGAAGAGAAGGAGGAACGGAAACAGAAAGAGCACGAAGAGAAAGAGAAAGGGATAAGAGACAAGACGGAAAGTTAATTAAGATTCTGGTCACCGTAGTTCAGGAGAATCGTAATGATAGGGAGAGAGTTCCTGGCAACTGGGGAGGCCCTCTGTCTAAGGATCAGTGTGCATATTGCAAGGAGAAAGGACATTGGATCAAGGATTTTCCTAAAAGGAAAAAAAAAAGCCAGAAAAACCAAACACCCAAGCTGTGGAAACCTGGGTCCTAAGTGGGTGATGACAGCGACTGGGGGAACAGGATTCAGTCCTCCCCAAGCCCAGGATAACCCTTAAGGTGGAGGGGAAGCCAGTCCACTTCTTGGTGGACACTGACGCTCTGCATTCTGTTGTGTTGCAAGAGTTTGGAGCTAAAAAAGGGAAGAAATCATGAATCAGTCCAAGAAACCACTGGATGTAAACAATACTCATGGACTACCCAAAGAATGGTGGACCTTACAGTGGGCCGGGTATCCCACTCATTCTTAGTTGTCCCTGAATGCCTGTACCTGCTGTTAGGGTGAGATATCTTAAATAAGATAGGGGCCCATATTTGTTTTAGACCAGATGGCCTACAGGTGACAGACAATAAAGGGGAACCCATTCAGGTATGGACAATTCATCTGGAAGATGAATACCACCTTTTTGAGAAGTCTGGGAAAAGACATGACTGGTGGCTAGAGAGACATTCCAGAGCATGGGCTGAAATGGCTGGCCTAGGAAAAGCAGAGAAAGAGCTGTTCAGATAGAGCTGAAGCCTCAGGCTAACCCAATCTTGGTGCAACAATATCAAATGTTTAAGACAACCTGTGATGGGATCCACCCTCAAGTACAATGGGCTCCTTAACCTAGGGGTGCTCAAAAGGTGCCAATATGCCTGCAATACTCCATCACTGCCAGTTCGGAAGCCTGGGAGCAAGGACTATCAACCCATACAGGACTTGAGGGAAGTTAACAAACAGGTCATGGACTTATACCCTACAGTGCTAGCCCACATAACCTGTTGAGTTCCCTTCCCCCTGACAGAGTTTGGTATATGGTCCTGGACCTTAAGAACACATTTTTTGTTTGTTTGTTTCCAACTCAGCCCTACCAGCCAAGACATTTTTGTTTTTGAATGGAATGACCCAGGCTCAGGGGTCTCAGGCAAGCTTACATGGACTTGACATGAGGACATGGTGCACTTCTGGGCCACCAATCCTCAGGTAACTCTTCTCCAATATGTGGGTGATATTCTATTAGCTGCAGATTCTAAAGAAACCTACCTTGAAGCCACCAACTGGTTGTTCCAAGATCTGGGTGAGCTTGTCTACGGAGCAACAGTGAAAAAGGCCCAGCTCTGCAGAAAACAAGTCAGTTATCTGGGTTATATATTAAGAGAGGGAAAGGTATGAGGTTATATATTAAGAGAGGGAAAAATATGAGGTTATATATTAAAAGAGGGAAAGAGATAGCTGTCAGAAGCTAGAAAAGAGACTGTATTTCATATTCCCCTTCCGTGGACTACTAAACAACTGAGGGAATTCTTAGGTACAGCAGGGTTTTGCCAACTGTGGATTCCGGGATTTGCTGAGATGGTAGCCCCTCTGTATGCCCTTACAAAGGGGAATGATTCTTTCTTCAGGGGAAAGGATGTACAAGCCACATTTGATAATGTCAAAGAAGCCTTAATGTCGGCCCCCCAGCATTGGGACTCCCTTATGTGACCATCCATCACCATGTGGCTGAGAATCAGGGAATGGCCAAAAAGGTGCTAACACAGAAAATTGGACCCTGGAAGAGAACCGTAGCTTATCTATCCAAAAAGCTTGATTCAGTAGTGGCAGGATAGCCATCCTGTCTGCGAATAATAGCAGCAGTGGCAGCACTAGTAAAAGATGCAGACAAACAGACTCTGAGATAGGACCTCACCATCTATGCTCCTCATGCCCTTAAAAGTGTCATAAGGCAGCCACCTGATCACTGTTTCATGAATGTCCACATGATACATTACCAGGCTTTGCTCTTGAATAACCACAGAGTCACCTTTGCCCCGGCTTCAGGGCTAAACCCTGCCACCTTATTGCCCGATCCAGACATCCAGCCCCTGGAGCATGATTGTTTGCAGGTTCTAGGAGAGGAACAGGGATGGCGAAAGGACTCAAAAGCCTCTGCCTGACATCAAAGTGACATACTGTAAAGACAGGAGCAGTTTTTTGGAGAACGGGAAGAAAAAGGCAGGGGCAGTGGTGGTAGATAAACATAAAGTAACATGGGCCCAGGTGTTGCCGAAGGGCACTTCTGCTCAGCGAGCTGAATTGATTGCTTTAACCCAGGCATTAACTCTGGAAAAGGGTAAAAAGATAAACATCTACACTGATAGTCAGTAGGCCTTTGCAACAACCCATGTGCACAGGGCCATCTATCAGCAGAGAGGCCTGCCAACATCAGCAGGTAAAAGATAAAATAAAAATTAGATTCTGGCTTTGCTCAATGCCTTGTTGCTGCCTGCAACGGTAAGCATTCTTCATTGCCCAGAGAAAAATGACTGAACTACTCAGAAAGTGACTTAAAGCTAATACGGCAAAAACAGGAGATATTTGACACCAATGTGGGGGCATGGATTGACTCCAAAGGTAAGGTCATTCTACCACAGGAAGATTCTGAGAGATTAATAACACAGATGCATAAGTGGACTCACTTGAGAGCAAAGAATTGGCTGAAGTTGCCCACCAATCCCAGTACATAATACTAAAACTCACTGCCCTGACTGAGAGAGTGAACCTTGTCAGAGGGTAAACATAGGTAAGAGTTTCCAGAGCCCAGGGAAGAGGCTGAAAGGAACTAGACCTGGAATGCATTGGGAAGTGGATTTCACTGAAATTAAACCACCCAGGTAAGGCAATAAATATCTCTTGTTTCTTTTTTTTTTCTTTTTCCTTTTTCTTTTTCTTTTCTTTTTTTTGGGGGGGACACTTTTTCAGGGTATGTGGAAGCTTTTTCCACAGAGAAAGAAACTTCCCTGGTCATGGCCAAAAGGATTCTTGAAGACATTTTTCCTTTGTTCGGTATTCCAAAAGTAATTGGGTCAGACAATGGGCCAGCCTTCATTGCTCAGGTAAGGCAGGAGGTGGCCAGGTTTCTGGGGCTTGATTGGAAATTACATTGTGCTTATGGACCCCAAAGTTCAGGACATAAAGAGAATGAATAGAACTCTCAAAGAGACTCTTACCAAATTGACTATGTAGACTGGTGGTGACTGGTGGTGCTCCTTCCCTTGGCCCTCTTTAGAGTCAGAAATACTCCTTCCCTATTAGGCTTAACTCCCTTCAAACTACTGTATGTGGTTCTTGCTCCCCTGACTCTACTTGGGGACCCCCTTGACATAACTAGTGGTAACTCTGACTTGTTGTCCAGGCTGAAAGGACTACAACTTAATCAGGAAGAGATTTGGAGCAAGGTTAGCAGTGCATATGTGCCTGGGTCCTTGGAGGTTCCCTATCAGTTCCAGGATGGAGATCTGGTGTACTTGAAACAGCACCAGAGCCAGAATCTGGAACCTCAGTGGAAGGGTCCTTACTATGTCCTGCTCACCACTCCAACAGCCATCAAAATAGAGGGCATTGTAGCTTGGATCCACATGTAACATGTCAAGCCTGCTCTTCATCATCCTGCCAACACTGGAAAGTCCAAGCCTCCAGCAACCTGTTAAAACTGAAACTCATCAGGGACAATGAACTCTCTGAACAGTAAAGTGGACAGACAATGGTACTGCTGGGTGGTACTGTTTGTATTCAGTTGGGTAACTATTGACGGGAGCTATGGCTATCCTCACCAGGCTCGTAGGGGCCTGGAAGCATTGTATGGTAAACCCTGTAATTGCAAGGGTGGGGTAATGAATGGCAGAGCCTTACTAAATGGTGAGATTTGGGGGCCCAACAAGGCCTATGCTCAAGTTGAGAGTGGCAATAAATGGGCATATATAGCCCTACAATCTTCAGGGAGAACTCCAAGTTTAGAATGGCATTCTGTAACCAAGCCTAAAATGATTCCTTATGTAAATGGGCACCCCTGGCCTTGCCCTTGTGATACCTATCAACAGGCTTTGCATAGCAGTTGCTATGGGGTTGTGTAACAATGTACTGGAAAAGATAACATCACCTATTTCACTGCCATATTAAACCATGCCAGGGGGGAGTGGAAGATAGATGATTGGTCCCACAACATGCCAGGAAGAGGCCATGGATCTAAATTACTCCAAGCCCCTTGTTCAGGGATGGTAGGAAAGCCTGTATGCTGGGAGTAAGGTGCCCCCTATTCACCTCTCAGAGGGAGGAGGGCCGCAGGATCAGGTCAGACAAGAACAGGTTAAACAATGCATTGAAGAGTTAATAAATAATAGCTGTCCCTCAATTACCACCCTCTGGTTCTTCCTGATAGTAGAGGAAAACTTATTTTAGAACCCCAGACTGTACGTGTTATTACTGCCACTCAGCCTCCTAATCCTTCACTTGCAAGTGACTGCTGGCTCTGCCTACGAAAAGGGCAGCCTGTTCCTCTGGCACTTCCTGCTTCTAATGCCACTTATTCCACTGCTGAGGGGTCCCTGCCAACCAGCACCCCCTATGAGAGTGCAGCCCCTCTTCAACCAAAATGTTACCTGTTTGACTAAACCCTACAAAAATGATAGCCCAGATCTACCTGTAATTGATGCTAACTTTTTGACATCTCCACAGCTCTCTGCCCTGACAATAACACTGTTTTCTTATCTGGCAATAATGAAGCCTACTATACATTCTTGCCCAAAGATTAGACTGGGACTTGTGAATAGTCAACCTTACTCCCTGATATTAGCATCATTCCAGGGGATGAGCTGGTCCCAGTCCCCAGCTTTGACTTAATGGCTGGAAGAATGAAAAGAGCCATTCAGTTCATTCCTCTGTTAGTGGGAATTGGTCCATAGACACTGGGTCAGCTGGTTTGGGTGTTTCATTATATAAATAAAACAAACTCTCCCAACAGTTAATTTTTGATTTACAATTGCTTTTGAGCACTATCAATGACCTCCAAGCTCAATTCCTTAGCAGAAGTAGTTCTCCAGAACCGGAAAGGATTACACCTCCTTATAGCTGAAAAGGAAGAATCTTCTTAGCCCTACAGGAGCAATGCTCTTTTTACACTAATAAGTCAGGTATTGTTAAAGGAAAGATTAAAAAATTACAAGAAGATCTTGAAAAAAATTAATAGCATTAATTAGAATAATCTCCTTTTTAAAATGGTTTTAATGGACTGCTCCCCTATGTGCTTCCCTTGCTGGAACCTCTTGCTACCCTTTTGCTCCTTGTCACAATAGTACCCTGTATTGTCAACTGTGTACTGGCTTTTCTTAGGAAATTTGTAAGTGCAGTTCAGGTCCTGATGCTCCAGAGGCAGTATCAACCTCTTCCTGTGGATGATCCACAATTTTAGGGTTAACACTGGGGCAAAAAGAAAAGGAGGGGGATGAGGGGCCACCGGAGAATGAAAACAACTGTAAAAGAAAAACAGCTGTGACTATTCCCATCGTTGAAGTGAAGCCAGAGGCATGTAGCTCTCAAAAGGCAGGATGAACTGCTCTGAGATAGCCTTGATTAAAGCCAGAGGCAGAGAATTCTCGAAGGGCAGGATGAACTGCTCCAAGATAGTTTAAAAAAAATAAAGGGTGAATTATTTTGAGAAAGCTCACAAATGACCAAAAACTGCAAACAACTAGCTGTAAACTATCTTCACTCTACTCTTGCTGACCAATCAATGTATAGAGCAAAGTGGCCAGATTTTTAAGTATGAAAACCCTGTGCTTTGCATGTTCAGTGTCCTCTCCTGCCTTTAGAGGGGCAACCCTATTGCAATTGGAATAATAATAATAATAATAATAACCCCTCTTGCTTTTGCATGGAGTTGTGGTCTGTGGGAATTCCTGGGAAGGGTGCAATCCTGAACTCCTGAGCTGTGATACCCCAGGTCTTACATGAGAAAGTGGATCAATGCATAATTACTAGACTAATGGTTCCTTTGGAGACACTTCGGAGAAACACACACATTCTACTCCTGGGGCAATGTCCCTGCATTTACAGTCATAGATTGTATTAATCTATCAATAAGGGTATTAAAAACTTGGCTTCTGATAAGGGCAGTCTAAATTCCTTTGTTTTAGAAAAAGCTTAATCATCCTTTTTCCCATTACTGCTAATGGGAAACATTGTAGTAAGACATTTTAAGAACAATGTTATCTATTTGGTTGAATGTATATATTACAATCTTACTAATTGTGTTAGTGCTGATAACAATGCTCTTTCAGTATTAGTTGTTAAGCAACCTGCTTTTTTATGATTCCTGTTAGGGTTTCTGATTCTTGGTATGATGAAACAGAATTTAATTGGACTCAGGCTTAGAATCACCTTGCTAGTATTTGGTCTACAAAAAACTCAAATTGAACATGTTAATGAAGAGAAATTAGATCCATGACTTAGAATCTGAAAAAAAAAAATACCTAGCTTAGAATTGGCCAATACAGCCTGGGATATATTTACTAGCCTCAGGAGTTGATTTCCATCCTTTGACTCTTTGCTAAAGTGTGGACAGACACTTGGCTGGCCAGGCAGGTATGGGTTTGTTGGCCTGTGCCTGAGTTCCTTGTGTGTTACCGTTCCTTCTTCAACAACTTCAACTCATGCAAGTGCAGTTGCATGATTTTAAATTAAAGATCTCTAACAACCTCATTTGATATGGAGTAAGTCAATGATGTGTAAAAGTAAACTTGTGTTTTTTCCAACCTAAGACAGAGGCTCATAAAATCTGCATCCAAGAACTGGATGACCAGTAAGGAAAATGCATATTTCACCAATCTAAGATAGGCTCTCCATAAAACAAAGAAGGGGGAACTGAAAGAATCTGGTAATTGGAATTCTGCCTCCTGGCCAGGGCAGATGCAGGTCTTATTAGGTTCCATATTTCAGAGACTATACTTGGTAGTCTTTGCAAGCAGGGTGTTCTGAGCTTGAGAAGTAGATAGCAATCTCCCTGCAACTTTGGGATCCAGAGAGCAAACTTGATGTAAACTTGAGTTTACTAATAGTGAGGGATAAAGTTCCAAAAGGCCAAATATTGTGACCAAACCAGTGTTCCACTAAGGAGATTGGGTTTGTTGTCAATTGGTTTGTTGGGCCAGGGAATCCTATGGAAATTTTCAAGCAAACTTGGCTGTTGTTATTAAAATATGTTGTTCTCTGTCCTCAAATGATAGATTAGTGCAATGTTGTTCAATCCAGCGAGATGCTTCCTTTTACATCAAATAGGAATGCATACAGAGACCCGAAATCTGGTATTATGCAGAGAGAGATCTTAAAACACCCAGGTATAAATGGGTATTCCCTATGAAATTCTTCCTCCCAGTTATCTGGATAGCCTGCAGGAGAGTAGGCAGGAAGAGTATCATAATTAGAGGGAATTGAAGACACAAAGACAACAAAACCCTGAGAATTAGACCAGACAAGAAGATGATGCAGGCACACATGATGATACCTGAAAAGCTAGGGTCAGATAGAAGGAGGAGAAGAACCTCCCCTATCACTGACCTATAAAAAGGGCCTAAGAGTAGGAGAAGGATGGTGGATGGGACCGGAAAGAGAAAAAGAAAGGGGCAGCAGAGGGGAAACAAAGTGAACAAAACATAATAAATAAATACATACGAAAAACTGTGATCAAGGTGATAAAGTATAGAGCACTTAGGACTGAGGGCTTCTTATTGTGGGTGATGCCAGTGTGGAGCAAGGATGAAATCAGTTGTTTTTTTTTTAAGGTTGGCACTGAGACAAAGATCATGTTGCATTGAGTATATGAGCAACCCATTCTAGAATTGATGTATTTTAAATAAAATAAAATCCTGTGACACATAAGTAGGAATTTGAACCTGGGACAATGGATACAGAGTATATTGTATATTATTTCAAATTCCCATATAAGTAATAAAAATAATATGTTGACAACTTTTACAATGACTTTTAATATTTAGAAAATATCCTGCTATAGTAGGGTAGAGTTTGACTTTGTAAGGCATGCTTTCCAGGAACACATTATGTATCAGAGAATCCTACATTTGACAGCCCCAGCTGTCAAAGAGTTCACTGCCCCTCTTTTCTCCTTTTACCCTCACCAATCTTTCTCTGTTTCAGCCAAACCAATCCGAGAAATTGTTTGGTTTCCTTCTATTTTCCATGTTCTTAAAGACTCAATCTACCAGGGAACCATAGAACCTGCTAGCCTATTATGTCAATAAGAATGTGAAGGTACCAGAATAACTGCTCAGTTTAAAGTTACAACCTAAGAATTTCAGATCCAAGAACACAGTAGAAGACCACTTTGTCATTTTGTACATTCCCCTTAATCCCGCATCACTTTGAAGCTTCCCTACTTGGGAAGCTGTCCAACTAAATGAACATTAAAGTTTCATTTCCTACTTGATATTGTCACAGAGGTAAACAGGAGTAAAGGTATGGAATTGGGTTAAAGGATGAGATAAAGGCCTGTTGGATATCACAAGAAAAAGTCTTGTGTGCAAAGGATCACAGATACTGGACACAACTAAAGTTTGTTTACTCATCTGCATGGAAACCTCAAGACTCTCTCAGGTGCTGTTTGCCTGAGGGGGAAAATGACGTCAAGAAACAGGTGAACTCTTATATTTATGGTTGTGAGCCTAGCCTTTAACTGCTGAGCCCTCCCTTATTTGTAATAGCCAGAAGCTGGAAACAGCCCAGATGCCCCACAGTGGAGGAATGGATGCACAAATTGTGGTATAACTACACAATGAAATATTACTCAGCAATAATAATAACAATAAAAGGAAATCATGAAATTTGCAGGTAAATGGTGGGATCTGGAAAAGATCATCCGGATTGAGCTATCTCAGAAGCAGAAAGATGCACATGGTATATACTCATTCATATAGACATATAATATAGGATAAATCTACTAAAATCTGTACACCTAAAGAAACTATTCAAGAGGGAGGACTCTTGCTAAAATGCTCAATTCCTATCCAGGAAGGCAAAGAGGCTGGACATCAGAAGAAGGAGAAAAGAGGGAACAAGTCAGGAGCTTGACAAAGAGGACCTGTGAAAAGCTCTGCCCTGCAGACTATCAAAGTAGATGATAAGACTTATGGGCAATGTTTGGGCAAAATGCAGGGAATCTTATGAAATAAGTGGGAAACAGTCAGATCTGGAGAAGACAGGAACTCCACAAGGAGAACAACAGAACCAAAAAATCTGAGCACAGGGGTCTTTCCTGAGACTGATACTCCAACCAAGGACTATGCATGGACATAACCTAAGACCCCTGCACAGATGTAGCTCATGGCAGTTCAGTATCCAAGTGGTTTCCATTGTAATAGGAACAGGGACTATCTGTGACATGAACTTATTGGCCTGCTCTTTAATTATCTCCCCCTGAGTGGGAAGCAGGATTACTAGGCTACAGAAGAAGTCAATGCATCCACTCCTGATGATAACTAATTGACTAGGATCAGAGGGAAGAAAAGTAGTCCTCCTCTATCAGTCGGCTTGGGGGAAGGGTATGCATGCAGAGGGTGGAGGAAGGGATGAATTGTGATGGGAGGAGGGAGAGAACCACAGGGGGGACACAAAGTGAATAAAGTGTAATTAATAAATAAAAAAAAAGAAACAGGTGAAAGCCAGTAAGAGTTTTGAAGCTAGTTATTAATTAGGCCAAGTGGACAGCTTGCTTGAGAGAAAGGCTGAGCAGCCATAATGCCTCAATCTGGGCAGTTAAAAGCACACAACCCAGAGATGACAGTTCCTGTGTCCAAGAATATTAGTTCAAGAAATGTGTCACATATTTCTTTCAAGTAGTCATTAATAAAGTTATTTGTTCTTGATGAGTTTAACAGCATCCCAGACTCCATTATTGTTTGTTAAAGGCACAGATATATCCTCAGTGAATTACTTACTGTGAAAATCCTCCTTAACCAAGGCAAATCTTTGAACAAAATTGTTTAATTGGGACTTTGCTTATATTTTTACAGAGACCATTCAGGTTGTCAAGTCAGCAAGCAGTCATCTTGCTGTAGTCATTCAGCAGAACTGAGAGTGTTTCTTACTGAAACACAAGTGGCAGGCAGAGAGAGGGAGACAGAGAAAAAGCTAGAGAGAGAGACTCAGAAATAGAGAGATGGAGATTGACAAAAACAAAAATATAAAGTGACAGAGACTGAGAGAGTTTCCATTCTGTGTGGTCACATTCATTGGCATATCAACCTCACAGCAAACCATTCTATATTATAACTTCAATAGGAATTATATTATCTAAAAATACCATAACTCCTAACCATTCCCAGATATTTCTTTACAGGGGGCGACAAGTGTAAATAGATGAGCTTCAAGGTGACATTGCAATTCAAATCGCCAGGAAGTGGAAGATGGAGGAACTTCTAGGTTAAAATAGCATAGGTACATTGATAGTTTCTCATTCAATACAATGAGTAAAGTCCCAGCAAATTCCAAGGACAAAAGAGAGGTACTGACAATCTCCTTTGGGGAAAATGTGGAATATTTTCATAAGGGAGTATTATTTTTCTAAGAAAATGATATCATGATATTTTCTGCTCAATGGACAGAATCAGGAAAAATCATTATGTGTGAAGTAACTTAAATGCAGAAAGACAAACATGCTATGTATTCACTTAATAGGAAGTCTTTTAATAGTGGTGGATAAAGTCCGAATGGGCCATCTATTGTGACCAAACCAGTCTTCCACTAGTGGGACTGGGTAGCAGTTAATTGAGCAGTTTGGCCAGGGTATCCTACTGAAATTTTCAAACAACCCACACTGTTTTTATTAAAATATGTTACTCTCTGCTGCTGTTCCAACTGGAAGTCTACATGCAGAAAAATAAAATGTCACCATGTACAAGAGTAAAGTCCAAATGGATCGAAGACCTCAAAATAAAACCTAATATTCTAAATCTGTTAGAAGAAAATGTTGGTAAGAACCTAGAACTCATTGGCACAGGAGACTACTTTCTAAAAAGAACACTAACAGCATATGCTCTATGAGATATAATCAATAAAAGGGACCTCATAAAACTGAAAAGCTTCTGTAACAGAAAAGACACTGTCATCAAAACAACAAACTGCAGACTGGGAAAGGATCTTCACCAACCCTATCCCTGACAAAGGGCTGATATCCAGAACATAAAAAGAATTAAAGAAGTTAAAAAGCCATAAATCATGTGATCCAATTAAAATTGGGGTAAGGAGCTAAACAGAGAATTTTCTGTAGAGAAATATAGAATGGCAGAGAAACACTTAAAGAGATGTTCAACATCCTTAGCCATCAGGAAAACGCAAATCAAAATGACCCTGAAATTTCACCATACACCCATGAGAATGGCTAAGATGAATAACTCAAGAGACAACACATGCTGGAGAGGTTGTGGAGAATGGGGAACCCTCCTCCATTGCTGGCCAGAATGTAAACTGGCACAACCACTTTGGAAGTCAATCTGGTGCTTCTTTCTCAGACAATTAGGAATAGAACTTCCTCAAGATCCAGCTATACCACCCCTAGGCATATACCCAAAATTTGCTCAAGTACACAACAAGGACATAGGCTCAACTATATTTGTAATAGCTCAGCTTTATTTGTAATAGCCATAAACTGGAAACAACCTAGATGTGTCCCTCAATGGAAAAATGGATACAGAAATTGTGAAACTTTTACACAATGGAACACTACTCAGCAATCAAAACCAACGAAATCATGAAGTTTGCAGGCAAAGGGTGAGATCTAGAAAAGATCATTCCGAGTAAATTATTCCAGAAGGAGAAAGACAAACATGATATATACTCACTTATATAGACCTACAAGATACGATAAACATAATGAAATCTATACACCTAAAGAAGATAAACAAAAACGTGGACATGGGGTAAGATCATCAATCCTCAGTTAGAAAGACAAATGGTATGTGCATTGGATGTATGACAGGATTCTACCACAGAAAGCATCTGAAAGAATATATCTAACAGTGTTTCAAAACAGATACTCATAAGCAAACCTTTGGCAGAAGGGGAGTTAGTATGACATGGAAAGAACAGGAGCTCCACAAGGATAAAATATATCTGGGCACAGGGGTCTTTTCTTAGACTCCACCAAGGACCATGTATGGATATAACCTGGAACCTTTGCTTGGATGAAGCCTGTGGTAGCTCAGTAACCAACTGGTTTCCCCTATTAAGGGGAAAGGCGACTATTCTGACAGGAACTCAATGGCAGGCTCGTTGACCTCCCCACACCCCAAGGGAGGAACAGTCCTGCTAGGCCACAGAGGAAGACTCAGGAGATACCTGATAAAACAGGGTCAGATGAAAGGGGAGGAGGTCCTCCCCAGTCAGTGGACTTGGAAAGGGGCAAGGTGGAGATGAGGGAGGAAGGGGGTGATTGGGAGGGAATAAGGGAGTGAGATACACCTGAGATACAGAGTTAATAAAATGTAACTAATAATAATAAGAAGAATAAATTAAAAAAATAAGTCACAATTGTATTATGACATCATAATATTATTATGACATCACAATGCTATAATGACATCACAATTATATCATGATATAACAATGCTATTATGAAATCACAATGCTATTATGACATGATGATGGGACTATGACGTCAACATGCTATTATGACATCACAATTATATCATGAATTCACAAAGGTATTACTTCATGATAGTAGGACATCACATTTCAATGATGACATCACAATGCTATGATGACCTCAAAATTGTGTCAAGACTCCCTAATAGTATTAGGACATCATAATGGTTATGATGATATAAAATTAGTATGACATGATTGTGTTATGACATCACCATGAAATTATGACTTTACAATTCCATTATGACTTCACAATGGTATGACTTTACAAGGATATTAGGACATTTTAATGCTTTGATGACATTATAGTGGTATTATGTTCTCATAAGGGTGTTAGGACTTCACAAAGCTATGATGACATTACAAAGGAATTATAATATTACAGTGTTATTACAATTTCACAACGCTATGACTTCACAATGATATTTGGACATCACAATGATTTGATGACAACAAAATGCTATAAAAATATCACAATGCTATTATGACAAAAGTATTACGACATCACAATTCTATTATGATATGATTGTGTTGTGACATCCCAAAGGAATTATATTACAATGCTATTACAACTTCAAAACGACCGACATAACTTGACAATGATATTAGGATATCTCAATGCTATGATGACATCATAATAATATTATGGCTTCAAAATTTTGACATTTCAAAGCTATTATGATAGTACAATGATATGACATCACAATGCATTATGACATCAAATGATATTTCAATATCACGATGCTAATATGACATCAAAATGCAAAAATCACATATTGTATAATATCATAATAGAATTATGACATGACAATGGTATTGAGACTTCACTATATTATTCTGACATCACAATATTATGATGAAATCACAATGGATTTAAAATATCGCAAAGAATATGCTCTTATGACATCTCAATGCAATAATGACATCATATGGTATATGACATCACAATCCTATGATGACTTCCCAATGCTATGATGATATTCCAATGGTATTATGACATTAACATTGTATGATATCTCAATGGTATTATGAGATTATAGTGTTATTCTGACTTCACAATTGTATTATGATTTCAGAATGCTATCATGACTTCACAATACTGCATTTATATACAATGTTAATATCATGTCACAAAGCAATATTGCCATCCCAATGGTATGACATCACAAAGCTATTATGACTTCATAATGGTATTATGACATCACAATGCTATTATAACATTCCAGTGCTATCATTATATCACAATGCAATCATGACATCACAATGCTGTGATGACATTACAATACTAGTATTTCACACAAAGTTTTAAGGACCCTACAGTGTTATTATGACCTCAAAATGCTATTATGACACCACAATGCTCTTATGACAACAAAATGGTATTATGATATCACAATGGTCTTATGATACCACAATAGTATGACATTACAGTGCTATGATGATATCATAATGCTATTTTGTTTTATAACTAGATGACTTCACAATGGTATTAAAACCTTACAATGCTATGAAGAGATCACAATGCTATGAGGACAACACAATACTATTATTTCATTACAATGCTTTTGATGACATCACAGTGCTACTATGACATCGAATTGTATTATGACATCACAATACTATGATGATATCACAATGCCTTTATGACATCACAATGATATGATATCACAGTAGTTTTATGACATCGCAATAGTATGACATTAGAATGCTATGGTAACATCACAAACTTATTATGACATAACAATAGTATTATGATATCACCATGCTTTTATGATATCACAATGCAATGATGACATCAAATTGATGTTATAATATCACAATGGTATCACATAACAATTCTATGATGAAAGAAATCACATTGGTACTATGACATCACAATTTTATTATGCCATTCCAATGATAATATTATATCACATTGTTGTCATGAGATCCCAATGCAATTATGTCATCACTATGATATGACATTAGAATGGTGTTATGACATCATATTGTCTTATGACTTCAAAATGGTATTATTACATCATATCAGTATTATGACATCCCAATGGTTTTATGATTTCACAATAGTATTATGACCTCACATTAGTATTATGACATCCCAAGGGAATTATGATTTCACCATGTTATTATAACATCACAATATTATCATGACAGCAAAATTTAAGGAATATGAACTAAAGATAATTGGGACCAGGGCTGGAAATGTGGCTCAGATTTTAAAATCATTGGTTACTCTTACAGATGTCTTTCTTCAATTCGCAGCAATCACACTGTGGCTCACAATCTATTATAATGAGACCTGGTGCCCTCTTTCAGCATGCCGGCAGAACACTGTATATAATATATATATATATATATATAATATAACACTGTATATAATATATATATATACATATATATATTATATATATATTATATATATGATACATATATATATAATAAATAAGTAAATAAATTGTTGGTACAATGTTCTTTTGAAATATATATAAATTTCCCTTGTTCATTCAAATGCTGCTTTCTGTCACCACTCTCTGGTTTCAATCCGGAAATTGCACTATGTTGATTATTCTAGGCATTACCTGTCTCAAATTTGTTTAAACATGCTACCATTTGTTCTCTGTATTTTCAATAAAACAACCAGATGCATTGCTGAGCAATGGAGAGTATAGGGTGGGACATCCTGGTCCATAGTGGGAGGAAGAAGAAGGAAGCAGGGAAAGAGTGGTGGAGAATCAGCAGGAGAGGTATTGGAACTATGTGGATGATGGGCCCTATCTAAGATATGGCAAAATGCATGTATAATGAGTGAAATAAGGATGGTAGGAATGTATGTGGGCTTGGAGGTTTAGGATGGAATAAATACTGCCCAGCATTGTGGTCTAGGTTAATTAAATAAATCCCAGTCTCTTTGCCTTGATTTGGGTATACAGCTGGTTTTGGAATAACCCCTGCTCATTTCAAAGTCATAGTCTGGGAAATTTCAGATGCAAAACCAAAATAGGAGACCTCCTTTCATTTCCTACCTGACAATGTCACAGAGGTAAAAAGGAGTAATGATGTGTGATATGGGTAAAGGGAGATAAAGGATTGTTAGTTTTCACAAGAAAAAGTCATATATGCACAGTATCAGAGATACTGGACACTGAGGAAAGTTTGTTTACTCATCTCCATGGAATCCTCAAGAATTCCTCAGGTGTTGATTGGCTGAGATCGAAAATGATGTCATGAAATTGGTGAAAGGCAGGAAGAGATACAGGAGCCAAGTATTAAAGGGGCCAAATGGAGAGCCTGCTTGAGAGAAAGCCTGAGCAGCCCTACATGCCTCAATTTGGGAAGCTGAAAGCACACAACCCAGAGATGACAGTTCCTGTGTCCAAGTCTCTTATTTCAGGGAAAGTGTCACATATTTCTTTTTCTTTCAAGTGGTCATTACTGAAGTCACCTGTCCTTGTCAACATTCATGTTATCACAGACTCCATTATTATTTGTTAAATGCACAGATATGTCCTCAGTCAATGAATTACATACTGTGAAAATGCTCTGTGAACAAAAACAGTTTCATTGACAGCTAGCTTATATTTTTAGAGAGACTATCCAGGATGTCCCATCACAAAGCAGTCATCTTGCTGGAGTCCGTCAGCATAACTGGGATTGTTTAACAGCCACAGTCAGAGAGAGTGATACGGAGAGGAAAAAAGAGAAAGAATTAGATATGCAGATTGAGATGGAGAGAGGGAGAACAACTGAATCAAAGATATAAAGTGACAGAGATCGAGAGACAGATTCTCCATTTGTCTGGACACTTTCATTGGCATATCAACATCAAACCCTCTTATAATATAACTCCAATAGGAATATTATTATCTCACAAGGCCGCACCTCCTAATCCTTCACAGATATTTCATCACTGGGGACTCCACACTTAAATAGATGATCTTCACCTTTACATTGCATTTCAAATCACCAGCAAATGGAAGAAGATGGAGGGACTTCTACGCTAAAAGAACATAGATATCCTGTTAGTTTGTCATTCAATAAAATGATTAAACTCCCAGCAAATTCCAAGTTCTAAAGAACAGGACTGACAATCTCCTTTGGAGAAAATGTGGAATATTTTCATAATGGAATATTATTCTGCTAAGAAAATTCCATCATGATATTTTAGGCAAATTGATGGAGCCAGGAAAAATCATACTGGTAAATTAACAAAAATGCAGAAAGACAAATATTGTATGTATTTACTTATTAGGAGGTTTCCTAATAGTGGGGGATAAAGTTCCAATAAGCTATCTATTTTGATCAAATCAGTCTTCCACTAGAGGAATAGAGTGAGAGTGAATTTAGTTGTTTAGCCAGGTCATCTTATGGAAATTGTCAAGGAAACCAGGCTGTTGTTATATAATATGTTGTTCTCTGCCCTCAACTGATAGATCAGTGGCATGTACTTGTATTCACAGAGATATTTCCTTCTGCATCAAATGGAATTGCATATAGAGACACACAATCTAAAATTATGCAGAGAGAGAGAGATCTTAAAACATCCAGTTCTAAAAGGGATTTCCTATGAAATTCTCCCTTCCCTCAGATATCTGGGAAGCCTGTAGAAGAGGGGGCAGGAAGAGTGTCATAAGTAGAGGGAATTGAGGACACCATGAGAACAATGTACAGAGAATCAGGGAGCAGAGGAAGATGATGCATCCAGACTAGATGAGACCTGAGAAGCTAGGGTCATATTAAAGGGGGAGGAGGTTCAACACCTATCTGTGAACTAGAAAAAAGTGCATAGAAGAAGTCTGGAGGGGGTGCTGAAAGGAGAAGAGTGAGGGGGCAGCAGAGGAGATACAATGTGAACAAATCATAATAAATAAACTGTGATCAAGGTGATGAATTATAGAGCACTTCAGGACTGATGGTCTTCTTCCTGGTGGTGCCTGTGTGTGGCATGGATGAATTGCATTTTCTTTAAGTAACTTGGCATGAAGACTCCATCATGTTTAAATGAGTATATGAACAACACATACTTCAATTGATGTATTTTAGAGAAAAATATTATGTGTGACACATGGGTAGGAATTTGAACCTGAATCAATAGAAAAGGTGTAATGTATATTATATGAGATGTCCAAATAAGAAAAATATTATGTTGACAAATTTTACAATAACCTTTAATATGGAGAAAAGATTCTGCTAAAGGTGGGCAAAGTTCAACTTTGTAAGGCATTCGTTCCAGGAACTCATTACGTAGCAGAGAATCCTAGCCATGAACTAGTGTTTACCCAGCTCCCTGAGACCCAATGAGATCAGCTGGCACCTCTGAAGGAGCAGTCCTGGCACTACCACTACATTTAAAGGGTTTGTCTAGAGGACCAGAGCATAAATTACATCGGCTCTTGTTTCCTGGGCATACAAAAGGGACACATCTCTCTGTCTTTAACGAACAGTTTTACCTGTAAACCCCAGGAACAGGAGAGTTCCCAACTCACCACTGAGTAGAACACAGTGGCCAATCCAACCAGGTCAGAGATGGCAGCCCTGCTCATAGAGGGTTGGTATCACTAGTGTGGAATAGCATCAGCTGTCAAATAGTTTATTGTCCTTCGGGTATCCTGTTACATACATCTATTTTTCTCTGTTTCAGCCAAAGCAGTCCCAGGAATTGTATAGTTTCCTTCTCTTTTCCCTGCTCTTAAAGACTCAATACCCCAGGGAACCCTTGACCCTGCCAGCCTCTTATATCAATAAGAATGTGAAGGTACATTTAGTGAGTACATGAATAACTGCTCAGTTAAAAGTCACACCTAGGAAATTTCAGATCCAAGACTACTGTAGGAGACCAGCTTGTCATTTGGTACATTCCTCTTATTCCCATGTCACATTGACCCTTCACTACTTAGGATGCTGTCCAAATAAATAAACATTAAATTTCATTTTATACCTGACATTGTCACATAAGCAAACAGGATGTAAAGGTGTGGGATCTGGATAAAAGGATGACATAAAGGTTTGTTGGGTTTCACAAGAAGAAGTCACACATGCATAGGATCAGAGATACTAGACTTGATGAAAGTTTGTTTACCCATCTCCATGGAAATCTCAAGATTCTGTCAGGTGCAGATTGGCTGAGGGGGAGAATGATGTCATGAAACAGGTGAAAGCCAGTAAGAGTTTCTGGAACCAGTAATTAAAAGGGTGAGGTGGACACTTTGCTTGAGAGAAAGGCAGAGAAGTCCTACATGCCTCAATTTGAGTAACTGAAAGCACACAGCCCAGAGATGACAGTTCCTGTGACCAAGACTATTTTTTCTTTCTTTTTATTTATTTTTAAACTTATTTTTTATTATTTTATAAATTACACTTTATTCACTTTGTATCCCCCCATAAGCCCCTCCCTCCTCACTTCCTGGTCCCACCCTCCCTCCCCCTTCTTCATGCATGCCCCTCTCCAAGTCCACTAATGGGGGAGGTCCTCCTCTCTTTCGTTCTGATCTTAGTCTATGAGATCTCATCAGGAGTGGCTGCATTGTAATCTTTTGCCTGGTAAGGCTGCTCTCCCCTTAGGAGTAGGTGATGTGTCACGTATTTTTTTTTATATTTGATTTTTTTAATTTTTATTAATTATACTTTATTCACTTTGTCTCCCCCCATAAACTACTTCCTCCTCTCCCAATCCTACCTTCCCTCCCCCATATTGATGCATGCCCCTCCCCAAGTCCATTAATAGGGAAGGAATTCCCCTCCTTACATCTAGTCCTAGTCAATCAGATCTCATTAGGAGTGGTTTCTTTGTCTTCTCTGGTTTGGTAAGGCTGCTTCCTATCAGGGAGAGGTGTTCAAAGATCAGGCTAATCAGTTAATGTCAGAGGCATTTACTGTTCCCATTACCGTGGAACCCACTTGGACACTGAACTGCCATGGGCTACATCTGTGCAGAGATTCTAGGTTATCTGTATGTGTGGTACTTGGTTGTATCATGGGGTCAGGAATGAAACATGTGCTCAGATTTTTTTCGTTCTGTTGCTCTAATTGTAGAGTTCCTGTCCTCTCCAGATCTTTGTATTTCCCACTTCTTTCATTAGATTCCATACACCCTGTCTAACAGTTGGCAATAAGTCTCAGCATATGTTTTGACAGTTTGCAGGGAAAACCTCTCAGAGGCCCTCTGTGGCAGGCTCCTAACTTGTTCCCTGTTTTCTCCTTCTTCATATGTTCATCCTCTTTGCATTTCTGGAAGGGGATTGAGAATTTAAGCAGAGTCCTCATTGTTGATTAGTTTCCTTAGGTCTGGAGATTTTAATAGGTTTATCCTATATTATATGTCTATATAAGTGAGTGTATACCATGTGTGTCTTTCTGTTTCTGCAATACCTCACTCAGGATGATCCTTTTTAGTTCCCTCCATTTAACTGCAAATTTCATGATTTCCTTGTTTTTTATTACTGAATAATATTCCATTGTGTATATGTACCACTATTTCTGTATCAATTTTTCAGTTGGGACAGCATCTATTTTTTTCCAGGTTCTGGCTATTACAAATAAAGCTGCTGCAAACATGGTTGAGCAAATGTCCTTATTGCGTACTTGAGAATCTTTTGGATATATGCCTAGGAGAGGTATAGCTGGATCTTGAGGAAGAGCTATTCCTAGTTGCCTGAGAATGCACCAGATTGATTTCCAGAGTGGTTGGACAGGTTTACATTCCTTCTAGCAGGGGAAGAAGGTTCCCAGTTGTCCACAATCCCTCCAGCATGTGCTGTCACTTGAGTTTTGATCTTGGCCATTCTGATGTGTGTAAAGTGAAATAGCAGGGTCTTTTTGATTTCTATTTCCCTGATGGCTATTGACGTTGAGCATTTCTTTAAGTGTTTCTCTGCAATTAGATATTACTCTAGTGAGAATTCTCTGTTTAGCTCTGTTCCCAAATTTTTAATTGGACTCCTTGATTTGTTACTTTTCAACCTCTTTAGTTTTTTATATATTCTGGATAATAGCCCTCTGTCACAAAGAGGGTTGATGAAGATTCTTTCCTAATCTGTATGAATTCGTTTTGTTTTGATGACAGTGTCCTTTACTTTACGGAAGCTTTTCAGTTTTATTTGGTCCCATTTCCTGATTTTTGCTCTAAGAGTCTTGGTGTTCTGTTCAGTAAGTTATTTCCTGTACCAATGTGTTCAAGGCTCTTTCCCACTTTTTCTTCTAAATGATTTAATATGTCTTGTTTTATATTGAGGTCTTTGATGCACTTGGACAATAGTTTTGTGCAGGGTGATAAGTATGGCTCTATTTGCATTTTTCTACATGTGGATATCCAGTTAGACTAGCACCATTTGTTGAAGATGCTATCTGTACTCCATTGTATGGTTTTGTCATCTTTGTCAAAATTAAGGTGTCCAAAATTGTGTGAGTTTATCTCTGGGTTTTCTATTTGGGTCCATTGACCCACTATTCTGTTTTTATGCCAGTATTCCATCCAGTTTTTAGTATTGTAGCTCCATAGTAAAACTTGAGATCAGGCATGGGGATAACTTCAGAAGATCTTTTATTGTAGAGGATTGTTTCTGAAATTCTGGGTTTCTTGTTTTTCCATATGAAGTTGAGAATTTATCTTTCAAGGTCTATAAAGAATTGTTTTGGTAATTTGTTGTCTATTGCATTGAATCTGTAGATGACTTTTGGTAAGATGACCATTTTTAAAATGTTAAGCCTGCCAAGACATGAGCATGGGGGATCTTTTTATCCGCTGATATCTTCTTTTAATACTTTTATCAGAGAATTGATTTTTTTTCATACAAGTCTTTGACTTGCTTGGTTAGGGTCATACCAAGGTACTTTATGTCTTTGACCAAATACAGGAACACATCAAAGACATCATCCACTATCACCAAGTAGGCTTCATCCCAGGTATTCAGGGGTGTTTCAACATACGGAAACCCATCAGTGTGATCTACCATATTAAAAATTAAAAAAAAAAAATACCCACATGATAATCTTCTTAGATGTTGAAAAAGCACTGGACTAATTCCAACATCCATTCACGTTTAAAGTACTGAAGAGATCAGGGATACTAGGCACATATCTAAATGTAGTAAAGGAAATATATAGCAAGCCTATAGCTAACACCAAGCTGAAAGGGAGAAACTGCAATCTCACTGAAATGAGGACTAGCAAAGCTGCCCAGTCTCTCCATATCTCTTTAAAAAAGTTCTGGAATCCTTGCTAAGATAATTGAAGGAGATCAAGGACATACAAATCAGAAATGAAGAAGTCAAAGTATCATTATTTGCAGATGATATGATAGTATACCTGAAGGACTATAAAATTATATTAGGGAACTCCTCCAGCTGATAAACACCTTCAGCAAAATTTCCTGATACCATATTAACTCAAAAAAATCAATAGCCCTCCTGTATATAAAAGATAAAATGGCTGAAAAGAAATTAGAGAAACAAAGTGAATTATATTAGAAAATAAGGCCATACCTCCTAACTCTAACCAGACATTCCCTTGTTAGGGACTCCACATGTAAATAGAGTAGCCCCAGGGAACATTGTGATTCAAATCATGAGGAAGTAGAAGAAGATGTGGGAATTCTAGGCTAAAAACATTGTTATCTTGAATGATTTTCACTTAATACAATGATTAATGTTCCAGCAACTTCCAAGTTCTAAAGTACAGGAGTGACAATCTCTTTTGGGGAAAATGTGGAGTATTTCCATAATGGAGTAATATTCAGCTAAGAAAATGACATTATGATATTTTCAGGCAAATGTATGAAACCAGGAAAAATTATCCTGGTTGAAGTAACTAAAATGTAGAAAGACAAATATGGTATGTATTCACTTATTAGGAGGTCTCCTGATAGTTGTGGATTAAGTTCCAATAATCCATCTATTGTGACCAAACAAGTCTTCCACTAGGGAGATTGGATTGCAGTTAACTGAGATGTTGGGCCAGTGCCTCCTACAGAAATTATAGGAGGCTGTTGTTATTAAAATATGTTGCTTTCTACTCTCAGCTGATAGATAAGTGCCATGTTCTTGGATCCACAAGCATGCCTCCTTCTGTATCAAATGGGATCGTGGAGACCCACAGTCTGATATTATGCACAGAGTGACCTTATAACACCCAGATCTAAATGGGATTTTGTAATGAAATTCTGCCTCGCTTCTGAGTACCAGGAAGCCTGCAGGAGAGTAGGAAGGGTGTCATAAGTAGAGGGAATTGAGGACACAAGGAGAACAATGCCCTGAGAATCAGGCCACAGAGGAAGATAATGGAGCAAACCTTGATGAGGCCTGATAAGCTATGGTCAGATAGAAGTGTGAGGATGACCTTCCCTATCACAGAACTAGAAAAAGGACCTAGGGATAGAAGGAGGAGGGTTGGTGGGAGTGGAAGGAGAAGAGGGAGAGGGCAACAGTAGTATTACAAAGTGAACAATTCATAATAAATATATACATAAGAAAATCTGTGACCAAGTTGATGAAGTATAGAGCTCTTCAGGATTGATGACTTCTTGGCAGTGTGACAGTGTGTGGCAAGGATGAACTCAATTTTCTTTAAGGAACTTGACACTGAGAATCTGATCAGGTTCCAATGAGTATATAAACAACACTTACTTCCACTGATGTATTAAAAAAAAGTAGTGTGACGCATAGGTAGGAATTTGGACCTGGGTGCAATGGAAAAGGAGTGTAATATATGTAATATGAAATTCCAACATAATCAATAAATAAAATATGTTTTTATCATACAGGTCTTTCAGTTGCTTGGTGAGAGTCATTCCGAGGTACTTTATTTTATTAGTGGCTATAGTGAAGGGTGATGTTTCCCTAATTGCTTTGACTTAATTTTCTATCCAGCCACTTTGCTGAAGTTGTTTATCAGCTGAAGGTGTTCTCTGGTTGAATTTTTGGGGTCGCTCATGTAAAATCTCATACCATCTGCAAATACTGAAACTTTGACCAATTCCTTTCAAATTTGTACTCCCTTGATCTCCTTTAGTTGTCTTCCACTAGCTAGGCTTTCAAGTGCTATATTGAAGAGATAGAGTGTTCAGCTTTGTCTTGTCCCTGATTTCAGTGGGATTTGTTTGTTTCTCTCAATTGATTTTGATGTTGCCTATAGGCTTGTTGTATATTGCCTTTACTATGTTTAGGTACTTGCCTTGTATCTGTGATCTCTCCAAGAATTTAAGAATGAATGGGCATTGGATACTGTCAAAAGCTTTTTCAGCATTTAAGGAGAAAATCATGTGGTTTTCTCCTTCATTTTGTTTATGCGGTGGCTCACATTAATGGATTTCCATATATTGTACCTTCTTTGAATGCCTGGGATGAAGCAAACTTGTCATAGTGGATGCTATCTTTTATGTGTTCTTAGATTTGGTTTGCCAGTATTTTATTGAGTATTTTTGTCTCAGTGTTCATAGGAGAGATAGGTTTGAAGTTTTCTTTTTGTGTTGGGTCTTTGTGTGGTTTCAGTATCAAGGTGACTGTGGCTTCATAGAATGAGTTTGGTAATGATCCTTCTGTTTCTATTTTGTAGAATTATTTGAGGAGTTTTGATGTTAACACTTCTTTGAAAGTCTGGTAGAATTCTGCACTGAATCCATTTGGCCTCAGGGACTTTTTTGGAGGGAAGACTGTTAATGACTGCTTCAATTTCCTTGGGGGATTTAGGGCTATTCAGTCTTTCTACTGATGTTGATTTAATGTTGTTAAATTGAATCTATCAAGAAAATCGTCCATTTCTTTTAGATTTTCAAATTTTGTGGCATATAGGCTTTTGTAGTATGACCTAATGATTGTTTGCATTTCCTCAGTTATGTCACCCTTTTTATCTCTGATTTTGCTCTTTTGGATAGATTCTTTCTGCTTTTTGGTTAGTTTGGCTAAGGGTTTGTCTATCTTGTTGATTTTCTCAAAGAACCAGCTTTTTGTTTCATTGATTTTTTGAATCATTTTATTTGTTTCTAATTGATTAATTTCAGCCCTGAGTTTGATATTTTCCAGCTGTCTACACCTCTTGGGTGTATCTGCATCTTCCCCCCCGCAAGGGTTTTCAATTGGGCCATTAATTTGTTTGTATGTGATGTTACAAATTTCTTCTTGAATGCACTTGGTGCTATGAATTTTCCTCTGAGCACTGCTTTCAATGTGTCCCATAAATTTGGGTATGTTGTGCCTCCATTTTCATTGAATTCAAGAAAATCTTTAATTTATTTATTTCTTCCTTAACCCAGGTGTCATTGAGTAGCATGTTATTCAGTTTCCATGTGCATGTAGGCTTTTTGATATTTCCATTGTTGTTGAAGTCCAGCTTTAGTCCACGGTGGTTGGATATAATACAAGGGATTATGTCAATCTTCTTCTATCTGTTGAGGCTTGCTTTGTGAAGAATTATATGGCCTATTTTGGAGAAGTTTCCATGAGATGCTAAAAAGAAGCTATACCCTTTTAAATTTGGGTGAAAAGTTCTGTAGACATCTATTAGGTTCATTTGATTTAGTGACTCTGTAAGTGCCTTTTATTTCTCTATTTGGTTTCTGTCTAGTTGATCTGTCCCTTGGTGAGAGTGGTGTGTTGAAGTCTTCCACTAGTAAGGTATTACGATCAAAGTGTGATTTAAACTTTAATAATGTTTCATTTATGAATGTAGGTGCTCCTGTATTTGGGGCATACACGATCAAAATTGTCATGTCCTCTTCATGGATTTTTTCCTTTGATGAGAATGTAGTGCCCTTCCTTATATTTTTTTTATTAATTTTGGGTTGAAAGTCTATTTTATTAGATATTAGGATGGCTACTCCAGCTTGTTTTCTGGAACCATTTGCTTGAAAAACCTTTTTCCAGTCCTTTACACTGAGGTGGTGTTTATGTTTGTTGTATAGGTGTGTTTCTTAAATGCAACAGAATGCTGGATTTGTTTCTGCAACCATTTTGTTAATCTGTATCTTTTTTATTGGCTAGTTGAGTCCATTAATGTTTATAGATAGTAATGACCAATGAATATTACTTTCTTTTGATGTGGAAGATCACCTTGTCATTTGGTACCTTTCCCTTAATACCACATCACATTGAAGCTTCCTTTCTTAGCAAGCTGTCCAATTAAATAAACACTAACCTTTTGTTTTCATCCTCACATTGTCACAGAGGTAAACAGTAGGAAAGTTGTGGGATCATGATAATGGGATGAGATAAAGGCTTGTTGAATTTCACAAGAAAAAGTCACATGTGCACAGAATCAGAGATACTGGACAGTGAGAAAATTTTGTTTACTCAGCTCCATGCAAACCTCAAGATTCTCTCAGGTGCTGATGAGCTGAGATTGATGTCATTAAACAGTTAAAAGCTAGTAAGTGCTTCTGGAGACAGTTATTAAAAGGACCAAATGGACAGCCTTCTTGAGAGAAAGGCTGAGTAGCCCTACATGCTACTCATTTCTTGGCAACTGAAAGAACAGAACACAGAGATGACATTTCCCATTTCTAAGACTCTTAGTTCAGCAAAAGTGTCAAATATTTGTTTCAAGTAGTCATTAATAAAATCCTCTTTCTTGACATGTGAGTTTCCCATTATCATAGATTCCATTATTATTTGATAAATGAACAGATACGTCCTCAGTCAGTGAATTACTTACTGTGAAAATGATCCCTGACCAAGACAAATCTTCCAACAAAATCATTTAATTTGTAGCTTGTTTATATTTTTAAAGAGACATTCCCTGATGTCATGTCATCCAGAAGTCAAATTTTGTAGTCCTTCAGCAGAACTGAGAGATTGTCATACTAAAACACAAGTGGCAGGTAGAGAGAGGGACACAGAGAGAAAGAGCTAGATAAATGGATTGAGAAATAGAGAGACTGAGACCAACAGAAAGAGAGATATAAATTGACAGAAACTGAGAGACTGAGACTCCCTTCTGTCTGGTCACTTTTATTGGCCTATCAACCTCCATGCATACCTTCCTATAATATAACTCAAAAATGAATTATATTTTCATATTTGTTTTTATAATTTTCATTTTTATTAATTACAATTTGTTTATTTTCTATCTCTCTATAAACTCCTCATATCTCCTCTCTCCATCCCACCTTCCTAGTCAATTAGATCTCATCAGGAGTGGTTTCTTTATCTTTTTTGTGGATTGGTAAGGATGCTCCCTCATCCAAGTGAGGTGATCAATGAGCAGGCCAATCACTTCATATCAGAGGCAGACTGTGTTCCCATTACTGTGGAACCCACTTGGACACTGAACTGCCATGGGCTATATTTGTGCAGGGGTTATAGATTATCTCCATGCATGGTAATTGGCTGGAGCATTAGTCTCAGGAAAGAACCATATGCTCAGATTCTTTGGTTCTGTTGCTCTCCTTGTGGATCTCTTGTCCTCTCCATATCTCACTATTTCCCACTTCTTTATTAGATTACATGCACTCTGTCCAACAGTTGGCCATAAGTCTCAGCATCTGCTTTGCTAGTCTGCAGGACAGAGCCTCTCAGAGACTCTCTGCTTCCGGCTCCTAACTTGTTCCCTGTTTTCTCCTTCTTCTGATGTCCATCCTCTTTGTCTTTTGGGATGAGGATTTAGCATTTTAACCAGAGTCCTCCCTCTTGAAAAGTTTCTTTAGACATACAGATTTCATTAGGTTTATCCTATATTATATGTCTGTATGAGTGAGTGTATACCATGTGTGTCTTTCTGCTTCAGGGATAGATCAATGATCTTTAATATTTTCCAAACTTTACCTGCACATTTCATGATATACTTGTGTTTTTTTTTCCTGAGTAATATTGATGATTGAGCAAGCAGTCATCTTGCTATAGTCCTTCACCAGAACTGAGAGCTTTATATACTGAACCACAAGCAGCAGATAGAGAGAGGGAGACAGCCAGAGGCAGAGAAAGAGAAAGAGTTAGAGAGACAGGTTCAGAAATACAGAGACTGAGATCAACAGAAACATAGGTATTAAGTGACTGAAACCTAGACACAGAGACTCCATTCTGCTGGTCACTTTCATTGGCATCTCAACCTCAAAGCACACCTCCCATAATGTAACTATATTATATTATATTATGTTACATTAATTATATTATATTATTCTATACTATAGAATTATATTATCTAACAAGGCCATATCACCCAAACATTCCCTCTTTGGAGACTAATCATGTAAATAGATGAGCTTCAAGGGGACAATGTAATTCAAAACACCAGAAAGTGGAAGAAATTGAAAGGACTTCTAGGCTAGAGAACATAGTTATCCTGATAGTTTGTATTCAATGTATACAATGTATGCAATGTATACAATGATTAAACTCCCTGCAATTTTGAAGTACTAAAGAACAGGCCTGACAATCTCCTTTGTGGAAAATGTGAAATATCTACATAACAGAGAATTATTCAGTTGAGAAAATGTCATCATGATACTTTCAGGCAAGTGAATGGAACCAGAAAAAAATCACCCTGGGTGAAGTAACTAAAATGCAGAAAGACAAAAATGGTATGTATTCATTTATTAGGAAGTCTTCTAATAGTGGGAGTTAAAGGTACAGTAGGACATCTATTGTGACCAAACCAGTCTTCCACTAGAGGGATTGTTGGAAGTTAACTGAGATTCTGGGCCTGAGTGTTCTATAAAAATTGTAAAGCAATGCAGGATGTTGTTATTAAAATATGTTGCTCCATGCTCTAAAATGTTTGATTAGTGACATGTTCTTTTATCCATGGAAAAATTTCCTTCAGTGTCAAGTGGGTTTGCCTACAGAGATTCAAAGTCTGATACTATGGAGAGAGAGAACTTAAAACACCCAGCTCTAATTGGAATTTTCCTATGAAATTCTTCCTCCCCTCAGAGTGCTGGGAAGCCTGTGGGAGAGGAGGCAGGAAGAGTGTCATAAGTAGAAGGAATTGAGGAAACATGGAGAACAATGTCATGAGAATCATGCCACAGAAGAAGATGATGCAGCCACCCTTGATGAGACCTGATAAGCTATGGTCAGTTAGAAAGGTGAGTAATACCTATCCTATCAGGGAACTGAAGAAAGGGCATAGGACGAGGGTCAGATAGAAAAGGAAAGAGGACTTACCCTCTCACAGGAATGGAGAAAGGACCTAGGGTTGGAGAAGGAGTGTAAATGGGACTGGGAGGAGATGAGGGAGGGGACTCCATTTGGGAATCAAAGCCAACAAATCGTAATAAAAAAAAAAACATATGAAAACCTATGATCAAGCGGATGAGTATACAGCTTTTCAAGATTTATGGCTTCTTCTTGAGGGTGGTGCCAGGGTGTGGCAAGGATGGACTCAGGTTTCTTTAAGGGACTTGGCACTGAGATTCTGACCATGTTCTAATGAGTATATGAACCACAGATACCTCAATTGAAGTATTTTAAAGAAAAAAAATATTTTAGTTTGATACATGGGTAGGAATATGAAGTATTCCTGGGAGTAATGGAAGAGCAGTGTAATGTATGTAACATGAAATTTCCAAATATTCAATAAAAATAATATGTTGACAATTTTTACAATGACTTTTAACATGGAGAAAAGATTCCTCTAAGGAGGATAGAGTTTTACTTTGTAAGACATGCTTTCCATTATTTCATTATGTAGTAGATAATTTTAACCATGAACTAGTGGTTACCCAGCTACCTCAGACCACACGAGCTCAGGTGGCATCTATGAACAAGCAGTCCTAGCACAAACACTACATAGAGTGTACATAGAGTCCTTCACCAGAATTGAGAGCTTTATATACTGAACCACAAGCAGCAGATAGAGAGAGGGAGACAGCCAGAGACAGAGAAAGAGAAAAAGTTAGAGAGGGTTTGTCTGGAGCACCAATGAAGGAAAACACAGCTGTTCTTGTGTCCTAGGCACATACATGGACCCATTTCACTATCCTGAAGGTCCAGTTTTAACTGTAAACCCAGGACCAGGAGGGTTCCTCACTGACCACAGAGTAGGACACAGCTGCCAATCCAGCCAGATGACCCAAGGCAAACCAGGTCAAAGAAGGTTGGAAACACAAGTGTGGAAGAGCACAAGCTGTCAAATAGTTACTTGCCCCTCAGTTTTCCTTTTACATAGAAAGATCTTTCTCTGACCCAGACAAACAAGTCCAAGGAATTGTTTTGTTTCAGTCTCTTTAGCTGTTCTTACTGACTCAATACCACAGGGAACCACAGACTCTGCCAGACTATTATACCAATACGAATGTGAAGTTACATTTAATGAGTACACTAGAAACTGCTCAGTTCAAGGTCACAACCTAGGAAATTTCAGAACCAAGACCACAATAGGAGACCAGCTTTTCATTCAGTACATAAACCTAAATCCAAATGAATTGAAAATTTCCTACTTTGGAAGTTATCTAATTAAATAAACATTAAAGTTTCATTTCCAACCTGACATTGTCACAAAGATTAACAGGAGTTAATTTGTGGGATCTGGATAAAGGGATGATATAAGGACATGTCTAGTTTCACAAGAAAAAGTCACTTGTGCACAGGATCAGAGATACTGGACACTGAAATTTTCTTTATTCATTTCCATGGAAACCTAAGATTCTCTCATGTGCTGATTGGCTGAGAGGCAAAATAATGTCATGAAACAGGTGAAATCCAGAAAGATTGTCAGGAGCCAATTATTAAAAGGCCTAAGTGTACAGAGTCCTTGAGAGACAGGCTGTGCAGCTGAAAGCACATAATACATAGATGACAGTTCCTAAGTCCAAGACTCTTACTACAAGAAAAGTGTGACATATTTCTTTCAAGTGGTCATTAATAAAGTCACATATCCTTGACATGTGAGTTTCACGTTAACATAGATTCCATTGTTATTTGTTAAATACACAGATATATCATCAATCAGTGAATAACTTACTATGAAAATGTTGCTTTACCAAGCAAATCTTTGAACAAAAAGCATTTAATTGTGACCTTGCTTATATTTATACAGAGAACATCCCTGATGTCACATCACCAAGTAGTCAACTTGCTGTAAGCTTGAGCAGAACTGAGAGCTTTTTATACTGAACCACAAATGTTAGGCAGAGAGAGGGAGACTGAGAGAAAGAGCTAGAGAGAGATATTCAGAAATAGAGAGATCAAGACGAAAAGAAACAAAGATAAAAATTGAGAGTCTGAGAGATAGAGACTCTATTCTGTATTTCATTGGCATATCAACCTCAAAGCACACCCTCCCATAATGTAACTCAAATAGTAATTATATTATCCAACAAGGCCATACCTACTAACCCTTTCCAGATTTTCCTCACTGGGGATTAAATATTTAAATACATGAGCTTCAAGGGGACATTGCAATCTGACTTACCAGGAAATGGAAAAAGATGTAGGGACTCCCAGGCTAAAAGAACATAGTTTATCATTCAATACAATGATTAAAGTCCCAGCAACTTCCAAACTATAGAGAAGATGACTAACATTCTCCTTCGGGGAAAATGGAATGTTTCCATATTGGAGTATTATTCAGCTAAGAAAAGGACATCATGTTTTTTTGTTTTTGTTTTTCAGGCAAATGGATGAAACCAAGAAAAATTAATAAGGGTGAAGTAACTAAAATGAGTAGAAAGACAAATATGGTATATATTCATTTATTAGAGGTCTCCTAATAGTGAGGGATAAAGTTCCAATAGGCTATCTATTGTGAACAAACCATTCTTAAAATAGGGGTATTGGTAGGCTGTTAATTGAGTTTTGGAACCAGGTCATCATATGGAAATATTCAAACAAACACAGCTGTTGTTTTTAAGATATGTTGCTCTCTGCCCTCAACTGATAGATCAGTGTCATGTTCTTGTATCCTCAGAGATGTTTCTTTCTGCATCATTTGGGATTACTTACACAATCCAATATTTTGCACAGAGAGAACTTAAAACACCCAGCATTAAATGGGCTTTCCCTTGAAATTATGCCTCCTCTCAGAGCTCTGGGAAGCCTGCAAGAGAAGAAGCATGAAGAGTGTCTTAAGTAGAGGGAACTGAGGACACGATGCCCTGAGAATCAGCCAGCAGGATATGATTATGAAGACAGCCTTCATGAGACCTGAAAAGGTAGGGTCAGATAGAAGGGGGAGGAGGACCACCCCTATGTGGGTAATTATAGAAAGTCATAGGGGTTGAAGATGTAGGGTGGGTGGAACTGAAAGGATAAGAGGGAGGGGACAACAGAGGAGATACAAAGTGAACACATCATAATAAATAAATATATAATTATAACTGTGATCATGGCGATAAAGTATAGAGCTCTTCAAGATTAATGGCTTCTTCTTGTGGGTGGTGCCAGGGTTCAGCAATGCTGAGCACAGTTTTCCTTAAAGGACTTGGCACTGAGACTCTGATCATGTTCCAATGAGTAGATGAACAATGCATACTTCAATTGTTGTATTTTAAAGAAAAAAAAATACTGTGACATATGGGAAGGAATATGAACCAGGGAGCAATGGAAAGGAGTATAATGTATATTATATGAAATTCCCACATAATCAATGAAAATAAAAAAGATAATATGTGAGCAATTATACAACGCCTGTGAAAATGGAGAAAAGATTCAGCTGAACAAGCAGTCCTGACAATAACACGATGTTTAGAGTGTTTGTCTGGAGCACCACTGAAGGAAACAAAGCTGCTCTTTTGTCCTAGGCTTATAGAACATACCCATTTCTCTGTCCTGAAGGCCCAGGTATAACTGTAAATCCCAAGACCGGGAGGGTTCCTCACTGACGACTATGTAGGAAACAACTTGCTTGACAGAAAGTCTGAACAGCTCTACGTGCCTCCATCTGGGCATTTGATAGCACACAACACAGAGATGACAGTTCCTGTCCAAGATTTTTGGTTCAGGAATAGTATCACATATTTCTTTCAAGAAGTCATTAATAAATTCATCTGGTATTTTGATATCACAATGGTAGTATCATAATGCTATGATGAATCACAATGCTATTATGAGATCACAATGGGGCTATGACTTCAACATGCTATTATGGTATCACATTGAGTGTCCAATACTAATATTTCAGTTAAACTGTCACATATTTCTTTCTAGTGGTCATAAATTAAGTCACTTATCCTTGATGTGTGAGTCATATTTTATCACAGATTCCACTATAATTTGTTTAATGCACAGATACGTCCAGACTCAGTGAATTATTTATTGGGAAAAAACTCCATGACAAGGCAATTCTTTCAACAAAAAGCATTTAATTGGGATTTTGGGTCCGTTTTTACAGAGACTACCCATGATGTCACATCAGTAAGCAAACAAGTTTTTGTAGTTCTTTCAGAAGAACTAAGAGCTTTTCAAACTGAACCACAAGTGGAAGCAGATAGGAGACTGAGAGAGACAGAGAAAGAGCTAGAGAGACATACTCAGAAATAGAGACACCTAGACCAACAGAAACAAAGTTATAAAGTGACAAAGACAGAGAAACAGAAACTCCATTCACTCTGCTCACTTTCATTGGAATATCAACCTCAAAGCACACCCTCCTATAATATAACTCCAATAGGAATTATATTATGTAACAAGGCCATACCTCCTAACCTTTACTAGATATTTGCTCACTGGGGACTCAACATGTAAATAAAAGAGCTTCAAGGAGACATTGCAATACAAATCACCAGGAATTGGAAAAAGATGGAGGGATGTATAGGCTAAAAGAACATAGTTATTCTGATAGTTTGCCATTCAATACAATGATTAAAGTCCCAGTAACTTGCAAGGACTAAATAACAGGACTGACAATCTCCTTTGGAGAAAATGTGGAATATTTCCATAAGGGAGCATGATTCAGCTAAGATAATGACATCATGATATTTTCAGGCAAATATGTGGAACCAGGAAAAATCATCCTGGTGAAGTAACTAAAATGCAGAAAGACAAATATGGTATGTTTTTTCTTATTAGAAGGTCTCCTAATATTGGAAGATAAAGTTCCATTAAGCCATCTAATTGTGACCAAACCAGTCTTTTTCTAGGGGTATAGTGTAAGAGAAATTGTACTGTTGGGCCAGGACATCCTACAGAAATTTTCATGTAGCACAGGCTGTTTGTATTAAAATATGCTGCTTTCTACCCTCAACTAATAGATCAGTACCATGCTCCTGTATCCAAAGAGATGCGGCTTTCTGCATCATTTGGGATAGTATTCAGAGACCCCAGTCCGATATTATGCAGAGGTAGAGACCTTAAAACACCCAGCATTAAGTGGAATTTCAATATAAAATTCTCCCTTCCCTCAGAGGTCTGAGAATCCTGAAGGAGAGGAGGCAGTCAGGGTGTCATAATTAAAGAGAATTGAGGACACAAGGGGAACAATGCCCTGAGAATCAGGCCACAGAGGAAGATGATGCAGCCATCCTTGATGAGACCTGATAAGCTAGGGTGAGATAGAAGAGGGAGGAGGACCTCCCCTATCAGGGGAACTAGAGAAAGGGCATAGGGCTAGAAGAAGGTTTTCAGGTGGGACGAGAATGAGAAGCAGAGGAGGTAGCATTGGGGATAAAAGTGAACAAATATTGTTATAAATAAATATGCCTTTGATGTGTTCTTAGATTCGGTTTGTATTTTGTTGAGTATTTTTACATCAAAGTTCATGATGGAGATTGGCCTGAAATTCTCTTTCTTTGTTGGGTCTTTGTGAGGTTTAGGCACCAAGGTGACTGTGGCTTCTTAGAATGAGTTTGGTAGTGTTTCTTCTGTTTCTATCTTGTGGAATAGTTTGAAGAGTATTGGTGTTAGCTCTTCTTTGAAGGTCTGGTAGAATTCTGTGCTGAAACCATCTGGCTCTGGGCTTTTTTTTTTTTTTTTGCATGGTAGATTTTTGATGACAGCTTCTATTTCCTTGTAGGTTATAGGACTATTTAATTGGTTTACTTGTTCTTGATTCAGGTTTGTCATATAGAATTGCTCAAGAAAAATTGTCCATTTCATTCAGATTTTCAAATTTTGTGGCATATAGACTTTGGAATTAAGACCTAATTATTGTTTGGATTTCTTCAGTGTCTGTTGTTATGTCCCCCTTTTCGTTTCTGATTTTGTTGATTTGGATAGATTTTCTCTGCCTTTTAGTTATAAAGCTACTAAAATATGTACACCTAAAGAAACTATTCAGGAGGGAGGACTCTTTGCTAAAATGCTCAATTCCTACAGGCAAAGAAGCTGGACATCAGAAGAAGGAGAAAAGAGGTAACAAGTCATGAGCCTGACACCAAAGACCTCTGAAAGGCTCTGCCTTGCTGACTATCAATGCAAATGCTGATACTTAGGGGCAAATTTTGGGCAGAGTGCAGGGAATCTTATGAAAGAAGTGGGAAACAGTAAGATCTGGAGAGGGCAGGAACTCCACAAGGAGAGCAATAGAACCAAAAATTTTCAGCCCGGGGCCCTTCTTGAGACTGATACTGCAACCAAGGACTAAGCATGGAGATAACCTAAGGCCCCTGCACAGATGGAGCCCATGGCAGTTCAGTATCCAAGTGGGTTCCATTGTAACAAGTACAGGGACTGTCTCTGAGATGAACTGATTGCTCTGCTCTTTAATTACCTCCATCTGATGGGGAAACAGAATTACCAGGCCCCAGAAGAAGACAACACAGCTACTCCTGATGAGACTTAATTGACTAGGATCAAAAGGAAGGAAAAAAGACCTCTCTTCTTAGTGAAAATGTGGAGGGGCATGCATGCAGAGGGTGGAGGAATGGAGGGATTGAGCTGGGAAGAGGAAGGGAACCACAGAGGGGATACAAAGTGAATGAAGTGTAATTAATAAAGAAAAAAAAGAAACAAAGGGATAAATACATAAGAAAAACTGTGATAAAGGTGATGAAATATAGAGTTCTTTAGGATTGATGGCTTCTTTTGGGGGTTGTACCAGCATGCAGCAAAGATGAACATAGTTTTATTTATGGAAATTGGCACTGAGACACTGATTATGTTTCAATGTGTATATGAACAAAACATACTTCAATTAATGTATGTTAAAGAAAAAATAATTAGTGTGACACACGGGTAAGAATTTGAACCTGGGAGCAATGGAAAAGGTGTGTAATGTATATTATATGAAATTCCCACATAAGCAATAAAAATAATATGCTGACATCTTTTACACTGACTTTAATATGGAGAAAGGATTCCACTAAAGTAGGACATAGTTTGAATTTGTAAGGCATGCTTTCTAGGAAGTCAATACGTAGCAGAGAATCCCAGCCATGAACTAGTGGTCACCCAGGTACCTCAGACCTCATGAGCTCAGGTGGCACATATGAACCAGCAGTCATGGCCCTAACACTACATTTAGGGGGTTTGTCAGGAAGACCACAGCAAGAAATACAGCTGCTCTTGTGTCCTAGGCATAAAACACAAACACATTTCTCTGTCCTAAAGGCCCATTTTTAACTATAAACCCCAGGACCAGGAGGGTTCCACACTGACCACAGATTAGTACTTATTTGCCAATCCAGCCAGATTGACCATATCAACTCTGTTCATACAGTGTTGGCAATACTAGTGTGGATCAGCATCAGCTGAGAAATAGTTTATTGCTTCTCAGTTCTCCCTTTACACTGACCAGTATTTCTCTCTTTTAGCCAAACCAGTCTCAGGTTTGTCTGTTTTCCTTCTCTTTGCCCTGCTCTTAAAGACTCCGTATCACAGGTAAGCCTAGACCCTGCCAGCCTATTATATCAATAAAGATGTGTAGGTACATTTATTGAGTATATGAGAAACTGCTCAGTTCAAAGTCACAACCTAGGAAATTTTAGATGGAACACCATGTAGGAAATCACCTTATAATTTAATACTTTCTCCTTAATCCCACATCACTTTGAAGTTTCCCTACTTAGGATACTGTCCAATTAAATAAACATTAGTTTTATTTCCTACCTGAAATTGTCACAGAGGAAAACTGTAGTAAAGGTGTGGGATCTGCATAAAGGGATTAGATAAATGCTACTTGGTGCTTCATAAGAAAAACAGACCTGTGCACAGGATCAGAGCTACAGGACACTGAGGAAAGTTTGTTTACTCATCTTCATGGAAATCTCAAGATTCTCTCAGGTACTGATTGGCTGAGAGGGAGAATAATGCAATGCAAAGATGAAAGCCAGTAAGAATTTCAGTAGCCAGTTATTAAAAGGGCCAAGTGAAATGCATGCTTGAAAGAAAGTCTTAGCAGCTCTACATGCCTCAAATTGGGCAGCTGAAAGTAAATAAGCCAGAGATGACAATCCTGTGTCCAAGACTCTTAGTTCAGGAAAAGTGTCACATATTTCTTTCAAGTGGTCTTTAACAAAGTCAAGTGTCCTTGTCATGTGTGTTTCACATTATTACAGATTCTATTAATATTTGTTAAATGCACAGATATGTCCTCTGTCATGGAAATATTTACTAGGAAAATGTGCTCTGACCAAGGCAACTCTATGAACACAAAGAATTCAATTGGGACCTTGCTTATATTTTTAAAGAGACCATCCAGGACATCACGTCACCAAACAGTCATCTTTTTAATCTTCCAGCAGAACTGAGAACTTTTCATAATGAACCACAAGCAGCATCAAGAGAAGGTAGACTGAAAGAGAGAGAGAAAGAGAGCTAGAGAGACAGTTTCAGAAATAGAGAGACCAAGACTGATTAAAACAAAGAGACAAAGTGAAAGAACTGAGAGACAGAGACTCCATCTCTTTAGTCACTTTCATTGCCATATCAATCTCAAAGTGCACTTTCCCGTAATATAACTCTAAAAAATATTTTTTATATTTTTAAATATTTTTTATTTTAATTTTTATCAATACACTGTATACCCCCATAACCCTTTTCCTCTCAGAATCCCACCTTCCCTCCCACTTTTTCACTCATGCTCCCTCTCCAGTCCACTGATAGGAGGACTTCCTGTCTTTTCTCCTGATCCTAGTCTATCATATCTCATCAGGAGTGTCTGCATTGTCTTCTGTGGCTTGGTAAGGCTGCTCCACAATCAGGGTGAGGTGATCACAAAGCAGGCCAATCAGTTTATCTCAGAGGTAGTCCCTGGTTCCCATTACTATGGAATTAACTTACACACTGAACTGTCATGGGCTATGTTTGTGAATTTTTGGTTCTGTTACCTTCTTGTGGAGCTCCTGTCCTCTCCAGATATTACTATTTTCCACTTCTTTCAGTAGATTGCATGCACTCTGCCCAACAGTTGGCCATAAGTCTCAGCAACTGATTTGAAAATCTGCAGGACAGAGAATTTCAGAGACACTCTGTGGCAGGCTCCTAACTTGTTCCCTGTTTTCTCCTTCTGATATCCATCTCCTTTGCCTTTTGGGATGGGGATTGAGCATTTAAACCAATTTTCAAGCAACACAGTAAGTTGTTATTGAAATATGTTGCTCTCTGCCCTCAAATGATAGATCAGTCCCATGTTCTTGGATCCACAGTGATGCTTCCTTTGTATCAAATGGAATTGCATACAGAGACCCACACTCTGATATTATGCAGAGAAAGACCTTAAAACACACAACTATAAGTGGGATTTCCATATGAATATCTCCCTCCCCTCAGAGCTCTAAATGTTTCTCAACATTTTGAAGAAATAACAAACCTTGGTATTTATTTTATTAAGTTTACAAAGTAAAACCAAGCCATGCTGTTAAAGACAATTAAATAAAAACTGCAGTCATTACAATATATTCATGTAAAAAAAAAAACTATAAAGTATGTTGTTCTCCATTTTAAAAGGCTGGAGATTCTTCAGTACAAAATGTTTGCTTATGCTCTTTTACAGGATAAAAAGGCCTAAACTTTCTTGTTAGCCCAGGTTTAAGCAGGGTTATATTTTGATCATTGTTAACCATTATGTAAAGTATATGACTGGATCCCAGTACCAAATAAATGATTTAATGATGTTTATTTCTGCCTTGTATATTTGGTATGTCCAGAAGAGTGCATTTTTGCTGAGGGCTACAATCGAAGTTTTGTTTTCTGTTTAATGTTAAATAAAATTTTTGTCCTTTCATTTTTTTTCTGTTAAGTATTAACACAATGTGATAGGATTAATAAGATTTGCTAGGCCCTTTATAAATTATGTGTCATTAATTTTTTTCTTTGATTTTAGTTTTAAAAGAGCAGATTTAAAGTTATGCTAAACATTATAGTAGAGTACAAGATAGAGTTTTGCATAGTCTCTTTGTTTAGTTTTTTTGGTTTGTTTGTTTGTTTGTTTTTTGTTAAATCTAAAATTGGAACCATAAAGTTTGCTTATATAGATCTACCTAAGGTTTGGTTCTAAAACATACATTTAAAAAATATGCCAAATTTGAGATCATAACATCCTGTTTCATAGGATGAAGTTTAGAGCAGATGATAAAGGTAGACAAAGGGTATCTCACATATGCTGGCCCTCAGACTTCTCAGAGATCTGATAAATATGGCATTTTAACATATGTAAGCTTATTATGACAGAGTCAAACCTGTTGAGGCACAAAATAAAAACCAAATTAATTCAGTTTCTATAGGTGCAACTTATATTTTTTCTTTTAAAATAAAGTTAGACCAATATTTGATACTTTAACTGTATTTACTGATGTTCAGTATCTGGTGTTGCTGCCTGTGCTTATAAAAGTAAAACAATATTTTTTCAAGTGCCTAACACATCTGCACAAAGAGCACAGTTATCTGCATTATTGGCTGTGTTTCAAAGTTTTGATAACTAGTCTTTGAAAATTTTTACAGTTAGTGCATATGTAGCTCAGTCTTTGCCTAGGTTTGAGACTGCAGGGCAAGTTCAGACATCTCCTTCTGCTGGAATTTTGGTTTTATAAATTTAAAATTTGATAAAAAAATTTTCCTTGTTTTTATAGGAAATTTGAAGGCTCATTCTAATTTGGCAGGACCCCTGTCTAAAGGAAATGTGTTGGCAGATAAAGTCATCAGTATGCCCATAATATGAATCCTCTTAATAGTCAAACCTTGAGACTTAGACATGGATTGAATAAGGAACAGGCCTGTAGTATAGTCAAGGCTTGCAGTACTTGCCTTCACTTTCAGCCTGTTCCTCATTTGGATTGACCCCAAATCAGATTTGGCAAATGGATATTACTCATATTCCAGAATTTAAACAATTAAATATGTATATGATTGCATAGATACCTATTATGGATTTATTTTTGCCACTCCTCAACCAGGAAAACCTGCAAAGAATGTTATTGTTCCTTGTCTACAGGCTTTTAATGTTCTAGGAGTTCCTAAGCAATTTAAAACCGACACTGGAACTGGATATTGTAACAAATCTTTTAAAAAAATTTTGTCAAAAGTTTCAACTTTCGTAGCAATCAGGGAGGGGCAAGATGGCGGCGCTGGGAGGACTCTCATTCTGAGCAGCAGCAGCAGGATCAGCACAGTGACCAGTAATCAGAACTCGCGGCCATAAAACACAGTCATTGTGTTTCCCAGGTGAGAGGATACCCCACAGTGGGGGATTCAATCAGCTTTTAACTCACCCAGCTAAACCACAGAAGAGATCCCAGTTCTGCCAGATGCTTGGCTGACAGCCGCCAGCCCCAGCCCCAGCCCACAGCCACAAGCCAATGTCTCTGGTCAAGGTCCCAGACTGAACCTTGTGCACCACACTATCAGAGACTGGAATTTTCAATCAAGAGATAAACCCAGGACACAGGAAATGATTGGGACTGGCCTTAGGTCATGCAGACATCCCCTGGAAAAGACTCAGGTTCCACGGCCACACCAAGAGCCAGCCCAGAGCCAGAGCCGGGGACCCAGGCTCCAGCATTACAGAACTCTACCTGTCTGCACGCTTGATTCGCCTCCTGAGATAGAAATGTGGGCACCAGGGCACCAGCGAATGAGTTTCACTGTCAGGTGCAAACACACAGGGAAGGAAATGGCTGGTCTGATCTCAGAGCACTCAGCCGACACCCCCAGCCTGAAAAGGTCCCCGGAAAATTACCCAGCTAAGGGAGGCACCCAGGCTACCAAAGGCCGCAAAGGCAGACACAGGCAGTTTCTGCACATCAGACAGTTGGCGGAGACTGAGCCGCCATCAATCAGCTGTGCTCCAGGCACAGGCAGTTTCTGTGGCTAGCCAGCTGGCGTACACTGAGCAGTGTGCACCAGGGCGGTGGACACTGAGCAGTGTGCACCAGGGCAAAAAAAGACACTGGGAGTCCTTGTCTCCAGATAATCCACAGGGAAGGAAGGAAACTGTACTGACTTAAATCACCCAATACTTCTCTAGAAAAACTCTAGCAGACCAGTGGGGCCGAGGCGCCAGCACTCAGCTGTGCTCCAGCCACAGGCACAAACAGTTGCTGCGTGCCTGATGTCCAACTGGGTCACAGCAGCTGATCATTAAATTTACAACAAGAAACCCAGAAACAGGGCAGCTGCCCTCAGGACTTCCCTCGGTGAGAGGAGAACCCTCTTGACTAACAAAGACCACAGTTACCACTCAGGTCTATAACCCTGAGGTGAGCAACTCCTGAAAATACACCAGCCATCCAGGGACTATACCCAAAAAGCTGAGAAGACATCCTTCAGGAAAAACCAGCTTTCTGCAAAGGGGACACCCTCCACCACAGGATCCCCAGGAACCACCAGAAAATAACCCCAAACACCTAAGATAGCAAAATGGGTAGAGGCCAGGGTAAAAGCTCAAGGAACAACAGACAGAGCAATATGGCATCTCCAGAACCCAGTTACCCAGGAACAAGTAGCCCTGGACACCCCAGCATAACTGAAATCCAAGAAGATGACCTAACAACTATGCTCATGAAGATGATAACAGAGGAAACAACTAAGATACGTAAAGATATAGAGGAAGATAAACTCAAACAGAATATTGCCATCTGTAAAGAAATAGAGGAAGCTGCAGCCAAACAGTTTATGGCCTTTAGAAAGGAAATGCTTAAAACACTGAATGAAATGAAAGAAACAGAGTTGAAGGAACTAAAAGAAAAACAGAAAAGTACAATCAGACAGGTGAAGGAAGTAAACAAAACAACTCAAGACCTGAAGATAGAATTGGAAAAATTAAAGAAAACACAAATGGAGGAAATAATGGAAAGGAAGAATCTAGGGAAGAAAACAGGAACTACAGAGGTAAGCATAACCAACAGACTACAAGAGATGGAAGAAAGAATCTCAGGTGTAGAAGATACAATGGAAGAAATCGATGTATCTGTCAAAGAAAATGTTAAATCCGAAAAATTCCTGACACAGACCGTCCAAGAAATGCAAGACAATATGAAAAGACAAAACCTAAGAATAATAGGTATAGAGGAAAAAGAAGACTCCCTTCTTCAAGGCCCAGAAAATATTTTCAACAAAATCATCGAAGAAAATTTCCCCAAGCTAAAGGAGAGGCCAATTAGAATACATGAGGTCTACAGAATGCCCAACAAATTTGACCAGAAAAGAAAATCCTCCCGCCACATAATAATCAAAACAGTAAGTATACAGAACAAAGAAAAAATACTAAAAGCTGCAAGGGAAAAAGGCCAAGTAACATATAATGGCAAACCCATTAGAATCACACCTGACTTTTCAACAGACACTATGAAAGCCAGAAGGGCCTGGACGGATATCATGCAGACCCTAGGAGAACACAGATGTCAGCCCAGGCTACTATACCCCACAAAACTCTCAATCCTCATAGATGGGGAAAACAAGATATTCAATGACAAAAACAAATTTCAACAATACCTACAAACAAATCCAGCATTGCAGAAGACACTAGAAGGGAAAATACAACCCAGGAAAACTAGCTACATTCAAGAAAACACAGGAAATAAATAACCTCACTTCAGTAAAACAAAAAGCAACCAAGCACACAACCTGATGACCACAGCCAACATCAAAATCAAGGGATCTAACAGCCACTGGTCATTAATCTCTCTCAACATCAATGGACTCAACTCTCCAATAAAAAGACACAGATTAACAGAATGGATACGTAAACTAAACCCAGGAATCTGTTGCATACAAGAAACACACCTAAGACACAAATATACACATTACCTGAGGGCAAAGGGTTGGAAGACGACTTTCCAAGCAAACGGACCAAAGAAGCAAGCAGGAGTAGCCATTCTAATATCTGATAAAATAGACTTTCAACCAAAATTAATAAAAAGAGATGGGGAAGGATGCTTCATACTCATCAAGGGAAAATTCCACCAGGAAGACATCACAATCATGAACATATATGCCCCAAATACAAGGGCACCCACATTTGTGAAAGAAACATTGATAAAATTTAAAGCACATATAGATCCCCACACATTAATAGTGGGAGACTTCAACACCCCACTCTCAACAAAGGACAGGTCAATTAAACAGAAATTAAACAAAGAAACATTGTCTCTGACAGAGGTATGAATCAAAATTACCTAACAAACATTTACATAACTTTACACCTAAACACAAAAGAATTTACCTTTTTCTCAGCACCTCATGGAACCTTCTCGAAAATAGACCATACAGTGGGTCACAAAGCAAGCCTCAACAGATACAAGAAGATTGAAATAATCCCTTGTATCTTGTCTGATCACCATGGAATAAAGCTGGACCTCAACAATAACAGAAATAGCAAAAAGCCTACACACACATGGAAACTGAACAACTTGTTACTAAATGACAGCTGGGTCAGGGAAGAAATAAAGAAAGAAATTAAAGGCTTTCTAGAAATCAATGAAAATGAAGACACAACATACCTAAACTTGTGGGACACAATGAAAGCAGTGCTAAGAGGAAAGATCATAGCACTAAGTGCCTTCAAGAAGAAATTCGAGACAGCTCATTCAAGCACCTTAATGGCTCACTTAAAAACCCTAGAAAAACAAGAAGCAGACACACCAAGAAGGAGTAGACAGCTGGAAATAATCAAACTCAGGGCTGAAATCGATCAAATGGAAACAAATAAAACAAATGAAAGAATCAATGAAAACAAGAGCTGGTTCTTTGAGAAAATCAAAAAGATCGACAAACCCTTAGCCAAGCTAACTAAAAGTCAGAGAGACACCACCCAAATCAACAAAATCAGAAATTAAAAGGAGGATATAACTACAGACGCTGAGGAAATCCAAACAAACATTAGGACTCACTTCAAAAGTCTATATGCCACAAAATTTGACAATCTAAATGAAATGGACAATTTTCTTGGTAGATTTGACTTACCAAAGCTGAATCAGGACCAGGTAAATCAATGAAATAATCCTATATCCCCCAAAGAAATAGAAGCGGTTATCAAAAGTCTCCCATCCAAAAAAAGCCCAGGACCAGATGGCTTCAGCGCAGAATTCTACCAGACCTTCAAAGAAGAGCTAACACCAATTCTCTTCAAACTATTCCACAAAATAGAAACAGAAGGAACATTACCAAATTCATTCTATGAAGCCACAGTCACCTTGGTACCTAAACCTCACAAGGAATCAACAAAGAAAGAGAATTTCAGGCCAATCTCCCTTATGAACATTGATGAAAAAAATACTCAACAAAATACTTGCAAACCGAATCCAAGAACATATCAAAGATATTATCCACTATCATCAAGTAGGCTTCATCCCAGGTATGCAGGGGTGGTTCAATATACGGAAATCCATCAATGTGATCCACCATATTAACAAACTGAAAGAAAAAAAAACACATGATAATCTCCCTAGATGCTGAAAAAGCATTTGACAAAATCCAACATCCATTCATGTTTAAAGTATTGGAGAGATCAGGGATACAAGGCACATATCTAAACAGAGTAAAGGTGATATATAGCAAGCCTTTAGCCAACAACAAACTGAACGGAGAGAAACTTAAAGCAATCCCACTAAAATCAGGGACAAGACAAGGCTGCCCATTCTCTCCATATCTCTTCAACATAGTGCTGGAAGTCCTTGCTAGAGCAATAAGACAGTTGAAGGAAATCAATCAAGGTGATACAAATTGGAAAGGAAGAAGTCAAATTATTACTATTTGCAGATGATATGATAGTATATGTGAGTGACCCCAAAAACTCTACCAGGGACCTCCTACAGCTGATAAACAACCTTCAGCAAAGTGGCCGGATACAAAATTAACTCAAAAAAATCAGTAGCCTTCCTGTATACAAAAGACAAAGGGCTGAGAAAGAAATTAGGGAAACAACACCCTTCACAATAGCCACAAATGACATAAGGTACCTCAGAGTAACCTAACTAAGGAAGTCTAAGACTTGTATGAAAAAAATTTCAAATCTCTGAAGAAAGAATTAGAAGAAGATATGAGAAGATGGAAAGATCTCCCATGCTCATGGCTTGGAAAGATTAACATAGTAAAAATGGCCATCTTACCAAAAGCAATCTACAGATTCAATGCAATGCCCATCAAATTACCAACACAATTTTTTACAGACCTGGAAAGAAAAACTCTCAACTTCATATGGAATAACAAGAAACCCAGAATTACTAAAACAATCCTCTACAATAAAAGATCTTCTGGAGGTATCTCCATCCCTGATCTTAAGCTGTACTATAGAGCAACAGTTTTAAAAACTGCATGCTACTGGCATAAAAACAGAATGGTGGATCAATGGAACCAAAAAGAGGACCCAGAAATAAACCCACACACATATGGACACCTGATCTTTAACAAAGACCCCAAAACCATTCAATTGAAAAAAGATAGCATATTCAACAAATGGTGCTGATCCATCTGGATGTCTACATGTAGAAAAATGAAAATAGATCCACACTTATCACCCTGCACAAAACTGAAGTCCAAGTGGCTCAAAGACCTCAACATAAAACCAGACACATTAAATTGGCTTGAAAGAAACGTGGAAAATACCCTAGAACTCATTGGTACAGGAGAAAACTTCCTGAACAGAACACCAATAGCACAGGCTCTAAGAGCAACAATCAATAAATGGGACCTCATGAAACTGAAGAGCTTCTGCAAAGCAAAGGACACGGTCATCAAAACAAAGCGACCGCCTACAGATTGGGAAAGGATCTTCACCAACCCTTTATCTGACAGAGGACTCATATCCAGTATATATAAAGAACTAAAGAACTTGAAAAGCAGCAAAACAAGTAATCCACTTAAAAAATGGGGAACAAAGCTAAAGAGATAATTCTCTGTAGAGAAATATAGAATGGCAGAGAAGCACTCATTATGCTAATGAGGTTAAGAAATGCTCAACCTCATTAGCCATTAGGGAAATGAAAATCAAAACAACCCTGAGATTTCACCTTACACCTATCAGAATGGCCGAGATAAAAAACTCAAGTGACAACACATGCTGGAGAGGTAGTGGAGAAAGGGGAACCCTTCTCCACTGCTGGTGGGAATGTAAATTTGTACAACTACTCTGGAAATCAATTTGGCGCTTTCTCAGACAACTAGGAATAGCGCTTCCTCAAGATCCAGCCATACCACTCCTGGGCATATATCCAAAAGAGACTCAATTACACAAAAAGGACATTTGCTCAACCATGTTTGTAGCAGCTTTATTTGTAGTAGCCAGAAGCTGGAAACAACCCAAATGCCTCTCAACTGAAAAATGGATGCAGAAATTGTGGTACTTCTACACAATGGAATATTACTTAGCAATGAAAAATAAGGAAATCATGAAATTTACAGGTAAATGGTGGGATCTGGAAAGGATCATACTGAGTGAGTTGTCCCAGAAGCAAAAAGACACACATGGTATATACTCACTCATATAGACATACAACATAGGACAAACCCACTAAATCCTGTGCATCTAAAGAAACTAAGCAAGAGAGAGGACCCTAACTAAAATGTCCATTTCCCATCTGGAAAGGAAAAGAGGATGGACATCAGAAGAAGAAGAAAACAGGAAACAACCTAGGAACCTACCACAGAGGGCCTCTGAAAGCCTCTGTCCTGCAGACTATCAATGCAGATGTTGAGCCTGATGGGCAACTGTGGGGCATTTGAACGGAATTTTAGGTAAGAACTGGGAAATAGTAAGAGCTGGAGAGGACAGGGTCTCCACAAGGAGAGCAACAGAACCAGAAAATTTGAACATAGGGAACTTCCCAGAGACTCATACTCCAACCAAGGTCTATTCATAGAGATAACCCAGAACCCCTGCACAGATGTAGCCCAGGGCATTTCAGAGTCCAATTTGGTTACATAGTAATGTGAAGAGGGACTGCCTCTGACATAATCTGAGTGGCCTGCTCTTTGATCACCTCCCCCTGGGGGGGAGCAGCATTACCAGGCCATAGTAGAGGACAATGCAGCCACTTTTGATGTGAACTGATAGACTAAGATCAGAAAGGAGAGGAGAACCTCCCCTATGAGTGGACTTGGGGAGTGGCATGCATGCAGAGGGAGGAGGGAGGGTGGGATTGGGAGGGGAGGAGGGAGGGGGTTATGGGGGGATGCAGAATGAATAAAGTGTAATTGATGAAAAATTAAAAAAAAAAAACAAAAAAATAAAAAAAGTTTCAAGTTTCTTATATAACTAATTACAATCCTCAAGGACAAGGCATGGTAGGGCATGCCCACTAAATAGTTAATATTTATTTGAAAAAAAAAGAAAGAAAGGAAAGCTATTTCCTTGGACACCTTGGAATCCTCTTAATCATGTTCTTTTCATTCTGAATTTTTAAAATTTAGATAAGCATGGTAAATCTGCAGCAGACAGATTTTGGAATACAGAAACCAAAAAAAAAACTTTTGCTGAAGTGAAATGGAGAAAACCTTTAACAAATCAATGGTATGGATGTGACCCTGTACTCATATGGAGATGATATCTGTCTGGTTTTTTTCCTCAGGAAAATGATGCAGCTTGATGGTTTCCAGAACATCTTTTGCTTCAAATGGATGAGAAGTTTTCTCCTGACAATGAGGAAGTCAATGAAGACCACTCTGGTCAAGTCAAGATGACTGTTTTCTGGGTGTATGTTCCTAATCCACCTCTACTTCATCCAGTTTCCTGGGATGATCCATAAGTCCTTGGTTCTGTCAATAACACTTCGTTGCTGGGTTTTCCTGCTTTTGAAGGAACACAAGTAAAACAGACTGTTAAATTTTCAGGACTAGGAAGAGGTCATCCTCTTTGGAGAGTATTCATCAGGACAGCTTACCAGGTTTCCCTGTCCAGGAAATAGGTCAGAATGCCTACTACTCTAAAGTTGGGGTGTCAGCTCAAGCCTATATTTGCAACCAGGCAAAGAGAATCTTTGGAGGGATAGTATTGTCACTATTTAAGGGAGTTAATTAATAAAGAAAAAAAACCTGCCTTACACTGGAAAATAAAAAAGAAAAAGAATGACAGTCTTACATCTCCAATGAGTTACCCACCCTGTGAGAAAGAGAATCAACACAATTGTCCTTCACTGATATTTCCTTGGACAAGATTTATCAGAGAAATGCCCACCATCTACTAATGGGATAGTGACACTGCATTTACACTTGTGGACTGGATTGGTCTATTTTTAAGGGTATTAAGAACTTGGCTTCTGGTAAAGGCAGTCAAAATTCCTTTGTTTTAGAAAAATCTTTTAGTGCTGAACTTTGGAGGACTTCAAATAAAAGTTGGCAAACCTATATATGGAAATTGGGGGCTGCGTTGGGATGTATAGGCATTCTCTCTGGGACTGCAAGCTTTGCTAAATTGATGAAGTATACTTCTATTTTGGCATGTTTAATCCGCCTTGTTAACTGCTAATTGGAAACATTGTAGTAAGACATTTTAAGAACAAAGATACCTATTCAATTGAATATGTATATTACAATATTACTAATTGTGTTAGTGCTGATAATAATACTCTTTCAGTGTTACTTGTTAAGCAACCTGCTTTTGTTATGAATCCTGTTGGGGTTTTTGATTCTTGTTCTGATGAAACAGAATTTAATTGGACTCAGGTTCAGAATCACCTTACTGGTATTTAATCATACCAAAAAAATTCTCATTGGACATGTTAACGATAAGGAATAAAATCCTTGACATACAATCTGTCAAGAAGTTTAGGTTTGAATTGGCCAATACAGCCTGGGATATATTTACTAGCCTCAGGATGTACTTTCCACCCTTTGACTCTGTGCTTAAGTGGGGACTGACATTTGAGGGCATGGTGGGTATGGGTTTATTGGTCTGTGTCTGCTGCCCTGGTGTGTTACAGTTTCTTCTTCAACAACTTCAATTAGTGCAAGTACAGTTGCATGAATTTAAATTAACCATCTCTAACAACCCCATTGCAATTCAAATCACGAGGACATGGAAAAAGATTTAGCGACTTCTAGGCTAAAAGGGCCTCCGAAAAGCTCTGCCCTACAGACTATCAAAGCAGACACTGAGACTCAAGTCCAACTGTTGGGAAAAGTGCATGGAATCATAAGTAAGAAGTGGGAAATAATAAGATCTGGAGAGTACAGGAACCCCACAAGGAGAGCAACAGAACCAGAAAATTTGAACACAGGGATCTCCCCAGGGACTCATATTCCAACCAAGGAACATGCATGGAGATAACCTAGAACCCCTGCACAGATGTAGTCCATGACAGCTTAATATCCAAGTGGGTTCCATAGTAATGGGAAGAGGGACTGCCTCTGACATGATCTGGTAGTCCTATTCTTTGATCACCTTGCCCTGGGGGGAGAGCAGCCCTACCAGGCCACAGAAGATGACAATGCAGCCATTCCTGGTGGGATCTGATAGACTAAGATCAGAAGAAAGGAGAGGATGTCCTTCACTATCATTGGACTTGGGAGGGACAAGCAAGAAAAAGGGGGAGTGAGGGTGGGGCTTGTAGGGGAAGAGGGAGGGGCTTATGGGGGGATACAAAGTGAATAAACTGTAATTAATAAAAAATTTAAAAAAGATTAAAAAAAGAGTACACTCTATGTACACTCTCAGGGCTGGGACATTTGTGTGTTCCCCAGTCTATCTGATTGCATATATGCATAAATCCTGTTGTGTCTGGAGGATGCTATGTCCTTGAAGTTATACATCACCTCTGGCTCTTACAATCTTTCTGCCTTCTCTGAGCCCCAAGGTGAAGAAATTGATGTGATATTCCATAATATATGTACATTGGTTTGCCTCACCTTTTACACATTTACTCAGTGAGCATTTGAACTGTTTTTAATGGGAAAGGATATTGTGAGCATGTGTGTATAGATTTTATTTTGTAAAATCACACTTTTCAATTTTTCTCAACTAAATAACTAGAAATACATTTACTAAGTCATATACTAATTATGTACTTAATAGTCTATCTACCAAACTGTCACATAGACATGCTGTGTAATTTCACATTTCCACCATTATTATATTAAAAATCTCATTTCAATAAATATTTGTAGAACTTAAAAAACATATTTATCTTGATAGTTTGTCATTCAGTATAATGATTAAAGTCCCCACAACTTCCAAGTTCTAAAGAATAGCACTGATAATCTTCTTTGGGGGAAAATGTAAAATATTTCCATAATGGAGTTTTATTCAGCTGCAAAATGACATCATAATATTTTCAGGCAAATGGATGGAACTAGGAAAAATGACCTTGAGTGAAGTAACTAAAATGAAGAAAGATAAATACGGTATGTATTCACTTATTAGGAGATCTCCTAATGGTGGGGGATGAAGTTACCATAGGCCAACTATTGTAACCAAACCAGTCTTCCACTAAGGGGATTGGGAGGCAGTTAATTGAGTTGTTATGCCAGGGCATCCTAAAGAAATTTTCAAGCCACCCAGGTTGTTACCATTTAAATATGCTGCTCTCTGCCCTCAACTGATAGATCAGTGCCATGTTCTTGGATCCACAGAGATGCTTCCTTCTGTATCAAGTGGTATTGCATATAGAGACCCACAGTCTGATATTATGCAGAAAGAGTCCTTAAAACACCCAGTTCTAAATGGGATTTCCCTATGAAACTCTCCTTCCACTGAGTGCTCTGGGAAGCCTTCAGGAGTTGAGGCAGGAAGACTGTCATAAGTAGAGGGAATTAAGGACACAAGGAGAACAATGCCCTGAGAATCAGGCTGAAGAGGAAGATGATGCAGCCAACCTAGGCGATAACTGGTCCTGATAAGCTAGGACCAGTAAGAAGGGGGTGGAGGAACTCCAGTATCAGGAGAATTTTAAAAATTGCAAAGGGGTAGAAAGAGGCTTTGTGGGACTTGAAGGAGATGAGTGAGGGGGCAGCAGGGAGTATATGATGTAATCAAATCATAATAAATAAATACATAAGGAAAACTGTGATCTAGGTGATCAAGTAGAGAGCTCTTCAGGACTGATGTCTTCTACTTGGTGGTGGTGCCAGGTTCCAGTAAGCATGAACTCAGTTTTCTTTAAGAGACTTGGCATGGAGAGCCTGATCATGGTCCAGTGAGTATATGAATAACACATAATTGTATTGGTGTATTTTAAAGAAAAAAAATAATAATGTGACACATGGGTTGGAATATGAACATGGGAGCAATGTAAAAGGACTGTAATGTATATTATATCAAATTCCCACCTTAGCAAAAAAAATAATATGTTGACAACATTTACAATAACTTTTATAATGGAGAAAAGATTCTGCTAAAGAAGGCAGATTATTACTTTATAAGTAATGCTTTCCAGGAACTCATTATGTAGCAGAGAATCCAAACACTCTAGGAATCTACCCCTATTCAGCTACTTCAGACCCCATGAGCTAAGGTGGCACCTCTGAACAAGCAGTCTTGGCAATAAAATTATGTTGTGAGAGTTTGTCTGGCGGATCATATCAGGAAACACACCTACTCTTGTGTCCTAGGCAAATAACACAGATGCATGTCTCTGTCATAAAGCCCCAGGTTTACTTGTAAATCCAGGACAAGGAGGGTTCCTTACTGACCACTGAGTAGGACACAACTACCAATATAGCCTGGTCAGCCAAGACAACTCTGCTCATAGAGGGTTGGAAAACCTAATGTGGAATAGCAATAACTGTGAAATTATATCTTGCCCTTAAGTTCACCATTTGCACTCACAGAACTTTCTCTCTTTCAACCAAATTAGTCCCAGAAATTGTCTGGTTTCCTTCTATTTTCTGTCTTCTAAAGACATGATAACCCAGGGAAGCCTCGACCCTGCCAGCCTATTATATCAATAAGAATGTGCAGGTACATTTATTCAGTACGCCAGTAACTGCTCAGAGCAATGTCATACCTAGGAAATTTCATATCAAAGACCACAATAGGAGACCACCTTGTCATTCTGTACATTCATTTAATCCCACATCACATTGAAGCTTCTGTACTTAGGAAGTTGTCTAATTAAATAAACATTAATTTTCTTTTCCTACCTGACATTGTCACAGAGATAAACAGTAGTAAATTTGTGGGATCTGAATAAAGGGATGAGATAAAGGCATGGTTGGTTTTTCAAGAAAATTTCATATGTTGATAGGATCAGTGATAGTGGACAGTGAAGTAAGTTTTATTACTCATCTCCATGGAAACCTCAAGACTACCTCAGGTGCTGAATGCCTGAGGGCTAAATAATGTCATGCAACAGTTGAAAGCCAGTAAGAGTTTCAGGAGCCAGTTATTAAAAGAACCAAGTGGACATCCTGCTTGAGAGAAGGGTTATGCAGCCCTACATGCCTCAATCTGGGCAGCTAAAAGCAGGCAACACAGAAATGTCACTTCTTGTGTCCAAGACCCTTAGTTCAGGACAATTGTCACATATTTCTTTCAAGTGGTCATTAATAAAGTCATGTGTCCTTGATATCATTATCACAGATTCCATTAGTATTTGTTAAATGCACAGATATATCCTTAGTCAGTGAATTACTTACTGTGAAAATGCTCCCTAACCAAGGCAAATCTTTAAACAAAAGCCTTTAATTGGGACCTTGCTCATATTTTTACAGAGACCATCCAGGATATCATGTAATTAAGAAGTCATCTTGTTGTAGTCCTTTAGCATATCTGAGAGATTTTCATACTGAAACAGAAGTGGCATGCAGAGAGGCAGACAGAGAGAGACAGAGAGAGAAAGAGCTAAAGAGACAAATTCAGAAATAAAGAGAACAAGACCAACAGAAAAAAAAGAGAAAAAGTGACAGAGACTGAGAGATAGAGACTCCATTCTCACTGGTCATATTCATTCGCTTATCAACCTCAAAGAACACCTCCTATAATATAACTCCAAAAGGAATTATATTTTAAATAGGTTTTATTTAATTTTTAAAATTACACTTTTTTCACTTTGTTTCCTCCCATAAAACTCCCTTCCTCCTCTCACTATCCAACTTTTCTCCTCTTTCTCCATGCATGCCCTTCCCCAAGTCTACTGAAAGAGAGTCCTTCTTTTCCTTTCTGATCCTAGTCTACCAGAAATCATCAAGAGTGGCTGCATCATCTTCCTCTGTGTCCATCAGGGTGAGGTGATTAAAGAGCAGGCTAATCAGTTCATGTCAGAGGCAGTCCCTGTTCCCATTACTATGGAACCTACTTGGATAGTGAACTGCCCTGGGCTACAACTGTGCCCAGGTTCTAGGTTATCTCTATGTGTGGTACTTCCTTAAAGAATGATAATCAGAAAAGACCCCTGTGCTCAGATTTTTTTTTATATTGTACCCCTCCTTGTAGCGCTCCTGTCTTTCCAGATGTTACTGGAAAGATATCCCACTTCTTTCATTAGATTCCAGGCACTCTGCCCAAGAGTTGGCCATAAGTCTCAGCATATGCATTGGTAGTCTACAGGACAGAGCCATTAAGAGGCCCTCAGTGTCAGGCTCCTGACTTCTTCCTTCTTTTCTCCTTCTTCTGATATCCATCTTCTTTGCCTTTCTGGATAGGAATTCTGGGTAGGAATTTTAGCAAGAGTCCTTCCTCTTGATTAGTTTCTTTAGGTGTACAGATTTTAGTATTTATCTGATATTATATGTCTATATGAGTGAGTATACCTTGTGTGTCTTTCTGCCTCTGGGATGGCTCACTCAAGATGTTATTTTCCAGATCTCACCAAATACATACAAATTTCATAATTTTCTTGTTTTTTTATTGCTGAGTAATATTCCATTGTGTAGATGTACCACAATTTCTGTATCCATTCCTCCTTGGAGAGGTATCTGGGCTGAACATCTATGCAACAAATGCAAGGGCATTCACATTTGTAAAAGAACTTTAATAAAATTTAAACCACATATAGACCTCCACACATTAATTGTGGGAGATTTCAACTCCCCACTCTCAACAAAGGACTGGTCAACAAACAGAAACTAAACAAAGAAACAGTAATTCTGACAAAGGTATTGAATCAAACGGACCTCACAGACATCTACAGAACTTTCACCCACATACAAAAGAATTTAACTTCTTCTCAGCTCCTCATTCTGCAAAATAGATCATATAGTTTGTCACAAATCAAGACTCAACAGATATAAGAACATGGAAATAATCCTTTGTATCCTATGTGATCACCATGAAATAAAGCTGGACCTCAATGACAAAAACAGGAAAAGGCTTATACACAAATGGAAACTGAACAACTTGCCACTAAATGACAGGTGGGTCAGAGAAGAAATAAAGAAAGAAATTAAAAACTTCCTAGAATTCAATGAACATGAAGGCACAACATATCCAAACTTATGGGACCCAATGAAAGCAATGCTAAGAGGAAAGTTCAAAGCACTAAGTGCCTTCAAGAAGAAATTCTAAACACCTCATGCAAGCAACTTAATGGCTCACTTAAAAGCCCTAGAAAGAAAAAAGAAAAAAAGGGCCTACACCAAAAATGACTAGATGGATGGAAATAGTCAAACTCAAGGCTGAAAAGAATCAATTAGAAGCAAATAAATCATTTCAAAGAATCAATGAAACCAACAGCTGGTTATTTGAGAAAATCAACAATATAGACAAACCCTTACCCAAACTAAATAAAAGGCAGGTAGACACTATCCAAATCAACAAAATCAAAAAATGAAAAGGGGAATATAACCAAAGACACTGAAGAAATCCAAACAATAATTAGGACTTACTTTAAGAGCCTACATGCCACACAATTTGAAAATCTAATTGAAATGGACAATTATCTTGACCAATTCTACATGCAAAAGCTGAAACAAGACCAGATAAATCAATTAAATATCCTATAACCCCTAAGGAAATAGAAGCTGTCATCAAAAGTCTACCATGCAAAAAATAAAGACCAGGAACAGATGGTTTCAGCGCAGAATTCTACCAGACCTTCAAAGAAGAGCTAACTCCAATTCTCTTCAAACTATTCCACAAGATAGAAACAGAAGGAATGCTACTAAACTCATTCTATGAAGCCACAGTCACCTTGGCACCTAAACTTCACAAAGGCCCAACAAAGGAAGAGAATTTCAGGCCAATCTCCCCTATGAACATTGATGCAAAAATACTCAACCAAATACTTGCAAACAGAATACAAGAACACATAAAGATATCATCCACTATGACCAAGTAGGCTTCATCCCATGTATGCAGGGGTGGTTCAATATATGGAAATCCATCAATGTGATCCACCATATTAACAAACTGAAAGAAAAAATACATGATAATCTCCCTAGATACTGAAAAAGCATTTGACAAAATCCAACATCCATTCATGCTTAAAGCATTGGAGAGATCAGGGATAAAAGGCACATATCTAAACAGAGTAAAGGTGATATATAGCAAACTTACAGCCAACATCAAACTGAACAGAGAGAAACTTAAAGCACTCTCAATGAAATCAGGGACAAGACAGGGCTGCCCACTCTCTCAGTATCTCTTCAGCATTGTTCTTGAAGTCCTTGTGAGAGCAATAAGACAAATGAAGGAGACGAAGGGGATAGAAATTGGAAAGGAAGAAGTCAAAGTATCACTATTTGCTGATGATCTGATAGTATACTTGAGTGACTTCAAAAATTCTACCAGGGAACTCTTCCAGCTGATAACTCCTTAGATGCTGAAAAATCATTTGACAAAATCCAACATGCATTCTTGTTTACAGTAATGGAGGGATATACTAGAGAACTCCTACTGCTGATAGACACCTTCAGCAAAGTGGCTGGATACAAAATTAACTCAAAAAAATCAGTAGCCCTCCTGTATACAAAAGACAAAAGGGCCGAGAAAGAAATTAGGGAAACAACACCCTTCACAATAGCCACGAATGACATATAGTACCTTGGTGTAAATATAATCAAGCAAGTCAACGACTTGTATGAAAAAAATTTCCCAACCCTTGGCAGAGTGCAGGGAACCATATGAAAGAAGGGGAGTTAGTATGATATGGAAAGGATAGGAGCTCTACAAGTACCAAATATATCCGGGCACAGGGTCTTTTCTGAGACTGACAGGCAACGAAGGACCATCTATGGATATAACATAGAACTTCTGCTTGGATGTGGCCCATGGTAGCTCAGTAACGAAGTAGTTTTCGAAAGTAAGGGGAACAAGGACTATTTCTAACAGGATCTCAAGGGCAGGATCTTTGACCTCCCCCCCCCCAGGGGAGGAGCAGTCCTGTTAGGCCACAGAGGAGGACTTTGCAACCAGCCTTGAAGATACCTGATAAAACAGGCTCAAATGAAAGAAAAGGAGGTCCTCCCCTAACCATGGATTTGGAACAGGGAAAGGAGGAGACCAGGGAGGGAGTTGGGGAGGGAGAGGGAATGAGGGAGTGGGATACAGCTGGGAAACAGAGTTAACAGATTGTAAGTAAAAAGAAAAATAAAAATTAAAAAAAAAGAAAAAAAATTTCCAGTCTCTGAAGAAATAATGAGAAGAATATGTCAGAAGTTGGAAAGACCTCCCATGCTTACGGATTGGCAGGATTAATATAATAAAAATGGCCATCTTACCAAAAGCAATGTAAAGATTCAGTGCAATTTCCATCAAATTGCCAACACAATTTTTTACCGACCTTGAAAAAAAATTCTAACATTCATATGGAAAAACAAGAAATACAGAATGGCTAAAACAATTCTTTATATTAAAAGTCTTCAGGAGGTAACTCCATTCCTGATCTCAAGCTTTACTATAGAACAACAATATTAAAAACTGCATGTTACTGGCATAGAAACTGACTGGTGGATCAATGGAATTGAATAGAAGACCCCGACATAAATCCATACACTTCTGGACACCTGATTTTTGACAAAGATGCCAAAATCATTCAATGGAGAAAAGATAGCATCTTCAAAAAATTGTGTTGGTCTAAATGGATGTTTACATGTAAAAATATGAAATTGATTCATAGTTATCACCCTATACAAAACTAAAGTCCAAAATCCTCATGAAACTGACAGTCTTCTATTGAAACGAGAAACACTGTCATCAGAACAAATGAATGCCTAAAGATTGGGAAAGGATCTTCACCAACCCTATATCTGAAAGAGGATTAATATTCAGTATATATAAATAACTCAAGAAGTTAAACAGCAACAATTAATCATTTCATCCAATCAATTCATCCAATTAAGAAATGGATTACAGAGCTAAACAGAGAATTCTAATAGAGGAATATCAAATGGCAGAGAAAAACTTATAGAAATGCTCAACATCCTCAGTTATAAGTGAAAAGAACATCAAAACAACCATGAGATTTCAATTTACACCCATGAGAATAGCTAAGAACAAGAACTCATTTGACAACTCATGCTGGAGAGGTTGTGGAGAAAGGGGAACCCTCCTCCACTGCTGGTGGAAATGTAAAGTTTTTTTTTTTGGTAGGATGGCCATTTTATTATTATTATTATTATTATTATTAATTATTATTTTTATTTTTTTTCAATGCAGTTTATTCAGGAACCTTGAACAATCCTCGGACCCCGGGGAAAGCCAGCCCACAGCTTAAATAGCCTCTGGGTAGCCAACCCAGGCGTGCCACGGGGGCAATGCAGATAGGTCCACATACATGGAAGCAAGCCAGATCCTCGGCCTTAGCCAAATGTGGAGTTGTTCATGACAGAGAGCACTCACCATCGGGAAGGTGGAAGGAGGAAACCAGCTCCATCTTTAAGGCATAGCATTCCGCAGCTCTCTACAGTTCCCCCTTTTTGTTTTAGACGCATCAGGCAAGAGTAGAGGTCTGATCTCTGATATTAGAAATAAATTGGGACTTTGTACCGATGTTCATTTAGGTGTCATCCACCCGAAGAGCATCAGACCCGTCCAATACCTTTTTCTCAGAGGCGGGACCTGGGGCATCAACCCGCATGCAATCAGACATGCTCTTCTCTGGGTCGAAAGCGGCTGACCCTGAGTGCAGTGCTTAGCCTCCCATCCTGAGCGTAACATTTTAGCTTTTTATGGTATCCAACCATGCTTGGGGAGAATGTAAAGTTTTAAAACCACTCTGGAAAGCAATCTGGAGCATCCTCAGAAAACTAGGAATAGTGCTTCCTCAGGATCCAGCTATATCCTTCCTAGGTATATATCCAAAAGAGGCTCGTGTACACAATAAGAACATTTGCTTTAGTTCTTTATATATACTGTTTATTAGTCCTCTGTCACATAGAGGGTTGGTGAAGATTCTTTTCCAATCTGTATTCATTCATTTTGTTTTGATGACAGTGTTCTTTGCTTTACAGAAGCTTTTCAGTTTCATGAGGTCCCACTTACTGATAGTTGCTGTTAGAGCCTATGCTGTTAGTGTTCTATTCAGGAAGTTGTCTCCTGTGGCAATGAATTGGAGGCCCTTTCCACACTTTTTCTTCTAACCAATTCAATGTGTCATGTTTTATGTTGAGGTATTTGATCCATTTGTACTTTAGTTTTGTGCAGGGTAATGAATATGGATCCATTTGCATTTTTCTCCATGAAGACATCCAGTTAGATGAGCACCATTTTATGAAGATACTATCTTTATGCCAATGTATGGTTTTGGCACCTTTGTCAAAACTCAGGTGTCTGTAAGAATGTGGGTTTTTTTCTGGGTCTTCTACTTGGTTCCACGGATCCACCATTCTGTTTCTATTCCAGTACCATGCAGTTTTTATTACTGTTGTTCTATAGTACAGCTTGAGTTCAGTCATGGGATACCTCCTGAAGATCTTTTATTATAGAGTATTGTTTTAGCACTTCTGAGTTTCTTGTTTTTCCATATGAAGTTGAGAATTTTTCTTTCAAGGTCTGTAAAGAATTGTGTGGGTAATTTGTTAGGAATTGCATTGAATTTGTAGATTCCTATGGGTAAGGGGGTCATTGTTACAATGTTAAGCCTGCCAAGCCATGAGCATAGGAGATCTTTCCATGTTCTGATATCTTCTTCTTATTCTTTCTTCAGAGACTTGATTTTTTTTTTTCGAACCAAGTTACTTTAAGTATTTGAACAACTACAAGAACAAATCAAAGATACCATTCACTATGACTAAGTAGGCTTTATCCCAGGTATTCAGGGGTGGTTCAATACTGGGAAATCCATCAATGTGATCCACCATATTAAGAAAATGAAAGAAACAAAAAAACACATGATAATCTCTTTAGATGCAGAAAAGCATTTAACAAAATCCATTATCCTTTCATGTTTAAATTATTGGAGAGAACAGGAATACAAGGCACATATCTAAATACAGTAAAGGCAATATAAATCAAGCCTATAGTCAGCATGAAACTAAACTAAGGGAAAATTAAAGCCATCCCACTGAAATCAGGGAGAAGGCAAAGCTGCCTACTCTATTCGTATCTCTTCAACATACTTCTGGAAGTCCTTGCTAGAGCAATAAGACAATTGAAGGAGATAAAGAGAATACAAATCAAAAAGGAAGAATTCAAAGTATTACAGTTTGGAGATGATTTGATATATACTTCAGTAACCCTGAAAATTCTACAAGGGAACTCCTACAGGAGACACTTTCAGCAAATGGCTGGATACAAAATTAACTCCATAGCTCACCTGTATACAAAAGACAAAAGGGCTGAAAGAGATATTAGGGAAACATAAGAAAATATATTATCTATCAAGGCTATATATTTTAAACCTATCCAGATATTTCCTCACTGGGGACTCCACATGTAAATTGATGAGCTTCAATAGGACAGTGCAAGTCACCAGGAAGTAGAAAAATGATGGAGGTACTTCTAGGCTAAAAGAACGTTGCTATCCTGAAAGTTTGTCATTCAATACAATGACTAAAGTCCCAGAAACTTCCAAAGACTAAAGAATAGGACTAACAATCTCCTTTAGGGAAAATGTGGAATATTTCATTAATGGAGTATTATTCAGCTAAGAAAATGACATCGTGATTATTTTCAGGCAGATGGATGAAACCAGGAAAAATCATCCTGGTCGAAGTAACTAAAATGCAGAAAGACAAATATGGTATGTATTTACTTATTAGGAGGTTTCCTAATAGTGGGGGATTAAATATCAATAGGCCATCTAGTGACCAAACCAGTTTTCCACTAGGGGGATTAGATAGTTATTTGTGTTGCTGGGCCAGGGCATTCTATAGAATTTTTCAGGCAAGCCAGGCTGTTATTAAAATAAGTTGCTCTCTGATCTCAGCTGATAAATCATGAACATAGATCAGCCATGTTCTTGGATCCACAAAGATGCTTCCTTCTGCATCCAACAGGATTGAATACAGAGACCCACAGTCTGATATTATGTAGAGAGAGACCTTAAAACATTTGTCTCTAAATGTGATTCCAATATGAAATTCTCCCTCCCCTTAGAGCTCTGGGAAGCCTGCAGGAGAAGAGGCAGGAAGAGGGTCATAAGTAGAGGGAATTGAGGAAATAAGGAGAACAATGCCCTGAGAATAAGGCTGTAGAGGAAGATGTTGCAGCTAGGCTTGATGATACCTGATAAGCAAGGTATCATCATATAGAAGGATGAGGAGGACCCCACCTATCAGGGAACTAGAAAAAGGGCATTGGTATAGAGGAAGGAGGGTGGGTTTTGAAAGAGAACAGGGATGGAGCAACAGAGGGGACGGAATTGTAATAAATAAATACATAAGAAAATCTCTGTACAAAGTGATGAAGTATAGAGCTCTTCAGGTTTGTTTGCCTCTTCTTGGGGATGGTACAAGTGTGCAGCAATGATGAACTGTTTTCTTTCTATTTTCCCTGCTCTCAAAGACTCAAATCCAGGAAAACAAAGACACTGCCACCCTATTATATCAATAAGAATGTGAAGGTACATTAAAGTGTACATGTGTAACTCTTAGTTCAAAATCACATCTTGGAAATTTCATATCCAAGACCACAGTATGAGAGCACCTTCTCTTTTCATACATTCCCCTTAATCCCATATTGCTTTGAAGCTTCTTTAAGTAGTAAGCTGTCCAATTAAATAAAGAAATATTAAAGTTTCATTTCCTCTCTGACACTGTCACAGTGGTAAACAGGAATAAAGTTGTGGGATCTGCATAAAGGGATGAGATAAACAATTTTGGGTTTCGCAAGAAAAAGTAAAGTATACACAGGATCAGAGATACTGAACACTGAGGAAAGATTGTTTACCCATCTCCATGGAAACCTCAAGATTCTCGCAGGTGCTGATTGATTGATAGGGAAAATGATCTCATGCAACAGGTGAAATCCAGTAGACTTTCAGGAACTAGTTATTAAAAGGGTCAAGTTGACATTAAGCTTGAGAGAAAGTCTGAGCAGCCCTATATGACTCAGTCATGGTGGCTGAAAGGACAGTTCCTGTGTCCAAGACTCCTAATTCAGGAAAAATGTCACATATTTCTTTCAAGAGCTCATTAATAAAGTCAAGTATCTTTGACGTGTGACTTTCACATTATCACAGATTTCATTATTATTTGTTAAATGGACAGATATTTCCTCACCCTGTCAATTACTTCCTGGCAAAACACTCCCTGAACAAGGCAATTCTTTGAACAAAAAGCATTTAATTAGAACCTTCTTTATATTTATACAGAGACCATCCAGAATGTCACATCAGCTAGCACATCTTGTAATTCTTCAGCACTTCTGAAAACTTCACATACTGAATCACATGCAGCAAGCAGAGACAGGGAGATTGAGAGAGACAGGGTGAGAAAGAGCTAGAGAGACAGATTGAGAAATAGATGAGAACAACAGAAACAAAGATATAAAGTGTCAGAGACCAAGCAACAGAGATTCCATTTTTTCTGGTTGATTGGCATATCAACATCAATGCACACCCTCCTATAATATAATTCCAATAGGAATATATTATGTAATATAATATATATTATATATAATTCCAATAGGAATTATATTATCTAACAAGGACATAATTATTAACCCATACCTGATGTTTCTTTACTAGGGATACAACATCTGAATAGATGAACTTCAAGTGGATATTTCAACTCAAAAACTAGAAAGTAGAAAAAATGGAGGGAATTCTAGGCTTAAAGAACTTTGTTATCCAGATAATTTGTAATTCAGTATAATGATTAAAACCCCAGCAACTTCCAAGGTCTACAGAGCAGGACTAACATTCACATTTGGGGAAAATGTGGAATATTTCCTTAACAGAGTATTATTCAGTAAAGAAAATGACATCATGATATTTTCAGGCAAATGTATGAAACCAGGAAAAATCATCCTGGTTGAAGTAACTAAAATGTAGAAAGACAAACATGGTATATACTCACTTATTAATATATATCTTAATAGTGTGGGATTAAGTTCCAAAAGGCAATCTATTGTGAATACCAGTCTTACCCTAGGGTGGTTAAGTGGCAGTTAATTGAATTGTTCGGCCAGGGCATACTATGGAAATTTTCAAGCAACCCAGGCTGTTGTTATTAAAATATGTTGCTCTCTTCCCTCAAGTGATAGATCTGTGCTATGTTCTTGGATCAACAAGGATTTTTCCTTCTGCATCAAATGGGATTGCATAGAGAATCCCGCAGTCTGATATTGTGTAACACTAAGCTCTAAATGGGATTTCCCTATGAAATTCTCTCTCCTCAGTTCAGATAAGCCTACAGGAGAGGAGCCAGGAAGAGTGTCATAAGTAGAGGGAATTGAGGATACAAGGAGAACAACCCTCTGAGAATCAGACCACTGAAAAAAAAATGATGCAAAGAACCTTGATGAGACCTGATGAACTATTGTTAGAGAGAAGGTTTGGAGGACCTACCCTATCAATGAAAAAGAGAAAGGCATAGGGATAGGAGAAGCAGTGTGGGTGGGACTGGAAGGAGAAGAGGAAGGGGGCATCAGAGGGGAAACAAAGTGAACAAATTGTAATAAATAAATACATCAGACAAACTGTGATAAAAGTGATGAAGTATAGAGATTTGCAGGGACTGATGGCTGCTTCTTTGGGGTTTTACCAGAGTACAGCAAGGGTGACTATTTTCTTTAACAGACTCCCATCATTTTTCAATTAGTATATGATGAACACATACTTCTATTAATGTATTTTAAAGAAAACCAAATTTTTAGTGTGACCCATGGTAGGAATTTGAACCTGGGAGCAATGGAAAAGCAGTTTATGTATATTATATGAAAGTCCCATGTAAGCAATAAAAATAATATGGTGACAAAATTTATAATGACTTTTAACATAAAGAAAAAGAGGAAAACATGGAGTTAGTCAGTTGGCATGGAGCACGTCTCGCCCCTGGGGGCAATGGTCTCCTGAACCTACTCAGACCTCGGACACCACCACTGCTAGTTCTAGAACTGATGCAGGATGTTCCAACGAGGGGTTAAGGCTTCTCATAATATTTCCTATAAGCCCACACCTGTTTGTCTATATCCCCCATTTTTATTCATTATTAGCCAGATAGAGCCAAGTAATTGTGGTAATGATACTTGCTTTTTTGCCCAATGCTGGAATGCTAGTAAATTTAGGTATGCCCTGGTTACTCGCATGCCTCACTGGGTGCCTGTGCCCATTGATGCCCCTCACGCTATGACTCTTTTCAGACAGAAAAGGGATCTTGGAACTACAGCCACCATTGTTACTACCATCTCATTGACGGCTGTTGGAGCTACCACCAGGGCATTAGCCATGAGTCATACTGGGCAGACTGCTCAGACCCTGAATAATCATTTAGCCAATGTAGCTCATGCCTTAGTTGTACATAAAGGAATTAATGCTCAACTAAAAGGAAGCTTGATGGTGGTCAATTAGAGGATTGACCTCTTGCAGGAGCAAATTGATACCCTATGGCAAATCGCTCAACCTGGCTGTCAATGAAAGTATGCTGGACTTTGTGTCACTAGCATACAACATGAGAATTTTTCCTGTGCTGCAAATCTGTCTAAACAATTGTTGAGCTATATTTTAGGTAATTGGACTAGAGAATTCGATACTACGATGGAGCAGCTGAGAGTGGCCATTGTCACAGTAAATTCTACCAGAGTGGACACAGGACTAGCCACAGGATTATCAACATGGATTGCTGCAGCCATGAATCATCTGAAGGAATGGGTGGGCATGGAGTGTTAGCAGGCCTTCTAGTGTTGGTCTCCTTGGTTTGCCTGTGGTATATATGCAAGATTAGAGTCTCACAACAGTGTGATGCAGCCATTATCATTCAGGCCTTTACAGCCATTGAAGCAGGACATTCTCCCCAAGCATGGTTGGATACCATAAAAAGCTAAAATGATACGCTCAGGATGCGAGGCTAAGCAGTGCACTCAGGGTCAGCCGCTTTCGACCCAGAGAAGAGCTTGTCTGATTGCATGCGGGTTGATGCCCCAGGTCCCGCCTCTGAGAAAAAGGTATTGGACGGGTCTGATGCTCTTTGGGTGGATGACACCTAAATGAACATCAGTACAAAGTCCCAATTTATTTCTAATATCAGAGATCAGACCTCTACTCTTGCCTGATGCGTCTAAAACAAAAAGGGGGAACTGTAGAGAGCTGCGGAATGCTATGCCTTAAAGATGGAGCTGGTTTCCGCCTTCCACCCTCCCGATGGTGAGTGTTCTCTGTCACGAACAACTCCACATTTGGCTAAGGCCGAGGATCTGGCTTGCTTCCATGTATGTGGACCTATCTGCATTGCCCCCGTGGCACGCCTGGGTTGGCTACCCAGAGGCTATTTAAGCTGTGGGCTGGCTTTCCCCGGGGTCCGAGGATTGTTCAATGTTCCTGAATAAACTGCATTGAAAAAAAAAAAGAAAGAAAAAGTTCTGCTAATGAAGGCAGGGTTTGACTTTGTAAAGCATGCTTTTCAGGACTCATTATTAATGTCACAGAGAATGCTAGCCATGAACTAGTGGTTACTCAGCTACCATAGAGTCAGGTGGCACCTCTGAACAAGCAGTCCTGGTACTAACTACATTTAGAGATTTTGTCTGGAAGACAAGAGCAAGAAAAACAGCTGCTCTTGTGTCCTAGGCACATAACATGGACAAATTTCTCTGTCCTGAAAATCCTGTTTTAATTGTTAACCCCAGGAACAAGAGGATTTCTCCCTGACCACTGAGTAGGACACAGCTGCCAATCCAGCCAGGTCAACCAACATAACCCTGCTCGTAGACAGTGACAACACTATTGTGGAACAGCACCAGCTGTCAAACAGTTCTTTTTCCCTGAAGTTCTCTTTTTACATACACTGATCTTTCACTGTTTCAGCAAAAACAGTCCCAAGAATTGTCTGGTTTCCTTCTGTTTTCCCTGCTCTTAAAGACTCAATATCCAAAGGAATACTGGGCCCAGCTTGCCTATTATATCTGTGAGATTGTGAGTGTGCAAGTAACTACTCAGTTCAAAGTCACAACCTAGGAAATTTCAGATGTCATACCACAGTAGGATACCACCTTGTCATTCCACTTAATCCCACATCACTTTGAAGCTTCCCTACTAAAGAAGCTATGCAATTGAATAAACGTTAAATTTTTATTTCCTATCTAAAATTGTCACAGAGGTAAACAGGAGTAAACATGTGGCATCTGGATAAAGGAATAAGATAATGGCTTGTTGGGTTTCACAATAATATGTCAGCTGTGCACAGGATCAGAGATAGTGTACACTGAGGAAGTTTGTTTACTCATCTCCAAGTAAACCTCAAGATTCTCTCAGGTGCTAATTGGTTGAAAGGAAAAATGATGTCATGCAACATGTAAGAATTTCAGGAGCCAGTTATTAAAAGGGCCAAGTGGACAGTGTGCTTGAGAGAAAGTCTGAGCAGCCCAACATGTTTCAATCTGGGCAGCTGAAAGCACCCAACACAGAGATGACAGTTCCTGTGTCCAAGATTCTTAGTTCAGCAAAAGTGTCACATATTTCTTCCTAGAGGTCATTAATAATGTCATGGGTCCTTGACATTTGACTTTCAAATTATCACAGATTCCAGTATCATTTGTTAAATGCACAGATATGTTCTCAGTCAGTGAATTACTTCCAGGGAAAACACTCCCTTACCAAGGCAAATTTTAGAAAAGAAAGTTTTTAATTGTGACCTTGCACATATTTTTACAGAGATCTTCCAAGATGTCATGTTAGCATTTAATCATCTTGTTGTTGTCCTTCAGCAGAAGTAAGAGCTTTTTATACTGAATCACAAGCATCAAGCAGAGAGAGATAGGCTGAGAGAGAAAGAGCTAGAGAGACATTTTCAGAAATAGAGAGACCAAGACCAACTGAAACCAAGATATAAAATGATAGACTGAGATGGAGAGACTCCATTCCATATGGCCACAATCATTGGCATATTAACCTCAAAGCACACTCTCCTATAATATAATTCCAATAGGATTATATTATCTAACAAGGAAATACCTCCTAACTCTTCCAGACATTTCCTCACTGGGGACTAAATCTGTAAATAGATTAGTTTCAAGGGGACATTGCAATTAAAAAAAAAAAAAAAACAGGAATTAGAAGAAAATGGAGGGACTTCTAGGCAAAACAAAACAAAAAACATACTTATGCTGATAGTCTTTCATTCAAGAAAATGATTTAATTCCTAGAAACTTCAAAGGAGTAAAGAACAGCACTGATAATCTCCTTTGGGAAAATGTGAAATATTTCCATAGGGAATATTATTCAGATAAGAAAATGACATCATTTTATTGTTAGCCAAATGGATGGAACCAGGAAATATCATCCTGGGTGAAGAAACTAAAATGCAGAAAGAAAAATATGGCATGCATTTACTTATTAGGAGGACTCCTAATAGTGGGGGATAAAGTTCCAATAGGCCATCTATTGGAACCAAACCAGTGTTCCACCAGTGGGATTGGGTGGCAGTTAATTCAGTTGTTGGGCCTGGGCATCCTCCAGAAATTTTCAAGCAACCCAGGCTGTTGTTATTAAAAATATGTTGCTCTCTGCTCTCACCTGACAGATCAGGGCCATGTTTTTGGATCCACAGAGATGTTTCCTTCTGTATCAAATCAGCATGCATACAGAGACCAACAGACCAATTTTATGCAGAGAGAAAACTTAAAACACCCAACTCTGTATGGGATTTCCCTATGGAATTTTTCCTTTCCTCAGATCTCTGGGAAGGCTGTAGGGGAGGAGGCAGGAAGAGCGCCATAACTACATGGAGTTGAAGACACAGAACAATGCCCTGAGAATCAGGCCACAGAGGAAGATGATGCAGCCTGACTAGATGAGATCTGATAAGCTAGGGTAAAATAGAAGTGGAAGGAGGATCTCCCCAATCAAGGAACTAGAGAAAGGGAATAGGGATAGAAGAAGGAGGCTGTGTAGGACTGGATGAAGAATAGGAGGGGGCAGCAGAGGGGATACAAAGTGAACAAATCATAATAAATAAACACATAAGACAAACTTAGATCAAGGTGTTGAAGTATAAATATCTTCAGGACTTGATGGCTTCTTCTTGTGTTTGGTACAAGGGTTCAGCAAGAATGAACTCAGTTTTTTTAAGGGACTTGGCCAGTGAGACTCTTATCATTTCCAATCAGTATGTGAACAACACATAAACTGAAGTTTTTTAAAGAAAAAACAATTAGTGTGACAAATGGTAGAAATTTGAAACTATGAACAATGGAAAAGGAGTGTAATGTATATTGTATCAAATTTTCCAATTCCCACATACCCAACAAAAATAACATGTTGACAACTTTTACAATGACTTTTAATATGGAGAAAAGATTCTGTTAAAAGAGGGTGTAGTTTGAGTTTGTAAGGCATGCTTTCAAGGAAATCATTATGTAGCCTTGAAGAAGTCATTAACAAGTTATCGCATATCTGATGAGCAGTCCTGGCACTAACACTATGTTCAGACTGATGTTGGAGGACCACATCAGGAAACACAGCTCATTTTATGTCCTAGGTATGTAATGAGGACACAATTCCCTGTTCTGTATGCCCAGTTTTAACAATAAACCCTAGGACTGAGAGGATTGCTCACTGATCACTGAGTAGGACAGAGCTGCTGTTCTTGGCAGGTCAGCCAAGACAAACCTCTCACGGAGTGTTGCCAACACTAATGTGGAAAAGCTCCAGCTGTCAAATAATTTATTGGCTCTCAGTTCTCCTTTTATACTAACCTATCTTTCTCTGTTTCAGACAAACCAATCCCAGGAATTGTATAGTTTCCTTCTCTTTTTCCCTGCTCTTAAAGACTCAATACCCAAGGGAACCATAGACCCTGCCAACCTATTATGTCAATAAGAATGTGAAGGTACTGAGATTGCCGATAACTGTTCAGTTCAAAGTCAAAACCTAGGAAATTTCAGATCAAATACCACAGTAGGGGAACACCTTGTCATTCAGTACATTCCTCTTAATCCTACATGAATTTGAAGGTTCCCTACTTTGGAAGCTATAATATTAAGTAAACATTAAAGATTCATTTTCTACCTGACATTGTGACAGAGGTAAACAGGAGTAAAAATGTGGGTTCTGGATCAATGGATGAGATAAAGGCCTCTTGGATTTCACAAAAAAATCACATGTATACAGGATCAGAGATACTGGACACTGAGCAAAGTTTACTTATCTCCATGGAAACCTCAGGATTTTCTCAGGTACTGATAGGCTGAGAGGGATATTGATGTCATGCAACAAGTGTAAGACAGTAAGAGTTTCAGGAGCCATCTATTAAAATGGACATGTGGACATCAAATATGTGAGAAATGCTTAGCAGCCTTACGTGCCTAAATATGGGCAGCTGAAAGCACAACCCATAGATGAAAGATCCTGCATCCAAGACTCTTATTTCAGGAAAAGTATAACATTTTTTTTCAAGTGGTCATTATTAACATCACATGTCCTTGACATGTGACTTTGACATTATCACAGATTCCATTATAATTTGTTAAATGCACAGACATGTCCTCTGTCATGAAAATATTTACTGGAAAAAATGCTCCCTGTCCAAGGAAACTCTTTGAACATAGGTTTTCATTTGGGACCTTGCTTATATTTTTACAGAGACCATCCAGGATGTAACTTCAGCAAGCAGTCATCTTGTTGTAGTCCTTAAGCAGAACAGATAGCTTTTTATACTGAACCATAAGTGGTAGTCAGAGAAAGGGAGCCTGAAAGAGACAGACACAGAGAGAGCTAGAAAGACACATGCAGAAATAGAGACTGAGACCAACAAAAACAAAGATACAAAGTGACTGATACAGAGAATCCATCTTTTTGATCACTTTCATTGCCATATCATCAAAACAGTATGTCTGCTATAATGTAACTCCAAAAGGAATTATATTTTTTATATTTTTATTTTAATTTTTATCATTTACACTTTATTCACGTTGTATACCCCCATAACCCCTCTCCCTTCCAATCCCATTTTCCCACCCCACTTGTACACGCATGCCCCTCCCCAACTCCACTGATAGGGAGGTCTTCCTCTCCTTCCTTCTGATCCTAGTCTTTCCAATCCATTCAGGAGTGGCTTGATTGTCTTTCTCATTGACCTGGTAAGCCTGCTCCCTCAACACGGTGATGTTATCCAAGAGCAGGCCAATCACATCATGTCAGAGGCAGTGTATATTCCCATTACTATGGAATACACTTGGACACTGAATTGCCATGGTCTACATATGTTCAGGGTCCTAGGTTATCCCAATGCATGGAATGTGATTAGAGTATGAGTCTCTTGAAAGACCCCTGTGCTCAGATTTTTTGGTTCTGTTGTTCTCTTTGTGGAGTTCCTGGCCTCTCTAAATCTTATAATTTCTCTCATATTTCACTAGAGTAGATGCACTCTGCCCAACAGTTGACCATAAATCTTAGCATCTGCTTTGATAGTCTGCAGGGCAGAGCCTTTTAGAGTCCCACTGTGGCAGGCTTCTAACTTGTTCACTGTTTTCTCCTTCTTCTGATGTCCATCCTCTTTGCTTTCAGTATGGGGATTGAGCATTTTAGCTAGAGTCCTCCTATTTGATTAGTTTCTTTAGGTTTGGAGATTTTAGTTGTTTTACATTACATGTCTATATGAGTGAGTGTATGCCACGTGTGTCTTGATGCTTCTGGATAGCTCACTCAGAATGATCTTTTACATTTCCCACCATTTACCCACAAATTTCATGATTTCCTTTTTTTTATTGCTGAGTAATATTCCATTGTGTAGATATACCACAATTTCTGTATCAAATTTTCATTGGGGGGGGGCATCTGTATTGTGTCTAGGTTCTAGCTATTACAAATAAAGCTGCTACAAACATGGTTGAGCAAATGTCCTTATTGTGTACTTGAGAATCTTTTGGATATGTGCCTAGGAGTGGTATAGCTGGATATTGTGGAAACACTACCTATTTGTCTGAGAAAGAGACAGATGGATTTCCACAGTAGTTGTACAAGTTTACATTCCCACCAGCAGTAGAGAAGTTTTCTACTTTCTCCACCTTCTCATCAGCACTTGTTCTCACTTGAGTTTTGATCTTGGCTATTCTGATTGATGTAAGGTGAAATCTCAGGGTTGTTTTGATTTGCAATTCCCTGATGGCTAATGACATTGAGCATTTCTTTAAGTATTTCTCTGTCATTCAATATTCCTATATCGAGAATTACCTGTTTAGCTCTGTTCCCCATTTTTTTTCTGTTTTTTTTTTTTTCAATGCAATTTATTCAGGAACCTTGAACAATCATCTGACCCTGGGGAAAGCCAGCCCACAGCTTAAATAGCCTCTGGGTAGCCAACCCCAGCGTGCCATGTGGGCAATGCAGATAGGTCCACCTACACGGAAGCAAGCCAGATCCTCAGCCTTAGCCAAATGTGGAGTTGTTTGTGACAGAGAGCACTCACCATTGGGAAGGTGGAAGGCGGGAACCAGCTCCATCTTTAAGATTCGGCATTACACAGCTCTCTACAGTTCCCCCTTTTTGTTTTAGATGCATCAGGCAAGAGTAGAGGTCTTGTTGCGAGCTGCGTGATCGTCTGGCCAGCAAGAACGCATGCAGACAACAGGATCCTTCTGCAGCAGGCTTTATTATATGAAAGGAGGAAAACCCTGAGCCCTGAAGTGGCACTGTTTATATAAGCCCTGCTCGCACCAGAGTGGTGTGAGATGATGTATCATTCCCTGATTGGCTGCTCACCCATGGTGTGAGATGACGTATCATCCCCTGATTGGCTGTTCACCCATCACCCCATATGAAGCCCCGGGCTGGGCTCGTGATGACAGTTGCCCAACAGTCATAACAGTTTACCAGTTTTGAGGGCGGAAGCCAGCACCATGGCAACCAAACCCTGGCTCTCCACAAGGTCTGATCTCTGATATTAGAAATAAATCGGGACTTTGTACTGATGTGTCATCCACCCAAAGAGCATCAGACCCATCTGATACTTTTTTCTCAGAGGCGGGACCTGGGGCATCAACCCGCATGCAATCAGACAAGCTCTTCTCTGGGTCGAAAGCGGCTGACCCTGAGTGCACTGCTTAGCCTCGCATCCTGAGCGTAACATTTTGGCTTTTTATGGTAGCCAACCATGCTTGGGGAGAATGTCCTGCTTCAATGGCTGTAAAGGCCTGAATGATCATGGCTGCATTATGCTGTTGTGAGACTCGAATCTTGCATATACACCACAGGCAAACCAAGGAGACCAACACCAGAAGGCCTGCTAACGCTCCCATGGCCGCCCATTCCTTCAGATGATTCATGGCTGCAGCAATCCATGGTAATAATCCTGTGGCTAGTCCTGCATCCACTCTGGTAGAATTTACTGTGATAATGGCCACTCTCAGCTGCTCCATCGTAGTATCGAATTCTCCAGTCCAATTACCTAAAATATAGCTAGACAATTTGTTCCCCATTTTTTAATTGGATTACTTGATTTGTTGATTTTCAACTTCTTTAATTCTTTATATATACTGGATATTAGCCCTCTGTCACATAGAGGCTTGGTAAAGATTCTTTCCCAATCTGTATGTGTTCATTTGTTTTGATAACAGTGTCCTTTGCTTTACAGAAGCTTTTCAGGTTCATGAAATCCCATTTACTGATTATTGTTTTTAGAACCTGTGCTGTTGGGGTTTTGTTCAGGATGTTGTCTCTTGTGCCAATGAGTTCAATACTCATCCTCACTAGTTCTTCTAACCAATTTAATGTGTCTGGTTTTATCTTGAGATCTTTGATGCACTTGGACTATAGTTTTGTGCAGGGCGATAAAAATGAAAATACTTGCATTTTTCTACATGTAGACATCCAGTTAAACCACCACCATTTGTTGAAGATGCTCTTTTTTACATTGTATGGTTTTTGCATCATTGTCAAAATTCAGGTGTTCATTTGTGTGTGGATTCATTTCTGGGTCCTCTGTTTGTTTCCACTGATCCACCATTCTGTTTCTCTCCCAGTACTGGGCAGTTTTTATTAATGTTGCTCTGTAGTAGAGCTTGAATTAAAGGATGGAGATATCTCCTAAAGACCTTTTATTGTAGAGGATTGTTTTAGCAAATCTGGGTTTTTTTGTTTCTGTATGAAGTTGAGAATTTTACTTTCAAGTATTGTAAATAATTGTGTTGGTAATTTGATGGCAATTGCTTTTGGTAAGTTGGCCATTTGCTATGTTAATCCTGCTAGTCATGACTATGGAAGATCTTTACATTGTCTGATATTTTCTTCTAATTCTTTCTTCAGGGATTTGATTTTTTTTCATATAAGTCTTTGACTTGCTTGGTTAGGGTCATACTGAGGTACTTCATGTCTTTGACCAAATACAAGAACACATCAAAGATATCATCCACTATGAACAAGTACACTTCATCCCAGATATGCAAGGGTGGTTCAATACACAGAAATCCATCAATATGATCCACCATATTAACAAACTGAAAGAAAATTAAAAAAAAAACACATGATAATCTCCTTAGATACTGAAAAAGCATTTGACTAAATTCAACCTCCATTCATGTTTAAAGCATTGGAGAGATGAGGGATAGAAGGCATACATCTAAGTACAGTAAAGGCAATATACAGCAAGCCTATATTCAACATGAAACTAAACTGAGAGAAACTTAAAGCAATCCCACTGAAATCAGGACAAGGAAAGGTGGCCCACTGTTTCCATATCTCTTCAACATAGTTCTGGAAGTCCTTACTAGGGCAATAAAATGATTGAAGAATATCAAGGGATAGAAATGTGAAAAAAAAAGAAGTCTAAGTATCACTATTTACACATGATATGATAGTATACATCATTGACCCCCAAAATTCTACATGGGAACTCCTACAGCTGATATACACCTTTGGGATAGTGACTGGATACAAAATTAACTAAAAAAAAAAAAAATCAGTAGTCCTCCTGTATACAAAAGACAAAAGGGCTGAAAAGAAATTAGGGAAACAAAAGGAATCATATTATCTAAAAAGGCCATACACCTAACCCTTCCCAGATAAACATATAAACAGTTCCATGTTAGACCAGGGTTGTGTATGGTTATATTCAGATCATTCTTAACCATTCTATAAAATATATGCCTAGCTGCCAATACCTAAATAAATGATTTAATGCTGTTTTTTACTGGTCTGTAGATATGGTACAGCCAGAATAGTCCATTATTGCTGAGGGCTACAGGCTAAATTTAGTTTTCTGTTTAATACTAAATAAAACTATTGTCCTTTAATTTTTTGCTGTTAAGTTTTAATACAATATGGTAGGATTAATAAGGTTTGTCAGCCCCTTTATAAATTATGTTTATTTAAAAGTTTTGCTTTGATATTTTTTAAAAGAGCAGATTTAAAGTTATGCTAAAGATTATAGTTGACAAAGATTGAATTTTTAGATAGTCTCTTTGTTTAGGTTTTATTTTTTTAAGGTTGAATCTGAAATGGGTAGTCATAAAGTTTGTCTATTTATATCTACCTAAAATTTGGTTCTAAAACATACATTTAAAAATGCCAAAATTGAGTTTATCACATCCTATTTTATAAGATGAAGTTTTGAGAAGATGATAAATATAGACAAAGAGTAACTCAAATATGCTTGCCCTCAGACTTGTCAGAGGTCTGATAAATATGGCATTTTAACATATGTAAGCTTATTATGGCAGAGTCAAACCTGTTGAGACACAAACAACAAATTCATTCAGTTTTTATAGAAGCAACCTATAATTTTTCCATTTAAAACAAAAGTTAGCCCAATTGTTGATAGTTTAACTGTGTTTACTGATGGTTCATTATCTGGTGTTGCTGCCTATGCCTATCAAAGTAAAACAATATCTTCTCAAGTGTCTAATACATCTGTGCAAACAGCAGAGATATCTGTAGTATTGACGGTGTTTCAAAGTTTTAATAAATAGTCTTTGAACATTTTTACAGATAGTGCACATGTAGCTCAGTCTTTGCCTAGGTTAGTGACTGCAGGTCAAATTCAGACATCATCTTCTCCTGCTGGAATTTAATTTTTATAAATTCAAAATTTGATACAAAAGAAATTTTTCAACTTCTTATAGGACAATTGAGGACTCATTCTAATTGACAGGACCCCTGTCTAAAGGGAATGCATTGGCAGATGAAATCACCAAAGTTTATTGTTCATAAATTAAAAAAAAGCACAGAATGCCCATAACAAGCATCATCTTAATAGTCAAATCTTGAGACTTAAATATAGATTGACTAAGGAACAGGCCCATAGTATTGCAGTACTTGTGCTCAATTTCAGGCTGTTCCTCATTTGGGAGTAAATCCTACAGGATTGGCTCCAATTCAGATTTGAAAACTGGATATTACTAATATTCCTGAATTTAAACAATTAAAATATGTACATGTTTGCATAGACACCTATTCTGCATTTATTTTTGCCACTCCTCAACCAGGAAAAGCCACAAAGAATGTTATTGCTCATTGTCTACCTGCTTTCAATATTCTAGCAATTCCTAAGCTATTTTAAACTGACAATGGAACATGATATAATAGCAAAACTTTTAAAAGATCTTGTCAACAGTTTCAAGTTTCTCATATAAGTAAAATAATCATCAAGGACAAGGGATTGTAGAACATGCTCACTAAACAATTAAGATTCATTTGCAGAAAACAGAGAAGGGGGAGCTAATCTTCTGGACACGTAAAAAGAAACATCTTTATCATGTTCTTTTCATTCTAAATTTTTAAAATTTGGATATGCATGGTAAATCTGAACCAGATAGATTTTGGCATACAGAAACCAAGTAAACTTTTGTTAAAATAAAATGGAAGGGATCCTTTAAGAAATGAATGGCATGGACCTGACACTGTACTCATATGAGGACAAGAAAAATGATGCAGCTCAATGGCTACTGGAACATCTGGTGTGACAAGTAAATGAGGAGTTTACTCCTGACAATGATAATGGTGTCAATAAAGACCCCTCCCGTCAAGATGACTGATTATGGGTGAATGTTTCTAATCCACCACTACTATATCCAGTTTCCTGGGGATGATCCAGAAGTCCTTGTTATGTCAACAACATTTGGCTACTGGGTTTCCCTGCTTTTGAAGGAACACAAGTAAAACAGACTCATAACTTTTTACGACTAGGAAGAGGTCATTCTCCTTACTTACCAGAGAGAGTATTCATCAGGATGGTTTACCAGTCTCCCCTGTCCAGGTCATACATCAGAATACCAACTACTCTTAAGGTGGCAGCTCAAGCCTCCCTTTACAACCAGGTGAAATGGAACACTGGCAGGATATTATTGTCCCTTCCTACAGGAATTAAGAATGACAGTCTTACATCTCTAGTGAGTTACCAACCCTGTGAGAAAGGGGATCAATGCATTTGTCCTCAATTGATGGTTCCTTGGACATGATGCATTAGAGAAATGCTCACCATCTACTCCAAGGACAATGACTCTACATTTACAATCATGGACTGGACTGGTCTATCATTAAGGGTAGTAAGAACTTGGCTCCTGGGTAAAGGCAGTCAAAATTCCTTTGTTTTAGAAACAGCTGTTAGTGGAGGATTTTAAGGACTTCAAATAAAAATTGCCAAAACTATGTATGGAAATTGGGGATGTGTTGGGATATATAGGCGTTCTCTCTGGGAATGCAAGGAGCTTTACTAAATTAACCAAGTATACTTCTGTTTGGGCATGTGTTAATCCTCCTTATTTACTGCTAATTGGAAACATTGCAGTAAGTCATTTTAAGGACAATGATATCTATTCAATTGCATGTGTATATTCCAATCTTACTAATTTTGTTAGTGCTGATAATAATGCTCTTTCAGTTGTTCAGTTGTTCAGTTGTTCAGTACTAGTTGTTAAGTGACTTGATTTTTTTTTTTATGATTCCTGTTAGGGTTTCTGATACTTGGTATGATGAAACAGAATTTAGTTAGACTCAGGTTCAGAATTACCTTGCTTGTATTTGGTCTAGGAAAAACTTCTCTTTGGACATGTTAATTTTGAGAAATAAGATCCATGACATAGAATCTTCCAATAAACCTAGGGTAGAATTGGCAAATACAGCCTTGGTTATATTTTCTAGCCTTTGGATGTGCTTTCCATCCTTTGACTCTGTGCTTAATTTGGAACTGACACTTGCTAGCCTGGCGGGTATGATTTTGTTGGCCTGTGCCTACCTTCCTTGTGTGTTACAGTTCCTTCTTCAACAAATTCAATGCATGCAAGTTCAGATACATGAATTTAAATTAAAGATCTCTAACAACCCCATTTGATATGGAGATCAGTCAATGATGTGTAAGACTAAAATTGTGTTTTTTCCAACCTAAGACAGAGACTCATAAAAATCACATCCAAGACCTTGATGACAAGTAAGGAAAAATACACATTTCACCAAACTAAGACAGGCTTTCCATAAAACAAAGAAGGGAGAACTGAAGGAATTTGTTAATTAGAATTCTTCCTCCTGACCTTGTCAATTGCTTGTTAATTGGAATTCTTCCTCCTGACCTTGTCAAATGCAGGTATTATCTAAGTTCCATTTCTCAGAGACCATCCTTGGTGGTCTCTGCAAGCAGGGCATTCTGAGCCTGAGAAATAGAAAGCAAACTCCCTTCAACCTTTGGAACCAGACAGAAAACTTTGTGTAACCTTGAGTGAAGTTTACACTAAATACACTGCCAAGGGGCACAGACAGGTTGCTACTGTGAAAAAAAAATGCTTATACCCTTTGCTTTATAAGTGTTGATTGCACGGTCAGTAAAGTGAGACTTGATCTGTCTTTTGTCCATTCTTTGCATCTCTGTCTCCCCATTTACACTCTCTTTTTCAGGTAGACACTGTTCAACTATCCAGCAGGACTGGTCACTTTACCTTCTCCTTTCCTGCTTTTAAAGACTCAATTTCCCAGTGACCCCTAGACCCTGCCAGCCTATTATATCAATAAGAATGTGAAGGGACATGTAGTCAGTACACGAGTAACTGCTCAGTTCAAAGTCACAGCTTAGGAAATTTCAGATCCAAGAGCACAGAAGGAGACCACCTTGTCATTCTATACACTACCCTTAATCTTATATCACTTTTAAGCTTCCCTACTAAGCTGACCATTTAAATAAACTCTAGAGTTTCATTTCCTTTCTGACATTGTCACAGACGTAAACAGGAGTAAAGGTATAGGATCTGGATAAAGGGATGAGATAAAGGCTTGTTGGGATTCACAGGAAAGAGTCAAGTGTGCACAGGATCAGAGATACTGGACATTGAGGAAAGTTTCTTTACTTATCTCTATGGAAACCTCAAGATTCTCTCAGCCACTGATTGGCTAAGAGGGAGAATGATGTCATGAAACAGGTTAAATTCAGTAAGTGTTTTAGGAGCCAGTTATTAAAATGGCTAAGGGGACAGCCTGCTTGAGAGAAAAGCTAAGCAGCCCTAATGCATCAATCTGGGCAACTGAAAGCACTCAAAGCAGAGAAGACAGTTTCTGTGTCCAAGACTCTTAGATCAGGAAAAGTGTCACATGTGTTTTTCAACTGTTCATTAATAAACTCACATGTCCTTGATGTGTGACTTTCACATTTTCAAAGATTCAATGATTATTTGTTAAATGCACAGATATGTCCTCAGTGAATTATTTACTCTGAAAATGCTCCCTGACCAAGGCAAATGTTTGAACAAAAAGCATTTAATTGGGACCTTTCTTAAATTTTTACTGAGACCATTAATGATGTCATGTCAGGAAGCAATCATCGTGTTGTAATCCTTCAGCACAACTGAGAGCTTTTCATCCAAAACCACAAGCATCAGGCTGAAAGAAGGAGACTGAGAGAGACAGAGATAGATAAGACCTAGAGAGACAGATTCAGAAATAGAGAGACTGAGAAAGACAGAAACAAATATATAAAGGGACAAGACCAAGAGACAGTGACTCCATTCTGTGCGGTCCTTTTAATTGGCATATCAACTTCAATGTACACACTCCTATAATATAACTTCAATAGGAATTATATTATCTAATAAGGCCATACCTTGTAACCCATACCAGACATTTCCTCACTGGAGATTCAACATCTAAATAGATCGTTTCAATTCAAATCATCAGACAGTGGAAGAAGATGGAGGGACTGTTATGCTAAAAGAACATAGATATCCTGAAAGTTTGTCATTCAATACAATAATTAAAGTACCAGAAAATTCCAAGTTCTAAAGAATAGGACTGACAATCTCCTTTAGGGAAAATATAGAATATTTCCATAACAGAGTATTCTTCAGCTAAGAAAAAGACATCACGACATTTTCAGGTAAATGGATGAACCCAGGAAATATCACCCTGAATGAAGCAACTAAAATGCAGAAAGAAAATATGGAATGTATTCACTTATTAAGAGATCTCGTTATATTGGGGTATAAAGTTTCAATAGCCTATCTACTGTGTCTAAACCAGTCTTCCTAGGTTTAGATTGGGTGACTAGGGAGATTGGGTGGCAGTTGATTGATTTTTTTGAGCCAGGGCATCCTACAAAAATTTTCAAGCTCCTAATCTGTTGTTATTAAAATATGTTGGTTCTCAGCCCTCAACTGATAGGTGAGTGCCATCCTCTTGGAACTACAGAGATGCTTCCTTCTGCATTAAATGGGATTGCATATAGAGACCCATAGTCTGATATTATGCAGAGACAGACCTTAAAACACGCAGCACTAAATGGAATTCTCCCTCCCCTCAGAGCTCTGGGAAGCCTGCAAGATGGAAGGCAGAAAGAGTATCATAAGAAGAGAAAATTGAAGACACAAAGGGAACAATGCCCTGAGAATCAGGCCACAGAGGAAGATGATGCAGCCAGCCTTGAAGAGACCTGATAAGCTAGGATCTAATAGAAGGGGGAGGAGGATCTCTCTTATCAGGGAACTGGAAAAAGTGTGTAGGGGTAGAAGGAGGTGGCTGGATGGAATTGGAAGGAGAAGAGGGAGGATGCAGAAGAAGGGATACCAAGTGAACACATCATAATAAATAAACACAAAAGAAAAACTGTGAACAAGGTGATGAAATATAGAGCTCTTCAGAACTGATGGCTTCTTGATGGTGGTGCCAGGGTTCAGCAAGGATGAACTCTGTTTTCTTTAAGGGCCGTGGCACTGAGACTGTCATCAAATTCCAATTAGTATATGAACAACACACACATAATTCAATTGAGGTATTTTACAAAAAATCAAATTTTTAGTATAAGCCACAGGTAGTAATTTGAATCTGAGAGCTATGGAAAAGGAGTGTAATGTATGTTATATAAAATTCATATATAATCAATAAAAAATAATATGTTGAGAACTTTTAAAATGACTTTTAATATGGAGAAAAGATTCCACTAGAGGAGGGATTGTCTTTATAAGGCATGGTTTCCAGGAACTCATTTTGTAACAGAGACTCCTATCTATGAACTACTGGTTACCCAGCTAACTCAGACCACATGAGCTCAGGTGGCATCTCTGAACAAGCAGTCCTGACACTAACACTATGTTTAGAGGATTTGTCTGGAGGACTACAGCAGCAAACACAGCTCTCTTGGCATATAACACCAAAACATTTTGCTTTCCTGATGGCCCAGTTTTTACTGTAAACCCCAGGAGCGGGAGGATTTCTCAATGACCTCTGAGTAGGACAGAGCTAACAATCGAGCTGGTCAGGCAAGGCAACCCTGCTCACAATGAGAGGGTTTCCAACACAAGTGTGAGCATCACCAGCTGTCAAAGTGTTTATTGCCCTTCAGTTCTTCTTTTATGTACACAGATCTTTCTCATTTTCACCCAAACCTGTCCCAGGAATTGTCTGGTTTCATTCTCTTTTCCCTCTTCTTAAAGACACACTACCCCATAGAACTCTAGATCCTGCCAGCCTATTATAGCAAATACAAGGTGAAGGTACATTTAGTCACTACGTGAGTAACTGCTCAGTTCCAAGTAACAACTTAGGAAATTTTAGGTCCAAGACCACAGTAGGAGACCACCTTTTCATTCTGTACATTACCCTTAACCCCACATCACTTTGAAGCTTTCCTACTTAGGAAGTTGTCCAGTTAAATAAACATTAAAGTTTGTTTACTTATCTCCATGGAAACCTCAAGATTCTCTCAGGCGTTGATTGCCTGAGAGGGAGAATGATGCCATAAAACAGGTTAAATTCAGTAAGTGCTTTAAGAGCCAGTTATTAAAAAGGGCCAAGAGGACAGTGTTCTTGAGAGAAAGGCTGAGCAGCCCTGCATCCCTCAATCTGGGTAGCTGAAAGCAGACAACTCACATATGATAGTACCTGTGTCTAAGACTTAGTTCAGGAAAACTGTCACATATTTCTGTTAAGAGGTCACTAATAGTCATGGTCCTTGACGTGTGTGTTTTATATTATCATAGTTTCCAGTATTATTTGTTAAAAGCACAGACATGTCCTCAGTCAGTGAATTACTTAGTGGGAAAATCCTCTCTGACCAAGGCAACACTTTGAACAAAAATCGTGTAATTGGGACCTTTCTTATATTTTAACAAAGACCATCGAGGATGTAATGTCAGCAAGCAGTCATATTGTTGTAGACCTTCAGCAGAACTGAAGGTATATACAGAACCACAAGCAGCATCTAGAGAAAGTGAGACAGAGAGAAAGAGCTAGAGGGACAGATTCAGAAATAGCGTGATCTAGACAGACAGAAACAAAGATATAATGTGATAGAGACTCCATTCTGTCTGGTCACTTTCATTGGCATATTAACCTCATAGCACACCCTCCTATAATATAACTCCAATAGAAATTATGTTATCTAACAAGGCCACACCTTATAACACTTACGTGACATTTGCTTACTGTGGACTAAACATGTAAATATATGAGCTTCTAGGAGACTAAGCAATTCAAAATCCCGAGAAGTAGAAGAAGATGGAGGGACTTCGAAGCTAAAAGAGCATAGTTTGACATTCAATACAATGATTACATTCCCAGTAATTTCCATGGACTAAAAAACATGACTGATAATCTCCTTGGGGAAAATTTCTCCTTGGGCAATATTTCCTTAATAGAGTATAAGGCAGTTAAGAAAATGACAACACAATGGTGTTATTTCATCACAATGCTATTATAACATTACAATGCTTACATGACAATACAATGCTATTATGACATCACAATGCTGTTATGACATCACAATGGTATAATGATATCACAATGCTATTATGACCACAAAATTGTATTATGACTTACAATGATACTATGACATCATTCTGCTATTCTGACATCACAATTATCTCATGACTTCACAAACGGATGACTTCAAAATGGTATTAGGACATCACAATTCTATTATGATATCACAATATTTCGCTACTTTTACATTGCAATGCTATTATGACATCACAAAGTATTAATACATGACTGTGGTGTGATTTCACAATGGAATTGTGTTATCAAAATACGATTATGTTTTCACAACAATATGAGTTCACATGATATTAGAACATCACAATGCTATTATGACATCTCCATGCTACTATGACATCACAGTCCTATGATGACCTGATTGTGGTATGATATCACAATGGAATATTGACTTCATATTGTAATTTGAAATCACGATGCTACTATAACATGACAGAGCAATTATGACACAGTGATATGACATAACAATGCTGTTATAAAAATCACAGGGCTATTATGACATCATAAATTTTTATGACATCACATCCTATCATGCTATCATAATAGTGTTAGGACATCAAAATGCTTTTATGACATCACAGTGATATAACAACACATTGCTATGATGACATCACAATGCTATGATGACATAAAAATTCTATTATGACATCACAATGTCATCATGATATCAGTATTCAATCATTACATCTCAGTGCTATTATGACAAAATGACGCTCTTATAATTTGACAGTGTTATGAGGTCTCAATGCAATTATGACATAACAATGATATTAGGACATCTCAATGCTATGACAACTTCACAATGCTATTATGTTATCATAATGGTGTTAGGATTTGATATGCTTTTATGATATAGTATCACAATTCAATAATGAGAGCAAAACTGTATTATGACATCACAATGGCATCATGACATCAATATTCATCATTACTTCTCTATGCTACTATGACAACACAATGAACTTATGACTTGGCAATGGTATGAGGTCTCAATGCTATTAACACATCACAATGATATTAATAAATCACAGTGCCTTTATGACATCACAGTGGTGTTATGACTTCACAATGCTCTTATGACATCACAGTGCTATTATGGTATTACAATGGTATGTAATCACAACTCTATGAAACATCACAATGTCATTATGACATCACAATGATATGACATCACTTTGCTTTGATGACATTACAATGGTATTATGATATCACGATGGCATCATGACATCAAAATTCATCATGGCATCCCAATGCTCTTAGGATATCACATTACTATTATACATCATTGCAATAGCACATCGCAATGGAGTTATGACATTGCACTGCTATGATGACTTCACAATGCTATGACATAAAAATGATGTTACGATATTACAATACTATGATAACATCACAAATTTATTACGACTTCACAGTGGTACTACAATATGATTGTAGTATGACATCAGAATAGAATTTTGACACCAAAATTATGTTATGATATCACAATGTTATTAGGACATCACAGTGATATAATAACACAATTGCTATGATGATATCACCATGGTATGATGACATAATAATATGACATCACATTGTTATGATGACATCAAAATTGTATTATTACACAAAGCTATTATGACACAATTGTACAACAATTCTATCACAATTGTATGATAACACAATACTATGATGACATCACAAAGATACAACATCACATTGCTATGATGACATCACCATAATATTGTGACATATCATGACATCAAAATTTATCATGACATCCCAATGCTATTAGTGTATCACAATACTCTTACAACATGATTGTGGAACCACATCACAATGGAATTATAACATTAAAATGCTATAATGACTTCACAATGGTATGACTTTACAATGATATTTGGACATCACATGATGATATCACGATGCTATTATGTTATCACAATGGTGTTATGACTTCACAATGGTATTATGACATTACCATGATATTATGACATATTATGACATGATTGTGGTATGACATCCCAATGAAATTTTGTTATGATATCACAAATATATTATCACATCATAATGTTATTATGACATTACAATGCTATTATGACTTCAAAAAGGTATTATAACATCACAAATGCATGACATCTAATTTCATCACAATGGCATCAAGACATCAAAATTCATCATGACTTCCCAATGCTATTATGACATTACAATGCTATTATTTCACAATGGTGTTATCACATTGCTATGATATTAGGACACCACATTGGCATCAAAATTCATCATGACATCCCAAAGCTATTATGACATCACATTGGCATTTTGGCTTCAAAATTCATCATGCCATCCCAATGCTATTAGGAAATTTTCGTGGCATGACTTCACAATGGAATTTTGATATCACAGTGCTATTATGGCATCAAAATGGCATTATGATATCACAATGGTATTATGACAAAATAATTCTATTATAAAATCACAATGCTATATGACTTCACATTCAGTATGATTTCAAAATGCTTTTAGGACATCATCATTCTATCATGACTTCACAATGCCATCATGATATCACAATGGTATTATTTCATCACAATGCTATTTGACTTGATAATGATATTATGATATATCAATACTCTTAAGACATTACAATGTGATGATATCCCAAGGGTGTTATCACATCACAATGCTATTATGACATCACAATCCTATGATAACATCACTGCTTATATGCTTTCACAATGGTGTTATGACTCCAAAATGATTTTATGACTTCACAATGTTATTGTGACATCACAATGCTATTATGACATCAAAATCCTATGATGACATCACAATGCAAAAATGATATCACAATGGAATTATGACATTAAAATTCATGACATTCCAATGCTAGTATATCATCCGAATGCTATTCTGACATGACAATGGGCTTATGACCTCAATATGCTATTATAACATCACAATTATATCATGACTTCACAAAGGTATTATTTTGCAATGATAGTAGGACATTCCATTTCTATAATGACTTCACAATGATATTAGGATATCACAATGCTATGATGATATCACAAAGCTATTATCACATCACAATGATAGCACATTGTGATATGCTATGATGACAACAAAATTATGTCGAGACTTCCCACTGGTATTGTTACATCACGAACTTATCATGACATCACAATGCTATTATGACATGATCCTGTTATGATATCAAAATGTAATTATGACATTACAATGCTATTATAACTTCACAACTGTATGACTTTATAATGTTAATAGGACATCTCAATGCTATGATGGTATAACAATGCTATTATGACATCACATGTTAGGACTTCACAATGTTATTTTGACATCACCATGCTATTAAACCATCATGATGTTACTGTAGAATGACATCACAAAATAATTGTAACATCAAAATGTATAATGACTTCACAAGTGTATGACTTCACAATAATATTAGGACAAAACAATGATATTTTGATATCACAATGGCATCAATACCTTCCCAGTGCTATTAAGACATCACAATCCTATTCCAAAATGCTTGTGGTTTGACATCACACTTGAATTTTGACATCCCAATGATATTATGACATCACAATGCTATTATGACATGATTGTGTTATGACGTCATAATGGAATTACATTACAATGCTAATATGACTTTACAACAGTATGACTTTACAATGATATTAGGACATCTTGATGCTGTGATGACATTACAGTGGTAATATGACTTCACAATTGTGTGACATTTCAGAGCTATTATGACACTATGATATGACATCACAAAGCTATTATGCCATCACAATGCTATTTTTATATCAACATGCTATTATTATATTACAATGCAGTGACACCATAACATTTAATATTACAAAGGAATTATGACATCACAATATTATTTTATCATTAAAATGCTTTTTGAAATCACAATGGTATTATGACTTCACAATGGTATTCTGACCTCACAATATTATTTCAAAATTAAAATGGAATTATGACATAACATAATTATTATGATATCACTATGCTATTATGACATCACAAAGCAATAATGACATTAGAATGGAATTATGATATCAGAATCCTATGATGACATCCCAATACTATTCTGATATTCCAATGGTATTATAACATCATCACAATTAAATGATATCCCAATGATATTAGGAGATCACAATGGTATCCATACATCACAATGGTATTATGATGTCACAACCCTATTATGACATCACAATTAAATGATGATATCACAATGCTATAATGATATCACAATGCTATGATGACATCACAATGCTATTATGATTTCACAACCAGATGACTTCACAATGGTATTATGACATTACAATGCTGTGATAATATCACAATACTATTATTTCATCACAATGCTTTAATGATATCACAGTGCTATTATGACATCAAAATTGTATTACTCCATGAAAATACTATGATGATATCATAATGCTCTCATGACATCAAATTGGTATTATGATATTACAATGATCTTATGGAATCACAATAGTATGACATTACAATGCTATCATGACATAACAATTCTATGAAGATATCACGACACTATTATAATTTCATAACCAGATGACTTCACAATGGTAATAAGACATTACAATACTCTCATGAGATCACTGTGCTATGATGGCATCATAATAGTCTTATTTCATCACAATGCTTTTATAACATCACAGTGATACTATCACATCAAAATAGTATTAAAACACCACAATACTATGATGATATCACAATGCTCTAATTGCATCGCAATGGTATTATAACATCACAATATTATATCACCATGATATTATGATATCACAATGCAATGATATCAAAATGGTATTATGATAATCCACTGGTATCATATCACAATGCTATGATGGCATCACATTAGTATTATGACATCACAATTTTACTATCCCATTCCAATGATAATATGACATCACATTGCTCTCATAAGATATCAATGCGTTAGTGACATCACAGTGATATGACATTACAGTGTTGTTATGACATCATAATTATCATTATGACTTCACAATGTTATTGTTAGGTCACATTGGGATATCATGACATCCCAATGTATTTATGATTTCACAATGGTATTATGACATCACAATAGAATTATAATTTTAACCATATTAGTATAACATCACAAAGTGATTATGATATCACAATGCTATTATGACACCAAATTTAAGGAATTTGAACTAAAGAAAATTGGGACCAGGTGGCACAGAGGTTAAGAGCATTCTTTACTCTTACAGATGTCCTTCTTCAATTCGCAGCAACCACCCTTTGGCTCACAACCATCTATAATGAGATCTGGTGCCCTCTTTTGGCATGCAGGCAGAACACTGTATGACTATATATGAGTAGATAGATAGATAGATAGATAGATAGATAGATAGATAGATAGATAGATAAAATAAAGTGTTGGTACACTGTTCTTTTGGAATGTACATTATTTACCCTTGTTCAATCAAATGCTGATTTCTGTCCCCCACTCTTGGGTTTCAATGCAGAAATTGCACTGTAATACTTATTCTATGCACCACCTGTCTCAAGTTTGTGTAAACGTGCCACCATTTGTTCTCTGTATTTTCAATAAAACAACCAGCTACAATGCTGAGCAATGGAGAGGACAGGGTGGGACATCCAGGCACATAGAGGGAGGAAAAGAAAAGAAGCAGGGAAGGAGAGGTGGAGAATCAGCAGTAGAGTTCTTGAAACTGTGTGGAGAGATGGACCATACCTAAGATATGACTACAAGCACGTATAATGAGTGAAATCTGAATGGTAGGAATCTATGTGGTCTTGGAAGTTTAGGATAGAATAACTATTGCCCAGCATTGTGCTCTAGGTTAATTAAATAAATCCCAGTTTCTGTGTCGTGATTGGGGTATCCAGCTGGTTTAGGAATAACTGCTGTTTAATCAAAAGAAATTTTAGTAGTAAATATTAAAAACTATCAACAAATGGCACCAAGCTAATCCAATTGTGATGTCAAAATTGCATTATTCTGTCATAGTAGGTAATTTTATTAATGACCTCTTGAAAGGAATAAGTGACACTTCCTGAACTAAGAATCTTGGATAGGAAGTGTCATCACTGGATTGTGTGCAATCAGCTGCCCAGATTGAGGTATGCTCAGGCTTTCTTTCAAGCAAGCTACGTCCTACTCAGTGGTCAGTGACAAACCCTCCTGGTCCTCATGTTTACAATTATACCTGGGCAGAAAAATGGGTCCATGCTAAATGCCTAGGATAAAAGAGCAGCTGTGTTTACATCAATGGTGCTCCAGACAAACACTCTAAAGGTAGTGTTAGTGCCAGGACTGCTGGTTCAGCAGAATCTTTTCTCCATTTTCACATTCATTGTACAAGTTGTCAACATATTATTTTTACTGATTATGTGGGAATTTCATATAATATACAACACACTCCGTTTCAATTGCTCCCAGGTTCAAATTCATAACCATGTGTCACATTAATTTTTTGTTGTTGTTGTTTAAAATACACCAGTTCAAGTATGTGTTGTTCATATAATCATTGGAACATTATCAAAGTCTCATTGCCAAGACCCTTAAAGAAAACTGAATTCAGCCTTTGCTGCACCTTCCAACCACCTCCAAGGAATCCATCAGGCCTGAAGAGGTCTATACTTCATCCCCTTGATGACAGTTTTTCTTGTATATTTATTTATTACAATTTGTTTGCTATTTATCACCTCTACTACCCCCTCCTTTTTTCCTTCCCATACCACCTACCCTCCTTCTTCTAACCTTTGCCCTTTCTCTAGTTCCCTGATAAGTGAGGTGGTCCTCCACCTTTTATCTGTCCCTAGTTTATCAGGAGTCTTCAAGGCTGGCTGCATCATCGTCCTCTGTGGCCTGATTCTCAGGGCATTATATTCCTTTTGTCCACAATTCCCTCTAATTATGATACTCTTCCTGCCTGCTCTCCTGCAGACTTCCCAGAGCTCTGAGTGGAGGAAGAATTTAATAAGGAAATCACATTTAGAGCTGGGTGTTTTAAGCTCTCTCTCTGCATAATATTGGACTGTGGTTCACTGTATGGAATCCCATCTCCGTGGATCCAAGAATATGGCACTAATTGATCAGTTGAGGGCAGAGAGCAATATATTTTAATAACAACAGCCAGGGTTTCTTGAAAAATTTTACAGCATACCGTGGTCCAACAACTGAATTCATTGTCACCCATTCATCCTATTGGGACACTGGTTTGGTCACAATAGATGGCCTATTGGAACTTTATACACCTCTATTTGGAGACCTCCTAATAAGTGAATACATACCATATTTGTATTTCTGCATTTTAGGTACTTCACCCAGGATGATTTTTCCTTGTTCCATCCATTTGCCTGAAAATATCATGATGTCATTTTCTTAGATGAATAATACTCTGTTATAGAAATATTCCACATTTTTCCCAAAGGAGATTGTCAGTCCTGTTGTAGACCTTGGAAGTTGCTGCGAATTTAATCATTGTATTGTATGAAAAAATGTCTGGATAACTATGTTCTTTTAGCCTAGAAGACCTTCCATCTTCTTCCAATTCTTGGTGTTTTAAATTGAAGGTCCCTTCAAGCTTGTCTATTTTCATGTTTTGTCCCCAGTAGGCAAATGTCAGGGAAGGGTTATAAGTTATGGTGTTATTATATGGAATTATATTATAGGAGAGTGTGCTTTGAGGTTGATATGCCAATGAAAGTGACCAGACAGAATGGGTCTCTGTCTCTTAGTCTCTGTCACTTTCTATCTCTTAGTCTCTGTCACTTCCTATCTTTGTTTTTGTCATGCTTGGTCTCTCTATTTCTGAATCTGTCTCTCTAGCTATTTCTATATCTGTCTACATCTCTCTGCCTGCTTCTTGTAGTTTGAAAAGCTCACAGTTCTGCTGAAGGACTGCAACAAAATGACTACTTGCTGACATGACACTCTGGGTGATCTCCGTAAAAATGTAAGTAATCAAATATTTTTGTTCAAAGATTTGCCCTGGACAGGGAGCATTTTCACAGTAAGTAATTCACTGACTGAGGACATATCTGTGCATTTAACAAATAATAATGGAATCTGTGATAATGTGAAAGTCACATGTCCATGACAAGTGACCTTATTAATGACCACTTAAAAGAAATATGTGACCCTTTTCCTGAACTAAGAGTCTTGGACACATGAACTGTCATCTCTGGGTTATGTGATTTCAGCTGCCCAGATTGAAGCATTTAGGGATTCTTAGCCTTTCTCTCAAGATTGTTGTCCACTTGGGCCTTTTAATAATTTGCTTCTGAAACTCTCACTGGCTTTGACCTGTTTTATGACATCATTCTGCCTCTCAGCCAATCTGCACCTGAGAGAATCTTGACATTTTCAAGAAGATGAGTAAATAATCTTTCCTCAGTGTCCAGTATCTCTGATCCTGTGCGTAAGTGATACTTTCTTGTGAACCCCAACAAGCCTTTATTTCATCCCTTTATCCAGATTCTACACCTTACTCCTGTTTACCTCTGTGACAATGTCAGGTAGGAAATGAAACTTTAATGTTTATTTAATTGGGCAGCATCCTAAGTAGGGAAGCTTCAAAGTGATGTGGGATTAAGGGGAATGTACCAAATGACAAGGTGCTCTCCTACTGTGGTCTTGGATATGAAATTTCCTAGGTTTTAGTTTGAACTGAGCAGTTAGTCCTGTACTCACTAAATCTACATTCACATTCTTATTGACATAATATTCGGGCAGGGTCTAAGGTCCCTTGGGGTATTAAGTCTTTAATGGGGAAAAAAGAGAAGAAACCAGATAATTCCTGGGATTCATTTGGCTGAAAAAGAGGAATATCCTGTAGGTAAAAGGAGAACTGAGGGGCAGTAAACTATTTAACAGCTGGTGTTATTACACACTAGTGTTGCCAACCCTCTATTAGTAGGGTTGCTTTGTCTGACATGGCTGAATTGGCAGCTGTGTCCTACTCAGTGGTCACTGAAGAACCCTCCTGGTCCTGAGATTCTATTTTAGTATGTTCCTTCAGGGCAGATAAATGGGCCCACGTTAAATATCTAGGAACCAAGAGAAGCTGTGTTTCCTGCTGTGGTCCTCCAGACAAACCCTCTAAATGTAGTGTTAGGGCCAGTAATGCTAGTTCACTGGTGTCACCTGAGCTCATGCAGGCTGAGGTATCTGGGTAAATAGTAGTTCATGGCTGAGATTCTCTGCTGTATAATGAGTTTCTGGAAAGCATGCCTTAGAAAGTCCTACTGTGCCCTCCTTAGCAGAATCTTTTCTCCATGTTAATAGTCATTGCAAAATTTGTCTACATATTATATTTACTGATTATATGGGAATTACATATAATATATACACTCTTTTTCCATTACTTACAGGTTCAAATTCCTACCCATGTGTCACACTATTTTTTTTTCTTTAAAATACATCAATACTAGTATGGGTTGTTCATCTACTAGTTGGAACATGATCAGAGTCTCAGTCTCTTGCTTAAAGAAAACTGAGTTCATCTTTATGGCACCATGGCAAAACCCACAAGAAGAAGTCATCAATCTTTATGATCTATATAGTTCACCATCTTGAAGACAAATTTTCTTATGTATTTACTCATTATGATTTGTTCACTTTGTATCACTTCTGCTGTCCACTCCCACTTTTCCTTCTAGTCCCACCCACCTCCTTCTTCTACTCCTATGCCCTCTCTCAACTTCCCTGATTGCAGAGGTTCTCCTCCCTCTTTTATCTGACCCTAGCTTATCAGGTCTCACCAAGGCTGTTGCATCATCTTCCTCTGCAAGCTGATTTTCAGGGCATAGTTCTCCTTGTGTCCTCAATTTCTTTACTTATGACACTATTCCTACCTCCTCTTCAGCAAGATCCCCACAGGTCTTAAGAGATAGAGAATTTTATAGGGAAGTTCCATTTAGAGCTGGGTTTTTTAAGTTCTCTCACTGTGCATAATATCGGACTGTGTGTCTCTTTATGGAATCCCATTTGATGAAGAAGGAAGCATCTCTTTTGATCCAAGAACATGGTACTGATCTATCAGTTGAGGGCAGAGAAAAACATATTTTAATAGCAACAGCCTGTTGCCGGAGCCCACCTGCAGAATCAAACAGTTCTTGAGTTGGGAGTGAAGATTAAAATTAATAAACTAACACAAAACACACAGGAAACTTTTTAAGAGGTTTCAGACTTGATCAGGCACTTTTTTATTGCAGAGATCTTTTAAGCCAGAGTAAAAACAGCTCAGAACAATGGGTTAAATTCACAAGGAGGTGAATCCAGGGGTGTGATCTTCATAAGATCAAGGTGTGATCTTCTCCTGTTGTCACAAACAAAAGGAGATGGACTTGCAAATTCTTCCCTGACTTCAGTGAAGGCCTGGTAAAAGCAGTCTTTCTGCTGAGATTTAAATATCAAAGCAGTTGCCAGATCCACGACTCCCAACAGGTCTCCCTTTTTTATTTGTTTATTTATTTTTAAATATGACCATAACTTAAGAGATATGGAGGAGAAGATTATGCCTGTCTTAGGTTCTTTCTCTCGTAAGATATATTCTTACCTGTCATTGGTACATGAATTCCATCATTCATGCCCTGCCTTGAGTTGAACATATCCCAGAGAAACTTTACACGTCATTGATTACCACCCTCTGCTAGGGTAGAGACTGGAGTTTGATCTTATGCAGATCAGCTCAGCTTTGACATTATAAAAGGCCTTCAGGCAGGTTTTAGTTGCCACCTATAGGAGTGCATCTCCTATCACAAGCCAAGTCCAAAATAACACTCCATAAAGGTGACTTAGCAGATGACTCCTCGTGTAAATTACCAAGTCTGAGAAACATTCATAGGAACCATAGTAAAAAGTTGTCCAGCAATTAGAACCATTTGAAAGCTTACAAATACAGTTTGTTAGTTTACTTTGAAGGCAAGAAACATTAAAGTTTAACTCTTATTAACATCTCCAAACAACAAAACAAAAAGCGAATTTACATATGCAGCTACAGGGTCCCCCAAGAGTTTCTAAAGCAAGCTTGTTTTGGTCTGCTGAAAACCAGAGTCATGCGCAAGTTTGGCAGTTAGTCCTCTTTTTCATTTTTCCTGATTTTGTTGAGAATTTTCCGTATTAACAGAACAATCAAGTCCAGTCCATTGTATAAGAGGTTTCTCCACATGATGTCTTCTCCCAGGAGCAGAATGAAACAAAAATGGGTCAGGAGCTAAAGCCCAATGCAGCTTTTTAGTCTCAGCCATGGCAGAATTTACAATTGTCTACAGTGGGACCATCTTCCTTCTGGGGAACAACTCCTGTAAATCATACCAGCTTTTATGGGATCCACCTGGCTCCTTCTGTGTCCTGTGGAAAAACACAAACATGCCCTCTTCCCCATATTAATGTGGGGTCAGGGCCCTGCCATATTCCAGTAATTCGATCTTTCCATTTTACTTGGGCATAATTATCTTTGGTATTATGATGCCACAATGAATCCACTGCAGAATGGCCTTGTATATCCACATTCAAAAAAAATTAAAATAAAGCGAACATGATTAATATAATTCTGTGGTGTTTGTGGATATAGCTCCCCCCTATTTAGTTTTTGCAATTGGCTCTTAAGAGATCCATGGGCTCAGTCCACAATTCCTTGGCCTTGGGCATTATATGGAATGTCAGTTTTATGACTTATACTCATTTGTGCAAAAAACGCTGAAAAAGTAGACTCCTATATCCCGAGCCAGAATCAGTTTTTATAATGGAAGGAATACCAATTGCAGCAAAACACTTTAAGCAATGACTGATAACATGTTTGGTGCCTTCTCCTGTTAAGGGAGTTGCCATAATAAATCCTGAAAAAGTGTCAATTGTTACATGAACATATTTTAGTTCCCAAATTTTGGGGCACGAGTTACATCCATTTGCTACAGATGATTGGGAGTCAATTCTCTAGGATTGACACCATAATGAGGTACATTAAAATGTTCAGGACAAGAGGAACATGATCTTACAATTTGTCTAGTGGCTTCTCTGGTAATATTAAATTGTTTCATTAAGCTCTTACTATTTTGATGATGTAATGCATGAGAATTTTGAGCCAATTCTTCTTGGGATAATACAACAAAATGTGTGGCTTAATCTGCAAAATTATTTCCTAAATTGAAAGGTCCTGGAAGCCCTGAATGAGCTCTAATATGTCCTACATAACAGGGCTGCACATGGCTCCAAATATTTTGTTGAATCTCTCTAAATAGATCTTGTATTTGTCTATTAGCTGTATTAACATATGCTGCAGTCTATAGGACTTGGAAGGCTTTAGCTTTATAACGGCTATCATTTTACAAGTTGAAAGAGGTAGAAGCCAATTTTTTAAAGACTGCAGCAACAGCTCATAATTCTACAACTTGAGCTGAGGCTGGCAATATTTGCAAAACAAAAGCTTGTCCCTGTAGTAAATATACAGCTTTTCCATTTGAAGATCCATGTGTGAATACTGTTGGAACTTGAGGTAAAGGCTTTTGTTTGATTACTTTAGGAAACACAAAAGCATGCTCATTGGCAAATTGAAGTAACTTATCTTTTGGATAATGATTGTCAATACATCCTAAATAATGAGCAAAAGCTATGGCCCAACAATCTGCATTTTGAAATAACCAATCTACTTGCTGTTTGGTAAAAGGGACTCCAATTAAGATGGGCTTTCTAAAAAAATACTTGTGACATTCTGTGTGAGCCATTTGAACTAAACTAGCCACTGCTTCAGAATATGGAGTCAGAACTCGAACAGGAGACACAGACAAGTGCAATCATAATAATGGAACTTCTTGCCACAATATAGCAGTTGGACTATGAACAGTAGCCAAAATATATGCACCCCATTCTTTTGAATAATCAATATATTGAACATGTTGCTTTTCAATAGCTAATTCTATCTTTTGTAAAGCATTATGAGCTTTTTTGGTTTGGTATGTTCTCTTGTTGACAAAGGATCAGCCTCTCCTTTTAAAATGTCAAAAAGTGGTTTTAGCTCTCCTGTACTTAATTTTAAATGGGGTCTTAGCCATTTACCTAACAACTTTTGAAAATCATTTAAAGTTTTTAGGTTGCATTTCCTTAACTGAATTTTTTGAGGCCTAATAGTCTGAGGATATAATTTATATCCCAAATACAAATAGGGTGGTTTAGTCTGCACCTTTTCTGGTGCAACCACTAAACCTAGATTCTTTAAATCTTGCTCTAACGGTGTAAAACCACTTAATAATATCCCTTCATTTTTATGAGCCAATAAAAATGTTATCTATATAATGAATAATATACACACAAGAATACGCCTCTCTGGTTTTAAAAACAGCTTGAGCCACAAAGTTTTGACATAAAGTCAGACTGTTTGCCATACCTTGAGGTAATACAAGCCAATGATACCTCTTCATAGGTTGTTTAAAATTCACTGATGGCACATGAAAAACAAATCTTTTACAATCTTGAGGAGCAAGAGGAATAGTATAAAAACAATCTTTTAAATCTAGTATAATTTTAAAAGTATCTCTAGGTATAGCAGAAGGGGTAGGCAGTCCAGGTTGTAAGGCTCCCATTAATTTCGTGGTCTCATTTACTTTTCTGAGATCTTGTAAATGTCTCCATTTTCCTGACTTCCTTTTTATAACAAAAATAGGGGAGTTCCAAGGTGAGTGTGATGGAGGAATATTGCTGCTATCAAGCTGTTCCTGTACTAACTGCCCAGCGTCTTTAATTTTCTCAAGGGAAAGAGGCCACTGATTCACCCACGCAGGATCATCTGCTTTCCATGTTATTGGATCTGCATGGGGTACAGGTTTTTCAGTGACCTCCCCTAAAAATGACCCAACCCCTTTTTATTTTTTTTTTTATTTTTTGGGATAGGTATTAATTGCTGAGCTATGCCTAGTGCAGATTTTTTCAATCCTGAAGTAAGCATCAGATTGGTAACTGCATTGCTAGGACTATAAAGGTATACCTTCATAGTAGTCATCACTTCCTTACCCCACAGATTAACAGGAAGGCCAGGGATAATGTATGATTTAAAAGTTCCCTGTGTCCTTCCTCATCCTTCCAATCCTATTCCTCATAACTGTGTAATAGAGGATTGGTTAAGCCAAAGCAGAGGCCACTGATCAGCAGTTAAGACAGAGACATCAGCTCCTGTATCCAACAAGCCTATAAATTTTCTTCCCTTAATTTGTAACACTAGCTCAGACCAATTGGGACCAATAGCTTGTACCCAATAAGTATCAGAGGATCCAAAACTTGCATCTCCTCTCCTATCCTTTTTACTTGCATTTTTTGTCTGAACTTGGGGGAGCAATATTAATTGAGCTTATCTCTGACCTTGATGTATTACAGAAATTCCATTTGGAGAGTGTGTCATAATTTTTATCTCCCCTTCAAAATCAGCATCAATTACTCCAGGAGCTACTAAAATTTCCTGCATAGTAGTACTACTTCTTCCTAATAATAGTTTCACAGTCCTTCTAGGTAATGGACCATAAACTCCCATTTCAGGAGTTAATAGTGTGTAAGCAGAGGAACTGAGGTCCAGTCCTGCGCTACCTGTGGTTGCTCTGCAGAGGTCCTGAATGGATTTCCTTGTAGTGCCCCATAATATTGTTGTGGGGCCTGATGCTGGTCCCCTTTCCAGCTTCCCTGTATTAAAGGGTTTCCTACAGCATCTCTATTAGACTTACACTCATTAGCCCAATGCTTTTCTCTTTTACATCTTGGACGTAGACCGGGTTCCTTTTGACTCCTTTCATTCTTACTAGCACCAGGACAATTTTTTCTTTGATAAACCATTTGCCCACAACCATAACAATTTCCAGATACTCTATGCTTTGCATCTTTCTTTTGCTGAAATAACATGTCTTTAATAGATTTCCCCTGTAGGGCTGTAGCCATCCCTACTTCTTGAGTATAAGATGGCCCACTTTCTGAAGATAACCTAATATATTCAGAAATATCTCCTTTCTTTCTAATGGGTGCCAAGGCTGCTTAGCAAGCACTGTTAGCATTCTCATAAGCCAATTGTCTTACTAATAATAATCCAGACTTTTCATCACTTACAACTCTGTTTGCTGCTTGCATTAATGTTGCCACAAAATCTTTAAATAACTCATCAGGTCCTTGACAGATTTTAGACAAATCCTCCACCTGTCTACCTGCCTGTGGAAGTTTATTCCAGGCCCTCTGGGCAGCAGTATTTACCTGAGCATATATGGCCACATCAAAATCCAGTTGTCGTCCTGTTTCCCTGTAGATTCCTTCTCCTGCAAGCATGTTATAAGTTATAGGAATTCCCTGAGCTAGATTAAGTTCAGCTGTAGCTTGACAATGCTCTGCAAATTCTGACTTCCATAATAAATTATCTCCTCCTGATAAGCATGTTCTTGCTAACTGTTTCCAGTCCCCTGGGCAGAAGGCCTCAGTAGATATGGACTCCAACAGAGCCTGGGTGAAAGGTGCTGTAGGACAGTATTGGCAGCATGCAGATTTTAATTCTTTTATTTGTTTAAAAGGTATAGGAGCATGGACTCTTGCCATATTACCCTCTCCATCAGGTTGCTCCAGAACAGGAAAACCATAAAATTCAGTTACATCTTCTCCATTTTGCCTAGCTCCTTGTAAAGAAGCTTGCAAAGGGGATAGAGTTGCCCATACAGTGGACAAAGGAAATGATCCCCCTGTCTTTGGGCCACTGCAACTGTAGCCCTCCCAGGAGGAGAGTCCAAATCCTGCAACCAATGATGGGGTTGGAGTGGGAGATTGAGCTTCATTTTCCCTAGTAGTTAATTCTCCATTTTTTTCTTATTTCCTCCAAGCCATACAACAGTCTTTTAATTTCTTTTTGCCAAGGCTTACACTTTTTAACATGCACAGCCTGAATTGGATGGTATCTCTCAGAGTAATACTGATCTGGTTCTTCCTCCAACTCTGCAACCTTATTAGGATGTAAGTCTTCCTCAAAGTCTCCTTCTGGCAAGAAATTACTGTCACCAGTAATGAAATATAACTCCTCTGGAGGAGCTGATGGTATAATATCATTTTTTCTTGAAGCCTGCCATCTTTCTAACCTCCTTCTCTCTGAGCCTGAAAGTTTAACTTTCTCAGTTTCTTGCTGCTTATACAGACTACCTTTAATTAAGTTCTATACAGAAAACACTAGGCTAATGCCTTTTCCCATTTTTACTTTTAGATTTACTCACTGCCCCGTTTCTATTTAATGATGTGAGCTCTCCAACAACCTTGACTGGTCCTTCACTGATTCCCTGTATCTCAAGTCCCATGTCCTGGCACCAATCTGCCTGAGCCCACCAGCAGAGTTGAATGGTTCTTGAGTTAGGAGTGAGGATTAAAATTAATAGACTAATACACAACACACAGGAGACTTTTTAAGAGATTCTAGAGTCGATCAGCCACAGCAGTCATAGCAGGAGCCTGACTTTTTTATTGCAGAGAGCTTTTAAGCCAGAGTAAAAACAGCTCAGAACAATGGGTTAAATTTACAAGGAGGTGAATCCAGAGGTGTGATCTTCATAAGCTGTCACAAACAAAAGGAGATGTACTTGCAAATACTTCCCTGACTTCAGGGAAGGCCTGGTAAAAGCAGTCTTTCCACTGAGATTTAAATATCAAAGCAGGTGCCATAACCAGGGCTTGCAACAGCCTGTGTTTCTTTAAATTTCTGTAGCATGCCCTGGCTCAACAACTCAATTAACTGCCACCCAATCTCTTCAGTGGAAGACTAGTTTGGTTACAATATATGGCCTATTGGAACTTTACCCCCCACTATTAGGAGACCTCCTAATAAGTGAATACATACTGTATTTGGCTTTCTGCATTTTAGTTACTTCACCCAGGATGCTTTTTTTCTGCTTCCATCCATTTGCCTGAAAGTATCATGATGTCATTTTCTTAGCAGAATTATGGGAATAATCCACATTTTACCCAAATGGGATTGTGACTCCAGTTCTTTGCATCTTCAAAGTTGCTGGAACTTTAATCAATGTTTTTAGTGAGAAATTGTCATAATAACTATGTCCCTTTAGCATGGAAGTCCATCCATCTTCCACGTAATGATGATTTGAATTGCAATGTCTCCTTGAAGTTCACCTATTTAGAAGATTAGTCGACAGAGAGGAAATATCTAGGTAAGGTTAGATGGTATAGACTTGTTAGATAATGTAATTCCTATTGGATTTATATTATAGGATGGGATGCTTTGAGGTTGATATGCCAATGAAAGTGAACAGACATAATTGAGTCTCTGTCTCTTGGTCTCTTTCAATTTATATCTTTGTTTCTGTATGTCTTGGACTCTATTTCTGAATCTGTCTCTCTAGCTCTTTCTCTCACTGCCTGTCATTTATAGTTCAGTATAAAAAGCTATCAGTTCGGCTGAGGGACTAAAACAAGATGACTGCTTACTAACATGATATAGTGGATTGTCTCTGTAAATTATAAGCAAGGTCGCAATTAAATGATTTTTATAAAAAGAGTTGCCTTGTTCAGGGAGCATTTTCACAGTAAGTGTTAGTATTTTGGAATACAACCTGCTCCTGTGTTACCCAGCAACCTATGATGTCCTCATGTGTCGGCAGCCAGGTGGCCACACCTGGAAGGTGTGATTACCTTGCCCCTTAAAGGGCTAACCCAGACACTATGGTCTCTCTCTTACACTCTTTCTTTCTCTCTCTTACACTCTTTCTCTCATTCTTACACTCTTTTTTTCTCTCTCTCCCTCTTTCTCTTGAGGCGCCCCCTTTCCCCTTCCCTTTTCTTTCTCTCCCCATGTCCTGCTCCCCCTCCCTCCTAATAAACTTCTTTCAGAGAATATCGGTTAATCAGCCTCATGCTTTTTAATAAATAATAACATTGGTGCTGAAACCCGGGAAGGGCTCTCCTAGCTTTGCTAGGGTCCATTTCAGACTCCTGTAATCTAACAGGACGGTTACAACGGATTTTTCTCCTAAAAATCTCTACTTTTCTCTCAGCTGCCCTCGCGCCCATGGGTAGTTGTTTCTTGGGCTGCTTCTGCTCTCCCCAGTTCCTGCCTGTTCCAATCTGACACTGTGGTAGGGGCTCTCTGAGAGACACAGCTCTGTAGGTCCCGTTCTGGTTGGCGACTGGAGATGCCCACTGCAGCCCTGGAAGGAGATGGAGAGGCTGTGCGCTGGTGGGGGGTTGTTGCGGGGGAGGGCTGGCGCTGGGCGCTCAGCAGCTGCCTACTCCCACTGTGGCCTGCGCGAGTCTGTCTGCAGGGCGACCCTGCCTGCTTGGCGACCAACAGGGAGGCCTGCCCGGGCCGCAGAGCATACCGCCCAGAGAGCCCCAGCTACACAGTCCAGCTCCTGCTGCAGTGGCTCTGGTGGCAGCGAAGGCCAGCCCCTCCCCAGCTTGGTTCTCTGTGCTGTCTGCAGCAGAGTGGTTTGGTAAGAGGGTATCTCCCAGGTCTCCTCGGGGGAGGCAAGCTAAAGAGACCATGTGTGTTTGCTATTCTGGCACCCAGCCTGGGGAATACATGCTGCTCTAAAATCAACCTTAAAAGCTTGGCATGTTGCTCTAGGTAGGACAGTTCTAAAAAAAAAAAAAACAGCACAGTCAGGAAACTTTTAAATTTCCTGTGGTATCCCTGGAAGGCTCCATGTTGGCTTTGGGGGGAAGTGGGCATAGCGTAAACCATTCTCTTAAAGTGGAGCAGCACCATTTTAGATTCAGGTAAAGAGGCTCTGCCTCCTGCACACCCTGCTGGGCAGCCATCTCCATGCACTTCCCCTGCTCCTACCAAGCTGTTTCTCTGGGTGCTTTCTTCTAAGAGGCATTTCCCAAGCTTTAAGAAAAATAAATCTTTTCTCCTTAATTTCTGTACACTTTACTCTTTACTCTTATATTTTAAATTCCTTATCTAATGCTTTATATAATCTTCTCATTGGGTTTGCATTTATAAGTCTTAATCATAGTTAACTGTTTATCTTATCTTTTAGACTAGGTCACAACAAGAAGCCTCATTTCAAGTTGGTATGGATTTTTATAAAAATTCAAAGTTGCATTTTACTATCCTATAATTCACCCCTGCTTCAAATAAATTTTATGTAATAATAAAATTTCAAAGTTATAAATATCTATTCAAATTAATTTGGTTTATGTGTTGCTCAAATTTAATTTTAAGATTGCTTTATACTGTTCTGCTCAGCAGTTAATACATACAAATTGTTTATCAATATTCTAAATTAGGCTCTATTAATTTTAGAGGTATTTATTTATGTTAAAACTGGGTCAATTTAATGCGTCTCTATCATCAAAAGATTAAAATATACTTGGTTAGTTTTAAAATTGGTTTATACTGTTATGCTAAATTGTTGGTTTTAAACTTATAGCTCAAGGGTTTCTTATTATGTACAAGTTGTTTACCAATATTCTAAATTATGCCCTATTAATTTAAATATATTTATATTTAAACTGGGTCTATTTCCTGTATCTCTACTATCAAAAGGTTAATATGAACTTGGTCTTGTTCTTTTAAAATTATGTTATTAATCTGTAGTATATAGCCTTAGACTATTATAAGCTTTAAACTTTTATATATTAAATCATACAAAAACTCTTATGCTCTCACTTTAATAAATTATATTCATGACTTTTAAGGTTCTAACTTAGCAAGGACAAAACCTAAAGTCCTGGTTAATATTTACTCATTAACAAATGCAAGTTAATAGTCATCTCATAGATACATATTTATATTCCTGCAGATGCAAACATGGTCTCACTGCAATTTTTATTAAACAGCTAATGATGGTCATTGAATCACTATATAGGAGTTGGTAAAAATAGTGAGCCATCCTGAAGGGCTCTAGACCTAGTTGTGTTCGGAAGCTGCTGGCATTCCCTCCAAAACAAAAGTAGTTTGCATAGCCAAAAGTCTGTTCCACCAGGTGACATTTCAAATGCAGCCAAGTAGATGCTGGTCCCACTGCAAACATGCCAAAGCTGGCTGCTGGCAAACTGGCCTCTGAAAGTCAAAATGCTCCAAAGCAGGCTTGTCCTCTGTGCCCAGATGGAGATTCAACCAACACAAGAGCACAGATACTTCCAGCCTTCTAGCTGGTTGGCCTGGCAGAGGACAGGTGGATCCTAGACTTAGCAACCTCCACAGCTCTCCCACAGGTCTGCTTTTGACCTCAGAATGAGGTCCCATGGACATATTGCCAGCTTCTGTGCTTGGAGACTACAGGTGCCTTCCCAGTTCTCTTCACATGCAGGAAAACAGGCCTTAAGCCTAAGTTCTTGGGCTCCTATTTTCAGGCCTGGACACAGTCCAGATTCAAGAAACAGGCCTAAGCTACCATCCCTTTAGCTAAAGGACAAAAATGTTCAAAGCAGTTTCAACTATGTCCCATGGTAAATAACTAGTTACAAAGGTCCCTCTCAAAAATCATATTTGAAAGATGTCTTAAGGTTAATAAATACAAGTTATACATGTTTGAGAGTCTTAAAATGTGTCTTAAGTTTGGTAATGAAATTTATAAATGTTTGAGTGTCTAAAAATGTTTTAAGGTTGGCAAATGCAAGTTATAAAGGTTACAAGGTCTAAGGTGATTTAAAGTATCTTAAATAGGTAAAATGGCTTAATATTTCCTCCTGTTATTATGATACTGTTGTATTGACTGTCAAGAGTTTTAATCTTTATCAATAGGGCGCTAATTTATCAATCTGACTCTGATACAAAAAATATTCCACTATACCACATTCTATTATGGTTCTAAGCTCAAGATTGTAAGTCTCCATCATATCTATGCTTATACTAAAAGTTAAGATCAAGTGATTTTTCCCTTTTACTCCATAAAATGCTTATGTATTTTCAGAGACCATCTTAAAAAATACTTATGCTATTAACACAAATATGTATATCTACTCACTTTTTCTACAATGCACAGTACAATTGTAAGACTAACATGTCTAAAGTTTTATCTCCTTCTTAAAACTTAAAAGTAATTCTTGTAAGCTGCCAAAACTCCACCTAAATCCACCTCTCAGGTCAATTGGACTCTAGATAAGTACTGTACTTATTGCCTATATCAAAAGGTGGGACTCCTCCCCTTTCCCTGGTTTTGGGACTTCCTTTCCTGGCTACCAGACTGCTATTTACTGCATGCAACCACTGGCTGGATTGGTGAGTTCTCCTTATTGACCAGCCACTAGATTGGTGAGTTTACTCCATTTTCTCAGGATAAACGTCTATCTTGGTAGGGGAAACTTGACCACAGAGCTCTGGCAACTTCATACTATCTTTTGAGATGAAGGGATCCCAGCCATAGCCTTAACTGTCTGGGTTTGACCCTCTATGATGACCTCCATTTTAGGACCTTATTCTTCCTTGGGTGGTATGTCCCCTCTAGCACATGGTTCATTCTTCCCCTTGCTTGCTCGCTTGCTCACTTGCTCATGGGAAGGTCCTCACTCACACAGTGATCCTTCTCCTCATCTCTTGCTCCCTCATGAGAAGACCTAGCACTAGGCAAACCATCATGCTCTGGCCATGCCCCACTGGGTACCATGCCCCGTCTCTGGCCAAAAGCTGATGAGCTATTGGACCAGGTAGGATCCCTCTTGCTAGGAGTCACACCTTCCCATTGGGACATCTCTGGAAGGTTGTTTGACTTTTCTGCCCCCAATGGGAGATGCCCAGATGCCCTTCCCTTCAGACAGGATGCCCTCTGGAAAGTTTCAAGTTTTTACACCTATTGCCAGCTGGCACCAGGGCCTCTAAGTTTATATGATTCTGTAACCAAACCTTACCTCAATGACAGATTGAAAACAGCCTTCTTTAAATATTGCCAGTGGTTGGGTAAATAAAGGTCCCCCCAGGTAGACAGAGGTTCCCATGTACAAGCATCATTCATCCAAACCTTCTATTCCTGTTTGCTCTCCCAAAAGTTTTCAGTGTATACCTACAGGATTTTCTCCATAACCTACTCAACTTAATCTTTTGCCTAAATATGTGTTTCAGTGTCCTGCCCAACACAGATGTTTCCTATAACCACAACAGTGCCAAAGCAGCTACAGGTATTCATTTCTGACCTCAAGGACTTCCAACAAGCTGCAGGTGTTCAACTTTGACCTCACAGACTTCCAACAAGCTGGACCTGCACCTTCCCTCCCAGCCATGGATGTTCTCACAGAACCTGGAAAGCATCATAACAGCCTATTTTTCCTGGACTTGGCCAACCTTTCAGCCTTTTGACCTCCCTATAGCGCCCCCAGTGTCAGCAGGAAGTAGCCAGAAGAGAATCTATGCCCATTATTTACTTGTTGTTAACAAAAGGCTGAAATGGTGTGCTTCAAGACCAGGACAAGTAACTCCAGGTTTTCCCAGTGTTCCCCAGTCTCTACCTGCTCCCTGGCATGGCTGCCAACTCTCTCTATTGACAACCCTCTACCCTAAATTTTCCAGGGCAGAGAATTCCCTTACTCTTGACCTTGAAATCTTACCATTTTGTTGCTATAATTTCTCTTTCCCTCAAACCCTTGAATGACAACCAAGAGCTGCTTCCAATGACCCAAAGTTATTATACTTTAACTTACAGTATAAAAAGCAGCCCAAGCTCCCCATTTTTTAATTATAGAAAAAGGGAGGAATGTTAGTATTTTGGAACACAACCTGTTCCTCTGTTACCCAGCAACCTATCTTGTCATCATGTGTTACCAGCCAGGTGGCTACACCTGGAAGGTATGGTTAACTTTCCCCCTAAAAGGCTAACCACCACATATGGTCTCTCTCTCTCTCTCTCTCTCTCTCTCTCTCTTACATTCTTTCTCTCTCTTACACTCTTTCTCTCACTCTTACACTCTTTTTCTTTCTCTCCCTCTTTCTCTTGGGGTGCCCCTCATTCCTCTTCCCTTTTCTTTCTCTCCCCATGTCCTGCTTCCCCCTCCCTCCTAATAAACTTCTTGCAGAGAATATTGGTTAACCTGCATACATGGAATGAAGCCTACTTGGTCATATTGAATGACATTTTTGATGTGTGCTTGTATTCGGTCAAAAACTTAAAGTAACTTGATATGACCCTAACCAAGCAAGTCAAATACTTTTATGAAACTAATTTCATAATCCTGAAGAAAGAATTAGAATAAGATATCAGAAGATGGAAAGATCTCCATGCTCATGGCTTGGCAGGATTAACATAGTAAAAATGGCAATCTTACCAAAGCAAACTAAAGATTCAATGAAATTCCCATCAAATCAACACAATTCTTTACAGACTTTGAAAGAAAAATTCTCAACCTCATATGGAAAAACAAGAAGCTCAGAATTTCTAAAGCAATCCTGTAAAATAAAAGATATTTTGTAGGTATCTCCATCCCAGATCTCAAGCTGTACTATAGAGCAACAGTAATAAAAACTGCTTGGTAGTGGCATAGAGCAACAGTAATAAAAACTGCTTGGAATGATGCATTATGTAACCAAATAGAAGACCATTATGGACATGCACTTATATACACCTGATTTTTTACAAAGTTATCAAAACCATAAAATGGAAAAAAAAGATAGCATCTTCAACAAATGGTGCTGGTATAACTGGACATCTAAACATAGAAAAATGCAAATAGATCCATACTTATCACCCTGCACAAAAGTAAAGTACAAGTGGATCAAAGACCTCAACATAAAACCTGACAAATTAAGTTGGATAGAAGAATAAGTGGGGAAGAGCCTTGAAGTCATTGGCACAGGAGACAACTTCCTGAACAGAATACCAACAGCTGTACTGTTGGTGTTACTGCCGGTTACTCTAAGAACAACAATCAATAAATGAGACCTCATGAAATTAAAAAATCTTCTATAAAGCAAAGGACATTGTCATTAAAACAAAACGAATGCCTACAGGTTGGGAAAGACTCTTCACCAAGACTTTTAAAAGAACTAAAGAAGTTGAAAACAGCAAATCAAGTAATCCAATTAAAACATGGGGAACAGAGCTAAAGAGAGAATTCTTGATAGAAGAATATCAAATAGTTTAGAAACGCTTAAAGAAATGTTCAACATCATTAGCCACCAGGGAAATGCAAATCAAAATGACCCTGATATTTCACCTTACACCCATCACAATGGCCAAGATCAAAAACTCAAGTAACAACACACACTGGAGAGGTTGTGGACAAAGAGGTACCTTACTCCACTTGTACAATCACTCTGAAAATCAATCTGGCACTTTTCTCAGACAACTAGGAAAAGTGCTTCCTCAAGATCCAGCTAAACCACTCCTAGGCATATATCCAAAGGAGGCTCAAATTCACAATAAGGATATTGGCAAAACCATGTTTGTAGCAGCTTTATTTGTAATAGCCAGAACCTGGAAATAACCCAGATGTCCCACAATGGAGGAATGGATACAGAATTTGTGGTACTTCTAAACAATAAAAAAAAAAAAAAAATGAAATTTGCAGGTAAATGGTGGGATCTGGAAAAGATCATCCTGAATGAGTTTTCCCAGAAGCAGAAAGGCAAACGGTATATACTCACTCATATAGATATATAATATAAGATAAACCTACTAAAAACTGTACACCTAAAGAAATTAATCAAGAGGGAGGACTCTGGATGAAATGCTTAATCCCCATCCAGAAAGGCAAAGAGGATGGAAATCAGAAGAAGGAAATAAACAGGGAAAAATTTAGGAGCCTGCCACAGAGGGCCTCTGAAAGGCTCTGCCTTGCAGTCTATCTAAGCAGATTCTGAGACTCATAGTCAAATGTTGGTCAGAGTACATGGAATCTAATAAAGAAGTGAGAAATAGTAAGATCTGGAGAGGACAGGAACTCCACAAGGAGATCAACAGAACCAAAAAATCTGAGTACAGGGTCTTTCTTAAAACTCATACTCCAACCAAGCTCCATGCATGGAGATAACCTAAAACTCCTGCAGAGATGTAGCAGATGGCAGTACAATGTCCAAGGTGGTACCATAGTAATGGGAAGAGGGACTGCCTCTGACATGAACTGATTGGCCTGCTAATTGATCTCCTCTCTTTGATGGGAAAGCAGCCTTACAAGATCATAGAGGAAGACAATGCAGCCACTCCTGATGAGATCTGATAGTCTAAGATCAGAAGGAAGGAGAAGAACACCCCTGTTAGTGTACTTGGGGGAATAGCATGTATGGAGAAAAGGGACAGAAGTTGGGACTTGGTGGGAGACAGAGGGTTTTTTTTTTTTTTTTTTTTGGATACAATGTGAATAAAGTGTAATTAATTAAAATAAAAATAAAAATAAAAAATATTTAAAAATATAATTCTTTTTAGCGTTATATTATAGAGGGTGTGATTGCAGGTTGATATTCCAATAAAAGTGACCAGATAAAGGGAGTCTCTGCCTAGCGATCAAGGTCAATTTATATCTTTGTTTCTGTTGGCCTTTGTCTCAATATTTCTGAATCTGTTTCTGTAGTTCTTTCACTCTCCTGCTCTCTCTGTCTCCCGCTCTCTGCCTGCCACTTGCTTTTCAGTATGAAAAACTCCCAGTTCTGCTGAAGGACAACAAAAGTTGACGACTGCTTGGTGATGTGACATCATGGATGTTCTATGAAAAATATAAGCAAAGTCCCAATTAGATGATTTTTGTAAAAAGAGTTGCCATGGTCAGGAAGCATTTTCCCAGTAAGTAATTCACTGACTGAGGACTTACCTGTGCTTTTAACAAATAATAATGTAAGCTGTGATAATGTGAAACTCATACATCAAGGACTTGTGACTTTATTAATGACCACTTGAAATATGTGACACTTTTCTTGAACTAAGAGTATTTTATGCAGGAACTGTCATCTCTGAGTGGTGTGCTTTAGCTGCCCTGATTAAGGCCTGAAGGACTGACCCCATTGCACAATGGTCAAAATAAACCTCTTGCAAGTTTGCATCGAGGAGATATGGTCTCTTGATTTCTCTTCACCCTTTCTGAAAATTAAGCTCGTGCTGGGCCTGACAGTATGGTGCATTGCCTGGGAAACTGAGATAATGAGGACACTCACTATCAGAAGACTCATCTGAGCTCAGAAGTAGGTACAGTGGTTGTCCTTGTCCTATATCTCTTATCTGTTATATGTTTGTTCTGAATTCTAGTTATACTGACAGTGTCAGTGTCAGGTTTCTGTCTTTCCTGAAGCTTTGATTTTGGTCTGGCTTGCGAGCATCCATAGAAGGGGTTCAAGTCCCCTGATTGGTTTGAGGGCATTTGCCTGGAACAGCCCATTGAGGTAGACAAACATGTTGTTAACATGGTCACAGGGCAACCTGGAGGACACTGAGGCTGCCCCTTTTTCTGAACAGGGAGGAGACGGAGGAATTTCGTCTTCCAAACTGTACTGGGAGGGAACAGAGAGATTCTGCTCCCTGAACAAGCTGAGTCTGTGCCTGTGCGCCTTGGCCTAATAAGGTGGAGACCTTTTAGTCTTGAGGTCACAAACGAGTCAGCCTATATTCTGGTTTCCTTCCTCTTACTGTTTTATCTTATTGATTATTTTTATTGTTGGACTTGGACTGATGATTTCTCTGGACATATATTTTAACATGGGACAGGATGTATCAAGTCCTCCCCTCTCTGCGTGCCAGCCTTGAAGGGAGATGAGCAGCAGGAGCTCATGACACTAGGAGTTCCAAGGCTGTCCTCCTCCCCCACCCAGGCAGGAGGGGACAGAATGCACAGAATGGAGCCATGGCATGGTGAGCAGGAGGAACGGGGACACTACATGTCTCCTTCCCCCTCCCCTACCCTGGGCTAGTTTGGGATGGCGCTCAGAGAACTGGCTGGGCAGAATTGGCCTAAGACCGGCCTCCCCAGCTGCTGAGCAGCAGTTTACCCCTTCCATCTTCCTCCGCCTTCCTCCTTCCATCCCTCATGCCATGGGCTTCAGTCAGTGAGGGCTCTTGGACAGAGGCGGGATGGATAGAGCCACTTCTGGTTCTAAAGATTAAATTGTTTGCACTGATAAATTTTGGTCTTATGGTTATGCTCTGTAAATTCACTCCTGAAGAAGATACTTTGTTTGATATTGCAAAAATGAGTTTTAAAAAATAATATGTTTAGATACTTAAGGTGATAAAACATTTAAAGTTTATCAGGTTTTTAAAGCAATAACCCTTAGGCAGTCTAACAAAACAAACAACAAACAAACAAAAAACCTTGAAACAGTTTCTTAACCCTTAGGGGAGGTCAAAAGAGCTTGGCATTTATTTTATTACTTTTGCAGAATGAAACCAAGCCATGCTGTTTGAGCCAATTAAGAAAACTGCATTTATTACAGTGTTTCCTGTCAGGATGGTAAAGACCTATAAAATAATTTAGTATATTCTAGACTACTGAAAGAACACATAAAGATTTAAATGAAAGTTTTTGTGTTCTATAAAAAGCAAGAGAGAAGACGAAAAAGACTGGAAAAATATTAAAAAAGGATATTAAAGAAAAAGAATAGCTTGTCTAAAGCAAAAATCTCTGGTTAAGCCAGAAGAATGTTATGGAGGTCCATGTATGTGTATGGGGCCAGGGGGCATATAAATATATGAATAATGTTTGCTTTGGTTCTTTATACCAACAAATATGATTTAAAAAAAAAACTGTAAAATATGTAATTCAGATATGCTGGCCCTCAAGCTTATCAGATATCTGATGAATATGACATTTTAACATGTGTAAGCTTATTGTGTCAGAGTCCCAAAATCCTGGCAGTAGTGAAATACCCAGATCGCGAGTCCCCAAAAGGTAGCTTTGAATCAGATGTAAAACACATGAGGGTCCTTTATTACAAACTCGAGCTGGGTGGCTGGCCTTACAAGAATGGGCAAGCAACCCCCAATTCTGGGGGAACAGGATTCTTAAGGGGTCAAAACACAAGCAGGGAAGTGTAGGTCTTGGCATTACAGGATTGGGTGAAAGGGTCTCTAGGGGAGCTGACCTTTAAAATGATTGGTTTGCTTCTAGGTGCCAAAACTGCAAACGGTTAGGTCTGGCTACCTGGGGGACACCTGGCCACCCCCTCATACATGCAGGTTATGCTGTAGCAAGGGGGAGGGGGAATTAACACATTCCATGGGCTTTCCTAGGGCCTACGTGATCCTAGTCACACTCTAATGTTAATCTGGGTAGGGGGCTGCTGCCGGACCTCTGCTCTGAAAGGACTGTGATTTCACCCCAGTCGCAGGAATCAACTCTAAGTTTTAGAACCTTTCAGTAGCTCCCCAAGGTCTCTGAGAAGATTTGGACACAACGATGGATGACTGCAACTCTGGATTGTGGTATGCTAAACATTGGGCAATACTGCCTCAACTGGCCTGCTGCTAGGGCTCAGCCAAACCTGTGGACAAAGTCATGGACACCTGAAAAGCCATTGTTTCACATTGCAAGAGGCAAGGTGAGGTCAATCTCATGTATTCCTACTTTTTGCTTTGGTTCTTTATACCAACAAATATGATTTAAAAAAAAAAAACTGTAAAATATGTAATTCAGATATGCTGGCCCTCAAGCTTATCAGATATCTGATGAATATGACATTTTAACATGTGTAAGCTTATTGTGTCAGAGTCCCAAAATCCTGGCAGTAGTGAAATACCCAGATCGCGAGTCCCCAAAAGGTAGCTTTGAATCAGATGTAAAACACATGAGGGTCCTTTATTACAAACTCATCCTCTATGCCTGATGGGTGGACTGCCTCTGTTCAGGAAGCCAGGAGACCACAGGAGCTAGGGACACTGTCTAGGTTGATGGACTAACTAGTCATCTCTGTCATTTTGATTGACTCATGGATTGGTACATTTACTTAGCTCATAATTTATCCTTCTCAGGTCTCTGATCACATTGAGAGCTAGGCTGGAAGGCTAGGCTAAGTTAATGGTAGCTTGGCAGCTAAAGAGCAGACAATTAGGTCCACTACCAGCTGATTGGATAGTTCATTAGTTAGTTAAAACTACTAGGTACTATATCTTTTGTATAAACAGGGAAACAGGTTTGCCCTGCTCATAGGCTTTATATCAGTTGACAATGTCTTATGATAATAGTTGGATAAAAAGATATAAAGTTTATGTAGGGTCTGAGAATATAGGAGTTCAGATTATGAAAATCTAAAAAAATGATATGTTGTCTAAAAATGTTTCAGGGTTGATAAATGCAAGAAAGATTAGAAAGTCTAAATGTTTTAAGATATATAAATATAAATTATAATGATATAAAATTAATTTAAACCATATTAAAAACAAGATATTTTAGATTTCTTCCTTTGGCTACTCTTGTGCTTATAATGTTAAAAAATTTCAGAAGTACAGAATCTTGGCATTAATCAATAGAGTTAGGATAAGCTGATAGAGTACTGACTGCTTACTATTTAGTCACAAGCTTGAGATTTTAATTTCCTTTGGGTATTTTCTGAAAATAGACGTAAAGTTGCTTTTCATCATGTTAAAAAGCATCTGTTATTGTATTAGATTTGCTGATATGTTACTTTTCTGAGTTTTTTTTAATATGTATTTCCTTTTGTGTACTAAAAAATTCACATGAGTTTAAGAAAATCAAAAGGTCATGAGATCTGGCTTAGCTCAAACAGATCCCAGATGAGTTTTTCCCTGGTGTTGGGATTCCTCACATTTTCCATTTAATAGACAAATCTTAACTTCTATCTCTAGTCTGAATTTGTCTCAGCAGATTTCACCTGGTTGACTCTATTTTAAGATCAGGTATGGGCTGGTGAGCTAAAATCTGGACTTTTTGGAAGCTGACATGACTGCTCCTTGTCTCTTCAATTGGATCAACTAACCAGAGACTGTTAAGGACCGCCTCATTGTCCAGCCTTTGACTGGCTCCTAGTAATCTTAGCTAAATTAGGAAAAACTTATAATCAGAAAAAAAGGCCATGATTTTGGCATCAAAGTAAGAGATTCTAATATCTTGGGTAGAATCACTAAATATTCAGGAGAAATCCTTAAAATTCAGGTAAAAGCAACCCCCTGGACACTCAAAGAATAGTACCCTTATTTACTTTGTTTGTTTCTTTAACATTTGAACCCATTATCATGAATCATCTGGTTGTGTTTATTAGGAAAAGGTTAGTGCAGTACAAGTGCTTATGCTAAGACAACATTACCAAAGAGTAAATATGACTGGGCATAAAACGGAAACAAAAACCCAGATAATTACAGACTAAGGTAACTACCCATGAACTCTCCCTAACTTTTGACAGGCATTTCAGCCTCTTTCAAACTGAGATATCAACAATCCAATGTCAGAATTGAAGATATTCCAGAAGATGGATCTCTGGCCCATTGTCCCATTCTACAGGCTGAAATGTTGATTCAAAAGAAAAAAATTTTCTTGACATAAAATTCTCACCCTGCAGCTGCTTCATGATTAAAGCAGTTACAAGAAGAAGGGTGAAATAAAAGGGTCAGACTAACTTTGTAAACTATATGTCTTCTAAAGCCTATAGATTTGAGTTTTAGGTCCAGGTTAAGCTATAGCCTCTTAATACCTTCCCAGAGAACAGAAGAATGTGACCATCTCTGTGATGACAGATATAAAAAAGCGAGCAAGCAATGATGTTCATTCAACAAAAACAATGACCAGACACTTGTCTTCGAGAGAGTGTTTCTTAGCAACCAAACCAGATGGCCTCAATCCTTCTTCTCAGTAGATCCTGACCTCCAGAAAACGCTTGCAGCCCCAATTTTCAAGAATGAGCTAACCACCCCCACCTTTAATTGTAGCTGCATCCACACTTGGCAGGACTGGCCAAGCTTGAGAACCAAAGACTAATCAATTATCTTACTTTATAGCTTCCTCATCCAATCCTGAATTGCCAAGACTGCAACCTCAAAATTCCCTTGCTTTGTCTTTTAAAAATGCAAGACCTTTGTCTCCCAGGGGCACTCTTTGCTGCCCTGCAATGGTGTGCCCATTGGGCAATCGTCAAAATAAACCTCTTGAAATTTTACACTGATAAGATCTGGTCTCCTGAGTTCTTTTCATCCTTTCTAAATATTAGGCTCACAATAGGCCTAACCAGAAGCATCTTTGTGGATCCAAGAACATGGCACTGATGTATTGGTTGAGGGCAGAGAGCAACATATTTTAATAACAACAGCCTGGGTTGCTTATTTTTTTATTTATTTATTTTTTTTAGGATGCCCTGGCACAACAACTCAAATAACTGCCACCCAATACTCCTAGTGGAAGACTGGTTTGATCACAATAGATGGCCTATTTTAACTTTATCCCTCATTATTAGCAGACGTCCTAAGAAGTGAATATATACCATATTTGTCTGTCTGCATTTTATTTACTTCACTCAGGATGATTTTTCCTGGTTCTATCAATTTGCCTGAAAATATCACGATATCATTTTCTTAGCTGAATAATACTCCATTATAGAAATATTCCACAATTTCCCCTAAGGAGATTGTTAGTCCTGTTCTTTTGAACTTGGAAGTTGCTGGGATTTTAGTCATTGTATTGAATGACAAACTTTCAGGATAACTATGATCTTTTATCCTTGAAGTACCTCCATCTTATTTTACTTCCTGATGATTTGAATTGCAATGTCTCCTTGAAGCTCATCTATTTACATGTTGAGTCCCAGTGAGGAAATGTCTGAGAAGGGATAGAAGATCTGGTCTTGTTAGATAATATAATTCCTTTTGGAATTATATATATATATAATTATATATTATGTGCTTTGAGGTTGATATGCCAATGAATGTAACCAGATTGAAAGGAGTCTCAGTCTCTAGGTCTCTGTTACTTTATGACTTTGTTTCTGTCCTTCTCAGACTCTCTCAGTATCTTCCGTCTCTCTCTAGTGCTTTCCCCTTCTGCCTGCTGTTTGTGGTTCAGTATGAAAAGCTCTCAGTTCTGCTGAAGGTCTACAAAAAGATGGATGCATGCTGACATGTTATCCTGGATGGTCTCCGTAAAAATATGAGCATGGTCCCAATTAAAATTTTTTTGTTCAAAGGTTTGCCTTGGTCAAGGAGCACTTTCCTAGTAAGTAATTCACTGACTGAGGATATATCTGTACATATAACAAATAATAATGAAATCTGTCATAATGTGAAAGTCACATGTCAAGTACATGTGATTTTATTAATGACCACTTGAAAGAAATATGTGACACTTTTCCTGAACTGAGAGTCTTAGTCACATGAACTATTATCCCTGGAATGTGTGGTTTAAACTGCCTGTTTGAGGCATATAGTGCTGCTCAGCCTTTCTCTCAATCAGGCTGTCAACTTGACTCTTATAATAACTATAACTGTCTCCTGAAACAGAATCTTACTGTCTTTCACCTGTTTCATGACATCATCCTTCCTCTCAGCCAATATGCACCTGAGAGAATCTTGAGATTTACATGAAGAGAAGTAAACAATCTTTCCTCAGTGTCCAGTATCTCTGATCCTGTGCAAATGTGACTTTTTCTTGTGAAACCCAACAAGCCTTTATCTCATCCCTTTATATCAGATCCCACATGTTAATTCCTGTTTACCTCTTTGACAATGCCAGGTAAGAAATGAAACTGTAATGGTTATTTAATTGGACAGCTTCCTAAGTAGGGAAGCTTCAAACTGATGTGAGATTGAGGGAATAAAAAGAATGACAAGGGGTCTCATATTGTTGTCTTGGATCTGAAATCTCCTAGGTTTTGACTTTGAACTAAGCAGTAACTCGCATCCCCACTAAATGGACCTTTACATTCTTATTGATATAATAGGCTGGGAGGATCTATGGCAGGATCTATGGTTTATTTAGTCTTTAAGAAAGGGAAGAGAGAAGGAAACCATACAATTCCTGGGAGTGGTTTGACTGAAATAGAGAAAATCGGTGAGTGTAAAAGGAGAATTTAGGGGCAATAAATTATTTGAAAGCTGGTGCTGTTCCACACTAGTGTTACCAAACATCTATGAGCAGGGTTGCCTTGATTGACCTGGCCTGAATGGCAGCTGTGGTATAATCTTGATTCTGTGAGGAATTCTCCTGGTCCTTATATTTCTACTTCTAACTGAGCCTTCTTCACAGAGAAATGGGTCTGTATTATATGCCTAGTACACAAGAGCAGCAGTGTTTCCTACTGTGATCCTCCAGCCAAACCCTCTAAATATAGTGTTAGTGTCAGTACTGTTTTTTCAGAGGTGCCACCTGAGCTCATAGGGTATGAGATATGAGGTAGTTGAGTAACCACTAGTTCATGGCTAGGATGCTATATAATGGGTTCCTGGAATCAGGCCTTATAGAGTCAAACTCTGCCCTCCTTAAACGGAATCTTTTCTTCATGTTAAAAATTTTTGTAAAATTTGTCAACATATTACTTTTATTGCTTATGTAGGAATTTCATATAATGTACATTATACTGCTTTTCCTTTTCTCACAGGTTCATTTTCCTACACATGTGTCACATTAGAATTTATTTTTCCATTAAGATACATCAATTGAAGTATGTTTTGTTCAAATACATATTGGAACATGATCAGATTCTCGGTGCCAAGTCCCTTAAAAAACAACAACAACAACAACAAAAAAAAACTCAGTTCATCCTTGACATACTCTGGCTCTACCCCCAAGAAGAACCTTAAGTCCTGAAGAGCTCTATACTTCATCACCTTAATCAAAGTTTTACTTATATATTTATTTATTATGAAGTTTTCACTTTGTATCCCCTCTGCTGCCCCCCTCCTCTTCTCCTTCCAGTACCAACCACCCTCCTTATTCTACCCCTGTGCAATTTCTAAAATTTCCCTGATACTTGAGATCCTTCTCCCCCTTCTAACTAACTTATCAGGTCTCATCAAGGCTAGCTGCATCATCTTCTCTGCAGCCTGATTCTCAGGGCATTGTTCTCCTTGTGTCCTCAATTCCCTCTACTTATGACACTCTTCCTGTGTCTTCTCCTGCAGGCTTTCCTGAGCTCTGAGGGGAGAGAGAATTTCATAGGGAAACCCCATTTAGAGCTGGGTGTTTTAAGGTCTCTCTGCACAATATTGGACTGTGGGTCTTGTTGGAATAATGTTCTTTTGAAATATACCCTTGTTTATTCAAATGCTGATTTCTCCCCTCCCCCCATTGTCTTGTTTCAATCCAGATATTGCATGTGATACTTATTCCAAACATCCTGTTTCAACTGTGTGTAAACAGGCCAAAATAAAAGAACTAGCCACAATGTTTAGCCAGAGGGCAGAAAAGGAGTGGGAGGAAAAGCAGGGAGAGTAGAGCTGGAGAGAGAGCTGGAGGACAGATCTTGGAAAGACAACTTTCAGGATAATGATGTCCTTTTAGCTTATAATTCTCTCTATATTCTTCTACTTCCTGGTGATTTGAATTGCAATATCCCCTTGAAACGAGTCCCCAGTGAGAAAATTTCTGTTTAGGGTTAGGAGATATGGTCTTCTTAGGTAGTATAATTATTTTTATTTCCCTAATTTCTTTCTCTGTCCTTTTATCTTTTGTATTCAGGAGAGCTACTGATTTTTAAAAGCTAATTTTGTATCCAGCACCTTTGCTAAAGGTGTTTATCAGCTGTAGGAGTTCCCATGTAGAATTTTTTTGGTCACTCAGGTATACTATGCTACCATCTGCAAATAGTGATACTTTTACTTCTCCCTTTCTAATTTCTATCCCCTTGATCTCTTTCAATTGTCTTAATGCTCTAGCAAGGACTTCTAGAACTATATTGAAGAGATATGGAGAGAGTGGGCAGCCTTGCCTTGTCCCTGATTTCATGGGATTATTTTAAGTTTATCTCTGTTGAGTTAGATGTTGGCTATAGGCTTGCTGTATATCCTCTTTACCAAATTTAAATATTTGCCTAGTATCCCTGATCTCTCCAATGCTTTAAATTCAAATGGATATTGGATTTTGTTTAATGAGTTAAGGCATCTAAGGAGATTATCATGTGTTTTCTTTTTTCTTTCATTTTTTTTAATGTGGTAGCTCACATTGATGGATTTTGGTATATTGAACCAGCCCTGCGTAGCTGGGATGAGCTCTACTTGGTCAAAGTTGATATATTTGATGTGTTCTTGTATTCAATCAAAGACATAAAGTACCTGATTGTGACCCTAACCAAGCAAGTCAAAGAATTTTATGAAAATAATGTCAATTCTCTAAAGAAAGAATTAGAAGAAAATATCAGAAGTTTGAAAGATCTTCCATACTCATGGCTTAGCATGATTAACATAGTAAAAATGGCCATCTTACCAAAAGCACACTAAAGAGTCAATGAAATTCCCATCAAATTACCAACACAATTCTTACAGACCTTGAAAGAAAAAACCCTCAACTTCATATGTAAAAACAAGAAACCCATAATTCTTAAAAGGATCCTCTACAGTAAAGAAATATTCTGGACGTATCTCCATCACTGATCTCAAGGTTGATCATAGAGCAACAGTAATAAAAAAATACATGGTACTGGCATAGAAACAGAATGGTGGAACACTGGAACCAAATACAATAACCGGAATTGAACCCACACACTTTTGGATTCCTGAATTTTGACACAGGTGACAAAACCATACAAAGTAAAAAAAAAAAAAAAAAAAACAAAAAAAAAAAAAACCGTAGAACCGTAGCATCTTCAACAAATTGTCCTGATCTAACTGGATGTCTACATATATAAAAATGCAAATAGACCCATACTTATCACCCTGCACAAAACTAAAGTCCAAGTGGATCAAAGACCTCAACATAAAACATACCCATTAAGTCGGTTAGAAGAACAAGTGAAAGAACAAGTGGGGAAAATTCTCGAACTCATTGACACAGGAGACAACTTCCTGAACTGAAGACCAACAGCACAGGCTCTAAGAACAACAATCAGTAAATGGGACCTCATGATACCGAAAAGCTTCTATAAAGCAAAGGACACTGTCATCAAAACCAAACAAATGCCTACAGATTGGGGAAGAATCTTCATCAACCCTTTATGTGACAGAGGGCTAATATCCAGTATATATAAAGAACTAAAGAAGTTGTAAAGCAACAAATCAATTAATCCAATTAAAAACAGGGAATAGAGCTAAACAGAGAATTCTCGTTAGAGGAATGCTTAAATATATACTTTAAGAAATACTTAAAGAAATGGAAATACTTAAAGAAATATTCAATGTCATTAGCCATCAGAGAAGTGCAAATCAAAACTACACTGAGATTTCAACTTACACCCATCAGAAGGACCATGATCAAAAACTCTAGTGACAATACATGCTGGAATGGATGTGGAGAAAGGGGAAAACTTTTCTACTGGTGGTGGGAATATAGAATTTTACAACCACTGTGATAAACAATCTATCTGTTTCTCAGACAACCAGGAATAATAGTTCTTTCTCAAGATCTAGCTATAGCATTCCTAGTCATATATCCAAAATGAGCTCAAGTATACAGTAAGGACATTTGCAAAACCATGTTTGTAGCAGTTTTATTTGTAATAGCCAAAACCTGGAAACAATCCAGATGCCCCCAACAGAAAAATGGATACAGAAATGGTGGAACATCTACACAATGGAATATTACTCAGCAATATTCCATTCACAAGGAGAACAATGCCCTGAGAATCAGGCTGCAGAGAAGATGATGCAGCTAGCCTTGATGAGACCTGATAAGCTAGGAAATCATGAAATTTGCAGGTAAATGGTGGGAACTGGAAAATATAATCCTGAGTGAGCTACTCAGAAGCACAAAGACACATATGGTATATACTCATTCATATGGTTCAATATGAAAACCTATCAGTTCTGCTGAACACTGCAACAAGATGACTGCTTGCTGATGTGACATCCTGGATGGTCTCTGTAAAAATATAAGTAAGGTCCCAAATAAACACCTTATGTTCAAAGAGTTGCCTTGGTCAGGGAGCATTTCCCCAGTAAATATTTCCATGACAGAGGACATATCTGTGCATTTAACAAATTATAATGGAATCTGTGATAAGGTAAATGTCACATGTCAAGGACACCTGACTTTACTAATGACCACTTGAAAGATATATGTAACAGAGTTGAACTCTCATCTCTGGATTGTTTGCTTTCAGCTGTGCATATTGAGGTATGTAGGGTTGCTTAGCCTTTCTCTCATGTAGGCTGTGTAATTGGTGCTTTTAATAATTGGCTCCTGAAACTCTTATTGGCTTGCACATGTTTCATGACATCATTCTTCCTCTCAGCCAATCAGTACCTGAGAGAATCTTGATATTTCCATGCAGATGAGTAAACAAACTTTCCTCAGTGTCCTGTATCTCTGATCCTGTGCACACACGAATTTTTCTTGTGAAACCCAACAAGACTTTTTCTTATTCTTTTATCCACACCTTTACTCCTGTTTACCTCTGTGACAATGTCATGTAGGAATTGAAACTTCAATGTTTACTTTATAGGACAGGTTCCAAAGTAGGGAAGATTCAAAGTGATGTAGGATTAAGGAGAATGTATTGAATTACAAGGTGGTCAAATATTGTGCTCTTGAATCTAAAATTTCCCAGGTTGTGAGTTTGAACTGAGCATTTATTGGAATACTCACTACCTGTACCTTCACATTATTATTGATATAACAGGCTGGCAGAATGTAGGGTTCCCTGAATTATACTACATCACCTTGATCACAGTTTTTGTTGTGTATTTATTTATTATGATTTGTTTACACTGTATCCCCTCTGCTGCCCCTTCCCTCTTCTCTTCTATTCCCACCCACCTTCCTTCTTCTAACCCTATGTCCTTTATCTAGTCCCCTGAGAGGGTAGATCCTCCCCCCGTTTCTATCTGCACTTACCTTATCAAGTCTCATCAAGGCTGCCTGTATCATCATTCTCTGTGGCCTGATTTTCAGGGTATTGTTCTCCTTTTGTCCTCAATTCCCTCTACTTATGGCCCTCTTCTTCCTTCCTCTCCTGCAGACTCTCCAGAGCTCTGATCGGTTGGAGAAATTCATAGGGAAATCCCATTTAGAGTTGGGTGTCTTAAGGTCTCTCTGTCCACATAATATTAGACTGTGGGTGTCTGTATGCAATCCCATTCGATGCAGAAAGAGGCATCTCTGTGGACACAAAACATTGGCATTGATCTATCAGTTGAAGGAGGAGAACAACATATTTTCATAACAACAGCCTGAGTTGCTTGAAAATTTCCATAGGATTCCCTGGCACAATAACTCTATTAACTGCCACTTAACCACCCTAGTGGAAGACTGGTTGTTCACAATAGATGACCTGTTGGAACTTTATTCCCCTGTATAAGGAGACCTCTGAGAGAACAAAAAGATTAAAAATTAGCAGCTATTATTAAGGGCTGAACTATGTGGGTGGAGAAGTCTGTGGATGCCCTGAGGGAAAGGACCACCTTACCGCATTCTTCCCCACCTACTAGAGATAACAGTTGCTAGGAAACTGGCCCATCCCCCTAGGGAGGGACATCAGGTCATTATGGTCTGGGGACCTTCCTATAGCCAATCAATTCAAAATGTAGCACCTTCACCAATAGATGCTTGCCAGGCAGGAATTGCCCCTGCCTTGGGCATGCTGAGATGAACCAGAATCTATAAATCACCCCACTAACCTGGGCGCTGCACGTGCTGTGTAGGCCCGAGCTGCGGCTTCTAATTTTCAATGAAGAGACCCTCATGTGTTTTGCAACAGAGTCGAATCCTGGAGATCTTTTGGGGGCTCATGAACTGGGTATAACATTTGGAGGTACCACCGAGATTGCAGCCCCCCCCCAAGACCTCAGGACTGATCCGGAGGGTCCCATAACTAGCTGGTGAGTGTGGTGTCTGTCTCAGTCTCCGTCATTGTTGATTTGTGTGGTGTGCAGTGTTCCTATGGTGCCTGTTTTCTCAATTCTGTTCTGCCTCGAGGCATTTGTATGAGTGACTAATGTGATTTGGACAGACGTGTCAAACAATCACAGTCACTGAAGTTGGGAGAGACGTCCCCCAACTTCATCAGTATATGGAGGTGGTCTAGAACCACCCACCACTCAGGCTTCTGTGAGAGAGGAGCAGAGTGGGAATCTGAAGGTCTGTTTTTACGGTACCTTACCCAGGAAGGGACTTGGGCCCATCCTGGAGGAATTTCTGTAAGGCCTATGTTCAGCCAGCCTGAAAAAGAGTCAGTTTTAGTCCTGGGAAATTTGGCCCACTGGTGGATGTTTTTGTCTCAATGTCTCTGTGCAGTATCTGTGTCTACCTTTTGTTTTCTGTTCTGAAAGTCCTCATGAAACTTGTTTAAAATGTGTGCCTATGCGCTTTATTAGAACCGTAAAACGCATATGTATAGGTTGCCACGTGGTATAAAGTGCCTCAGTGTCTCGCTGCCATCTTGACTTCACCATGTGATTTTATAATGTGACTGCCATCTTGGTATGGATGAAAAAAAAAAGGGGGGGGAACGTTGGTCATATAATTCTCATTTCCTTCTAGGTTAAAAGGATGAGATATTTTAAATTGGTATTGGTTTTAAAAATTAAATTGTCTGCACTGGTAAATTCTGGTTGTAAAATCTGGTTTTGATTTTAGAGATTATGTTTATGCCTTGTGACTTCTCTCCTACAAAAGGGGTACTTTATTTTGATATTGCAAAAACAGGTTTTAAAAAATGTTTAAATGTTTAAGGCTGTAAAATGTTTAAAGTTTATCGGGTATTTGGGTATGACAATGATCTTGGTATTTTATCAATTTTACTGAAAAAAACCCTGCCATATTGTTTGTGCTAACTGAGAAAATTGCAGTTTTTAAAATGTATCTTGTGGAGAGCCGTTTGTTTGATAAGCTGCTTTGTTTATGAAAAAACATGTTTACGCCCTGTTCTTTACCTTGAGACAAAGAAAAGAGAAACTTTCACCAAGTTCCTTAAAGCTTGTTCTAAGTTCCTTAGAGTTTGTTTGTTACCTTTATGTTATCTGATACAGGAAAGTTATTTTAAAAAATTTGGCAGTTTCAGAACTCCTATTTATAGTAATGTAACTTGTTTTTGCTTTGCCTATAAAAAGCAAATTGTAGACGCTGGGCTCCAGCAGGATCAGGTCAGAATGAAAAGGATTTTGATGAGAGTTTTTATGTTGTCCGAAAAGCAAGAAAGAGAGCAAAAAGTAAGCATGTCTGGTTAAGCCAGAAAAAAAAAAAAAGCTAGAAACCTAAAGATATATAGAATGTTGCAGAAGGTTAGTGGATGTGTTATAAAAAGCCAGAGAGTTAATATGATTTAAAAAAAATTGTATTTAAATATGTTATAATTCATTTAAAGGGATGGTGATTATTCATTACAAAATGTTTTTTATGATCTTTTAAGGGAAAAAATTCTAGCTGATAGGTTTGGTATGGCTAAAATAATTCTTACAGTTTAAAATTGTTCTGTTATGCAGTTGGTTCTAAAGCTTGTTCGATCACTGGGAACTTTTGGTTGTGGGGGATTATGGATGCTCCACAGTGTTTGCTATATCATCAGCACCTAATGGCCATGTTTGGTATTGTCAGTCACAGCCTGTGCTAATGCTAACACATGGCCAGCCGCCATGATGGTTCAGCAATGGAAAGCACATGAAGCTGTAGTTTGGCTGCCATATTTGTTTAAGACTTCCAGCTGAGCTCAGTTACACGTGGCCAGCCGCCATAATGGTTCAGCATTGGAGAGTGCGTAAAGCTGTAGTTTGGCTGCCATGTTTGTTTAGGGCTTCCAGCTGAGTTCGGTTGCACGTGGCCAGCCACCATGCTGGTCCGGAGATAAAGAGGGTGGAGCTATGAGTTTGCCACCATTTTGTTCAGGTATCTCAGTTATGTTTAGTCATATTAGTGCTAAATGCAAAGCCTTTTACTGTTAAATTTTAATGCAAGTGGTAGGAGCAGCAAGATTAACTAGCCTCTCTATAAACTGTATCTGATTAAAAGGTTTGCTTTGATTTTAGTTCAGAAAGAGCAGATTTAAAGTCATGCTAAATATTGCAGTTGAGCCTTACCTAGTCTCCTTGTTCAAGTTTTTTTTTTTTTTAAGGTTAAGCCTAGGATGGGTAACTATGAAGTTTGCCTATTTGTCTTAAAATATATACTTCTAGGACATGCATCTCAGAAATATGCTAGAAATTAGCGATAATAGCATTCTGTTTTATAGGACACAGTTTAGAGCAGATGATAGAGATAGACAAAGAGTAACTCAGATATGCTGGCCCTCAAGCTTGTCAGAATCTGAATATGGCATTTTTAACTGTGTAAGCTTATTGTGACAGGAAGTCCCAAAATCCTGGCAGTAGCTCCCCCAAGGTCTCCGAGAAGATTTGGGCACAACGACAGATGACTTTGACTCTGGATTGTGGTATGCTAACCACTGGGCAATACTGTCTCAACTAGCCCATTGCTAGGGCCCAGCCAAAACTGTGGACACCTGGAGTCAATGTTTCACGTTGCTAAGGGCTAGGTGAGGCCATTCTCTCATTTCTTTCTCCACAGAAACAGTCTCTCATCTTATGTGCCTGTCAGAACTGCCTCTGTTCAGGATGCTGTGAGACACAGGAGCCAGGAACACTGCCTATGTGATGGACTAAGCAGTCATCCCTGTCATTTTGATTGGCACATGGATTGGTATATTTATTTAGCTTATAATTTATCCTTCTCAGGTTTCTGTACACCTTGATGGCTATGCTAAGCTTACGGTAGCTTTGCAGCTAGAGAAAAGACAATTAGATCGACTGTTAGCTCATTGATCAGTTCATTAGCTAGTACCACAGAGTACTAGATCTCTTATTTAGAAGAAAGACAGGTTTGCCTTGCTCACAAGACTCATGTTAGTTGCCTGTGTCTTAAGATAAATAAATGGAGCTTATATAGGGTCTGAGGATACAGGAGTTTAGGTTATAAAAATCTAGAGAGTGTTGTTATTTGGTCTGAGAAAAGGTTTCAGGGTTGATAAATGCAAAAGATTGGAGAGTCTAAGTAGTTGTTTTAAAGATATATAATTATAAGTTATAAAGAGATAAGAAATATGTTAAAGCAGATTAAAAATGGGAACTACTTGAGATCTCCCCCCCCCTTTGCTACTGTTGTGCTTATGTTATAAGATTTCAGAAGTTCAGAGTTTTGGCATTAATCAATAGAGTTCTGATAAGTTGATGGAGCAATAGCTGCTTATTATTCAGTCACCAGGTTAAGATTTTAATTTCCTTTGTTGGCTTCTAGAGATAGACTTAAAGGTGCTTCTCGTTGTGTTAAAAAACATCTGTTTAATGTGTATATCTGACCCAAAAGTCATAGCTTTTACTATTCTTAATATCTGCCATTTCTGGGGTAGATTTTGACACAGGAATATCTTAAACCTAATCCCTCTAGTTGCTTTGTTAAAAAAAGTCCAAGCATCTAGGGTTTGGCACTAAAGCCAGTAATGTATTTCTGCCTAACTTTCCAGTGTAAACATAAAAGTAGGAGCTAAAAGTAAATGCTAAGTGTATAAAAATGGCCAAGCTCCATTCGTGGCTAATTACCAACAGCTATGCCCACAGGAAAGAAAAAATGTTACTGTGGACACACTTAAGTTTTTTATAAAGGTTATAAAAAAACAGCTAACTGATACTCATTCAGTAGGATGCAGTTTTACCTGTTACTCTCAATGTCTGATTTGCTGATATGTTACTTTTCTGAATATTTAAAATTATGTAGTTCCTTTTGTGTACTAAAATTTCATATGAGTTTCAGGATGTGACCTGGATCTGGCATAGCTCAAAAGGATCACAGATGAGATTTTCCCTGATCTTTCCCATTTAATAGACAAATTTTAACTTCTATCTCCAGTCTAAATTTGTCTCAGCAGATTTTCACCTGTTTAACTGTGTTCTGGGATCAGCTGTGGACTGCAAGCTGGAATCTGGACTTCCTCAAAAACGACCTGATTGCTCCCTGCCTCTTCGGGTGGATCTACTAACCAGATGCTTGGGACTTCCCCATTGCCCAGCCTTTGACTGGCATTTCAGCCTCCCTAGCCCCTGATGCCTACAGTCTAATGGTCAGCATCGAAGAAGCTCCAGAAGACAGATCTACGCCCAAATCCCCCCTAGCAGGCTGAAATGCTAAGTCAAAAGGGGCTCCCTGGCATTAGCTATTATCTTGGGCATCTGCGTAGCTGAAATAGACACTAATATTGCAGCAACTGGACGAAAAGCCTAGAGAGACCCTATAATAGTTCTCCTTGGCTTACTACCCCTATATGCATCCTGAAGGGACTCCGGATCCCATTATAAAAAGATAAATCTATAAGATACAAGGGGTCATATCTGGAAGACCCAAGATTGGGTCTTCAAATGATCATGGGAAAGGGGGAAATGAGAGACCAAAAAGATTAAAAATTAGCAGCTATTATTAAGGGCTGAACTATGTGGGTGGAGAAGTCTGTGGATGCCCTGAGGGAAAGGACCACCTTACCGCATTCTTCCCCACCTACTAGAGATAACAGTTGCTAGGAAACTGGCCCATCCCCCTAGGGAGGGACACCAGGTCATTATGGTCTGGGGACCTTCCTATAGTCAATCAATTCAAAATGTAGCACCTTGACCAATAGATGCTTGCCAGGCAGGAATTGCCCTTGCCTTGGGCATGCTGAGATGAACCAGAATCTATAAATCACCCCACTAACCTGGGCGCTGCACACTCAGCTCCCACCACTTCGGCTGTGGGTGCTGTGTAGGCCCGAGCTGCAGCTTGTAATTTTCAATGAAGAGACCCTCATGTGTTTTGCAACAGAGTTGATTCCTGGAGATCTTTTGGGGGCTCGAGAACTGGGTATAACACCTCCTAATAAGTGAATACATAGCATATTTGGCTGTATACATTTATTTATTTCACCCAGAATGATTTTTCCTCATTCCATTCATTTGTCTAAAAATATCATGATGTCATTTTCTCAGCTGAATAATAATTGTTATGGAAATATTCCACATTATCCCCAAAGGAGATTGTCAGTCTTTTTTTTTTAGAACTTGGAAGTTGCTGGGACTTTAATCAGTGTATTGAATGATAAGTATTAGGGTAACTATGTTCTTTTAGCCTAGAATTCCCTCCTTTTTTTCTACCTGCAGGTGATTTGAATTTCAATGTCCATTTGAAGATCATCTATTAACATGTGGAGTTCCCACTCAGGAAATGTCAGGGAAGTATTAGGAGGCATGGCCTTATTGGATAATATAATTCCAATTGTAGTTATTTTATAGAAGGTTGTGATTTGAGGTTGACATGCTAATGATTGTGACTAGACAGAGTGGAGTCTCTGTCTCTTGGTCTCTGTCACTTCAAATTTTTTTTTATGTTGGTCTTAGTCTCTCTATTTCTGAATCTGTGTCTCTACCTGTTTCTTGCTCTGTCTCTCTCAGTATCTCTGTCTGCCTGCCACATGTGCTTCAGCATGAAAAGCTCTCATTTTCGCTGAGGGACTAAAACATGGTGACTGCTTGCTGTTGTGACATCCTGGATGTTCCCTGTAAAAACAAAAGCATTTTCCAAATAAAAGGTTTTGTTGATAGAATTGCCTTGGTCAGAGAGCATTTTCTCAGTAAGTAATTCACTGAGTGAGGACATATCTGTGCATTTAACAAATAAGAATGAAATCCATGATAATGTGAAAGTTACATATCAAAGACACATGACTTTATTAATGAACACTTGAAAGAAATATGTGACACTTCATTTAATTAAGAGTCTGGGACCCAGGAACTGTCATCTCTGGGTTTTGTGCTTTCAGTTCCCCAGATTGAGGCATGTAGGGATGCTCAACCTTTCTCTTAAGCAGGCTGTCCTCTTGGCCCTTTTAATAACTGGCTCCAAAACTCCTACTGGCTTGCACCTGTTGCATGACATTAATCTCATTCTCAACCAATCAGCACCTGAGAGAATCTTAGGGTTTCATGAAGATGAGTAAAAAACTTTCCTCACTGTCCAATATCTCTGATCCTATGCATTTGTGACTTTTTCTCATGAAACCCAACAAGCTTTTATCTTATTCCTTTATCCAGAGACCACACGTTAATCCTGTTTACCTCTGTGATGATGTCTTTTAGTAAATGAAACTTTAATATTACTTTATTTATTTGGACAGCTTAATAAGTAGGGAAGCTGCAAAGTGATATGGGATTAAGGGGAATGTACTGAATAAAAAGGTTGTCCCAAACTGTGATATTGGATCTGAAATTTCCAAGTTGTGACTTGAACTGGGCAGTTACTTGTGGACTCACTAAATGGACCTTCACATTCTTATTGATATATTAGGCTGTCAGGGCATAGGATTCCCTGCACTATTGATTCTTTAAGAGTGGGGAAAATAGAAGGAAAACGAACAATTCCTGGCACTGTTTTGGCCAAAACAGTGAAAGATCAGTGTATATAAAAGGAAAACAAAAGGGCAATGAATTGTTTGGCAGATGATGCTGTTCTACACTAGTGTTGTCAAACCTCTATGAGCAGGGTTGCCTTGTCTGACCTGGCTGGATTGGCAGCTTTGTCCTTCCTACTCATTAGTCAGTGAGCACTCCTCCTTGTCCTGGGGTTTACAGATAAAAATGGTCTTATAGGACAGAGCAATGGGTCTGTTTTATATGAAGGACAAAAGAGTAGCTGTGTTTCCTGCTGTTGTCCTCCAGATAAACACTCTGAACATAGTGTTTGTTCCAGCACTGCTTGTTCAGACGTGCCACCTGAGTTTATGGGGTCAGATGAAGCTGGATAACCACTAGTAGATTGCTAGAATTCTTAGTCTATAATGATTCCTGGAAAGCATGCCTTAAAAGGCAAACTCTGGCTCCATTATCAGAATCTCTTCTCCATATTAAGAGCCATTGTAAAAGTTGTCAAGATATTTTTATTGATTATATAATAATTTCAAATAACATACATTATACTCCTTTTCCATTGCTCACAGGTTCAAATTCCAACTGATGTGTCACACTAAAAATCCTTTTTTTTTAAATTCATCAATCATAGTATGTGTTGTTCATATACTCATCAGTACATGATTAGAGACTCAATGCTAAGTTCCTTATAGAAAACTCAGTTCATCCTTGCTGCACCCAGGAACCACCACCAAGAAAAAGCCATCAATCCTGAAGAGGACTATCCTTCATCACCTTGATCACAGTTTTTCTTATGTATTTATTACGATTTGTTCACTTTGTATCCCCTCTGCTGCCCTTTTTTTCTTCTCCTTCCAGGCTCAACTACACTCCTTCTTCTATCCCTATCCCCTTTCTTTAGTTCTCTGATGGGGTGTTCCTCTTCACCCTTCTATCTGAACCTAGCTTATCAGTTCTCATCAAGGTTGGCTGCATCATCTTCCTCTGTGGACTGATTTCAAGACATTGTGCTCCTTGTGTCCTCAATTCCCTCTATTTATGACACTCTTTCTGCCTCCTCTCCCTCAGACTTCCCAGAGCTCTGAAGATAGGGAGAATTTCATAGGGAAATCTGATTTAGAACTGGGTGTTTTAAGGTCTCTCTGTCTGCATAATATTAGACTGTGGGTCTCTGTACGCAATTCCATTTGACGCAGAAGAACATGATCCAAGAACATGGCAATGATCAACCAGTTGAGGAGAGAAAGCAGCATATTTTAATAACAACAGCCTGGGTTGCTTTAAAATTTCTGTAGGATGCCCAGGCCTAACTGCTCAATGCACTGCCACCCAATCTCCTTAGTAGAAGATGGGTTTGAACACAATTAGATGGCCTATTGGAACTTTATCCCCAACTGTTAGGAGACTTCCAAATAAGTGAATACATACCATATTTGTCTTTTTGGATTTTAGTTACTTTACCCAGAATGATTTATTTTCGTTCCATCTATTTGCCTGAAAATGATGTCATTTTCTTAACTGAATAATACTCTGTTTTGGAAATATTCCATATTTTCTCAAAAGGAGATTGTCAGTCCTGTTCTTTATACCTTGCAAGTTGCTGGACTTTAATCATTGTGTTGAATGACAAACTATCAGGATAACTATGTTCTTTTAGCCTGGAAGTCCATAGGAAGGTTTACTTTGAGGTTGATATGCCAACGTAAGTGACCAGACATAATGGGTTTCTGTCTGTCTCTGTCACTTTATATGGTTGTTTCTATAGGCCTCAGTCTCTCTATTTCTGAATCTGTCTTGCAACATCTTTCTCTCTCTGTCTCTCTCAGTCTCCCTCTCTCTGCCTTCTGCTGGTGGTTCAGTAGGAAAATCTCTCAGTTCTGCTGAAGAAAAACAACAAGATGACTTCTTGCCAATGTGACATCCTGGATGTTCTCTGTAAAAATATAAGCAAAGTCCAAATTAAATGTTTTTAGTTCAAAGCTTTGCCTTAGTCAGGGAGCATTTTCACAGTAAATAATTCACTGAGTGAGGACATATCTGTGCATTTAATAAAAAAACATTAGAATCTGTGATAATATTAAAGTCACATGTCAAGGACTAGTGACTTTACTAATGACTGCTTGAAAGAAACATGTAACAGACACACTTAACTAAGAGTCTTGGACAAAGAAACTAACATCTCAATGGAATTATGTCATCACAATGCTATTTTGACATGGTAATGGTATGATGTCTCAATGCTATTATGACATCAAAATGATAAGACATTCTAATGGTATGATCTAATGTTGCAAGCCGTGTGGTCGTCTCGCCAGCAAGAACGCACGCGAACAACAGGATCCTTCTGCAGCAAGCTTTATTGCAGTCAAACGATGAAAGGAGGAAGACCCGGAGTCCCCGAAGTGGCGCTGTTTATATAAGCCCTGCTTGCACCAAAGTGGTGTGAGATGATGTATCATCACCTGATTGGCTGCTCACCCATCACCCCATATGACGCCCTGGGCTGGGCTCGTGACGACGGTTGCCCAACAGTCATAATGGTCATGCGCTCTAGGAACAGTTTAGAGGGGCGGAAGCCAGCGCCATGGCAACCAAACCCTGGCTCTCCACATCTCCCCCTTTTTTATTTTGGTTGAACAATAAGCTTCATACTGTCAATACAGCTTTATGCCAGAAAGCCAACGTCTGAGCCTGGTGGAAGGCAATGCTTCAGCTGTTGCCCATCATTGGAGCAACCTCCTCACTGTGAGGCTGTCCTGTCTTAGGTCGGTGAAGACTTATTTGCACTCTTCCGTCACTGACTTTCCAGATCATTTGGCAAGAGAAAAATTGTGAGTTACACCCATCCCCGTGCAATGGGAAACAGATCCCCAAGGAGTGCAAGGGCTGTAAATCCAGATTGTGGCATGTGCTTGCAAAGACAGAGGCAACCTTGTCAAACATTAATTTTTCAGCATGGATAAGCAAATATCGGGGGAGGTGCCTTGCTCCAGAGCGGCTAGCGCCTGTACAATCATCACCTTGTCACGTTTTTATTGGGTTTTGAGTTTTCAGAACAACCAGAGGACAAATATTAAACCACAGCACAGGGCAGCGCCAAACATCCCAACGCCCACCCATTCCTTAAAATAAGAAAAGGCGCAAGAAGCCCAAGATAATAAGCCATCTGTGAGCAATAAATCCACTTGAATAGAATGGTCGCCACCGCCATCCTTAGCTCTTCGTTTCTTCAAATCCTTCTGACCAATTTACTGCACAATATAGGGACAATTTCCTGGACAAATTAGCGGCTCGGGTAAGATTTTCATATTGTACACTGGTAATACAGAGTGCTCCTATTTTTCTTTCACACCCTAATTGAGCCAATTGAGATAAAATATCTATTCTTTCTTCCACAAGATCCAGACGCTGGTTAAGAACCATCAATCTGCCTTTTAATTGTGCGCTAGCAGATTCATGAAGGTTTATGGCTTCAGCCACACCTGCCGACAATTGATTTACTGTTGTGCTTGTTTGGACTGAATTTGCCATTGCCAAGCCGACTGCAGTCAGTGATGGCAGTAACAATGGCTGTGGTGATGCCAAAATCTTTCTTCTGTCTAAACAGGGAGAGGGTGGATGGAGTCTCCACAGGGATTGGGATCCACTGCGGGACTCTAACAACCAGGGCACGAGCGTAACGCCTGGCATTCCAACATTGCGACATCCAGCATGTCTTATTGGTACAATTTCTAAAAGAATTATTGGACAAAGCAAGTAAAAAAGGGGAATAAACACAGACAGGACTAGGCGGAAAAAACGTCTGATTTGTATGGGACGAGAAAAATTTAGGAAAAACCAATGAATTATGTCTGACTGGCATAGGCTTTGGGAATGCAGACAAAATGGCCCAACGTTGTACCCCCACAATACTAGGAACCCGATTTAGAAGGATCCAAGCAAGAACTGGAATTAGTTGCAGGTATATTCGTTGAAAGATCATCTTCAGCTGCCGCAAGCTTTTGCGTGAGGCGCTCTGGTACCCAGAATGGATTGTTTTCTTCCTGTGGGAAAACACAGACAGCTCTCCTGGATCTTATTAAGATAAAATCCGGGCCTTTCCATTGACCAGTCAAGACATCCTTTCATTTGACCACTCCTTAGGCTTATCAGGCTCTAAGCAGTGGTGATCAGCCGCCGAGTGGCCCTGACTGTCCAAATTTTAAAAATTGAGAGTAAAGAGTGCCAAGGAAACAGTCACTCGTGGCACTGAGGGCAAAGCCTCCTTGACTCCCCCTTTTTGTTTTATTAAGTAGGATTTTAGAGTGCGATGAGCACGTTCAATAATACCCTGTCCCTGAGGGTTATATGGCAGACCCGTTAGGTGGGTCACTCCCATTTGATGACAAAACTGTCCAAATTTCTGAGAAGTATAGGCTGGCCCATTGTCAGTTTTTAGAATTTTGGGCTTTCCCCAGGCACTCCATGCCTCCAGGCAATGTTGAATAACATGGGCTGCCTTTTCTCCAGTCAGGGGAGAAGCAAACATAACTCCAGAGCAAGTATCAATGGAAACATTTAAATATTGAAGTTTACCAAAAAATGAAATGTGAGTAACATCCATCTGCCACACTTGTAGCGGATGGATTCCTCTGGGATTAATCCCAACATGAGGCATAGGTAAGAACTGACAACAATTTTGACATTGGGTTACAATATCTCTAGCTTCCTTTCTAGTTATGTCAAGTCAATGAGGCAGTGTTTCAGCTGTCACATGAAATTTCTTATGAAACTCTTTAGCCATTTCCAAATTTGAGAAGAGGGCAAATGCAATCATCTTCGTGGCTCGATCTGCTAGGGCATTTCCATGGAACATGGGTCCCAGTAGACCTGAGTGAGCCCTAATATGTGTAATAAAAACAGGGGATTTTCTGATAATTAAGACAAACTGAATTTTTTGAAAAATTTTTGCAAGCTTGCTAGATGCCTTGATCAATCCAGCAGCCTCTAAAATTTTGGTTGCATTTACCACATAACTAGAATCAGAAACAATATTTAAAGGACCTGGAAATTTTGTCAAAACTTCTAACACTACTAAACATTCCACAATTTGAGGCAAAGTCTCATGATATTGCTTAGAAACAACTTTATTATTAACCACATAAGCTCCTACTCCTGTTTTTGACCCATCTGTATAAACTACCAGTCCATCCCAAAGTGGTTTCTGGGACGTTACATGTGGAAAGACTACCTCTTGAGTTAAAACAAATTGCAAAACAGGGTGTCGAGGGTAATGATTATCAATCAAGCCACTAAAGGTGGTAACTAGCACCGCCCAAGTATCAGAGGTAGCAGTCAATACCTGAACCTCATGAGCTGTATAAGGCACTATTAAGAACTTTGGCTCCTTCCCAAAGTGTGTAATGGCGGCTTTTAACCCTCGTAGTGCAAGTTGAGCAACTGCATCTGGATACCATTTAATAATTTTTGCAGGAGAAGCATTGGGATGAACCCACAATAAGGGTCCATCTTGCCATAATACAGCAGTTGGTAAATGTTTAGTTTTAATAACACACAGGTCAAAGGTCTTAGTTTCATCTACACGTTTTAATTGGGCATCTTGTAAAGCGTTTTCTACCACTCGTAGGGCGTGGCTTGCAGCCGGTGTTAAGGCTCTGGGTGAAGAAATATGAGCATCCCCTTTCAAAATATCAAATAGGGGTTTTAATTCAGCAGAAGGAATCTTTAAAAATGGCCTAAGCCAATTTATATCACCTAATAATTTTTGAAAATCATTTAAGGTATGCAAATGGTCCCTGCAAATTTCTATTTTTTGAGGAACTATTTTGTCCGGGTAAATGACCGTTCCCAAAAAGGAACCTACCTCAGAAATCTGGACCTTTTCAGTGGCAATATGCAATCCCCATTGCTGCAGGTTTTTTTTTGCCACAAATGATATGCATCTTGCTAAATGGCTAACTCCTCATGGCACAAGAGAATATCATCCATATAATGAATCAGCAACAAGGAAGGAAATTGCTGTCTAACTGGTTCAAGAGCCATCTGCACATACAATTGCCACATGGTGGGGCTATTAGCCATGCCTTGAGGTAAAACTCTCCATTGATATCTTTTGTCTGGCTCATGATGATTAACAGCAGGTAGGGTAAAGGCAAATCTCTGTCTGTCTCGTGGACACAGAGGAACGGAGAAGAAGCAATCCTTGATATCTATAATTATGACTCTCCATTGTTTAGGCAAAGCAGAAAGTAAAGGTAGGCCTCACTGAACAGAGCCTAAGAGCTGCATCTGTGCATTAATGGCCCTTAAATCATGAAGAAGTCTCCATTTTCCAGACTTCTTTTTAATAACAAAATAGGTGTATTCCAGGGGGAAGTAGATGGTTCCAAATGACCAAGCTGTACCTGTTCTTTAACCAGCCTTGTAGTGGCATCCAGCTTTTCAGAGGAAAGGGGCCATTGAGGAACCCATACAGCCTCCTCTGTGAGCCAAGATATGGGCATGGAACCCTGAATGGCAGCTAATGAAAACCCAAGCCTTGTTTCTCTGTATTACTTTCCTGTGAAATCGGGTGTAATTTCCCTTGTTCCTGTTTACCAAGGCCTTTTCCTTCCTTATAACCCATCCTTTTCATTATATCAACCACTTGTTGCAAATACTCATTGTTCAATGCTAATCTTAAATCCTGCAAAATATCTCTTCCCCAGAGATTGACAGGGAGAGGAAGAACATATGGTATGAAGCTTCCTGTTTGACCTTCTGGTGCCTGCCACATCAAAGAACGTGAACTAATTGCAGGGCTGGCCTCATATCCCAACCCTTGTAAGGAGTGGGATGATTGTGTAACAGGCCACGCCTTAGACCACCAGGTGGAAGAGATAATGCTTTTATCAGCCCCTGTGTCCAAAATACCAGTAAAACTTTTCCCTTCTATCTGTAATTGTAGAGTAGGTCTAGTTTTAAGATCAACTACCAAATGAGCAAAATCTGTTCCTGTGGAACCAAGCCCTCTTGCACCCCTTGATGTTTTGGTAAATGGAAAGCAATCATGAAGGCTTGGGAGGAGGACCAATTGAGCAATCCTATCTCCAGGAGAAATAGAAAATACACCTTGAGGGCAGGAACAAAGCACCTGGAGCTGTCCCGTAAAATATTGATCTAATACTCCAGGATGGAACATAAGTCCTTTTAGAGTGAGAGAGTAGCGACCCAAAATAAGACCTACACTTCCTTCAGGCAGGGGGCCTTCAAACTTCACTGGGACAGGTTGCACCCCCATGTGTGGCATTAATAAGAATTGGGAGGTGGAACAGAGGTCCAACCCTGCTGATCCTCTTGTTGCTCTACAGCTGGATAAACCCTCCCGTTGTCTGCCTGTGTCCCATATCTTTTGGGGCCCTGAGATCTGGGGCCCTGAAGTCCGTTTTTTGGAACATTTTTATCTCTCTCCTCAGAGGGGGTGTCGTGCTGTATAAGTTCTCCCCGAATATCTCTGACTGAGCGGCATTCATTAGCCCAGTGATTGCCTTTTCTACACTTAGGGCAAAGTCCAGGAACTTTCTTTTGCGCAGACATACGACAGTCTCTTTTTAAATGACCCATTTTGCCACAATTAAAACAAACTTTATTGTTTCCAGAACTTGGGTGGTTATTGTTTTGTATTATGGCTGCTGCCAGGCTGGCATTGGTAAGTGGGCCTCCTAGTCCTCGGCAAACTTTTATCCAATCTGTCAGTCCTTTGCTCTTTCTGGGGGTAATGACTGCCTTGCATTCTGGTGAAGCATTCTCATACACCAGTTGCTCTATCATTGATCGGACCCTTTCCGGGTCTCCAAATATTCTGCCTGCTGCGTCTGTCATTCTGGCCACAAATTCTGGGAATGACTCCTGAGGACCCTGGATAATTTTTGTTAAATGGTTCTCGGTCCCGCCCTTTGAAAGGGCCTTCCATGCTTTAATTGCAGCAGCAGATATTTGGCTATACGCTCCCCAAACATAATCTGTCTGTTGCTGAACATGTGGACCTTGTCCTGTTAGTAGCTCAAATGTCCAGCGTCGTTGATTGTCTTCTGCATTGGCATTAGCCCTAGCTTGGGATTGACAGGCATCATGCCATAAGGCTTTCCATTCTAAATACACTCCCATTTAGGGAGGGCAGCTTTCACTAGTCTGCCAATCATTTGGGGTCATTGCTGTAGAGCCTAGCCTCTCAAGCTGCATAATTGTAAAATTAGCATCCACCCCATACTTATTAACTGACTCTGCCAGTTCCTTGACTAGAGGGTAATCTACAGGTACGTGGACACGGCCTCCCTCCACATCTTCAAATACTGGAAAAGTCTGAAAAATTTTATATCTATCTTTTATTGAAAAGAAGGAATCAAGACAGTGCCTCCTGGTGTAGGTGTAGGGTGGAGGAGCACTAGAGACAATGGGAGCGGCCGACTGAGAAAGTGTGCCCTTCCTGTTCCTCATACTACTTTGCTTCTGATACAACAGTAATGGCTGCTCATCTGGGTGGTATCGTTCTTCTTCATAGCGAGCTGCTTCTTCCTCTGACCCCTCGGAGGGACTTAACTCCTCCGACTCAGAATTGCCAATTTCTAAAGCCTCTAGTTTTTTTTGTCAGATAGAGAGGCTCCTTTTTAGATTTTTTCTTCTCCTTATCATGTTTCTCTCCCAGGGCGTTCTTTCCCTTATCTCTCGCTCCTGTGGCTTTAACATCCACAGAAGGGCCTTTTTTCTTAGAGACATCTTTATTTCTATCCATTGGGGCCCCTAATCTTTTGTCACGTTCTGTTTCTGACATGCTGTCTTGTATCTCCTCTAACACTCCCTTAGTGCCTACTTTTAGCTTTCTGTTAATCTCTTTCCTTTCGAGGTCACCCTTAAGCTTGTACAAAAGCAAAAGAAAGAGGGCGAGGGCAATGGTCACAACACAGAAAGCAATAAAGGCTTCTGCTAGCTGAAGTGAAAGATGAGATAAATCAAGACCAAACATGCCTCTCAGAACTTATCTCGCTGCTGCAGTTCTGAATCCTCCCCGCGAATGAGGGGTCTCCTCGGCACCGGCAATGGCAGGTTCCTGGGTTTCGGCACCAAATGTTGCAAGCCGCGTGGACGTCTTGCCAGCAAGAACGCACGCGAACAACAGGATCCTTCTGCAGCAAGCTTTATTGCAGTCAAAAGATGAAAGGAGGAAGACCCGGAGTCCCCGAAGTGGTGCTGTTTATATAAGCCCTGCTCGCACCAAAGTGGTGTGAGATGACGTATCATCCCCTGATTGGCTGCTCACCCATCACCCCATATGATGCCCCGGGCTGGGCTCGTGACGACGGTTGCCCAACTGTCATAATGGTCATAACGGTCATGCACTCTAGGACTTGTTTACCAGTTTAGAAGGGTGGAAGCCAGCACCATGGCAACCAAACTCCGGCTCTCCACAATCTAACATTGCTATTATGACATCACATTGTTATTTGATATCACAATATTATTTTTACATGACAATGCTATTATGATTTCAAAAAATTATTTTAATATCACAATGGTATGACATCTAAATGCTTTTATGACATCAAAATGATGTGACATCACAATGATATTATGAAGTAACAGTGCTATTATGATATCACCATGCTGTTAAAAAATCACAATCCTATTATGACTTCAAAAAGGTATTATGACTTCACAATGGTATTATGACATTACCATCCTATTATGATATCTAAGTGGTATTACAACATGATTATGGTATAATTTCACAAAGAAATTTTGATATCAAAATGCTACTTTGAATTCACCATGGTATGACTTTACAATGCTATGATGACATCACAATTCTATTTTGTTGTCATAATGTTATTATGACCTCAAAATTTATCATAACATCACAATGCTATTATGATATCAAAATTCTATAAAGATATGATTGTTTTATGACTTCACAAATAAATTGTGATCTCATAATAATATGACATCTCAATACTATTATGACTTCAAAATGTTATTATGACATCACAATATGACATTGCAATGGTGTTATGACACCACAATGATATTATGACTTCACAATGCTATTTTGATATCTAAATGCTCTTAGGACATCACAATTATATGAAAACACAATGCTATTATGTCATCACAGGAGTGTTTTTACATCACAATGCAATTATATCATCAAAATGTATGATGACATCACAGCCCTATAATGAAATCACAGTGCTATTATGCCATCACACTCATGTTATGACTTCAGAATGCTATTATGACTTTAAAATTCTATTATAACAATACAATTGTATTATGACATGACACTGCTTGTATGACATCACAATGTTATAATGACATCACAATTATCTTATGACATATTTGTTATGACATCACAATGGTCTTATGATATTACAATGCTATTATGACTTCACAATGGTATGAATTTTCAATGATATTAGGACATGTCAATGCTCTTATGACATCTCAATGCTATTATGACATCACAATGCTATTATGACCACAAAAAATAATTATATCAAAATGGTATTTTGATATCACAATGCTATTATAACATCACAAAGATATGATATCTAAATGCTATTATGAAATTACACTGAAATCACATAAAAATGGTATTATGACATCACAATGCTATTATCACTTCACAATGCTACAATGACATCAAAATTGTATTATGGTATCACAGTGGTGTTATGCATTCACCTTGCTATTATGACATCACAATGGTGTAGGACATGATCTTGGTATGACATCACAATGGAATTTTGAAATCAAATGATAATATGACTTCAAAACAGGCAGACTTCACAGTGACATTAGGACACCTAATGCTATGTTAATATCAAAATGCTATTTTGACATCATGACATCAAAATTCATCATGACAACCCAATGCTATTATGACATCACAATGGTTAGGTGCTGATTTGCTGAGCAGAAGACTGATGTCATGAAACAAGTTAAAGCTAGTAAAAGTTTCAGGAGACAGTTGTTAAAAGGGCCAAGTCTATAACCTGCTTGAGAGAAAGGCTGAGCAGCATACATGCCGCAATTTGGGCAGCTGAAAGAACACAACCCAGAGATGACAGTTTGTGTGTCCAAGACTCTTATTTCAGGAAAAGTGTAATATATTTTTTTCAAGTATTCATTAACAAAGTCAGGTAGCTGTTTTAAGAATGAATTAATATTTACTATGGATTTTATCTTTTAGTAAAGCTGCTTTTAATCCAAAACAGCTGTATAACCAAATATTACCACACAGAGACTGGATTTAATTAGTTAACATAAAACACAAGGCTGGGCAATAGTTACTCCATCCTAAACCTCCAAGCCCTCATAATTTCATAACATTTAGATTCCCCACATTATACTTGCTTTTAGTGATATATTAAGTCTGGTTCATGCTCCACATTCTGCATGATCTCTACTCCAGCTCCAAGCTCTCCTTGCCCTTTCTCCTCCTACTCATTTCCTGCCCTCTATCTCCTTCCCTCTTTCCTGTCCTCTAGGCACTCCCTTTCCACACCATTGGGGCTAGTTGTTTTCTTTTACTTTACTTTCTTTTACTTTAGCATTTAAGCATAACCTAGGTATCTTTTTCCTGGGCATTTCATTGATATTGGCTATTTCTTGGCTTGCCCCTTTTTCATATAGCCTGGGTAGTTATGCCTTTTTAGCCAAATGTTAATAAACTCTATTAGCATTAGCATATAAACTCTCTTACCCTTAGCATTTAAGTATATCCTAGTCATTGTGTACCTTGGCTTTACATTGATAGTGGGTATTTTTTGGCATGCTCCTTTTTTATACACAGTGGAAAGTTATGATTTATAGGTGATCTTTACTTAAACTCTCTTAACATTAGCACATGAACTCTCTTCCCCTTAGCATTTACCCTAGGCATCTTGTACCTGGATATTTACATTGTTTTTGGCTATCTTTGACTTCCCCATTTTTGATATGGAATGGACAGTCTTGTTTTGATTTTTTTAAACACATGAAACAATTTTTTAATTTTTAGGTTGGCATGTACTTTGACATCTTTAAGCCTCCTGTGTCTTTTTTTATGTATAACCAACATTTTTCTTCCATGAAAATGTCTCATGTTTAAAAGAATAAGGCAGTTTTCAGAGCAGTGTAACTTTATTTCTCTTTACATAAACCAAAAAATGGTGTGAATCCTACCTTTAGATCAGTAAGGACATAACATCTATTATTAAGAAAAAAGACTTTACATGATAACCTTAAGGAAAATTTTGTCATTTTGAATCTTATATTATCTCTGCAAATGGCTAAACAGCAGGAGTTGCCATCTGGCTTTTATTATGTAAATTAGGTTGATCAGGACTCACAGATCTGCCTGTTTCTTTTTACTTTCTGTTGGGAAGAAAGGCATGTACCTTCAATACCTTGTTCAGACATTTACATATATATGTGATATATATATATATATGATACTGATTATATATATATATATATATATATATCATTGTAACTCAAAGACTTTATATGAAATATGAAAATCAAACAAAGAGAAAAGAAAATTTTAAGTTTGAGATCAGTTGTAGCAATTTATACTGAAACAAACAAAGCCCAGTTGGTCATTTGAATTTTAGCCATTATTAATGTAATTTCTAGGAAAGGTGACCTTTTTCTTGTCTGTAACTCAGTATTCCAATCCTTGTTTTTTTTTTTCCCCATTTTTCTCCTTCAACTTTGTAAAGGTATGGAGAAGAACCAACACCATTAAACATATTGCAACCAGATCCATGACTATCACAGCCAAAATGAAGCCAAAAGGGGTTAAAACACCCTCTGCCATGCACATTTATTTTTATTAATTTTTAGGCCAAACTCTGTCTAAATTTTTTTTTGTTTTTGTTTTTTTGTTTTTTTGTTTTTCCCTCCAGTTCCTTTCTTTCCTGCCATGGTGTGGAACTGAGCCAGTTGAGCCAGCCACAGTATAAAAGTAGCCATGCATGTTTACCCCTCAGTTAAACTGCAGCAGAAGCCAGTTTTGTTATGGAAGTCTCAGGTCTGCCCACAATAGGCTGTCTTTTGCCCCTGGGCTGGTTTAAGAACCTCTCTCTTAAATAGAAGTCACTGACCTGGGAGTTTGTCGTTTTTAAGTTTTGACTTTATCACTGGGAGCTTACTCCCCCCACAAATTATGTTTAAGTACGATTTAAAGGGTGTGGATACTTACATTAGTTGGGTGCTTTTTTTGTAAGTGACAATTTTTACTAATAATTATGTTTAAGTAAAGCTGCTGTTAATACTAAACATATGTATAACCAAATCACCACACAGATACTGTTTTTATTTAATTAACATAGAACACAATGCTAGGCAATAGTTACTCCTTCCTAAACCTCCAAGTCCTCATTGTTGAATAACATTTAGATTTTCCACATTATACTTACCTTTAGTGATATCTTAGGTCTGGTTCATCCTCCAAGATCTCCCCTCCAGCTCTGTCTACAAGCTCTCCTTGCTCTTTCTCCTCCAACTCATTTCCTGCCCTCTAGCTCCTCCTCTCTTCCCTTTCCTCTGGCTCCTCCCTATGCACAACATTGGGGCTAGTTTTTTTTTGTGGGGGGCTGTTTGCACACAGTTGAGACAGGATGCTCAGAATAAGTATCAGAATGCAATATTCAGATTGAAACCAGAGAGTTGGGGGTGAAATCAGCACTTGAATGAAAAAGGGTAAGGTGTGTACATTTCAAAAGAACATTATACCAACAGGTGGCCTTGACATGTGACTTTCATATTATCACAGATTCCAATATTATTTATTAAATGCACAGATATGTCCTCATTCAGTGAATTACTTACTTGGAAAATGCTCCCTGACCAAGGCAACTCTTTGAAAAAAAAAAGTATTTAATTGGGACCCTGCTTATGTTTTTACAGAGACCATCCAAGATGTCTCGTCAACAAGCAGTCTACTTGCTGTAGTCCATTAGCAGAACTGACAGCTTTTCATACTGAACCACAAGTGGCAGAGAGAGAGAGAGATATAGACAGAGCAAGAGAGAGAAAGAGCTGGAGATGGAGGACAGAAAGAAAGATAAAAAATTGAAAGAGACCAAAAGACAGAGTCTCCATTCTGTTTGGTCACTTTCATGGGCATATCACCTGCCAAGCACACCCTCCTATAATATAACTACAAAAGGAATTATGTGTTTTTAATAATATTTTACTTTAATTTTTATTAATTGAACTTTATTCAGTTTTTATCCCTTGTAAACCCTTCCCTTTCCCCTCTCAAACCCACTATAACTCCCCCTGTCCATGCATGACCCTCCTCAAGTCCACAGATAGGGGAGGTCTTCCTCTCTTTCCTTCTGATTCTACTCTGTCAGATCTCATCAGGAGATCTGGCTCTACTGTCTTCTTCTGTGGCCAGGTAAGGCTGCTCCCTGATCAGGGTGAGGATTTCAAAGAGCAGGCCAATCAGGCCATGTCAGAGTCAATCCCTCTTCCCATTACTATGAAACACATATGGACACTGAACTGCCATGGGCTACATCTGTGCAATTTTAGTCAGAGTCCTCCCTCTTGATAAGTTTCCTTAGGTGTACAGATTTTAGTAGGTTTATTGTATACTATATGTCTACATGAGTGGGTATATACCATGTGTGTCTTCTGGGAGAGCTCACTCAGGATGATCCTTTCCTATTCTTACCTTTTACCTGCAAATTACATGACCCCAAAAATTCTACCAGGGAAGTCCTGCACCTTCAGCAAAGTGCCTAGATAGCAAATTAATTAAAAAAAATCAGTAGCCCTTCTGTATAAGAAAGATAAGAGGTTTGAGAAAGAAATTTGGGAAAAAAAAGAAACAATATTATCTAATAAGGCCATACCTCCAAACCTTAACAAGACATATCCTCGCTGGAACTAAACATGTAAATACATGAGCTCCAAGTGGATATTGCAACTCAAATTACCTGGAAGTAAAAGAAGTTGGAGGGACTTCTAGGCTAAAAGAACATAGTTATACTGAAATTTTGTCATTCAATACAATGTTTAAAGACCAAATTACTTCCAAGGTCCAAAGAAAAGGTCTGACAATCTCCTTTGGGGAAAATGTGAAATATTTCGATAATGGAGTATTATGGTAAGAAATCAGATAAGAAAATCAGTATTATGGTAAGTACCAGATAAGAAAATGACATCATGATATTTTCAGACTAATGGATGGAACTAGGAAATATCATGCTGGGTGAAGTAACTACAATGCATAAAAACAACTATGGTGTGTGTTCACTTATTAGGAAGTCTCCTAATAGTGGGGGATAAAGTTCCAAAAGGGCATCTATTGTGACCAAACTATTGTACTAGGGGGATTGGGTGGCAGTGAAATTAGTTGTTGGGAGAGGGCATCCTACGGAAATTGTCAAGCAACCCAGTCTGTTGTAATTAAAATATGTTGCTCTCTGCCCGAAACTGATAGATCAGTGCCATGTTCTTGGGTCCACAGAGATGCTTCCTTCTGCATGGAATGGGATTATATATAGAGACCCACATTCCGATATTATTCAGAGAGAGACCTTAAAACTTCCATCTCTAAATGGGATTTCCCTATGAAATTCCACATCCTCTAAGAGCTCTGGGAAGCCTGCAGGATAGGAGGCATGAAGAGTGTCATGAGTAGAGGGAATTAAGACACAAGGATAACAGTGCCCTGAGAATCAGGCCACAGAGAAAGATTATGAAACCAGACTTGATGAGAGCTGATTGAGGGACAGATAAAAGGGGGTGGAAGACCTCCCCAATCAGGAAACTATAGAAAGTCATAGGTTTAGAAGAAGGAGGGTGGGTGTAATGGAAGGAAAAGATAGAGTGGGCAGCAGAGGGAATACAAAGTGAACAAATCATAATAAATGAATGCATAAGAAAAACTGTGATCAAGGTGATGAAATATAGAGCTCTTCAGGACTGATGGATTCTTCTTTGGGGTGGTAGCAGGGTGAGGTAAGGATGAACTCACGTTTTTTAAGAGACTTTCATGGAGACTAATAATATTCCAATGAGTATATGAACAACACACAACTCAATAGATGTATTTTTTCTTTTTTCATTTTATTTGTTTATTTTTTATTATTAGTTGCATTTCATTAACTCTGTATCCCAGCTGTATCCTGATCTCTCATTCTCTCCCAATCTCTCCCTCTCTCCCTCCCTTCCTCCCTCCCTCCCTCATTTCCTCTTTCCTTCCCTCCCTTCCTCATCTCCTCTGTACCCCTTTCCAAGTCCACTTGGGGAAGACCTCCTTTCCTTTCTTCTGATCTGTTTTATCAGGTATCTTCAGGACTGGCTGCAAAGTCCTCCTCTGTGGCCTAGCAAGACTAGGCCCCCTTTGGGGGTGGAGACATCAAAGAGCCTGCCATTGAGTTCCTGTCAGATATAGTCCCTGTTCCCTTACTATGGAAACCAATTGGTTACTGAGCTACCATGGGCTACATCCGAGCAGACGTTCTAGGTTATAGCCATACATGTTATTTGGTGGAGTGTCCATCTCAGAAAAGACCCCTGTGCCCAGATATATTTGGTCCTTGTGGAGCTCCTATCCTTTCCACATCATACTAACTCCCCCTTCTTTCAGAAGAATTCCTGCACTCTGCCGAAGGTTTGGTTATGAGCCTCAGTATCCGCTTTGATACACTGCTAGGTAGAGTCAGAGGCCCTTTGTGGTAGGCTCCTGTCCTGTTACTTGTTTTCTCTTATGTCCAATGCACATCCCATTTGTCTTTCTCAGTGAGGATTGATCATCTTATTGTGGGTCCTCTTTCTTGTTTATCTTCTTTGGGTGTATAGATTTCATTACCATATCTTATAGGTTTATATGAGTGAGCATATAATATGTGTGTCTTTCTCCTTCTAGGATACTTCACTCAGAATTATCATTTTTAGATCCCACCATTTGCCTGCAAATTTCATGATTTCCTCATTTTTGATTGCTGAGTAGTATTCCATTGTGTAAAAATACCACAATTTCTGTATCCATTCCTCTGATGATGGACATCTGGGTTGTTTCCAGGTTCTCGCTATTATAAATAAAACTGCTACAAACACGGTTGAGCAAATGTCCTTATTGTGTACTTGAGCAAAATTTGGGTATATGCCTAAGAGTGGTATAGCCGGGTCTTGAGGAAGCACTATTCCCAATTGTGTGAGAAAGCTCCAGATAGATTTCCAAAGTGGTGGTACCAGTAATGGAGGAGGGTTCCACTTTCTCCAAAACCTCTCCAGCATGTGTTGTCCTTTGAGTGCTTTATTTTAGCCATTTTAATTGGTGTGAGGTAAAATATCAGGGTAGTTTTTATTTGAATCTCTCTGATGGCTAAGAATGATGAGCATCTCTTTGAGTGTTTCTCTGCCATTCTATATTCCTCTACAGAGAAATCTCTGTTTATCTCTGTACCCCATTTTTTAATTGGATTCCTTGATTTATTGATTTTTAACTTCTTTAGTTCTTTTTATATGCTTAATATCAGCCCTTTGTCAGATACAGGGTTGTGGAAGATCCTTTTCCAGTCTGTAGTTTGTCATTTTGTTCTGAAAACAGAAACCTTTGCTTTACAGAAGATTTTCAGTTTTATGAGGTCCCATTTATTGATTGTTGCTCTTAGACCCTGTGCTGTTGAGGTTCTGTTCAGGAAGTTGTCTCCTGTGCTGATGAGTTCTAGTATCTCCCCAATTCTTCTTCTAACCGATTTAGAGTATCTTGTTTTATATTGAGGTCTTTGATACACTTGGACTTTGGTTTTGTCCACGGTGATAAATATCGATCTATTTTAATTTTTCTTCATGGAGACGTCCAGATGAACCAGCACCATTTGTTGAAGATGCTGTCTTTTTTCCATTGAATGGTTTTGGCTTTTTTTTTGTCAAAAATAAAATATGCATAAGTATGTGGGCTTATTTCTGGGTCTTCTATTCAGTTTCATTGGTCCTCCTTTGTTCTTCTTTGCCAATACCATGCAGTTTTTCTTACTATTGCTCTGTAGTACTACTATACCCTGAAAAGCTTTCTATCAACATAGATGGAGAAAACAAAACATTCTAGGATAAAACTATATTTATGCAATATCTACACAGCAAATCAGCCCTATAGAAAATACTAGAAGGAAAACTCCAATCCAATGAAAATAACTTCACCCAAGAAAATATAGCATACAGATAATATCCCAAAGACAATTAAAGAAAACTAGCAATGGAACAGAGTATGACCACCAAGTCCTAAATAAAAGGAACTAATGTTCATTGGTCACTATTATCTATGAACATCAATGGATTCAACTTTCTAATAAAAATACACAGACTAACAAAATTGGTGCGGAATCAGGATCCAATATCAGCTGCACCCAAGAAACACCCTTCTGCCACAAAGACAAACACTAACTCAGAGTAAAGGGCTGGAAAAGTGTCTTTCAGGCAAATGGACCTAGAAAACAAGCTAGGGGAGATATCCTAATATTTAATAAAATAGACTTTCAATCAAAATTAATCAAAAAAGATGTGGAGAGGCACATGATTCTCATCAAAGGCAAAATCCACCAAGAGGACATCACAATTCTGAACATCTATGGCCCAAATACAAGTGAACCTACATCCATAAAGGAAAAATTATTAAAATTCAAATCACAAATCTATCCCAACACCAGAGACTTCAACACCCAACTTTCACCAAGGGACAGATCATCTAGACAGGAGCCTGAAAGAAATAAACACACTTACAAACGTTCTAAATGAAATGGCCCTAATAGATGTCTACATAACTTTCCACCCAAACTCAAAAGACTATGCCTTCTTTTCAGCAACTCATGGAACCTTCCCCAAAATAGATCATATAGTTGGTCACAAAGCAAGCCTCAATAGATACAAGAGGACTGAAGTAATCCCCTGTATTCCATCTGATGAACATTGACTAAGGCTGCACCTCAACAACAATGAAATTAGAAAAAGCCTACGAGCACATGGAAACTGAACAACTTGCTGCTCAGTGACAGCTTAGTTAAGAAAGAAAAAAGAAATTAAAGACTTCCTAGAATTAAATGAAAATGAAGGTACAACATACCCTAATTTATGAGACACAATGAAAGCAGCGTTCAAAGGAAAATTCATAGATATAAGTGCCTTCAAGAAGAAATTTGTGACATCTCATACAAGTAACTTAATGGCCCAACTGAAATCCCTAGGAAAAAAGAAAAGCAGCAAATACACGAAGAGGAGGAGACAGCTGGAAATAATCAAACTCAGGGCTGAAGACAATTAATTAGAATCAAATAAAACTATTCAAAGAATCAATGAAACCAAAAGCTGGTTCTTTGAGAAAATTATCAAGATGGAGAAACTATCCAAATCAGCAAAATCAGAAATGAAAAGGGGGACATAACTACAGACACTGAGGAAATCCAAACAATCATTAGGTTGTACTACAAAAGTCTATATGCCACAAAACTAGAAAATCTAAAAGAAATGGACAATTCTCTAAATAGAATCCATCTACCAAAATTAAGTCAAGATCAGGTAGAAAGATTGAATAGTCCTATATTCCCCAAGGAAATAGAAGCAGTTAAAAACAGTCACCCTTCCAAAAGAGCCCTGGGCCAGATGGATTCAGTGCAGAATTCTACCAGATCCAGAAAGAAGTGCTAACTCCAATTCTCTCCAAACTATTCCATGCCACGGACTGGCCCAGTCGGGCTCCAGGTGTCTGAGGGAGAACAAGGCTTCAGACGGGAAGACAGGGTTTCATCGATGAATTGACAGACAGAGACACCTTGATGGTTTTGACTCTGCTGAACTTTACTGAAATCAAGCTAGTATTTTTATAATGATTTCACAAAAGGCACCTTAAAATTGGCATACTTCCCAGAACATTTAGACTTTTACCAAGAATACAAAGTTTACATTTTAACTCAAAATGTAGTCAAACATAAAGCAGTGCCCACAAGAAATCTTGGCCTAAAAATTTTTTGATCAGAGCAAACAAAGAAAAAGAAACCTCAAATGTAGTTTCATTATTACTAACCAGTGAAGAGGAAAGTCAGTAGCTAAGTCAGATACCTGTCAAAATCTTTCTCTATATCAAAATCCAATTATACCTTTGTTAACCATCCTCATATATGTCCTGCCTAAGATTTATAATCTTCCTTAGAAACCAAGGCACTGAAGGGAGGGGAAACTCCTGCCAGCTGCACCTCTCATGCTATTATTTTTTAAGAAGGAGATTATTATTTTTTCACAATTCTTAATGCCTATTAATACTAAATCTAATTAATTATTTTTCTTAAACTTATTTCTTTTACATTTTATTTTTATTAAAGCTTTTAATAATCTAATAATAATATTTTTTTATAAACTTAGTTGTGCTGTTTCAGGAGTCACAGAGAAAGATCAAAGAATTAATTAATCCAGCCCCAGAGCCACAACAGAAAAAGCGTAGAAATCTCAGAATACATCTGTTTTCCAAGTTGGATGAGTCTGCCAGGGACCTTCCAGGGAACGAATTTCTGAAGAGAGCATGTCTCCCACCCTATAGCATATGCTACTATGGAGACACTGGCATGGGTGTGACAGTTCCACAAATTAGAAATAGAAGGAACATTACCAAAATCATTCTATGAAGCCACATTCACCTTGATACCTAAACCACACAGACTCCCCCCCCAAAAAAAAGAAAAACAGAACTTTAGACTTATCTCTCTTATGAACCCTGATGTAAATATACTCAATTAAATTCTTGAAAAATGAAGCCAAGAATACAGCTAAGATGTCATCCAATATGACCAAGCAGGATTCATCCCAGGCATGCAAGGGTGGTTGATCATATGGAAATCAAACAATGTAATCCATCACATAAACAAACTGAAGGACAAAAACCACATGATCATCTCCTTAGATGCCAAAAAAGTATTTGACAAAGTCCAATACCCATTCATGTTTAAAGTCTTGGAGAGATCAGGGATACAAGGCACATAGCTAAACATAGTAAAGGCAATATACAGCAAGCCTATAGCCAACATCATACTAAATGCAGAGAAACTTAAATCAATCCAACTGAAATCAGGGACAAGACAAGGCTGCCCACTCTCTCCATATCTCTTCAACATAGTACTTGAAGTCCTAACTAAAGCAATAAGACAACTAAAGGAGATCAAGGGGATATAAATCAGAAAGGAACAGGTCAAAGTGTCACCATTCACAGATGATATGATATACATGATAGACCCCAAAAATTCAACCAGAGAACTCCTTCAGTGTATAAACACCTTCAGCAAAGTGGCAGGATACAAAATCAACTCAAAAAATCAGAAGCCCTCCTGTATACCAAAAACAAAAGGGCCAAGAATGAAATCAGGGAAACAACACCCTTCACAATAGCCACTAATAATATAAAGTATCTTGGGCTGACTCTAACCAAGCAAGTGAAAGACCGGTTTGAAAAAACAAAACAAACAAACAAAAAAACAAAAAAAGGAAAAACAAAAACAAAAAAATCTTTCAGTCTCTGAATAATTGATGTATTTTAAAGAAAAAAATTGTGAGACACATGGGTAGTTCTTTGTACCTGGGAGCAATGGAAAAGGAGTGTAATGTATAGTAAATGAAATTCCCTCAAAAGCAATAAAAAATATGTTGACAACTTTAATAATGGCATTAAGTTAGAAAAAAGATTCTGCTAAAAATGACAGTTTGACTTTGTAAGGTATGCTTTCCAGGAACTCATTATGTAGCAAGAATCTTAGCAATGAACTAGTGATTACCCAGCTACCTCAGATTCTATGAGCTCAGGTTGCACCTCTGACCTAGCAGTCCTGACATGAACATTACTTTTAGAGGGTTTGTGTGGAGGACCAGAGCAAGTAACACAGCTACTCTTGTATCCTAGGCAAATTACACTGACATGAAGGAACATTTTTATGTGGAAACCCCAGGACAAGTAGGGTTCCTCACTGACCACTGAGTAGGACACAGCTGCCATTTAAGCCAGGTCAGCCAAGACAACCCTGGTCATAATCTGTTGGCAAAACAAATGTGGGAAAGCACCACCTGTCAGAGTTTATTGTCCTGCAGTTCTCTTTTTACACTCACTGCTCTTTCTCTGTTTCAGCCAAACCAGTCCCAGGAATTTTCTGGTTTCATTTTCTTTTCCTGCTCTTAAAGACTCAACAAGCTAAGGATTCCTAGACCCAGCCAGCCTGTTATATCAATAAGAATGTGAATGTATATTTAGTGAGGTCACCATAATTGCTCAGTTCTAAATCACAACCTAGGAAATTTTAGATCCAAGACCACAGTAGGAGACCACCTTGCCATTCGTACTTTACCCTTAACCCCACACCACTTTGTAGCTTCCCTACTTAGGAAGCTGTCCAATTAAATAAAGTAAGATTAAAGTCTCATTTCCAATCTGACATTGTGACAGAAGTAAACAGGATTTGTAAAGGTATAGGATCTGGATAAATGGATGAGATAAAGACGAGTTGGGTTTCACAAAAAAATGTCACATGTGCAAAGGATCAGAGATACTGGACACTGAGGAATGTTTGTTTACTGATTTCCATGGAAATCTCAACATTTTTCTCAGGTGCTGATTGGCTGAGAGGGAGAATGATGTCATGAAACAGGTGAAAGCCAGTAGTAGTTTTAGGGACCAGTTATTAAAAGGGCCAAGTAGAAAGCCTGCTTGAGAGAAAGGCTGAGCAGTCATACATGCCTCAAATTGGGCAGCTGAAAGCACACAACCAGATGTCAGTTCCTGTGTCTAAGACTCTTAGTTAAGGAAAATGATCGCATATTTCTTTTAAGTCTTCATTAATAATTTCAGATGGCTTTGACATGTGACTTTCATATTTTCACAGATTTCATTATTATTCATTAAATGCATACATATGTCCTCACTCAGTGAATTACTTCCTATGAAAATTCTCCTTGACAAAGGCAAATATTTAAATAAAAAGTGTTAAATTGGGACCTTGCTTATAATTTTACAGAGAAGATCCAGGTTGTCATGTCAGCCATCAGACATCTTATTGTTGTCCTTCAGCAGAACTGAGAGCTTTTTCATACTAAATCAAAAGCAGCAGGCAGAGAGAAGGGCACTGAGAAAGACAGAGAGAGTAAGTTCTAGAGAGTCATATTCAGAAATAGAGATCTAGACTGACAGAAACAAAGATTTAAAGTGATAAAGACCAAGAGACAGATACTCGACTTTGTTAGGTCAGTTTCATTGACATAACAGACTCAAAGCACACCCTCCTTCAGTATAACTCAAACAGGAATTATATTATCTAACAACACTTCCTAACCATTCCCAGACATTTCTTTACCAGAGATGCCACATATAAATAGATGAGCTTCAAAATGACACTGCAATTCAAATAATCAGGAAGTAGAAAAAGATGGAGGTACTCTGAGGCTAAAAGAATATAGTTATCCTGAGAGTTTTTCATTCAATACAATGATTAAAGTTGTAGCAACAACCAAGGAATAATTAATAGGAATGACAATCTCCATTAAAGAAAGTGTGGAATATTTCCATAACGGATTACTTTTCAGCTAAGAAAATGACATCATGATATTTTTAGGCAAATGGATGGAACCAGGAAAAATCAACCTGGGTGTAGTAACTAAAATGCAGAGAGAAATTTATGGTATATATTCACTTATTAGGTGGTCTCCTAATACTGGGTGTTAAAGTACCAATAGGCAATCTATTGTGAAGAAACCAGTGTTCCACTAAGGAGAATGGGTGACAGTTAATTGAGGTTTTCGGCCAGGGCTCCTAAGTACATTCAAGCAACACAGGCTATTTTTTTTAACCTATGTTGCTCTCTGCCCTCAACTTGATAGATCAGTGCCATGATCTTATACCCATATAGATCCTTCCTTCAGCATCAACTGGGATTCCATACAGATACCCACAGTCCGAGACAGAGACCTTAAAACACCCAGCTCTAAATTGGATTTCCCTATGAATTTCTTCCTGCAAGCTCTGGAAAACCTGCAGTAGAGGAGGCAGGAAGAGTGTCATAAGTAGAGGCAATTCGGGACACAAGGAGAACAATGCCCTGAGAATCAGGCCACAGAGGAAGATGATACAGGGAGTGTTGATGAGACCTGATAAGCTAGGCTCAGATAGAAGGTTGAAGAGGGCCTCCCCTATAAGGGAATTAGAGAATGGGAATAGTGGTAGATTAAGGAGAGTGGGTTGGACTGGAATGGTAAGAGAGAGTAGGCAGCAGCAGAATGGATACAAAATGAAAAAAATCTTAATTAATAAACACATAAGAAAAACTGTGATTAAGCTGATGAAGTATAGAGTTCTTCAGGACTGATACCTTCTTCTTGGGTGTGGTTTCAGATTGCAGCAAGGATGAACTCAGTTTTCTTTAAGGGACTTGCCAATGAGACTCTGATTATGTTCCAATGAATATAAGAAAAATGCATACTTCAACTGAGGTATTTTAAAGAATAAAGAATTTAGTGTGACACATGGGTAGGAATTTGAATCTGGGAGCAATGGAAAAGGTGTGTAATGTATATTATATGATATTTCCACATAGTCCATAAAACTAATATATCAGCAACTTTTACAATTACTTTTAACATGGAGAAAAGATTCCGCTAAAGGACGGCAGAGTTTGACTTTGGAAGGCATGCTTCCAGGAACTTACTATGTAGCAGAGAATACTAGCCATGGACTGGTGGTCACACAGCTACCTCAGACACCAAGAGCTAAGGTGGCACTCTAAAAAAGCAGTCCTGGCACTAAAACTAAACTTAGAGGTTTTGTCTAAAGAACCACAGCAGGAAACACAGCAGTTCTAGTGATCTAGGCATATAACAGCTACTCATTTCTCTATCCTGAAGGCCAAGTTCTAACTGTAAGCCCCAGGACCAGGAGGACTACTCACTGACCACTGAGTAGGACACAGGTGCTGAACTGGACAGGGCAGTCAAGGAAACTCTCTCATACAGGATTGCCAAACATAGTGTTGTACAGCCTCAGCTGTCAAAATGTTTATTGCCCCTCAGTTCTTCTCTTACACTCACATACCTTTCTGTTTCAGCCAAAAGAATCCCAGAAATTGTGTTTCCCTCCTCATAAAGACTCAATATCCCAGGAAATCCTAGGCCCTGCCAGCTTATATTATCAATAAGAAAGTGAAGGTACATTTATTGAGTACATGAGTAACTGCTCAGTTCAAAGTCACAACCTAGGAAATTTCAGATCCAAGACTACAGTAGGAGAGCACCTTGTCATTCAGTACATTCCCTTTAATCTTACATCACATTGAAGCTATCCTAGGAAGATGTTCAGTTAAATAAACATTAAAGTTTCATTTCCTACCTGAGTTTGTCACAGAGGTAAACAGTAGTAAAGGTGTGTCTCCTGGATAAAGGGACGAGAGAAACGCTTTTTGGGTTTCACAAGAAAAAAGTCACATGTTCACAGGATCAGAGATACTGGAAACTGAGGAAAGTTTGTTTACTCATCTCCATGGAAACCTCAAGATTTTCTCAGGTGCTGATTAGCTGAGAGGTTAAATTTAGAGCCAGTAAGTGTTTCAGTAGCCAGTTATTAAAAGGATCAAGTGACAGCCTGCTTGAGAGAAAAGCTGACCAGCCCTACATGCCTTAATCTGGGCAACTGAAAGCACACAACCCAGAAATGAGAGTTCATGTGTCCAAGACTCTTAGTTCAGAAAAAGTGTCACATATTTCTTTTAAGTGAGAATTACTTACTGGAAAAATTGTTCCCTGACCAAGGCAACTCTTTGAACAAAAAGCATTTAATTTGGACCTTGCTTATATATTTACAGAGACCATCCTGGATGTCACATCTGCAAGCAGTCTTCTTATTGTAGTCCTTCAGCAGAACTGAGAGCTTTTCCTACTGAACCATAAGTGGAAATGAAGAGAGAGGGAGTCTGACAGAGACAGAGACAAAGACAGAAAGAGGTAGAGAGAGAGATTCAAAAATAGAGAAACAGACACCGACAGAAACAAAGATATGAATTGACACAGACCAAAAGACAGAGACTCCATTTTGTCTGGTCATTTTCATTGGCATATCAACCTCCAAGCACTAAGTCCTATAATATAACCTCATTAGGGAATATATTATCTAACAGGGCCAGGCATCCTAAAACTTCCCAGACTATTCCTCACTCGTGAATCCACATGTAAATAGATGAGCTTCAAGGACACATTGCAATTCAAGTTACTAGAAAGTGGAAGAAGATGGGGAGACTTCTAAGCTAAAAGAACATAGTTATCCTGATAGTTTGGCATTCAATACAATTATTAAAGTCCCAACAACATCCAAGGATTAAAGAATAGGACTGACAATCTCCTTTGGGGAAAATGTGGGATATTTCCAGAATGGAGTATTATTCAGCTAAGAAAATGACATCATGATGTTTTTAGGCAAATGGATGCAACCAGGAAAAATCAACCTGTGTGAAGTAACTAAAATGTAAAATGCAGAAAGCAAAATGTTTTATATATTAACTTATTATTTGGTCTCCTAATAGGGACAGATAAAATTCCAATAGGCCATGTATTTTGACCAACCTCTTCGAATAGGGTGATTGGGTGGCAGTTAATTGAGTAGGTGCCAGGGCATCCTACAGAAATTTTGAAGCTTCCCAAGGTGTTTTTATTAAAATGTGTCACTGTCTGCCCTCAAATGTTAGATCAGTGTCATGTTTTTGTATCCACAGAGATGCTTTCTTGTGTATCAAATGGGATTGCATACAGAGATCCACAGTCTCATATTATGAAGAGAGAGAGACCTTAAATCACCCATCCATAAATGGGATTTCATTATGAAATTCTCTCTCCCATTAGAGCTCTGGGAAGCCTGCAGGAGAATAGGCATGAAGGCTGTCATAAGTACAGGGAATTGAGGACACAAGAAGAACAATGCCCTGAGAATCAGGACACAGAAGAAGATAATGCATCCATCCTTGACAAGACCTGATGAGCTAGGGTCAGATAGAGGGGGGAATAGGTCCTCCCCTACCAGGGAACTAGAGAAATGGCATAGGGATAGAAGAAGGAGGGTGTGCAGGACTGGAATGAGAAGAGGCAGAAAGCTGCAGAGGAGATACAAAGTGACCAAATAGTAATAAATAAATACATAAGAAAAACTGATCAAAGTGATGAAGTATAGAGCTCTTCAGGATTGATGGCTTCTTCTTGGGGTTGGGGACAGGGTATGGTAAAATGAATTCAATTTCCTTTCAGGGACTTGGCACTGAGACTCTGATCATATTCCAATGAGTATATGAACCACACATACTTAAACTGATATATTAAAAAATAAATTTAGCATGACACATGGTAGGAATTTGAACCTGGAAGCAATGGAAAAGTGGTGTAATGTATACTATATGAAATTCCATGTAATCAGAAGATAATATGTTGACAAATTTTACAATGACTTAGCATGGAGAAAAGATTCTGCTAAAGGAACTCAGAGTTTGACTTTGTCAAGATGCTTTACAGGAACTCATTATGTAGCAGAGATTCCTAGCCATGAACTAGTAGTTACCCAGCTACCTCAAAACACATGCGCTCATGTGGCACCTCTGAACAAGCAGTCTAAGCACTAATAGTACATTTAGAGATTTAGTCTGGAGGACCACAGCAGGAAACACAGCTGCTTTTGTGTCCTTGGAATATAACACTGACCCATTTCACTGTCCTGAATGTGCCAGTTTTAAATGTAAACACCAGGACTAGGAGGGTTCCTCACTGACAACTGTTTAGGACATAGCTGCAGATCCAGTCATGTCAGCCAAGGCAACCCTGGTCATAGAGGGTTGGTAACAGTAGTGTAGAACAGAACCAGCTGTCAAATAGTTTATTGTCCCTCTTTTCTCCTTTTATACTCACAGGTTTTCTGTTTCATCCAAATCAGTCCCAGGAATTTTCTGTTTTTTTAAGGAGTCTGATAATTCAAATTGTGCCTCCTGGCCTTGGCAGATGCAGTTCCATGTCTCAGAGTCTGTCCTTGGTGGTCTCTGCATGTGGGGTGTTCGGAGCCAGAGAAGTAGATAGCAAGCTTCCTGCAACCGTGGGAACCAGACAGCAATCTTTGTGTTACTGTTGGTATAACATTCTTTTGAAATGTATACATTTTATCCTTGTTTGTTCAAATGCAGATTTCTCTCCCCACTCTCTGGAGTCAATCCAGATATTGCATTGTGATACTTATTCTAAGCATCCTGTCTCAACTGTGTGTAAACAGGCCAAAATAAAACAACTAGCCCCAATGTTGTGCAAAGGGAGGAGCCAGTGAACAGAAAAGAGGGGAGGAGCTAGAGGGCAGGAAATGAGTTGGAGGAGAAAGGGCAAGGAGAGCTTGGAGAGGGAGCTGGTGGAGAGATCTTGGAGGATATAGAACATGAACCAGACCTAAGACTAAAAAGCAAGTATAATGTGGGAAATCTAAACGTTAGGAAATTATGAGGGCTTGGAGGTTTAGGATGGAGTAAATACTGCCCAGCATTGTGTTCTAGGTTAACTAAATAAACCCAGTCTCTGTGTGGTGATTTGAGTATACAGCTGTGTAGGACTAATAGCAGCATCACCAGAAGATAAATCAATAGTAAATATTAATAATCACCTACAATATGTAATCTTGAGTGAATTCCTGGATGCCTTGCCAAGGAGCACAGATGTTTGGCTACTGTGAAATAAATTTTGCAACCCTTTGCTTTATAAGTGTTGTTTGCACATTCAGTAAACTGAGACTTGATTAGGAATCTGTCTTGTCTCCATTCTTCATGTCTCTGTTCCCTTTCCATTCCCTCTTCCAGGTGGACCTTATTTGACTAGCCCACAGGACAGGTCTGTTGGCACCTGAAAAAGGGACCTTGAAAATGAGGGGCAACATGAGAAAGGCTGGTTTTTGGTGCTCTAGATGCCTGTGAAAAAAAAGTGAGTCCTGACAACTGCCCATTGCATGGAGGAAGACAAGGTAGGCATTCAGAGAAATCATGTGGCAGAGAAATAGCAGGGGGATGTTAATGAGGACTTAAAGTCAATGCTAATAAAACTAAGGAATTGGGAGAAACCCCCTTATCCCTTTAAATGAAGGGGATTAAATGAAGTTTGTAAATGAAGTTTGTCCCTGGTTCCCAGGGAAAGGTACCATCAATCTGGAAACTTGGAAAAAGGAATCTTACAGGTTAAGGAGTTACTTGGGGAAATTAGAGCAGCCAAACAGGTAGAAAAGAAGTACTTCCAAAGTTACTTCAAATGTTCATAAAGGAGCTCAAAAAGATTTGTGTAATTTGAGAGAAGAAAATAATTTAGGAGCTAGATAGTGAAGATGAAATGGAGTCAGAGGAAAAAAAAAACTGCCAAGTCTCATAATTCAGACTGGCCTCCTTCTCCCTCTGCCCCCATGGCTTTCCCTGAAATATGTGCAGGAGATAGGGGACCACTGTAGGAGGATCTTACTGTTCTCTGAGACAAAGTCCAATTAGAAAGGGAACAAGTTCACATATTAAGGGAATTAGAAAAATTAAAATTACAAAATAATAATAAAATAATTGTAATAATTAATAATAATAAATTGGATTGTTTGCACCGGCAAATTTTAATGTCTGGTATTGAATTTTTAAAATTATAAGTGTGCTTTATGATTTCACTCCTAAAAATGATGCTTTGTTTTAATATTACAAAAACACATTTTAAAAAAATATTTAATTGTTTAAAAAACAGGTAACTGCAGTTGTTTTTTGTCTTTGTCTCTGTTTCTTTGTTTTTGACTGCTGGCTTCTGTTTTGGTTTCTGGTTTTGGTTTACTTGCAAGGTCTGGGAAACTTGGAGAGTTTCCAATCTGGTCAATAGAATCTGGAAGATGTTCCAATTCCCAGGAAAGAGTCCCCTAAAGGTTCTTTTGGGACCAGAGAGAGGGTCTCTGGCACCCTATTTTGTGTGGTAATAGGGCTGCTGTTGCCCGCTCTCCATCTGGAAGCTATGGAAAGGGCCATGGGGGATCTCTTCCTTCTGGAATCTATGTGTATGTGGGGGATCCATAAGAGGGTCCACTCCTTCTGGAATCTGGGGGACTTGTGTCCTTTAGGGGCTGGTCAAGTCCTGATATTTGGGTTTTCTGTTTACTCCAAGATGACAATGTCAATTTCTACATTCCTTATGTATTTATGTGTGTGTGTGTGTGTGTGTGTTTATCTGTAGATATTTTGGATATTTTTAGACATGAGACAATTTGAATCAACACCTCTGAGTTTGATCCTGGACCATCAGAGTTAAATTCTATAAAACATTTAAAAAATTATCAGGTATTTTAAAATAGTAACCCTTGGGCAGTCTAACAAAGAAGTTAAAACAGTTAACCTTTTGGGGGAAATAATAAAACCTTGGTATTTATTTCATTAATTTTACAAAATAAAACCAAGCTATGCTGTTAAAGACAAGTAATCAAGAACTGCAGTTATTACAATATATCATGTTAAAAAAAACTATAATATATGTTGTTCTTCATTTAAAATGGCTGGAGATACTTCAATACAAAATGTTTGCTGATGTTCTTTTACAGGAAAAAAAAAGTAACACAGTTCTATATTAGCCCAGGTTATGCATTGGTATCCATTATATAAAATATATGCCTGGCTGCCAGTACCTAAATACATGATTTAATGTTGTTTCTTTCTGTCTGATAGATTTGGTACAGGCTAAGTTTAGTTCTCTGTTTAATGTTAAATAAAAGTTTCATCCTTTATTTTTTGGCTATTAAGTTTTAACACAATATGGTAGGATTATTAAGATTTGCTAGCCCTTTTGTAAATTAGGTTTAATTAAAAGTTTGGCTTTGATTTTAGTTTAAAACAACAGAGTTTTAAAGTTATGCTAAAGATTATAGTTGAGTACAAGATTGAGTTTTACTTAGTCTCTTTGTTTAGAATTTTTTTTAAGGTTTAATCTAAAATGGGTAACCATAAAGTTCGCCTATGTACATTTACCTAAAATTTTGTTCTAAATCATACATTTAAAAAATATGCCTAAATTGAGATTATAACATCATGTTTTATAGGATGAAGTTTAGAGCAGATGATAAAGCTAAACAAACAGTAACTCAAATATGCTGGTCCTCAGGCTTGTCAGAGATCTGATAAATATGGCATTTTAACATATGTAAGCTTATTAAGATAGAGTCCAACCTGTAGGGGCACAAAAAAAGTAAAACAAATTAATTCAATTTGCTAGGTGCAACCAATAGTTTTTCTGTTTAAAACCAAAGTTAGCCCAATTGTTGATACTTTAGTAGTATTTACTGATGGTTCATTATCTGTTGTTGCTGCCTATGCTTATGAAAGAAAAACAATATCTTTTCAGGTGTCTAACACCTCTGCACAAATAGCAGAGTTATCTACAGTATTGGCTGTGTTTAAAAGTTTTAATAATCAGTCTTGTAACATTTTTACAGATCACAGTGCATATGTAACTCAGTCTTTCCCTAGGTTAGAGACTGCAGGTCAAATTCAGACATCTTCTCCTGTTGGAATTTTATTTTTAAAAATTCAAACTTTGATACAAAACAAACCTTTCCCTGTCTTATAGGACATTTTTTGGGTTCATTCTAATTTACCAGGACCCCTGTCTAAAGGAAAAGCATTGGCAAATATTGTTACCAAATTTTATTGTACACAGTAAAAAGAGCCCTGGATGCCCATAGTATGCATTATCTTAATAGTCAAACCTTGAGACTTAAATATGGATTGACTAAGGAACAGGCCCACAGAATAGTGAAGGCTTGCAGTATGTGTCCTCAGTTTCAGCCTATTCCTTATTTTGGAGTCAATCCTAAAGGATTAGCTCCAATTCATATTTAGAAAATGGATATTATTCATATTCCTAAATTTAAACAATTAAAATATGTACATGTCTGCATAGATACTATTCTGGATTTATTTTTGCCACTCCTCAACCAGGAAATGCTGCAAAGAATGTTATTGCTCCTTGTATACAAGCTTTTAATGTTCTAGGAGTTCCTAAACAATTTAAAACAGACAATGGAACAGGTTATACTAGCAAATATTTTAAAACATTTTTTTCAAAAGTTTCAAGTTTCTCATATAACTAAAATATCTTACAGTCCTCAAGGACAAGGCATGGTAGAGCATGCCCACTAAACATAAAGATTTATTTGCAAACCTCAAAGAAAGGGGAGCTACTTCACTGGACACCTAAGAATCCTCTTAATCATGTTCTTTTCATTCTGAAATTTTAAAATTTGAATAAGCATGGTAAATCTGCAGCAGATAGATTTTGGCATACAGAAATCAAGAAAAAATTCTGCTACCGTAAAATGGAGGTATCCTTTAACAAATCAATGGCATTGACCCGGCCCTGTACTCATAATGGTACGATGATCTGTCTATGATTTTCTGCAGGAAAATGATGCAGCTCAATGGCTACCTGAACATCTGGTGTGACAAGTGGATGAGGAATTTTCTACTGACAATGATAATGATGTCAATGAAGACGCCTGTGGTCAACATGACTGTTTATTGGGAATACATTCCTAATCCATCAATACTACATCCATTTTCTTGTGATGATCCAGAAGCCCTTGTTTATGTCAATAGCACTTTGTTGCTGGCATTTTCTGCTTTTGAAGGAACTAAAGTAAAACAGACTCTTAGCATTTGAGGAATAGGAAAAGGTCATCATCTTTGCTTTACCAGTCTGAGTATTCATCATGCCTGCTTACCAGTATCCCCTATCCATGTCATTGGTCAGAATGCCTCCTACTCTTAAGTTAGGGTTGCATCTCAAGCCTCCCTTTGCAACCAGGCAAAGTGGAATATTGGAGGGATGTTATTGTCCCTTCCTACAGGAGTTAATAATGACAGTCTTACATCTCCAATGAGTTACCCACCCAGTGAGAAAGGGGATCAATGCACTTGTCCTTGACTGATGGTTCCTTGGACAAGTTATATCAGAAAAAGCCCACCATCTACTCCTGGGACAATGATACTGCATTTCCAGTCACGGACTAGATTAATCTATAGTTAAGGGTATTAAGAACTTGGATTCTGGCAAAGATAGTCAAAATTCCTTTATTTTAGAAAAAGCTTTAAGGGGTCGACTTTGGAGGACTTCAAATAAAAACTGGCAGACCTATGTATGGAAATTCTGGACTGTTTTGGGATATATAGGCATTCTCTCTGGGAATGCAAGTAGCTTTGCTAAGTTAATCAAGTGTACTTCTGTTTTGGCATGTGTTAATCCTCCTTATTTACTGCTAATTGGAAACATTGTAGTAAGACATTTTGAAACAATGATACCTATTCAAATGAATGTGAATATTCCAATCTTACAATTGTTTTAGTGCTGATAATAATGCTCTTTCAGTATTACTTGTAAAGCAACCTGCTTTTGTTATGATTCCTGTCAGGGTTTGTGATTCTTGGTATGATGAAACAGAATTTAATTGGACTCAGGTTCAGAATCATCTTGCTGGTATTTGGTCATAGCAAAAACTTCTCATTGGTCATGCTAATGATGAGAAATAAGATCCATGACATAGAATCTGCCAATCAACCTAGGTTAGAATTGTCTAATACAGCCTGGGATATATTTATTAGGCTCAGGAAGCACTTTCCATCCTTTGACTCTGTGCTTAAGAGGGAACTGACAATTGAGAGCCTGACAGGTAGGGGTTGGCCTGTTCCTGTCTTCCTTGTATATTTCAGTTCCTTCTGCAACAACTTCAACACATGCAAGTTCAGTTGCATGAATTTAAATTAAAGATCTCTAACAACCCCAATTGATATGTAGGTAAGTCAATGACAAGTAAGATAAAAATTTAAAATTTTCCAACCTAAGACAGAGGCTTTAAAAAAATCCCATCCAAGACCTTTATGATGAGTAAGAAAAAAATCTGACAACCTAAGACAGGCTCTCCATAAAACCAAGAAGGGGGAACCAAAAGAGTCTGGTAATGGGAATTTTGCCTCCTGTTCTTGCCAGATGTTGGTCTTATCTAAGATCTATATCTTAGAGACTGTCCTTTGTGGTCTCTGCAAGAGGGCCATTCCGAAAAATAGATAGCAAGATCCATATAACCTTGGGAATCAGACAGCCAACTTTGTGTAACCTTGAGTGAGTTCCTGGAGGCCTTGTCAGATGACACAGATGTGTTGCTACTGTGAAAATAATTGTTTGTACCCTTTGCTTACAACTGTTGTTTGCATGTTCAGTACATTGAAACTTGATCAAGAATCTCTCTTATGTCCATTCTTTGCATCTCTGTCTACCCATTTACACTCCCTCTTTCAGGTGGACGCTGTTCAACTAGCCCACTGTTCTGGTCAGGTTACCTTCTCTTTTACTACTAATAAAGACTCAAAACCACAGGGAACCCTAGATTCTGCCAGCCTATTATATAAATAAGAATGTGAATGTACCGTTAGTTAGTATTCTGTAACTGTTCAGTTCAAAGTCACAACCTAGGAAATATCAGATCCAAGACCACAGTAGGAGAACACCTTTTCATTGGGTACATTCCCCTTAATCCCACTTCACTTTGAAGCTTCCCTACTTAGGAAGCTGTCCAATTAAATAAAGATGAAAGTTTCATTTCCTACCTGACATTGTCACAGATGTAAACAGCTGTAAAGGTATAGGATATGAATAAAGGGATGAGATAATGGCTTGTTGTGTTTCACAATAAAAAGTTAGGTGTGCACAGGATCAGAGAGACTGGCCACTGTGAAAACTTTTTCACCCATATCCATGGAAACCTCAAGATTCTCTCAGTTGCTGATTAGCTGAGAGGGAGAATGATGCCATGCAAAAGGTTCAAGCCAGTAAGAGTTTCAGGAGCTAGTTATGAAAAGGGCCAAGTGGACAACCTCCTTGAGAGAAAGGCTGAGCAGAACTACATGCCTCAATTTGGGCTGCTGAAAGCACACAGCCCAGAGATCACAGTTCCTGTGTACAAGACTCTTAGTTTAGGAAAGCTGTCATTTATTTATTTCAGTGGTCATTAATAAAGTCATGTTTCCTAGACATGTGAGCTTCACATTATCTCAGATTACATTATTATCTGTTAAGTGAACAGATATGTCCTCAGTCATTGAATTACATACTGGTAAAATGCTCTGTGACTAAAGCAACTCTTTGAACAAAAAGTGTTTAATTGAGTGAGACCTTGCTTATATTTTTTATATAGACCATGCATGATGTCAAATCAGCAAGCAGTCATCTTGTTGTAGTCTTTCAGCAGAACTGAAAGTATTTCATACTAAATCACAAGTGGCAGGCTGAAAGAAGGAGACTGAGAGTGACACAGCTAAGAGCTAGAGACACAGATTCAGAAATATAGAGATGGAGACCAAAAGAAACAAATATATAATTGGAAATTTTCCAAGAGACAGAGACTCCATTGTGTCTGGTAACTTTCATTGGCATATCAACCTCAAAGCACACCCTACTATAATATAACTCCAATAGGCCATAACTCCTAACCCATACCAGACATTTCTTCACTGGGGACTCAACATGTAAATAGATGTCTTCAAGTGGACATTTCAATTCAAATCACCAGGAATTGGAAGAATATGGAGGGAATTTTGGGCTAAAAGAACATAGTTATCCTGTTAGTTTGTCATTCAATACAATGATTAAAGCCCCAGTAACTTCAAAGTTCTAAAAAACAGTGCTGAAAATCTCATTTGGGGAATATGTGGAAAATTTCAATAAAAGAGTACTCCTCAGCTAAGAAACTGAAATCATGATATTTTCATGTAAATGGATGAACCAAGGAAAAATAATGTGTGTGAAGCAACTAAAATGCAGAAAGATGTATTCACTTATTGGGAGGTCTCCTCACACTGGTGGATAAAGTTCCAATAGGCCATCTGCTGTGACCAAACCTGTCTTCCACTAGGGGGAATGGGTGGCAGTTGTTGTGCCAGGGCATGGAATGGAAAAATTCAAGCAACCCAGGCTGATGTTGCTAAATATATGTTGCTCTCTCCCCTCAAATGTTAGATCAGTGCTATATTCTTGCATTCACAGAAATACTTCCCTCTGCATCAAATGGGATTTTATACAGAGACCTACAATGTGATATCGTACAGAGAGTCACCTTAAAATACCCAGCTCTAAATGTGATTTCCCTATGAAATTCTCCCTCACCTCAGAATTCTGGGAAGCCTGCAGGAGAGAAGGCAGGAAGAGTGTCATAAGTAGAGGAAATTAAGAACACATGGAGAACAATGCCCTGAGAATCATGTCACAGAGGATTATGATGGAACCAGCCTTGAAGAGACCTAATATTTTAGGGTCAAATTGAAGGGGGAGAAGGACCTCCATGACAGGAAACTAGAGAAAGGCATAGGAGTAGAAGAAGGAAGGTTGGTGAGACTGGAAGTAGAAGAATAAGAGGGCAGTAGAGGGGATACAATGTGAACAAATCATAATAAATACTTAAAAAAAACTGTGATCAAGGTGATGATGTATTGAGCTCTTCAAGACTAATGGTTTCTTCTTAGGGGTGGGGCTAGGGTATGGTAAAATGAATTCAGTTTCCTTTCAGGGACTTGGCACTGAGACTCTGATAATGTTCCAATGAGTAGACAAATGACACATACTTTAATTGTTGTATTTAAAAACAACTAGTGTGAAACATCAGTTGGAATTTTAACCTGGATGCAATGAAAAAGGAATGTAATGTATGTAATAAAAAATTCCCACATAATCATTAAAAATAATATGTTGACAACTTTTACAATGACTTTTAACATGGAGAATAAGTTCTGCTAAAACAGGGCAGAGTTTGTCTTTATAAGGCATGCTTTCCAGGAACTCATTATGTAGCATAGAATCCTAGCCATGAGCTAGTTATTTCCCAGCTAGTTCAGATCACAGGAGCTCACCTCTGAACTAGCAGTCCTGGCACTACCACTACATTTAGAGGGTTTGCTGAAGGACATAGCTGTGCTTGTGTCCTGGGCATATAATATGGACCCATATCTCTATCCTGAAGTCCCAGTTTTAACTCTAATCCCCAGGAACAAGAGGGTTCCCCAATGACCCCTGAGGAGGACACAGCTACAGATTCTTCCAGATAAGCCAAGGCAACCCTGCTCATAAAGGGTTGTCAATACTAGTGTAGAATATCACCAGCTGTCAAATAGTTTATTTACCCTCCATTCTCCTTTTACATTCACTGTTTTTTTCTCTGTTTCAGCCAAACAGTCCCAGGAATTGTCTGATTTCCTTCCATTTCCCCTGCTCTTAAAGACTCAGGGAAGCCAAGACTCTGCAAGCCTATTATATCAATAAGAATGTAAAGGTCTATTCAATAAGTATTTGAGTAACTGCTTTGTTTAATGTCATAATCAAGGATATCTCATATCCAAGACCACAGTAGTAACCATCGTGTCATTGGGTACATTCCACTTTCCCACCTCATTTAGAAGCTTCTCTACTTAGGAAGCTGTCCAATTAAATAAAGATGAAAGTTTCATTTACTACCTGACATAGTCACAGAGGGTAAAGGGATGGGATACTGGCTTGTTAGGTTTCACAATAAAATGTTAGGTGTACACTGGATCAGAGAAACTGGCCACTGAAAAAACTTTTTTTTACTCATCTCCATGGAAACCTCAGGATTCTCTCAGGTGCTGATTAGCTGAGATGGAGAATGATGCCTTGCAAAAGGTTCAAGCTTGTAAGAGTTTCAGGAGCTAGTTATTAAAAGAGCCAAGTGGGCAACCTGCTTGAGAGAAAGGCTGAGCAGAACTATATGCCTCAATCTGGGTAGCTAAAAGCACACAAACCACACATGACAGTACCAGTGTCCAAGACTCTTAGTTTAGGAAAAGTGTCACATATTTCTTTCAAGTGACTTGTCCTTGATCTGTGGCTTTCACATTATTACAGGTAACATTTTTATTTGTTAAATGCACAGATATGTCCTCAGTCAGTGAATTACTTACTATTAAAATGCTCCCTGACCAGGACAACTCTTTGAACAAAAATCTTTTAATTGGGACCATGCTTATGTTTTTAGAGACCATCTGTATTTCATGATAGTTTGCAGTCATCTTGTTGTTGTCCTTCAGCAGAACCAAGAGCTTTTCATACCAAAAGCAGCAGGCAGAGAGATGTAGCCAGAGCTATAGAGAGCTAGAGAGACAGATTCAAAAACTATGAGACGGAGACCTTCAGATTTAAAGAGAGAGAAACCGAGAGACAGAGACTCAATTCTGTGTGTTCCCTTTCATTGGCATATTCACCTCAAAAGCACACCCTCTTATAACTCCAATAGAAATTATCTTATCTAAAAAGGCCATAACTCCTAACCTAGGTCCCAGACATTTCATCCCTGTTGACTAAACTAGTAAATAAATTAGCTTCAAGGGACATTGCAATTAAAATCACCTGAAGGTGGAAAAAGATGAAGGACTTATAGGCTAACAAAATGAAGAAGATATTAGAAGATGGAAAGATCTCTCATGCTCATGGATTGGTAGGATAAACGTTGTGAAAATGGCCATCCTGCCAAAAGCAATCTACAGATTCAATGCAATTCCCATGAAAATACCAACTCAATTCTTTATGGACCTTGAAAAAAAGATTCTCAGCTTCATATGGAGAAAGAAAAAAACCCAGAATCTCCAAAACAATCCTGAATAGCAACAGAGCATCTGGAGGTATCTTCATCCCTGATCTCAAGGTGTACTACAGAGAAATAGTAATAAAAACTGCATGGTATTGGCATAGAAACAGAAAGGAAGGTCACTGGAACCGAATGGAAATTTCAGAAATAAGCCTACACACCTATGAATACTTGATTTTTGACAAAGCAGCTAAATCCATTCAATGGAAAAAGATACCATCTTCAACAAATGGTGCTGGTCCAACTGGTTGTCTACATGCAGAAAAATCAAAATAGATCCATATTTATCACCCTGCACAAAACTAAAGTCCAAGTGGATCAAAGATCTCAACATTAAACCAAATACTCTCAAATTGGTTAGAAAAAATAGTGGGGAACAGCCTAGAATTCAATGGCACAGGAGACAACTTTCTGAGCAGAACACCAACAGCACAGGCTCTAGTAGCAACAGTCAATAAATGGGACTTCATGAAGCTGAAAAGCTTCTGTAAAGCAAAGGACACCATCATCAAAACAAAACAACTGCCTACAGATTGGGAAAGAATCTTCACCAACCCTTTATCTCACAGAGGGCTAATATTCAGTATATATAAAGAAATAAAGAAGCTGAAAAGCAACAAACCAAGCAATCCAATTAGAAAATGGGGAACAGAGCTAAACAGAGAATTCTTAATAGAGAAATATGGAATGGCAGAGAAACAATTAAAGAAATGCTCAATGTCATTAGCCATTAGAAAAATGCAAATCAAAACGACCCTGAGATTTCACCTTACACCCATCAGAATGGCCAAGATGAAAAACTCAAGTGACAACACATGATGGAGAGGTTGTGGAGAAAGGGGAACCCTCCTTCATTGCTGTTGGGAATGTAAACTGGTACAACCACTTTGAAAGTCAATCTAGAGCTTACTCAGACCATGAGGAATAATGCTTCCTAAAGACCCAGCTATACCACTGCTAGGCATATACCCAAAATTTGCTCAAGTACACAACTAGGACATTTGCTCAACCATGTCCTAGCTTTATTTGTAATTAGTCAGAACCTGGAAACAACCCAGATGTCCATCATCAGAGGAATGGATACAGAAATTGTGGTAATTGTACACAATGGAATACTACTCAGCAATCAAAAAGGAGGAAATCATGAAATTTGCAGGCAAATGGTTGGATCTAGAAAAGATCATTCTGAGTGAAGTATCCCAGGAGAAAGACAAACATGGTATACACTCGCTTATATATAGATCTACAATATATAATAAACATAATGAAGTCTATACACCTAAAGGAGATAAACAAGAAAGCAGACACAAGGTAAGATGATCAATCCTCTCTTAGAAAGACAAATGAGGTGTGCATTGGACATATGATAGGAGTCTACTGCAGAAGGCATCTGAAAGACGCTACCAAGCAGCGTTTCAAAACAGATACTAAGACTCATAACCAAACCTTCTGCAGAAGGGGAGTTAGTATGACAGGGAAAGGATAGGAGCCCCACAAGGACCAAATATATCTGGGTACGGGGTCTTTTCTGAGACTGTTTCTCCAAGCAAGGACCATGGTTGGATATGGATATAACCTAGAACCTTTACTCGGATGAAGTTCGTGGTAGCTCAATAACCAATTGTTTTCCCATAGTAAGGGGAACAGGGACTATCTTTGACAGGAACTCAATGGCAGGCTCTACACCCCCCAAGGGAGGAGCAGTTCTTCTAGGCCACAGAGGAGGACTTCACAGCCAGCCCTGAAGAAGAATTGATCCACAGAAGAAACAGTTTCTACTCCACATGATCTTACTACATGAAGATCAAGGCCACACATGTCTTTAAGTCTGAGGGGGATGATTACTATATTAATGGTGCCTGGACTATTGACTGGGCTAGAAAATTTGATGTTTCTGGGACATCTTTCCACTACAAGAGACCAACAGATCACCCAGAATCCTTGGAAGCTCTAGGACCTCTGAAAACCTCATTGTAATGGTTCTATTCCAAGAACAGAATTTGGGAATTAGGTACAAGTTCAATGTTCCCATTGTTCGTACTGGCAGTGGTGATAATGAAGTTGGCTTTCTGTGGAATCATCAGCCCTGGTCAGAGTGCTCAGCTACCTGTGCTGGAGGTGTCCAAAGACAAGAAGTGGTCTGTAAAAGATTGGATGACAACTCCATTGTCGAGAACAATTTCTGTTATCCTGACAGGAAGCCCTCTGAAAATCAAAGAGCCTGCAACACTGAGCCCTGCCACCTGAATGCTTCATTGGAGACTGGTGCAGCAAAATTTGTGATGGTGGGATGCACATGAGGGCCGTGCTGTGCATTAGGAAGGTTGGACTGTCTGAGGAGGAGACACTGGACTACAGTGACTGTTTAACCCACCGGCCTGTGGAGAAAGAGTCCTGCAACAACCAGTCATGTCCACCTCAGTGGGTAGCTTTGGACTGGTCTGAATGTACTCCAAAATGTGGGCCAGGATTCAAGCATAAGATTGTTCTGTGCAAGAGCAGTGACCTTTTTAAAACATTCTGAGCTGCACAATGTCCAGAGGAGAGCAAGCCTCCAGCTCCCATCTGCGGCAGTCTGGGCCTTTGCCCTCCTCCCCACTGGGTGGTAGGAGACTGGGACCAGTGCTCTGCTTAGTGTGGCTTAGGATAGCAAGTGTGAAATGTGCAGTGTCACTCCTATACTGGACAGGCATCTGTTGACTGTCTGGAAGCTGTTCGGCCTCTATCCATGCAGCAGTGTGAAAGCAAATGTGACAGTACTCCCTGGACACGGTATTAGGAGGGAATGCCAGATCTGAGAGATCCAAACAACACAGGGAAACTCACTGAGGAGTGTTTGTGTTTTTTCAAGTAAATCTAATAGCCTGTTTACCTCCTTGGACCATTAAGATCAATTTTATTATGGACTTAACAATGACACTGAATCCATTTGTATTTAAGACTGTTTTAAATATAGTTATTATGACTTGGTCAACTATGGAAATAGAAGAGATTCAGATTAAGTCATAGCTTAAAAATATTTACTATACTTTATCTCACCACAATTTAAATTATAAAATGGACCTTGAACTGTAATTTAAGAAACAATTATAAATCAAACATATTGAAAGTTTGTATTTTTTTTTGTTATCCCACTTAATTTCCTTAGGAATGACCCCTGTTCTGAGCACTGCTATGAGCCATGTATAAAACTCAATTAAACTCAACAGTGACGAACTTGGTTTGAAGCCGTGCAGCAATGGCTGCAGCTGTGCAAGTCTATAAACTCAGTGCTAAGATACTGTGGCCAATTTGCCATTGTGCAATGAAGCTGAGATTTCCATTATAACTTTAAGAGAAAAAAACATTTCAATTTCATGTAGAAGCCAGACCTAGGGTATGCCAGAAACTGAAGTACTAGGCCCTTTGCAGCCATCACACAGGATGCATTACTTCTTCTTTGAGTCACCCTGGCTCCTTAGTGTTTACATCCCCACAAGCCATAGATGAGCTTCTGCCATGTTGGGCTGTTGCATGTATGGTAAGCTTATGGAGATGATGCCATGCAAAGATAGGCTGACTTAGTAACAGCCAGGCAAGCCCTTCTGCAATTCGCTGACAGTCTGAAGGGTTCCACATGTACCTTCTTTGATATGGTAGAAGGGCATTTATTTATATGAGAGCAAGTGTGTGCATGTGTGTATGTATGTGTGTGTGCAGGCCCTCCTGAGGGTGGAGACAGGTAAGTTTGCTTGCATATAAATGTGCTCTTTCTGTGAGTTTTAAAATAGGGAAGGATAAGAACCGAAGAAGAAAAGTTCAAGGAGAGAGATCATAAGGTATAAGCTTAGCAGTTACTCGACCAAATAGTTTGTATGGATGTTCTCAATGGCTATTAAATGTGAAACCCAGTCCTGGGCAAGTTACCATCTAAAAATCACATCTTGCTGAATTGAAATGGCTAGCTTACGTCTTCCATCTTCAGGCTTTACAACTTGCTGTCAAAGGACTCAACAACTAGATGTTTTTAAAAGGTACTTGTTTATATCAATACTTTGTACTTGAACACTTGTAGCTTGTAGCAGATTTTTGGTGAATGTGCTTTGTGTCAAGCACACCTCTTTAGTCCTTCACATCTGTGCCCCATGCATACACCATCATCTAAAACACAACTGAACAGCAACTTTGTAAAAAAGAGAATATTTTCATTTAAGAGCATGTCTCACTTATATCTACCACTGTGCTCTGAAACTCAACTTCAGTGTATCACATATGTGGTAACCTTTGAAGAAACACTGTTACCAAAGGCCTTCTCAGTTTCTGGCTCTCCTTGTACAGTGGTAGCGGATATTACCCCACATTCCAGTGTGACCGGCCACATCTCATTTTCTCCTTCTCACTCAATACCATCCCAAGTTTTCCAAAGAAGGCTATCAGTGATACAAAATATACAGCCAAGACCTCCATCTAACTTCCCTGAGATGACCAACCCCAGTGCCATCACAGCTATTTCGTTAAAGGAAGGTAGCCCATGGAAGCCTGGCCCAGACTTGAATTCCCTTGGTCCTTTTCAAAGAACAGTTAACTTGGTGCTAATGTGCACTGGTGAAATGAAGGAAGACTGGGTGATTGCCGAGGTAGCTTAAACATAGGCTTGCTATCCACATATGATTTTTACTAGCATAAGTATTAGCTCATGCTTTTATTCGGAGAAGATTCCTTATAGTACTTGAAAAAGCTATATTTACCTCACTTGGAACCTAATATCACAGGAACTGACCCTCAGGTACTGTGCAGTGCCTGCCTCTGCCACTGCCAGGGGAAGAGATCAGCCCATGCTCTCTCCAGGAAGTACACCACACTGAGGGAAGGCTTCTGCCTGAGGTAGCACAGCCTTCTGTGGGAGAACAAAGCATGGATAGACCAGAATGTAATCTTTTTGATTAGAACCTGAGCAGGCTAAACAAAGCAAAAAGCATCTTCCATAACACAATGCAACTCTGCTGCTACTACAGCCATCTCTGTGCATGGTAACAGTGGGATCATCAGCAGAGGCTGGGCTGCCCTGGCAGGCACTCCAGAACTCGGGAGTGTACCCAAATGACTTAACCCCTAAAGACAGGTATGATTTACCAATTGTCCATATCATTAGGAATTGATGTATTTGAGTGAATGTCTTATAGGTATTCTTAATAATACAAAACAAAATTACCTTTGTATTATTGTGATTAGTTGTTGCTTATTATTTTATACTCAGTATTAATGTGGTACACTGTTACTATTTTTACTTTTTTAAATTATATTCTAATTTATTGCCATGTTTCCTAACACCTGTCCTTTATTCATTCCCCTGCTTGTAATGAAAATGAAAGTCATTGTAACACTTGATGGAGTGAAATTTCATACCAGGCACAGTTTTTTTTTTTTTTTTAATATGGATAATTCAGTAAGTAATAAAACTTCAGCTTGTAAAAATGAAAAAAAAAAGCTTTTTAAATTTAAAATATAAGCATACCATTGGTATGTTGTACCTATTTAGAGGATTAGCCCTATATTTTTATATATGTTGTAGCTATTTCTCCTATCCCCTTGTTTATATAGAATGGGTAGATATGCCTTTATAGCCAAACTTAATTTTAATTCTCTCTTACATTCAACATTTAAGCATCTTATACTTGGTCTTTACACTGATAGTGGCTTTTTTTTTTTTGCTTGCCCCTTTTTTATGAAGACTGGACAGTTATGCCTTTATAACCAAACTTTATATAAACTCAGTTAGCATTAGCATATAAACTCTCTTATCCTTAGGGTTAAATATATACTAGGCATCTTGTACCTGCATTTTTACATTGGATTTGACTACTCTTTGGCTTGCCATCTTTTTCATATGGGATGGACAGTTTTGTTTTCTAAACATATCAATATAATTTTTGAGTTTTTAAAACTAAACTAGGTTGGAATGTACTTTGCCATCTTTAAGCCTCATGTGATTTTTTTTCCATAGGCATGACTAACATTTTCTCCCCATGAAAATATCTCACATTTAAAAGGATAAGGTAGTTTCCACAGCAATGTGACATTATCTCTCTTTACACAAACCTAAAATTGATGTGAATCCCACCTTTAGATCAGTAAGGACATAACATCTATTATTAAGAAAAAAGAATTTACATGGTAACCTTAGGAAAATTTTGCCATTTTGAATCTTAGAGTATCTCTACAAATGGATAAACAGCAGGAGTTGTCATCCTGGCTTTTGTTATGTAAATAAGCTTGATCCTGAACTCAGAGATTTGCCTGTTTCTTTTACTTTGTGTTGGTAATAAAGGCATGTGCCTTCACCCATGTGTGTGTGTGTGTGTGTGTGTGTGTGTGTGTATATATATATATATATATACATAAATATATATGTATGTATATATGTATAAATATATATACATATATTAAATATATGTATATATATTTAATTTTTATTTTTTCTTTTTTTAATTTTTATTTATACATAAATATATATGTATATATATTTACGTATATATATGTATATATATACACATACATATATATTTAAATCAGTATCATTGTAATTCAAAGCCTTTAAATAAAAATCAAACAAAGAGACAAGAAAATTTTAACTTTGGTGGTCAGTTGTGCCAGTTTATGATGTAACTAACAAAGCCCAGGTGGTTATTTTTATTGATGTTTTAGTGAATTGCTGGACCTTAGCAGAAAGAGCTGACAAGTATCTTACACCCAGAGAGCTTTGAATTTTAGCCATAATTATTTTAATTATTTGGAAGAGTTCCCTTTTTCTTGACTGTAACTTAGTATTCCAATCCTTGTTTTTTTTGTTTTTTTTTTTTTTTTTTTTTTTCCCATTTTCTCCTTCAACTTTCTTGGAGAAGAGCCAACACCATTAAACATATTGCAAACAGATCCATGACTATGATATCCAAAATGAATCCAAAGTGAATTAAAACACCCTCTGCCATGGCAATTTTTTATTTTACATGTGGCAGTTTAGGCCAAACTCTGTCTACCTCCACTTTCTTTCTTTCCTACCATGTATGTGGAGCTGACCGTTTGAGCCAGCCACAGTATAAAGGAATGATGCTTGTTTACCCCTCAGATAAACTGCAGCAGCATGCAGTTTTGTTAAGTCTGAGGTCTGCCCACAGGAGGCTGTCTTTTGCTCCTGGGCAGGGTTAAGAGACTCTTAAAAGGAAAGTGATTTACCTTAGGAGTTTTTAGGTTTTAAGTTTGCATTTTTTAACTGGGATCTTATTTCCCTAACCAAACTAAGAAAAAGGATGATTTAAGGGGTGTGGGCACCAATTGTAAGTGACTATTAATATTTACTATTGATTTTGTAAGACCTAGGGTCTCATAGCTCAGGAGTTAAAGATAGTGAACTTCCCAGAAAAACCACAGACCACGAACTCATTGCAAAAGCAAGAGGTTTATTAACCATTGGGAAATGGGTTCACCCATGCCAGCAAAGAGTGGTACTAGGAGACAAAAGATTTAGGTTTTTCTTTTCTTTTTTTTAATTTTTATATTAATTACACTTTATTCATTTTGTATCCCCCCATAATCCCCTCCCTCCTCCCCTGCTGATCCCATCATCCATCCCCTTTCTGCATGCATGCTACTCCCCAAGTCCACTGATAGGGGAGGTTCTTCTCTCCTTTCTGATCTTACTCTATCGGTTTTCATCAAAAGTGGTTGCATTTTCCTCTACTGTGGCCTGGTAGGGCTGCTCGCCCCTCAGGGGGAGGTGATCAAAGAGCAAGCCAATCAGATTATGTCAGAGGCAGTACCTCTTCCCATTACTATGTAACCCACTTGGACACTGAACTGCCATGGGCTACATCTGTTCAGGGTTCTAGGTTATCTCCATGAATAGTCCTTGGTTGGAGTATGAGTCTCTGGGAAGTTCCCTGTGTTCAAATTTTCTTGTTTTGTTGCTCTCCTTGTGGAGACCCTATCCTCTCCAGCTTTTACTATTTCCCACTTCTTACATAAAATTACATTCACTCTGCCCAACAGTTGGCCATCAGGCTCAGCATCCACTCTGATAGTCTGCAGTGCAGAGGCTTTCAGAGGCCCTCTGTGGTTGGCTCCTAGTTTGTTTCCTGTTTTCTTCTTCTGGCTTTCAGAAGCCCTCTGTAGAAGGTTCCTAGGTTGTTTCCTGTTTTCTTCTTCTTCTGATGTCCATCCTCTTTGCCTTTCAGGATGGGGATTGACCGTTTTAGTTAGGGTCCTCTCTTTTGCTAAGTTTCTTTAGATGCACTGATTTTAGTGGGTTTATCCTGTGTTGTATGTCTATATGAGTGAGTATATACCCTGTGTATCTTTTTGTTTCTGGGACAACTAACTCAGGATGATCCTTTCCAGGTCCCACCATTTACCTGCAAATTTCATGATTTCCTTATTTTTCATTGCTGAGTAATATTCCATTGTATAGATGTACCACTATTTCTGCATCCATTCTTCAGTTGAGGGGCATCTGGGTTGTTTCCAGCTTCTGGCTATTACAAATAAAGCTGCTACAAACACTGTTGAGCAAATGTCCTTTTTGCGTACTTGCGCCTGTTTTGGATATATGCCTAGAGTGTTATGGCTGGATCTTGGGGAAGCACTATTTCTAGTTGTCTGAGAAAGCCTCAGATTGATTTCCAGAGTGGTTGTACAAGTTTACATTCCCACCAGCAGTGGAGAAGGATTCCCCTTTCTCAACAACCTCTCCAGCATGTGTTGTCACTTGAGTTTTTGATCTTGGCCATTCTCATGGGTGTCAGGTGAAATCTCAGGGTTGTTTTGATTTGCATTTCCCTAATGGCTAATGAGGTTGAATATTTCTTTAAGTGCTTCTCTGCCATTCGATATTCCTCTACAGAGAATTCTCTGTTTAGCTCTGTTCCCCATTTTTTAAGTGGATTACTTGGTTTGCTGCTTTTCAGCTTCTTTAGTTCTTTCTATATACTGGATATTAGCCCTCTCTCAGATAAAGGGTTGGTGAAGCTTCTTTCCCAATCTGTAGGCGGTCGCTTTGTTTTGATGACCGTGTCCTTTGCTTTGCAGAAGCTCTTCAGTTTCATGAGTTCCCATTTATTTATTGTTACTCTTAGAGCCTGTGCTGTTGGTGCTCTGTTCACGAAGTTTTCTCCTGTACCAACGAGTTCTAGGGTATTCCCCACTTTTTTTTCTAGCCAATTTAAAATGTCTGGTTTTATGTGGAGGTCTTTGATCTACTTGGACTTCAGTTTTGTGCAGGGTTATAGGTATGGATCTATTTTTATTTTTCTACATGTAGATATCCAGTTGGACCAGCACCATTTGTTGAAGATGCTATCTTTTTTCCATTGTAGGGTTTTGGCATCTTTGTCAAAGGTCAGGTGTCCATAAGTGTGTGGGTTTATTTCTGGGTCCACTTTTTGGTTCCATTGATCCACCATTCTGTTTCGATGCCAGTACCATGCAGTTTTTAAAACTGTTGCTCTATAGTACAACTTAAGATCAACTCTTAATTCAGTTAATCTGTCACATATTTCTTTCAAGTGGTCATTAATAAAGTCACAAGTCCTTGACATGCGAATTTCATATTATCACAGATTCCATTATTATTTGTTAAATACACAGATATGTCCTCTGTTAATTACTTACTGTGGAAAAACTCCCTGTCCAAAGCAAATCTTTGAACAAAAAAGCATTTAATTGGGATCTTGCCTCTATTTTTAGAGAGACATTCTAGGATGTCATGTTGGCAAGCAGTCATCTCGTTATAGTACCTCAGCAGAACTGACAGCTTTTCATACTGAACCACAAGCATCAGTCATAGAGAGGGTGACAGAAAGAGACAGAGAGAGATACAGACAGATAGAGAAAGAGCTAGAGAAACCAATTCAGAAATAGAGAGACCAAGACATAAATAAACAAATATATAAATTGACCTAGACAAAGAGACAGAGCCTCCATTCTGTCTGGTCACTTTTACTGACATATCAACCTCTGAGCACATATTCCTATAGTATAACTCCAAAAGAAATTATATTTTTTAAATTTTTTAATTGAAGAATGGATGCAGAAATTGTGGTACATCTACACAATGGAATATTACTCAGCAATGAAAAATAAGGAAATCATGAAATTTGAAGGTAAATGGTGGGATCTGGAAAGGATCATCCTGAGTGAGTTGTCCCAGAAGCAAAAAGACACACATGGTATATACTCACTCATATAGACATACAACATAGGACAAACCCACTAAAACCTGTGCATCTAAAGAAACTAAGCAAGAGAGAGGACCCTAACTAAAACGTCCAATCCCCATCCAGAAAGGCAAAGAGGATGGACATCAGAAGAAGAAGAAAAGAGGAAACAACCTAGGAACCTACCACAGAGGGCCTCTGAAAGCCTCTGCCCTTCAGTCTATCAAAGCAGATGCTGAGCCTGATGGGCAACTGTTGGGCAGAGTGAAGGGAATTTTAGGTAAGAACTGGGAAATAGTAAGAGCTGGAGAGGACAGGGTCTCCACAAGGAGAGCAACAAAACAAGAAAATTTGAACACAGGTAACTTCCCAGAGACTCATACTCCAACCAAGGTCTATTCATGGAGATAACCCAGAACCCCTGCACAGATGTAGCCCAGGGTAGTTCAGAGTCCAATTGGGTTACATAGTAATGTGAAGAGGGACTGCCTCTGACATAATCTGATTGGCCTGCTCTTTGATCACCACCCTCGGGGGGGAGCAGACTTACCAGGCAATAGTAGAGGACAATGCAGCCACTCTTGATGTGAACTGACAGACTAAGATCAGAAAGAAAAGGAGAACCTCCCCTATTATTGGACTTGGGGAGTGGCATGCAAGCAGAGGGAGGATGGAGGGTCGGATTGGGAGGGGAGGAGAGAGGGGCTTATGGGGGGATGCAGAATGAATAAAGTGTAATTGATGAAAAATTAAAAAAAATCACATTTTATTCAGTTTGTATTCCCCAATAAACCCTTCCCTCTACCCATCCTAATCCCACCCTCACTCTGCCTTGTCCACTCATGCCCTTTCCCAAGTCCACTAATAGGAACTTCCTCTTCTTCCTTCTCTTCCTACTATCAGATCATACCAGAAGTGTCTGCATTGTCTTCCTCTGTGGCCTATTAAGGCTGCTCCACCATCAGGGTATGGTTTTCAAAGAGCAGGACAATCAGTTCATGTAAGATGCAGTCCCTATTCCCATTACTATGGAACACACTTGGACACTGAATTGCCATGAGCTCTATCTGTGCAAAGGTTCTAGGTTACCTCCATGCATGGTACTTGCTTAGAGTCTCAGGAAAAACTCTTGTGCTTTATTCTGTTGCTCTCCTGGTGGAGCTCCTGTCCTCTCCTGTTCTTACTATTTTCCACTTCTTTCATTAGATTCCATGCATTCTGCTCAACAGTTAGGCATAATTCTCAGCATCTGCTGTGATAATCTGCATGGCAGAGGCTTTCACAGGCCCTCTGGGGCAGGCTCCTAATGTATTCCCTGATTTCTCCTTCTGCTGTCCTTTGCTTTACAGAAGTTTTTCAGTTTCATGAAGTCCGTTTTACTGATTTTTGCTCTTAGAGCATGTGCTGTTGGTGTTCTCTTCAGGAAGTTGTCTCCTGTGCCAGTGAGTTCAAGGATCTTCCCCACTTTTTCTTCTAACTGATTTGATGTGTCTAGTTTTATGTTGAGGTCTTTGATCCACTTGGACTTTAGTTTTGTGCAGGGTGATGAGTATGGATCTATTTTCATTTTTCTACATGTAGACATCCAATTGGATCAGCATTATTTGTTGAATATGCTGTCTTTTCTTTCATTGTATGGTTTTGGCATCTTTGCCAAAGATCAGGTATAAGTGTGTGGGTTTATCTCTGGTCCTGTTTGGTTCCATTGATCCACCTTTCTGTTTCTATGCCAGTACCATGCAGTTTTTATTGCTGTTGCTCTATAGAACAGCTTAAGATCAGGGATGGAGATACCTCCAGATGATCTTTTATTGTAGAGGATTGTTTTAGCAATTCTGAGTTTCTTGTTATTCCATATGAGGTTGAGAATTTTTCTTTCTAGGTCTGTAAAGAATTGGTAATGTGATGGGAATTGCATTGAATCTGTATATTGTTTTCCGTAAGATGGCCATTTTTACTATGTTAATTCTGACAAGCCATGAGCATGGGAAATTTTTCCATCTTCTGATGTCTTCTTCTAATTCTTTCTTCAGAAACTTGATTTTTTTTTAATACAAGTCTTTGACTTGCTTGGTTAGGGTTACTCCAAGGTATTTTATGTCATTTGTGCCTATTTTGAAGGGTGTTGTTTCCATAATTTCTCTCTCAGCCCTTTTTTCTTTTGTATAAAGGAGGGCTACTGATTTTTTTTTTTTTTACTAATTTTGTATCAGGCCACTTTGCTGAAGATATTTTTCAGTTGTAGGAGTTCCCTGGTAGAGTTTTTGGGGTCACTCACCTATACTATCATATCATCTCCAAATAGTGATAATTTGACTTCTTTTTTTCCAATTTGTATCCACTTGATCTCCTTCAACTTTCTTATTGCTCTACCAAGGATTTCCAGAACTATGTGAAGAGATATGGAGAGAGTGGGCAGCATTGCCTTGTCCCTGACTTCAGTGGGATTGCTTTAAGTTTCTCTCCATTCAATTTGATCTTGTTGATAGGCTTGCTGTATATCACCTTTACTATGTTTAGATATGTGCCTTGTATCCCTGATCTCCCCAATAGTTTAAACATGAATGGACGTTGGATTTTGTCAAATGCTTTTTCAGCATCTAGGGAGATTATCATATGGTATTTTTCTTCCAGTTTTTTAATATGGTGAATCACATTGATGGATTTTCGTAAATTGAACCACCCCTGCATACCTGGGATGAAGCCTACTTGGTCATGGTGGATGATATCTTTGATGTGTTCTTGTATTCGATTTGCAAGTATTTTGTTGAGTATTTTTGCATCAATGTTCATAAGGGAGATTGGCCTGGAATTTTCTTTTTTTGTTGTGTCTTTGTGAGGTTTAGTTACCAAGGTGACTGCAGCTTAATAGAATGAGTTTGGTAATGTTCCTTCTGTTTCTGTTTTGTGGAAATGTTTGAAGAGAATTGGTGTTAGCTCTTCTTTGAAGGTCTGGTAGAATTCTGCACTGAAGCCATCTAGGCCTGGGCTCTTTTTGGTTGGGAGACTTTCGATGACCACTTCTATTTCTTTAGGGGATATAGGACTATTTAATTGATTTACCTGCTCCTGATTCAGCTTTGATAAGTCAAATCTATTAAGAAAATTGTCCATTTCATTTAGATTTTCAAATTTTGAGGCATATAGACTTTTGAAGTATGTCCTAATGATTGCTTGGATTTCCTCAGTGTCTGTAGTTATGTCCCCCTTTTAATTTCTGATTTTGTTGATTTGGGTGGTGTCTCTCTGCCTTTTAGTTAGTTTGGTTAAGGGTTTGTCTATCTTGTTGATTTTCTCAAAGAACCAGCTCTTGGCTTCATTGATTCTTTGAATTGATTATTTTTGATTGATTTCAGCCCTGAAATTTCCAGCAGTCTACTTCTTTTTGGTTTGTCTGCTTTTTCTTTTTCTAGGGTTTTTAAGTGAGCCATTAAATTGCTTGAATGCGCTGTCTCGAATTTCTTCTTGAAGGCACTTAGTGCTATGAAGTTTTCTTTCAGCATTGCCTTCATTGTGTCCCACAAGTTTGGGTATTTTGTGTCTTCATTTTCATTGAGTTCTAGGAAGATTTTAATTTCTTTCTTTATTTCTTCCCTGACCCAGCTGTCTTTTAGTAGCAAGTTGTTCAGTTTCCATGTATGTGTAGGCTTTTTGCTATTTCTGTTGTTATTGAGGTCCAGTTTTATTCCATGGTGATCAGACAAGATACAAGGTCTTATTTCTATTTTCTTGTATCTGTTGAGGCTTGCTTTGTGACCAACTATGTGGTCTATTTTGGAGAAGGTTCCATGAGGTGCTGAGAAGAAGATAAATTGTTTTGTGTTTGGGTGTAAGGTTATGTAAATGTCTGTTAGGTCCATTTGATTCATGACCTCTGTTAGAGATATTGTTTCTTTATTTAATTTCTGTTTAGTTGACCTGTCCTTTGTTGAGAGTGGGGTGTTGTAGTCTCCCACTATTAGTGTGTGGGGATCTATGTGTCGTTTAATTTTTATCAATGTTTCTTTTACAAATGTGGTTGCCCTTGTATTTGGGGCAGATGTTCAGGATTGTCATGTCTTCTTGGTGGAATTTTCCCTTGATGAAAATGAACTGTCCTTTCCCATCTCTTTTGATTAATTTTGGTTGAAAGTCTATTTTATCAGATATTAGAAGGGCTACTCCTGCTTGCTTCTTGCATCCATTTGCTTGGAAAGCCATATTCCATCCCTTTACCCTCAGGTAATGTCTATCTTTGTGACTTAGGTGTGTTTCTTGTATACAACAGATTGCTGGGTTTTGTTTATGCATCCATTCTGTTAGTCTGTGTCTTTTTATTGGAGAATTAAGTTGATAAATATTGAGAGAGATTAATGACCAGTGGCTGGTAGATCTTTGAATTTGATATTGGCTGTGGTCATACAGTTGTGTGCTTGGTTGCTTTTTGTTTTACTGTAGTGGGGTTACTTATTTCCTGTGTTTTCTTGAATGTAGCTAGTTTTCTTGGGTTGTATTTTCCCTTCTAGTATCTTCTGTAATCCTGGATTTGTTTGTAGGTATTGTTGAAATTTGTTTTTGTCATTGAATATCTTGTTTTCTCCGTCTATGAGGACTGCGAGTTTTGTAGGGTATAGTAGTCTCGGATGTCATCTGTGGTGTCTTAGGGTCTGCATGATATCCATCCAGGCCCTTCTGGCTTTCATAGTCTCTGTTGAAAAGTCAGGTGTGATTCTAATGCATTTGCCATTATATGTTACTTGGCCTTTTTCTCTTGCAGCTTTTAGTATTTTTTCTTTGTTCTGTATACTTACTGTTTTGATTATTATGTGGTGGGAGGATTTTCTTTTCTGGTCTAATTTTTATTGGGTGTTTTATAGGCATCATGTATTCTTACTAGCCTCTCCTTTAAGTTGGGGAAATTTTCTTCAATAATTTTGTTGAAAATATTTTCTGGGTCTTGGAGAAGGGAGTCTTATTTTTCCTTTATACCTATTATTCTTAGGTTTTATCTTTTCATATTGTCTTGGATTTCTTGGACGGTCTGTGTCAGGAATTTTTTAGATTTAACATTTTCTTTGACAGATACATCGATTTCTTCCATTGTATCTTCCACACCTGAGATTCTTTCTTCCATTTCTTGTAGCCTATTGGTTATGCTAACCTCTGTAGTTCCTGCTTTCTTCCCTAAGTTCTTTCTCTCCACCATTTCTTCTGTTTGTGTTTATTTTTTAATTTTTCCAATTCTATCTTTAGGTCTTCAGCTATTTTGTTGGTTTCCTTCACCTGTCTGACTGCATTTTCATGTTTTTCCATCAATTCCTTCAACTGTTTGTTTGATCAATCCACTGTTTCTTTTATTTCCTTCAGTGATTTATGCATTTCCTCTCTAAAGACCACAAACTGTTTAGCTGCAGCTTCCTCTATTTATTTTTTATTTTATTTGTTTCCTCTGTTTTCTTCTTCATGAGCATAGATGTTAGGTCATCTCCTTGAATTTCAATTATGCTGGGGTGTCTAGGGCTATTTGCCCCTGGATAAGTGGGTTCTGGAGACACCATATTGCTCTGGCTTTTGTTGGTTGAACTTTTATCCTGTCCTCTACCCACTGGGCTATTTTAGTTGTTTGAAGTTAGTTTCTGGTTCTTCCTGGACTCTTATAGTGGAGAGAACCTTTTGGCAGGAAGATGTTTTTTCCTGAAGGAAGCCTTCTCAGCTTTTTGGGTATAGTCACTGGATGGCCAGTGTTTTCCAGGAGTTGCTACAGCTCACCTCAGGCATAGAGACCTGCGTGGTAACTGTGGTCTTGTTTAGTCAAGAGGGCTCTCCTCTCACCGGGAGAAGTCCTGGAGACAGGTGCCCTCCTTCTGGGTTTCTTGCTGTAAATTTAGTGATTAGCTGTTGTAACCTGTGTGTCCTGTGGTTTGGTCAGTTTTGTTAGGGATAACTGATTGCCCCTTGCAGCAGTATCTGGGGTTTGATCTCAGGGTTCCTGGTCTTTTGTAGGTCTGAGGTTGGGGCTCTGTGCCCCAGAACCCAAGAGTTAATCTCTGGCGGGTGAGTACTGCTCTCCTGGTAGCAGTAGGCTACCAGATGGGGCACAGCAGTTCCCTGGGTTGGGTCAGTCTGTGGGACCTTTTCCAGGGATATACTGGATTGCCTAAGTCCATCCCCTTTGCTTTGTTCCTTGTTCCTTGTGAGGGTTTTTTCAGACAGTGACTCTAAGACTCTGGTGTCTTGGGGTACACAGTTCTGACTGTAAGGTGTAGTTGGTACAAAGCATGCTTTTGGGCTGGTGGAGTGTACCCACCTGCTAGTCTTTGGGAGCTGGGTTCTCAATAACTCTGTGCTCCATGCTTGTGCCTGGATCTGTGATGGCTAGGCATATTTGCCTGTTTGCTATCTGTGGTCTTCTAGACTTTCCCCAGGAAAAGCCTAGGTGACCCCAGCAGCATGGTTTCTTCCTTCCCTGTGGGACCCTCTCCGGACCAGGATTCTCAGTCTCTGTTGCACTGGGGCATGCAGCTTGTTTATACTGGTGAGCTGGGCATGCAGCTCTCTGCATGGTGGTTGCTCATTTGTGATGGCGGCGGGTGCCCGTGGTCCATAAGACCTTCCAGGGAAAGACCGGGTGACCTGTGATCAGACTAGCAACTTTGCTTCCCCGTGGGGTTTTCTTGCAACTGGGATCCCAGTCTCAGGCACCCTTGTGCCCACAGATCAGCCTGGGAAAGTGATCGGGATACACAGCCTTGAGGCTCCAGCCAGTAGACCCAAAGCCTGTGTTACCTGGGATTTCTTCTGGGTTCTGGCTGGGCAGCCAAGAGTGGACCCGACCGATTTCCATGCCGTGGGAGCTTCCCCTCTCCTGGGAAACATGATTGCTGTAGTTTTAGGCCCCCAGAGTTCAGTCAACTGCTCACTGCATGGAGAGTGCTGTCCTGCTTCTCAGACACAGTGCTCTCGTGGCACTGCCATCTTGGCTCCCCCTGGCTTTAGGTTTTTAAAAAAAAATTGCGGGAAATTTGAAGTTGCAGTTTTGGCAATTTGAGATTGGATGAGGAAGCTATAAAGTAAGATAATTGGTTAGTCTTAGGTGCTCAAGCTTAGCCAGTCCTGCCAAGTATGGATGCAGCTGCAATTGAAGGTGAGTGTGATTAGCTCATCCTTGAAGATTAGAGGCTGGGGACTTTTGACTGGATGTCAGCAGCTACTCAGAAGAACTCTGGGTTGGTTGCTAAGAAACACTATCTCGAAGACGAGGCTCTGGTGCTTCTTTTTGCTGAGTGAAGGTCATTGCTTGCTTGCTGTTTTTTTTTCTATCTGTCCTCATAGATAGGGTCACATTTCTCCATTCTCTGGAAATGTACTAAGAGGCTTTAGCTTAACCTGGACCTAAAACTCAAAACTTTAGAAGATACACAGGTTACAAAGTTAGTCTAACCCTTTCAATTTATCTTCTGGTAGAGTTGCTGTTAGTCATAAACAGCTGTATAACCACATCACTATACAGAGACTGAGTTCATTTAGTTAACCCAGAACACGATGCTGGACAATAGTAACTTCCTTCTAAACCTCCAAGCCTTCACAGTTTCCTACCATTTAGATTTTCCCTTTATACTTAGTTTTTGTGAAATATTACACCTAGTCCATTTCCACTTAGTTTGAAGATCTGTTCTTCAGCTTTGTCTCCAAGATTTCCTGCCTTGCCCTTTTCTCCCACTCATTTCCTGCACTCTGGCTCCTACCCTCTTTCCTGCCCCTTGACTCCTCCCTTTACACAACATTGTGGCTAGTTGTTTTGTTTTGGTTTGTTTATCACAATGCAATATCCAGATTGAAACCAGATACTAGGAGGATGGGAGAAATCAGCCTTTGAATGAACAAGGATAACGTATACATTTCAAAAGAACATTATACCAACAGAAAAGGGTCCATCTGAGAGAAGGAGTGGAATTGGGGCAACAGAGATGCAAAGAGTGGAGACAAGACAGATTCCTGATCAAGTATCAGTTTACTGAACAAGCAAACAACACTTCTAAAGCAAAGTGTACAAGCAAAATTTTTTTTCACAGTAGTAAAACATCTGTGCCACCTGGCAAGGCATTGAGGAATTCATGCAAGACACAAACTTCGAGGCCTGGTTCCCAAGGATGCAGGAACTTACTCATACTCAGAACACCCCAATTTTAGAGACCACCAAGGAATGTCTCTGAGACATAGAACGTAGACAAGCCCACATCTGCCAAGACTGGCAGGCAGAATTCCAATTACCAGACTCCTTCAGAAAACAGGCAATTCCTGGGAATGGTTTGGCTGAAAAAGAGAAAATCAATGAGTTTAAAAGGAGAAATGAGGGGAAATAAAGTATTTGACAGCTGGTTCTGTTCCACAATAGTGTTGCCAAACCTGTGTGCAGGGTTGCCTTGACTGACCTGGCTGGATAGGCACTTATGTTGTACTCAGTGGTCAGTGAGGTAACCTCCTGGTTCTGGTGTTTACATTTAAAATTGGTCCTTCAGAAGAGTGAAATGTGGCGATGTTGTACACCTAGGAAACAAGAGCAGCTGTGTTACCTGCTATGGTCCTCCAGTCAAACCCTCTAAAAGTCCTGTTAGTGCCAGGACTGCTTGCTCAGATGTTGCACCTGAGCTCATAGGGTCTGAGGTAGATGTGTAACCACTAGTTCATGGCTAGGATTCTGTGCTAAATAATGAGTTCCTGGAAAGCATGCCTTACAGAGTCAAACTCTGCCCTCTTTATGGAAACTTTTCTCTATTTTAAAAGTCATTGTAAATGTTGTCAACATATTATTTTTATTGCTTATGTGGGAATTTGTTAGAATATACATTACACTCCTTTTCCATTGATTCCAGGTTCAAATTCCTACCCAGGTGCTGCTTTAATTTTTTTTTTCTTTAAAACACATCAATTGAAGTATGTGTTGTTCATTTAATCATTGGTACATGACCAGAGTTTCAGTGCCAAGTCTCTTAAAGAAAACTGAATCATCCTTTCTATGCCCTGGCACCTCCACCAAGAAGAAGCCATCTGTCATGAAGAGCTCTATACTTCATCACCTTGATCACCTTTTTTCTTATGTATTTATTATGCTTTGGTCACATTTTATCACCTCACCTGCCTGCTTCCTCTTCACCTTCCAGTCCCACTCACCCTCCTTCTAAACCTATACCCTTTCTCTTCTTCTCTCATAAAGGAGATACTCCTCCTCTTTCTATCTGACCCTAGCTTATCAGGTCTCATCAAGGCTGGCTGCATAATCTTCCTCTGAGGCCTGATTCTCAGGGTATTGTTCTATTTTTGTCCTCAATTCCCTCTACTTAGAATACTCTTTATGCCTCCTCTCCCTGCAGGGTTCACAAAGCTCTGAGGTGAGGGAGAATTTCATAAGGAAATCCCATTTAGACATGGGTGTTTTAAAGTCTCTCTCTACATGTTATAGGACTGTGGGTCTCTGTGTACATCTGATTGAATGCAGAAGGAAGCATCTCTGTGGATTCAAAGACATGACACTGATCAATCAGGTGTTGGCAGAAAGAAACATATTTTATTAACAAAAGTCTGGGTTGCTTGAAAATTTCTATAGGATGACCTGGCCCAACAACTCAACAGAGTTAACACCCAATACACCTAGTGGAAGACTCACTTGTTCACAATAGATGGCCTTTAGGAACTTTTTCCCACACTGTTAGAAAACCACCTAATAAGTGACTACATACCATATTTGTCTTTTTGCATTTTAGTTTCTTCACCCAGGATGATTTTTCCTAGCTCCATCAGTTTGTCTGAATATATCATGGTGTCATTTTCTTAGCTGAATGAAATTCCATCATTGAAAAATTCCACATTTTCCCCAAAGGAGATTGTCAGTCCTGTTCTTTAGTATTTGCAAGTTATTGGGACTTTAATCATTGTACTGAATGAAAAACTTTACAGTAAAGATGTTCTTTTTGCCTAGAAGTCCATTCATCTTCTTCCAGTTCATGGTGATTTGAATTACAAATCACCTTGATTCTCATCTATTTTCATGTTTAGTCCCCAGTCAGGAAATGTCTGGGAAAGGTTAGGTGTATGGCCTTACTAGATAATATATTTCCCTTTGTTTCTCTTACTTCATTCAGCTCTTTTGTATACAGAAGGGCTAGTTTTTTTTTTGTTGTTGTTGTTTTTGTTTTTTTGTTTGAGTTAATTTTTATCTAGTCACTTTGCCAAAGGTTTTAGTCAGCTATAGGAGTTCCTATGTAGAATTTTTGGGGGGTCACTCAGGTATACTATCATATCATCTGCAAATAGTGATATTATGATTTCTTCATTTCGAATCTCTATCCCCTTGATATTCTTCAATTTGTTATTGTTCTAGATGACAGCCTCATGTGGGCAGACCTCAGACTTAACAAAACTGGCTGCTGCAGCAGTTTATCTGAGGGGTAAACAAGCATCACTCCTTTATACTGTGGCTGGCTCAAATGGCTCAGCTCCACAGCCATGGCAGGAAAGAAAGTGGAGGCAGACAGACATCTAGACAGAGTTTGGCCTAAACTGCCACATGTAAAACAAAAAATTGCCATGGCAGAGGGTGTTTTAATCCATTTTGGATTCATTTTGGCTGTCATAGTCATGGATCTGTTTGCAATATGTTTAATGGTGTTGGCTCTTCTCCAAGAAACTTGAAGGAGAAAATGGGGAAAAAAAAAAACAAAAAAAAAAACAAGATTTGGAATACTAAGTTACAGTTAAGAAAAAGGGAACTCTTCCTAATAATTAAATTAATTATGGCTACGTTGAAGAGAAATGGAGAGAGTGGGGCACTTTGCCTTGTCATTGATTTCAGTGGGATTGCTGGAAGTTTCTCTCAGTTTATTTTGACAGTGGCTATAGACTTGCTGTATATGGCCTTTACTATATTTAGATATAGTATGTGAATTGTATTTGGGATGTCTCCAATACTTTAAACATTAATGGAGGTTGGATTTCATCAAATGCTTTTTCAGCATCTAAGGAGATTATCAGGTTTTTTTTTATTCTTTCACTATGTTAATATGGTGGATCACATTGATGGAATTCTGTTTATTGAACTCCCCCTGCATACCTGGGATGAAGCCTACTTGGTCATAATAGAAGACAGCTTTGATGTGTTCTTGTGTTCAGTCAAAGACATAAGAACCTTGTTATGACTGTAACCAAGCAAGTCAAAATTTTGTATGAAAAATATTCCAAATTTCTGAAGAAAGTATTAAAAGAAGATATAAAAATCTCTTATGCTCCTGTCTTGGCAGGCTTAACAGAGTAAAAATGGCCATCTTACCAAAAGCAATCAACAGATTCAATGCAATTCTCATCAAATTAACAACATAATTCTTTACAGATGTTGAAAAAATCCTCAACTTCATATGGAATATAAAAAAAGCCAGAATTGTTAAAAAATTCTCTACAATAAAAGATCTTCTGGAGGTATCTCCATCCCTGATCTTAAGCTGTACTATAGAGCCACAGTAATAAGAACTGCATGGTAGTGACATAGAAAGAGAAAGGTGGATCAATGGAACCAAATAGAAGACCCCATAATAAACTGACACACTTATGGACACATGAGTTTTGATTAAGATTCCAAAATCCTACAATGGATAAGATAGCATCTTCAACAAATATTTTTGGTCTTATTGGATGTCTACATGTAGAAGAGTGCAAATAAATCCATACCTACCAGCATGCACAAAACTAAAGTCCCAGTGGATCAAAGACCTCAACATAAAACCAGACATGTTAATTCGGTTTAGAAGAAAAAGTGGGGAAGAGTCTAGAACTCATTGGCACAGGATAAAGCTTCCTGAACAGAATACCAACAGCACAGGCTCTAAGAGCAATAAGCAGTGAGTGGGATCTCATGAAAATGAAAAGCTTCTGTAAAGCAAAGGACACTGTCATCAAAACAAAACAGATTTGGATTGCCTACAGATTGGTAAGAATCTTTACCAAGCCTCTATGTGACAGAAGACTAATATCCAGTATATATAAAGAATTAAAGAAGTTGAAGAGCAACAAAGCAATTAAACCCAATTAAAAAACAGGGAAGAAAGCTAAACAGAGAATTCTCAATAGAGAATATCAAGTGGGAGAGAAACACCTAAAGAAATGTACAACTTCATTAGTCATCAGGGAAATGCAAATCAAAATGACACTGAAATTTTACTTTACACTCATCAGAATGGCAAAGATCAAAAACTCAAATGACAACACATTCTGGAGAGATTGTGGAGAAAGAAGAACATTTCTCCTCTGCTAGTGGGAATGTAAAATTGTACAACCATTCTGGAAATTAATCTGGTGCTTTCTCAGACAACTAGGAATAGCACTTCCTCAAGATCCAGCTATATGATTCCTAGGCATATATCCAAAAGAAGCTCTAGTACACAATAAGGACATTTGCTCAACCTTATTCATAGCAGCTTTATTTGTAATAGTCAGAACATGGAAACAACCCAGAGACTTGCCCCAACTGAAAATGGATACAGAAATTGTGGTACATCTATATAATGTAATATTACTCAGCAATAAATAAAATTAAAAAAAAAAACAAAAAAGGAAATCTTAAAATTTGCAGGTAAATGGTGGGAATTAAAAAGGATCAACCTTTCTGAGCTATTCCAAAAGCAGAAAGCTGCCCTTGGTATATACTCACTCATATAGACATATAATATAGGGATATAGGGTAAATCGACTAAAATCTCTAGACCTAAAGAAATTAATCAAGAGGTAGGACTCTGGCTAAAATTCTCAGTCCACATCCTGAAAGGCAAATAGGATGGACATCAAAAGAAGGAGAAAACAGGTAAGAAGTTTGGAGCCTTTCCCTGAGGGACCATGAAAGGCTCTGTCTTGCAGACTGTCAAAGCAGAAGCTGAGACTTAAGGCCAACTGTTGGTCACAGTCCATGGAATCTAATAAAAGAAGTGGGAAATAGTAAGATCTGTAGAGGACAGGAGCTCCACAGGAAGAGCAGGAGAACCAAAAAATTTATGCAGAGGGTTCATTCCTGAGGGCCATACTCCAAACAAGCACCATGCATGGAGATAAACTAGAACCGCTGCACAGATATAACCCATGCATTTCAGTGCCCAAGTGGATTCCATAGTAATGGGAAGTGGGACTGCCTCTGACATGAACTGATTGGCCTGTTCTTTGATCACCTCTCTCTGATGGGAGAGCAATCTTACCAGGCCATAGAAGATGATAATGGAAAGACTCCTTTAGATATCTGATAGACTAGATTCAGAAAGAAGGAGATGAAGACTTCCCTAATCAGTGGGTTTGAGGAGAGGCATGCTTGTAGTTTTGGAAGGAAAGGTGGGATTTCGAGGGGAGGAGGGAGGAGTTTATGGGGGAGACAAAGTGAGTAAAGTGTAATTAATAAAAATTAAAATTAAAAAAAGAAATATGTGACACTTTTCCTGAACTAAGAGTATTGAACACAGGAACTGTCATAGCTGGGTTTTGTTCTTTCAGCTGCTCAGATTAAGGTATGTAGTGTTGCTCAGGCTTTCTCTCAAGCAAGCTCTCTACATGGCCCTTCTAATAATTGGCTCCTGAAACTCTTACTGGCTTTCACCCATTGTATGACATCATTCTACATCTAAGCCAGTCTGCAGGTGAGAGAATCTTGAGGTTTCCATGGAGATGAGTAAGCAAACTTTCCTCAGTGAACAGTATCTCTGATCCTGTGCACACCTGACTTTTTCTCGTGAAACCTAACAAACATTTATCACATCCCCTTATCCAGAGCTCACGCCTTTATTCCAGTTTACCTCTGTGACAATGTCAGGTGGAAAATGAAACTTTAATGTTTATTTAATTGGAGTTCTTCCTAAATAGGGAAGTTGCAAAGTCATGTAGTGTTAAGGGGAATGTACGGAATGACAAGGTGGTCTCATATTGTGGTCTTGGATCTGAAATTTCCTAGGTTGTGACTTTGAACTGAGTAGTTACTCACATGCTCACTAAATATACCATCATTTCTAACTGATGCAATAGGATGGCAGGGTTTAGGGTTCCTTGGTGTTTTGAGTCTTTAAAGAAGGGAAGAGAGAAAGAAACCATACAATTTCTGGGACTAGTTTGGCAGAACGAAAGATTGGTATATGTAAAAGGAGTACTGAGGGGCAGTAAGCTTTTTGACAGATGGTGCTGTTCTACACTAGTGTTGCCAACCCTGTATGAGCAAGGTTGCCTTGGCTGACCTGGCTGTATTGGCAGCTGTGTCCTACGCAGTAGTCCAATCCTCTTGTTTTTGGGATTTATAGTTAAAACTGGGCCTTCAGGAAAGAGAAATTGGTCTGTGTTATATGCCTTGGACACAAGAACAGCTGTGTTGCCTACTGTGGTCCTCCAGAAAAACCCTCTAAATTTAGTTTAGTGCCAGTATTGCTTGTTCAGAGGTGCCACCTGAGCTCATGTGGTCTGTGATAACAGTAACCACTAGTTGATGCCTAGGATTCTCTGCTACATAATAAGTTCCTGGAAAACATGCCTTATAAAGTCAAACTCAGTCCTCCTTTTGCGGAATATTTTCTCCATGTTTAAAGTCATTGTAATAGTTATTAACATATTTTTTGATTATGTGGGAATTTCATATAATGTACATTACACTCCTTTTCCATTGCTCCTTGGTACAAGTTCCTACCCATGTGTCAGATAAAAATTCTTTTTCTTTTAAATAATTAATTGAAATATGTATTGTTCATATACTCATTGGAACATGATCAGAGTCTTAATGCCAAGTCCCTTAAAAAAAAAACAAAAAACTGAGTACAATCTTGCTGCACCCTGACACCAACTGCAAGAAGAAGCCATTAGCCCTATTGAGCTCTATCATTCATCACCTTGATCACAGTTTCTTATATATTTATTTATTACGATTTCATCACTTTAAATCTCCTCTGCTACCCCTCCCTCTTCTCCTTCTAGTCCCACCCACCCTCCTCATTCTACTACTATTCCTTACTCTAGCTCCATATAGGTCCTCCTCCTCCTTCTATCTGACTGTAGCTTATCACATCTCACTAAGGCTGGCTGCATTATCTTCCTATGGGGTCTGATTCTCAGGGCATAGTTCTCCATGTGTCCACAATTCTCTCTATTTATGACACTCTTCCTGCCTCCTCTCCTGCAGGATTCTCAGAGCTCTGAGGGGATGGAAAATTTCTTAAGCAGATCCGGTTTTGAGCTGGGTATTTTGTCTCTGTGTATAATATCGAGCTGTGGGTCTCTGAATGCCATCACATTTGAACCAGAAGGAAGCATCGCTGTGGATACTAGAACATGGCACTGATCTATCAGTTGAAGGCAAAGAGCAACATATTTTAATAACAACAACCTGGGTTGCTTTAAAATTTCTGTAGCATGGCCTGGCCCAAAAAATCAATTAATTGTCACCCAATCACACTAGTGGAAAACTGGTTTGATCCCAATAGATGGCCATAATGTAACTTTATCCCCCACTATTAGGAGACATCCTAATAAGTGAATATATACCATATTTGTCTTTCTGCATTTTAGTTACTTCACCCAGGAATATTTTTCCTGGTTCAATCCATGATATCATGGTATCATGATGTCATATACTTAGCTGAAGAATACTCTGTTATGGAAATATTCCAAATTTTCTTCAAAGGAGATTGTCAGTCCATTTCTTTCGCCGTTGAAAGGTGCTGGGACTTTAATCATTGTACTGAATTACAAACTATCAGGATAATTAAGTTCTTTTAGCCTAAATACCCCATCTTCTTTCACTTTCTGGTAATTTGAATTGCAAAGTCTCCTTGAATGTCATCTATTTATATGTGGCGTCCCCATTGAGGAAATGTCTAGGAAGGGTTAGGAGATATGGACTCATGAGATCATATACTTACTATTGGAGTTATATCATAGGAGGGTATGCTTTGAGGATGATATGCCAATGAAAGTGACCAAAAAGAATGGAGTCTCTGTCTTTCAGTCTCTGTCAATTTACATCTTTTTTTTATTGGTCTTCGTCTTTCTATTTATGAATCTGTTTCTCTAGCTCTTTCTCTCTCTGTCACCCTCTCTCTGCAGGCCATTTGGAGTTAAGTATGAAAAGCTCTCAATTCTGCTGAAGGACTACAACAAGATGATTGCTTACTGAAGTGGTATCATGGATAGTCTCCATAAAAATATATGCAATGTTCCAATAAACGCTTTTTGTCAAAGAATTGCCTTGGTCAGGGAGCAGATTCTCAATAATTACTTCACTGTTCACTGACTGAGGGCATATGTGTGCATTTACCAAATAATAATGGAATCTGGGATATTGTGAAAGTCACATGTCAAGGACACTTGACTTTATTAATGACCACTTGAAAGAAATATATGATACTTTTTCTGAAATAAGAGTCTTGGACACAGGAACTGTAATCTCTGTGTTGTGTGCTTTCAGCTGCCCAGATTGAGAATGTTGGGCTGCTCAACCTTTCTCTCAAGCAGGCTGTCCACTTGGCCCTTTAATATGACTCTAATATGACTCTCACTGGCTTTCACCTGTTTCATGACATTATTCTCCCTCTCAGCCATTCAGCACTTGAGAGATTCTTGAGGTATCCATGGAAATGAGTTAACAAACTTTCCTCAGTGGCATTATCTCTGATCCTGTGCACAAGTGACTTTTTCTTTTGAAATCCAACAAGCCTTTGTCTCATCCCTTTATCCAGATCTCACAACTTTATGCCTGTTTGCCTCTGTGACAATGTCAAATAGGAAATGAAACTTTCATGTTTATTTTATTGGACAGCTTCCTACTTATGGAAGTTTCAAAATGATATGGGATAAAGGAGATGTACCAAATGAAAAGGTGGTCTCCTACTGTGGTCTTTGATCTGAAACTTCCTAGGCTATGACTTCAAACTGAGCAGTTAGTTGAGTACTCACTAAAGGACCTTTACATTATTATTGATATAATAGGCTTGCAGTGGCTTGGGTTCTCTGTGCTATTTTTTCTTTAAGAGAAGTGAAAAGAGAAGGAAACCTGGTAATTCCTGGGAATTTTTGGCTGAAAGAGTGAAGATCAGTTGGTGTAAATGGAGAACTGAGGGGAAATAAACTATTTGACATCTGGTGTTGTTTCACACTAGTGATACCAACCCTCTATGAGCAGGGTTTCCTTGGCAGATCTAACTGGAAGTGAAGGTGTGTCCTAATCAGTGGTCAATGAGGAACCCTCCTTATTCTGAGGCTTACAATTAAAACTGGGCCTTCAGGACCAATACAATTGGCCCCTGTTATATGACTAGGACACAAGAGCAGCTATGTTTCCTGCTGTGATCCTCCAGAAAAACCCTCTAAATGTAGTTTAGTGCCAGGACTGCTTGTTCAGAGGTGTCATCTGAGCTCATTGGGTCTGAGATAAGCTGGGTAAGTACTAGTTCATGGCTAGGATTTTCTGCTACATAATGAGTTCCTGGAAAGCATTGCTCACACAGTAGAACTCTACCCTCCTTTTGTGCAATCTTTCTCCATGTTAAAGTCATCATAAGAGTGGTCAACATATTTTTACTGATTATGTGATAATTTCATATAATATACATTGCAGACTTTTTCCAGTGATCCCAGGTTCAAATCCTAACCATGTGTCAAATTTTTTTCTTTAAAATACCTCAATTGAAGTATGTGTTGTTCATATACTCACTGGAACATGATCAGAGTCTTAGTACCAATTTCCTTAAAAGAAAAAACCAACTAAAAACAACTAAGCTTATCATTGCCACACCCTGACACCATCTGCAAGAAGAAACCATCAGTCCTGATGAGCTCTGTATTTCATCACATTGATCACAGTTTTTCTTATGTATTTATTTACTGAGATTCTTTCACATTGTATTCCCTGTACTGACCTTCCCATCTTCTCCTTCAAGTCCCACCCCCCCCTTTTAAGCCCCTATACCCTTTTTCTTAGTTCCCTGATTCCAGAGGAAATGCTCCTCCTTCTATCTTACCTTAGCTTAACAGGTCATATTAAAGCTGCATGCCTTTCTCTGCCATCTGATTAGGACGGCATTGTTCTCCTTTTGTCCTCAATTCTTCTGCTTATCACACTATTTCTGCCTCCTGTCCTTCAGACTTCCCAGAGCTCTGAGGGGAGGCAGAATTTCATAGGGAAATCCCATTTAGAGGTGGGTGTTTTAAGGTCCCTCTCTGCAAAATATCAGACAGTGGGTCTCTATGCATTCCCATTTCATGCAGAAGGAAACATCTCTGTGTGTACAAGAACATGGCACTGATATATCAATTGAGTGCAGAGAAAAACATATTTTAATAACAACACACTGGGTTGCTTGAAATTTTTCTTAGCATGGGCTTGCCCAACAATTCAGTTAACTGACACCCAATGATAGACTTTCTTGGTCATAATAGATTCCCTATGGGAACTTTATCCCCCACTATTAGGAGAACTCCTAAGAAGTGAATAACATACCATATTTTTCTTTCTGCATTTTAGTTTCTTCACCAAGGATGATTTTTTTTTCTGGTTCCATCCATTTGTCTGAAAGTATCATGATGTCATTTCTTAGCTGAATAATACTCCGTTATGGGAATATTCCACATTTTTCCCAAAGGAGATTGTCTGTCCCATTCTTTAGATCTTCCTGCCACTTGAGCTTCAGTATGAAAAGCTCTCAGTTCTGCTCAAGGACTACAACAGGTTGACTGCTTTGGTGACTTGACATCAACCATGGTCTCTGTAAATATATGAGCAAGGTCCTAATTAAACACTTTTTGTTCAAAGAGTTGCCTTGGTCACTAAGCATTTTTCCAGTAAGTAATTCACTGACTGATGACATTTCTGTGCATTTAACAAACAATAATGGAATCTGTCATAATGTGAAAGTCATGTGACTTTATTAATCTGCACTTAAATGAAATATATGACAATTTTCCTGAAGTAAGAGTCTTGGACACAGGAATTGTCATCTCTGAGTTGTGTTCTTTCAGTTGCCAGATTGGGGAATGGAGGGCTACACAGCATTTCTCTCAAGCATGATGTCCATTTGGCCCTTTTAATAAGTGGCTCTTGAAACTATTACTAGCTTTCATCTTTTGCACGAAATTATTCTCCCTCTCAGCCAATCTGCACCTGAGAGAATCTCAAAGTTGCCATGGGGATGAGTAAACAAATTTTCCTCAGTGTCCAGTATCTCTGATCCTGTGCACAGGTGTCTTTTCTTGTGAAACTGAATAAGCCTTTATCTCATCCCTTTATCTTGATCACACACCTTTACTCCTGTTTACCTCTGTGACAATGTCAGGTAGAAAATGAAAAGTTAATGTTTAATTATTTTGCTTCCTATGTAGGGAACTTCATATTGATATGGGATTAAGGGGAATATACCCAATGACAACATGGTCTCCTACTGTGGTCTTGGATCCCTTAAAGAAAACTGAGTTCATCCTTGCTGCACCCTGACACTACCCCCCAAAAGAAGACATCATCCCTGAAAAGCTCTATACTTCATCACCTTGATCACAGTTTTTCTTATGTATTTATTTATTATGATTTGTTTACATTGAATCCACTCTGTTGCCCCCATCACTCATCTCCTCCCAGTCCCTCCCACAAACTTAGGACATTTCTAAAGTTCTGTGATATTCGAGGTCCTCCTCTCCCTTCTATCTGCCCTCGTTATCAGGTGTCATAATGGCCTGCCTGCGGCATGGCATCATCTTCCTTTGCAGTCTGAATCTCAGGGTTTAGTTCTCCTTCTGTCCTCAATATTCTCTAACTATGATACTCTTTCTGCCTTCTCTCCTGCAGGATTCCCAGAGATTTGCTGGGAGGGAGAATTTCATAGGGAAATCCGATTTAGAGCTGTTGTTTCAGGGTTTCTCTCTGCATAATATAGGACTATAGGTCTCTGTATGCAATCATTTGATCCAGAAGGAAGCATCTTTGTGGATGCAAGAGCATGGCACTGACTATCACTTGAGGGCAGAGAGCAACATATTTTAATAATAACAGCCTGGGTTGCTTGAAAATTTCTTTAAGATGCCCTGGCCCCTGAATAAAAAAATCTGCCACCCAATTTCCCTAGTGGAAGACTGTCACAATAGATGGCCCATTGAAACTTTATACCCCAATATTAGGAGACCTCCTAATAAGTGAATACATACTATATTTGCAATTCTTCATTTTAGTTTGTTCACCAAGGATGATTTTTCCTGGTTCCATCCATTTACCTGAAAATATCATGATGTCAGTTTCTTAGCTGAATAATACTCCATTATGGAAATATTCCACATTTTCACTGAAGGAGATTGTTTTTAGACCATGGAAATTGCTGTTAATTTAATCATTCATTGTATTGAATGACAAACTTTCAGGATAACTATGTTCTTTTAGCCTAGAAGTACCTCCATCTTCTTTCATTTCCTGATGATGTGAATTGTAATGCCTTCTTGAAGCTCATCTATTTACATGTTGAGTCTCTGTGAGGAAATGTCTGAGAAGGGTTAAGAAGGTGTGCTTTGAGGTTGATATGCCAATGAAAGTGACCAGACAGAATGGAGTCTCTGTCTCTAGGTCTCTGTCACTTTATAACTTTTTTTCCATCAGTCTTGGTCTCCCTCTTTCTCTGTCTCTCTAGTTCTTTACCTTTTTGCCTGCCACTTGTGTTTTAGTATGAAAAGTTCTTAGTTCTCCTAGAGGACTGCAACACGATAATTGCTGGCTTGTATGACATTCTGAAGGGTCTCTGTAAAAATATTAGCAAGGTCCCTATTAAACATTTTTTTGGTCAAAGGTTTGCCTTAGTCAAGGAGCATTTTCCCAGGAAGTAATTAACTGACTGAGGACATATCTGTGCATTTAACCAATAATAATGGAATCAGTGACAATGTGAAACTCATATGTCAAGGACATATGGCTTTATTAATGACAACTTGAAAGGAAAATATGACACTTTTCTTGAACTAGGAGTCTTGGACATAGTAACTGTCATCTCTGGGATATGTGTTGTAAGCTGTCCAGTTTGAGGCATGTAGGGCTGCTCATACTTTCTCTCAAGCAGGCTGTCCACTGGGACCTTTTAATAAATGGCTTCTAAAACTCTTCCTGGCTTTCACCTGTTTCATGACATCATTCTCAATCTCAGCTAATCAACAAACTGAGAGATTCTTGATGTTTCCATGGAGATGAGTAAACCAACTTTCTTCAGTGTCCTGGATCTCTGATCCTGTGAACTCTTGACATTTTCTTCTGAAACCCAGCAAGACTTTATCTCATCTCTTTATGCAGATTTCACACCTTAACTACTGTTTACCTATGTGATAATATCAGGTAAGAAATAAATATTTAATGTTTATTTAATTGGACAACTTCATAAGTAGGGAAGCCTCAAAGTGATGTAAAATTAAGGAGACATATATAATGACAAGGGGATCTCATACTGTGAGATTTAAAATTTTAGATTTAAAATTTCCTAGGTTCTGACTTTGAACTGAGCGGTTATTGGGTTATTGTAGTACTAAGTAAATGTACTTTCATGTTTTTATTGATATATTAGGCTCGTAAATGGTGGGAGCTAGAAAAGATCATCCTAAGTTGTTCCAGAAGCAGAAAAACACACAGTATATACTTACTAACACACAAATAATATAACATATATATAGTAACTTCAAATTCTAATTGATACAATAGGCAGTTTAATAGGTGGGAACTAGAAACAATCATCCTGACTGAGCAATTCAGAAGCACAGAGACACACACTGTATATACTCACTAAAAGACATATAAGATAAACCTACTAAAATATGCATGCTTAAGAAACTAATCAACAGGGAGAATTCTGCCTAAAATGATCAATCATGACCCTGAAAGAGAAAGAGGATGAACATCAGAAGAAGGAGAAAACAGGGATAAGTTTTGGAGCCTTTCCCAGAGGGCCTGTGAAAGTCTCTGCCCTGCAGAATATCAAAGAAAATGCTGAGGCTTATAGCCAACTTTTGAGCAAAGTACATGGAATCAAATGAAAGAAGTGGGAAACAGTAAGATGTGGAGAGGACAGGAGCTCCACAATGATAACAACAGAACCAAAAAAAAAAAAATCTGAATACAGGGGTCTTTCCTCATATTCCAACCAAGTACCATACATGGAGATAACCTAGAACCCCTGCAAAGATGTAGCCCATGGCAGTTCGGTGCTCTAGAGGGTTCCGAAGTAATGGGAACAGGGACTGCCTCTGACATGAACAGATTAGCCTATTCTTTGATTGCCTCACCGTGAAGGGGGAGCAGCCTTACCAGGCCATAGAGGAAGACAATGCAGCCACTCCTGATGAGAACTAATATTCTAGCATCAGAAAAAAGGAGAAGAACTCCCCTATCAGTGGACTTGGGGACAGTCATTCATGGAGAAGGGGGACAGAAGGTGGGATTGGGAGGGGAGGAGTGGGTTTTTTGGGGAGATTTAAAGTGAATAAGAGTGATTAATAAACATTTTGAAAATATTAAAAATATATAATTCCTTTTGGATTTATATTATAGGAGGTATGCTTTGAGGTTTATATGCCTATGAAAGTGACCAGACAGAATGGAATCTCTGTCTCTCAGTCTCTGTCAGTTTATATCTTTGTTTTTGCTCATCTTAGTCTCTATTTCTGAATCTGTCTCTCTAGCTCTTTCTAGCTCTATCTTTCTCTGTACCCCCCTCTCTGAATGCCACTTGTGGTTGTTAAGAAAAGCTCTCAGTTCTGTTGAAGTACTACAACAAGTTGACTGCTTGCTAACATGGCATCCTGATGGTCTCTGTAAAAATATAAGCAAGGTTCTAGTTAAACGTTTTTTGTTCAGAAATTTGCCTTGGTCAGGGAGTGAACTACAGTAAGTAATTCACTGATTGAGGACATATCATAATGGAATCAGTGATAATGTGAAAGTTATGTGATTTTATTAATGACCACTCCAAAAATATATGTGACACTTTTCCTGAACTAAGAGTCTTGGACACAGGAACTGTCATCTCTGGGTTGAGTGATTTCACCTGCCAAGATTGAAGAATGTAGGGCTGCTCAGCCTTTCTCTCAAGCAGGCTGTCCACTTGGCCTTTTTAATAATTGGCTCCTGAAACTCTTCCTGGCTTTCACCTTCTCCATGACATCGTTCAACCTCCAACCAATCAGCACCTGAGAAAAATCTTGAGGTTTCCATGGAGATGAGTAAACAATCATTCCTTAGTGTCCAGCATCTCTGATCATGTTTGTGGCCTATTGGAAATTTATCCCCCAGTATTAGGAGACTGCACAGTAAGTGAACACATACCATATTCGTCTTTCTGCATTTTAGTTATTTCACATAGGATTATTTTTCCTGGTTCCATCCATGTGCCTGAAAATATCACATTGTCATTTTCTTAGCTGAATAATATTCCATTATGGAAACATTCTACATTTTCCCCAAAGGAGATTGTCAGTCCTGGTTGTTAGTCTTTGGAAGTTGCTAGGAATTTAATCATTGTATTGAATGACAAACTTTCAGGATAACAATGTATTTTTACCCTAGAAGTCTGTCCATTTTCTTCTACTTCTGGTGATTTAAATTCCAATGTCCCCTCTAAGGCCATCTGTTTACATGTAGGGCCCCACATGAGGAAATGTCTGGTTAGTGTTAAGAGGTATGGACTTGTTAGATAATATAATTCCTTTTGTTTCCCTAATTTCTTTCTCAGTCCTTTTATCTTTTGTATAAAGATGGGCTCCTGATATTTTTGCATTAATTATTTTATCCAGCCATTTTTGCTGAAGGTGTTTATCAGCTGTAGGAATTTCCTGGTAGAATATTTGAGGTAACTAAGGAATCATAAAATCTTCAAGCAGTGATACTTTGACTTTGCCCTTTTCTGATTTGTATTGCCTTGATCTACTTCAGTTGTCCTATTGCTTTAGCTAGGACTTCCAGACCTATGATGAAGAGATATGGAAGAGAGTGGGCAGCCTTGCCTTGTCCCTGATTTCAGTGGGATTGCTATAAATTTCTCTCTGTTTAGTTTGATGTTAACTATAGGCTTGCTGAAATATTGCCTTTACTATATTTAGGTGTGTGCTTGTATCCCTGATCTCTCCAAACTTTAAACATGAAAGGATTTTGGATTTTGTCAAATGCTATTTCAACATCCCAGGAGATTCTCATGTGGGGTTTTTATTCTTTCTTTTTTTTTAATATGGTGGATCACATTGATTGATTTCCATATATTGAACCACCCCTGCATACCTGGGATTAATCCTACTTTGTCATTGTGGATGCTATCTCTGATGTGTTCTTGTATTTGGTCAAAGACATAAAGTAACAAAGGGAGTAAGGGAGTCAAAGACTTGTATGAAAAATATTTCAAGTCTCTGAAGAAAGAATTAGGAGAAGATATCAGAAGATGGAAAGATCTCCTATGCTCATGGCTTGGCAGGCTTAACATTGTAAAAGTAGCCATCTTACCAAAAGCAATCTACAGTTTCATTGCAATTCCCATTAAATTACGGACACAATTCTTTACAGACCTTAAAAGAAAAATTCTCAGCTTCATATGGAATAACCAGAAACTCAGAATTGCTAATACAATCCTTTCCTTCTATAGGTATCTCCATCCCTGATCTCAAACTGTATTTTAGAGCCACAGTAATAAAAACTGCATGGTACTGGCATAGAAACAGAATGGTGGATAAACAGATCCAAATGGAAGAAACAAAAATAAGCCCACACACTTCAGGACAACTGAGTTTTGAAAAGATGCCAAAACCATAAACGGAAAAAAAAAGATAGCATCTTCAACAAATAGTGTTGTTCTAACTGGATGTCTACAGGTAGAAAAATGCAAATAAATCCTTACTTATCAGCCTGTACAAACTAAAGTCAAGTTAAAGACCTCAACTTAAAACTAGACATATTAAATTGGTTAGAAGTAAAGGTAGGGAACATCCTTGAACTCATTGGCACAGGAGACAACTTGCTGAATGAAACACCAACAGCACAGGCTCTAAGAGCACCAAGCAGTGAATGGGACCTCATGAAACTGAAAAGCTTTTGTAAAACAAAGGAAACTATCATCGAAACAAAACAAATGCCTACAGATTGGGGAAAAAAAAAAAAAAAAACTTCACCAAACTTCTATGTGACAGAGCGCTAATACCCAGTATATATAAGAACTAAGGAAGTTAAAAAAGCAACAAATCAAGTAATCAAATTAAAAATGGGGAGCAGATGTAAACAGAAAATTCTCAATACAACAATATCAATTGGCAGAGAAACACTTAAAGAAATGCTCAACTTCATTAGCCAATAGCATTAGAAATGCAGCATGGTGGCCAAGGGAGAATGAAGGTGAGATTGAGAGGGTGAGGGGGTTATTTGGGGATAAAAAGTGAATAAAGTGTAATTAATTAAAAAATAATATAAAATATTAAAATATTATAATTCCTTTGAAGTTACATTATAGGAGGGTGTGCCTTGAGGTCAATATGCCAATGAAAGTGACCAGAGAATGGAGTCTCTGTCTCTCCGTCATTGTCACATTTTATCCTTGTTTTTGTTGGTATAGGTCTGTCTATTTTTGAATCTGTATCTTTATCTCTATCTCTCTGTCTCTCTCTGACACTCACTCTCTTCCTGTCCCTTGTGGTTCTGTATGAAAAGCTATCATACAGCTATTATCTGCTGAAGCACTATAACAAGATGACTGCTGTGTGACTTCCTAGATGGTCTCTGTAAAAACATATGCAAGATCCCAATTAAATGTTTTTTGTTCAAAGATTTGCCTTTGTCAAGAGCATTTTCACAGTAAGTAATTCACTGACTTAGGATATATCTATGCATTTAACAAATGACAATGGAATCTCTGACATAGTGAAACTCACAAGTCAAGGACACGTGACATTATAAATGACCACTTGAAAGAAATATGTGACACTTTCTAAGAGACTTAGACACAGGATCTTTCATCTCTGTGTTTTGTGCTTTCAGCTGCCCAGAGGGGAGCTCTGTAGAGCTGTTCAGCCTTCCTCTCAAGCATGCTGTCTACTTGGCTGTATTAATAACTGGCTCCTAAATCACTTACTGGCTTTAACATGTTTCATTATTTTCCTGAGACTCATACTCCAACCAAGTACCATGCATGGAGATAACGTAGAACTCCTGCACAGTTGTAGCTCATGGAAATTCAGTGTCCAAGGGTCTTCCATAGTAATGGGAACAGGGACTGACTCTGATATTAAGTGATTGGCCTGTTCTTTGATTACCTCAAAGAACAGGTGCAGTCTTACCAGGCCACTTAGGAAGACAGTCACACCTGATGATATCTGGCAGCCTAGGATCAGAAGAACAAAGAGGAAGACCTCCACTATCAGTGTACTTCTGAGGGGGCATGCATGTAGAAGGGGAAGTAAAGGTGGAAAGGAGCAAAGGAGAAGAGGAGCGCTGAGTATACAAACCTTCCCTGGGTCATGTATCTTTGATCCTGTGCACACATGACTTTTTCTTGTGAAACCCAACAAGCCTTTACCTCATCCCTCATCCAGATCACACCTTTACACCTGTTTACATTTGTGACAATGAGTTAGGAACAGTTTCCTAAGTAGGGAAACTTCAAAGTGATGTGGGAGTAAAGGGAATGCACTGAATAACAAGGTGGTCTCATAATGTGGTATTGGATCTGAAATTTCCTAGGTTGTGACTTTGAACTGAGCAGTAACTCTTGTACTCACTAAAGGTACAATCACATTCTTATTGATATAATTGGCTGGCAGGATTTAGGGTTCTTTGGGATATTGAGTCTTTAGGAGCAGAGAAACATAAGGCAACCAGACAATTTCTGGCATTAATTTCGATGAAACAGAGAAAGATCAGTGAGTATTAAAGGAGAACTGAGGAGCAATAAACTCTTTGACAGCTGGTGCTGTTCCACAGTAGTTTTGGCAACCCTCTATGAGCAGGGCTGCCTTGGGTGACCCAGCTGGATTGGCAGCTGTGTCCTATTCAGTGGTCAGTGAGGAACAGTCATGGTCCTAGGGTTTACAGTTCACAATGTTCCATCAAGACAGAGAAATAGTTCCATGTTATAAGCCTAGGACACAAGAGCAGCTGTGTTTCTTGATGTGGTCTTCCAAACAAACCCTCTAAATGTAGTATTAGTGCCAGGACTGCTTGTGAAGACTTGCCACCTGAGCTCATGGGATCTGATATAGCTGGATAACCACTAGTTCATACTCATGTTTCTCTGCTGCATGAATTCCTAGAAAGCATACCTTACAAAGTCAAACTCTGCCCTCAATTAGTGGAATCTTTTCTCCATGTTAAAAGTCATTGGAAAAGCTGTCCAATGACTTTATTTATTTATTTATAAAAATATATTATTTTTATTGCTTATGTAGGAATTTAATATAATATATATTACACTTCTTTTCCATTGCTTTCAGTCAAATTCCTAACAATGGTTCACACTATTTTTTTCTTTAAAATACATCAATTCTAGAATGTGTTATTCATCTATTCATTGTGATCAGAGTCTCAGTGCCATATTCCTTAAGCAAAACTGAGTTCATCCTTGCCTCACCCTTGTACCTCCCCTTCAAAGAAGCCATCAGTTCTGAAGAGCTCTATACTCCATCACCTTGATCACAGTTTTAAGTATATATTTCTTTATTAAGATCTCTCTCTGCATAATACCGGACTGTGGGTCTCTATATACAATCCTTTTTGATGCAGAAGGAAGTATCTGATTGGATGCAAGAACATGGCACTATTCTATCAGTTAAGGTCAGAGAGCAACATATTTTAATAACAATAGCCTTGGTTCCTTGAAAATTTCCATTAGATGCCATGGCCCCAAATTCCCCTAGTTGAAAACTGGCTTAGTCACAATAGATGGCCTTTTGGAACTTTATCTCTCACTACTAGGAATCATCCTCATAAGTGAAGACATACTATATTTGTCTATCTGCATTTTAGTTACCTCACCACGGATGATTTTTCCTGGTTCCATCCATTTGCCTGAAAATATCATGATGTCATTTTCTTAGCTGAATAATAATCCATTATGGAAATATTCCACATATTCCCCAAAGGAGATTTTCAGTTCTATTCTTTAGTCATTGGAAGTTGCTGGGGCTTTAATCATTGGGTTGAATGACAAACTATCAAACTATCAGGATAACTATGTTTTTTTTAGCCTAGAAGTTCCTCCATCTACTTCCACTTTCTGGTGATTTGAACTGCAATGTCCCTTTGAAGCATTTGTATTAACATGTTTATTCTCCAGTAAGGAAATGTCTAGGAATTGTTAAGAGGTAAGACCATATTAGATCATACACTTCCTATTAGAATTATGTTGTAGGAGGGTTTGCTTTGAGGTTGATAGGCCAATGAAAGTGACCACACAGAATGAAATCTCTGTCTCTCAGTACCTGTCACCTTATATATTTGTTTCTTTTGGTCTAGGTTTCTCTATTTGAATCTGTCTCTCTAAATCTCTCTCTCTCTCTCTTTCTCTTTCTCTCTTTCTCTTTCTCTGTCAGCATCTCTCTGCCTGTCGCTTGTGGTACAGTATGAAAAGCTCCCAATTCTCCTGAAGTACTATAGATGAATGCTTGCAGACATGTACCTAAATGGTCTCTGTAAAAATATAAACCTGGTCCCAATTAAACACATTGTGTTCAAATATTTGCCTTTGTTGGGGAGTGTTTTCCCAATAAGCAATTCAGTTAATGAAGACATATCAGTGCATATAACAAATAATAATGGAATCTGAGATAATGTGAAACTCACATATCAAAGACATGTGAATTTATTAATGACTACATGAAATAAATGTGTGACAGCTTTCCTGACCTAAGACACAAGAACTGACATCTCTGTGTTGTTTACTTTCAGATTGAGTGCCCAGGTTGAGGTATGTAGGACTGCTCAGCCTTTCTCTCAAGCAGGCTGTCCACTTGGCCATTTTAATAACTGGCTCCTGAAAAACTTACTGGCTTTAACTTGTTTCATGATATCAATATCATTCTGCCTTCAGCCAATCAGTGCCAGAGAGAATCTTGAGGATTCCAGGGGGATGAGTAAACAAACTTTCCTCACTGTCCAGTTTCTCTGATCCTGTGCACACATGAATTTTTCTTGTGAAACCCAACAAGTCTTTATCTCAATTCTTTATCCAGATCCCACACCTATACTACTGTTTACCTCTGTGACAATGTCAGGTAGGAAATGAAACTTTAATGTTTATTTAACTGGACAGCTGCCTAAGTAGGAAAGCTTCAAAGAGATGTGGGATTAAGGGGAATGTACCCAATGACATAGTGGTTTCATAATGTGGATTTGAATCTGAAATTCAACTTGTGAATTTGAACTGAGAAGTTACTCATGTACTCACTAAATGTATCTTCACATTCTTATTGATATAATAGGCTGGCAAGGTCTAGGGTTTCCTGGGGTAGTGTCTCTTTAAGAATAAGGAAAAGATAAGGAAATCAGACAATTCCTAGGTTGGGTTTGGGTGAAACAGAATGATCTGTGTATGTATAAGGAGAACCTAGGGGCAATAAACTCTTTGACAGCTAGTGTTGTTCCACACTTCGGTTGGCAACCCTCTAAGAGCAGTGTTGCCTTGGCTGACATGGCTGGATTGGCAGGTGTGTACTACTCAATGCTCAGTAAGCAATCCTCCTGGTCCTGAGGTTAAAAATCCAAACTGGTCATTTAGGACAGAGAAATGAATCCATATTTTATGCCTAGGACACAAGATAAGAGGGGTTTATTAATGTTGTCCTCCAGACAAACCATCTGAATGTAATGTTAGTGGCCTGACTGACCTGTCCAGTTTGAGAGCTGTGTCCTACTGAGTGATCAGAGAGCAATCCTCCTGGTCCTGGGGTTTACAATTAAAACTGGGACATTAGGAAAGAGAAATGGGTCCATATTATAGACCTAGGATACAAGAGCAACTGTGTTACTGGCTGTGGTCATCCAGACAAACCACCTAAATGTAGAGTTAGTGCCAGGACTGCATGTTCAGAGGTGCCCCCTGAGCTCATGGGGTCTGACATAGCTGGGTAACCAGTACTTCATGGAAAGATTGTCTGCTACATAATGAGTTCCTGGAAAGAATGCCTTACAAACTCAAACTCTGCCCTCCTTTAGTGGAATTTTATCTCCATGTTAAAAGTTTCTGTAAAAGTTATCAACATATTATTTTTATTGACTCTGTGGGAATTTCATATGAAATATATATATATATATATATATAATATTTACACACCTTTTTTCATTTCTACCAGGTTCAAATTCTTATTTATGTGTCACAGTATTTTTTTCTTTAAAATACATCAATTGAAGTAAGTGTTGTTCATAGACCCATTGGAACTTGATCATATTTTCAGTGCCAAGTCCCTTAAAGAAAACTTAGTTCATCCTTGCCACACACTGGCACCATACCAAAGAAGAGGCCATCATTCCTGAAGAATTCTATGCTTCATCACCTTGATCACTGTTTTTTTTCTGTATTTATTTATTGTGATTTAGTCACTTTTTACCCCTCTACAACTGTCCCCCTCTTCTCTTTCCAATCCCACCACTTGCCTTCCTTTATCCCTACACCCTTTTTCTAGTTCCCTGATAAGAGAGGCCCTCCTCACCCTTTTATCTGACCCTAGCTTCTCAGATCTCAACAAGGCTGGCTGCATCTTCTTCTTCTGAAGTCTGATTCTCTGGAATATTCGCATTGTGTCCTCAATTCCTTCTACTTATGGCACTCTTCCTGTGTTTTCTCCTGCAAGCTTCTCAGAGCTCTGAGGGCACAGAGAATTTCATAGTGAAATCCCATTCGCAGTTGGGTGTTTTAAGGTCTTTCTCTGCAAGATAATGAACTGTGGGTCTCTGTATGAAATCCAATTTAATGAAGAAGGATGCATCATTGTGGATCCAAGAAGATGCTACTCATCTCTCATTGGCATTGTAGGGCTGTTCAGACTTTTTCTCAAACAGGATGTGCACTTCGCAATTTCAATAACTGGCTCATGAAACTCTTACTGGCTTTCACCTGTTCCATGACATCATTCTCTTTCTCATCCAATCAGTGCCTGAGAGAATCTTGAGGTTTCCATGGGGATGAGTAAACAAACTTTCCTTAATGTAAAGTATCTCTGATCCTGTCCACACATGGATTTTTTTGTGAAAACCAACAAGCCTTTATCTCATCCCTTTATCCAGATCACACACCTTTACTCCTGTTCACCTCTGTGACAATGTCAGGTAGGAATTGAAACTTTAATGTTTACTTAATTGGATAGCATCCTAAGCAGGGACATTTCAAAGTGTTGAGGGATTAATAGGAATGTATCAAATAAAAAGGTGTTCTCCTACTGTTATCCTTGATCTGAAACTTCCTGTCTTGTAACTTTGAACTGAGCAGTTACTGGTCTACTCACTAAATGTACTTATACATTCTTATTGATATAACAGACAAGCCAGGCCTAGGGTATCATGTGGTATTGAGTCTATACAGCAGGGAAAAGAGAAGAAAACCAAATAATTTCTGGGACTGGTTTGGCTGAAACAGAGAAAACTGGTGAGTGAAAGTGGAGATCTGAGTGTAAATAAACTATTTCACAACTGTTGCCCTTCCACACTACTTTTGCCAACCCACTATGAGCAAGGTTGCCTTGGCTGACCTGGCTGGATCAGCAGCTGTGATGTTCACAGTGGTCAGTGAGGAACTCTCCTGGTTCTGAAATTTGCAGTTGAGAATGGTCCCCCAAGTTAGAGAAAAAAGCCAGCGTTAAAAACCTAAGACACAAGAGTAGCTCTGTTTCCTGTTAAGGTCCTCCAGACAAACCCTCCAAATGTACTGTTAGTGCCAGGACTGCTTGTTCAGAGGTACTACCTGAGTTTGTGGGGTTTGACATAGCTGGGTAACTACTAGTTCAAAGATAGAATTCTCTGCTACATAATGAGTTCCTGGGAAGAATGCCTTACAAAGTCAAACCCTGACTCCTTTATCAGAATCTTTTCTCCATGTAACAATTCATTGTAAAAGTTGCTAACATATCGTTTTTATTGATTATGTGGGAATTTCATAAAATACACATTTCACTCCTTTTCCATTGCTCCCAGGTTCAAATTCCTACCAATGTGACACACTAATTTTTTCTTTTCTTTAAAATATATCAATTGAAGTAAGTGTTGTTCTTTTATTCATTGGAAAATGATCATATTCTCAGTGCCACATAACTTAAAGAAAATTCAATTCATCCTTGCCGCATACTGGCACCAACCCCAAGAAGATGCCATCAGTCCTGAAGAGCTCTATATGTCATAAACTTATTCACAGATTTTCTCATATATTTATTTATTGTGATTTAGTTAACTTTGTATCCCCACTTTCTACCCTCCTTCTTACAGTCTCACGCACCCTCCTTCCTCTATCCCTATGCCCTTTTTCTAGTTCCCTGATATGGGAGGTCCTCTTCCTCCTTCTATGTGACCCTAGCTTCTCAGGTCTCAACAAGTCTGGCTGCATCATCTTCCTCTATGGCCTGATTCTCAAGGCATTGTTCTACTTGTATCCTCAATTCCCTCTACTTATGATGCTCTTCATGCCTCCTCTCGTGATGGCAATTTTGGCAATGTAGGTTCTTTGCCCCTTAGCTAAGGTACACACTAGCTGCCACCACCTGCATTCCTGTCATGTTCACTTATTTTCTCACAGATTCAATGCAATTCCCATTAAAATACCAACACAATTATTCATAGCTCTTGAGAGAAAAATTATCAACTTCCTATGAAGAAACAAAAAACAAACAAACAAACAAAAAAAACCTGGAATTGCCAAAATGATACTGATGTACAACAACAGATAGTCTGGAGGTGTTTTTATCCCTGATCTCAAGCTCTACTACAGAGCATTCATAAAACAAAAACAAAAACAAAACAACAACAACAACAACAAAAAAAAAAAAACAGCATGGTATTGGCATAGAAATAGAATAGTAAATCAATCAATGGAACATATGGATATTTTGATTTTTGACAAAGAAGCCAAACCATTCAATGGAAAAAGGAGAGCATCTGTAACAAATGGTGCTGGTCCAACTGGATGTCTACATGCAGAAAAATGAAAATAGATCCATATTTATCACCCTGCACAAAATTAAAGTCCAAGTGGATCAAAGACATCAGCATAAAACCAAATACACTAAATTGGTTAGAAGAAAGAGGGGAACCCATTGGAACCCATTGGCACAGGAGCCAACTTTCTTTTTTTTTTTTCAATGCAGTTTATTCAGGAACCTTGAACAATCATCTGACCCTGGGGAAAGCCAGCCCACAGCTTAAATAGCCTCTGGGTAGCCAACCCAGGCGTGCCACGTGGGCAATGCAGATAGGTCCACATACATGGAAGCAAGCCAGATCCTCAGCCTTAGCCAAATGTGGAATTGTTCGTGACAGAGAGCACTCACCATCGGGAAGGTGGAAGGCAGAAACCAGCTCCATCTTTAAGGCACAGCATTCCGCAGCTCTCTACAGTTCCCCCTTTTTGTTTTAGACGCATCAGGCAAGAGTAGAGGTCTGATCTCTGATATTAGAAATCAATTGGGACTTTGTACCAATGTTCATTTAGGTGTCATCCACCCAAAGAGCATCAGACCCTTCCAATACCTTTTTCTCAGAGGCGGGACCTGGGGTATCAACCCGCACACAATCAGACATGCTCTTCTCTGGGTCCGAAGCGGCTGACCCTGAGTGCAGTGCTTAGCCTCGCATCCTGAGCATAACATTTTGGCTTTTTATGGTATCCAACCATGCTTGGGGCGAATGTCCTGCTTCAATGGCTGTAAAGGCCTGAATGATCATGGCTGCATCACACTGTTGTGAGACTCTAATCTTGCATATATACCACAGGCAAACCACAGAGACCAACACCAGAAGGCCTGCTAACGCTCCCATGCCTGCCCATTCCTTCAGATGATTCATGGCTGCAGCAATCCATGATGATAATCCTGTGGCTAGTCCTGCGTCCACTCTGGTAGAATTTACTGTAACAATGGCCACTCTCAGCTGCTCCATTGTAGTATCGAATTCTCCAGTCCAATTACCTAAAATATAGCTCGACAATTGTTTAGACAGATTTGCAGCACAGGAAAAATTCTCATGTTATATGCTAGTGACTCAAAGTCCAGCATATTTTCATTGACAGCCAAGTTGAGCGATTTCCCATAGGGTATCAATTTGCTCCTGCACGAGGTCAATCCTCTGATTGAACACCATCAAGCTTCCTTTTAGTTGAGCATTAATTCCTTTATGTACAACTAAGGCATGAGCTACATTGGCTAAATGATTATTCAGGGTCTGAGCAGTCTGCCCAGTATGACTCATGGCTAATGCCCCAAGGAGCTAACTTTCTGAACAGAGTTCCAACAGTCCAGGCTCTACGATCAACAATGGTCAAATGGTACCTCATGAAAATGCAAAGCTTCTATAAAACAAAGGACATAGTCATCAAAACAAAATGACAGCCTACAGACTTGGAAAGGATCTTCACCAACCCTATATCTGACAGAGGGCTGATATCCAAATTATATAAAGAGCAAAAGAACTTTAAAAGCAGCAAATAAAACAATATGTTTAAAAATTGTGGTATAGAGGTAAACAGAGAATTCTCAGTAAAGAAATACAGAATGGCAGAAAAACACTTAAGGAAATGCTCAACATCCTTAGGCATCAGAGATGCAAATCAAAACATACTGAGATTTCACCTGACACCCACCAGAATGGCTAAGATCAAAAAATTATTGACAAGACATGTTGGAGAGGTTGTCAAGAAAGAAGAACCTTCCTTCCCTTGCTGTTGGGAATATAAACTTGCACAACCACTTTGGAAATCAATCTGATACTTTCTCAGACAATTAGAAATTGTGAGTCCCCAGGATCCAGCTATACCACTCCTAGGCATATATCCAAAAGATGCTCAAGTACACAACAAGGACTTTTGCTCAACCATGCTTGTAGTATCTTTATTCATAATAGCCAGAATCTGGAAACAACCCAGATGTCCCTCAGTTGAGGAATGGATACGGAAATTGTGGTACTTTTACACAACGGTATACTACTCAGCAATTAAAAACGAGGAAATCATGAAATTTGCAGGGAAATGGTGGGACCTAGAAACAATCATCCTGAGTGAGGTATCCCAAAAGCAGAAAGTAATACATGGTATATATTCACTTATATATTCCTATATGTTAGGATAAACATACTGAAATCTATACACCTAAAGAAAATAAACAAGAAAGAGGACCCAGGTTATGATGATCAATCCACACTTAGAAAGACAAATAGGATGGAGATTGGATGTAGGAGCAAACAAGTAACAGGACAGGATCTTACCTCTTTCAGAGGGCCCCTGAAAGACTCCACCTAGCAGTGTATCAAGGCAAATATTAAAAGTCATAACCAAAAAAAAAAAAAGTGTTAGTATGACCTGTAGAGGACAGGAGTTCCACAAGGACCAAATATATCTGGGCACAGGGTTCTTTTGAGACTTGTTTCTCCAAACAAGTACCATGTATGGATGCAACCTAGAACCTCTCCTCAGATGTAGCCCTTGGTACCTCAGTATCCAAGTAGGTAGCCTAATAAGGGAACAGACACTATTCTGACATGAAATAAATAGTGGGCCCTTTGACCTCCCTTCCCCCCATAGAGGAGCAGCCCTGCTAGGCCACAGAGGAGGACTTTGCAGCCAGTCATGAAGACATGTGATGAACCATATCAGATGAAAGGGGAGGAGGTCCTCCCCTATCAGTGGACTTGGAAAGGAGCAAAAAGGTGATGAGGGTGGGAGGGTAGGATTGGAAAGAAAGAAGAAGCTGAATGCAGCAGGGATACAAAGTTACCAAACTGTAAATAATATTAAAAAATAAAAATTAAAAAAATAAAACAAACAAACAAAAAACCTGGGTTCATCCTTAAGGTACCTTGTCACCATCCCCAAGAAGAAGCCAACAATCCTGAAGAGATTTATACTTGATCACCTTGATCACATTTTTTATATACTTATTTATTATGATTTGTTTACATTGAATCCCTGCTGCTGCCTCCTTCCCTTTTTATTTCCAGTGTCACAGGCCCTCCTTCTTCTACCCATATGCCTTGCTATTTTTCCGTGATAGGGGGGTCCTGCTCCTCCTTCTATATGACCCTAGCTTATCAGATTTCAATAAGGCTGGCTGCATCTTCTTCTGTGGCCTGATTCTCAGGGCATTGTTCTCCTCGTTTCCTCAACTCACTCTATATATGATACTCTTCCTGCCTCTTCTCCTGCAGGTTTCCCAGAGCTCTGAGGTGACAGAGAATTTCATAGGGAAATCACATTTAGAGATGAGTGTTTTAAGGACTCTCTTTGCATAATATTGGACTGTGGGTCTTTGTTGCAAACCCATTTGATGCATGAGGATGCATCTCTGTGGATCCAACACATGGCACTGATCTATCATTGAGGGCATAGAGCAATATATTTTAATAATAACAGCCTGGGTTGCTTTAAAATTTCTTAAGGATGGCCTGGCCCAAAAATCAATTAACTGCCACCCATTTTCCCTAGTGAAAGACTTGTGTGGTCACAAAAGATGGCCAAATGGAACTTTATTCCTCAATATTAGGATACATCCTAATAATTTAATACATACCATATTTCATTCTGCATTTTAGTTATTTCATTCAGAACTGTTTTTCCTGGTTCCATCCATTTTCACGAAATATCATCATGTCATTTTCTTAGCTGGATAATACTCTGTTAGGGAAATATTCTACATTTTCCCCTAAGGAGATTGTCAGGCCTGTTCAATTTGGAAGTAATTGGGTCTTTAACCATTGTATTGAATGACAAACTATCAGGATAACTATGTTCTTTTACCCTTAAATTCCCTCCATTATCTTCTACTTCCAGGAGATTTGAATTTTTATTACTTATCTGGGAATTTGATAGAATATACACTACACTCCTCCTCCAATTTTCCAGCTTCAAGTATCTACATATGTGTCACATTAAAATATTTTTTCATTAAAATATATCAATTCTGGAATGTATTATTCATATACTCATTGGATTATGATCAGAGTCTGAGTGAAAGATAACTGAGTTAATCCTTGCCACACACTGGCACCACCCACAAGAAGCCATCAGTCCTGAAGAGCACTATATTTCATCACCATGAGCACAATTTTCCTTATGTATTTATTTATTGCAATTTGGTCTCTTTGTTTCTGCATTGCTGCCCTTTCCTTCTTCTCCTCCTAGTCCCACCCATTGTCCTTCTCCTATGCTTAGGCCCTTTCTCTAGTTTTGTGATAGGAGAGGTCCTCCTCCCTCTTCTATCTGACCTTAGCTTCTCAGGTCTCATCAAGTCTGGCTGCATGATCTTCCTCTATGGCCTGATTCTCAGGGTTTTGTTCTCCTTGTGTCCTCAATCCCCTCTACTTATGACACTCTTCATGCCTGCTCTCCTGCAGGAATCCAAGAGATATGAGGGGAGGGAGAAATTCATAGTGTAATCTGATTGGGAGTGGATGTTTTAAGGTCTCTCTATTTATAATATTGGACTATGGGTCTCTGTATGCAGTCCCATTTGATGTAGAAAGAAGCATCTCTGTGGATCCAAGAACATGGCACTGATCTATCGTTGAGGCAGAGAACAACTTATTTTATTAACAACAGCCTGAGTTGCTAGAAAATCTCCAAAAACTCAATTAAGTGCCCTTCAATCCCCCTAGTGGAAGACTGGTTTGGTCACAATTGATGGCCTATTGAACTTAGTCTCCTGCTCTTAGAAAACCTCCTAATTCATGAGTACATACCATATTTGTCTTTCTGTATTTTAGTTACTTCACCCAGGATTTTTCTTGATTCCATCCATTTAAAAATATCACGATGTCCTTTTCTTAGCTGAATAATACTCCATTATGGAAATATTCCACATTATCCCCAAAGGAGATTGTCAGGCCTTTCCTTCAGTCTTTGGAAGTTTTTGGGCCTTTAATCATTTTATTGAATGACAAACTATCAGAACTAACTATATTCTTTTAGCCTAGAATTCCCTCCATCTTTTTCTACTACCTGGTGATTTGAATTGCAATGTCCTCTTGAGGCTCATCTATTTACATGTATTATCCCCAGAGAGAAACTGTCTGGGAAGGGTTAGGCAATATGGCCTTTTTAGATAATATAATTACTATTGGAGTTATATTATAGGAGGGTGTGCAGTTGGTTGATATGCCAAAGAAAGTGACCATACAGAATGGAGTCTCTCTGTCTCTTGGTCTCTGTCCCATTACATCTTTGCTTCTGTTGGTCAATGTATCTCTATTTCTGAATCTGTCTCTCTAGCTCTTTCTCCACAGTGAGTAAATGTATGGTAACATGGGATTAAGGGGAATGTACCAAATGGCAAGGTGGTCTCCTACTGTGGTCTTGGATCTGAAATTTCCTAGGTTGTGACTTTGAAATGAGCAGTTAATGGCATATTGACTAAATGTACCTTCACATTCTTATTGATATAATAGGCTGGCGGGGTCGAGAGTTCCCTGGGGTACTGAGCCTTTATACACAGGGAAAAGAGAAGGTAACCTGACATTCCTACAGGCTTGTCTAGCAGGGTTCACCTGAAAGAGGGAGTGTAAATGGGGGGACAGAGATGCTAAGAATGAAGACAAGACAGATTTGTTTTCATTTTTGTTTTTGTTTTTTTAATGTTATTTTTCTCATTAGTTACATTTTGTTAATTCTGTATCCAAGATGTATCCCTAATTCCCTCCCCAATCCCACCCTCCCTCCATCATCTCTTTCCTGCCCCTTTCAAAGTCCACTGATAGGGGAGGACCTCCTGCCTTTCATCTGACTCCCTTTTCTCAGGTATTTTCAAGACTGACTGCAAAGTCCTCCTCTGTGGTCTAACAGTACTGCTCCTCCCTTGGGAGGTGGGGAGGTCAAAAAGCCAGTCATTGAGTTCCTGTTAGAAATAGTCCTTGTTCCCCTTACTATGGGAAACCAATTGATTACTGAGCTATCACAGGTCACATCTGAGCAGAGGTTCTAGGTTTTATCCTCTCATGGTCTTTGGTTGAGTGTCCATCTCAGAAAAGACCCGGTGTCCAGATATGTTTGGTCCTTGTGGAGCTCCTATCCTTTCCACATCAAGCTCCCCTTCTTTCATATGATTCCCTGCACTCTGCCGAAGGTTTGGTTATGAGTCTTAGTATCTACTTTGGAGCACTGCTAGGTAGAGTCTTTCAGACACTTTCTGCGGTAGACTGCTGTCATACGTTCAATGCATATCCCATTTTTCTTCTAAATGAGGATAGATCATCATACTCTGTGTCTGCTTTCTTGATTATCTTCTTTAGGTGTATAGATTTCATTATGTTTATCATATCTTTTAGGTCTCTATAAGTGAGTATATTCCATGTTTGTCTTTCTCCTTCTGGGATACTTCACTCAGAATGATCTTTTCTAGATCCCATCACTTGCCTGCAAATTTCATGATTTCCTCCTTTTTGATTGCTAAGTAGTATTCCATTGTGTAAAAATACCACAATTTCTGTAACCATTCCTCAATTGATGCACATCTGCATTGTTTCCAGGTTCTGGCTATTACAAATAAAGCTGCTACAAACATGGTTGAGCAAATGTCCTTATTGTGTACTTGAGCAAATTTTGGGTATATGCCTAGCAGTGGTATAGCTGGGTCTTGAGGAAGTGCTATTCCTAATTTTCTAAGAAAGCGCCAGATTGAATTCCAAAGTGGTTGTACCAGTTTACATTCCCACCAGCAATGGAGGAGGGTTCCCCTTTCTCCACAACCTCTCCAACATGTGTTGTCATTTGAGTTTTTCATCTTGGCCATTCTGATGGGTGTAAGGTGAAATCTCAGGATCGTTTTTGTTTGCATTTCCCTAATGGCTAATGACGGTAAGCATTTCTTTAAGTGTTTCTCTGCCATTTGATATTCCTCTCCAGAGAATTCTTTGTTTAGCTCTGTTCCCCATTTTTTAATTGGATTACTTGGCTTCCTGCTTTTCAGCTTCTTTAGTTCTTTTATATACTAGATATTAGTCCTCTGTCAGATAAAGGGTTAGTGAAGATTCTTTCCCAATCTGTAGGCAGTCATTTTGTTTTGATGAAGGTGTCCTTTGCTTTACATAAGCTTTTCAGTTTCATGAGGTCCCATTTATTGATTGTTGCTCTTAGAGCCTGTGCTGTTGGTGTTCAGTTCAGGAATTTGTCTCCTGTGCCAATGAGTTCTAGGCTGTTCCCCACTTTTTCTTCTAACAGATTTAGAGTATCTGGTTTTATGTTGAGGTCTTTGTTCCACTTGGACTTTAGTTTTGTGCAGGGTGATAAATATGAATCTATTTTCATTTTCTGCATTTAGACATCCAGTTGGACCAGCACCATTTATTGAAAATGCTGTCTTTTTTCCATTGAATGGTTTTGGCTTCTTTGTCAAAATTCAAGCATTCATAATTGTGTGGGTTTATTTCTGGGTCTTCTATTCAGTTCCATTGATCCTCCTTTCTGTTTTTATGCCAATACCATGCAGTTTTTATAACTATTGCTCTGTAGTACAACTTGAGATCGGGGCTGGAGATATTTCCAGATGATCTGTTGTTGTATAGGATTGTTTTGGAGATTCTGGGTTTTTTTTTTCTCCATATGAAACTGAGAATATTTTTTTCAAGGTCTGTAATTGCATTGAATCTGTAGATTGCTTTTGGCAGGATGGCCATTTTCACAATGTTAATCCTACCATTCCATGAACACGGGAGATCTTTCCATCTTCTGATATTTTCTTCAATTTCTTTCTTCAGAGACTTGAAGTTTTTCTCAAACAGGTCTTTTGCTTTCTTGGTTAGTGTCACCCCAAGGTACTTTATGTTCTTAGTGGCTATTGTGAAGGGTGTTGTTTCCCTAATTTCTTTCTTGGCCCTTTTTTCTTTGGTATACAGGAGGGCTTCTGATTTTTTTGAGTTGATTTTGTATCCAGCCCCTTTGCTGAAGGTGTTTATCAGCTGAAGGAGTTCTCTGGTTGAATTTTTGGGGTCACTCATGTATACTATCATATCATCTGCGAATAGTGACACTTTTACCTCTTCCTTTCTAATTTGAATACCATTGATCTTTAGTTGTCTTATTGCTCTGGCTAGGACTTCAAGTATTATGTTGAATGATATGGAGACAGTGGGTAGCCTTGTCTTGTCCCTGATTTCAGTGGGATTGATTTAAGTTTCTCTCCATTGAGTTTGATGTTAGCTATAGGCTTCCTATCTATTGCCTTTACTATGTTTAGGTATGTGCCTTGTATCCCTGATCTCTCCAAGACTTTAAACATGAATGGGTGTTGGACTTTGTCAAATGCTTTTTTGGCATCTAGGGAGATGATCATGTGGTTTTTCTCCTTCAATTTGTTTATGTGGTGGATTACATTGATGGATTTCCGTATGTTAAACCACCCTTGCATGCCTGGGATGAAGCCTACTATGTCATGGTGGATGAAATCTTTGATGTGTTTTTGTATTCGGTTTGCAAGTATTTTATTGAGTATTTTTGCATCAATATTCATAAGAGAGATAGGTCTGAAGTTCTCTTTTTGTTGGGTCTTTGTGAGGTTTGGGTATCAATGTGACTGTCGGTTCATAGAATGAGTTTGGTAATGTTCCTTCTGTTTCTATTTTTGGGAATAGTTTGAGGAGAATTGGTATTAGCACTTCTTTGAAGGTCTGGTAGAATTCTGCTCTGAAACCATCGGGCCCAGGGCTTTTTTTGGAGGGAAGACTGTTAATGACTGCTTCAATTTCCTTGGGGGATATAGGGCTATTCAGTCTTTCTATCTTATCTTGACTTAACATTGGTAGATGGAATCTATCAAGAAAATTGTCCATTTCATTTAAATTTTCAAATTTTGTGGCATATAGGTTTTTGTAGTATGACCTAATGGTTGTTTGGATTTCTTCAGTGTCTGTAGTTATGTCCCCCTTTTCATTTCTGATTTTGCTGATTTGCTGTCTGCTTTTTAGTTAGCTTGGCTAAGTGTTTTTCTATCTTGTTGATTTTTTCAAAGAACCAGCTTTTTGTTTCATTGATTCTTTTAATAGTTTTATTTGTTTCTAATTAATTGATTTCAGCCCTGAGTTTGATTATTTCCAGCCTTCTGCTTCTTTTGGGTGTATCTGCTTCTTTCTTTTTCTAGGGTTTTCAGTTGGGTCATTAAGTTACTTGTATGTGATGTTATAAATTTCTTCTTGAATGCACTTAGTGCTATAAATTTTCCTCTGAGCACTGCTTTCAAGGTGTTCCATAAATTTGGGTATGTTGTGGCTTCATTTTCATTGAATTCTAGGAAGTCTTTAATTTCTTTCTTTATTTCTTCCTTAAGCCAGCTGTCATTGAATAGTAAGTTGTTCACTTTCCGTATGCATGTCGGCTTTTTGTTGTTTCTGTTGTTGTTGATGTCCAGCTTTAGTCCATGGTGGTCTGATAGAATACAAGGGATTATCTCAATCTTTTTATATTTGTTGAGGCTTGCTTTGTGACCAACTATATTGTCTATTTTGGAGAAAATTCCATGTGGTGCTGAAAAGAAGGTATACTCTTTTGATTTTGGGTCGAAAGATCTGTAGACGTCTATTAGTTCCATTTGATTTAGGGACTCTGTAAGTGCTTTTATTTCCCTATTTTGTTTCTGTCTAGTTGATCTGTCCCTTGGTGAGAGTGGGGTGTTGAAGTCACCCGCTATTAGGGTATTGCAATCAATGTGTGGTTTAAGCTTTAATAATGTTTCATTTATGAAGTGGGTGTTCTTGTATTTCGGGTATAGATGTTTAGATTTATTATGTCTTCTTGGTGAATTTTTCCTTTGATGAAAATGGAGTGCCCATCTATGTCTTTTTTAGTTACTTTTGGTTGAAAATCTATTTTATTAGATATTAGGATAGCCACTCCTGCTATATATCCTAATTTGGGTCCATTTGCTTGAAAAACTGTTTTCCAGCCTTTTACTCTGAGGTAACGTTTATCTTTGTTGTGTAGGTGTGTTTCTTGGATGCAGCAGAATGTTGGTTCCTGTTTCTGTACCCATTCTGTTAGTCTGTGTCTTTTTATTGGAGAGTTGAGTCCATTGATGTTGATAGATAATAATGACCATTGAATGTTATTTCATATTATTTTGGAGTTGGCGATGTTACTGTTAATCATTGATTATTTGCTTTTGCTTTTTGTTGGAAATTATCTTTAACCTATGTTTTCTTGGGTGTATTTCTTGGATATATTTCATTGGATTGGAATTTTCCTTCTAGTATTGCTAGTTCTAGTATTGCTGTTCAAATATTGCTTAAATTTAGTTTTGTCGTGGAATATTTTATTTTCTCCATCTATACTGATTGAAAGCTGTGCTGGGTAAAGTAGTCTAGGTTGGCATCTGTGGTCTCTTAGGGCATGCATGATATCTCTCCAGGCCCTTCTGGCTTTCATAGTTTCTGATGAGAAGTCTGGTGTGCTTCTGATAGGTTTGCCTTTATATGTTACTTGGCCTTTTTCCCTTGCTGCTTTTAGTATCTTTTCTTTGTTCTGTAGACTAAATGTTTTGACTATGATGTGGCATGAGGAGTTTCTTCTCTGGTCTAGTCTATTTGGTGTTCTGTAGGCCTCTTGTATGTTTGTGGACATCTCATTCTTTAGGTTGGGAAAATTTTCTTCTATGATTTTCTTGAAAATATTTTCTGGACCTTGTAACCTGGTAGAATTACAAGATCTTCTTCTTCAATTCCTTTTATTCTTAGATTTTGTCTTTTCATGGTGTCCTTGATTTCTTGGGTGGTTTGTGTTTGGGATTTTTCTGATTTTATTTTTGCTTTGAGAGAAGTATCAATTTCTGTGAGTGTATCTTCAGCACCCGAGAATCTCTCTTCTATCTTTTGTATTCTATTAGTGATGATTACCTTTGTGATTCCTTCTCTTTTCTCTAAGTTCTTCAGTTCCAGGGTTTTCTTGGTTTGTGTTTTCTTTATTGATTCTAATTCTGATTTCATGTCTTGAAGTAGTTCCTTCATCTGTTTGAGTGTGGATTCCTGTGTCTCCAAGATGCTCTCTATTTTTTTGTTTGTTTCCTCTCTTAGTGCCTCTGCTTCTGCCTCCAATTGTTTGGCTATATTTGCATGTGTTTCTTTAAGAGCTTCTTCGTTCACTTCATTTTTCTTTGTTTCTATTTGGGAGGCCAAATATTTAAGGGATTTTTTGTGTCCTCTTTAACTGTTTGAATCTCTGTGACTATTTCTCTGAGAGATTTGTTGGTTTCCTCTTTATGTGCCTCAAATAACTGGATAATCATAGCTTTAAAATCATTTTCTTTTTCTGTTTCTGCTGAGTTGGATTGTTCAATAATTTTGGAGGTTGCCAGTGAAGCCATAATATCTTGATTTGTGTTGTTTGTGTTCTTTCGCCGAACTCTGGCCATTTGGTTATCTGTCCTGTTCACTATCTGTTCCTGGATTCTGCAGGTCAAACTGGTTTTTCTCTGGTATCTGGAGAATTCTTCAGAAAAAGGAAGGTCTAGTGAGGTATAGTAGTTTCATTGTGTGCTTTGGTTATTCAGCTATACCTGTAGAAGGAAAGTTCACAGGCGCAGAAGGGCAAATGTGGGGTAGTGTGTGTTTGAATGTGTACTTGTGGGTGTGTCCTAAGGGACAGGGTGTTGCTGAATGAAGTGGCCTTCAGTGTGTGAGAGGGGTGCTTTGCTGGCACTGAAGTTGTTGCAGGCACTAAGGGATTGCAAGCGCTGTTGAAGAATGCATGCGCATATTGATTTTACGGGTCTGCTGGTCTTTGCTGTCTATTCAGCTGGTTTTCTGCCACTGAGGGGTTGGATGGCCCATACAATCACTGGCTGGGCAGCGCTGTGTAGTCCGTGCTGCCACTTGCAGACTTGGGATCTGGGAAGGTTTGTACTGTGGGTCTGAGTCTCTGTGGCTAGCACTGTCTTGGGCATGCGCTCTGGCAGGGTGGAGTTTCGGCAGTGCATGCACTCCTGCAGAGCTGGGTGGTGGTGGCAGTGGGGAGGGTGTTCTGTGGGTCAAGAGCTCAGCGAGAGGTCCCTAGGTGGGGTGTGTTCTCCTCTGAGTGGTGTCGTTCAGCAGGTCATTACTGCTCTTAGCTGCGGCAGTGGGGTCTGGAGCCCTGCCTCCCTGCTTCCACCCATCTTGGGTCCTAGACACTGAGATTTGCCACTTGGGTATCCAGGAAGAATTGAATCTCTGTGGTTAGCACTCAGTGTTTGGAGCTCTGTGATTGGGCCTGCGCTCCTCCTGTGAGGAGGTTTCTGGGGTTATTGTGCTCTGGCTGCTTGGGATGTAAGCTCTGCTGCACTTCCTGCTGCAGTCTAGCTGTGGGATCACATTAGGGAGATGGGGGAGGGGACACTCCATGGGTCCAGAGGGCCTGAGCATTCTGAGTGAGGCCGGGTGGGAAGTGTGTCCAAGGAGAGTATGGGTATTCAATGGGTGGTTACAGCAGACCACTGTTGTAAGGGGCCCCAAGCACTGTCTCTGCTGCCTTGATCTCCTGGATGTGAGCTTTGTATTCAGCTGCCTGGTGCTTTGTGCGGGTTACCCAAGGTAGGCCTGGACAAGGGAAGTGCCCTATTTCCTTCCCAGAGAAGTTCGTGCCCGATCTAAATCTACAAGCACTCCACGCTTCTGTGGTGGCCCTCTCCTTTAGAAAGCCCAAAAGTTCAAATTCTAGCTTTGATTGAGTCTCCACTCACCAATTACAGAGATTCATATCTTCTGCCTCTCCAAAACGGTGTGCTCTGCTAGCCGCCATCTTGGAGTCCTCCCAGATTTGTTTTCAAGTCTCACTTTACTGAACGTGAAAACAGGCTAAGGCAAATAGTAAAAGAATTTTTTTTTCAATAGCAACAGATCTGTGCCACCTGGCAAGGCATCCAGAATTCACACAAGGTTACACCAAGTTTCCTGTTTGGTTCCCAAGGTTGCAGGGAGCTCGTTATCTAATTCTCAAGTTCAAAACAGCCCACTTGTACAGACCAACAAGGACAGACTCTGAGATATGGAATTTAGATAAGAACTGCATCTAGCAAGGCTATGATGCTGAATTCCAATTACCAGACTACTTCAGTTGCCCCTTCTTTTTTTTATGGAGATCCTGTCTTAAATTGCCAATATATGTATTTTTCCTTACTCATCATCAAGGTCTTGGATGCAATTTTAGCAGCTCCTGTCTTAGGTTGGAAAAAACACAATTTTACTCTTACATGTCATTGACTTACTTCCATATCAAATGGGGTTGTTGGAGATTTTTAAATTAAATTCATGCAAATATACTTGCATGCATTGAAGTTGTTGAAGAAGGAACTGTAACACACAAGGAATGCAGACACAGGCCAACAAGCCCATATTCACCAGGCCCACAGTGTCAGTCCCCACTTAAGCATAGAATGAACTGATGGAAAGGGCCTAGTTAATATATCCCACACTGTATTGATCAATTCTCACCTAGGTTTTCTGACATATTTTATATCATGGATCTTATTTCTCATTGTTAACATATCCAATGTAAAGTTTGTGCTAGACCGAATAATGACAAGGTGATTCTGAAACTGAATCTACTTAAATTTTGTTTCATCATACCAAGAATCAGAAACCCTAAAATGAATCATAGAAAAGCAGGTTGCTTAACAACTAATACTGAAAAAGGCAATATTATCAGCACTAACACAATTACTAAGATTTTACTATACAAATTCAATTGAATAGGTATCATTGTTCTTAAAATGTCTTACTACAGTGTTTCCAATTAGGAGTAAATAAAGAGGATTAACATATGCCAAAACAGAAATATATTTGATTAATTTAGCAAAGCCACTTGCATTCCCAGAGACAATGCCTATATATCCCAATGCAGCCACAAATTGCCATACAGAGTTTTGCAATTATTATTTGAAAGTCCTCCAAATTCCAGCACTAACAACTTTTTGTAAAACAAAGGAATTTTGACTGCCTATAACAGAAACCAAGTTCTTAATACAATGACAGTAAATTACAGTAAATGTAGCATCATTGTCCCAGGTGTAGATAGTGGAAGTTTCTCTGATGTATCTTGTCTAAGGAACCATCAGTTGAGGACAAGTGCTTTCATCCCCTTTCTCACAGTGTGGGTTGCCATGGACCAGCCCAGTCAGATTCCCAGAATCCATGGGGAACAAGGCTCTGGACAGGAAGACACGGTTTTGTAGATGAATTGACAGACAGAGACACCTTAATGGATTTGACTCTGCTGTAATTTTATTGAAGTCAAGCTGATAATTTTATAGTGATCTCATAAGGAAGCACCTTAAAATTAGTATGCTTCCCAGAACATTCAGACTTTTACCAAGGATACAAAGTTTATGTTTTAATATAGGAGAGTGCCCACAAAAAATCTTGGCCTGTAAACTTTTGATCAAAGCAGACAAAGGGAAAGAAACCTCAAATGCAGTTTCATTATTGTTAACCAATGAAGAGCTAAGTCAGGAGCTAAGACAGATGCCTGCCAAAATCTTACTCTGTATCAAAATCTAATTACACATTTGTTAACCATCTTCCCTTATGTCCTGCTAAAGATTTATGATCTTCCCTAGGAACAAGGTGCTGAAAGGAGGGAAACTCCCACCAGCTGTACTTCTCATGCTATTTTTTTCTTAAGAAGGAGCCCGTTATTTTTTTACTATTCTTAGAATGCCTATTGATACTAAATCTGATTTATTACTTTTCTTAAGTTTATTATTTTTACATTTCATTCTTATTAAAGCCTTTAATAATTTATTAATGATAAATTTCTTTGTAAAATTAGTTGTGCTATTTCAGGAGTCACAGAGGAAAAAAAAAACTCATTAATCCAGCCCCACAACCTCAACTGAAAAAGCATAAAGACCGTAGACTGCGTTTTTTTTTTTTTTTTTTTTTTTTTACTTAGGTGGTCAGGAAGACCTGCCAGTGGTCTCCAGGGAGCGAATTTCCAAAGAAAGCTTATCTCCTGCCCTATAGCACAATCTATTGATATGCTACACTGGTGACGATGGAGTGGGTGTGGCAGTGGGTAACACATTGAAGATGTAAGACTGTCATTCTTAACTCCTGTAGGAAGAAACAATAATATCCTTCCAATGTTCCACTTTGCCTGATTGCAAAGGGAGGCTTGAGATGTCACCCCAACTTTAGAGTAGTAGGCATTCTGACCTATGAACTGGACAGGGGAGACTGGAAAACAGTCCTGATGAATACTCTTTCTGGTAAAGCAAAGAGGATGCCGTCTTCCTCTTCTTGAAAATTTAATAGTCTGTTTTACTTATGTCCTTTCAAAAGCAGGAAAACCCAGCAAGCAAGTGTTGTTGACATTAACAAGGACTTCTGGATCATCCCAGGAAACTGGATGTAGTAGAGGTAGATTAGGAACTTATGCCCAATCAACAGTCATCTTGACCAGAGGGGCCTCCATTGATATCATTATCATTGTCAGGAGAAATCTTGTCATCCACTTGTCTTACCAGACATTCCAGGAGCCATCGTGCTGCATCATTTTCCTTTGAAAAAAGACGGAGAGATCCTTGTTCACATATGAGAAAAGAGTCAGGTCCATGACATTGATTTGGTAAAGGATAGCTCTATTTTACTTGAACAAATGTTTTCTTGATTTCTGTATGCCAAAGTTTATCTGATGCAGATTTACCATGATTATCCATATTTAAAAAATTCAGAGTGAAAAGAACATAATTAAGATGATTCTTAGGTATCCAGGGTAATATCTTCCCTTCTTTGATTTTTGCAAACAAATCTTAATTTTTTAGTGTTCAAGCTCTACCATTACCTGTCCTTGAGGATTGTAAGATATTTTAGCTTTACCTGAAACTGGAAACTGTTGACAAAATCTTTAAAAATATATGCTAGGATATCCTCTACCATTGTCAGTTTTAACTTGCTTAGGAAGTCCTAGAACATTAAAAGCATTTTCATGTAGAAAATGAGTAATAACGTTCTTTATAGCTTTTTCAGGTTGAGGAGTGGTGAAAAAAATCCAGAATAGATATCTATTCAAACATGTACATATTTTAATTGTTTAAATTCAGGAATATTAGTAATATCCATTTGCCAAATCTGATTTGGAGCCAGCCCTTTAGGATTGACTCCCAAAGGAGAAACAGGCTGAAATTGAATACACATACTGCAAGTCTTGACTATACTATGGGCCTGTTCCTTAGTCAATCCATATTTATGTCTTAAGGTTTGACTATTAGGATGGTACATATTATGACCATCATGGTCTCTCTTTTTAACTGTTAAGAGTAAACTTTGGTGACTATCTGACCATGCATTTCCTTTAGACAAAGGTCCTGGCAAATTTGAATGAGCCCTCAAATGTCCTATAAAAAAGAGAAAGTATTTTTATGTCAAATTTTGAATTTGTAAAAATAAAATTCCAGCAGGAGATGATGTCTGAATTTGACCTGCAGTCTCTAACCTAGGTAAAGACTGAGCTACACATGCACTATCTGTAAAAATGTTCAAAGAGTGGTCATTAAAACTTTGAAACACAGCCAACACTGCAGATAACTCTGCTATTTACACAGATGTGTTAAACACTTGAAAAGATATTGTTTTTCTTTTATAAGCATAGGCAGCAATATCAGATAATGAAAAATAAGTAAATACTGTTAAAGTAGCAACAATTTGGCTAACTCTTGTTTTAAATAGAAAAAGTATAGTTTGCACCTATAAAAACTGAATTTTTTTTTTGTGCCTCACCTGGTTGTACTCTGTCATAATAAACTTACACATGTTAAAATGCCACATTTATCAGATCTCTGAGAATTCTGAGGTCCAGCATATTTAAGTAACTCTTTTTCTACCTTTATGATCTGCTCTAAACTTCACCCTATAAAAAAGTGTGTTATAATCTCAATTTTCACATATATTTTAAATGTATGTTTTATGTCCAAATTTTAGGTAAAAATCAGTCTTGTACTCAACTATAATCTTTAGCAAAACTTTAAATCTGCTATTTTTAAACTGAAATCAAAGCAAAACTTTTAATTAAACATAATTTATAAAGGAGCTGGTAAATGTTATTAATACTATCATATTATATTAAAACTTAACACAAAAATTTAAAGCACAAAAGTTTTATTTAACATTAAACAGAGAACTAAACAGCCTGTAGCCTTCAGCAAAAATGGACTATTCTGACCATTTCAAATCTATAGGCCAGAAAGAAACAACATTAAATCATTTATTTAGGTACTTGCAGCCTGACATATATTTTAAATAATGGTTAACAATGATCTGAATACAACCCTGTATAACCCTGGGATAAAATGGAACTGTAGCCTTTTTTTTTTCCTGTCAAAGAGCATAAGCAAACATTTTGCATCGAAGAATCTCCAACCTTTTTAAATGAAGAACAAGATATTTTATAGTTTTTTACATGAATATATTTTAATAACTGCAGTTTTTGTTTAATTGGCTTAAAGACTAGGGTTTGCTTTTACTTTGTAAACTTAATAAAATAAATACCAAGGTTTTCTATTTCCCCCAAAGGGTTGAGAAACTGTTTTAAGTTCTTTGTTTGACTGCCCATGGGTTACTATATTAAAATGAGTGATAACTTTTAATATGTTTTATGGAATTATCTCCGATGGTCCAGGACCAAACTCAGAGGTGTTGGTTCAAATTGTCACATGTCCACATCTATAGATATACATACACACAGAGGGAGATACATAAGGAACATAGAAATCCAACATTGTCACCTTGGAGTAACCAGAATACCCAAATACTAGGACTTGACTAGACCCTACTGGACACAAGTCCCACAGATTCCAGAAGATATGGACCCCCTCATGAGTATCCTCCACATATACAGATTCCAAAAGGAGCAGAGCCCCCATGGCCCTCTCCACAACTTCCAGGTGGAGAGCAGTGTCCAGCAGCCCTCTTATCACACAGAATAGGATCCCATAGACACTCTCTCCTGGTCCCAAAAGGTGGAGAATATTTAAGGGCCTCTTCCCCGGTAATTAGAGTGCCCTCCAGGTTCTCTCCACCAGATTGAATACTCTCTAAGTTTCCCAGACCTGTTGAGCAACAATAAACCAAAGAGCAAAACAAAAGCCTGCAGACAAAAAGAAAAAAACACAGAAAAAGACAGTAAACAACCAAAGTACCTGCTTTTTAAACATTTAAATATTTTTAAACCTGTTTTTCTAATATTAAAACAAAGCATCCTCTTTATGTGTAAAATCATAAAGCACATTTGTAATTTTAAAAGTCAAAACCTCCCATTAAAATTTAGCAGTGCAAACAATCCAACTTCATTATTATTATTATTACTTCTGTTATTTTGTAATTTTAATTTCTGTACTTCTCTTAATAACTGAACATGTTCCCTATCTAATTGGACTTTCTCTAGGAGAACAGTAATATCCTCTTGCCATGGTCCCATATCTCCTGTACATGTGGCAGGTAAAGCCACTGGGGCAGAGGGCGCAGGAGGCCAGTCTGATTATAAGACTTGGCAGTTTCTTCCTCTGAGTCTGTTTCATCCTCACTATCTCCTAAATTATTTTCTCTCAAATTACACAAATCTGTTTGATCTCCTTTATGAACATTTGAAATAACCCGAGGAGAATATTTTTGTTCTGCCTGTTTGCGTGCTCTAATTTCCCCAAGTAACTCTTTAGCTTGTCGGATTCCTTTTCCCAAGTTTCCATATTGATGGTACCCTCAACTGGGAACCAGAGACAAACTTCATTTACAAACTAAGGGGGATAAGTGCATTTCTCCCAACTCACTTTTAGAAGCATTGACTTTAAAGTCCTTTAAAGAAATATTGACTTTAATATCTCCCTGCTATTTCTCTGCCCCATGATTTCCCTGCCTACCTATCTTGTCTTCCTCTCTTCAAAAGGGGGTCCTTAAGAAGCACATTTTTTATCTGGAGCTCCAAAAACCAGCATTTCTCATGTTGCCTCTAGTTTTCAAGGTCCCTTGTTTGGGTGCCATTCTTTGGGCTTGTAGAAAAGTGTTGTATGTGACATTAATATTTACTAATAATTTTCTTTAGTAAAGCTTGCTGTAAATACTAAACAGTATAAGCAAGTCACCAAACAGAGACTTGGTTTATTTAGTTAAAATAGAACACAATGCTGGGCAATAGTTATTACCTCATAAAACTACAAGTGCTCATAGTTTCCTAACATTTAGATTTTATCTATTATACCTGCTTTTTGTGAAGTATTATTTCCTGTCCATCTCCATGTAGTTCCAAGATCTGTCCTCCAGCTCTCTCCAAGCTCTCTTACCCTTTCTTCCACTCATTTCCTGCCTCTGGCTCTTTCCTTCTTTCCTATCCTTTGGTTCCCCCCTTTGCACAACATTGTGGCTAGTTGTTTTATTTTGGTCTGTTTATTACAATGCAATATCTAGATTGAAACGAGTGAGTTTTGGGGGGGAGATGGTCATTTGAATGAACAAGGGTAAGGTATATATATATTGGAAGATATATATATACATATATATATGAATTTAAATTTTCTTTTATTTCTTTTTTAATTTTAAATTTCTTTATTAATTACACTTTATTTCCTTTGTATACACACCTGTGGTTCCCTCCCTCCTCCCGTCAAAATCCTTCCCTTCCTACACACTCTGCATGCATGCCCCTCCCCAAGTCCACTGATAGGGGAGGTCTTCTTTTCCTTCCTTCTGATCTGAGTCAATTAGGTCTCATCCGGAGTGGCTGCATTGTCTTCTTCTCTGGACTGGTAATGCTGCTTCCCCCTCAGGGGAAGGTAATTAAAGGGCAGGACAATCAGTTCATGTCAGAGACAGTCCCTGTTCCAATTACAATGGAACCCACTTGGATACTGAACTGCCATGGGCTACATCTGTGCAGGGGTCTTAGGTTATCTCCATGCTTAGTCCTTGGCTTGATTATCAGTCTCAGGAAAGACCACTGTGCTCAGAATTTTTGGTTCTGTTGCTCTCTTTGTGGAGTTCCTGTCCTCTCCAGATCTTACTGTTTCCCACTTCTTTCATAAGAGTCCTTGCAATCTACCCAAATGATGCCCATAAGTCTCACCATCTGCATTGATAGTCTGCAGGGCAGAGCTTTTCAGAGGTCCTCTCTGCCAGGCTCCTGACTTGTTCCCTTTTTTTCTCCTTCTTCTAATGCCCAGCCTCTTTGCCTTTCTGGATAGGAAAGCATTTTAGCAAAAGTCCTCCCTCTTGAATAGTTTCTTAGGTGTACAGATTTTAGTAGGTTTATCCTATATTATATGTCTAAATGAGTGAGTATATACCATGTGCAACTTTCCAGATTTCCAAGATTCCACCATTTACCTGCAAATTTCATGATTTCCTTGTTTTTTATTGCTGAGTAATATTCCATTGTGTAGATATACAACAATTTTTGTATCCATTCTTCAGTTGAGGGGCACCTGGGCTGTTTCCAGCTTCTGGTTATTACAAATAAGGCTGCTACAAACATGGTTGAGAAAATGTCCTTATTGTGTACTTGAGAATCTTTTGGATATATGCCTAGGAGTGGTATAACTGGATCTTGAGGAAGCACTGTTCAGTTGTCTGAGAAAGTGCCAGATTGCTTTCCAGAGGGCTTGTACAAGTTTACATTCCCACCAGCAGTGGAGGAGGGTTCCCCTTTCTCCACAGCCCCTCCAGCATGTGTTGTCTCTTGAGTTTTTGACCTTAGCCATTCTGATGGTGAAATCTTAGGGCCATTTTGATTTTCATTTCCCTGATGGCTAATGAGGTTGAGCATTTCTTTAAGTGTTTCTCTGTCTTTTGATATTCCTCTGCAGATATTTCTCTGTTTAGCTCTACATTTTTTAATTGGATTACTTGAATTTTTGGTGTTTAACATCTTTAGTTCTTTATATATACTGGACATTAGCCCTTTGTCAGACATAGGGTTGGTGAAGATCCTTTCGTTGTTGTTTTGTTCTGAGGACAGTGTTCTTTGCTTTACAGAAGCTTTGCAGTTTCTTGAGGTCCCATTTATTGATTGTTACTCTTAGAGCCTGTGCTGTTGGTGTTCTATTCAGGAAGTTGTCTCCTGTGCCAATGAGTTCAAGGGTATTTCCCACTTTTTATTCTAAGTGGTTTAGTGTGTCTGGTTTTATGTTGAGGTCTTTGAACCACTTGGACTTTAGTTTTGTGCAGGGTGAGAGGTATGAATCTATTTGCATTTTTCAACATGTAGACTTACAGCTAGACCAGCACCATTTGTTGAAGATGCTGTCTTTTTTCCATTGAATGGATTTGGCATCTTTGTAAAAAATCAGGTGTCCATAAGTGTGTGGATTTAAGTCAGTGTCTTCTATTTGATTCCATTGATCCACCATTCTGTTTCTATGCCAGTACTATGCAGTTTTTTGTATTGTTGCTGTATAATACAACTTGAGATCAGGGATGGAGATACCTCCTGAAGATCTTTTACTGTAGATAATTGTTTTAGCAATTCTGGATTTCTTGTTCCATACGAAAATGAGAATTTTTCATTCAAGGTCTGTAAAGAATTGTGTTGGTAATTTGATGGGAATTGCATTGAATCAGTAGATTGCTTTTGGTAAGATGGCCATTTTTTACTATATTAATCCTGCCAAGTCATGACCATGGGAGATCTTTCCATCTTCTGATATCTTCTTCTAATTCTTTCTTCAGAGACTTGAAAATTTTTCATACAAGGATTTGCCTTGCTTGGTTAGGTTCACAGCAAGGTACTTTATGTCTTTTGTGGCTATTGTGACCCTAATTTCTTTCTCAGCCCTTTTGTCTTTTGTATACAGGAAGGCTACTGATTTTTTTTGAGTTAATTTTGTATCCAGCCACTTTGCAGAAGGTGTTAATCAGCTGTGGGAGTTCCCTGGTCGAATTTTTGGGTCACTCAGGTATACTATCATATCATCTGCAAATAATAATACTTTGACTTCTTTCTTTCAAATTTGTATCTCTTTGATCACCTTCAATTTTCTTATTGCTCTAGCAAGGAATTCAAGAACAATGTTGAAGGGATACAGAGAGAGTGGACAGCCTTGCCTTGTCCCTGATTTCAGTGGGAATGATTTAAGTTTCTTTTCACTGAGTTTGGCTATAGGCTTGCTGTATATTGCCTTTAGTATGTTCAGGTATGTGCCTTGTATCCCTCATCTCTCCAAGACTTAAAAATGTGTGGATGTTGGATTTTGTCAAATGCCTTTTCAACATAAAGGAGATGATCATGTGGTTTTTCTCCTTCAATTTGTTTATGTGGTGGATTACATTGATGGATTTCTGTATATTGAACCACCCCTGCATACCTGGGATGAGTGTACTTGGTCGTAGTGGGTTATATCTTTGATGTATTCTTGGATTCTGTTTGCAAGTGTTTTGTTGAGTATTTTTGCAACAATGTTCATAAGGGAGATTGACCTGAAATTCTCTTTCTTTGTTGGGTCTTTGTGAGGTGTAGGTACCAATTTGACTGTGGCTTCATAGGATGAGTTTGGTAGTGTTCCTTCTGTTCTTAGTTTGTGGAATAGTTTAAAGAGTATTGGTGTTAGCTCTTCTTTGAAGATCTGGTAGAATTCAGCACTGAAAGCATCTGGCCCTGGGCTTTTTTTGCATGGTAGACTTTTGATGAAAGCTTCTATTTCCTTAGTGGATATATGACTATTTAGTTGTTTTACCTAGTCTTGATTCAGCTTTGGCATGTAGAATCGGTTGAGAAAATTGTCCATTTTATGGCATATAGACTTTGGAAGTAAAACCTAATTATTGTTTGGATTTCTTCAGTGTCTGTGGTTATATCCCCCTTTTCATTTTTGATTTTGTTGATTTTGATAGTTTCTCTGTGCCTTTTAGTTAGTTTGGCTAAGGGTTTGTCTATCTTGTTTATTTTCTCAAAGAAGCAGCTCTTGGTTTCATTGATTCTTTGAATTGTATTATTTGTTTCTAATTGATTGATTTCGACTCTGAGTTTAATTATATCGAGCTGTCTATTCCTCTTTGGTGTGTCTGCTTCTTTTTTTTCTAGGGTTTGTAAGTGACCCATTGAGTTGCTTCCATGAAATGTTTGGAATTTCTTTTTGAAGGCTCTTAGTGCTATGAACTTTCCTTTTAGCACTGCTTTCTTTGTGTCCCATAAGTTTGGGTATGTTGTGTCTTCATTTTCATTGAATTCTAGGAAGTCTTTACTTTCTTTTTTTATTTCTTCTCTGACACAGAGCTTGTCATTTAGTAGCAAGTTGTTCAGTTTTTTTTTTGTTTTTTTTTTGCTATTTTTTGACATTTAGGGCCAGTTTTAGTCATGGTGATCAGATATGATACAAGGGATTATTTAAATCTTCTTGTATCTGTTGAGGCTTGCTTTGTGACCAACTATATGAAATATTTTGGAGAAGGCTCCATGAGGTGCTGAGAAGAAGGTAAATTCTTTTTGAGTTTGGGTGAAAGATTCTGTAGATGTCCCTGAGTTCCATTTGATTCATGGCATCTGTCAGAGTTATTGTTTCTTTGTTTAATTTCTGTTTTGTTGACATGTCCTTTGTTGAGAGTGGGGTGTTGAAGTCTCCCACTATTAATGTGTGGGTGTCTATGTGTGGTTTAAGTTTTATTAAAGTTTCTTTTACAAATGTGGGTGCCCTTGCATTTGGGGCATAGATGTTCAGGATTGTGATATATTCCTGGTGGATTTTTTCCCTGATGAGTATGAAGTATCTTTCTATTTCTTTTGATTAATTTTGGTTGAAAATCTACTTTATTAGATATTAGAATGGCTACTACTGCTATGGTAATGTCTATCTTTGTGATTTAGGTGTGTTTCTTATATGCCATAGATTGTTGGGTCATGTTTATGTATCCATTCTGTTAGTCTGTGTCTTTTCATTGGAGAATTGAGTCCATTGATGTTGAGGGAGATTAATGACCAGTGGCTGTTAGATCTTTTGATATTGATTTTGGCCATGGTAGTGTGTTTGTGTGTTTGGCTACTTTTTGTTTTGCTGTAGTGAGGTTATTTATTTCCTGTGATTTCTTGAAAGTAGTTAGTTTTCTTGGTTTGTATTTTCCTTCTAGTTATTACTGTAACGCTGAAGTTGTGTGTAGGTATTGTTGAAATTTTTTTTGTTATTGAATACCTTGTTTTCTCTGTCTATGAGGACTGAGAATTTTGATGAGTACAGTATTCTAGGCTGACATCTGTGTTCTCTTAGATTCTGCATATCTGTCCAGGCCCTTTTGGCTTTCAGAGTTTTTGTTGAGAGGTCAGGTGTGAGTCTTGTTGGTTTGCCATTACATGTTACTTGGCCTTTTTCCTTTGCAGCTCTTAGTATTTTTTCTTTGTTCTGTATACTTACTGTTTTGATTATTATTTGGCTGGAGGATTTTCTTTTATGTTATAATTTATTAGGTGTTCTGTAGGCCTCTTGTATTTTATAGGCCTCCCCTTTAAGTTGATGAAATTTTCTTCAGTGATTTTGTTGAAAATATTTCCTGGTCCTTGGAGCTGGGAATCTTCTTTTTCCTCTATTCCTATTATTCTTAGGTTTTGTTTTTTTATGTTTTCTTGGATTTTTTGGATGGTTTGTGTTTTTTAGATTTATTTTTTAGATTTATTATTTTCTTTCATGGATACATAGAATTCTTCCATTGTATCTTACACACCTGAGATTCTTTCTTCCATATCTTGTAGTCTCTTGGTTATGCTTACCTCTGTAGTTCCTGTTTTCTTTCCTAGGTTCTCCCACTCCATGATTTCCTCCATTTTTGTTTTCTTTAATTCTTCCAATTCTATCTGATTTAGGTCTTGAACCATTTTGTTGATTTCCTTCACCTGTCTGACTGTATTTTTCTGTTTTTCCTTCAATTCCTTCAGCTGTTTGTTTGAACATTTCTCTTTTATTTCTTTCAGTGATTTAACCATTTCCTCTCTGAATGACACATACTGTTTGGCTGCATCTCCATGTATTTCTTTAAGGATGACCATTATCTGTTTTATTATTTCTTCCCCTAATTCTTTACGTGTTTTATTTCCTCCATTAACCTGTTCATAAGCATAGATATAAGGTCATCTTCTTGAATTTCACTTATGTTAAGATGTCCAGGGATACTTTCCCCTGGATACCTGGCTTCTGGGGATGCCATATTGCTTTGCATTTTGTTGGTTGTGCTTTTTTTGCTGGCCTCTACCCATCTCTCTGTCTCAGGTATTGTGTGTTAATTTCTGGTGCCTGCTGGGTCCTGGGGCAGGGAGAATCCACCTGACAGGCTTCTGGTGTTCTCCTCTGCTTTTTGGGTATGGTCAACTGAATGGTGATGCTTCTCAGGAATTGTTACAGTTCACTTCAAATGTATGGATCTGTATAGTAACTGTGGTGTTTAGAAAGGCTCTATTCTCATCAGTAGAGGTCCTGGTGATGGCTTCCCTGCTGCTGGGTTTCTTGCTCTGAATTTTGTGAACTGTTGTTCTTAAGGGGTAATTGTTGGGTACAGCCCTTGAAGAACCAGGGATTCCCACAGTTTTGTCACTTTAGCTAGGGATAACTGGTTGATCCTTGGCATAGTATCTGAGGGCTGCTGTAATGGCTCTATGGTTTTTGTAGGTCTGAGGATGCAGCTGTGTGCCCCAGTCCTTTAGTAGTACTCAATAATTGTGGGTGAGCACAACACTCCTGCCTGCAGTAGAAGGATAGAGCCTAGGGTCTGAGTGAATCCAAAACGTTTTTGGGAGCTGGTTGTCCTGAGCATTGGACCTGATGATCCCCCACTGTGGGGTTTCCTCGTGACAGGGACACCCATTCTTTGCTTTGGGGACAGCCTTTCTTTCTGTGATATTGAGTAGAATCTGCAGGCACAGACTTACGTGGCTCTGCCTTTCTGCCTTTTTGGCGATTGGATGCCTGGGTATCTGCCTAAACTGGGTAACTTTTCCTAAGACCTTTCAGGGAGATGGTATTGGCTGAGTGCTCTGTGATTAAACCAGCCATTCCCTTCCCTGTGGGTTTGAACCCGACAGAGAAACTCAGTCTCTGGTCTCCTGGGTCGCACAGTTCTCTCTGGGGCAGTGAATCAGGCGCATAGGTAGGTGCGGGTGCCTGGGTCCCTGCCTCTGGCTCTGGTATGGCTCCTGGGCACCTGCAGAACCAGAGTCTTTTGCAGGGGATGTCTGGGTGACTTAAGATCGGTCCCAATCTTTTCCTACACCGTGACGTTATCTCTCGACTGTAAATCACAGTCTCTGATGTTTTGGTGCCCATAGTTCAGTCTGGGACAGTGATCAGAGCACAGTGGCATGTGGCTCTGGGCTGGCAACCAAGTGCCTGGTGGAACCAGGATCTCTTCCTTGGTTTAGCTTGGTGAATTAAAGCTGACTAAATCCCCCACTGTGGGGTATCCTCTCACTTGAGAAACACATCACTTGTGATTTATAGGCACGAGTTCTGACTGCTGGTCAATGTGCTGATCCTGCTGTGCTGCTTGTCAGAATGAGAGTCATCCTGGTGCCACCATCTTGCCGAACTCTCAGGTGTATATATTTTAAAAGAATATTATACCAACATTTTGCCCTTTAAGTCTAATAAAAGGCCACTTTTCTTTCATTAAAATAATAATCATGAAATTATGAAAACTGTTAGGTAAAACCTACATGTGCAATGTCCAGTCTGTGTATATTGAGCAACTTAGGAGAAAGTTATCTGATTATCCTATCCATCTTGACAAGTTAAAAGTTCTATACCTGAATTAACTTTTATCCTTATTGGTATTACCTAACTTATTGGTATTTCTTAACTTCTAAAAACTCAAACTCATTTGTGGCACTATAATATTTAGTCTTCAACCCCATCAGAGACTTGAGAAGAAAATAAAATTAGCTAATAGTGTAAGTAGGAAGTGCATGTTAGCAGCTTCCAAAAAATAAAAATTGACAGTTTGCTGACTGAAGAGTAACCCATCACTCTTTATAACATTGGAACATCATCTTCAGGCTGAGAATAATTGACAGGCATATGTATTGGCAGAGTTCAGCAGTCAACTTGTCCTGCATTGAAGCGTGCCCTTTTTAGCAGAATTTGTCTATGGTAAAGCAAGGGTAATTTCTTTACCAGAGTGGCTTTTTTGCCATATTTGTAGCCATCTCCATATGGAGGTTCTTTGATGCTCATTATATAATTTCAAGTAAGTGGGGTGCTGCCAGGAAATGACTGTTTCATCGTCAAAGAATCTTTTAAATAATAAAGACACCTCTGAAGTTTTTGAGAGACTACTGAGGTTTATATAAAAAATAGATCTGTCTACCAAAACATCCTGTTAAACTGAGGATGTATACCCCTGTGATAAAGTAGATTAGTTTCTGACATTTCTATGAGTTGAATAACTAGCAATTAACTTGCATTACCAAATACCCTAACCATTTTTAATAGCAGTTTAAAAGTATTGGACATCACCTTGAATTTGTATCAATATACTAAAGCTCATAACAATGTATCAAAAATTGAACTATTTTTCATTAATATGAAAAATCCTTTACCAACAAGTTAAAAATAACCTTATTTGAGAATAATAAATAAAGCCCTAAGTTGAATAGATTCAATAATCTACCTGTTTTCTATTCCTATAATATATCCCTGTATTTTCCTTGTTTCGCTTTGAATAAGACCATTAATAATAAACATCTCCCAATGTCAATATAATTTCATAGCCATAGCAAACAACCAAAAACAAACCCAACCTCCTTTAAGGAAAATTAGATATTGTTCTCGTGGATGTCTTTTAGCTGACATTTTTGGACATGTAGAACACCTGTAGGGAGCTCAAGTAATTTTCCCAAGTAAAATTGGGAAAAATGGTTAATTAAGCAAGCAATGACAATTGTACTCCATTCTTTGAATGTTGAGAATTTTTAGGCTTAATAAAAGTTCTCTTTGGAACAATCTAAAATGTTGGACTAATTAGTAGCTATCTTCAATGTTCTTTTGGGAGCAGGCTTTGATGAGAAACAGCAATTTAAGCAGTTGAGTTGGAACAAGCAGAATGCTGGAACATGTAAGATGTTGGAACAGATGTGTCAATGTCTCTGCATGCTGAAGAATGTTTCTGTCAGGTGTGATCCAGCACCTGAGATGTCCAGTTTTTTGTTCTGCAAACATATAATTTCTCACAAGTATTATAGAGTTCTAAAATTATGAATGTAAGAGATGTGCAGGATAAAACTAAACTTTAAGCCAATTTAATCTATATCAATTAAAAGGTTAGCATAACACATTTTGAGAATATTATAACCAAGGATTTATTGGCCAAGTATTGTAGAAGTTTTGGCTGGAGACATATTTTTTATGTCTCAGTCAGTTTTAGAGTTGTTTCCATGTAAAAGGAGTGACAATATCAGTTAACATTTTCATTGAACATACAATCATTATCATCTTGAAATCAAAATGAGTTTGAATAGATCAAAATATCTTTTTGGGCTCTTGCATGCCTGCTGTATTAGGCCAAGTTGCTACCTATTGCCATAGAGAATCCTCCCATTAGAGAGACAAGTTGGTTGCCTTCAGTAATAGAAAATGTTTTAATTAAACTTTATATAAATTCCTTTTTTTAAAAAAAATAGAATATAAGTATACTATAGGTATCTTGTACCTGTTTTGAGGTTTAGTCCTATATTTTTATTTTTCTATATTTTTCTATATGTTGTAGTTCTTTGTCCTATCCCCTTGTTTTTATAGAATGGTTGGTTATGCCTTTAAAGCCAAACTTAATTTTAACTCTCACTTACCTTTAGTATTTAAGCATACCCCAGGCATCTTTTACCTGGGCTTTACATTGATATTGGCTTTTTTGGCTCTCCCCTTTTTTATACAGACTGGGCAGATATGCCTTTTTAGATGAACTTTATATAAATTCTGTTAGTATTAGCAAATAAACTCTCTCAAACTTAGCATTAAGTATATCCTAGACTCTTGTACCTGGATTTTTACATTGGTTTTGGCTACTCTTTGGTTTGCCTTCTTTTTGATATGGGATAGACAGTTTTGTTTTTTAAACATATGAATATAATTTTTGAGTTTTTAGGACTAAACTGGGTTAGCATGTACTTTGCCATCATTGAGCCTCTTGTGATATTATTATATCATTGTGATATCATAATTTTTGTGATGTGATAATAGTATTGTGATGTCATAATAGCATGGTGATATCATAATAGCATTGGGATGTTATAATTTTCTTGTAATGTCAAACCACAATCATATCATAATACCATTGTGAAGTCATAATAGCATTGTGAACTCATAACACAATTGTGATGTCACAATAGCATTGTGATGTCATAATACATTGTGATTTCATTATAGCATTGTGAAGGCATAATACCATTGTGATATCAAAATTCTATTGTAATGTCCTACCACAATCATGTTTTAATAATAATAATAATAATAGCATTGGAATATCATGATGAATATTGATGTTATAATGCCATTATAATATCATCATACCATAGTGATGATAAACACCACTGTGATTTCATAACAGCATTTTGATATCATGGTACCATTGTATTTAAATGATATTATTGTGATATCATAATCATATTGTGATTTCATATTAACATTATTATTTCATATTACTATACTATTGTGATATAATATATTTTGAAGTTGGGATACAATTGTGATGACATAACACCATTGGAATATCATAATAGCATTGGGATATCTCATAGGATTGTGATGTCATAATTCCAATATGATATTATACCATATGATTTCATTATTTCATTGTTATAAGAGCATAGTGATGTCATAATACTTTTGTGATGTCATAATTCATTTCTGATGCCATAATAATATTATATGGTCAGAATACTATTGCGAAGTCATAAGAGCATTGTAATGTCATAAAAGTATTTTGATTATAAAATAACACTGTGATGTCATTATGCCATTATGGTGTTCTAATTCCACTGTGTTGTTATACGATATGATGTCATATTTGTGTTTTTGAAGTCATAATAGCATGGTGATATTATAAAAGCATTGTGATGTCAAATTTCAATAGTGATGTCATGCCACAATCATGTTGTAATAGAATTGTGATGTCATAATAGTATTGTGATGCCATAATAGCATTGTGACATGATAATAGCTTTGATGTCATAATAGCATTGTTAAATCATAAAAACATTCTGATGTAATATGGCATTCTGTTGTCATCATAGTATTTTATTGTCATAATTGCATTGGGAAGCCAAAATATCTTTGGAATGTCCTAATATATTGTGATATCATATCATTGTGAAGTCATAATAGTATTTAGATATCATAACATTGTGATGTCATAATAGCTTTGTGATTTCACAATAGCATAGTGATGTCATAATACTAATGTAATGTCATAAAAACATTTTTGAGGTCAGAATCCATTATGATGTCATTGTAGCATTGAGATGTCCTAATATTGTAATGTCATATCGTTGTGAAGTCATAATAGCATTGTAATATCATAATTCCATTGTGATGTCATAACACAATCATGGCCTTATACTATTGTCATGTCATCATAAAATTGTGATGTCATAACATCATTGTGATGTCATAATAGCATTGTGATATCAAAATTCCATGTGATGTCAAAATTTCTTTGTGATGGCATATCACAATCAAGTTATAAAAGCATGTGATATCTTAAAAGCATGGTGATGTCATAATAACATTGTAAAGTCATAATACCATTGTGATGTCATAATAGCTTTGGGATGTCATGATGAATTTTGATGTCATGGTATATTTGGGATGTTGTTATGTCATCATAGAATTGTGAATTCATACCGCTGTGAAGTCATATTAGCATTTTAACATCAAAAATCCATTGTGATATCACACCCCAATCATATAATACCATTATGAAATCATAATAAAATTTTGTGACCATAATAGCATTGTGATGTCATAATACACTTATGCTATCATACTATATTGAGATGTCATAAAAATATTGTGATATCACAATTGCATTTTGAGGTCATACTGAAATTGATGTAAAATTTCCACTGTAATATCATAATGACAATGTGGAGTCATAACAGAATTGTGATGTCATACTTCCATTGGACTATTATGACAATACTGTTATGTCATAATACTATTGTGATGTCTTAATACCACTGGGATGTCATGACAATATTATGATGACATAATACCTGGAGATGTCATAATAATGTGTGATATCATAGGAGCACTGATATGTCATGACACAAATGTGATGACATGATACAGTAAAGATATCATAATAAACTCGTGATGTCAAAATATATTTGTGATGTCATAATACCATTGTGAAGTCATACTAGCATGTGAATTAATAATACCATTTTGAAGTCATAATAGCATATTGAGGTCATAACCCTATTGTGATGTCATTACGCATTGTGATGTCATCATAGCATTGTGATGTTTTCATACCATTGTTGTTATAATGTTCTTTTGAAATATCTACACCTTAACCTTGTTCATTCAAATGCTTATTTTCACCTCTCACTTTCTCTTTTCAATCTGGATATTGCATTGTTATACATATTCTAAGCATCCTATCTCAACTTCGTGTAAGCCAGCCAGAGTAAAGCAACTAGCCACAATGTTGAGTGATGGGAGGAGCCAGAGGGCAGGAAATGAATGGGAAAAGAGAGGGCAAGGGAGCAGAGCTTGCAGAGCAGAGAGGGAGGAGAGATCTTGGAACAGCATGGAGAAAAAGAACCAGACCTAAGACTTCACAAAAGCAAGTATAATGGGTAAAATCTAAATGGTAGAAAACTATGAGGGCTTGAAGGTCTAGGAGGGAGTAAATATTGACAAGCATAGTGTTCCAAGTTAACTAAGTAAACCCAGTCTCTGTTTGGTGAATTGGTTATACAGCTGTTTAGGATTAATAGTAAATATTAATCATCACCTACAACATACCATTGTGAAGCCATTATATCATTGTTATGTCATAACACCATTACAATGTCATATCATTGTGAAGATATAATAGCATTATGATGTCATAATAGCATTGGGATGTCATAATACCACTAGGAGATCATGACAACATTAGTATGTCATCATACCTTGGTGATGTCACAATACCACTGGGATATCACCAAAGCATGGTGATGTCATAATATTGTGATATTATAATACCATTGTGGTATCATGATATTATTGGGATGTCATAAAAACATTTTGATGATATAATAGTATTCTGAGGTCATAATGCCATTGTGAAGTCAAATTTCCATTGTGAAGTCACACCACAATGATGTCATAATAAATATAATATGATTGTGATATAATAACAATAATGTAATGACATGATAGTATTGTGATTTCAAAATTGCATTGTTCTGTTATGTTATTATTGTTATGTTATTATTCCATTGTGACATCATACCATATGAAGTAATAAGAGCATTGTGATATCATATTATCAATGTGATGTCATAACAACAATGCATATTGAGGTCATAACCCCATTGTGATGTCATCCTAGCATTGTGATGTCTATATTCCATTCTGCTGTCATACAAAGTGATTTTACTAATGACTTCTTAAAAGAAATATGTGATTATATTCCTGAAATAAGAGTCTTGAACAGAAGCTGTCATCTCTTGGTTGTGTTCTACCAGCTATCCAAATTGAGGAATGTAGGACTGCTCTGCCTTTCTCTCAAGCAAGCTGTCCTACTCAGTGGTCAGTGAATAACAAGATTAGAGTCACAGTGCCAAGTCCCTTAAAGAAAACTGAGTTCATCATTGTCACTGCCTGGCTCCACCCTGAAAAAGAAGCCATCAGTCCAGTAGAACTCTATATTTCATCCCCTTTATCACAAGTTTTCTTATGTATTTGTTCATTATGATTTGTTTACTTTGTATCCCCTCTACTGCCTGCTCAGTCTTCTCCTTCCCACCCACCATCCTTCTTCCACCCCTTTTGCCTTTCTCTAAATACCCTGAAAGAGTTGGTTTACCTGCCCCTTCTATCTGACCCTAAATTATCAGGGCTCATTAAGGCTGGCTACATCACCATCTTCTGTGGCCTGATTCTGAGGGCATTGTTCTTCTTGTGTCCTCATTTCCATCTACTTATGACTCTCTTTATGCCTCCTCTCCTGCAAGTGTCCCAAAGCTCTGAGGGGAGGGAGAATTTCACAGGAAAATTTCATTTCAAGCTGGGTATTTTAATGCCTCTCTCTTCATAATACTGGACTGTGGGTCTCTGTATGCAATCCCAATTGATGCAGGGGTAAGCATCTATGAAAATAAAAGAATATGGCACTGACCTATCAGTTGAAGGCAGAGAGCAACATATCTTAATAACAGCAGCTAAATTTGCTTAAAAATGTCTGCAGGATGCCTTGGCCCCACAACTCAATTAACTGCCACCCAATTTCCCTTATTTAAGACTGGTTTGTTCACAATAGATGGCCTACTGGAATTTTATTCTCAACAATTAGGAGACCTTCTAAAAAAGGAATACATACCATGTTTGTCTTTCTGCATTTCTGTACTTCACCCAGGATGATTTTTCCTGGTTCTATCCATTTGCCCGAAAATATTATGATGTCATTTTCTTAGCTGAATAATACTGTTATGTAAATATTCCTCATTTTATTCCAAAGGATTTTGTCAGTCCTATTCTTTAAAATTCAGATGTTGCTGGGACTTTAAAGAAGTGCAAAACTCTGCACTTCATTAGCAAAATCTTTTCTCTATGTTAAAAGTCTTTGTAAAAGTTTTCAACATATCTTTTTTATTGATCATGTGGTAAGTTAATATAATATACATTATACTGCTTTTCATTGCTCCAAAGTTCAAATTTGTACCCATGTGTCAAGCTATTTTTTTCTTTAAAATACATCAGTTGAAGTATCTGCTGTTGTTATATTCATTAGAATGTGATCAGAGTCTCATTTACAAGTCCCTTGAAGAACACTGAGTTCATCCTTGTTGCACCCTGGACCCACCCCCAAGATGAAACCCGAAGAGGTCTATACTTCATCACCTTGATCACAGTTTTTCTTATGTATTTACTTTTTATGGTTTGTTCTCTTTGTTTCCCCTTTGCTGCCCATCTACTTTCTCCTCCCAGTCCCACACATCATCCTTCACCTACCCTTAGGATCTTTCTCTAGTCCCCTGATAGGGAGGGTTCTCCTCATCCCTCTATCTGAACCTAGCTTATCAGGTGTCATCAAGGCTGTCTGCATCATCTACCTCTGCCTCCTAACTCTCAGGTTATTGTTCTCCCTGTGTCCTCAATTCCCTCTATTTATGACACTCTATGTGCTTCCTCTCCTCCAGGCTTCTCAGAGCTCTGAGGGGAGGGAGAATATTTCATACTTAATTCCCATTTACAGCTGGGTGTTTTAAGCTTTCTCTCTGCTTACTATTGGACTTTGCAATCCCATTTGATGCAGAAGGAAGCAATTCTGTGGATAAAAGAACATGACACTGATCTATCAGTTGAGGGCAGAGAGCAATATATCTAAATAACAACAATGTGTGGTGCTTGAAAAATTCCATAGTCTTCTTTGGCCCAAGAACTCAATTAACTGTCACCCAATAGCACTAGTAGAATAATGGTTTGTTGACAATAGATGGCCTGTAAGAACTTTATCCCCCACTATTATGATACCTCCTAATAAGTAAATGTGCTACACTAACTCCAGAAATTGTCTGTGTAGCATAAAAACGTGTTATGCAAGCATAAAATTATGCAAACAGATGAGGAGACACGTTTCCTATGGGAATTAGCTCCCTGGAATTCCCTAGCAAAAATACCCTATTGAAATAAGATGTGCTCTTATAATCCTACTTTCTCGGATGCAAGATTGAAATTGATGAGCCCTTTTTCTTTCTGTCTCTTTATGATTCTTGAAACAGTACAACTAACTATTTAAGGAAATATTTTAATAGATCACTAAAAGCTTTAGCAAATAAGAGTAAAAAAATAAAATTTGAGGAGGGGTAATAAATCAGATTCAGCATCAGGAATTGCTTGTGGAAAAAACAAACATTATAAGTAGTAAAAGGACAAGAGTTTTAGGGCTTTCTAAAGAAAATGTTTAATCTGGATCTGTTAGGATAAATGCTCTGGATATTCCCTTTGCAGTAAAGCTACTACAAAACCATTACCTAACACAGGTATTTATGATGAGGCAGAAAGAAGATAGGCAAACATAGGAGGTTAAAAAGTTTTGTATTATACTATAAGTTTTACATACAGAGTAGCTCAAGCATCTTATCTTTAAGGAAAGATTGTAAATCCTTAGCAAGCCAAACAGGAGGAATCCCCACAGAGCTTACCTCCAGGGGGATTGTAAATCTTTAGCCAACATAGTTCAGAGAATTATTAACAACCCCTAATTAAATAACAATAAACTACATATCCCAGAGCTCCAAGAGAAGGTAGAATTTCATATGGAAATCCCACTTAGAGCTGTGTGGTTTAAGGTCTCTTTCTGCATATATTAGACTGTGGGTCTCTGTATGTATTTCAATTTGATGCAGAAGAAAACATCTCTGCGGATCCAACAACATGGCACTGATCTATCATTTGAGGGTAGAGAGCAACAAATTTTAACAACATCAGCCTGAGTTGCTTGAAAATTTCCATAGCATACCCTGGCCCAACAACTCACATAACTGCCACCCAATGGAACACTGGTTTGGTTACAATAGAGAGCCTTTTGTAACTTTTTCATCCACTATGAGGAGACCTTCTAAATACATACCATATTTGTCTTTCTGCATTTTAGTTAGTTCACACAGGATGATTTTCCTGGTTCCATTCATTTGCCTGAATATATCATGATGTCATTTTCTTGGCTGAATAATACTCAGTTTTGGAAATATTCCACATTTTCCTCAAAGGAGATTGTCATTCCTGTTCTTTAGACTGTGGAAGTAGACTGTGGATTTTAATGATTGTATTGAATGACAAACTATCAGGATGACTGTTTTCTCTTAGTCTATAATTCCCTCCATCTTCTTATACTTCCTGGTGATTTGAATTGCATTGTTCCCTTGAAGCTCATCAATTTACATGTGGAGTCCCCATTGAGGAAATGTCTTGGAAGGGTTGGGAGGTATAGCCTTTTTAGATAATATAATTTCTTTTGTTTCTCTAATTTCTTTTTCAGCATTATTATATTTTGTCTGCAGGAGTGCCCTTGATTTTTTTAAGTTAATTTTGTATCCAGCCACTTTACTGAAGGTGTTTATCAGCTGTAGGATTTCTCTTGTAGAATTTTTGGGGTCACTCAGATATACTATCATAAAATCTGCAAATAGTGATACTCTGACTTCTTCTTTTCTAATTTCTATTCCCTTTATTTCAATCAATTTACTTATTGCTCTAGAAAGGACTTCCAGAACTCAATTGAAGAGATATGAAGAGAGAGAGGGCAGGCTTGCATTGTCAATGATTTCAATGGGATTATTTACATTTTTCTCTGTTTAGTTTGATGTTGGCTATAGTCTTGCTGTATATTACCTTTGCTATATTTAGATATGTGCCTTGTATCCCTGATTTCTCCAATACTTTAAAAATGAGTGGATGTTGGATTTTGTCATATGATTTTCTCGCATCTAAGGAGATTATTATGTGTTTTTCTTTTCAGTTTGTTAATATGGTGGATCACATTGATGGATTTCTGTATATTGAACAAACACTGCACAACTGGGATTAAGCCTACTTTGTCATAGTAGATAATATCTTTGATGTGTTCTTCTATTCGGTTTGCAAGTATTTTGTTGAGTATTCTTGCATCGATGTTCATAAGGGAGATTGGCCCAAAATTCTCTTTCTTTGGTGGGTCTTGGTGACGTTTAGATGCCAAAGTGACTGTAGCTTTATAGAATGCATTGAGTAGTCTTCCTTCTGTTTCTATTTTGTGGAATAGTTTGGAGACAATTGGAGTTGGCTCTTCTTTGAAGGTCTGGTAGAATTCTTTGTTGACACCATCTGGTCTTTGCTTTTTTTGCATGGAAGTCATTTGATGTCGACTTCTAATTTCCTAGGGGATTTTGGACTATTTAATTAATTTACCTGGTCTTGATTCAGCTTTGGTAAGTTGAATCGATCAAGAAAATTGTCCATTTCTTTTATATTTTCAAATTTTGTAGCATATAGACTTTTGAAGTAAGGCCTAATGAAAGTTTGGATTTCCTCAGTGTCTGTTTCTATGTCCCCCTTTTCATTTCTGATTTTGTTGATTTCAGTGGTCTCTCTCTGCCTTTTAGTTAGTTTGGCTAAGGATTTGTCTCTTGTTGATTTTCTCAAAGAACAGCTCTTGGTTTCATTGATTCTTTGAATTGTTTTATTTGTGCCTAATTTATTGATTTCAGCCCTGTGTTTGATTATTGCCAGCCACGTATTCCTTTTTGGAGTGTCAGCTTCTTTTTTTTTTTTCCTAGGATTTTTAGGTGAGCCATTTAATTGCTTGAATGAGATATCTCAAATTTCTTCTTGAAGGCAATTAACGTTATAAACTTTCATCTTACTACTGCGGTCATTCTGTCCCACACTTTTGGGTACATTATGCCTTCATTTTCACTGAATTCTAGATAGACTTTAATTTCTCTATTTCTTCCCCAACCTGACTGTCATTTAGTAGCAAGCTGTTCAGTTTTTATTTGTGTGTAGGGTTTTTGCTATGTCTTTTGATGTTGAGTTCCAGCTTTATTCCATGGTGATCAGATAGGATATAAGGGATTATTTCAATATTCTTGTGTCTGCTGAGGCTCGCTTTGTGAGCAACCATATAGTCTATTTTGGAAATGGACCCATGAGGTGCTGAGAAGAAGGAAAATTCTTTTGTGTTTGGGTATGAGGTTCTGTAAATGTTAAATCCAGTTGATTCATGACCTCTGTAAGAGACATTGTTTCTTTGTTTAATTTCTGTTTTGTTGACCTGTACTTCCTTTAAAGTGAAGTGTTGAAGTCTCCCACTATTAATGTGTAGGCATCTATGTGTGATTTAAGTTTTATCATTGTTTCTTTTACAAATATGACTGCCCTTGCATTTGCAGCATTGATGTTTAGGATTGTAATGTCTTCCTGATGGAACTTTCCCTTGATGAATATGATGTGTCCTTGCCCATTTCTTTTGATTAATTTTGGTTGAAAGTCTATTTTATCAGATATTAGAATGGCTACTCCTGCATGCTTCTTGGGTCCATTTTCTTGGAAAGTCATATTCCATCTCTTTACCCTCAGGCAAGGTCTAATTTTGTTACTTAGGTGTGTTTCTTGTATGCAACAGATAGTTGGGTCTTGTTTATGCATCCATTCTGTTAGTCTCTGTGTGTTCATTAGAGAATGGAGTCCATTGATGTTGAGAGAGATTAATGACCAGTGGCAGTTAGATCCTTTGAATTTGATGTTGGCTGTGGTAGTAAGTATATGTGCTTGGTTGCTTATTGTTTTACTGTAGGAAGGTTAATTATTTCCTGTGTTTTCATGAAAGTGGCGAGTTTTCTTGGGTTGTATTTTTCCTTTTAGTGTTTTCTGTAGCACTGGATTTGCATGTAGGTATTTTTGAAATTTGGTTTTGTCATTGAAAATCTTGTTTTTTCTGTTTATGTGGACTGAGAGTTTTTCTGGTTATTGTAGCCTGGGCTGATATCTGTGTTCTCTTAGGGCCTGCATGATATCCGTCCAGGCCTTTCTGGCATTCATAGTCTCTGTTGAGATGTCAGGTGTGATTCTGGTGGGTTTACACTTATGTGTTATTTGGCCTTTTTCTATTACATCTTTCAGTATTTTTTTCTTTGTTCTGTATACTTAATGGTTTGATTATTATGGGGCAGGAGGATTTTCTTTTGTGGTCTAATTTATTGGGTGTTCAGTAGGACTCTTGTATTCTTATTGGCCTCTCCTATAAGTTGGGGAAATTTTCTTCAATGATTTTGTTGAAAATATTTTCTGGGTCTGGGAGGAGGTAATCTTCTTTTTCTCTATTCCTATTAATCTTAGGTTTGTCTTTTTATGTTGTATTGAATTTCTTGGATAGTCTGTGTCAGGGATTTTTTTAGATTTAACATTTTCTTTGACAAATACATCATTTTCTTCTCTTGTATCTTCCACACCTGAGATTCTTTCTTCTATCCCTTGTAGTCTATTGGTTATGCTTAACTCTGTAGTCACGGTTTTCTTCCCTAAATTCTTTCCACAATTTCCCCCATTTGTGTTTTCTTTAATTTTGTCAATTATATCTTTACATCTTGAGATCTTCTGTTAATTTCCATCACCTATCTGCCTGTATTTTTCTGGTTTTTCTTCATTTTCTTCAGTTTTTTTTTTTTTGTTGTTGTTGTTGTTGTTGTTTGTTTCTTTCTTTCAAAGATTTAAGTATTTCCTCTAAAGGCCAAAAGCTGTTTGGCTGCAACTTCCTGTATTTCTTTAAGGATGACCATAATCCTTTTTTCTTTATCTTCTTATTTTTCTTAATGAATGACTATAACCTGTTTGTTTTTATATTCTTCTATTTCTTTACAGTTGGCCATAATATGTTTGTTTTTTATCTCCCTCTATTTCTTTATGGATGGCAATAATCTGTTTGACTTTATCTTCCTTTAGTTCTTTACCCATTTCTTTTGTTTCCTCTGTTATCCTCTTCATGAGCATAGATGCTAGGTCATCTTCTTGGATTTCATTTATGCTGAGGTGTCCCAGGTACTTTACCCTGGATAACTGGGTTCTGGAGGTGCCATATTGCTCTGTCTTTTGGTTGAGCTTTAAACCTGGCCTATACCCATTGTGCTATCTTAGGTGTTGTGTGTTAGTTTCTGGTGTTTCCTGGGATCCAGTAGAGGAGAGAATCCTCTTGACAGGAAGATGGTGTTTCCTGAAGGAAGCTATTTTTAGTATGGTCACAGTATGGCTGGTGTTTTTCAGGAGTTACTCACAGCTCACCTTAGGCAGAGAGACCTGAGTGGTAACTGTGCTCCTTGTTATTCAAGAGGGCTCTCTTCTCACCTGGAGAAGTCCTGGAGGCAGCTGCCCTGCTTCTGGATTTATTGCTGTAAATTTAGTGAGCTGCTGCTGTAACCTGGGTGTCCCGTGGTTTGGTCAGTTTTGTTAGGGATAACTGGCTTCCCCTTTGAGCAGTATCTGGGAGTTGATCTCATGGATCCCAGACTTCTGTATGAAGTGAGGCTCTCTCACAAGTGGTAATCTCTGGCAGGTGTGTACAGCTTTCCTGATAGCAGCAGGCTGGCTGGTGCACAGCAGGCCCCTGGTTTGGGCCAGTCTTTGGGATATTTTCCAGGTATATACTGGGTGGTGTAATTCCGTCCCAGTTTGTTTCTTTCCCTGTGGGGTTTTCTCCTGATAGAGACTTCCAGTATCTCATATCCTGGGATAAAGAGTTCTGTTTACGAGGAATAGTTGGTGCCCAGCAGGTCTCTGGGCTGGTGGTATGCATACCCACTGATCTGTGGGATCTTTTCCAGGGATATACTTGATTTCCTAATTTGGTACCTGTTTGCTTACTTCCATTTGGGTTTTTCTCCTGACAAGGACTCCCAGTCTCTGTTGCCCTTGGGTACATAGCTGTGTTTGTGATGGAGAGCTGGGCATGCAGCAAGTCTCTGTGCGTGCAGCTGGAGCCCAGTTCAATTATGGCAGCAGGAACCTGCCATTCTGTGATACCTTTTTCAGGGAAAGACTTGGGGATCCAAGGCTAGTCCCATTTACTTCCCTCCCTGTGAGGTTTCCTCTTGACGGGGACTCCAAGGCTCTGTTGTTTTGGGGCCCACCATTCAGCCTGGAAAGGTGATCAGGACACACAGGTGTGTGACTCTGGACTGGCGATCTAATGCCTTCATGACCCAGGATCTTTTCTGGGTATGGCTGGGTGACCTGAGAGTGGACTCTAATGATTCCACTGTGGGGTTTTACTCTCACATGGGAAATACAATCGCTGTTGTTTTAGGGCCTCGATTTTAGTCTCTTCGTTGCTGTATGGAAAATGTTATCCTGTTCCTCAGGGGCAGTGTTCTCCTAGTGCTGCCATCTTGTCCAATGTCTAGTTCTATTTGCCTGATATTATCATGATGTCATTTTGTTAGATGGATAATTCTCCATTATGGAAATATTCCACATTTTCCTCAAAGGAGATTTTCAGTTCTGTTCTTTATAACTTGGAATTTGATGGGATTTTAATCATTGTATTGAATGACAAACTATCAGGTTAACTATGTTCTTTTACCTAGAAGTTTCTCCACCTTCTTCCACTTCCTAGTGATTTGAACTGCAATGTTCCCTTGAAGTACATCTATTTATATGGTAAGTCCCCAGTGAGGAAATGTCTGGAAAGTGTTAGGAGGTATGACCTTGTTAGATACTATAATTCTTATTGGAGTTATATTTGTAGGAGAGTGTGCTTTGAGAATGAAATGTCAATGAAAGTGACCAGAGAGAATGGAATCTCTGTCTCTGTCACTTTATATCTTTGTTACTGTAGGTCACGGCCTCTCTATTTCTGAGTCTGTCTCTCTAGCTCTTTCTCTCTGTCTCTCTAAGTTTTGCTCTCTCTGCCTGCTGCTTGTGATTCAGTATGAATAGCTCTCAATTCTGCTGAAGGATTACAAGAAGTTGTCTGCTTGCTGATGTGACATCATGGATAGTCTATGTAAAAATATAAGCAAGGTCCCAATTAAAGTTTTTTGTTCCAAAAGTTGCTTTTGTCAGGGAGCATTTTCACAGTAAATAATTCACTGACGGAGGACATATCTGTGCATTTAATAAATAGTACTGAAATCTGATATAATATGAAAATTATATGTTTAGGACATAGAACTTTTATTAATGACCACTTGAAAGAAATATGGGACAGATTAACAGAACTAAGAGTCTTGGACACAGGAACTATCATCTCTGGGTTGTGTCCTTTCAGTTGCCCAGATTTATGTATGTACGGCTGGTAGAGCCTTTCTCTCAAGCAGGCTGTCCACATGGCCCTTTTCATAACTAGCTCCAGAAACTCTTAATGGCTTTCACATGCTTCATAACATCATTCTTCCTCTCAGCCAGTCGACAACTAACCATTGTGATATCATAATAGCATTCTGATTCCATGATGAATATTGATGTCATGATGCAACTGTGATGTCATCATGGCATTGTGATGTCATCATATCACTGTGATGAAATACCATTGTGAATTGATTATGACATTGTGAGGTCATAATATAATTGAGATATTGTATCATTTAAAGACATAATAGCATTATGATATCATAATGGTATTGTGATATTATAATAGCTTTGGGATATCATAATGCCATTGAGATACCATGAGACAAATGTTATTCATAATACCATTGTTGTATCATGATGCAATTGTGATATCATAATACCATTGTGCTATCGTAATATCATTGTGATGTTATAAGAGCATTGTAATGATGTAATAGTATATCTAGGTCATTATGCTATTGTGATCTCAAAATTCCATTGTGAAGTCATACTACAATTATGTCAGAATAGTGTTATGGTGTTATAATATCATTGTAATGTCATAAAAGCATTGGGATGTCATAATATCATTATGATGTTCTAAAAACATTGTGAAGACATGATGGCATTGTGATGTTATAATACCATTGTGATATCATAAAATTGTGATGTCATAATAGCATTGAGGTGACATACCATCAAGATGTCATTATAGCATTTTGATGTCAGAATGCCACTGTATTCTTATGATACCATTTTGATGTTGTCAAAACAGGACTGTGATCTCATAATACCATTGTGATATGATAATACTCATGTGATGTCAGATAGCATTTGGATGTCATAATTGCATTGTTATCTTATATTATTATTATTGTGATATAATTCCATTGTGATATTATACCATATGATGTCATAATAGCAGTGTGATATCCTCATACCATTATGAAGACTAATAGCACTGAGATGTCATGAAACTATTGTGATGACATAAAGCCATTGAGATATCATAATAAATTTGTGATGTCATAATAGTATTGTGATGTCATAACATCAATGTGATGTCGTAATAGCATTATGATGTCATCATAGAATTATGAGATAATATCACTGTGATGTCAAAATTCCATTTTGCTGTCATACCAGGTTATTTTATTAATGACGTCTTGAAATAAATATGTGACACTATTCCTGAACTAAGAGTCTTGGACAGGAACTGTCATCACTGGGTTGTGTGCTATCAGCTGCCCAGATTGAGGTATACAAGGCTGCTCAGGCTTTTTCTCAAGCAAGTTATGTCCTACTCAGTTGTCAGTGATGAACCCTCCTTGTTCTGGGGTTTACAGTTATACCTGGGCCTTGAGAACAGCAAAATGAGTCATGCTATATGCCTAAGAAACAAGAGCAGCTGTGTTTCCTTCAGTGGTGCTCCAGACAAACCCTCTAAACCTAGTGTTAGTGTTAGAGTCAAGACTTATCATTCAGCAGATTCTTTTTTCCATATTGAAAGTCATTGTAAAATTTGTCTTCATATTATTTTTATTGATTATGTGGAAATTTCATATAATTTACAATATACTCCTTTTCCATTACTCCCAGGTTTAAATTCATAACCATGTGTCACACTATTTTTTTATTTAAAATACAGCAATCCAAGTATGTGTTGTTCATATACTCATTATACCATGATCAAAATCTCAGTCTCAGTCTCTTAAAGAAAACAGAGTTCATCCTTCCTGTACTGTGCAACCCCACATAAGAAGCCATAGTGCTAAAGAGGTCTATATGTCATCACTTTGATCACAGTTTTTCTTGTGTATTTACTTATTACTATTTGTTCACTATGTATCACCTCTGCTTTCCCCTCCCTCTTCTCCTTCCAGTCCCACTCACCTTCCTTCTTCTATCCATATGCCTTTTCTCTAGTTCCTTGATAGAGAAGATCCTGCTCACCCTTCTATCTGACCCTAGATTATCAGGACTAATTAAGGCTGGCTGCATCATTTCCTCTGTGGCCTGCATCTCAGGACATTGTCCTCCTTGTGTCCTCAATTACCTCTTCTTATGACACACTTCCTACCTCCTCTCATGAAGACTTCCCAGAGATCTGAGCAGAGGGAGAATTTCATAGGGAAATCCTATTTACAGTTGGGTGTTTTAAGGTCTCTCTCTCCATGTAGTATCGGACTGTGGCTATCTATAAGCAATACCATCTCTGTGGATCCAAGAATATGGCACTGATCTCTCAATTCAGAGCAGAGAGCAACATATTTAAATCAAAACATCCTGGAGTGCTTGAAAATTTTCATAGGATGCCCTGGCCTAACAATTCAATGAACTGTCACCCAATTCCCCTACTGAAACACTGATTTGGTGTTTAGATGGCTGATCAGAATTTTATCCGCTACTATTAGGAAACATTGTAATAAGTGAATACATAACATATTTGTCTTTCTGCATTTTATTTACTTCTCCCAGGATGATTTTTTCTGGTTCCATTCATTTGCCTGAAAATATCACGATGACATTTACTTAGCTGAAAAATACTACATTATGGAAATATTCCACATTTTTCCTAAAGGAGAAAGTCATTCCTGTTCTTTGGAACTTGCAAGTTGATGGGACTTTAATCATTGTATTTAATGAAAAACTATCTGGATAACTATGATCTTTTAGTAGAAGTCCCTCCATTTCATCTACTCCCTGATGTTTTAAAATGAAATTTCCCCTTCAAGCTCATCTATTTACAGGTTTAGTCTCCAGTAAGCTAATGTCAGGGAAGAGTTTAAGGTATGGCATTGTTAGATAATATAATTAAGATTGGAGTTATATTGTAGGAGGCTGTGCTTTGAGATTGATATGCCAATTAAAGGGACCAGACTGAGTGGAGTCTCTGTCAATTTCTATCTGTGTCTGTTGGTCTCAGTCTCTCTATTTCTGAATCTGTCTCTCTAGCTCTTTCTATCTCTGCCTACATCTCTCTGCCTGTTACTTATTGAATGAAAAGCTCTCAGTTCTGCTGAAGGTTGACAACAATATGACTAATTACTGTTCTGACATGCTGGATGGTTTCTGTAAAAACGTAAGCATGGTCCCAATTAAATGCTTTTTGTTCAAAGATTTGCCTTGCTCAGAAAGCATTTTCACAATAAGTAATTGAATGACTGAGGACACATCTGTGCATTTAACAAATAATAATGGAATCTGTGATAATGTGAAATTCACATGTCTAGGACATGTGACTTTAATAATGACCACTTGAAAGAAATATGTGACACTTTTCCTGAACTAAGATTCTTGACCACAGGAACTCTCTTTTCTGGGTTGTGTGCTTTCAGCAACCCAAATTGAGGCATGTAGGGTAGCTCACTCTTTCTCTTATGCTTGTTGTCCCCTTGGCCCTTTTAATAACTAGCTCCAAAGCTCACAGGCTTTCACAAGTTGCATGACAATATTCTGCCTCTCATACAATCAGCAAATGAGAGAATTTTGTGGTTTCTATGGAGATGACTAAACAAACTTTCCTTAATGTCCAGTATCTCTGATCCTGTGTACATGTGATATTTTATTGTAAAACCCAACAAGCCTTTATCTCATCCCATTATCCAGATCCCACACCTTTACTCCTGTTTACCTCTGTGAAAATATTAGGTAGGAAAAGAAACTTTAATGTTCAATTAATTGGACAGCTTCCTAAGTAGGGAAGCTTCAAAGTGAATTGGAATTAAGGGGAATGTACCTAATGACAAGGTGGTGTCCTACTTTGGTGTTGGTTCTGAAATTTTCTAGGTTGTGACTTTGAACTGAGCAAATTACTTGCTTTCTCACTAAATGTACCGTTGCATTCTTTTTGATATAATAGGCTGGCAGGGTCTATGGATCCCTGGGATATTGAGACTTTAAGAACAGGGAAAAGAGAAGGACACCAGACAATTCCTGGGATTTGTTTTGCTGAAAAAGAGAAAGTTTGTGTATGTAAAAAGAGAACTGAGGGGCAATAAAATTTTTAACAGGTGGTGCTGTTCCACACTAGTGTTGGCAACTAGCGTAGGGTTTTCTTGTCTGACCTGGCTGGATCGGCAGCTGTGTTCCTCAGTGGTGAGTGAGGAACCCTCCTGGTAGGGGGGTTTTCATTTAAAAATGTTCTGCAAGAGCAAATAAATGGGTCCATGTTAAATGCCTAGGACTGAAGAGTAGCTGTGTTTTCTGCTGTGGTCCTCCAGACAAACACTCTAAAAGTAGTGTTAGTGCCAGGACTGCTAGTTCAGTGGTGTCACCTGAGCTCATAGGGTCTGAGGTAGTTGCATAAACACTAGTTCATGGCTGATATTCTCTGCTACATAATGAGTTTCTGGAAAGCATGCCTTACAAAGTCATACTCTGTCCTCCCTTAGGGGAATCTTTTCTGCATGTTAAAAGTCATTGTAAAATGTGTCTAATTATTATTTTTACTGATTATGTGGGAATTTGATATAAGCTAGCTTACATTCCTTTTCCAATGCTCACAGTATCAAATTCCTACCCATGTGTCACACTAATTTTTTTTCTTTAAAATACATCAGTTTTAGTATGTGTTGTTCATATACTCAGTGGAACATGATCAGAGTCTCAGTGTCAAGTCCCTTAAGGAAAACTGAGTTTGTCTTTTCTGCACCCTGGCACAACCCACAAGAAGAAGCCATCCCATCCTTAAAAACTCTGTACTTCATCACCTCAAACACAGATTTTCTTATGTATTTACCTATTGCAATTTCTTCACATTGTATCCCCTTTGCTGCTCACTTCCTCTCCTCCCTCCAGTCCCACCCACTCTCCTTCTTCTATCCTTTTTCCCTTTCTTTGGTTCTCTGATAGGGGATGTTCTCCTTTCCCCTTCTATGTGACCCTAGCTTATCAGGTCTTACCAAGGCTGGCTGCATCATCTTCCTGTGCTTCTCAGGTCATTGTTCTCTTTATGTCCTCAATTCCCTCTACTTATGACACTCTTTCTTCCACCTCTCCTGCAGGCTTCCCAGAATTCTGAGGGGAGGGAGATTTCACAAGGAAATCCCATTTTTTTTTTGCTGGTTATTTTAATGTCTCTCTCTTCATAATATGGGACTGAGGTTCTCTATATGCAAGTCCATTTGATGCAGAAAGAAGTATCTCTGTGGATGCAAGAACATGGCACTGATCTATCAGTTGAGGGCAGAAGCAACATATTTTATTAAAAACAGTCTGGGTTGCTTGAAATTTTCCATAGGATGTGCTGGCTCCTCAACTCAATTAACTGTTGCCCAACCACCCAGTGGAAGACTGGCTTGGTTACAATAGATAGCCTATTAGAACTTTATTCCCCACTATTAGGAGACCTCCTAATAAGTGAACACATGCCATATTTGTCTTTCGGCATTCTAGTTACCTCACCCAAGAAGATTTTCCTGGTTCTATCCATTTGCCTGAAAATATCACAATGTCATTTCCTAGTTGAATAATACTTCATTATGGAAATATTCTATTTTCTTCAAAGGAGATGTTCAGTCCTGTTCTTTAGTCTTTGAAAAGTGGCTGGGCCTTTAATAATTGCATTGCATTAGAAACTTTCAGAATAACTGAAAGTTAGCCTAGAAGAACCTCTATCTTCTTCCACTTCCTGGTAATTTGAATTGCAATGTCCCTTTGAATCTCTGCTATTTACAAGATTAGTCCACATTGAGGAAATATTTGGGAATGGTTAGATGGTATGACCTTGTTAGATAATGTAATTTCTATTGGAGTTATATTATAGGATGGTATGCTATGATGTTGATATTCCAATGGAAGACACCAGAAAAAATGGAGAATCTGTGTCTCAGTATCTGTCATTCCGTATTTTTGTTTCTTTCTATCTTGGTCTCCCTATTTCTGAATATGTCTGTCTAGTGCTTTCTCTCTCAGTCTCCTTCCTCTGCCTGCTGCTTATGGTTCAGTATGAAAAGTTCTCAGTTCTGTTGAAGGACTATAACAAAATGACTCCTTGCTGATGTTACATCCTGGATGGTCTCTCTAGAAATGTAAGCGAGGTCCCAATGTAATGCATTTTGTTGAAAGATTTGCCTTGGTCAGGGAGAATTTTTACAGTAAGTGATTCACTGACTCAGGAATTATCTGTGCATTTCCCAAATAAAAATGTCTTCTGTAATAATGTGAAAGTCACATTTCAAGGACATGTGACTTTATTAATGACCACTTTAAAGACATAGGTAACACTTTTCCTGAACTGAGGGTCTTGGACACAGGAACTGTCATTTCTGGGTTTTGTGCTTTTAGAAGCCCAGGTTGAAGCATGTAGGGCTCCTCAGACTTTTTCTCAATCAGGCTGTCCACTTGGCCCTTTTAAATACTGGCTCCTAAATATCTCACTGGTTTTCACCTGTTTCATGACATTATTTTCCCACTCAGCCAATCAGCACTTGAGAGAACCTTGAGGTATCCATGGATATGATGGATCTTTCCTCAGTGTCCATTATTTCTGATGCTGTGGACATTTGACTTCTTGTGTAACCCAAGAAGTCTTTATCTCATCTGATTATCTAGATCCCACGCCTTTATTTCTATTTACTTCTGTGACAATGTCAGGTAGGTAATGGAACTTTAAAGTTTATTTAATTGGACAGATTCCTAAGTAGGGAAACTTCAAAGTAAAGTGGGTTTAATGGGAATGTACACAAATGACAAGGTGGTCTCTTATTGTGGTCTTTAATCTGAAATTTCCAAGGTTGCAATTTTGAACTGATCTTTTACTGGCATACTCACTATATGTACCTTCACATTCTTATTGATATAGTAGGCTTGCACGGCCTTGGGTTCCCTGGGCTTTTGTTTCTTTAATATAAGTGAAAAGAGGAGGAAACTGGTTAATTCTTGGGACTCTTTTGGCTGAAACAGAGAAATATTGGTTAATTTAGCTGAAGTTCTATAGTAGGCTGGCCCTGTTACTCTGCTGTACCTTTGTAGGAGGCTTACACTTGTCTTTCCTTCACCAAGACATTCATTAGGAGGGCTTCTCACCCACATGGTGAATTTCTACAGCCCATATAGCCAAGGCCAAGAACATGGCATGCTTCTTCTTACATGGATGGGCTTGGGGAGCTTGGGCAACTTCGTCTTCCTGTGGATAGCTGAGGTTCTGTTTCCTGTGTTATGTTTTGCTTGTTTGTATGCTGTAAACTCTACTGTTACTGCTAAAATGTTAACAATTAGCAGTGTTTTTCACCTACTGAATAAAACAGAATACACTCAGCCTCATTGAAAAAAAAAAAAGAGAACTGAGGGGAAATGAATTATTTGATATCTGGTTCAGTTCCACACAAGTGTTGCCAAACCTCTATGAGCAGGGTTGCCTTGGATGACCTGACTGGATTTGAAGCTGTGTCCTATTTGGGGGTCAATGAGAAACCCTCTTAATTCTGAGGTTTATAGTTAAAATTTGGCCTTCAGGACAGAGCAATTGGTTGGTGTTATATGGCTAGGACACAAGAGCAGCTGTGTTTCCTGCTGTGGTCCTCCAGAAACTCCCTCAAGAAGTAGTGCAGTGCCAGGACTGCTTTTTCAGAGATGCCACCTGAGTTCATGGGGACTGAGGTAGGCTGGTTAACCACTAGTTCAAGGCTAGGATTCTCTGCTACATAATTAGTTCCTGGAAAGCATGCCTTACAGAGTAAAACTCTACCCTCCATTTGCAGAATCTTTTTTTCTATGTAAAAGTGGTCAACATATTATTTTTACTGAGAACGTGGGAATTTCATATAATATACATTACAGTCTTTTTTCAATGATCACAATTTAAAATTCCTTCCCATGTGTCACAATAATTTATTTTTCTTTAAAATACCTCAAGTGAAATATGTGTTGTTCATCTACTGATTGAAACATAATCATATTCTCATTGCCAAGTCCCTTAAAGAAAACTCAGTTCAATCTTGCTTCTCCCTGGAACCACCCTGAAAAAGAAGCCATCAGTCCTGATGAACTCTATATTTCATCACATTGATCACAGTTGTTCTTCTGTATTTATTTATTAGGATTTGCTCAGTTTATATCCCCAATACTGACCCCTATATCGTCTCCTTCAAGTTCTACCAGCCCCTCCTGTATACCCCTATGCCTTTTCTCTAGTTCCCTGATTCAGAACTACTTCCTCCCCCTTCTATTGTCCTTAGCTTATCAGGTCTCACCAAGGCTAGCTGCATCATCTTCCTCTGGAGTTTGATTCTGAAGGCATTGTTCTAATTGTGTTCTCAATTCCCTCTGCTTATCATAATTTTTGCCTCCTCTACTGCAGGCATCCGAGAGCTCTGAGGGGAGGGAGAATTTCATAATTAAATCACATTTAGAGCTGGGTGTTTTAAGGTCTTTCTGCATAATATTGGACTGTGGGTCTCTATGTATTCCAATTTCATATGGAAGGAAACATTCTGTGTGCAAAAGAACATGGGCCTGATCTATCAGCTGAGGGCAGAGAAAAACATATTTTAATAACAACAGACTGGGTTGCTTGAAAATTTCTGTAGCATGCCATGGCCCAACAACTCAATTAACTGCCAACCAATCTCCCTAGTGAAAGACTGTTTTGGTCATAATAGATTTTCTATCAGAAAAAAAAAATGTGAATACATGCCATATTTCGCTTTCTGCATTTTAGTTTCTTGACCCAGGATGATTTTTTTTTTCTGGTTCCATCCATTTTCCTGAAAATATAATGTCATTTTGTTAGGTGTATAATACTTCATTATGAGAATATTCCACATTTTCAACAAAGGATGTTGTCAGTCCTGTTCTTTAGATCTTCAAAGTTGCTGGGACTTTAATCATTGTGTTGAATGATGAACTATATGGATAACTATGTTCTTTTAGCCTAGAAGTCCTTCCATCTTCTTCCACTTCCTGGAGATTTGAATTAAAATTTCCCCTTGCAGCTCATCTATTTACAAGTTTAATCCAGAGTGAGGAAATGTCTGGGAAAGTTTAGATGGTATGGCCTTGTTAGATAATGTAATTCCTATTGGAGTTATAGGATGGTGTGCTTTGAGATTTATATGCCAATGAAAGTGACCAGACATAAATGAGACTCTGTCTCTTGGTCTCTGTGACTTTATATGGTGGTTTCTGTAGGTCTCTGTCTCTCTATTTCTGTATCTATCTCTCTAGCTTTTTCTCTCTCACCCTGTCATTTGTGGTCCACTATAAAAAGCTCTCAGTTTTGCTGAAGGACAACTAGATGACTGCTTGCTGACATGGCATCGTGATATTTTATATCATCTATAAAAATATAAGGTCCTAATTAAATGCTTTTTGTTACAAGATTTGCCTTAGTCAAGAAGCGTCTTTGCAGTAAGTAATTCATTGACTAAGAACATATTTGTGCATTTAACAAATAATAATGGAATCTGTGATAATGTCAAAGTAACATGACTTTATTAATGATAACTTGAAAGAAACATGTGACAGTTTTCCCGAACTAAGATCCTTGGACAAAGAAACTGTCATCTCTGGGTTGGGTGCTTTAGAGGCCTGTACATCTGACCAGCCTTTCACTCCAGAAGGCTGTCAAATTGGCCCTTTTAATAACTGGCTGCTGAAACTCTTACAGGCTTTCACCTGCTTCATTACAACATTCACCCTCTCAGCCAATCAGTACTCAAGAGATTCCTGAGGTTTCCAGGGAGACAAGAAAACAGACGTTCCTCATTGTCCTGTATTTCTGATCCCGTGCAAATGTGATTTTTTTCTTGTGAAAAACAGCAAGCCTTTATCTCATCCTTTTACTCAGATCCTCCTGTACCTTTTTACTCCTGTTTTCCTCTGGGAAAATACCAGGTAGGAAATGAAAATTTAATGTTTAGTTGGACAGCTTCCTCAGTAGGGAACTTCAAATAGATGTGGGATTAAGGGGAATGTACCCAATGACAACGTGGTCTTCTACTGTGGTCTTGGATCTGAAATTTCCCACTTTGTGACTTTGAACTGAGCAGTTACTCATGTCCTCACTAAAAGTACCTTCACATTCTTATTGATAGAATAGGCTGGCATTGTCTAAGGTTCCCTGAGGAATTGAGTCTTTAGGAGATGGGATAAGAGAAGGAGATCAGACAATTCCTGGGACTGGTTTGGTTGAAACAGATAAAGATTGTTGAGTGTAAATAGATAACTGATGGGTCATAAATTATTTGAGAGATGGTGCTCCTGATAAGTGAATACATAGCATCTTTTCCATCTGCATTTTTAGTTACTTTACCTAGGATGATTTTGCTGGTCCCATCCATTTGCCTGAAACTATATGATGTCGTTTTCTTAGCTGAATAATACTCCATAATGGAAATATTCCACATTTTTTTCCAAAGATATCATCAGGCATGTTCTTCAGTATTTAGACTAAAGTTGGGCCTTTAATCATGGTATTGAATGATTAAATTTCAGGATAACTAGGTTTTTTAGCCTAGAAGTCCCTCCATAATATTCCACTTACTGGTGGTTTGATTTGCAATGTTCCCTTGAAGCCCATCTATTTAATCTGGATTCCCCAGTGAGTAAATGTCTGGGAAGGATTAGGAGTTAAGGCATTGTTAGGTAATATAATTACTTTTGTTTCCCTAATTTCTTTTTCAGCCGTTTTGTCTTTTGTATACAAGAGGAATACTGATTTTTTTTTTTTTTGTGTGTGTGTATGTGTGTATGTTAACTCTGTATCCAGCCACTATGTTGAAGTTGCTTATCAACTGTAGGAATTCCCTGGTAGAAATTTTGAGGTCACTCAGGTATGCTATCATATCATCTGTAAATAGTGACAGTTTGACTTCTTCCTTTCTGATTGCTATCCCCTTGAACTTGTTCAGTTGACTTATTGCTCTAGCAAAGACTTTCAGAACAATGAAGAGATATGGAAAGAGTGGGCAGCTTTGCCTTTTCTCTGATTTCAGTGGGATTGTGAATCAGTTTCTCTTCATTTAGTTTGATGTTTGCTATAGGCTTGCTGTATATTGCCTTAACTATATTCAGATATGTGCCTTGTATCTTTGATCTCACCAATGCTTTAAACATGAATAGATGTTGGATTTTGTCAAGTGCTTTTTCAGCATCTAAGGAGATTATCATGTTTTTTTTTTTTTCTTTTAGTTTGTTAATGTGATGGATCACATTGATGGATTTCCACATTGATGGACCTGTGCATATCTGGAATGAAGACTACTTGGTCAGAATTGATGATATCTTTGATGTGTTCTCATATTCAGTCAATGGTATAAAGTACCGTGGTATGACCCTAAACAAGCAATTCAAAGACTTGTATGAAAAAGAAATTCAAGTCTATGAAGAAAGAATTGGAAGAAGATCTCAGAAGATGAAAAATCTCCCATGCTCATGTCTTAGCGGTAATAACATAGTAAAAATGGCCATCTTACCAAAAGGAATCTTCAGATTCAATGCAATTCCCATCAAAATAAAACAAAATTCTTTACAGAACTTGAAAGAAAAATTCTCAACTTCATATCGAAAAACAAGAAACCTAGAATTTCTAAAACAATCCTCCACAACAAAAAATCTTCTGGAGGAATCTCCATTTCTTATTTCAAGCTATGCTCTAGAGCAACAATATTAAAAGCTGCATGGTACTGACATAGAAACATAATGGTGGATCAATGGAAATGAACAGAAGACCCAGAAATAAACCCAGACACTATGGACACCTGATTTTGACAAAGATGGCAAAAATATACAATGGAAAAAAGATATCATCTTCAATAAATGGCTACACATAGAAAATTGCAAATAGATCCATACTTTCCACCCTGCAGAAAACTAAAATCCAAGTGGATCAAAGACCTCAACCTAAAACCAGACACACTGAATCAGTTAGAAGAAAAAGTGGGAAAGAGCCTTGAACGAATTGTCGTAAGAGACAAATTACTGAACATAACACCAACAGCATAGGCTCTAAGATCAACAATCAGTAAATGGGACAACATGAAACTGAAAATCTTCTGAAAAGCAAAGAACAATGTCATCAAAACAAAACGAATGCCTACAGATTGGGAAAGAATCTTCACCAACCCTCTTTGTGACCAAAGACTATTATCCAGTATATATAAACAACTAAAGAAGTTTAAAAGAACAAATCAAACATTCCAATTTAAAAAAAAGGGGGGGAAACAAAGCTAAACAGAGAAATCACAATAGAGCAATAACAAATGGCAAAGAAACACTTAAAGAAATGCTCAAAGTCATTCGCCATCAGGGAAATACAAATAAAAATTACCCTGAGATTTCACCTTACATCCATCAAAATGGCCAAGATCAAAACCTCAAGTGAGAACACATGCCTGAGAGGTTGTGGACAAAGAGGAACTATCCTCCACTGCTGGTGGGAATATAAACTTTTACAAACACTCTGGAAATAAATCTTGCACTTTCTCAGCCATCTAGGAATAGCACTTGCTGTTGACTCAGCTATACCACTCTTAGTCATATATCCAAAAGAGGCTCAAATACAAAATAAGGACATTTACACAACCATGCTTCTGGCAGCCTTATTTGTAATAGTCAGAACGTGGAAACAACAGAGATGCCCCCAACTGAAGAATAGATACAGAAATTGTGTTACATCTACACAGTGGAATATTACTCAGAAACAAAAAGAAATCAGAAAATTTGCAGATAAATTGTGGGAATTGTAAAAGATCATCTTGAGTGGGCTATTCCAGAATCAAAAAGACATACACGGTATATTCTTACTCATATAGACATGTAATATAGGATGAACTTACTAAACTTTGTACATCTAAAGAAACTAATCAAAAGGGAGAACTCTGGCTAAAATGCTCAATCCCCATCCTAGAAGGCAAAGAGGATGGACATCAGAAGAAGGAGAAAACAGGGAAGAAGTTAGGAGCCTGCCAGTGAGGGCCTCTGAAAGGCTCTGACCAGCAGACTATTTAAGCAGATGGTGAGACTTATGGCCAACTGTTTGGCAGAGTGCATGGAATCTCATGAAAGAAATGAAAAATAGTAAGATCTGGAGAAGAGGAGCTCCACAAGGAGAGCAACAAAACCAAAAATCTGAGCAAAGGGGTTTTTCCTGAGACCCATACTCCAATCATGTACCACCCCCATGGAGATAACTTAGAACCCCTGCACAGATGTAGCACATAGCAGTTCAGCGTCCAAATGGGTTCCACAGCAATCAGAATAGGAACTGCCTCTGACATATACAGATTAGCCTGCTCTTTGTTTCACCTTGCCCTGATGGAGGAGCAGCCTTCTCAGGCCTCAGAGGAAGACAATGTAGCCACTTCTGATGAGATATAATAAAATAATATTAGAAGTAAAGTGAGGTAATTCTCCACTATTAGTGGACTTGTAGAGGGGCATGCATGAAGAAGGTGGCAGGAAGGTGGGATAAGGAGGGAAGAAATGAGAGGCTAATGGAGAAGTACAAAGTAAATAAAGTGTATTTAATAAAATTTAAATAAAAATATTAAAATATATGATCATTTTTATGTGTTTGGAGATTGATATTCCTATAAAAATGATCAAACAGAAGGGAGTTTCTGTCTCTCAGTCTATGTCAATTTATATTTTTGTTCCTGTTGGTCTTATTCTCAATATTTCTGAATCCATTTCTCTTTTGCTCCCTTGCTTTCTCTGTCTCCCTCTCTCTGCTTGCCACTTGTGGTTCAACATGAAAATCTCTCAGTTCTGCTGACATACTACAACAAGTTGACTGCTTGATGACATGACATTAGGGATGGTCTCTATGAAAATATAAGCAAGGTTCCAATTAAAGTTGTTTTGTTCAAAGAGTAGCCTTGGTCAGGGAGCATTTTCCCAGTAAGTAATTCCCTGACTGAGGACATAACTGTGCATTTAACTAATAATGATGGAATTTGTAAAAATAATGTGACTTTATTAATGACACTTAAAAGAAATGTGTGACATTTTCCTTAACCAAGAGTCTTGGACACAGGAACTGTTATCTCCCAGTTGTGTGCTTTCAGCTTCACATATTGAGGCATGCTGGGCTACTCATCCTTTCTCTCAAGCAGGCTGTCCACTTGTCCCTTTTAGTAGCTGGCTCCTGAAACTCTTTTGCCTGTTGCAGGACATCATTCTCCCTCTCAGCCAACCAGCACCTGAGAGAATCTTGAGGTTTCCATGGAGATGAATAAACAAACTTTCCTCAGTATTCAGTATCTCTGATCCTGTGCACACATGACTTTTCTTTTGAAATCCAACAAGGCTTTATGGCATCCCTTTGTTCAGATCACACAACTTTGCTCCTGTTTACGTCTGTGACAATGTTAGGTAGGAAATACAACTTAAATGTTTATTTCATTGGAGAGCTTTTAAAGCAGGAAAGCTTCAAAGTGATGTGGGATTTAAGGGGAATGTTCCTAATGACAAGATGGTCTTTCACCATGGTCTTGGATCTGTAATTTCCTTGGTTTTGACATTGAAATCAGCAGTTACTCACCTACTCAATAAACATGCAATCACATTCTTATTCATACAAAAGGGTGGCAGTTTCTAAGGTTCCCTGGGGTAGAGTCTTTAAGAATGAGAAAAAGAGAAGAAAACCAGACAAATCCTGGGACTGGTTTGGCTGAAACAGAATGATTTCTCTATGTGAAAGGAGAACTGAGGGACAATAAACTATTTGACAACTCTTGTTGTTCCACATAAGTTTTGATAACCCTCTATTACCAGGTTTGCCCTGGCTGACCTGGCTGGATTGTCAGGTGTGTCCTCATTGTGGGTAAGTGAGGAACCCTCCTGATCTTGTGGTTTATATTTAAAACTGGAAATTCAGGACAGAAAAATGGGTCTGTGTTATATGCCTGGGACAGAAGAAGAGCTGTGTGTTCCTCCAGACAAACCCTATAAATATAGTTTTAGTGCCAGGACTGCTTATTCAGAGGTGCCACCTGAGCTCATTGGGTTTGACATAGTTGGGTAACCACTAGGGCTTTGAAAGGATTCTTGACTACATAATGAGTTCCTTGAAAGGATGCCTTACAAAATCAACATCTGCCCTCCTTTACCGGAATCTTCTATCCATGATAAATCATTGTAAAAGTTGTCAACATATAATTTTTTATGGATTATGTGGGAATTTCATATTACATATATTACACCCCCTTTCCATTGCTCCCAGGTTCAAATTCTTATGTGTCACACGTTTTTTTTCTTTAAAATATATTGATTCAAGTAAGTGTTGTTTCTGTACTCTTTGAAACATGATCAGAGTCTCAGTGTCAAGTTCCTTAAAGAAAACTAGGTTCATCCTTGCCACATATTGGCACCACCCTAAGAAGCCATCAGTCCTGAAGAGCTCTATACTTCATCACCTTGTTCACAGATTTTCTTATGTATTTATATATTATGAATTGTTCACTTTTTATCCTCATTATTGCCACCTCCCTCTTCTCCTTCCAGTCAGACTCTCTCTCCTTCTTCTACCCCTATGCCCTTTTTTTCTAGTTCCCTGATAGGGAATGTCATCCTCACCCTTATATCTGACCATAGCTTATCAGGTCTCCCTAAGGCTGGGTGCATCATCTTCCTCTGAGGCCTAATTCTTAGGGCATTACTCTCCTTGTGTCCTCAAATATCTTTACTTATGACATTCTTCTTTCCTCCACTCCTGCAGGCTTACCAGAGAACTGAGAGAAGGTAGAATTTCATAGGGAAATTTGATTTAGAGATGAGTGTTTTGGGTCTTCCTCTACATAATATTGTAGGTCTCTGTGTGCAAACCCATTTATTGCAGAGGAAGTATCTTTGTGGATGTAACAACATGGCACTTATCTATCATTTGAGGGCATAGAGCAACATATTCTAGTAACAACAGCAGGGTTGCTTCACAATTTTCATAGGATGCCATGGCCTAATAACTCAAATAACTGCCACCCAATCACCCTAGTGGAAGACTGGTTTGGTCACAATGGATAGTTTATAGGAATTTAATCTCCCACTGTTAGGAGAGTTTTAATAAGTGAATACATGCCATATTTGTCTTTCCGCATTTTAGTTATTTCACCCAAGATGATTTTTCCTGGTTCCATCCATTTGTCTGAATATATCTTTTTGTCATTTTCTTAGCTGAATAATACTCCATTATGGAAATATTCCACATTTTCCCTGAAGGAGATTGTTAGTCCTGTTCTTTAGGCTTTGTAAGTTGCTGGGTCCTTAATAATTGTATTGAATTATAAACTTTCAGGATAACAATGTTCTTTTAGCCTAGACTTCCCTCCATCTTCTTCTATCTCCTGGTGATTTGAATTGCAATGTCCCTTCAAAGCCTGTCTATTTACCTGTGAGGTCCACATTGAGGAAATGTCTAGTTAGTTATAGGAGGCATAGACTTGTTCCAAAATATAATTATTTTTCCCTAATTACTTTCTCATCCCTTTGATCTTTTGTATATAGGAGGGTTGTTGATATTTTGAGTTAATTTTGTATCCAGCCACTTTGCTAAAGGTTTTTATTGGCTGTAGTAATTTTTTTGTTGGTAAATTTTTTGGGGTCACTCAGGTCATATCATCTGTAAACAGTGATACTTTGATTTCTTCCTTTTGGATTCATATTCCTTTGATCTCCTTCAATTTTCTTACTGTTCCAGCAAGGACTTCCAGACCTATGTTGAAAAGATATGAAGAGATTGGGCAGCCTTGCCTTGTCCCCAATTTCAGTGGGATAACATTCAGTTTTTCTTCTTTTAGTTTTATATTGGATATAGGGTTGCTGTATATTGCCTGTACTATATTTATATATCTGCCTTGTACCCTGATCTCTCCAATACTTTAAACATGAATGGTTGTTGGATTTTGTCAAATGCTTTTTCAGCATCTAAGGAGATTAACATGTGTTTTTTTAAATTTTTTTTAATGGTAGATCACATTAATGGATTTCAATATATTGAGCCACCAGGGCACACCTGGGATAAAGCCTATTTGGTCATAGAGGATGGTATTTTTTATGTGTTCTTGTATTCAATCAAAGACATAAAATAAGTTGGTATGACCCTAACTAAGCAAGTCAAAGCCTTGTATGAAAAAAATTTCAAGTCTCTGAAGAAAGAATTGGAAGAACTCAAAAGTTGGAAAGATATCCCATGCTCATGGTTTAGCAAGAATAACATAGTAAAAATGGCTATGTTACCTAAAGTAGTCTACAGACTCAATGCAATTTCCATCAAATAAAACAAAATTCATTATAGATCTTGAAAGAAAAATTCTCAACTTCATATAAAAAAATAAGAAACCTATAATTGTTAAAACAAACCTCCCCAATAAAAAATCTTCTGGAGGTATCTCCATTCCTGAGCTCAAGGTGTTTTATAGAGCAACAGTAATAAAAAATGTGCGGTACTGGCATAGAAACAGAATGCTTATCAATGGAACTGCATTGAAGACCCAGAAAAAAAAAAAACCCACACACTTATGGACACCCGACTTTTAGCAAAGATGCCAAAACCATACAATGGAAAAAAGATAGCATCTTCCCCAAAGGGTACTGGTCTAACTGGATGTGTACATGTAGAAAAAAATGTGAATATATTCATACTATCACCCTGCACAAAACTGAAATCCACTTGGATCTAAGACCTCAAAATAAAACTATACACATTAAAACAGTTAGAACAAAAAAAAATAAAATAAAATAAAAAAGATGGGAAGAGCCTTGAATTCATTGGCACAGGAGCAAACTTCTTGAACAGAACACCAACAGCATAGGCTCAACAAATAAATGGGATCTCATGAAACTGAAAATCTTCTGTGAAGCAAAGGAAACAGTCTTCAAAACAAAACGAATGCCTACAGATTGGAAAAGAATCTTCATCAAGCCTCTATGTGACAGAGGGCTAATATTCAGTATATATAAAGAACTAAAGAAGCTGGAGAACAATAAACCAAGTAATTCAATTAAAAAATGAGGAAAAGACCTAAACAGAGAATTCTCAAAAAAGGAATATTGAATGTCAGAGAAATACTTAAATGCTCAATGTCATTAGCAGTCAGGGAAATGCAAATAAAAATTACCCAGAGATTTCACCATATACCCATCAGAATGGCCAAGATCAAAAACTCAAGTGACAACACATGCTGGAGAGATTGTGGAAAAAGGGGAACTCACCTCCACAGCTGGTTGGAATATAAACTTTTAAAACACACTTTGGAAATCAATCTGGTGGTTTCTCAGATAACTAGGAATAACGTTTCTTCAAGTTTCAGTTATCCACCTCGGCATATATCCAAAAGAGGCTCAAGTACACAACAAAGATATTTGCTCAACTATGTTTATAGCAGATTTATTTATAATAGCCAGAAACTGTAAACAACCCAGAGGCCCCTAACCCAAGTGAAAAATGGATACAGATGTTGTGTACATCTACACAATTACTCAGCAATGAAAAATTAGGAAATTAGCAAATTTGCACGTAAATGGTGTTAACAGGAAAGGATCATCCCGAGTTAGCTATTTCAGAAGCAAAAAGACACACATGGTATATAGGCACTAACAGAAATATAATATAAATAAATCTACTAAAATATGTAAAACTAAAGAACCTGATCAAAAGGGAAGTCTCCAGCTAAAATGCTCAATCATCATAATGGAAGGCAATGAGGATGGACAGCAGAAGAAGGAGAAAACAGGGAACAAGTTAGGAGCCTGACACAAACGGCTTCTGAAAGACTGTGCCCTGCAGACTATCAAAGCAGATGCTGAGATTTATGGCCAACTCTTGGGCAAAGTGCATGGAATCTAATGAATGAAGTAGGGAATAGATCTGGAGAGAACACGAGCTCCACAAAAAGAGCAAAAAGACCAATAAAATCTGAGCACAGGGGTTTTTCCTGAGACTCATATTCCAACCAAGTGCCATGCATGGAAATAACCTAGAACTCCTGCACAAATGTAGCCCATTTGACTTTTTTGTCCAAGTGGGTTCTATAGTAATCGGAACAGGGACTACCTCTGACAGGAACTGATTGGTCTGCTCTTTGATCACCTCATCCTGATGGGAGAGCATCCTTAACAGGCCACAGAGGAAAAAAAATGCAGCCACTCCCGATGAGATCTGATAGAATTGTAAGTATCAGAAGGAAGAAGAAGAAGTCTTGGGGAGAAGCATGGAGGAAAAGGGGGAGGAAAAGGTGGGGTTGAGAGGGGGGGAGTTATTGGGGAATACAAAGTGAATAAAGTGTAATTAATAACAAATTAAAATTAAAATATTGAAAAAATATAATTCCTATTGGAATTATAATATAGGAGGGTGTGCTTTGAGGTTGATGCGAATGAAAGTGACCAGAAAGGTTGGAGTCTCTGTCTCTCGGTCACTGTCACTTTATATTTTAATTTCTGTACATCCAGGACTCTCTATTTTTTAATCTGTCTCTCTAGCTCTTTCTCTCTATGTCTCTCTCTGTCCCCCTCTCTCTGACTGCCACTTGTGGTTCAGTATGAAAAGCTCTCTGTTCTGCTGAAGGACTGCAACAAGATGACTGCTTGCTGATGTGACATCATGGATGGTCTCTGTAAAAATATAGGCAAGGTCAAAATTAAATGCTTTTTGTTCAAAGATTTGCCTTGGAAAGGAATATTTTCACAGTAAGTACTTCACTGACTGAGGATATATCTATTCATTTAATAAATAATGGAATCTGTGATAATGTAAAAATCACATGTCAAGGACAAGTAACTTTATTAATGACCACTTGAAAGAAATATATGATACTTTTCCTGAACTAAGAGTCTTGGACACAGGAACTCTCATTTCTGGGTTGTGTGGTTTCAGCTCCCAAGGTCGAGGCATGTACAGATGATCAGCCTTTCTCTTAAGCAGGCTGTCCACTTGGCCCTTTTAATAACTTGCTCCTGAAATTCTTACTGGCTTCAACCTGTTGTATGACATCATTCTGCCTCTTAGCTACTCAGGCTTAAGAGAATCTTCAGGTTTCCCTGGATATAAGTAAATAAACTTTCCTCAGGGTCTAGTATCTCTGATCCTGTGCACACATGACTTTTTCTTGTGAAACCCAACAAGGCTTTATCTCATCCCTTTATCCAGATCCTGCATTTTTACTCCTGTTTACTTCTGTGACAATGTCAGGTAAGAAATGAAACTTTAATGTTTATTTAATTGGACACCTTCTTAAGTAGGTAAACTTCAAAGTGATATGGGATTAAGGGGAATGTATTGAATGACAAGATGGTATGTGTCTGTGTTCTTGGATTTAAAATTTTCTAGGTGTGACTTTGAACTAAGCAGTTACTTGGGTACTCAGAAAAATGTACCTTCACATTTTTATTGATATAATATCCTGGCAGGGTTTAGGTTTCCCTGGGCTATTGAGTCTTTAAGATCAGAGAAAAGAGAAGGAAAGCTGAAAATTCCTGGTATTGGTTTGGGTGAAAGTCAGAAAGATTGGTGAGTGTAAAAGAACTGTGGGTCAATAAACTATTTTACAGCTGGAGATGTTCCACACTTGTGTTGCCAGCCCTCTGTGAGTAGGGTCGCCTTGGCTGACCGTTTTGGTCCTTCTGGACAGAGAAATTGGTCAGTGTTAAATGCCTAGGACACAAGAGCAGCTGTATTTTCTTCTGTGGTCTTCCATACAAAACCTCTAAATGTAGTGTCAGTGCCAGGACTGCTTGTTCAGAGGTGCCACCTGAACTCATGGGGTCTGAGAAAGCTGGGTAACCACTACTTCATGGCCAGGATTCCCTGCTACATATGAGTACCGGTATAGCCTACCTTATGAAGTCAAAGTATGCCCTCATTTAGCAGAAAATTTTCTTCATGTTAAAGTCATTTTAAAGTTTTCAACATATCATTTTAATTGATTATTTGGGAATGTTATATAATATACATTATACTCCTTTTCCTTTGCTCCCAGATTAAAATAACTACCCATGTGTCACACTATTCTTTTTCTTTAAAATACATTAATTTTAGTATGTGTTGTTCATATACTCATTGGAACATGATCAGAGTCTCAGTGCCAAGTCCCTTAAAGAAAACTAAGTTCATCCTTGTCGCACCCTGGCACCACCACCAAGAAAGAGCCATTAGTCCTGAAGAGCTCTATACTTCATTGCCTTGACAACAGTTTTCTTATTTATTTATTTATTTATTTATTTATTTATTATAATTTGTTTACACTCCCTCTTCTCCTTCCAGTCCCACCCACCCTCCTTCTTCTATCCCTATGCTCGCTTTCTAATTTCCTGATAGGGAAGGTCCTTCTCCACCTTCAATGTTAGCGTAGTTTATTAGATATCAACAGCACTAGCTGTTGTCTCTGTATGGAATCACATTTGATGTAGAAGGAAGCATCTTTTTGGATGTAAGAACATGACACTGATCTATCATTTGAGGGCACATGGCAACGTATTTTAAATAACAAGTCTGGGTTGCCTGAAAATTTCAGTCATATGCCCTGGCCCAACAACTCAAATAACTGCCACCCAATCCCCCTAGTGGAAGACTGGTTTGGTCACAATGGATGGCCTATTGGTACTTTATCACCCACTGTTAGGAGACCATCTAATAAGATATCTAGTACATTCCATAATTTTCTTTCTCTATTTTAGTTACTGCACCCAGCATGATTTTTTCTGGTTCCATCTATTTGTCTGAAAATATCATGACATCAATTTTTTAGATGAATAATACTCTGTTATGGAAATATTCCACTTTTTTCCTCAAAGGAGATTGTCAGTCCTCTTCTTTAGTACTTGGAAGTTGCTGGGACATTAATAATTGTATTGAATGACAAAATATCAGGATAACTATATTCATTTAGCCTAGAATTCCCTCCATTTTCTTCTACTTCCTGGTGATTTGAATTGCACTATTCTCTTGAAGCTCATCTATTAACATATGGAGTCTCCACTATGAAAATAAGTGGAAGTGTTAGGAGTTATGGCCTTATTTGATAATATCATTCCAATCGGAGTTACATTGTAGGATGGTGTGCTTTGAATCTAATCTGCCAATGAATATGACCTGCCAGAATTGAGTCTCTGTCTCTCGTTTTGTATTACTTTACATCTTTGTTTATGTTGGTCTTGGTCTATCTATTTCTAAATCTGTCTCTCTAGACCTTTCTATCTCTGTCTCTCTAGTCTCCCTTTCCCTACCTGCCACTTGTGGATTACTATGAAAAGCTCTCATTTCTGTTGAAGGACTATCAAGATGACTGCTTGCTGACATTACATTCTGGACGGTCTCTGTAAAAATATAAACATGGAGTCAATTAAAAGCTTTTTGTGCATAGAGTTGCCTTGGTCAGGGAGCATTTTCACAGTAGGTAACTCACTTACTGAGGACATATCTATGTATTTAACAAATAATAATGGAATCTGTGATATAGTGAAACTCATATGTTAAAGACACATGACTTTATTAATGACCACTTGAAAAAAAATATGTGATACTTTTCCTGAACTAAGAGTCTTAGACTTAGGAAGTATTCTCTCTGGGTTGTGTGCTTTCAGCTGCACAGGTTGAAGCATGTAAGGCTGCTCAAACAGGCTGTCCACTTGGTCCTTTTAATAACTGAATCCTGAAACTCTTACTGGATTTTACCTGTTGCATGACATAATTCTCTCTCTCAGCCAATCAACACCTGAGAGATCCTTGAGGTTTCCATGGAGATGGGTTAACAAACTTTTCTTAGTTTCAAGTATCTCTAATCCTGTGCACACATGACTTTTTCTTGTGAAACCCAACAAGCCTTTATCTCATCATTTTAAACACATCCCACACCTTTACTCCTGTTTACCTCTGTGGCAATGTCAGGTAGGAAAAGAAACTTCAATGTTCATTTAACTTGACAGTTTCCTAAGTAGGGAAGCTTAAATGTGATGTAGGATTAAGATGAATGTAGCAAATGCCAAGGTGGTCTCTCACCACCTTGGTTCTGAAATTTGGTTCTGAAATTTCCTAGGTTGTGACTTTGAACTGAGCAGTTACTGGCATTCTTAATAAATGTACCTTCACATTCTTATTGATATAAATAGGTTGGCAGGGTCTAGGGTTCCCTGGGGTATTGAGTCTTTAAGAGCAGGGAAAAGAGAAGGAAACCATACAATTCCTGGAATTTCATTTTGCCTGAAAAAAAGAAAGCTCTTTGATGTAAAAGGAGAACTGAGGGGCAATAAAGTATTTGATAGCTGGTGCTTTACCACAGTAGGGTTACCAACCCTCTATGAGCTGGGTTGCCTTGGCCAACCTGGCTATATTGGCTTGGCAGATGAGTCATGCTCAGTGTTCAATTGGAATTCTCTTGGGCCTTCAGGACAGATAAATGGGTCCATATTATATTAGTACACAGGAGCAATGGTGTTTTTTGCTGTGTTCCTCCAGACAAACTCTCTAAACATAGTCTTAGTGTCAGGACTGCTTGTTCAGAAGTGCCACCTGACTTCAGGGGTCTGAGGTAGCTGGTAACCACTAATTCATGGGTATAATTCTCTGCTACATATTGAGTTCCTGGTAAGCATATGTTACAGTTCAAACACTGCCCTCCTTTAGTGGAAGTTATTCTCCATGAAAAAGTCATCGTAAAAGTTGTCAACATATTATTTTTATTGATTATGTGGGAATTTCATAAAGTATACATTACACTCTTTTCCATTGCACCCAGGTTCAAATTTCTACCCATGTGTCACACTATTTTTTCATTAAACTCCTTTCATTGAAATCTATGTTGTCCATATACTCATTGAAACATGATCAGGTTATCTGTGCCAAGTCCCTTAATTAAGACTGAGATAATCTCTGCTGCAAGCTGGTACCAGGCCCAAGAAAAATCCATCAGTCCTGAAGAGCTCTATAATACATCAGCATAGTGATGTCATACCACAATCATGCTGTAATACCATTTTTATGTCATAATAGCATGGAGATGTCATAATATCACTGTGAAGTCATAATACCATTGTGATGTCATCATAGCATTAATATGTCTTGATATAATTTTAAATTCAAACCGATGTGAAGTAATAATAGCATTGTAATGTCATAATTCCATTGTGATGTCATAACAGAATCATGTATTAAGAGCATTGTGATGTCGTCATAATATTGTGATGTTCTCATAGTTTTGTGTTGTCATAATTGCATAGTGAATTCATAACATTGAACTGTTGTAATAGAATTGAGTATTTATCATAATATTGTAATGTCACTATAGCACTGTAATTTGATAATAGAATTGTGAAGTCAGAACACCACTGTGATACATAATAGCATAATGACATCATCATAGCATTGAGATGTTCTAATATTATTATATTGTCATAATGTTGTGAAGTCATAATAGCATTTTAAAATCATAATTCCCTTGTGATGTCATACCGCAATCATGTCATCATAGTATAGAGATATCATCATAACATTTTGATGTCATATTAGCATTGTGAAGTCATAGCTCCATTGTGATATGTAATAGCCTTGTGATGTCATAATACCATTGTGATGTCATAATACCATTGTGATGAAATAATTGCATTGTGATGTCTTCATAGTATTGAGATGTCATAATATCATTGTTATATCATTATAGCATATTGATCACAGAAAACATTGTGTTGTCTCAATAGCATTGTGATGTCATAATAGCCTATTTTGACTGTAATGTCATATTACCATTGTGATGTCATCATAACTGTGATCTCATGAATGAATTTTGAGGTCATGCTGAATTTTGGTGTCACGATGTCATTCTGATGTCATAATTGCATTGAAAAGTCATCATAACATTGAGATGTCATCATAACTGTGATATAATTTTATTGTAATTACATAATAGCCTTGTGATGACATAATACTTTTGTGAAGTCATACCACCATTCTGTAGTCATAATAGCATTGTATATTCTTAATAACATTGAGATGTAATACCATTGCCATGTTATAATAGCATTATAGGTCATAATAGAATTATGATATCATTATAGTACTGTGATGTCATCATAGAATTGTGATTTCCTAATAACATTGTGAAGTCATACCACTGTGATATCAAAACTCCATTTTGATGTAAAAATTCCATTGTGATATCATAGCACAATCATGTATTAGTAGTGTTTTGATGTCATAATGAATTTGATGTCATGATGTCATTGTGATGTCATGATGTCATCAAAGCATTGTGATGTACTATTATTGTAAAGTCATACAATTGTGAAATCATAATAGTATTGTAATGTCATAATGTGATGTCATTGGGACATTATGGTGTCACAATTACACTGTGATATCATACCATTGTGATGTTATAACAGAATTGTGATGTCATAATTGCATTTGATGTCATTCCATCATGATATCATAGTACATTTTTGAAGTCATAATAGCATCTTGAATTCATAATTCCATTTTGAGGTCATAAGAGAATTGTGATGTCAACATAGCATTGAGATGTAATAATAGCATTGAAATGTCAAAGTGTGTTGTGATCTCATACCTGAATCAGGTCATAATACTATTGTGAATTAATAATACTGTTGTGATATCATAATAGCCTTGTGATATCATAACACTATTTTGAGGTCATAATAGCATTGTGATGTCATAGTAACAGTATGATATCAAAATTCCATAATACCATAATTGTGTCATTGTGATGTCAGAATAGCATTGGAATATCATGATGAATTTTGATTTCTTCATGCCATTGTGATGTCATAACAGTATTGTGATGTCATCATACCATTGTGATATCCTAATACCATTGTGAAGTTATACCATTATAAAGCCATAATATCATTTTTATGTCAAAATTCTAATGTGATATCATAGCACAGCAGATCATAGTACCATTGTAATGTCATAATAGCATGGTGATGTCATAATATCATTGTGAAGTCATAATAGCATTGTGAAGTCATACATTGTTGTGGTAGCATAATAACATAGTGATTTCATCATAGCAGTGTGATGTCCTAATATCATTGTATAATCATACCTCTGTGAAGTCATAATAGCATTGTAATATAATTCCATTGTGACGTCATCAATGCTCATAAAACCATTATGATTTCATAACACCATTGTAAAGTCATATAATCTAACTGTGATGTCATAATGGCATTTATATGTCATACCATTGTGATATCATACCAGCTTTGTGATGTCATGATAGTACTGTAAAATAATACCTTTGGAATGTCATAATACCATTTTTGAGGTCATTATAGCATTGTGATATCATAATGGCTTTGTGAAGTCATAATAGCAATGTGATGTCATAATAATATTATAATATCCTAAATGCTTTGTTGTGTCATAGCATTGAAATGTCATAACACGATGATGTCACAATACATTTTTTAATTCATAATAGAATTTTTTATGCTATAATACAATTTTGAGGTCAAGATAGCACTGTGATGTCATCATAGCATTGAGATGTCCCAATATTTTTGTATAGTCATACAGTTGTGAAGTCATAACAGCATTGTAATTTTATAATTCCTTTGTAATGTCATGATACCACATCTCGTAATAGAATTGTGTTCTCATCATGACATTGTGAGGTCATAATAACATTGTGATGTCATAACTGCATAATGATGTCCTAATAGCTTAGTGATGTTATAATAGCACTGTAATGTCATAATGTCAAAATATCATTAAGATGTCAAAATTCCATTGTAATGTCATACCACAATCATGTTGTAAAAGCATTATGGTGTCATAATTCCATTGGGATGTCATGATGAATTATGATATCATGATGCCTTTGTGATGTCATGATGCCATTGTAACATCATCATAGCATTTGATGTCATTCCATTTTTTTGTCATACCAAAATCCTTTTGTAATCCATTATTGTCATAATATCATGATGATGTCATAATACCATTGTGAACTTCTAATATCATTGAAATGTCATATTACGTTGTATAGTCATAACAGCATTGTGATAGCATAATAGCATTTTGAGGTCATCATACCATTTATATGTCCTGATACAACTGTAAAGTCATACCGTTATGAAGACATAATAGGTTTATAAGATCATAATTCCATTGTGATGTCATAGCACAATTGTATCATAATAGCATTGTTATCTAGTCATAACATTGTGACGTCATAATAACATTGTGATTCCATAGTAGCATTGCGATGTCATAAAAGAATTGTCATGTCATAATAACCTTGTGAAATCATAACATTGTGATATCATTATATTGTGAAATCATAAAAACATTGCGATGTAAAAATATCTTTGTGATATCATAATAGCATTATGATTTCATATCACTGTGATATAATAGCATTTAGATATAATAGCATTGTGAAGAAATAATAGCATTTTGATGTAATACTAATATTGTGATGTCACAATACAATTATGATGTCATATCATTGTTGTCATAATAGAATTTAGTTGTCATACCATTGTCATGTCATAACATTGTGATATCATAATAGTAGTTAGATGTCAAACCATTGGGAGGTCATAATAGCATTGTGCTGTTATCATAGCATTGTGTTGTCAAAAACAACATTGTGATATCAGAATAGCATTGGGATGTCAAAATACCTTTTTGCTGTCATAATAGCATTGTGATGTCATATGATTGTGATGGCATAATAGCATTGTGATATCATAATAGCATTGTGAATTTCTAATAACATTGTCTTGTCATAACACCATTGTGATGTTATGTCATTTTAATATATAAATAGTATTCGGATGTCATAATAGCGTTGTCATGTCAAAATTCAATTGTGACTCTCTGTACCACAGCCCCAGCGAGAACTGCAGCTTCCACCACATATAATCTGTGTGTGATGATATCTTGTTTATCTTATGATCAGTGGAATGTTCTAATACAGTGGTTCTCCAACTTTAATGCTGTGACCCTTTAATAAAGTTTCTCTTGTAGTGACCCCAATAAAATAAAATAAAATCAGAGAAAAGAGAAGGAAATCAGACAATTCCTGAGACTTGTTTGGCTGAAAAAGAGAAGGATTTTCTATGTAAAATGAGAAGTGAGAAGCAATAAACTATTTAACATTTGGTGCTGTTCCACACTAGTATTGGCAACCCTCTATGATTAGGGTTTCCTTGTCTGACCTGCCTGGATCATCATCTGTGTCCTACTCTGTGGTCAGGAAGCAACCCTCCACTTCCTGGGGTTTTCATTTAAATATGTTCATGAAGATATCTGGGGCCATGTTAAATGCCTATGACACAAGAGCACTGTGTTTTCTGCTGTGGTCCTCCAGACAAACACTCTAAAATTAGTTGTAGTGCCAGGACTGCTAGTTCAGTGGTGTCATGTGAGCCCATGAGTTATGAGGTAGCTTGTTAAACACTACTTCATGCCTTGAGATTCTCTGCTATGTAATGAGTTTCTGGAAAGCATGCCTTACAAAGTCATACTCTGACCTCCTTTAACGGAATTTTTTCTCCATGTTAAAAGTCATTGTAAAATTTGTCTACATATGATTTTTACTGATTATGATGGAATTTCATATAATATGTATTCCTCTCCTTTTCCACTGCTCAAAGGTTCAAATTCCCACCCATGTGTCACACTATTTTTTTCCTTTAAAATACAACAATTGAAGTATGTGTTGTTCAGCTCCTTAATGGATTATGATCAGAGGCTCAGTGCCAAGTCCCTCTAAGAAAACTGAGTTCATCTTTACTGTACCATGGCACAACCCACAAGAAGAAGCCATAGTCCTTAAGGCCTCTATACTTCATCACCTTGAACACAGATTTTCTTATGTATTTACTTATTATGATTTGTTTACTTTGTATCCCCTCTGCTGACCACTCCCTCTTTTTCTTCTTCCAGTCCCACCCTCCCACTTCATCTATCATATGCCCTTTCTCTTGTTCCATGAGAGTGAGGGTTTTCTTCCTCCTTCTATCTGACCCTAGCTAATCAGGTCTCATCAATTCTGCCTGCATTATCTTCCTAAGTGGCCTGATTCTCAGGGCATTGTTCTCTTTGTGTCCTCAATTCCCTCTACTTATGACACTCTTGTTACCTCCTCTCCTGCAGGCTTCCCAGAGCTCTGAGGGCAGGGAGACTTTCATAGGTAAACCCCATTTATATCTGCGTGTTTTATGGTGTTTCTTTCTCTGTATAATGTCAGACTGTGGGTCTCTGTTTTAAATCGCATTTGATGCAGAAGGAAGCATTTCTGTGCATCCAAGAATATGGCACTGATTATCAGATGAGGTCAGAGAAAAACATTTTAATAACAAGACCCTGGGTTGCTTAAAATTTGCTTAGGATGCTCTGGCTCAACAACTCAATTAACTTCCACCTCAACTGGAATACTGTTTTAGGCACAAACTATGGAACTTTATCCCCCACTATTTGGAGATCTCGTAATAAGTGAATACTTACTATATTTGTCTTTCTGCGTTTTAGTTACTTCACCCAGAATAATTTTTCCTGGTTCCCTGCATTTGCCTGAAAATATCATAATGTCTTTTTCTTAGCTGAATAATCCTCTGTTTTCGACATATTCTACATTTTTGCAAATGAGATTGTCAGTCCTGTTCTTTGGAGCTAGGAAGTTCATGGGAATATAATCATTGTATTGAATGACAAAATTTCAAGATAAGAATGTTCTTTTACCCTAGAATTCCCTCCACCTTCTTCCAGTTTTTGGTCATTTTGAATTGAAATGTCCCCATGGAGCTTTCTCTTTACGTGTGGGGTCCCTAGTAAGGAAATGTCTGGGAAGAGTTAGGAGTTATGGCCATGTTAGGTAATAGAATCCTTACTGGAGTTTTGTTATAGGAGGGTTTGCTTGAGGATGATATGCCAATGATAGTGACCAGATATATTTGAGTCTCTGTCTCTAGGTCTCTCTCATTTTATATCTTAGTTTTTGTTGGTCCCAGTCTCTCTATTTCTGAATCTATCTCTCTAGCACTTTCTCTCTGTGTCTCCCTCTCTCTGCCTGCCTCTTGTGGTTCCATATTAAAAGCTCTCAGTTCTACTTAAGGAGTATTGCAAGATGACTGCTTGATGACCTGACTTCCTGGATGGTCTCTGTCAAAATATAATAATGGTCCCAATTAAATGCTTTTGTTCAAAGATTTGCCTTAGATGGGGAAGATTTTAACAGTAAGTAATTCACTGACTGAAGACATATCTGTACATTTAACAAATAATAATGGAATCTGTGATAATGTGAAAGTAACATGTCAATGACACTTGACTTTATTAATGATCACTTGAAAGAAATATGTGACACTTTCCTCAACTAAGAGTCTTAGATACAGGAATTATCATTTCTGGGTTGTGTGCCCTCAGCAGCCCAAGCTGAGGCATGTAGTTTTGCTCAGCCTTCCTGTCAAGCATGCTGTCCATTTGGCAATTTTAATAACTGGCTCCTGAAACTCTTAGTACCTTTTACCTGTTTCATGACATCATTCTCCCTCTCAGTCATTCAACACCTGAGATAATCTCAAGATTTCCAAGGAGATGAGTAAACAAACATTCCTCAGTGTCCACTATCTCTGTGCACACATGACTTTTCTTGTGAAACCCAACACGCCTTTATCTCATCCCATTATCCAGATCTCACACCTTTACTCCTGTTTACCTCTATGATAATGTCAGGTAGGAAATGAAAGTTTAATGTTTATTTAGTAGGACAGCTTCTTAATTAGGGAAGCTTGAAAGTGATGTCGGATTAAGGGGAACATACCAAATGACAAGATAGTCTCCTACTGTGGTCTTGGATCTGAAATTTCCTAGGTTTTGATTTTCAAGTGAGAAGTTACTCACATATTCATTAAATGTACATTCACATTCTTATTGATATAATAGGCTTGCAGTGTCTAGGGTTCTCTGGGTTATTGAGTCTATATAAAAAGGAAAAAAAAAAAAAAAGAAGGAAACCAGATAATTCCCGGAAATGTTTTAGCTGAAACAGAGAAAGTCTTGTGAGTGAAAAAGAGAACTGAGTAGCAATAAACTATTTGAGAACTGGTTCTGTTCCACATTAGTTTTGGCAACCCTCTATGAGCAGGGTTGCTTTGGCTGAGTTGGCTGCAACTATAGGTGTGTCCTAGTCAGTGGCCATTGAGTATCAAATTCTAGTCCTGTGGTTTAAATTTCAAATTGGGCATTCAGGACAGAGAAATGGGACGTTTTTATATGCCTAGTACTTAAGTGCTGCTATGTTTCCTGCTGTGGTCTTCCAGTTGAAACCTCTAAATGTAGTGTTAGTGCCAGGATGGCTAATTCAGAGGTGCTACCTAAGCCCATGGTGTATGAGTTAGCTGTGTAACCACTAGTTCAAGGCTAGGATTCTCTGCAACCTAATGAGTTTGTGGAAAGCATGCCTTATAAAGTCAAACTCTGTGTTCATTTAGTGGAATCTTTTCTCATCGTAAAAGTTGTCAACATATTATTTTTATTGCTTATGTGTACATTTCATATAATATATATATTACACTCCTTTTCCATTGCTCCCATGTTCAAATTCCTACCCACGTGTCAAACTAAATTTTTCTTTAATATGCATCAATTCAAGTATGTGTTATTCATATACTCATTGCTACATGATCTTAGTCTCAGGCCAAGTCCCTTAAAGAAAACTGAGTTCATCCTTGCCACACCCTGGCACCACCACCAAGAAGTAGCCATTACACCTTGATCACAGTTTTTATGTATTCATTTATTATGATTTGTTCACTTTGAATCTCCTCTGCTGCCCCCTCCCCTTCTTCTTCCAGTCCCAACCAGCTTCCTTCTTCTTCTCCATGCTCTTTTTCTAGTTCTTTGATAAGGGAGGTCATCCTTGTCTTTTTATCATACCCTAGCTTATAAAGATTCAGCAAGCATCGCTGCATCATCACCTCTGCAGCCTGATACTCAGGGCATTGTTGTCCTCCTGTACTATTCTCTCTACTTATGACACATCCTCCCTCCTCTCCTCTCCTCTCCTCTCCTTTCCTAGAGCTCTGAGGGAAGGGAAATTTCATAGGGAAATCCCATTTAGAGTGGGGTGATTTAAGGTCTCACTCTCTATAATATCAGACTCTGCGTCTCTATGCAATTCCATTTTTTGCAAAAGGAAGCATTTTTTTTCTGACGCAAGAACATGACCCTGAACAATCAATTGACGACAGATAGCAGCACATTTTAATAACAGTGTCCTGTGTTTAAAATTTCCATAGGATGCCCTGCCCCACAAGTCAAGAAACTGGTACCCAATCTGCCCAGTGGAAGACTGGCTTTCTTAAAATAGATGTCCTATTTGATCTTTATCTCCCACTATTAGGAGACCTCCTAATAGGTGAATATATGCCATATTTCTCTTTCTGAATTTTAGTTACTTCGCCAACGATGATATTTCTTTGTTCCATCCATTTGCCTGAAATATCTTGATGTCATTTTCTTAGCTGAATAATACTCCATCATTTAAATATTCCACATTTTCCACAAAGGAGATTGTCAGTCCTATTCTTTAGTCCTTGGTAGATGCTAGGATTTTAATCATTGTATTGAATGACAAACTATCAGGATAATTATGTTCTTTTAGCCTAGAATTCCCTCTCTCTTCTTCCACTTCCTGGTGATTTGAATTGCACTGTCCCCTTGAAGCTTATCTATTTAGTTGTTTAGTCTCCAGTGAGGAAATGTCTGGAAGGTGTTAAGAGTTATGGCCTTGTTACATAATATAATTCCTAATAGAGTTATATCATAGGAGCGAGTGCTTTGAGGTGAATATGCCAAAGAAAGTGACCATACAGAATAGAGTCTCTGTCACTTTACATCTTTGTTTCTGTTAGTCTCATTCAATATATTTCTGAATCTGTTTCTCCAGCTCTTTGTATCTCTGTCTACATCTCTAGTTTCCTGACTAAGCCTAGCTTATTAAGTCTCATCAAGGCTGGCTGCATCATCTTGTTCTGCAGCCTGATTCTCAGGGCATTGTTCTCCTGGTGTCCTCAATTCCCTCTACTTTTGACACTCTTCCTGCCTCCTCTCCTCCAGGCTTAGCAGAGAACTGAGGGGAGGTAGAATTTCATAGAAAAATCCTGTTCAGTGCTGGGTGTTTTAAGGTCTCTCTCTGCATGATATCATACTGTAGGTCTCTGTATGCAATCCCAGTTGATAAAGAAGGAAGCATTCCTGTGGATACAAGGACATGACATTGATCTATCAGTTGAGGGCATAGAGCAACATATAAAGCAACAGCCTGCTTTATTTTTTTAATTTTTTTTGGATGCCCTGGACCAAAAATTCAATTAAGTGCCACCCAATCCCCCTAGTGGAAGACTGGTTTGGTCACAATACATTGCTTATTGGAATTTTATTGCCCACTATTAGGAGACATCCTAATAAGTGAATACATACCATATTTGTCTTTTTGCATTTTATTTACTTCACCAACGATGATTTTTCCTGGTTCAATAAATTTGCCTGAGTATCTTAAGGTCATTTTCTTAGCTAAATAATACTCTGTCATGGAAATATACCACATTTTTCCCAAAGGAGTTTGTCAGTCCTGTTCTGTAGAACTTGGAAGTTTCTGGGACGTTAATCATTGTATTAAATAACAAACTATCAGGATAACTATGTTCTTTTAGCCTATAATCCCCTCCATCTTCTACTTCCTGTTGATTTGAATTGCAATGTTCCCTTGAAGGTCATCTATTTACATGTTGAATCCCCAGTGAGGATAAGTCTGGGAAGTGTCAGGAAGTTTGACCTTATTAGATAATATTAATCCTACTGGAGTTATATTATGGGAGGAAGTGCTTTGAGGTTGATATACCAATGAAAATGTCCAGACAGAATGGAGTCTCTGTCTCTTCATCTCTGTTGGTTTATATCTTTGTTTCTGTTAGTCTCATTCTCTCTATTTCTGAATCGGTCTCTCTAGCTATCCCTCTGTCTCTTTCAGTCTCCCTCACTCTGCCTGCCACTTGTGGTTAATATGAAAAGCTGTCAGTTTTGGTGAAGGACTATAACAAGATTACTGCCTGCTGATGTGTCATCGTGGATGGTCACTCTTCTTTAGTCTTTGGAAGTTGTTGGGCCTTTAATTCATTGTATTGAATGACAAACTTTCAGGATAACTATGTTCTTTTAGCCTAGAAATACCTGTCTTCTTCCACTTACTGGTTTTTTGAATTGCAATGTCCCCTTGAAGCCCATCTATTTACATGTGTACTCCCCAGTGAGGAAATTTCTGTGAAGTGTCAGGAGTTAAGGCATTGTTAGATAATATAATTTCTTTTGATTCCCTAATTTCTTTCTCAGCCCTATTGTATTCACAATCTAGAGTAGTGATTCTCAACCTTCCTAATGCTGTGATCCATCAAAAGATTTCCTTACATTATGGTGACCATGATTCAAAATAAAACATCATGTGTGTTTCTTTAAAACTGTAGTTTTGCTAGTGTTATGAATCATAATGTAAATATCTGATTTGCAGGATATGCGATAGGTAAACTCTGTGAAAGCCTTACATGTCCCCACCCAAAACAAAAGGAGTAAAAGGTTCACAGAAGTAGAACCATTGTTCTATGGGAACATGTGAGGATTAATCATGTGATGATACAAGGGAATGTAAATTAGTCATTTCTATTTCAGTCTTGCTTGAAATTTGAAAGAAGTGGCAAGCAGCAAGTGATCTTTCTAGTATGCACTTTATATTGTTCTTTTGGGAACCAATTCATTTTCCTATTTTCTCTTGGTCATCACAATTATACACAAAACCAAAAGATGTCAGCATAATTATGTTAGTTGTCCCCAGAATGAAGTGAGATTCTATCTTCCAGGCAAGTTATAATTCATTGCAAAAAGAGGAAGACCAAGACTTTGAAGCAAGTGGACCAGTTGTCTAAATAGAATATACCAGTGGTCTACACAAAGTGCTTGGAAAGATGCATTTGGCAGAAACTAGGACTGTTTCCCCATGTGTCTTTCTGCCATTTTTGCAGATACAGTAATCCTAAATATTCACCATCACGAAGGCAATGACAGGTATATTTCCACTTTTCACAGATCCAGATAAAATGACTCAAGTAATCTTCAATCTGAGAAGATATGGTTATTCCAATTTTTCTTTGAAATTTAGTTACTTAAAATTTGTAGTACATATTCAAAACAAGGTCACAGATCAACCTGTAATGCTAGAAAACAATTTAAAGTACTTTGTTGTGGAGCCTTGGTTTGTGGATACAAGGTAAACAAACTTTCAGGATAACTTTTAGCCTAGAATTTCCTCCATCTTCTTCTACTTCCTGGTGATTTGAATTGCTATGTCTTTCTAAGCCCATATATTTACATGTGGAGTTCCAAGTGAGGAGATGTCTGGTTAGATTTAGGAGGTATGGCCTTCTTTGATAATATAATTCCTTTGTTTACCTAATTTCTTTCTCATCCCTTTATCTTTTGTGTACAGGAGGGCTAATGACTTATTTTTTAGTTAATTTTATATCCAGCCACTTTGCTGAAGGTGCTTATCAGCTGTAGGAGTTACCTGGTAGAAGTTTTACAGTCATTCGGGTATACTATCATATCATCTGCAAATAATGATATTTTGAATTCTTCCTTTCGGAAGCTATCCCATTGATCCCCTTCAATTGTCTTATTACTCTAGCAAGGACTTCAATAACTATGTTGAAGAGATATGGAGAGAGTGGGCAGCCTTGATTTTTCCCTGATTTCAGTGGGATTGCTTTAACTTTCTCTCCATTGAGTTTGATGTTGGCTATAGGCTTGCTGTATACCGACTTTACTATGTTTAGATATGTGCCTTGTATCGCTGATCTCTCCAATACTTTAAACACGAATGAATGTTGCATTTTGTCAAATGTTTTTTGACAAAGGCAAATATCTAAACATAGTAAAGCCAATATACAGCGGGCCTATAGCCAACATCAAACTAAACCAAGAGCAACTTAAAGCAATTCAACTGAAATCAAGGCCCATGACTCTTAACCTTACCAAGATATTTCCCCCTGTTGACTATATATGTAAATAGATGAGCTTCAAGGGGACAATGGAATTCAAATCACTGGGAAGTGGAAGAAGATTCAGAGACTTCTAGGCTAAAAGAAAATAGTTATCCTGATATTTTATCATTCAACACAATGATTAAAAACCAGCCAAGTTCCAGGTTCTCAAGAACAGGACTGGCAATCTCCTTTGGGGAAAATGTGGAGTATTTCCATAACAGAGTATTATTCATCCAAGAAAATGATATTATGATATTTTCAGGCAAATGGATGGAACCAGGAGAAATCATCCTGGGTGAAGTAACTAAAATGAAGAAAGACAAATATGGTATGTATTTACTTATTAGGCTGTTTCTTAATTGTGGGAGATAAAGTTCCAATAGGCCATGTATTATGACCAAATCAGTCTTACAGAAGTGAAATTGGTTTACAGTTAATTGAGTTGTTGAGCCAGCTAATCTTAGGGAAACTTTAAAGCAACACAGATTTTGGTTGCTCTCTGCCCTAAACTGATAGATCAGTGAAATGTTCTTGGATCTACAGAGTTGCTTCCTTCTGCATCAAATGGAATTACATACAGAGACTCACAGTCTGATAAAATGCAGAGAGAGACCTTAAAACACCAAGCTCTAAATGGGATTTCCCTATGAAATTCTTCCTCCCCTCAGATATCTGTGAAGCCTGTAGGAGGAGTCTCATAAGTAGAGAAAATTGAGGACACAAGAACAACACCCTGAGAATTAGGCTACAGAGGAAGATGTTACAGCCAGGCTTGATGAGTCTTGATAAGCTATAGTCAGATAGAAGGAGAAGGAGGACCTCTCCTTTCAGGAAAGTACAGAAAAGTCATAGGGGTAGAAGTAGGAGGCTGGGAGGGACTGGAAGAAGAGGAGAGAGGGGGCAGCAGAGTGAACATATCATAATAAATACATAAGAAAAACTGTGTTCAAGGTGATAAAGTATAGAACTCTTAGGATTGATAGCTTCTTGGGTGTGGTGCCAGGGTGTGGCAAGAATGAACTCAGTTTTATTTAAGGGACCTGGCAGTAATACTCTTATCATGTTACAATGAGTATATGCACAAAATATACTTCAACTGATTTATTATAAAGAAAAAATAATTTTAATTGTGAAACATGGGTAGGAATTTGAGCCTGGGAGCATTGAAAAAGGAGTGTAATGTGTATTATATGAAATTCCCACATAATCAATGAAAATAATCTGTTGAAAACTTCTACAATGAATTTTAATATGGAGAAAAGAATCTGGTAAAGGAAGGCAAAGTTTGGCTTTGTAAGGATGTAGCAGAGAATTCTAGTCATGAACTAGTGATTACCCAGTACCTCAGACACCAAAAGCTCAGGAGACACCTCTGAAAAAGCCATTTTTGTATTTACCCTACATTTAGACACTTTGGACCATAAAAGGAAACACAGCTTCTCCTGTATCATAGGCATATAATAGACACATTTCTCTGTCCTGAAGCTGCAGTTTTAACTCTAAAATCCAGGACTTTGAGGATTCTTCACTGACCATTGAGGAGGACACAGCTGCCAATCCAGCCAGGTCAGCCAATAAAAACCTGCTCATATGGCAGCATTAGTGTGGAATATTAATAGCTGTAAATAGTTTATTTCCCCTTAGTTCTCCATTTAAATTCACAGATCTTTCTCTGTTTCAGCCAAACCTTTCCAAGGAATTTTCTGGCTTCCTTCTCTTTTCCCTACTCTTAAAGACTCAATACCGCTAGGAATGCTAGGTGCAGCCTGCCTATTATATCAGTAAGAATATGAATGTACATTTAGTGAGTATGTGAGTAACTGCTCATTTCAATGTCACAATCTAGGAAATTTCAGATGTAAGACAAGAGTAGGAGATCACCTTGTCATTTGGTACATTCCCCTTAATCCCACATCACTTTGAAGCTTACCTACCTAGGAAACTGTCCCATTAAATAATCTTTAAAATTTCATTTCTTACCTTACATTGTCACAGAGGTAAAGAGGAGTAAAGGTCTTTGGTGTGGATAAAGGGATGAAATAAAGACTTGTTGGGTTTCACAAGAAAAAGGCACATATGAACAGAATCAGAGATACTGGACACTGAGGAAAGTTTGTCTCCAAGGAATCCTCAAGAATCTCGCAGGTATTGATTGACTGAGATTGAGAATGATGTCATGAAACTAGTGAAGGCCAGTAAGAGTTTTAGGATCCAGTTATTAAAGGTCCAACTGGCCTCAATCTGGGAATCTAAAAACACAGAGATTACAGTTTTTTTTTACACTTTATTCACTTTGTATCCTCCCCTCCCAATCCCACCCTCCCTCCTTTTCATGAATGCCCTTCCCCAAGTCCACTGATAGGGGAGGTCCTCCTCTCCTTCCTTCTGATCTTAGTCTATAAGATCACATCAGGAGTGGTTGAATTTTCATCTTCTGTGGCCTGGTAAGACTGCTCTCCCCTCAGGGGGTGGTGATCAAAGAGCTGGACAATCAGATTGTGTCAGAGACATTCCCTCTTCCCATTACTATATAACCCACTTAGACACTAAACTGCCATGGATTACATCTGTGCAGGGGTTCTAGGTTATCTCCTTGCCTGGTACTTGGTTGGAGTATGAGTCTCTGGGAAGACCCCTGTGTTCAAATTTCTGGTTCTGTTGCTCTCCTTGTGGGCTTCCTGTCCTCTCAAGATCTTACTATTTCCCACTTCTTACATAAGATTCCATGCACTCTGCCCAACAGTTGCCCATACAGTCTGAGCATCTGCTTTGATAGTCTGCAGGGCAGAGTCTTTCAGAGGCCCTTTGTGGCAGATTCCTAGGTTGTTTCCTGCTTTCTTCTTCTTCTGATTTACATCCTCTTTGCCTTTCCGGATGGGGATTGAGCATTTTAGTCAGGGTCCTCTCTCTTGATTAGTTTCTTTAGATGTATAGACTTTAGTAGGTTTATCCTATAAGTCTATATGAGTGAGTATATACCTAGTGTGTCTTTCTGCTGCTGGGACAGCTCACTCAGGATGATTCTTATTTCAGGAAAATTGTCACATATTTCTTTAAAGTGGTCATTAATAAAGTCAATTATCCTTGACATGTGAGTTTCATGTTATCGTTATCACAGATTCCATTACTATTTGTTAAATGTACAGATATGTCCCCAGTCAGTGAATTGCTTACTGTGAAAATGCTCCCTGAAAAAGGGTATGCTTTGAACAAAAAAAAAACATTTCATTGGCAGCTTGCTTATATTTTAACAGAGACCATCTAGTATGTCACCTCAGCAAGCAGTCATCTTTTTGTAGTCATCAATCATTTCTGAGAATGTTTCACCTGATGCAGTCAGAGAGAGACAGAGAGACAGAGATAGAAAGAGCTACAGAGACAGATTCAGATGGAGAGTTAGAGAACAACTGAATCAATGATATAAATTGATGGAAATCAAAGGACAGATACTCCATTGGTCTGGTCACTTCATTGGCATAACAACCTCAAAGCACACCCTCCTATAATATAACTCCAATAGGAATATTATCATCTAACAAGGCCATTACTCTTAACTCTTCCCAGATCTTTGCTTACTGGATACTCAACATGTAAATTGAGGAGTTTCACATGGACTTTGCAATTCAAATAACCATGAAGTTGAAGAAGATGGAGATACTTCTAGGGTAAAAGAACATACTTATCCTAATACTTCTTCATTTAATATAATGATTAAAGTCCCAGCAACTTCCAAATTTTGAAGAACAGAACTGATATCTCCTGTGAGTTAAGTGTGCAATATTTCCATAATGGAGTATTATTCTGCTAAAAATATGACATTAAGATATTTCAGGCAAATGGATGGAACCAGGAAAAATCATCCTGGTTCATGTACCCAAAATAACAAAAGACAAATATGGTATGTATTCACTTATTAGGATGTTTCCTAATTGAAGGGGAACAGGTTCCAATAGGACATCTAATGTAACCAAACCAGTCTTTTACTAGGGGAACAAAATGACAGTGAATTGAGTTGTTGGGCCAGGTCATCCTATGGAAATTTTCAAGCACTTCAATCTGTTAATTAAATATATTGCTCTCTGCCCTCAACTGTTAGATCAGTGCCATGTCCTTCTATTCACAGAAGTGCTTCTTCATCAATGGGATTGCATACAGAGACCCACAGTCTGATATTATATACTGAGAGAACTTTAAACTCACAGCTCTAAATGGGATTTCCTTATGAAATACTCTCTCCCCTCAGAGCTCTCAGAGCTCAGGGAAGCCTGCAGGAGAGGAGGCAGAAAAAAGTGTCATAAATAGAGCAAATTGAGGACACAAGGAGAACAATGTCCTGAGAACCAGGCCGCAGAGGAAGATGATGTAGCCAGGCTTGACAAGAACTGATAAGCTAGGGTCAGATAGAAGGGAGAGGAGGACCAACACCTATCTGGGAATGAAAGAAAGGGCATAGGAGTAGAAAAAGAAGGCTGGGTGGGACTGGAAAGAGAAAAGTGAGGGGGAAGAATAGGGGATACAAAATAAACAAATTTTAATAAATGAATACATAAGAAAACCTGTGATAAAGGTGATGAAGTATAGACATCTTCAGGACGATGCTCTTCTTACAAGTGGTGCCAGGGTGTTTCATGAATGAACTCAGTTTTCTTTAAGGGACTTGGCACTGAGACTCTGATCATATTTTAATTAGTATATGAACAACACATACTTCAGTTGATGTATTTTAAAGAAAAAAAATTATGTGTGACACATGGGTAGGTAATTGAACCTGGAGCAATAGAAAAGTAATGTAATGTATATTATATAAAATATCCAAATCCAGATATGTCCTACTCAGAAGTCAGTGAGGAACCCTCCTGATCCTGGTGTTTATATTTAAAATTAGGCCTTCAGGACTGTGAAATATCTCGCAGCTGTGTTTCCTGCTGTGGTCCTCCAGACAAACCCTCTAAATGTAGTGTTAGTGGCAGGACTACTTACTCAGATGTGCCACTTGAGCTCATAGGGTCTATGGTAGCTTGGTAACCACTAGTTCATGGCTAGTATTCTTTGCTAAATAATGAATACCTGGAAAGCATGCCTTACAAAGTCTAACTCTGCTCCCTTTTATGAAAATAATTTTTCCATATTAAAAGTCATTGTAAAAGTTATCAACATATTATTTTTATTGCTTATGGAGGAATTTGATATAATATACATTACACTTTTTTCCATTGTTCCCAGGTTCATATTCCTACCCATGTAGCACTCTATTTTTTTTCTTTAAAATACATCAATTTTAGTAGGTGTTGTTTATCTAATCATTGGCATGAGGTTAGTCTCAGTGCCAAATATCCTAAAGAAAAAAAAAAAGAGTTCATCCTTGCCTCACCCTGTCTTCTTCCCCAAGAAGAAGACATCAGTCCTGAAGAGATCTATACTTCTTTATCACAGTGTTCTAGTGTACATATTTATTATGATTTGTTCACATTGTATCTCCCCTGATGTCCCCTCTCTCTTCTATTTTGAGTCCCACCAACCCTCCTTTTTCTACCCCTATGCACTTCCTTTACTTCCGTGATAAGGGAGGTCCTCTTCCCTGACCCTAGCTGGGTGCATCATCATCTTCTGCAGCCTGATTCTCAGGAAACTGTTTCCTTCTGTCCCCAATTTCTTCTACTTAGGATACTTTTCCTGACTCCTCTCCTGTAGGCTTCCCAGAGCTCTAGGGGAGGGAGAATTTGATAGGGAAATCCCATTTAGAGCTTGGTGTTTAAAGGTCTCTCTCTGCATAACATCAGACTGTGGGTCTATGTATGCAATCTCATGTGATGCAGAAGGAAACATTTCTGTGGATACAAGGACATGGCACTGATCAATCAGATGTGAGCAGAGAACAACATACATTAATAACAACAGCCTGAGTTGCATAAAAGTTTTTGTAGGATGCCCTGACCCAACAACTCAATTAACTACAACCTAATCCCCATAGTGGAAGACAGATTTATTCACAATAGAAGGCCTTTTAGAACTGTTTCTCACACTGTTAGAAGACCACCTAATAAGTGAATACATACTATATTCGTCTGTCTGTGGTTTAGGTACTTCACCCAGGATGATATTTCTAGTTCCAAACATTTGCCTGAAAATATCATGATGTCATGGAAAATACTAAATTATGGAAATATTCCATATTTTTTTCCTATAGGAGATTATCAGTCCTGTTATTTAGTCCTTGGAAGAAGTTGGGACTTTAATCATATGTATTGAATGACAAAGTTTCAGGATGACTGTGTTCTTTTAGCCTAGAAGTCCCTCCTTCTTCTTCCACTTCATGGTGATTTGAATTGAAAATCCCCTTGAAGCTCATCTATTTACTTGTTTACTCCCCAGTGAAAAAAATGTCTGGAAAGGATTAGGTATATGACCTTGTTAGATAATATAGTTCCTTTTGTTCCTTTAATTTCTTTTTAAGGCCATTTGTCTTTTGTATACAGGAGGGCAACTGATTTTTTTTGAGTAAATTTGTATCCAGCCACTATGCTAAAGGTGTTTATCAGCTGTAAGAGTTTCCTGATAGAGTTTGGGGGGTGACTGAGGTATACAATCATATCATCTGCAAATAATGATACTTTGATTTCTTCATTTACAATTTCTAACTTTTTGATCTTCTTCAATTTGCTCTACCAAGGACTTCCAGAACTATGTTGAAGAGATATGGAGAGAGTGGGCAGCCTTGCTTTGTCTCTGATTTCAGTAGGATTGCCTTAAGTTTCTATCAGTTTAGATTGATGTTGGCTATAGGCTTTCTGTATATTGCCTTTACTATGTTTATATATCTGCCTTTTATCCTTGATCTCTCCAATACTTTAAACATGAATGGAAGTTGGATTTTGTCAAATGCTTTTTCAGCATCTAAGGAGATTATCATGTGTGTTTTTATTTATTTTCTTTCAATTTGTTATATGGTGGATCACATGATAGATTTGCCTATATTGAACCACCCCTGAATCCCTGGGATGAAGCTTATTTGAATATAGTTAATCATATCTTTGATGTGTTTTGTATTCGGTTAAAGACATGAACTACCTTGGTATGACCCTAACCAAACAATTCAAAGGCTTGTATAAAAAAAAAATTCAAGTCTCTGAAGAAAGAATTAGAAGATATCAGAAGAAGGAAAGAACACCCATGCTCATGGGTTGGCAGGATTAACATAGTAAAAATGGCAGTCTTACCAAAAGCAGTTTATGATTCAATGCAATTCCCATCAAAAAACAAACAGAATTCTTTACTGACATTGAAAGAAAACTTCCGAGGAGGCAGAGCCAAGATGGCGACTAGCACACACAGTTTCTGAGCAGTGGGATACCTGATCTTCTGAGTTGGAGAATGGAAGGACCCCCCAACCCAGGAAAACCACAGCGAGGCTTTCTGAACACCAGAGAACATCGCAGGAGGTGAAAACTTTGGCCTCCGGTCACCCGGAGACTTGCTTGGGGAAGGAGAGAAACGATCCTTTGTTCTTGCTGCACTCCCTTCCCCCAGACCTCCTTCCTCCTCGGAAAAACAGCGGCACAGCTGACTCATCTTTCTCAGCACAGACCTAACTGCCTGGGGTATACAGCCTCTGAGATGGAGCCCCAAGCACTTTAGCGGCAGACAAAAGCCAGCAGTACGTGCCCCGGAGTCCCAGATTCGCGCAGCGGCTGCACCATCCTCCCAGGGCGCGAATCTGCTAGACACCATACTAGGTCCGCAGGATCGCCATCACTGACGGTACGGCCCGCCCAATCCCACAGTGACAGAGAATACGCTATTTACTCACAGAAACCAGGCAGAAACGTCATACAACCTGGACACACCAGACGCTGGGCCTCCCAAGCTTGGAGAGCACAAGGAACAGATCCCAGGACTTCCCAGAAAGCTTTGGGACTAGCAACCCAGTCTCCAGTTACAGCGGGACGTGGCAGTGGAGCAGCACTGAACTGGCGGGGCACAACAGCCCTCCAGTTTAAGACTAACCAGGGCCAAACCAGAGAACAGAGAGCCTGGTTACCCCATCCCTGCTGAAGTGACCACCCTGAAATCTCCAGCTGCAGCAAGACCTCAGAACCTGGCAGTGACAGCAGCACAGAACTGGCGGAACACATCAAAGAAGCAGGGCCAAACCAGAGAGCAGAGAGCCCCGGATACCACGATCTCGGCCAAGAGACCTGCCTGTACAGCTAGTCCTCAGCACACTCTGAGAGTGCTCAGCTTCCTGAAGAACTCTCCAGACACCAGAGAGAGACAGCACCAGTCTGATCTGCAGAATCCAAAAACAAACAGGGAAGGTTTCAGATAAGCCAATGGCCAGGGTTAGGCAAAAGAACACGTCCAACATAAATCAGGACATCATGACTTCACCAGCAAACCCCAAAATCGATGGATACACCAATTCAGCAGAAGCACAGGAAAATGATTTTAAAGCCATGCTTGCCCAATTATTTGAGGCTCATAAGGAGGAAATGAACAAGTCTTTCAAAGAGATGGGCAGTCAATTGGAGGCAAAGAAAGAAGAAATAGACAATATCCTTAAAGAAACACAGGCAAACATAGCCAAACAAATAGATACACAAGTAGAGGAAAAATTAGTGGCATATAAGAAGGAAATGAAAAAAGAAATAGAGGCCATCTTAGAGAGACAGGAATCCAAATTCAAACACATGAAAGAAATGGTGCAAGGCATGAAAACAGAATTAGAATCAATAAAGAAAACACAAAATGAGAAAACCCTTGAGCTGGAGAACTTGGAGAAAAGATCAGGAACCACAAAAGTAAGCATCACCAACAGAATACAAGAGATGGAAGAGAGAATCTCTGGAGCTGAAGACACACTTGCAGAAATGGATACTTCTCTCAAAGAAAAAGTAAAATCAGAAAAGTTCCAATCACAAAATATCCAAGAAATCAAGGATGGTATGAAAAGACAAAATCTAAGAATAATAGGAATTCACGAAAAAGAAGACTCTAGACTCCAAGGTCCAGAAAATATTTTCAAGAAAATCATAGAAGAAAATTTTCCCAACTTAAAGAAAGAGATGTCCATAAATATACAAGAGGCCTATAGAACTCCAAATAGACTAGACAAGAAAAGAAACACATCACGTCACATCATAGTCAAAACACTAAATCTACAGAACAAAGAAAAGATATTAAAAGCAGCAAGGGAAAAAGGCCAAGTAACATATGAAGGTAGACCTATCAGAATCACGCCGGACTTCTCATCAGAAACTATGAAAGCCAGAAGGGCCTGGGAAAGTATCATGGAGACTCTAAGAGATCACAAATGTCAACCCAGACTACTATACCCTGCAAAGCTTTCAATCAACATAGATGGAGAAAACAAAATATTCCATGACAAAACTAAATTTATACAATATCTACACAGCAAACCATCCCTACAGAAGATACTCCAATCCAATGAAAACAAATTCACCCAAGAAAACAGGGAATACAGATAATGTCCCAACAAAAATGAAAAGAAAACAAGCAATGAAACAGGGTTAGATCATCGACTCCATTACAAAAGGAACTAACATGCATTGGTCACTATTATCTATCAATATCAATGGACTCAACTCACCAATAAAAAGACACAGGCTAACAGAATGGTTAAGGAAACAGGATCCAACATTCTGTTGCATCCAAGAAACACACCTATGCAACAAAGACAAACACTACCTCAGAGTAAAGGGCTGGAAAACTGTTTTTCAAGCAAACGGTTCCAGAAAACAAGCTGGAGTAGCCATCCTAATATCTAATAAAATAGACTTTCAACCCAAGTTAATCAAAGAAGATAAGGAGGGCCACTATATTCTCATCAAAGGAAAAATCCACCAAGAGGACATCACAATCTTGAATATCTATGCCCCAAATACAAGAGCACCGACATTCGTAAATGAAACATTATTAAATCTTAAATCATACATTGATCCTAATACCTTAATAGTGGGAGACTTCAACACTCCACTCTCACCAAGGGACAGATCAACTAGACAGACACCAAATAGGGAAATAAAAGCACTCACAGAATCCCTAAATCAAATGGACCTAATAGACGTCTACAGATCATTTCACCCAAACTCAAAACAGTACACCTTTTCAGCACCGCATGGAACCTTTTCCAAAATAGACCATATAGTGGGCCACAAAGCAAGCCTCAACAGATACAAAAGGATTGAAATAATCCCTTGTATACTATCTGACCACCATGGAATAAAGCTCGACCTCAACAACAACAGAAACACCAAATGCCGACACGCACATGGAAACTGAACAACTTACTACTCAATGACAGCTGGGTTAAGGAAGATATAAAGAAAGAAATTAAAGACTTCCTAGAATTCAATGAAAAGGAAGGCACAACATACCCAAATTTATGGGACACATTGAAAGCAGTGCTCAGAGGAAAATTTATAGCACTAAGTGCCTGCAAGAAGAAATTTGTAACATCACATACAAACAACTTAATGGCCCAACTGAAAACCCTAGAAAAAAAAGAAGCAGATACACCCAAGAGGAGCAGACGGCTGGAAATAATCAAACTAAGGTCTGAAATCAATCAACTAGAAACAAATAAAACTATCCAAAGAATCAATGAAACAAAAAGCTGGTTCTTTGAGAAAATCAACAAGATAGACAAACCCTTAGCCAAACTAACTAAAAAGCAGAGAGAAACTATCCAGATCAGCAAAATCAGAAATGAAAATGGGGACATAACCACAGACATTGAGGAAATCGAAACAATTATTAGGTCATACTACAAAAGCCTATATGCCACAAAATTTGAGAATCTAAATGAAATGGATAATTTTCTTGAAAGATTCCATCTACCAAAACTAAGTCAAGATCAGGTAGAAAGACTGAATAGCCCTATATCTCCCAAAGAAATCGAAGCAGTTATTAACAGTCTCCCCTCCAAAAAAAGCCCTGGACCAGATGGCTTCAGCGCAGAATTCTACAAGACCTTCAAAGAAGTGCTAACTCCAATTCTCCTCAAGCTATTCCACAAAATAGAAACAGAAGGAACACTACCAAACTCATTCTATGAAGCCACAATCACCTTAATACCTAAACCACACAAAGACCCAACAAAAAAAGAAAACTTAAGGCCTATCTCTCTTATGAACATTGACGCAAAAATACTCAATAAAATACTTGCAAACCGAATCCAAGAACACATCAAAGATATCATCCACCATGACCAAGTAGGCTTCATCCCAGGCATGCAAGGGTGGTTCAACATACGGAAATCCATCAATGTAATCCACTACATAAACAAACTGAAGGAGAAAAACCACATGATCATCTCCTTAGACGCCGAAAAAGCATTTGACAAAGTCCAACACCCATTCATGTTTAAAGTCTTGGAGAGATCAGGGATACAAGGCACATACCTAAACATAGTAAAGGCAATATATAGCAAGCCTATAGCTAACATCAAACTCAATGGAGAGAAACTTAAATCAATCCCACTGAAATCAGGGACAAGACAAGGCTGTCCATTGTCCCCATATCTCTTCAACATAGTACTTGAAGTCCTAGCCAGAGCAATAAGACAACTAAAGGAGATCAAGGGGATACAAATCGGAAAGGAAGAGGTCAAAGTGTCACTATTTACAGATGATATGATAGTATACATGAGCGACCCCAAAAATTCAACCAGAGAACTCCTTCAGCTGATAAACACCTTCAGCAAAGTGGCAGGATACAAAATCAACTCAAAAAAATCAGAAGCCCTCCTATATACCAAAGACAAAAAGGCTGAGAAAGAAATTAGGGAAACAACACCCTTCACAATAGCCACTAATAACATAAAGTACCTTGGTGTGACTCTAACCAAGCAAGTGAAAGACCTGTTTGAGAAAAACTTCAAGCCTCTGAAGAAAGAAATCGAAGAAGATATCAGAAGATGGAAAGATCTCCCGTGCTCATGGATTGGTAGGATTAACATTGTGAAAATGGCCATACTGCCAAAAGCAATCTACAGATTCAATGCAATTCCCATCAAAATACCAACTCAATTCTTTACAGACCTTGAAAAAAGGATTCTCAGCTTCATATGGAGAAACAAAAAACCCAGAATCTCCAAAACGATCCTGTACAACAACAGATCATCTGGAGGTATCTCCATTCCTGATCTCAAGCTGTACTACAGGGCAACAGTAATAAAAACTGCATGGTATTGGCATAGAAACAGAAAGGAGGATCAATGGAACCGCATAGAAGACCCAGAAATAAATCAACACACCTATGAATACTCGATATTCGACAAAGAAGCCAATTCCATTCAATGGAAAAAAGACAGCATCTTCAACAAATGGTGCTGGACCAACTGGATGTCTACATGCAGAAAAATGAAAATAGATCCATATTTATCACCCTGCACAAACTAAAGTCAAAGTGGATCAAGGACCTCAATATAAAACCAGATACCCTAAATCAATTGGAAAAAAAAGTGGGGAACAGCCTAGAACTCATTGGCACAGGAGACAACTTCCTGAACAGAACACCAACAGCACAGGCTCTAAGAGCAACAATCAATAAATGAGACCTCATGAAACTGAAAAGTTTCTGTAAAGCAAAGGATACCGTCATCAAAACAAAACGACTGCCTACAGATTGGGAAAGAATCTTCACTAACCCTTTATCTGACAGAGGACTAATATCCAGTATATACAAAGAACTAAAGAAGCTGAAAAGCAGCAATCCAAGTAATCCAATTAAAAAATGGGGAACAGAGCTAAACAGAGAATTCTCGACAGAGGAATATCAAATGGCAGAAAAACACTTAAAGAAATGTTCATCCTCATTAGCCATCAGGGAAATGCAAATCAAAACGACCCTGAGATATCACCTTACACCTTACACATCAGAATGGCCAAGATGAAAAACTCAAGCGATAACACATGCTGGAGAGGTTGTGGAGAAAGGGGAACCCTCCTCCATTGCTGGTGGGAATGTAAACTGGTACAACCACTCTGGAAAGCTATCTGGCACTTTCTAAGACAAATAGGAATAGTGCTTCCTCCAGACCCAGCTATACCACTGCTAGGTATATACCCAAAGTTTGTTCAAGTACACAAAAAGGACACTTGCTCAACCATGTTTATAGCAGCTCTATTTGTAATAGCCAGAACCTGGAAACAACCCAGATGTCCATCAACGGTGGAATGGGTACAGAAATTGTGGTATTTTTATACAATGGAATACTACTCAGCAATCAAAAAGGAGGAAATCATGAAATTTGCAGGCAAATGGTAGGATCTAGAAAAGATCATTCTGAGTGAAATATCCCAGAAGGAGAAAGACAAACATGGGATATACTCACTTATATAGACCTATAAGATATGATAAACATAATGAAATCTATACACCTAAAAAAGATAATCAATTGAGCGGACATGGGGTAAGATGATCAATCTTCATTTAGAAAGACAGATGGGATGAGCATTGAACGTAAGACAGGAGTCTTCTGAGCGCCTCTGAAAGACTCTAACTAGCAGTGTTTTCAAAGCAAAGACTCATGACCAAACCTTTGGCAGAGTACAGGGAATCATAAGAAAGAAGGGGAGTTAGTCTGATGGGGAAAGGATAGGAGATCCACAAGGACCAAATATATCTGGGCACAGGGTCTTTTTTGAGACTGACATTCAACCAAGGACCATGTATGGATATAACCTAGAACCTCCACTCAGATGAATCCTGTGGTAGCTCAGTAATCAATTGATTTCCCAAAGTGAGGGGAACAGGGACTATTTCTAACAGGAACTCAATGACTGGCTCTTTGGTCTCCCCACCCCCGAAGGGAGGAGCAGTCCTGTTAGGCCACAGAGGAGGGCTTTGCAGCCAGTCCTGAAGATACCTGATAAAACAGGATCAGATGAATGGGGAGGAGGTCCCCCCTATCAGTGGACTTGGAAAGGGGCACGGTGGAGATGAGGGAGGGAGGGAGGGACTGGGAGGGAATGAGGGATCGGGACATGGCTGGGATACAGAGTTAATAAAATGTAACTGATAAAAAAAATAAAAAATAAAAAAGAAAGAAAACTTCCCAGCTTTATATGGTAAAAGAAAAAAATCCAGAATTGTTGAAATAAACTTTACAATCAAAGGTCTTCTGGATGTTTCTCCATCCCTGATCTCAAGCTGTACTATAGAGCAACAGTCATGAAAACTCCATGGTACTAGCATAGAAACATAATGGTGAATCAATGGACCCAAATAGAAGACCAAGTCCCTTATAGAAAACTGAGTTCATCCTTGCCACACACTGACACCACCCACAAGAAGCCATCAGTCCTGAAAATCTGTAGACTTCACCAACTTGATTACAGTTTGCCTTATGTGTTTATTCATTACAATTTTTTCACTTTTTATCCCCCTGGTGCCCCCACCCTCTCCTCTGTCAAGTCTCAACCAGCCTCCTTCTTCTACCCCTATGCCCTTTCTCTAGTTTCCTGATTGGGGAGGTGTCCTCCTGCTTCTATCTGACCCTTCTTTATCAGGTCTCATCAAGTTGGGCTGCATCATCTTCCTCTGCCTCCTTATTCTCAAAATATTGTTCTCCTTTTGTCTTCAATTCTCTCTAGTTATGACAGACTTCTCTCTTGCAGCCTTCCCAGAGCTCTTAGGGGAGGGAGAATTTCATAGGGATATCCTATTTCGAGATGGGTGTTTTAAGGTTTCTTCCTGCATAAAATCGGTCTGTAGGTCTCTGTTTGCAATCTCAACTGATGCATAAGGAAGCATATCTTTAGATCAAGAACAATGTACTAATCTATCAGTTGAGGAAAGAGAGCAACATATTTTTAATAACAACAGCCTGGGTTGCTTGAAAATTCTTGTAGCATGCCCTGGCCCAACACTTAACTGCCACATAATCCCTCTAGTGCAACATTGGTTTGGTCACAATTGATAGCCTATTGGAAATTTATCCCCCACAATTAGGAGTCCTCCTAGTAAGTGAATCCATACCAAATTTGTCTTTCTGCATTTTATTTACTTCACCCAGGATGATTTTTTCCTGGTTCCTTCATTTGGCTAAAAATATAATGATGTCATTTTCTTACCTGAATAATACTCCATTATGGAAATATTCCACATTTTCCCCAAAGGAGATGGTCAGTTCTGTTATTTATTCCTTGGAAGTTTCTGGAAATTTAATCATTTTATTGAATGACACACTATCAGGTTAACTATGTTCTTTTAGCCCAAAAGTCCCCCCATTTTCTTCTACTTCCTTGTGATTTTAATTGCAATGTTCCCTTGAATCTAATCTATTTACAGGTTTATTCCCCAGGGAGGAAATGTCTGGGAAGGGTCAGGAGCTTTGGTCTTGTTAGATAATGTAATTCTTGTTGAAGTTATAGTATAGAAGGGTTTGCTTTGAGGATGATATGCCAATGATTGTGGCCATACAGAATGGGTCTCTCTCTCTCGGTCTCTGTCATTTTATAACTTTTTTTCTCTTGGTCTTGGTCTCCCTATTTCTTAATCTTTCTCTCTAGCCCTTAATCTCTCGGTCTCTCTCAGCCTTCCTCTCTCTGCTTGCCACAAATGGTTCAGTATGAGAAAGTATCACTTCTGCTGAAGGACTACAGCTGAAGCAGATAACTGCTTGCTGTTGTGACATCCTGGATGGTATCTGTAAAAATATAAGCAAGGTCCCAATTAAACACTCTTTGTTCAAAGAATTGGCTTGGTCAGCAAGCATTTTCCCAGTAAGTAATTCACTGACTGAGGACATATCTGTGCATTTATGAAATAGTAGCCTATTTGAACTTTTTCCCCAACTATAAGGAATCATCCTAAAAAATGAATACATACCATATTTGTACTTCTACATTTATTTACTTCACCCAGGATGATTTTCCCTTGTTCCATCCATTTGCTTGAAAATACCATGATGTCATTTTCTTAGCTGAAAACTGTTTTGTTCTCAAAATATTACACATTTTTTTCCCAAAGGAGTTTGTCAGACCTGTTCTTTAGATTTTGGAAGTTTCTGAGACTGTAGTCATTGTATTGAATGACAATCAAGCTGGATAAGTATGATCTTTTAGTCTAGAAGTCCCTCCATCTTCTTTCACTCCCTGGTGATTTGAATTCCAATATCCAGTTGAAGCTCTCTATTTCTGAATATGTACTCTAACACTTTCTCTGTCTGTCTCAGTCTCCCTCTTTTAGCCTGCCGCTTGTGGTTCAGTATGAAAAGTTCTCAGTTCTGCTGAAGGACTACAAAAAGATGACTGCTTGTCAACACAGCATCCTGGATGTCTATAAAAATATAAGCAAGTTTTTAAAAAAAATGTTTATTAATTACACTTTAATCACTTTGTATCTCTCCTTTAGTTCCCCCCACCTTCCATCCCAATCCCTCCCTTTTCTTCTCCCCTAACAGTGAACTTTGGGAGTTCACTGCCCCTCCCAAAGTTCACTGATAGGGGAGGTCTTCTTTTCCTTCCTTCTGATCATGGTCAAGTAGGTCTCATCAGTAGTGGCTACATTGTCTTCTTCTGTGGCCTAGTAATGCTGCTTTTCCCTCAGGGGGAGATAATTAAAAAGCAGGCGAATCAGTTCATGTCAGAGACAGTCCCTGTTCCTATTACAATGGACCCACTTGCCATTGCTACATCTTTGTAGGGGTCTTAGGTTATCTCCAAAATAGTCCTTGGTTGGAGTATCAGAGAAAAGAGTATCTAAGAAAAGAACCCTGTGCTCAGATATTTTGGTTCTGTTGCTCTCCTCGTGGATTCCCTGTCCTCTCCAGATCTTACTTTTTACAATTCTTTTCTAAGATTCCCTACACTCTTCCCAAAGGTTGCCCATAAGTCTCAGCATCTGCATTGATAATCTGTAGGGCAGAGCCTTTCAGAGGTCCTCTGTGTCAAGCTCCTGACTTATTCCCTGTTTTCTTTTTAGTCTGAAGTCCATCCTCTCTGCCTTTCTGGATAAGAATTTAGAATTTTAGCAAAAGTCCTCCCTCTTGATTAGTTTCCTTAGATGTACAGATTTTAGTACATTTATTTCATATCATATGTCTATATGAGTGAGAATATACCATGTGCATCTTTCTGATTGTGGGATAGCTCGCTCAGGATGATCTTTTTCAGATGCCACCATTTACTGGCAAATTTCATGATTTCCTTGTTTTGTTATTTCTGAGTAATATTCCATTGTTCAGATGTACCATAGTTTCTGTATCCATTTTTCAGTTGGGAGGCATCTGTGTTGTTTCTACATTCTGACTTTATTAATGACTACTTGAAAGAAATACGTGACACTTTTACCAAACTAAGAGTCTTGGACACACAGGAACTGTCTTCTCTGTGTTGTGTGCTTTCATCTGCCCAGATTGAGGCATGTAGTGCTGCTCAGCCCATCCCTCAAGCAGGCTGCCAACTTGGACTTTTAATAACTGGCTCCTAAAACTCATAGTGACATTCATCTGTATCATGACATCATTCACCCTCTCCGCCAATCAGCACCTGAGAGACTTTTGAGATTTCAATGGAGATGAGTAAACAAACTTTCCTCAGCGTCCAGCATTGCTGATCCTGTGCACATGTGACTTTTTCTTAGAAACACAACAAGCCTTTATTTCATCCCTTTATCCAGATTCCCCAGCTTTAATACTGATTACCTCTGTGACAATGTCAGGTAGGAAATGAAACTTTAATGTTTATTTATTGGACAGTTTCCTAAGTAGGGAAACTTCAACCTGCTGTGGTATTAAGGGGAATGTACCCACTGACAAGGTTATCTGCTCTGGTCTTGGATCTGAAATTTCCTAGGTTGTGACTGTGAACTGAGCAGTTCCTTTTGGACTCACTACATGTACCTTCACATTCTTATTGATATCATAGGCTGGCAGGGTTTAGGGTTCCTTGGGGTATTGAATCTTTTTTCTTTAATTTTTTTAAAAATTCTTTTATTTATGTTTCTTTTATCTCTTCTTCTTCCTACTCTACCCCAATCCCTTTTTTAAAAAAATTATTAATTACACTTTATTCATTTTGTATCCCCCATAAGTCCCTCCCTCCTCCCCTGCCAACCCCACCTTCCCTCCCCTTTCTGCATGCATGCTACTCCCCAAGTCCACTGATAGGGGAGATTCTCCTCTCCTTTATGATCTTAGTCTATCAGTTCTCATCAAAAGTGGCTGCATTTTCCTCTACTGTGGCCTGGTAAGGCTGCTCCCCCCTCAGGGGGAGGTGATCAAAGAGCAGGCCAATCAGTTTATCTCAGGAGCAGTCCCTCTTCCCATTACTATGTAACCTACTTGGACACTGAACTGCCATATGCTACATCTGTACAGGGGTTCTAGGTTATCCATGAATAGTCCTTGGTTGGAGTGTGAGTCCCTGGGAAGTTCCCTGTGTTAAAATTTTCTTATTCTGTTGCTCTCCTTGTGGAGACCCTGTCCTCTCCAGCTTTTACTATTGGAAAATGAGATGGAAAGAAGACAGTTCCTGAGACTGGTTGGGCTGAAAAAGAGAATGATTGGTGTATGTGAAAGGAGAACTGAGAGGCAATAAACTTTCTGACAGCGGATGCTCTTTTACTCTAGTGTTGCCAACCCTCTATGAGCAGGCTTGCCTTGGCTGATCTGGCTGGATCAGCAGCTGTGTCCTACTGAGTGGTCAGTGAGGAACCCTCCTGGTCCTGAGGTTTGCAGTTCAAACTAGGCCTTCCAGACAGAGAAATTGGTCAGTGTTATATGACTGGGAAACATTAGCATCTGTGTCCTCAAGACAAACTCTCTAAAAGTATTATTAGCGCCAGGACTGCATGTTAAGAGGTGTCACCTGAGATCATGGGATCTGACATAGCTATCTAACCAGGGGCAGAGGGTGAAGGAGGCCATTCTGAATTATGAGACTTGGCAGTTTCTTCCTCTGACTCTGTTTTATCCTCATTATCTAGCTCCTAATTTATTTTCTGCTCTCAAATTACACAAATCTATTTGAGCTCCTTTATGAACATTTGAAATAATCTTAGAAGTACTTTTTTTTCTGCCTGTTTGGCTGCTCTAATTTCCCCCAAGTAACAGTTATATTGTGAGATTCCTTCTCCGAAGTTTCCAGATTCAATTGGGAACCAGGGAAAAACTTCATTTACAAACTAATGGCGATAAGGGCTTTTCTCTCAATTGCTCTCTTTTATTAGAATTGACCATAAAGTCCTCATTAACATCTCCCTGATATTTCCCTGCCCCATGATTTTGCTGCCTTCCAACCATGTATTCCTCTCTGCTATGGGTAGTCATCAGAAGCACATGTTTTCTTAGGCATCCAGAGCTCCAAAAACCAGCCTTTCTCATGTTGCCCCTAGTTTTCAATGTCCTTTGTTAGGGAGTCAACTGAACCATCATTCATGCTCGTTGCAAAGTGTTGTATGTGAGATTAATATTTACTAATAATTATCTTAAGTAAAGTTTTCTGTTATTCCTAAACAGCTATATAACCAAATCATCACACAGAGACTGGGTTTATTTCATTAACGCAGAACACAATGTTAGGCAATAGTTACTCCCTCCTAAAATTCCAAGCCCTAATAGTTTCCTAACATTTAGATTTAACCCATTATACTTGCTTTTTGTGAAATATTATCTCCCGTCCATCTGCACGTAGTTCCAAGATCTGTCCTCCAGCTCTCTATCCAAGCTCTCTCTCTCTCTCGCCCTTTTCTCCCACTCATTTCTTGCCCTCTGGCTCCTCCATTTTCACAATATTGTGGCTAGTTGCTTTATTTTGAAATGTTTATCACAATGCAATATCTGGATTGAAACCAGAGACTGGGTTTGGGGGCCGGGGTAAAAGAAATCAGCATTTGAATGAACAAGGGTAAGGTGTATATATTTCAAAAGAATATTATACCAACATTTCCCCCTTTAAATCCAATAAAAGGCTCTTTTTCTTTCAATACAATAAAAATTATGAAAACTGTAGGTAAAATCTACATGTACAATGTACAGTCCATGTGTATTTAGCAACTTAGGAGAAAAGTATCAGATTATCCTATCTGTCTTGACAAGTTAAAAGTTCTATACCTAAATTAACTTTTATCCTTTTTGGTATTACCTATATGAAAGGATTTCTTAACTTCTAAACACCTCAAGCTTAATTGTGGCACTACAACTCCTTGGTCTTCAAATCCATGATTGACTTAAAAGGAAATAAAATTAGCTATTAGAGTAAATAGGAAGTGAATGTTAGCAGCTTCCAAAAAAGAAAAATTGATAGAGACTGTTGCTGCCTGAACAGTCACCCATCACTCTTTATAACATTGGAGCATCATCTTTAGCCTTCAGTATAAGAATATTTGACTGACATATACGTGAAGCATATATATTTAGGACTTGCTTACCTTGTCTTGGCAGATTTCAGCAATCAACTTATCTTGCATTTAAGTTTGCCCATTTTTGGCAGAATTTGTCTGTTTTGAAGCAAGGTTAACTTTTTTACCCAAGTGGCTTTTTTGCCACTTTTTTAACCATTTCCATGTGGAAGTTCTTCCATGCTCAATATCTTCTTTTAGGTAGGCTGGGTGCTGCCAGGAAATGAATTGTCTCAACATCAAAGAATGTTTAAAATAATAAAGACACTTTCAAATACATATTCTGTAGGTGTCTGAAGTTTTTGAAGACTACCTATATTTATGTAATCAATCCTTCTACAAAATCATATCTCTCTGTTAAACCTAGGATGTATATTCCTGTGATGAAGTAGACTAGTGTCTGACATTACTGAGTTGAATAACTAGCAATTAAATAGCATTACCTAAATACCCTAACACATTTTTAATAGCAGTTTAAAAATATTGGAAGTAAGCATGAATTTGTATCAATATTAAAGCGTATGTCAATGTATCAAAATAGAATTATTTTTGCATCAATATACAAAACCCTTTACCAATGAGTTAAAAATAACCTTATTTGAGAATAACAAATAAAACCCTAATTTGAGTAGATCTGATAATCTACCTTTTTTCTATTCCTATAATATATCACTGTATATTCCTTGTTTCGCTTCAAATAAGTCCAATAATAATAAAAATCTCCCAATGATGATAAGATTTCGTAGCCATAGCAAACAACCAAAAATAAACCCAACCCCCTTAAAGGAAATTTGGAAATTGTTCTTATGGAATTTTAGCTGACATTTTGGACATGTAGAAATCCTGTAGGGGGACCAAATAATATTTGGAAAAATTGGTTAATTATGGAAGCAATAACATTTGTGGTCTAGTCTGTGAATGTTGAGAAATTTTATGCTAATAAAATTCCACTTTGGAAGTGTGTAAAAATGCTGGACCAATTAAGATTAGAAGCTCTCTTCAAAGTTCTTTTGGGAGCAGGCTTTGATGAGAAATAGCAAATGAAGCAGTTGAGGCAGGAACAGACAGAATGCTGGAACATGTAAGATGCTGGAACAGATATGTCAATGTCTCAGCATAGTGAAGAATGATTCTGGTAGGTGAGAACTAACACCTCTGGTGTCCAGTTCTTTTATTCTGCAAAAATATGATTTCTCACAAGTATTATAGAGTTCTAAAGTCATGAATGTAAGAGATGTGCAGGATGAAACTAAAGTTTAAGCCAATTTAATCTATAAAAATTAAAAGATTTGCATAATACATTTTGAGGATAGTATAGCCAAGTAGTTATTGGCCAAATATTGTTGAAATTTTGGGTGGAAACACATTTTTATGTCTCAGTCAGTTTTAGAGTTGTTTCCATGTATAGGGATTAGCAATACATGTTACCATTTTATTGAAATACAATCATTATCATGTTGAAACCACAACAAGTTTGGATAGATCAAAATATCCTTTTGGGCTCTTGCATGCCTGTTGTATTAGGCCAAGTTGCTACCTATTTCCATAGAGAAGTCTCCCATTAGAGAGACAAGTTGGTTGCCTTGAGCAATACAAAGGGCATATTTTAAGTAAACTTGATATAAACTCCTTTTTTAAATTGAGAACATAAGCATACCATAGGTATCAGGTACCTGTTTTGATGTTTAGTCCTTTATTTTCATATATGTTGTAGTTCTTTGTCCTATCCCCTTGTTTATATAGAATGGGCAGTTATGCCTTTATAGCTAAACATAATTTTAACTACCTCTTACCTTTAGCATTTAAGCATACTCTAGGAATCTTGTACCTGGACTTTACATTGATACTGGCTATTTTTGTCTTGCCCCTTTCTTATACAGACTGGACAGTTATGCCTTTATAGCTGAAATTTATATTAACTCTCTTAGCATTAGCATATCATCTCTCTTACCCTTAGCGTTAAGATATCCTAGGCATCTTGTACCTGGATTTTTACATTGGTTTTGGCTACTCTCTGGCTTGCACTCTTTTTTATATGGAATAGACAGTTTTGTTTTTTAAACATATGAATATAATTTTTGAGTTTTGAAGACTAAACTAGGTCAGCATGTACTTTCCCATCTTTAAGGCTCTTCTGTCTTTTTTAACATAGGCATGACCAACATTTTTCCCATGTGAAAATATCTCATGTTTGAAAGGATAAGGCAGTTTCCAGAGCAGTGTGACATTTTCTCTTTTACATAAACATAAAAATGCTGTGAATCCCACCTTTAGACCAGTAAGGACATAACATCTATTATTAAGAAAAAAGACTTGAAAGGGGCGGAGCCAAGATGGCGACTAGCACACACAGTTTCTGAGCGGTGGGATACCTGTTCTTCTGAGTTGGAGAATGGAAGGACCCCCAACCCAGGAAAACCACAGCGAGGCTTTCTGAACACCAGAGAACATCGCAGGAGGTGAAATCTATGGCATCCGGGCACCTGGAGACTTGCTTGGGGAAGGAGAGAAACGATCCTTTGTTCTTGCTGCACTCCCTTCCCCCAGATCTCCTTCCTCCTGGGCACAACAGCACAGCGGACTCATCTTTCTCAGCACAGACCTAACTGCCTGGGGTATACAGCCTCTGAGACAGAGCCCCAAGCACTTTAGCGCAGACAAAAGCCAGCAGTACATGCCCCAGAGTCCCAGATTCGCACAGAGGCTGCACCATCCTCCCAGGGCGCGAATCTGCTAGACACCATACTAGCTCCTCAGGATCACCATCACTGACGGTACGGCCCGCCCAATCCCACAGTGACAGAGAATACACTATATACACACCAAAACCAGGCAGAAATGTCATACAACCTGGAAACACCAGGCACTGGGCCTCCCAAGCTTGGAGAGCACAGCGAAGAGATCCCAGGACTTCCCAGAAAGCATTGGGACTAGCAAGCCAGTCTCCAGTTACAGCAGGACGAGGCAGCGGAGCAGCACTGAACTGGCGGGGCACCACAGCCCTCCAGTTTAAGACAACCAGGGCCAAACCAGAGAACAGAGAGCCTGGTTACCCCATCCCTGCTGAAGTGACCACCCTGAAATCTCCAGCTGCAGCAAGACCTCAGAACCTGGCAGTGACAGCAGCACAGAACTGGCGGAACACATCAAAGAAGCAGGGCCAAACCAGAGAGCAGAGAGCCCCGGATACCAAGATCTCGGCCAAGAGACCTGCCTGTAAGTGAGTGCACCCTTGAGAATCTGCAGTTCCCCAGATCTTGGGTCCTTCTAAATCAGAAGCCAGGCATCGAACCCCCCTCCCACCCACATACCCACTTTGGGAAACAGAGGGGCACTAGGGACATTGAAGTTCCTGCCCTGTGGGCCTGATTGAGGAGCTAAGACAGTTAATGCCAGAAATTGAGCTGTGATCATCATTAGCGCCTGCGACATATACAGTGCAGAGCCCCTCCGACACACTCAAGGGTTCAACATTAGCCATCACTCTGTCGCTCGAGAAACTCATCCACGCACACTTACACACACAGACACACACACGCGCGAGCACACACGCTTGCATTTGCCCCGTTTGCGCCTGCGTACTTTCCTCCCACAGGTACAGCTAGTCCTCAGCACACACTGAGAGTGCTCAGCTTCCTGAAGAACTCTCCAGACACCAGAGAGAGACAGCACCAGTCTGATCTGCAGAATCCAAAACAAACAGGGAAGGTTTCAGATAAGCCAATGGCCAGGGTTAGGCAAAAGAACACGTCCAACATAAATCAGGACATCATGACTTCACCAGCAAACCCCAAAATCGATGGATACACCAATTCAGCAGAAGCACAGGAAAATGATTTTAAAGCCATGCTTGCTCAATTATTTGAGGCTCATAAGGAGGAAATGAACAAGTCTTTCAAAGAGATGGCCAGTCAATTGGAGGCAAAGAAAGAAGAAATAGACAATATCCTTAAAGAAACACAGGCAAACATAGCCAAACAAATAGATAAACAAGTAGAGGAAAAATTAGTGGCATATAAGAAGGAAATGAAAAAAGAAATAGAGGCCATCGTAGAGAGACAGGAATCCAAATTCAAACACATGAAAGAAATGGTGCAAGGCATGAAAACAGAATTAGAATCAATAAAGAAAACACAAAATGAGAAAACCCTTGAGCTGGACAACTTGGAGAAAAGATCAGGAACCACAAAAGTAAGCATCACCAACAGAATACAAGAGATGGAAGAGAGAATCTCTGGAGCTGAAGACACACTTGCAGAAATGGATACTTCTCTCAAAGAAAAAGAAAAATCAGAAAAGTTCCAATCACAAAATATCCAAGAAAAGACAAAATCTAAGACTAATAGGAATTCACGAAAAAGAAGACTCCCGACTCCAAGGTCCAGAAAATATTTTCAAGAAAATCATAGAAGAAAATTTTCCCAACTTAAAGAAAGAGATGTCCATAAATATACAAGAGGCCTATAGAACTCCAAATAGACTAGAGCAGAAAAGAAACACATCACGTCACATCATAGTCAAGACACTAAATCTACAGAAAAAAGAAAAGATATTAAAAGCAGCAAGGGAAAAAGGCCAAGTAACATATGAAGGTAGTCCTATCAGAATCACACCGGACTTCTCATCAGAAACTATGAAAGCCAGAAGGGCCTGGGCAAGTATCATGGAGACTCTAAGAGATCACAAATGTCAACCCAGACTACTATACCCTGCAAAGCTTTCAATCACCATAGATGGAGAAAACAAAATATTCCATGACAAAACTAAACTTACACAATATCTACACAGCAAACCATCCCTACAGAAGATACTAGAAGGAAAACTCCAATCCAATGAAAACAAATTCACTCAAGAAAACAGGGCATACAGATAATGTCCCAACAAAAATGAAAAGAAAACAAGCAATGAAATAGGGTTAGATCATCGACTCCATTACAAAAGGAACTAACATGCATTGGTCACTATTATCTATCAATATTAATGGACTCAACTCACCAATAAAAAGACACAGGCTAACAGAATGGTTAAGGAAACAGGATCCAACATTCTGTTGCATCCAAGAAACACACCTATGCAACAAAGACAAACACTACCTCAGAGTAAAGGGCTGGAAAACTGTTTTTCAAGCAAACGGTTCCAGAAAACAAGCTGGAGTAGCCATCCTAATATCTAATAAAATAGACTTTCAACCCAAGTTAATCAAAAAAGATAAGGAGGGCCACTATATTCTCATCAAAGGAAAAATCCACCAAGAGGACATCACAATCTTGAATATCTATGCCCCAAATACAAGAGCACCGACATTCGTAAATGAAACATTATTAAATCTTAAATCATACATTGAACCTAATACCTTAATAGTGGGAGACTTCAACACTCCACTCTCACCAAGGGACAGATCAACTAGACAGACACCAAATAGGGAAATAAAAGCACTCACAGAATCCCTAAATCAAATGGACCTAATAGACGTCTACAGATCATTTCACCCAAACTCAAAACAGTACACCTTCTTTTCAGCACCACATGGAACCTTTTCCAAAATAGACCATATAGTGGGCCACAAAGCAAGCCTCAACAGATACAAAAGGATTGAAATAATCCCTTGAATACTATCTGACCACCATGGACTAAAGCTCGATCTCAACAACAACAGAAACAACAAAAAGCCGACACGCACATGGAAACTGAACAACTTACTACTCAATGACAGCTGGGTTAAGGAAGAAATAAAGAAAGAAATTAAAGACTTCCTAGAATTCAATGAAAAGGAAGGCACAACATACCAAAATTTATGGGACACATTGAAAGCAGTGCTCAGAGGAAAATTTATAGCACTAAGTGCCTGCAAGAAGAAATTTGTAACATCACATACAAACAACTTAATGGCCCAACTGAAAACCCTAGAAATAAAGAAGCAGATACTCCCAAGAGGAGCAGATGGCTGGAAATAATCAAACTAAGGGCTGAAATCAATCAACTAGAAACAAATAAAACTATCCAAAGAATCAATGAAACAAAAAGCTGGTTCTTTGAGAAAATCAACAACATAGTCAAACCCTTAGCCAAACTAACTAAAAAGCAGAGAGAAACTATCCAGATCAGCAAAATCAGAAATGAAAATGGGGACATAACCACAGACATTGAGGAAATCCAAACAATTATTAGGTCATACTACAAAAGCCTATATGCCACAAAATTTGAGAATCTAAATGAAATGGATAATTTTCTTGAAAGATTCCATCTACCAAAACTAAGTCAAGATCAGGTAGAAAGACTGAATAGCCCTATATCTCCCAAGGAAATCGAAGCAGTCATTAACAGTCTCCCCTCCAAAAAAAGCCCTGGACCAGATGGCTTCAGTGCAGAATTCTACAAGACCTTCAAAGAAGTGCTAACTCCAATTCTCCTCAAGCTATTCCACAAAATAGAAACAGAAGGAACACTACCAAACTCATTCTATGAAGGCACAGTCACCTTAATACCTAAACCACACAAAGACCCAACAAAAAAAGAGAACTTTAGGCCTATCTCTCTTATGAACATTGACGCAAAAATACTCAATAAAATACTTGCAAACCGAATCCAAGAACACATCAAAGATATCATCCACCATGACCAAGTAGGCTTCATCCCAGGCATGCCAGGGTGGTTCAACATATGGAAATCCATCAATGTAATCCACTACATAAACAAACTGAAGGAGAAAAACCACATGATCATCTCCTTAGATGCCGAAAAAGCATTTGACAAAGTCCAACACCCATTCATGTTTAAAGTCTTGGAGAGATCAGGGATACAAGGCACATACCTAAACATAGTAAAGGCAATAGATAGGAAGCCTATAGCTAACATCAAACTCAATGGAGAGAATCTTAAATCAATCCCACTGAAATCAGGGACAAGACAAGGCTTTCCATTGTCCCCATATCTCTTCAACATAGTACTTGAAGTCCTAGCCAGAGCAATAAGACAACTAAAGGGGATCAAAGGGATCCAAATCTGAAAGGAAGAGGTCAAAGTATCACTATTTGCAGATGATATGATAGTATACATGAGCGACCCCAAAAATTCAACCAGAGAACTTCTTCAGCTGATAAACACCTTCAGCAAAGTGGCAGGATACAAAATCAACTCAAAAAAATCAGAAGCCCTCCTATATACCAAAGACAAAAAGGCTGAGAAAGAAATTACGGAAACAACACCCTTCACAATAGCCACTAATCACATAAAGTACCTTGGTGTGACTCTAACCAAGCAAGTGAAAGATCTGTTTGAGAAAAACTTCAAGTCTCTGAAGAAAGAAATCGAAGAAGATATCAGAAGATGGAAAGATCTCCCGTGCTCATGGATTGGTAGGATTAACATTGTGAAAATGGCCATACTGCCAAAAGCAATCTACAGATTCAATGCAATTCCCATCAAAATACCAACTCAATTCTTTACAGACCTTGAAAAAAAGATTCTCAGCTTCATATGGAGAAACAAAAAACCCAGAATCTCCAAAACGATCCTGTACGACAACAGATCATCTGGAGGTATCTCCATTCCTGATCTCAAGCTGTACTACAGGGCAACAGTAATAAAAACTGCATGGTATTGGCATAGAAACAGAAAGGAGGATCAATGGAACCGCATAGAAGACCCAGAAATAAATCAACACACCTATGAATACTCGATATTCAACAAAGAAGCCAAATCCATTCAATGGAAAAAAGACAGCATCTTCAACAAATGGTGCTGGACCAACTGGATGTCTACATATAGAAAAATGAAAATAGATCCATATTTATCACCCTGTAGAAAACTAAAGTCAAAGTGGATCAAGGACCTCAACATAAAACCAGATACCCTAAATCAATTGGAAAAAAAAGTGGGGAACAGCCTAGAACTCATTGGCACAGGAGACAACTTCCTGAACAGAACACCAACAGCACAGGCTCTAAGAGCAACAATCAATAAATGGGACCTCATGAAACTGAAAAGTTTCTGTAAAGCAAAGGATACCATCATCAAAACAAAACGACTGCCTACAGATTGGGAAAGAATCTTCACTAACCCTTTATTTGACAGAGAACTAATATCCAGTATATACAAAGAACTAAAGAAGCTGAAAAGCAGCAATCCAAGTAATCCAATTAAAAAATGTGGAACAGAGCTAAACAGAGAATTCTCGACAGAGGAATATCGAATGGCAGAAAAACACTTAAAGAAATGCTCATCCTCATTAGCCATCAGGGAAATGCAAATCAAAACGACCCTGAGATATTACCTTACACCCATCAGAATGGTCAAGATGAAAAACTCAAGTGATACCACATGCTGGAGAGGTTGTGGAGAAAGGGGAACCCTCCTCCACTGCTGGTGGGAATGTAAACTGGTACAACCACTCTGGAAAGCTATCTGGCGCTTTCTAAGACAAATAGGAATAGTGCTTCCTCCAGACCCAGCTATACCACTGCTAGGTATATACCCAAAGTTTGTTCAAGTACACAAAACGGACACTTGCTCAACCGTGTTTATAGCAGCTCTATTTGTAATAGCCAGAACCTGGAAACAACCCAGATGTCCATCAACGGTGGAATGGGTACAGAAATTGTGGTATTTTTATACAATGGAATACTACTCAGCAATCAAAAAGGAGGAAATCATGAAATTTGCAGGCAAATGGTGGGATCTAGAAAAGATCATTATGAGTGAAATATCCCAGAAGGAGAAAGACAAACATGGGATATGCTCACTTATATAGACCTATAAGAGATGATAAACATAATGAAATCTATACACCTAAAAAAGATAATCAATTGAGCGGACATGGTCAATCCTCATTTAGAAAGACAGATGGGATGTGCCACAGGAGTCTACTGAGTGCATCTGAAAGACTCTAACTAGCAGTGTTTTCAAAGCAAAGACTCATGATCAAACCTTTGGCAGAGTACAGGGAATCATAAGAAAGATGGGGAGTTAGTCTGATGGGGAAAGGATAGGAGCTCCACAAGGACCAAATATATCTGGGTACAGGGTCTTTTCTGAGACTGACATTCAACCAAGGACCATGTATGGATATAACCTAGAACCTCCACTCAGAAGTAGCCTGTGGTAGCTCAGTAACCAATTGGTTTCCCAAAGTGAGGGGAACAGGGACTATTTCTAATAGGAACTCAATGACTGGCTCTTTGGTCTCCCCACCCCCGAAGGGAGGAGCAGTCCTGTTAGGCCACAGAGGAGGGCTTTGCAGCCAGTCCTGAAGATACCTGATAAAACAGGATCAGATGAATGGGGAGGAGGTCCCCCCTATCAGTGGACTTGGAAAGGGGCACGGTGAAGATGAGGGAGGAAGGGAGGGACTGGGAGGGAATGAGGGATCGGGACATGGCTGGGATACAGAGTTAATAAATTGTAACTGATAAAAAAAATAAATAAAAATAATAAAATTTAAAAAAATTAAAAAAAAAAGAAAAAAGACTACATGGTAACCTTTGGAAAATTTTGTCATTTTGATTCTTAGAATATCTCTGCAAATGGCTAAACAGCAGGATTTGCCATCCTGGCTTTTATTATGTAAATAAGCTGGATCCTGAACTCAGAGATCTATCGGTTTCTTTTTCATTTGTGTTGGCAATAAAGATATGCCTTCAACAACATATATATATATATATATATTTTTTTTTTCAAAATCAGTATCATTGTAACTCAAAGCCTCTAAGTGAAAATCAAACAAAGAGACAAGAAAATTTAAGTTTGGGGTCAGTTGTGCCAATTTACAGTATAACAAACAAAGCCCAGTATTTTGTTTTGTTTTTATTGATGTTTTAGTGAATTGGTGGACCCTAACAAGAAAGAGCTGTAAGTATTTTACAGCCAGAGAGCTTTGAATTTTAGCTATTATTAATGTAATGATTAGGAAAAGTGCCCTTTTTTTCTTGATTGTAACTTAGGATTCCAATCCTTGTGCTTTTTCTTATTCTTTCATTTTATTTTATTTATTTTTTTTATTTTTTCTTGTTTTCTCCTTAAACTTTCTTGGAGAAGGTATGTAGAAGAAGCAACACCATTAATCATATTGCAATCAGATCCATGACTATGAGAGCCAAAATGAAGCCAAAAACTATTAAAACATGCTCTGCTGTGGCAAGTTTTTATTTTACATGCAGTTTAGGCCAAACTCTGTCTAGAGGTCTCTCTTCCTCTAGTTTCTTTCTTTCCCACCATAGCTGTGGAGCTGAGCCAGTTGAGCCAGCCACAGTACAAAGTTTTCATGCTTGTTTACCCCTCAGATAAACTGCAACAGCAGCCAGTTTTGTTAAGTCTCAGGTCTTCCCACAGGAGGCTGTCTTTTGCTCCTGGTGGGTTTAAGAGTCTATCTTAAAGAGACAATTTACATGGGAGTAAATTTTTTGCTTTTAAGTTTGGGTTTTTTCACTGGTAGCTTACTCCCCCGACCAAATTATGATAAAGTATGATCGAAGGGGTGTGGATAGTTAGATTTTTACAACAGTTGGGACCCATCTGTTGTATGATATTTTTTAATACTTACTATTGATTTATCTTCTGGTAAAGCTGCTCTTATTCCTAAACAGCTGTACAACCAAATCACCACACAGAGCCTGGGTTTAGTTATTTAACCTAGAACACAATGATAGGCAATAGTTACTCTCTCCTAAACTTCCAAGCCCTCATAGTTTCCTAACATTTATATTTTACACGTTAGACTTGCTTTTTTGAAATATTTTGTCTATTCCATCACAAAAGTTTGAAAATCTGTCCTCCAGCTCTCTCTCCAAGCTCTCTCACCCTTTTCTCCCATACATTGCCTTCCATTTGGCTCCTCCCCTCTTTCCTGTCCTCTGCTCTTCTCTTTGCACAACATTGTGGCTAGTACTTTTATTTTGGCCTGTTTGTCAAAATGCAATATCTGGACTGAAATCAGAGACTGGGGGTTGGGGGGTAGAAATCAGCATTTGAATGAACAAGAGTTAGGTGTATACATTTCAAAAAAATAAAATAAATCAACAGAAAAAGGTCCACCTGCAAGAGGGTGCATAAATGGGGAGAGAGACACACAAAGAATGGAGACCAAACAGATTCCTGTTCAAGTCTCAGTTTACTGAACATGCAAACAACACTTATAAAGCCAAGCGTACAAACAAAACTTTTTCACAGTAGCAGCTCATCTCTGCCACCCAACGAGGCATCCAGGAATTCGCTCAAAGTTGCACAAAGTATGCTGTCTGGTTCCCAAAGTTTCAGCGAGCTTGCTACCTACTTCTCAGACTCAGAACACTCTACTTACAGAGACCACTAAGTAAAGCCTCTGATAAATAAAACTTAGATAAGACTTGCATCTTCCAAGACCAGGAGGCAGAATTACAATTATCAGTCTCCTTAGAAAACAGACAATTCCTGAGACTGATTTGGCTGAAAAAGAGAAAATCTTTGAGTGTGAAAGGAGAAATGAGGGGGACTAAACTATTTGACAGCTGGTTCTGTTCACATTAGTGTTGCCAGACCTCTATGAGCAGGGGTGTCTTGGCTGACCTGGCCTGATTTGAAGCTATGTCCTTCTCAGATGTCAGTGAGCAATCCTCCTGGTCCTGGGATTTACATTTTAAAATTGGGCTTTCAGGACAGTGAAATCTGTCCATGTTATAAGCCTACAAATAAAAGAGCAGCTGTGTTTGCTGCAGTGGTCCTCCAGAGAAACTCTCAAACATAGTGTTAGGGCCAGGACTTCTAGTGCAGGTGTGCCACCTGAGCTCATAGGGTCTGAGGTATCTGAGTAACCACTAGTTCATGGCTAGGATTCTCTGCTACATAATGAGTTTCTGGAAAGTATGCCTTACAAAGTCAAACTCTGCCCTCCTCTAGCAGAATCTTTTCTCCATGTTAAAAGTCATTTGTAAAAGTTGTCAACATATTATATTTATTGCTTATGTGGAAATTTGATATAATATGCATTACACTTCTTTTCCATTGCTCCCAAGTTCAAATTCCTACCCATGTACCACTCTATATTTATTTTTCTTTAAAATACATCAATTGAAGTATGTGTTGTTCATCTACTCATTGGCATGTGATCAGATTCTCAGTAGTGCCAAGTCTTATTGATAAAATAGGCTGGCAGGGTCTAGGGTTCCCTGGGGTATTCAATCTTTAAGAGCATGGAAAAGAGAAGAAAAGCAGATAGTTCCTGGGACAGGTTTGGCTGAAAGAGATAAAGATCAGTGTATGTAAAAGGAGAACTGAAACACAATAAAGTATTTGATAGAAGGTGCTGTTCCACACTAGTGTTGCCAACCCTCTATAAACAGGGTACCCTTGGACAATCTGGCTAGACTGGCAGATGTATACTTCTCAGTGGTCAGTGAGGAACCCTCCTGGTCCTCTGGTTTACAACTAAAAGTGAGCCTTTAGGACACAGAATTTGTGCTGTGTTATATGCCTATAACACAAGAACAGATGTGTTTCTTGCTGTGGCCCTCCAGACAAACCCTCTAAATGTAGACATAGGGACATGATGACTGCTTCAGAGGTGCCACCTGAGCTCATGAGGTCTGAGGTAGCTGGGTAACCTACTAGTTCATGACTAGATTTCTCTACTGCATTGAGTTCCCAAAAAGCATGTCTTACAATTTGAAACTTAGCCCTTCTTTAACAGAATCTTTTCTCCAAGATAACATCAGTGTAAAAATTCTCAATATATTATTTTTATTAATTATGTGGGAATTTTATACACAGTACATTACACTATTTTTCATTCTTACCAGATTCAAATTCCTACCCATTTGCCACACTATTTTTTTAATATATCAATTGAACTATGTGTTGTTCATATGCTTATTATAACATGATCAGAGTTTGAGTATGAAGTACCTTGAAGAAAACTAGGTTCATCCTTGCCATACCCTGGAACCACCCCAAGAAGCTGTCTTTCTTGAAGAGCTCTATGCTTCATCACCTTGATCACATTTTATTTATTTACTTGTTATGATTTGTTCACTTTGTATGCCCTCTGCTGCCCCCTCCTTCTTCTCATCCCAGTCCTACCTAGCCTCCTTCTTCTATCTCTTTGAACTTTTTTTTAGTTCCCTGATAGAGGAGGTCCTCCTTCATCTTCTATCTGAACGTAGTTTACCAGGTTTCATCAAGGCTGGCTGCATCATCTTCCTCCGTGGCCTGATTTTCAGGGCATTTTTCTCCTTGTGTCTTCCATTCCCTCTACTTATGACACAATTCCTGCCAAATTTTCTGCACATTTTGCAGAGCTCTGAAGAGAGGCAGAATTTCATAAGGAAATTCCCTCCAGTGCTGGGTATTTTAAGGTCTCTCTCTCTGCATAATATCCAACTGTGGGTCTTTCCACAGAATCCCATTTGATACAAATGACGAATGGCACTGATTAATGAGTTGAGGGCAGAGAGCAACATATTTTAATAAAAACAGTCTGGATTGCTTAAAAATTACCTTAAGATGACCTGGCCCAAAAACTCAATAAACTGCCACCCAGTCCCCTTAGTGGAAGACCTGTGCGGTCACAACAGATGGCCTTTTGGAACTTTAACCCTACTATTAGGAGACCTCCTAAAAAGTGAACACATACCATATTTGTATTTCTGCATTTTAGTTACTTCAGCCAGGTTGATTTTTCCTGGTTCCATTCATTCACCTTAAAATATCTAGTTCTCATTGTCTTAGCTGAATAATACACCATTATAAAAATATTCCACTCTGTTATAAAATAATAAATATTATAAAATAATACTCCGCCGGTATAAAAAAATTACATCGAAGACATCGTCAGTCCTGTTCTTTAGTCTTTGGAAGTTGATGGGACTTTAATCATTGTATTGAATGACAAACTTTCAGGATAACAATGTTCTTTTAACCTAGAATCCCCTTCATATTTTTCCACCTCCTGGTGATTTTAATTGCAATGTCCAGTTGAAGTCCATCTATTTACATGTGGAGTCCCAAGTGAGGAAATACCTGGTTAGGGTTAGGAGGTATGGCCTTGTTACAAAATATACTTCCTTTTGTTTCCATAATTTTATTCTCAGCCCTTTTATCTTTTGTATACAGGAGGGCTACTGATATTTATTTATTTATTTATTTATTTATTTATTTAAATTTTTAGTCAGCCGCATTGTGAAGGTGTTTATTGGCTGTAGGATTTTCCAGGTAGAATTTTTGGGGTCACTTAGGTATACTATCATATCATCTGCAAATAGCTAATCTTTGACTTCTTTCTTTCTGATTTGAATCCACTTGATCTCCTTCAATTGCCATATTGCTCTAGCAATGACTTCTAGAACTATGTTGAAGAGATACGGAGAGAGTGAACAGCCTTTCCTTGTCCCTGATTTCAGTGGGATACCTTCAAGTTTCTTTCTGTTTCATTTAATGATGGCTATTGACTTGTTGTATATTGTCTTTATATATATTTACATATGTGCCTTCTATCCCTTATCTCTCCAGTGCTTTAAACATGAGTGCAGGTTGCATTTTGTCAAGTGCTTTATCAGCATCTAAGGAGATAATCATGTCTAATTTTTCTTTCTTTTTCTTTTTATGGTGGATCACATTGATGGATTTCCATATATTGAAGCAACCCCTGAATACCTGGGATGAGGACTACTTGGTCAGAGTGGATAATATCTTTGATGTGTTCTTATATTCAAAGACATAAAATACCTTCATACGATCCTAACCTAGCAAGTCAAAGACTTTTATGAAAACAAATTTTAAGATTATGAAGTAAAAATTAGTAGAAGATATCAGAAGATGGAAAGATATCCCATGCTCATGGCATAGCAGAATTAACTTTGTAAAAATAGCCATCTTACCAAAAGCTATCTACAGATTCAATGCAATTCTAATCAACTCCCAGCATAATTCTTTACAGACTTTGAAAGAAAAATTCTAAACCTCATATGCAAAAGCAAGAAACCCAGAATTGCTAACCCAATCCTCCACAATAAAAGATCTTCTGTAGGTATCTCCATCCCTGATCTCAAGGTGTTTTATATAGCCACAAAAATAAAAACCAAATGGTAATGGCATAGAAATAGAATGGTGGACCTATGGAACCAAAAGAAGACCCACAAATAAACCCACACACATATAGACACCTGATGCTGAAACCATGAATTTGAAAAAAAAGGATATCACTTTCAAGAAATGGTGCTGACCTAAGTGGATGTCTAGATATAGAAAAATGCAAATAGATCCGTACATATCACCCTGCACAAAACTAAAGTCGAAGTGAATCAAGGACCTCAATATAAAACTAAACACATTAAATCAGTTAGGAAAAAAAGTGGGGAAGAACATTGAACTCATTGGTAGAGGAGACAACTTCCTGCATAGAAGACCAACAGCACAGGCTCTAAGAGGAACAATCAGTAAATTTGACCTCATGAAAATGAAAAGCTTTTGTAAAGCAAAGGACACTGTTATCAATACAAAACGAATGCCTATAAATTGGGAAAGAATCACCAACCCTCTATGTGACAAAGGGCTATTATACACTGTATATAAAGAACTAAAGAAACTGAAAAGCAACTAATCAAGAAATGCATTTAAAAAATGGGGAACAGAGCTAAGCAGAATACACTTGATAAAGGAATATTGAATCACAGAGAAAACTTGAAGAAATGCTCAACTTCATTAGCCATCAGGGAAATGCAAATTCAAACCACTCTGTGATTTCACCTTACACCCATCAGAAGGGCCAAGATCAAAAACTCAAGTGACCACACATGCTAGAGAGGTTGTAGAGAAAGGGGAACCCTCCTCCATTGCTGGCAGGAATATAAATTTGTACAACCACTTTGGAAATAAATCTGGTGCTTTCTCAGACAAATAGGAATAGTGCTTCCTCAAGATCCAGCTATGTCACTCCTAGGCATGTATCCAAATGAGGCTAAAGTACATAATAAGGGCATTTACAGAACGATGTTTGTAGCAACTTTATGTGTCATAGCCAGAACCTCAAACAATCCAGATGCCCCCAAACTGAAAAATGGATACAGAAATTGTGGTATATCTACACAATAGAATATTGCTCAGCAATAAAAAAAATAATAATAATACAGTCGTGAAATTTGCTGGTATATGGTAGGAACTGGAAAAGATCATCCTGAGTGAGCTATCCCAGCAGCAGAAAGACATACATGGAATAGACTCATTCATGCAAAGGTATAATATAGGATAAACCTACTAAAATCTATACACCTAAAGAAACTAATCAAGAGGGAGAAATTTGTCTAAATGATCAATCCCCATCTGAAAATCAAAGGAAATGGACATCAAAAAGATGGAGAAAACAGGGAAGAAGTTAGGAGCCTGCCACAGAGGCCCTCTGACAGACTCAGCCCTACAGACTATCAAAGCAGATGCTGAGACTCATAGCCAACTGTGGGGCAGATTGCAAGAAATCTAATGAAAGAATTGAGAAATAGTAAGATTTGGAGAGGACAGGAGCTCTAAAAGGAGAGCAACAGAACCAAAAAATCTGAGCACAGGGTTCTTTCCTGAGACTCTTACTCTAACCAAGTATCATGCACAGAGATAACCTAGAACTTCTGCACAGATATAGCCCGTGGAACTTCAGTGTCCAAGGGAGTTCCATAGTAATGGGAACAGGTACTTCCTCTGAAGTGAACTAATTGACCTGCTTTTGATCACCTCTCTCTGATGGGGGAGCAACCTTACCAGGCCACAGAGAACCACAATTGAGCCTGATGTGATCCTGATGTGATCTGATAGACTAGCATCAGAAGGAAGGAGAAAAAGAAATCTCCTTTCACTCATGGAAGGGCATGAGTGGAGAAGGGGGAGAGAAGTTGAAATGGGAGGTTAGGAGGGGAGTTTTATGGGGGGTAAACAAAGTGAATAAAGAGTAATAAATAACAATTAAAATAAAAAATATTAAAAATATTTAATTCCTTTTGGATTTATATTATAGGAGGTGTGCCTAGAAGTTGAAATGCCAATTAAAGTGAGGAGATAGAATGGAGTCGCTCTCAGTCTCTCTCACTGTATATACTTGTTTATGTCAGTCTCAGTCTCCACTTCTGAATCTCTAGCACATTCTTGCTCTGTTTCTCTGTCCCTTCTCTCTGCCTGCCGCCTGTGATTCAGTATGAGAAGATTTCAGTTCTGGTAAAGGACTACAACAAGATCACTGATTACTGACATTGCATCCTGAATGTTCTCTGTAAAAATATGAGCAAGGTCCCAATTAAGTTAATTTGTGTTCAATGATTTGCCTTTGAGCGTTTACCCACTAAGTAATTCACTGATACAGGGCATATCTGTGATTTTACAAATAATAATGGAATCTGTGATAATGTGAAACTCACATGTCACTTTTATTAATGACTTCTTGAAAGAAATATGTGACACTTTTCCTGAAGTAAGAATCTTGGAAACCGGAAATGTCAACTCTGGGTTTTGTGCTTTCAGCTACCCAGACAGAGGCATGTAAGCCTGCTCACCCTTTCTTCTCAAGCATTCTGTCCACTTGGCCCTTTTAATAATTGGCTCCTGAAACTCTCACTTGTTTAACTTGTTGCATGACATCATTCTACCTGTCAGCCAATCAGTACATGAGAGAATTTTGAGGTTTCCATGAAGATGAGTAAACATTCCTCAGAGTCCAGTATCTTTGATCCTGTGCACACATGGCTTATTCTTGTGAAACACAACAAGCCTTTATCTCAGATCCCTTTATCCAGATCCCACACATTTACTCCTGTTTACCTCTGTGACAATGTCAGGTAAAATAAAATTTAATGTGTATTTGATGTGACAGCTTCCTAAGTAGGAAAGCTTCAAAGTGATGTGGGATTAAGGGCTATGTACCGAATGAGAAGATGGTCTCATCGTATAATCATGGATGTGAAATTTTCTAGGTTATGACTTCGAACTGACCAGTTACTCCTGAACTCACTAAATGTACCTTCACATTCTTATTGATGTAATAGGCTGACAGGATCTAGGGTTCCCTGGGATATTGAGAATTTAAGAGCAAGGAAAAGAGAAGGAAACCAGACAATTCCTGGGACTGGTTTGGGTGAAACAGACAAAGATCTGTTTATATAAAAGCAGAACTGAGGGGCAATAAATTATTTAATACCTGGTGTTGTTCCACACTAGTGTTGGCAACCCTCTATGAGCCTTGACTGACCTGGCTGGATTTGCTGCTGTGTCCTACACAGTGGTCATTGAGAAATCCTGCTGGTCCTGGGATTTACACTTAAAACTGATGATTTAGGACAGAGAAATGAATTTGTGTTGTATTCCTAGGAAGTAAGAACAGAAGTATTTCTTGATGTTGTCCTCCAGAAAAATCATATAAACATAGTATAGTGCCAGAACTGCTTGTTCAGTAGTGCCACCTCAGCTGTCTTAGGTAGCTGGGTAAAAACTAGTTCATGGCTACGATTCTCTGCTACATAATGAGTTCCTGAAAAGCATGCCTTACACAGTGAAACTCTGCCCTCCTTTAGAGGAATCTTTTCTCCCTGTTAAAAATAATTATAAAAGTTTTCAACATGTTTTTTATTAATTATGTGTGAATTTCATATATTATACATTACACTTCTTTTTCATTGCATCGAGGTTCAAATTCCTACCCATGTGTCACAACATTTTTTTTCTTCAAATTCCTACCAATGTGTCACAACATTTTTTTTTCTTTAAAATACATGAATTCTAATATGTGTTGTTTATCTCCTCAATGGAACATGATCAGAATGTCAGTGCCAAGTCCCTAAAGAAAACTTAATTCATCCTTGCTGCACCCTGAAACCACCCCCAAGAAGAAGCCATCAGTCCTGAAGAGCTTGGTACTTCATCACCTTGATCAGTGTTTTTCTTATGTATTTATTTATTAAGATTTGTTCACTGTGTAACCCCTTTACTGCCCCTTCCCTCTTCTCCCTCCAATCCCACCAGCCCTCCATCTTCTACCCCTAGGCCCTTTCTCAAGTGCCCTTAAAAGGGAGGTCCTCCTGCCCTTTCTATCTGACCCTAGCTTATCAGGTTTCAACCAGGCTGGCTGCATCTAGTTCTGTGGTCTGATTCTCAGGACAGTTTTCTCCTTGTGTCCTCAATTCCTTCTACTTATCACACTATTCCTGTCCCCTCTCCTGCAGGCTTCCCAGAACTCTAAGGGAAGGGAGAATTTCATAGGAAAATCCCATTTAGAGCTGTGTGTTTTATTGTTGCTCACTATGTAATATTGGACTGTGGGTCTCTGTATGCAATTCCATTTGATGAAGAAGGATGCATCTCTGTGCATCCAAGATATGCATCCAAGATATGGCACAGATCTATCAGTAGAGGGCAGAGAGCATTATATTTTAATAGTAGCAGCCTGGGTTTCTTTAAATGTTTCTGGAGGATGGCCTGGCCCAGCAAATCAATTGACTGGCATCCAATCCTTAGTGAAAGACTGGTGTGGTCCACAAAAGAGGGCCAAGTGGAACTTTATCCCCCACTATTATGAAACCTCCTAAAAAGTGAGTATATGTGAATATATGTCTTTCTACATTTTAGTTACCTCACCCAGGATGATTTTTGCTGGTTCCATCCATTTCCCTGAAAATATCATGATGTCATTTTCCTACCTGAGTAATACTCTGTTAGGGAAATATTCCATATTTATGCCAAAGGAGATTATCAGTCCTATTTTTTAGTTCTTGGAAGTTGCTGGGACTTTAATCATTGTATTGAATGACAAACTATCAGGATAACTATGTTCTTTTAGCATAGAAGTCCCTACATCTTCTTCCACTTCCTGGTGATTTGAATTGCAAACTTCCCTGGAAGCTCATCTACTTACCTGTTTATTCCCCAGTGAAGAAATGACTGGTTATGTTTAGGAGGTATGGCCTTGCTAGATAATATAATTCCTTTAAAAATGATAATATAGGAGGTTGTGCTTTGAGGTTGATATGCCAATGATAGTGACCAGACAGAATGAAGTCTCTATTTCTCTGTCTCTGTCAGTCCCCTTCTCCCTATTCCTGAATCTATATCTCTAGCACTTTCTGTCTCTGTGTCTCTCAGTCTCACTCTGCCTGCTGTTTCTGGATCAGTATGAAAAACTCTCAGTTCTGCTGAAGGACTACAAAAGATGACTGGTTGGAGGTAAGGTCCCAATTGAACACTTTTTGTTCAAAGATTTGCCTTGGTCAGGGAACATTTTCCTAGTAAATATTCCCATGACACAGGACATATCTGCCCATTTAAAAAATGAAAATAGAATCAGTGATAATGTGATAGTCACATTTAAAGGACACATGCTTTTATTAATGACCCCTTGAAAGAAATATGTGACACTTTTCCTGAACTAAGAGTCTTAGACACAGGAACTGTCACTTCTGGGTTGGGTGCTTTCTGATGCACAGATTGAGGCATATAGGTCTGCTCAGCTTCTCTCTGAAGTACCCTGTACAGTTGGCACTTTTAATAACTGGCTTCTGAAACTATTCCTGGCTTTCTCCTGTTTCATGATGTCATTCCCTCTCTAAGCCAATCAGCACCTGAGCGAATCTTGAGGTTTCCATGGAGATGAGTAAACAAACTTTCCTCAGTGACCAGTATCTCTGATCCTGTTCATACTTGACTTTTTTTGTGAAACAAAACAGGCCTTTATTTTATCCCTTTATCCAGATCCTCCACTTTTATTCCTGTTTACCTCTGTGACAATATCAGGTAGGAAATATAAGTTTAATTTTTATTTAATTGGATATCCTCCTCGGAGGGAAGCTTCATAGTTTTGTGGGATTAAGCGGAATCTACTGAATGACAAGGTGATCTTCTACTGTGGTCTTGGATCTGACATTTTGTAGGTTATGACTTATAACTGAGCAGTTACTCACTAAATGTACCTTCACATTTACTGTGGTCTTGAATCTGACATTTTGTAGGTTATGACTTATAACTGAGCAGTTACTCACTAAATGTACCTTCACATTCTTATTGAGGTAATACCCTGGCAGGGTCTAGGGTTCCCTGTTGTATTGAGACTTTAAGAACAGCGAAAACAGTAGGAAACCAGACAATTCCTGAGACTGGTTGGGCTGAAATAGAGAAAGATAGGAGAGTGTGAAAGGAGTACTGAGGAGCAATAAACTATTTGACAGCTGGGGCTGTTCCACACAAGAGTTGGCAGCCCTCTATGAGAGGGTTGCTTTGACTGATCTGTACACCTCAGGTGCTGTGTCCTACTCAGTAGTCAGTGAGTAATCCTCCTGGTCCTAGGGATTACAGTTAAAATTGTGCCTTCAGGACAAAATACTACATCTATGTTATATGCCTAGTACACAAGAGCAACAGTGTTTCCTGCTGTGGTCCTCCAGACAACCTTCTAATGGTAGTCAGTGTCAGGAATGCTTGTTCAGAGTTGCCATGGGGTCTGACATTGCTGGGTAACCACTAGTTCATGGTTAGCATTTCCAGCTACATAATGAGTTTCTGGAAAGCATTCCAGAATGCTTTCAATGTCAAAATCTTCCCTCCATTAGTGGAATCTTTTCTCCATGGTAAAAGTCATTATAAAAGTTGTCAACATTTTATTTTTATTGCTTATGTGGAATTTCATATATTATACATTGCACTCCTTTTCCATTGAGCCCAGGTTGAAATTCCAACTCATATATGACACTAAAATATTTTTTTCTTTAAAATACATCAATTGAAGTATTTGTTATTCATGTATTCATTGGAACATAATCAGAGTCTCAGTGCCAATTCCTGAAAAGAAAGCTTAGTTAATCTTTGTGGCACATTGGCAACAACCTCAAAAGAAGACACAGTCCTGAAGAGCTCTATACTTCGTTGGCATGATCACAGTTTTTCTTATTTATTAAATTATTATGATTTGTTCATTTTATGTGTCCTCTGCTGTGTACTCCTCTTCTCTATTAAAGTCCAATCAACTCTCCTCCTTGTACCCTTATTCCCATTCTCTATTTTCCTGATACGGAATGTCTTCCTCTCCCTTCTCTGTGACCCTAGCTCATCAAGTCTCATCAAGGCTCTCTGCATCACCTTCTTCTATGGCCTGATATACAGGGCATTGTTCTCTTTGTGTCCTCAATTCCCTCTACTTATGACTCTCTTCCTGCCTCATTTCCTGCAGGCTTAGCAGAGAACTGAGTGAAGGGAGAATTTCAAAGGGAAATCCTATTTATACCCTGTAGTTTTAAGGTCTCTCTATATATAATATCAGATGTGGGTCTCTGTATGCAATCCCATTTAATGCAGAAGGAAGGATCTCTGTGGATACACAGACTTGGTACTGATCTAACAGGTGAGGGCAGAGAGCAACATATTTTAATAACAACAACATGGGTTGTTTAAAATTATCAGTAGGATGCCCTGGCCCAACAATTCAATTAACTGCCACCCAATCCCCCTAGTGGAAAACTGCTTTGGTCACAATAGATGGCCTAATGGACCTTTATCCCTCACTATAAGGAGACCTAATAAGTGAATACATATCATGTTTGTTTTTCTGTATTTTAGTTACTTAAACATAATGAGTGAGGGATAAAGTTCCAAAAGGCCATCTATTGTGACTAAACCAGTCTTCAACTAGGGGAATTTTGGGCCATGGCATCTAATGGAAATTTTCAAGGAACCAGGGCTATTGTCATTAAAATATGTTGCTCTCTGACTGATAGAGTAGTCCAATGTTCTTGCATCCAATGAGATGCTTCCTTCTGCATGAAATGTGATTGCATATGAAGACACAAAGTCCTATATTATGTAGAAACAACCTTAAAACACCCAGCTGTAAATGGGATTTTCCTATGAAATTCTCCCTCTTCTCAGAGCTCTGGGAAGCTTGCAGGAGAGGAGACAGGAAGAGTGTCATAAGTAGAGGCAATTGAGGACACAAGGAGAACAAAACACTGAGAATCAGGCTGCAGAGGAAGATGATACAGCCAGCCTATTGAGACCTAATAAGCTCGGTTCAGATAGAAGGGGGAGGAGGGTCTCGCTTATCATGGAACTAGAGAAAGGACATACGGGTAGAAGAAGGAGGCTGGATTCCATCCATTTAGCTGAAAATATTATGATGTCATTTTCTTAGCAGAATAATTCTCCATTATGGAAATGTTTCTCATTTTCCATAAAGGAGATTATCAGTCTTGTTCTTATGTCCTTGGAAGTTGATGGGACTTTGCACATTGTATTGAATGAGAAACTATCAATATAACTATGTTCCTCCATCTTCTACTTCCTAGTGATTCAAATTGCAATGTCCCCTTGAAGCTACTCTATTTACGTGTGGAGTCCCCTATAAAGAAATATCTGGTTAGGAGGTATGGACTTGTTAGATAATATCATATCATATCATATCATCATATCATATTGTATAATATCATATACTTCCTATAGGAGTTATATTATAAAATGTTTTGCTGTGAGGTTGATATGCAATGAAAGTGACCACACAGAATGGAGTCTCTGTCTCTCATCTCTCTCACTTTATATCTATGTTACTGTTGATCTCTACCTCTCTATTTCTGAATCTCTCTCTAGCTCTTTCTCTGTCTCCTCTATCTCCTGCTCATGGTTCAGTATGAAAAGTGCTCAGTTCTGCTGAAGGACTACATGAAAATGACTGCTGTCTGACTTGACATAATGAAAGATCTCTGTAAAAACATAAGTAAGGTCCCAACCAAACACTTTTTGTTCAAAGAGTTGCCTTGGTTAGGGAGCATTTTCACAATAAGTGATTCACAGACTGACGACATATCTGCGCATTTAACAAATAATCATGGACTCTGTGATAATGTAAAACTCACATGTCATGGACATTTAACTTTATTAAGACAGCTTGAAAGTAATATGTGACACTTTTCCTCAACTAAGAATCTTGGACAAAGGAACTGTCATATCTGTGTTTTGTGCTTTCAGATGCCCAGATAAAGGCAAGTAGGGCTGGTCAGCCTTTCTCTCAAGCATGCTGTCAACTTGGCCACATTAATAAATTGCCCCTGAAACTCTTACTGGCTTTCACCTATTTCTTGACATAATTCTCCTTTCTCAGCCAATCAACACCTGAGAAAATCTTGAGCTTTCCATGGAGATGAGTAAACAAACATTCCTCATTGTGGAGTATCTCTGATTCCATGCACACATGACTTTTTCTTATGAAACACAACAAGACTTTATCTCATCCCTTTATCCAGAATTCACACTGTTACTCCTGTTTACCTCTGTGACAGCATCATGTAGAAAATAAAACTTTAATATTTATTTAATTAGACATCTTTCTAAATAGTGAAGATTCAAAGTGATGTGCGATTAACAGGAATGTACCCAATGACAAGGTGGTTACCACTATGGTCTTGGATCTTAAATATACTTGGTTGTGACTTTGAAATGAGCAGTTACTCACATTATTACTAAATGGAACTTCACATTCTTTTTGATATAATAGGCTGGCATGGTCTAGGGTTTGCTGGGGTATTGAGTTTTTCAGAGATGGAAAAGAGAGGAAAACCAGAAAATTCCTGGGACTTATTAGATAAAACATAGAAAGATGGTGTATATAAAATGAGAAGGGGCAATAAACTCTTTGAGAGCTGGTGATGTTTCATACTATTGTTGCCAACCCTCTATGAGCACCATTGCCTGGCTGAATGGGCTAGATTATCAGCTCTGTCCTACTCAGTAGTCAATGAGCAGTCCTCCTGATCCAGGGCTTTAAAAGTTAAAACAGGGCTTTCAAGACAGAGAAATGGGTCCATGTTATATGACTAGGATACAAGAGCAGCTGTGTTTTCTGCTGTAGTCCTCCAGACAAACCCTCTAAACATAGTGTTATGGCCAGGAGTGCCACCTGAGCTCATGAGGTTTGAGTTAGCTGGGTAAAACTAGTTTATGGCTATGATTCTCTGCTACATAATGAGTTCATGGAAAGCGTGGCTTACAAAGTCAAACTCTGCACTCCTTGAGAGAAATCTTTTCTCCATGTTAAAAGTCATCATAAAAGTTGTTAAACTACTAATTTTTATGGATTATGTGGAAATTTCATATACTATACTACTTTTCCATTGTTCCCAGATTCAAATTCCTTCTCATGTGTCGCAGTATTTTTTTTCTTTATTCTTTAAAATACATCAATTTAAGTATGTGTTTTTCATCTACTCATTGGAAAATAATCACATTCTCAGTGCAAAGTCCTTTAAAGAAAACTGAGTTCATCCTTGCCACACCCTGGGACCACCCCAAAGAAGAAGACATTAGCCTTGAAGAGAGTAATCTATAATTCATTTGATTGATCAGAGTTTTCTCTATGTATTTATTCATTACAATTTGTTCACATTTTATCCCCTCTGCTGCCTCCTCCCTCTTCTAATTCCAGTCCCACCTACCTACCTTCTTCTATCCCTAGAATCTTTCTCTAGTTTGCTGATATGTGAGTTCCTCCCTCTTCTATCTGACCCTAGCTTATAAGGTCTCATCAAGTCTGGCTGTATCTTGTTCTCCTGTGCCTTGATTCTCAGGGTATTTTTCTCCTTGTGTCCTCATTTGCCTCAAATTATGACACTTCTTATATCATCTTTAATAGACTTCCCAGAATTCTGAGAGGAAGGAGAATTTCATAGGAAAATACCATTCAGTGCTAGGTGACTTATGGTTTCTTTAGGCATAATGTAGGACTGTGGGTCATTGTATGCAATCCCATTTGTGCAGAAGGAAGCATCTCTGTGGATGCAAAAATATTGTGCTGATCTATCATTTGATCTATCACTAGGGAAACATATTTTAATAGCAAGAGCCTGGGTTGCTTGAAAATTTTTGTAGGATGCCCTGGCACAACAACATAATTCACTGACACCATTGGAAGACTTGTTTGGTCACAAGAGATGGCCTGTTGGAATTTTATGTTCCACTATTAGGAGACCTCCTAATAAGTGATAATATAGCATACTGTCTTTCTACATTTATTTACTTCACTCTTTGAGAGCTGGTGATGTTTCATACTATTGTTGACCTTTGCCTCATTCGATCCTTTTGCCTAAAAATATCATGTTGTCATTTTCTTAGCTTAATAATAATCCATTATGGAATTATTCCACATTTCCCCCAAAGAAGATTGTCAGTCTTGTTCTTTAAACTTTGAAGTTGCTGGAACTTTAATCATTGTATTGAATGATAAACTATCTGCATAACTATGTTCATTTAGCCTAAAAGTACCTCCATCTTCTTCCACTTTCTGGTGATTTGAATTGCAATATCTCCTTAAAGATTATCTTTTTACATGTTGATTACACAGTAAGGAAATCTCTGGCAAGGGTTAAGTATTATGGCCCTGTTATAGAATCGAATTCCTATTAGACTTACAATAAAGGAGGGGGTGCTGGTAGGTTAATATGCCAATGAAAGTGACTAGACAGAATGGCATCTCTGTCTCTCATTTTGTATCTTCATTTCTGTGGTCTCTCTATGTCTGAATTTGCCTTTCTAGCTCTTTTGCTTTCTTTGTTGGTCTATCTCCCTCTGACTGCCGCTTGTGATTCAGCAAGAAAAGCTATCAGTTATGCTGAAGAACTACAACAAAAGACTGCTTGCTGAAATGACATTGTTATACCCAGTTCGCGAGCCCCCAAAAGATCTACAGGAATCGACTCCATTGCAAAACACATGAGGGTCTTTTTATTGTAAATTACAAGCTGAAGCTTGGGCCTAAACACCCCCACCGCTGAAGTGGTGGGAGCTGAGCGTGCCGCCCCCAAGGTTAGTTGGGTGATATATAGATTTTGGTACATCCCAGCATGCCCAAGGTAGGGGCAATTCCTGCCTGGCAAGCATCTATTGGTCAAGATGCTACATTTTGAATTGATTGGCTATAGGAAGGTTCCCAGACCATTGACCATTACCAGGTGTCCCTCCCTAGGGGGAGGGTCCAGTTTCCTAGCAACTGTATCTCTAGTGGTTGGGGAAAGAACGCATCGAGGTGGCTCTTCCCCTCAGGGAATTACTTTTTACAGCACCTACTTTAGGTCTTAATGATAGCTGCTACTTTCTCCCTTGGTCTCTCAATTCCCCCTTTCCCATGATCATTTGAAGACCCAATATTGGTTCTTCCAGATATGACCCCTTGTATTTTATAGATTTACCTTTTTATAATGGGATCTGAGTACCATTAGTGTAATGCTCTTAAGCCTTTTTTTTATGAAAGCCATTAAGTAATTGAAAATAAGGCCCAAAAATAAGAATCAAAATGAGTAGGGGTCCCTTCAGGGTAGACATAGGGATATTAAGCCAAGGAAAACTATTATCTTTTTTTCCTAGGGTCTCACTAGGAAAGTTGATGTAATATTAGTTTCCATTTTAGCTAAGCAGATGCCCAAGAATTTAATAGCTAATGCCAGGGAGCCCCTTTTGACTTAGCATTTCAGCCTCCTAGGGAGCATTTTGGCGAAGATCCGTCTTCTGGAGCTTCTTTGATTCTGATTGTTGAACCGTAGGCATCAGGGGCTAGGGAGGCTCAAATGCCAGTCAAAGGCTGGGCAATGAGGAAGTCCCAAGCATCTGGTTAGTTGATCCACCCAAAGAGGCACAAAGCAATCAGGTCAGTTTCCAGAAAGTCCAGATTTCAGCTTGCAGTCCACAGCTGATCCGGGAACAGAGTTAAACAGGTGAAAATCTGCTGAAATTAATTCAGACTGGAGACAGAAGTTAAAATTTGTCTATTAAATGGGAAAGATCAGGGAAAATCTCATCTGCAATCCTTTTGAGCTATGCCAGATACAGGTCACATATGAAACTCATATGAATTTTAGTACACAAAAGGAAATACATAATTTTAAATACTCAGAAAAGTAACATATCAGCAAATTGAACATTTTGAGAGTAACAGGTAAAACTGCATCCCACTGAATGAGTATCAGCTGTTTGTTTTATAACCTTTATACATAACTTAAGTGTGTCCATGGTAACATTTTTCCTGTGGGCATAGTTGTTGGTAATTAGTCACGAATGGAGCTTGGACATTTTTTATACATTTAGCAATTACTTTTAGCTCCCACTTCCATGTTCACACTGGAAAGTTAGGCAGAAATACATTACTGGCTTTAGTACTAAACCCTGGATGCTTGGACATTTCTTTTTTAACAAAGTGACTAGAAGGAATAGGTTTAAGATATTCCTGTGTCAAAATCTACCCCAGAAATGGCAGATATAAAGAGTACTATAGTAAAAGATATGGCTTTTGGGTCTGATATACACATTAAACAGATGTTTTTAACATAACGAGAAGCACCTTTAAGTCTATCTCCAGAAGCCAACCAAAGGAAATTACAGTCTTAACCTGGTGACTGAATAATAAGCAGTCAGTGCTCCAACAATTTTATTGATTAATGCCAAAACTCGGAACTTCTGAAATCTCATAACATAAGCACAACAGTAGCAAAGAGGGGGGAGAAATTTAAAATATCTCCCATTTTTTAATCTGCTTTAAAATATTTTTATCTCTTTATAACTTATAATTATATACCTTAAAAAACCTACTTAGACTTTTTAATCTTTTGCATTTATCAACCCTGAAACATTTTCTCAGACCAAATAACAACACTCTCTAGATTTTTACAACCTAAAGTCCTGTATCCTCAGACCCTACATAGGTTCTATTTATTTATCTTAAGACACAGGCAACTAACATGATTCCTGTGAGCAAGGCAAACCTGTTTTTTTTTCTAAATAAGAGATCTAGTACCCAGTAGTTCTAGCTAATGAACTGATCAATGAGCTAACAGTGGATCTAATTGTCTTCTCTCTAGCTGCATAGCTACCGTAAGCTTAGCATAGCCGTCAAGGTGTTCAGAGACCTGAAAACAATAAATTATAAGCTAAAAAATATAGCAATTTATGTGCCAATCAAAATGACAGGGATGACTAGTTAGTCCATCACCTAGGAAGTGTCCCTGGCTCCTGTGGTATCACCGCATCCTGAACAGAGGTGGTTCAGCCAGGTACAGAAAATAAGAGACTGTTTCTGTGGAGAAAGAAATGAGAGAATAGCCTCACCTCGCCCTTAGCAAAGTGAAACATTGACTCCAGGTGTCCACAGTTTTGGGTGGGCCATAACAGTGGGCCAGTAGAGGCAGTATTGCCCAGTGGTTAGCATACCACAATCCAGAGTTGCAGTCATCTGTCATTGTGCTCAAATCTTTTTGGAGACTTTGGGGGAGCTACTGCCAGGATTTCGGGACTTTCTGTCACAATAAGCTTACACATGTTAAAATGCAATATTCAGATTTCTGACAGGCTTAAGGGCCAGCATATCTGAGTTACTCTGTTTTTATCATCTGCTCTAAACTGTGTCCTATAAAACAGAATGCTATACTCTCTAGTTCTAGCATATTTCTGAGATGCATGTTCTAGGACTATATATTTTAAGTAGATTTATAAAGGCAACTTTATAGTTACCCATCCTAGGCTTAACCTTTAAAAAAAAAATAAAAAAAAAAAAAACTAAACAAAGACACTAGGTAAAGCTCAACATCTTAACCAAATGCAGTTGTTGGCATAACCCCAAGTCTGCTCTTTCTGAACTAAAACTAAAGCAAACCTTTTAATCAGATACAGTTTATAGAGAGGCTAGCAAATCTTGCTGTTCCTACTTGCATTAAAATTGAACAGTAAAAAGCTTTGCATTTAGCACTAATCAGGTGACTGAACATAACTCAGACCTAAACAAAAATGATCGCAAACTCATGGCTCCACCCTCTTTATCTCTGAACTAGCATGGCAGCTGTCCATGTGTAACTGAACTCAGCTGGAATCCCTAAACAAATATGGCAGCAAAACCACAGCTTTACATGTTATCCCTGAACCATCATGGTGGCTAGCCATGTGTTAGCACAGGCTGTGACTGACAATACCAAACATAGCCATTAGGTGCTGCTGATGATAAGGCAAACACTGTGGAGCATCCATAATCTCCCACATCCAAAAGTTTTAACATAGTGATCAAATAGGTTTTAGAACCAACTGTATAACAGAACAGTACAGAACAATTTTAAACTGTAAGAATTATTCTAGCCATACTAAACCTATTAACTAGATTTTTTTCCCCTTAAAAGAGCATAAAAAACATTTTGCAATGAGCAATCACCAGCCTTTTAAATGAATTATAACATATTTAAATACAGCTCTTTCTCAAATCATATTAACTCTCTGGCTTTTGATAATACATCCATGTTGCGAGCCGCGTGGTCGTCTCGCCAGCAAGAACGCACGCAAACAACAGGATCCTTCTGCAGAAAGCTTTATTGCAGTCAAACGATGAAAGGAGGAAGACCCCGAGTCCCCGAAGTGGCACTGTTTATATAAGCCCTGCTCGTACCAAAGTGGTGTGAGATGACGTATCATCCCCTGATTGGCTGCTCACCCAGGACCCCATATGACGCCCCGGGGTGGGCTCGTGATGACGGTTGCCCAACGGTCATAACGGTCATAACGGTTTACCAGTTTAGAAGGGCGGAAGCTAGCGCCATGGCAACCAAACCCCGGCTCTCCACATCTCCCCCTTTTTTATTTTGTTTGAACAGTAAGATTCCTACTGTCAATACAGCATTATGCCAGAAAGCCAACGTCTGAGCCTGGTGGAAGGCAATGCTTCAGCCGTTGCCCGTCATTGGAGCAACCTCCTCACTGTGAGGCTGTCCTGTCTTAGGTCGGTGAAGACTTATTTGCACTCTTCCGTCACTAACTTTCCAGATCGTTTGGCAAGAGAAAAATTGTGATTTACATCCATCCCCGTGCAATGGGAAACAGATCCCTAGAGAGTGCAAGGGCTGTAAATCCAGATTGTGGCATGTTGCAAAGACAGAGGCAACCTTGTCAAACATTAATTTTTCAGCATGGATAAGCAAATATCGGGGGAGGTGCCTTGCTCCAGAGTGGCTAGCACCTGTATGATCACCACCTTGTCACATTTTTGTTGGGTTTTGAGTTTTCAGAACAACCAGAGGACAAATATTAAACCACAGCACAGGGCAGCGCCAAATATCCCAACACCCACCCATTCCTTAAAATAAGAAAAGGCGGAAGAAGCCCAGGATAATAAGCCATCTGTGAGTGATAAATCCACTCGAGTAGAATTAATGGTCGCCACCGCGGCCCTTAGCTCTTCCTTTCTTCAAATCCTTCTGACCAATTTCCTGCAAGATATAGGACAATTTCCTGGACAAATTAGCGGCTCGGGTAAGATTTTCATATTGTACACTGGTAATACAGAGTGCTCCTATTTTTCTTTCACACCCTAATTGAGCCAATTGAGATAAAATATCTATTCTTCTTCCACAAGATCCAGACACTGGTTAAGAACCATCAATCCGCCTTTTAATTGTGCGCTAGCAGATGCATGAAGGTTTATGGCTTCAGCCACACCTGCCGACAATTGATTTACTGTAGTGCTTGTTTGGACTGAATTTGCCATTGCCAAGCCGACTGCAGTCAGCGATGGCAGTAACAACGGCTGTGGTGATGCCAAAATCTTTCTTCTGTCTAAACAGGGAGAGGGTGGATGGAGTCTCCACAGGGATTGGGATCCACTGCGGGACTCTAACAACCAAGGCACGAGCGTAACGCCTGGCATTCCAACATTGCAACATCCAGCATGTCTCATTGGTACAATTTCTAAAAGAATTATTGGACAAAACAAGTAAAAAAGGGGAATAAACACAGACAGGACTAGGCGGAAAAACCATCTGATTTGTATTGGACGAGAAAAATTTAGGAAAAACCAATGAATTATGTCTGACCTGCATAGGCTTTGGGAATGCAGACAAAATGGCCCAACGTTGTACCCCCACAATACTAGGAACCCGATTTAGAAGGATCCAAGCAAGAACTGGAATTAGTTGCAGGTATATTCATTGAAAGATCATCTTCAGCTGCCCCGAGCTTTCGCGTGAGGCGCTCTGGTACCCAGAATGGATTGTTTTCTTCCTGTGGGAAAACACAGACAGCTCCCCTGGCTCTTATTAAGATAGGATCTGGGCCTTTCCATTGAACAGTCAAAACATCCTTCCATTTGACCATTTCCTTAGGCCTATCAGGCTCTAAGCAGTGGTGATTAGCCAACAAGTGGCCCTGACTGTCCAAATTTATCTAGTTATGTCAAATCGATGACGCAGTGTTTCAGTTGTCACATGAAATTTCTTATGAAACTCTTTAGCCAATTCCAAATTTGAGAAGAGGGCAAATGCAATCATCTTTGTGGCTCGATCTGCCAGGTCATTTCCATGGGACATGGGTCCCGGTAGACCTGTGTGAGCCCTATTATGTGTAATAAAAACAGGGGATTTTCTGATAATTAAGGCAAACTGAATTTTTGGAAAAATTTTTGCAAGCTTGCTAGATGCCTTGATCAATCCAGCAGCCTCTAAAATTTTGGTTGCATTTACCACATAACTAGAATCAGAAACAATATTTAAAGGACCTGGAAATTTTGTCAAAACTTCTAACACTACTAAACATTCCACAATTTGAGGCGAAGTCTCATGATATTGCTTAGAAACAACTTTATTATTAACCACATAAGCTCCTACTCCTGTTTTTGACCCATCTGTATAAACTACCAGTCCATCCCAAAGTGGTTTCTGGGACGTTACATGCGGGAAGACTACCTGTTGAGTTAAAGCAAATTGCAAAACAGGGTGTCGAGTGTAATGATTATCAATCAAGCCACTAAAGGAGGTAACTAGCACCGCCCAAGTATCAGAGGTAGCAGTCAATACCTGAACCTCATGAGCTGTATAAGGCACTATTAAGAACTTTGGCTCCTTCCCAAAGTGTGTAATGGCGGCTTTTAACCCTCATAGTGCAAGTTGAGAAACTACATCTGGATACCATTTAATAATTTTTGCAGGAGAACCATTGGGATGAACCTACAATAAGGGTCCATCTTGCCATAATACAGCAGTTGGTAAATGTTTAGTTTTAATAACACACAGGTGAAAGGTATTAGTTTTATCTACATGTTTTAATTGGGCATCTTGTAAAGCGTTTTCTACCACTTGCAGGGCGTGGCTTGCAGCCGATGTTAAGGCTCTGGGTGAAGAAATATGAGCATCCCCTTCCAAAATATTCAAATAGGGGTCTTAATTCAGCAGAAGGAATCTTTAAAAATGGCCTAAGCCAATTTATATCACCTAATAATTTTTTAAAAATCACTAGGGACAACAGGAGCGGCCGACCGAGAAACTGCACGCTTCCTGTTTCTCAGTAGTGGCCACTTATCCAGGTGGATCCAGGTGGTATCGTTCTTCCTCATAGCAGGCTGCTTCCTCCTCTAAGTCCTCTTCCTCAGAGGGATTCAGCTGCTCAGATTCAGAGCTATCAATCCCCAAAGCCTCCAATTCTTTTATCAGATAAAGAGGCTTCTTTTTGATTTTTTCTTCTCCTTATCATGTTTCTCTCCCAGGGCGTTCTTTCCCTTATCTCTCGCTCCTGTGGCTTTAACATCCACAGAAGGGTCTTTTTTCTTAGAGACGTCTTTATTTCTATCCATTGGGGCCCCTAATCTTTTGTCACGTTCTGTTTCTGACATGCTGTCTTGTATCTCCTCTAACACTCCCTTAGTGCCTACTCTTAGCTTTCCGTTAGTCTCTTTCCTTTCGAGGTGACCTTTAAGCTTGTAGGAAACCAAAAGAAAGAGGACGAGGCCAACAGTCACAACAGAGAAAGCAATAAAGGCTTCTGCTAGCTGAAGTGAAAGATGAGATAAATCAAGACCAAACATGCCTCTCAGAACTTATCTCGCTGCTGCAGTTCTGAATCCTCCCCGCGAACGAGGGGTCTCCTTGGCACCGGCGATGGCAGGTTTCCTGGGTTTCAGCACCAAATGTTGCGAGCCGCGTGGTCATCTCGCCAGCAAGAATGCATGTGAACAACAGGATCCTTCTGCAGAAAGCTTTATTGCAGTCAAACGATGAAAGGAGTTCCCGAGTCCCCGAAGTGGCGCTGTTTATATAAGCCCTGCTCGCACCAAACTGGTGTGAGATGACGTATCATCCCCTGATTGGCTGCTCACCCAGCACCCTATATGACGCCCTGGGCTGGGCTCATGATGACGGTTGCCCAACGGTCATAACGGTCATAACGGTTTACCAGTTTAGAAGGGCAGAAGCCAGCGCCATGGCAACCAAACCTTGGCTCTCCACACATCCACTAACCTTCTGTAACATCCTATATACCTTCAGGTTCTTAGCTTCCTTTTTCTGGCTTAACCAGACATTTTTACGGTTTTGCTTTCTCTATTGCTTTTCAGACAACATAAAATTCTCATCAAAATTCTTTTTATTCTGACATGATCCTGCTGGAGCCCAGAGTCTACGATTTGTTTTTTTATAGGCAAAGCAAAAAAAAAAAAAAAAAATTACATTATTACAAAGAGGAGTTCTGAAACTGCCAATTTTTTTAATAACTTTCCTGTAGCAGGTAACATTAAGGTAGTATAAACAAACTGTAGAGAACTTGAACAAGTTTTAAGGAACTTGGTGAAACTTTCTCTTTTCTGTCTCAAGGTAAAGAACAGGGTGGAAACATGTTTTTTTATAAACAAAGCAGCTTAACAAATCAACAGCACTCCATAAGATACATTTTAAAAACTGCAATTTTTTTCAATTAGCACAAACCACATGGCTTAGTTTTACTTAGTAAAATTAATAAAATAAATACCAAAATATTTTTACTCTGCCCCAAAGTATCAAGAAACTTTTAAATTTTCTGTTAGTCTACCCAAGATCATTGTCACACCCAAATGCCTGATGAACTTTAAACATTTTATTATAGCCTTAAACATTTAAACAATTTTTAAAGCTCGTTTTTGCAATATCAAAACAAAGTACCCCTTTTGTAGGAGAGAAGTCACAAGGTATAACCATAATCTTTAAAATCAAAACCAGACTTTAAATCCATAATTTACCAGTGCAAACAAGTTAATTTTAAAACCAATACCAATTTAAAATAACTCATCCTTTTAACCTAGAAGGAAATGAGAATTATTTGACAAAGGTTTCCTTTTTTTTCTTTTTTCTTCCCTTTTAACCAATACCAAGATGGCAGTCACATTATAACCCACATGGTAAAGTCAAGATGGTGGTGAGGCACTGAGGCACTTCTTATACCACGTGGTAACCTATACATATGCGTTCATAGATCTAATAAACACATAGGCACACATTTTAAACAAGTTTCGTGAGGCCTTTCAGAACAGAAAACAGAAGGTAGACACAAACAAATACTGCACAGAGACATTGAGACAAAAAACACCCACCAGTTGGCCAAATTTCCCAGGACCAAAACTGACTCTTCTCAGGCAGGCCGACTATAGGCCTTACAGAATTCTTCCAGGATGGGCCCAAGTCCCTTCCTGGGTAAGGTAATGTAAAAACAGACCTTCAGATTCCTGCTCTGGCTCCTCTGCCCCAGAAGCCTGAGTGGTGGGTGGTTCTAGACCACCTCCAGAAACTGATGAAGTTGGGGGACATCTCTCCCAATTTCAGTGACTGTGATTGTTTGACACGTCTGTCTAAATCACGTTTAGTCACTCATACAGATGCCTCCAGGCAGAACAGAATACAGAAGATAGGCTCCAACAGGAACACTGCACACCGCACAAAGTGACAATGACAGAGACTGAGAAACAGACACGACACTTACCAGCTGGTATGAGACCCTCTGGATCAGTCCTGAGGTCTTGGGGGACCCTGGAATCTCAGTGGGACCTCAAAATGTTCTACCCAGTTAGCGAGCCCCCAAAAGATCTACAGGAATCGACTCCATTGCAAAACACATGAGGGTCTTTTTATTGTAAATTACAAGCTGCAGCTTGGGCCTTCACAGCCCCACCACTGACGCGGTGGGAGCTGAGCTCCCCACCCCCAGGTTAGTTGGGTGATATATAAATTTTTGTCCATCCCAGCATGCCCAAGGTAGGGGCAATTCCTGCCTGGCAAGCATCTATTGGTCAAGATGCTACATTTTGAATTGATTGGCTATAGGAAGGTTCCCAGACCACCCTAGGGGGAGGGTCCAGTTTCCTAGCAACTGTATCTCTAGTGGTTGGGGAAAGAACGCATCGAGGTGGCTCTTCCCCTCCAGGGCATTACTAACTTTTTACAGCACCTACTTTAGGTCTTAATGATAGCTGCTACTTTACCCTTTGGTCTCTCAACATCATTGACTGTCTTGGTAAAAATATAAACAAGTTCCCAATTAAATGTTTTTTGTTCACAAAATTGCCTTGTTCAGTGATCATTTTCACAGAAAGTATTTCACTGACTGAGGACATATTATAAAATATTAATGGAATCTATACTAAGGGGAAACTCATAGTTCAAAGACACATGATATTTAATGATCACTTGGAAGAAAATGTGACATTTTTCTTGTACTAACAGTTTGGACCCAAGATCTTTCGTCTCTGGTTCTGTAGGGCTACTCACCCTTTCTCTCAAGTGGGTTGTCCATGTGGTCCTTTTAATAACTGGCTCCTGAAACTCTCACTGGCTTTAATTTGTTGTATGACATTTTTCTCCCTGTCAGCCAATCAGTACATGAGATAATTTTGAGGTTTCCATTGAGATAAGTAAACAACTTTTCTCATTGTCTAGTATCTCTGATCCTGTGTACAAGTAACTTTTTCTTGTGAAACCAAACTAGACTTTATCTAATCCTTTTATCCAGATCCCACACCTTAACTCTTGTTTATCTCTGTGACAATGTCAGGTAGGAAATGAAAATTTCATTGGATAGCTTCCTAAGCAGGGAAACTTGAATGTAATGTGGGATTAAGGGGAATGCACAGAATGAAAAGGTGGTCTCCTACTGTGCTCTTGGAACTGAAATTTCTAGGTTGTAACTTTGAATTGAGCAGTAACTTCAATAATCACTAAATGTATCTTGACATTCTTATTGATATAATAGGCTAGCAAGGTCTAGGGTTCCCTGGGGTATTGAGTTTTTAAGAACATGAAAAGAGAATTAAACCAGACAATTTCTGGGACTTGTTTGGCTTAAACAGAGAAATATCAATGTCTGTAAAAGGAAAACTAAGGGGCAGTAAACTCTCTCACAGCTGGTGCTGTTTCACACTTTTGTTGCCAACCTGGTATGAGAAGATTTTCCTTCGCTGTTCCGGATGGATCAGCAACTGTGTCTTTCTCAGTGGACAGTGAGGGATCTTCCTTTTCCTGGTGATTGCAATTAAAACTGGGTCTTCCGGACAGAGAAAGGGTCCCAGTTATATGCAAAGGACACAAGACAAGCTGTGTTTCCTGCTGTGGACCTCCAGACAAAATCCCTCTAAAAGTAGTGTTTGTTCAAGGACTGCTTGTTTGGGGTTGCCACATGACCTCATGGGTCTGAGGTAGTTCGGAAAATACTAGTTCATGGCTAGGATTCTCTGCTACATAATGAGTTCCTGGAAAGCATGCCTTACAATGTCAAACTCTGCCTTTATTTAGAAAAATCTTTTCTCCATGTTAAAAGGTCATTATAAAAGTTGTCAATATATTATTTGTATTGAATATGTGTGAATTTCATATAATATACATTATGCTCCTTCAACATTTTCCCAAATTCAAATTCTTGCCAGGTGTCACACTATTTTTTTTTCCTTTAAAATACATCAATTCTAGTATATTTGTTCATATACTCATTGGAACATGATCAGAGTGTCAGTGCAATCCCATATAAAAAATTGAGTTCATCCTTGCCACACATTGGCACTACCCACAAGAATAAGCCATCAGTACTGAAGAGCTCTATACTTCATCACCTTGATTACAGTTTATCTTATATATTTATTTATGATTTGTTACCTTTGTTTTCCCTCTGTTACCCCCTTCCTCTTCTCCTCCCAGTCCTGCCCACAATACTTTGCCTACCCTTAGGCCCTTTCTCTAGTTCTGTGATAAGGGAGGAACTTCTTGCCCTTCTAATTGACCCTAGCTCATTAGGTCTCCTCAAGGCTGGCTACTTCATCTTCCTCTGTAGTCTGATTCTCAGAGTTGTGTTCCTGTGTCCTCAATTCCCTCTATTTATGACAGTCTTACTGCCCACTCTCCTATAGGCTTCTCAGAGATCTGAGGGGAGGAATAATTTCATAGGGTAATCCCATTTAGAGCTGGGTGTTTTAGGGCTCTCTCTGCATAACATTGTTGGATTTCTGTATATTGAACCAGCCCTGCACACCTGGGATGAAGCCTACTTGGTCATAGTGGGTGATATCTTTGATGTGTTCTCATATTCAGTCAAAGATATAAAGTACCTTGGTGTGACCCTAAACAAGCAAGTCAAAGACTTGTATGGAAAAAGTTTCAAGACTCTGAAGAAAGAATTAGAAGAAGATATCAGAAGATTAAAATATCTTCCATGATAATGACTTGGCAGGATTATCATTGTAAAAATGGGTATCATACCAAAAGCAATCTACAGATTCAATGCAATTCCCATCTAATTGCAAACAGAAATTTTTACAGACCTTGAAAGAAAAATTCTGAACTTCATATGGAAAAACAAGAAACCCAGAATTGCTAAAACAATCCTCTACAATAAAAGAAAGATCAGAATTATATTAAGACTTCACAATGCAAATAAGACTTTATATCGGTATGAGTTCACAATGATATTATGATATTACATTAATATGACATCACAATGCTATTAAGAGAACAAACTGTCTGTATGCAAAAGCTAGTATGACATCACCATGCTATTATGACATCAAAAGGTATTGCAACATGACTGTGGTATTCTCAATAGAATTTTGATAACACAATGATATTATATCACAATGCTATTAAAAATGCACAATCATTATGAAAACAAAATTGTGTTATGACATCACAATGCTATTATGTCATCATAATGTTATGACATCCCAATGCTATTATGACATCATGATGCAATCATGACCTCAAAATTGTATTATGAAATCACAATGCTATAATGAAATCAAAATTCAACTTGACATCCTAATGCTATTCTGATATCACAATGCTTTTATGACATGTTTTTCATAATGAGGAGAAAACTCCTCATCCAATTGTCATACCAGACATTCCAGTAGCCATCAAGCTGCATCATCTTTCCTGCAAAAAAGCACAGGAAAACTTCTCATCCCATATGAGTAAAGAGTCGGGTTTATGCCATTGATTTTTTAAAGCATTCCTCCATTTTACTTTAGCAAAAGTTTTCTTGGTTTCTGTATGCCAAAATCTCTGCTGCAGATTTATCATGGTTATCCAAATTTAAAAAATTCAAAATGAAAAGAACATGATTAAGATGATTCTTAGGTGTTCAGGGCAGTACCTCCCCTTTCTTTGTTTTTGAAAATAAATCTTAATTATTTAGTGTGCATGCTCTACCATGCATTGTCCTTCAGGATTGTAAGGTGATTTAGTTATATGAGAAACTTGACATTGTTGACAAAATCTTTTAAGAGATTTGCTAGTATATCCTGTTCCATTTTCTGTTTTAAATTGCTTAGGAACTCCTAGAACATTAAAAGTTATAGACAAGGAGCAATAAAATTCATTGCAGCTTTTCCTGGTTGAGGAGTGGCAAAAATAAATCAAGAATAGGTATCTATGCAAACATGTACATATTTTATTTTTTTTAATTCAGGAATACCAGTAATATCCATTTGTCAAATCTGATTTGGAATCAATCCTTTAGGACTGACTCCCAAATGAGGAACAGGCTGACACTGAGGACAAGTACTGCAAGCCTTGACTATACTATGGGCCTTTTCCTTAGTCAATCCATATTTAAGTCTCAAGGTTTGACTATTAAGATGATGCATATTATGGGCATCCTGGGCTCTTTTTATCTGTGAACAATAAACTTTGTTGACTTTATCTGCCAATGCATTTCTTTTAGACAGGAATCCTGGCAAATTGGAATGAGCCCTCAACTGTCCTATAAAAAAGGTGAAAGGGGTTTTTTTGTATCAAATTTTGAATTTGTAAAAATAAAATTTCATCAGGAGAAGACATCTGAATTTGACCTGCAGTCTTTTACTTAGGCAAAGACTGACCTACATATAAACTTTCTTTAAAAATGTTCAAAGACTGCTTATTAAAACTATGAAACACAGCCAATACTGCAGATAACTCTACTATTTGCGCAGATGTGTAAGACACTTGAAAAGATATTGTTTTTCTTTTATAATCATAGGCAGCAACACCAGGAAATGGACCATCAGTAAATACCATTAAAGTATCAACAATTGGGCTAACTTTTGTTTTAAATTGATAAACTGTAGCTTGCACTTATAAAAATTGAATTAATTTGTTGTTTTTTGTCTCAACAGGATGGACTCTTTCATAATAATATTAAAATAATAATATATTAAAATGCCATATTTCTCAGGTCTCTGATAAGTCTGAGTGCCAGCATTTTGAATTATTCTTTGTCTACCTTTATCATCAGCTCTAACTTCATCCTATAAAACAGGATGTTATAATTTTTAATTTGCCATATTATTCAAATGTATTCAAATTTTAGGTGGATCTATATAGGCAAACTTTATGGTTACCATTTTAGATTTAACCTAAAAACAAAACAAAAGAAACAAATAAAAACAAAACATCCTAAACAAAGAGACCCGTTAAAACTCTATCTGTACTCAACTATAATCTTTAGCATAACATTAAATCAGCTCTTTTTAAACTAAAATCAAAGCAAAACTTTTAATTTAACATAATTTATAAAGGGGCTAGCAAATCTTATTAACACTATCATATTATATTAAAACTTAACAACAAAATAAAAGGAGAAAAGTTTTATTTAACATTAAACAAAGAACTAAACTTAGCCTGTAGTCCTCAGCAAAAATGGCTTATTCTGGCCAAACCAAATCTATAGGCCAGAAAGAAACAACATTAAATCATTCACTTAGGTACTGGCATCCAGGCATATTTTTTACATAATGGTTAACAATTATAAGAATATAACCCTGCATAACCATGGTCTAACATGCAACTGTAGTCCTGTTTAATCCCCAGTGAAAAAATGTCTTGGAAGGGTTAGGAGGTTTGGCTTTTTTAGATAATATAATATAATTCTTTTTTTCTCCTAATTTCTTTCTCAGTTCTTTTGTCTTTTGTATAAAGTGAAGCTACTTTGCTTAAGGTGTTTATGAGATGTAGGAGTTTCCTGGTAGAATTTTTGGGGTCACTCAGGTAATCTATTATATCATTTGCAAATGGTGATACTTTGACTTCTTCCTTTCCATTTTCTGTCCCCTTGATTTCCTTCAATTTTTTTATCACTCTAGCAAGGACTTCCAGAAGTGTTTCTAAGTGATATTGAGAGAGTGGGGCGTGTCACCTTGTCTCTGTTTTCTTTGAAATTTCTTTAAGTTTCTCTCAGGTTATTGTGATATTGGCTACAGGTTTGCTCTATACTGGCTTTACTATATTTAGATATGTGCCTTGTATCCCTAGTCTCTCCAGTAACTTAAATATGAATGGATTTTGAATTTTGTAAAATGATTTTTCAACAACTAAGGAGATTATAATGTGTATTTTTTTCAGTTTGTTATTATGGTGGATTACATTGATGGATTTCTGTTTATTGAACCACCCCTGAATATCTGGGATGAAGCCTGCTTGGTCATAAAGGATGGTATCTTTTATGTGTTCTTGTATTTGGTCAAAGATCAAGTACCTTGGTGTGACCCTAACCAAACATGTCAAATACTTGTATGAAAATATTTCAAGTTTCTGAAGAAAGAATGAGAAGAGTGTATCAGAAGTTGGAATGATCTCCCATGCTCATGGCTTGGCAATATTAACATAGTACAAATGGCCATCTTACCAAAAGCAATCTACAGATTCAGTGTAATTCCCACCAAATTACCAACACAATTCTTTACAAACCTTGAAAAAAAAATTCTCAATTTCATATGGAAAAACAAGAAACCCAGAGTTGCTAAAAAAAAAAATCCTCTACTATAAAGTATCTTCTGGAGATATCTCCTGATCTGAAGCTGTACTATAAATAAAAAGTGCATGGTACTGGAATAGAAAGAGAATGGAGGATCAATGGACTCAAATAGAAGACCCAGAAATAATCCCACATACTATGGACACCTGATCTTTTTTTTTACCTTTATTAGTTACACTTCATTCACTTTCTATCCCCCCATAAGCCCCTCCCTCCTCTTCTCTTAATCTTGCCTCCCCTCCCCCTTCTTCATGCATGCCCCTCCTGAAGTCTATTAATAGGGGAGGTCCCCCTCTCCTTCTTTCTTATCTTATTCTATCAAATCTCATCAGGAGTGGCTGCATTGTCTTCTTCTGTGGCCTGGTAAGGTTGTCCCCCTCAGGGGGAGGTGATCAAAGAGCAGGCCAATCAGATTATGTCAGAGGCAGTCCCTCTTCCCATTACTATGGAACCCACATAGACACTAAACTTCTGTGGGCTACATATGTGCAGGGCTTCTAGGTTATCTCCATGCATGGTACTTGTTTTGTGGTGGAGTCTCTGGAAAGACCATTGTGTTTAAATATTCTGTTTCTTTTGATCTTGTGGAGTTCCTGTGCTCTCCAGATCTTACTATTTCCCACTTATTCCATAAGATTCCATGCACTCTGCCCAACAGTTGGCCATAAGTCTCAGCATCTGCATTGATAGTCTGCAGAGCCTTTAAGAGGCCCTCTGTGGAGGTTACTAAATTGTTTCCTGTTTAACTCTTCTGATGTCCATCCTCTTTGCTTTTCGGGATGGGGATTGTGCATTTTAGCAGAGTCCTCTCTCTTGATTAGTTTCATTAGATGTACAAATTTTAGTATGCTTATCAAATACTATATATGTATATAAGTGAGTATATAACATGTGTGTCTTTCTGTTTCTGGGACAGGTCACTCAGGATGATCCTTTCCAGCTCTCACCATTTACATGGAAATTTCATGATTTTAATGCTTTTTGTTGCTGTGTAATATCCCATTGTGTAGATGTATCACAATTTCTTTATCCATTCTTTAGTTGAGGGGCATCTTGGTTGTTTCCAGTTTCTGACTATTACAAACAAAGCTGTTAAAAACATGTTGAGCAAATATCCTTCTTGTGTGTTTGAGCCTCTTTTGGATATATGCCTAGGAGTGGTACTGATGGATCTAGAGGAAGCGTTATTCCTAGTTGTCTGAGAATGCACCAGATTGATATCCAGAATGGTGGTACAAATTTACATTCTCATCTGCAGTGGAGGAGGGTTTCTCTTTCTCAACAACCTCTCCAGCATGTGTTGTCACTTGAGTCTTTTATCTTGGCTGTTCTGATGGCTGTTAGGGGAAATCTCACCATCCTTTTGATTTGCATTTCCCTGATGGCTAATGAGTTTGAGGATTTCTTTAAGTGTTTCTCTGCCATTTGATATTCCTCTATTAAAAATTCTCTGTTTAGCTCTCTTCCCCATTTATTAAATTGGGTTACTTATTTTGCTCTTTTTCAGCTTCTTTAGTTCTTTATATATATTGGACATTAGCCCTCCATCAGATACAGGGTTGGCGAAGATTTTTTCCCAATCTGTAGGCATTCATTTTGTTTAGATGATGGTGTCCTTTGCTTTACAGAATCTTTTCAGTTTCATGAGGTCCCATGTATTGATTGTTGCCCTTAGAGCCTGTGTTGTTGGTGTTCTGTTTAGGAAGTTGTCTTCTGTGCCAATGAGTTCTAGGGTATTCTCCACTTTTTCTTCTAACCGATTTAATTAGTCTGGTTTTATGTTGTGGTCTTTGATCCACTTGGACTTCTGTTTTGTGCAGGGTGATGTGTGAATCTATTTTCATTTTTCTCCATGTAGACATCCAGTTAGACCAGCACCATTTGTTGAAGAGGCTATCTTTTCTCCATTGTACGGTTTTGGCATCTTTATCAAAGATCAGGTTTCCATAAGTGTGTGGATTTATTTCTTGATCTTTTATTCAGTTCCATTGATCAACCATTCTGTCTCTATGACATTACCATGCAGTTTTTATTACTCTTGCACTATAGTACAGATTAAGATCAGAGATGGAGATATCTCCAGAAGATCTTTCATTGTAGAGGATTTTTTTTAGCAATTCTGGACTTCTTGTTATTCCATATGAAGTTGAGAATTTTTCTTTCAAGGTATGTAAAGAATTGCTTTGGTAATTTGATGGGAATTGCAATGAATCTGTAGACTGCTTTGCTAAGATGGTCATTTTTACTATGTTAATCCTGCCAAGCTTTGAGCATGGGAGATCTTTCCATCTTCTGATACACTCTTCTAATTCTTTCTTCAGAGACTTGGAAATTTTTTCATAGAAGTCTTTGACTTGCTTGGTTACTGTTACGCCAAGGTACTTCATGTCATTTGTCACTGTTGTGAAGGGTGTTGTTTCCCTAATTTCTTTCTCAGTGCTTTTGTCTTTTGTATACAGGAGCGCTACTGATTTTTTTGAGTTAATTTTGCATCAGGCCAATTTGCTGAAGGTAGTTTATCAGTTGTGTTGTAGGAGTTACATGGTAGAAATTTTGGGGTCATTCAGGTATACTATCATATCATCTGCAAATAGTGATAATTTGACTTCTTCCTTTCCAATTTGTATCCTCTTGATCTCCTTCAACTTTCTTATTTCTATAGCAAAGAATTCCAGAACTATGTTGAAGAGATATGGAGATAGTGGGCAGCCTTGCCTCATCCCTAATTTCAGTGTGATTGATTTAAGTTTCTCTCCAGTTAGTTTGATTTTGGCTATAACCTTGCTGTATATTTCCTTTGCTATGTTTAGATATGTGGCTTTTATCCCTAATCTCTCCAATACTTTAAAAATGAATGGATGTTGGATTTTGTCAAGTAATTTTTCATCATCCAAGGTGATTATCATGTACTGTTTTTCTTTCAGTTTGTTAATATGGTGGGTCACATTGGATTTCAGTATATTGAACTATACCTGTATACCTGGGATGAAGCCTGCTTGGTCATAGTAGACAATATCTTTAATGTGTTTTTGTATTCTGTTTGCAAATATTTTGTTGAGTATTTTTGCATCAATGTTCAAAAGGGAGATTGGCCTGAAATTCTCTTTCTTTGTTGGTTCTTCATGAGGTTTCTGTACCAAGGTGACTGTGGCTTTATAGAATGACTTTGGTAGTGGTTTTTCTTTTTTTCTTTTTGTGGAATACTTTGAAGAGAGGTGGACTTAGCTCTTTGTTGAAGGTCTGGTAGAATTCTGCACTGATAGCATCTGGTCCTGGGCTTATTTTGGATGGGAGACTTTTGATGATTACTTCATAGAACTATTTAATTGATTTGCATATATTAAACCACCCCTTCATACCTGGGATGAAGCCTACTTGATTATAGTGGATGATATCTCTGATGTGTTCTTCTATTCAGTCAAAGACATAAAGTACCTTGGTATGACCCTAACCAAGAAAGTCAAAGACTTGTATAAAAAAAATCAAGTTTCTGAAGAAATAATTTAAAGAAGATAACAGAAGTTGGAAAGATTTCCCATGCTCATGGCTTGGCAGGATTAACATTTTAAAAATGGCCATTTTACCAAAAGCAATCTACAGATTCAATGCAATTCCCATCAAATTACCAACACAATTCTTTACAGATAATTCTGAATCAGTCCCTCTAATTCTTTCTCTCAATGTGTCTCTCTCAGTCTCCTTCTCTCTGCCTCCCGCTTGTTGTTCAGTATGAATAGTTCTCTGTTCTGCTCAAGTCTACAACAAGATGACTGCTTCGTGCCATGACAACAGGGATGGTCTTTGTAAAAAACATAACTAACGTCATAATTAAACACTATTTGGGTCTCCTACTGGGCTCTTGGATATGACATTCCTTGGTTATAACTTTGAACTGAGCAGTTATTCATGTACTTACCAAATGTACCTTTACATTCTTACTGATATAATAGGTTGGCAGGGTCTAGGGTTTCCTGTGGTATTGATATTTAAGAGCAGGGAAAAGAGATGGAAACTGGGTAATTCCTGGGACTCGTTTGGGTGCAATAGTCAAAGAACTATGAGGGTAAAAAGAGAACTGAATGGCAATAAACTATTTCACAGGTGGTGTTGTTCCACACTAGTGTTGCCAAACCTCTATGAGCATGGTTGTCTTGGCTGAGCTGGCTAGATCTGCCGCTGTGTACTCCTCAGCAGTCAGTGAGGAACCCCCTTGTTTCTGGGGTTTACAGTTAAAACTGAGACTTCATGACAGAATAAAGGGTCCGTGTTATATGCCTAACACACAAGAAAAGTTTAGTCCTCCAGAAAACTCTCTATATGTAGCGCTAGTGCCAGGACTGCTTGTTCACAGGTACCATCTGAGCTCATTGGATCTGAAGTACATGGGTAACTACTAGTTAATGGCTATGATTCTGCTACAAAATGAGCTCCTAGAAAGAATGCATTGCAAAGTCAAACTCTGCCCCCTTTAACAGAATCTTTTCTCCATGTTAAAAGTCATTGTAAAAGTTGTCAACATATTGTTTTTATAGATTATGTGGTAATTTCATACAACATACATTACATTCCTTTTCCATTGCTCCCATCTTCAAAATCTTACCCATTGGCTACATACACACACACACACACACACACACACACACACACACACTCATATACATATAGTTTTTCTTTAAAATACATCAATTAAAACATGTGTTGTTCATATCCTCATTGGAACATGACCAGATTTCTCACTGCCATGTTCCTTAAGGAAAACTGAGTTCATCTTGCTGCACCCTGGCTCCACCCCCAAGAAGAAGTGATCAGTCCTGAAGAGCTCTATCTTTCATCACATTATCACAGATTTTTTATATATTTATTTATTATGATTTGTTCACTTTGTATCTGCTCTGCTGCCCCTCTCCTTTTCCTTCCAGTCCCACCTACCCTACATCTTATATCCCTATGCCCTTTTGCTACTTCCCTGATACAGAGGTCCTCCTCCCTCTTCTAACTTAACCTAGCTTATCAGGGCTCATCAGGGTTGGCGGGATCATCTTTCTCTGTGGCCTGAGTCTTAGGGCAATGTTCTCCATCTCCTTAATTACCTCTTCCTCCCTCTTCTCCAGCAGGCTTCCCAGAGCTCTGAGGGGAGGGAGAATTCCATAGTGAAATTCTATTTAGAGCTGGGGTTTTAAAGTCTCTCTCTGCATAATATCGGACTGTGGTTCTCTGTATCAATTCCATTTGCTGTAGAAAGAAGAATCTCTATGGATGCAAGAACATGGCACTGACCTATCAGTTGAGGGCAGAGAACAACATATTATAATAACAACAGCTGAGATTGCTTGAAAATTTCCATATGATGCCCAGGCCCCGCAACTCAATTAAATGTCACCCAATCCTCCTATTGGAACACTGGTTTGGTCACAATTGATGGCCTATTGGTACTTCATCCTCCACTATCAGGAGTCCCTCTAATAACTGAATACATATTTTATTTGTCTCTCTGCATTGTAGTTACATCTCCTAAGATTATTTTTCCTGTTTCCATTCATTTGCCCGAAAATAACATGATTTTTTTTTTCTAGCTGAATAATACTTCTTTATGGAAATATTCCACATTTTCCCCAAAGGAGTTTGCCAGTCCTGTTCTTTAGTCTTTGGAAGTTGTTAGAATTTATTCATTGTATTAAAAGAGAAGTTTTCAGGATAACTATGCTCTTTTAGCTTAGAAGACCCTCCATCTTCTTTTACTTCCTGGTGATTTGAATTATAATTTCCCTTGAAGCTCTTCTGTTTATAATATTAGTCCACAATGAGGAAATGTCTGGGAAAGGTTAGATGGTATGGCCTTGTTAGATAATGTAATTCCTATTGGAGTTACATTATAGAATGACATGCTTTGAGGTTGATATGTCGATGAAAGTGACCAGACAGAATGGAGTCTCTTTTACTCATTCTCTGTCAATTTATATCTTTGTTTCTCTCTGCTGGCTTCTTCTTGGGGGTGGTACCAGGGTGCAGCAAGGATCACCTCAGTTTTCTTTAAGGGACATGGCACTAAGACTGTGATCATGTTCCAATTAGTATATGAATAACACATACTTAAATTGAAGTATTTTAAAGAAAAAAATATTAGGGTGACATATGGTAGCAATGGAAAAGGAGTGTAATTTATATTATATCAAATTCCCACATAACCAATAAAAATAATATGTTGACAACTTTTACAATGACTTTTAACATGGAGAAAACATTCTGTTACAGGAGGGCAGAGTTTTACTCTGCAAGGCATGCTTCCCAGGAACTCATTATATAGCAGAGAATCCTAGCCATGAACTACTGGTTACCCAGATTTTTCAGACCCCATGTGCTCAGGTGGCACTTCTGAACAAGCAGTGCTGGCTGTAACACTATATATTTACATGGTTTGTCTAGAGGACCACTGAAAGGAACAGAGCTGCTCTTGTATCCTAGGCATATAACATGTACCAATTTCTCTGTCCTGAAAGTCCAGTTTTAACTCTAAACCACAGGAACAGGAAGATTTCTCATGGACCAGTTAGTAGGACATAGCTGCTGAAATCAGCCAGATCAGCCAAGGTAAAGTTGCTCATACAGGATTGGCATCACTAATGAGGAACAACACCATCTGTCAAATAGATTATTGACCCCTCAGTTCTCCTTTCACATAGAGCATTCTTTATCTCTTTCAGTGAAATCATTCCAAATAATTGTTTGGTTTCTTACTCTGTTTCCTTCTCTTAAAGACTCAATACCCCAGGGAAGTCTCGACCCTGCCAGCCTATTATATCAGTAAGAATGTGAAGATACATTTAGTGAATAAGCAAGTAACTACTTGGTGCAAAGTCACAACCTAGGAAATTTAACATCCAAGACCACAGTATGAGACCATCTTGTCATTCTCACATTCCCCTTAATCACACATCACTTTGAAGCTTCCTTACTTAGGAAGAACTCCTTCTGATTCTAGGCTATCAGATCACTTCAGAAGTGACTGCATTGTCACCTTCTATGGCCTGGTAAGGCTGTTTCCCCCTCACAGGGAAGTGATCAAAGAGCAGGGTATTCAGTTCATGTCAGAGGCAGTCCATGTTCCCATTACTATGGAACCCACCTGGACACCAAACTGCCATGGTCTACATCTGTGCAGGGGTTCTAGGTTATTTCCATGGGTGTTATATGGTTGGAGTATGGGTCTCAAGAAAGACTCCTGTGCTCAGATTTTTTTGGGGATTTTTTGCTTTTCTTGTGGAGCTCCTGACCTCTCCAGATCTTACTGTTTTCCACTTCTTTCATGAGATTTCATGCACTCTGCCCAACAGTTGACCATAAGTCTCAGCATCTGCTTTGATAGTGTGCAGGGCAGAGTCTTTCAGAGGCCCTCTGTGGCAGGCTCCTAACCTGTTTCCTGTTTTCAACTTCTCCTGATGACCATCCTCTTTTCCTTTTGGGATGGGAATTGAGCATTTTAGCCAAAGTCATACCTCTTGATTAGTTTCTTTAGATGTACAGATTTTAGTAGGATTATCCTATATTATATGTCTCTATGCAGATGAGTAAACAAATTTTCCTCAGTGTCAAGTATCTCTGATCCTATGCATATGTGACTTTTTCTTGTGAAACCCAACAAGCCTTTATCTCATCCCTTTATTCAGATACCAAACCTGTACTCCTGTTTGCCTCTGTGACAATGTCATGTAGGAAATGAAACTTTAATATTTATTTAATTGGACAGCATCATAAGTAAGGAAGCTTCAAAATGATGGGGGATTACAGGGAATGTACCTAATGACATGCTGGTCTCATACTGTGGTCTTGGATCTGAAATTTCCTACATTGTGACTTTGAATTTAGTGGTTACTCATGTTCTCACTAAACATCCTTCACATTCTTACTGATATAATAGTCTGGCAGAGTCCAGGGTTCTCTGCGGTATTAAGAATTTAAGAGCAGGGGAAAATAAAGAAATTATTCAATTCCTGAGACTGATTTGACTGAAAAAGAGAAAGATGGATGTATGTAAAAGGAAAAATGAGTGTCAATAAACTATTTGTCAGCTGATGCTGTTCTTCACTAGTGTTGCCAACCTTCTATTAAGAGGGTTGCTTTATCTGACCTGGCTCGATTGGCAGTTGTGTCCTATTCAGTCATAAGTCAGGAACTCTCCTCTTTTGGGGTTTACAGTTCAAAATGGTTCTTCAGGACAGAAATGCATCCCTGTTAGGTGCCTATGACAGAATAGCAGCTTTGTTTTCTGCTATGATCCAGCAGCAAATACTCTAAACATAGTGGTAGTGCCAGGACTGCTTGATCAGAGGTGCCACCTGAGCTCATAGGGTCTCAGGTACCTGGGTAAACACTAATTAATGGCTAATATTCTCTGCTACAAAAGGAGTTCCTAAAAAACATGCCTTACAAAGTGAAACTGTGCTCTCATTTAGCAGAATCTTTTGTTGAAGGACAAGGATGATTTTTCCTGTTTCCGTCTATTTGCCTGTAATATCTTAATGTCATTTTCTTTCGAGATTATTATTCCATTAAATATTCCACTTTTTTCCCAAAGAAGATTGTCAGTCCTGTTCTTTACTCTTTGGAAGTTTCTGGGACTTTAATCATTGTATTGAAAGACAAACTATCAGGATAACTATGTTATTTTAGACTAGAAGTCCCTCCATCTTCTTCCAATTCCTGGTGATTTGAATTGCAATGTCCCTTTGAAGCTCATCTAAATACTTGTTAACTCCACAGTAAGGAAATCTCTGGGAATGGTTAGGAGTAATGGCCTTGTTAGATAATATAACTGTTGTTGTTGTTATATTGTAGAAGGATGTGCTTTGAGGTTGATATACCAATGAAAGTGAAAAAACAAATGGAGTCTCTGTCTCTCAATCTCAGTCACTTTATATCTTTGGTTCAGTTGTTCTCTGTCTCTCCATCTGAATCTGTCTTTCTAGCTCTTTTTTTCTATGTCTATATGTCTCCCTCTCTCTGACTGTGGCTTATGAAACACCTACAGTTCTGCGAAAGGACTACAACAAGATGACTGGTTGGTGATATGACATCCTGTATGGTTTCTGTAAATATATAAGCAAGCTGCCAATTAAATGGTTTTTGGTCAAAGAGATGTCTTTTTCAGGGAGAATTTTCACAAAAATAATAAACTGGCTGAGTACATATCTGTGCATTTAACAAATAGTAATGGAATCTGTGATAATATGAGACTCACATGTCAAAGAGAATTGACTTGAGTAATGACCACTTGAAAGAAATATGTGACACTTTTTCTGAACTAAGAGTCTTGGACACAGGAAATGCCATATCTGGGTTGCATGCTTTCCACTGTCCAGATTGAGGCAGGTAGGGCTGCTCAGCCTTTCTTTTAATCAGGCTGTCCACATGGACTTTTAACAGCTGGCTTCTGAAACTCTTAATGGCTCTCATCTGTTTGATGACATCTTTTTCTCTGCCAATCAACACCTGAGAGAATCTTGAGGTTTCCATGGAGATGAGTAAACAAAGTTTCCTCAGTGTCCAGTCTCTGATATTGTGCATATGTGACTTTTTCTTTTAATAACCAACAAGGCTTTATCTCATCCCTTTATCCAGATCCTATACCTTTATTCATGTTTAACTCTGTGACACTGTAAGGTAGGAAATGAAACTTTAATGTTTATTGAATTGGATGGCATCCTAAGTAGGGAAGCTCCAAAGTGATGTGGGATTAAGGGGAATGTACTGAATGACAAAGTAGACTCCTACAGTTGTCTTGGACCTGAAATTTCCTAGATTGTGACTTTGAACTGAATAGATACTTGCATACTCACAAAATGTACCTTCACATTCTTATTGAGGTAATAGGCTGGCAGGGTCTAGGGTGCCCTGAGTTATTGAGTATTTAACAAGAGGAGAAAAAGAAGGAAATATAATAATAAGTAAATACATATAAAATTCTGGAACTGGTTTTGCTGAAACAGAGAAAGATCAGTGAGTGTAAAAGGAAAACAGAGGGGCAAGATAGTATTTGACATCTAGTGCTGATCCACAAAAGTTTTGCCAACTCTCTATCAGCAGGACTGCCTTGGTTCACCTCGCTGAATCAGCAGCTATGTCCTACTAAGTGGTCAGTATGGGCCTGGAATTTACAGTTAAAACTGGGCCTTCAGGACAAAGAAATAGGTCCTTGTTATAGGCCTAGGACCCAAAAGCAGGTGTATTCTCCAAACAAACCCTCTCAACTTAGTGTTAGCACCAGGGCTTATTGTTCAGAAGTGCCACCTGAGCTCATAGGGTCTGAGGTACCTGGGTAACCACTAGTTCATGGCTAGAATTCTCTGCTACATAATGAGTTCCTGGAAAGCATGCCTTACAAAGTCAAACTCTGCAATACCTTAGCAGAATCTTTTCTCCATGGTAAAAGTCTGGGTAAAAGTTGTCAACATATTATTTTTATTGATTATGTTGGAATTTCATGTAAGGTATATTACACCATTTTTCCATCCTCCCAGGTTCAAATTCGTACCCATGTGTCACACTATTTTTTTTTCTTTTCTTTAAAATAAATAATTTGAAGTATATGTTGGTGATATTCTTAATGGAACATGATCAGAGTCTCAGTGCAAAGCCCCTTAAAGAAAACAGAGTTCAGTCTTGCTGTTCCATGGCACCATCCCCAAGAAGAAGCCATCAGTCCTGAAGAGTTCTATACTTTACCACCTTGATCACAGTTTTTCTTATGTATTCATTTATTATGATATTTTCACTTTGTATTCACTCTGCTGCCTCCTTCATTTCCTCTTCCAGTCCCACCCACCCTCCTTTTTCTACCCTTATACCATTTCTCTAGTTCTCTGATAGGGGAGAGCCTATACCTGCTTCTATCTGACCATAGCTTATCAGTTCTAAACAAGGCTGGCTGCATCATATTCCTCTAGGGCCTGATTCTAGAATCATTTTTCTCCTTGAAGCAGTTCTGTTTACTTGTGACAGTCTTAATGCCTTCTCTCCTGCAGACTTCCCAGGGCTCTGAGGGGAGAAAGAATTTCATAGGGAAATACCATTTAGGGCTGGGTGATTTAAGGTCTCTCTCTCACTCTCTGCATAATATTGGACTGTGGGTCTCTGCCTGCAATCCCATTTGATGCAGAAGGAACCATCACTGTGGATCCAAGAACATGACACTTATATATCATTTGAGGGCAGAGAACAACATATTTTAATAACAACAGCTGGGTTGCTTGCAAATTTCTGTAGAATGAACTGGCACCAACTCAATTAACTGCCACCCAATCACCATAGTGGAAGACAGGTTTGGTCAAAATAGATGGTCTTTATCCTCTAATATTAGGAGACCTTATAATAAGTGATTACATATGATATTTTTGTTTTTCTATATTTAATTACTTCACCCAGGATTACTTTTCCTGGTTCCATCCATTTGCATGAATATATCTTGTAGTCATTTTCTTAGCTGAATAATACTCTGTTATGAAAACATTCCACATTTCCCCCAAAGAAGATTGTTGGTACTCTTCTTTAGTCATTGTAATTTGCTGTGACTTTAATTATTGTATTGAATTACAAAGTACCAGGTTAACTATGTTCTTTTAACCTAGAATTCCCTCCATATTCTTCAACTCCCTGGTGATTTGAATTGCAATGTACTGTTTACATGTTAGACTCTATTGAGGAAATATCTGGGAAGTGTTAAGAGTTATGACCTTGTTAGATAATATAATTCCTGTTGGAGTTTTATTATAGGAGGGTTTGCTTTGAGGTTGATATGTTAATGAATGTGACCAGACAGATGGAGTCTGTCTCTTGGTCTCTGTCACTTTATATCTTTGTTTCTGTCGGTGAGTGTAGGTCTCTTTATTTCTGAATCTCTCTATCTCTTTCTCTCTCTGTCTCTGCCAGTCTCCCTCTCTCTTCATTGCCACATGTGGTTCTGGAGGAAAAGATCTCAGTTCTGCTGAAGGATGACAACAAGTTGATTGCATACAGACATGACATCCTATATGCTCTCTGTAAAAATATAAGCAAGGTCACAATTAAATGAATTTTGTTCAAAGAGTTGCCATGGTGAGGGAGCATTTTCCCAGTAAGTAATTCAGTGACTGAGGGAACATCTGTGCATTTCACAAATAATAATGGAATCTGTAATAATGTGAAAAATACATGTCAAGGACACGTGGATTTATTAATGACCACTTGAAAGAAATATGGGACACAGGAACTGACATCCCTGTGTTCTTTCAGCTGCCCAGATTGAGCTATGTAGGATTGCTCAGCCTTTGACTCAAGCAGGCTGTCCACTGGCAGCTTTAATAACTGGTTCCTGAAACTCTCACTTGCTTTCAACTGTTTCATGACATCATTCACCTCTTAGCCAAGCAGCAACTGAGATTGAGGTTTCCACGGAGATGAGTAAACAAACTTTCCACAGTGTCCAGTATCACTGATCCTGGGCACATATGACTTTTTCTTGTGAAACCCAACAAGTATTTATCTCATCCCTTTATACAGATCCCATACCTTTAATCCTTTTTACCTCTGGGACAATGTCAGGTAGGAAATGAAACTTTAATACTTATTTAATTAGAGAGCTTCTTAAATAGGAAAGCTTCAAAGTGATATGGGAATGAGGAGAATGTACTGAATGACAAAGTAATTCCCTCCTATGTTGTTGGATCTGAAATTTCCTAGTTGTGACTTTGAAATGAGCATTTACTGACATAGACCCTAAATGTACCTTCACATTCATATTGAAATAATAGGCTGGCAGGGTCTAGGGTTCCCGCAGTTATTGAGTATTTAAGAGGAGGAGAAAGAGAAGGAAACCAGATAATTCCTGGGACTGGTTTGCCTGAAAAAAAATGAAATATCTGTGAGTTTAAAAGGACAACTGAGGGACAAGATATTTTTTGACAGCTGGTGATGTTCCACACTAGTGTTGCCTACCCTCTATTTGCAGGTTTGCCTTGGCTGTTCTGGCAGGATATAAAAATGTGTCCTACTCAGTGGTCAGTGAGCAGTCCTCCTGTTCCAGGAGTTTATAGTTAAAATTCTGCCTTCAGGACAGAGAAATTGGTCAGTGTTATATTCCTAGGACAAAAGAGCATCCGTGTTTCCAGCTGTGGTCCTCCAGAGAAACACTCTAAATGTAGTGTAAATGCCAGGACTGTTTGTTTACAGGTGCCAACTGAGTTCTTGGCGTCTGAGGTAGCTGGGTAACCACTAGTTCACGGCTAGGATTCTCTGCTACATAATAAGTTCCAGAAAAGCATGACTTACAAAGAAAAACTCTGCCTTCCTTTAACAGAATCTTTTCTCCATTTAAAAGTCATTGTAAAAGTTGTCAACATATCATTTTTATTGATTATGTGGGAATTTCATATACTTTACATTACACTACCATTCCATCCCTCCCAGGTTCAAAATCCTACCCATGTGTCACACTAAAATATTTATCTTTAAAACATATCAGTTGAAGTATGTGTTGTTCATATACTCATTGAAACATGATCAAAGTCTCAGTGCCAAATCCCTTAAAGAAAAATTAGTTCATACTTGCTCCCTGCTGGTAACTTCCCCAAGAAAAAGCCATTAGTCATGAAGTGCTCTATAAGTAATCACCTTGATCACATTTTTTATATATTTATTTAGTACATATTCTTCAATTTGTATCACCTCTGTTGCCCCCACTCATTCTCCTTGCAGTCTCACACAGTCTCCCTCATTTACCCCTAATGACCTTTCTGTAGTTCCTTGATAGGTGAGTTCTTCCTCATCCTTCTATCTTAACCTAGCTTCTCAGGTCTCACAAAGCCTGGATGCATCAGCTACCTCAATGGTCTGATTCTCAGGGCATTGTTCTCCTTCTGTCCTTAATTCCCTCTACTTTTTACAGTGTTCATGCCTCTGCTCCAGAAGGCTTCCCAGAGCTCTGAGGGGAAGGAGAATTTCATAGGAAAATCCCATTTACACCTGGGTGTTTTAAGATCTCTCTCAGCATAATCTCAGATGGTGGGTCTCTGTATGCAATCCCATTTGATGCAGAATAATGCATATCCATGGATCCAAGAACATGACAATGATCAATCACTTGAGGGCAGAGAGCAACATATTTTAATAATAATAGCCTGGGTTGCTTAAAAATTTCTGTTTGCTGCCCTGGCCCCAAAACTCTATTCACTGCCACTGAATCCCCCTAGTAGAACACTGGTTTAGTCACTATTAGATGGCCTATTGGAAATTTATCTCCCACTATTAGGAGACATCCTAATAAGTGTATACATACCATATTTGTCTTTCTGCATTTTAATTACTTCATCCAGGATGATTTTTCCTGGTTCCATTCATTTGCCTGAAAATATACCATGTCATTTTCTTAGCTGAATAATACTCCATTATGGAATTATTCAAAATTTTTCCCAAAGGAGATTGTCAGTCCTGTTTTTTAAACCTTGGAATTTTCTGAGACTGTAATCATTGTATTAAATGACAAACTATCAGGATAACTATATTCTTTTAGCCTAAAATCCCTCCATTCTTCCACTTCCTGGTGATTTGAATTGCAATGTTCCTTCAAAGCTCATCTACTTACATGTAAAGTCCCCAGTGAAAAAATGTCTGGTAAGGGTTAGAAGGAATGACCTTGTTAGATGATATAATTCCTATAATACAATATAACACTGTCATTATATTCTATGAGAATGTGCTTTGAGGTTGATATGTCGATGAAAATGACCAGATAAAATGGTCTCTGCCTTTCTATCTCTGTCAATTTACGTCTTTGTTTCTGTAGGTCTCTGTCTCTTTATTTCTTAATCTTTTTTTAGCTCTATTTCTCTCTGTCTCACTCACTCTCCTTACCTCTGCCTGCTACTTGTAGTTCAGTATTTGCCCTCAGTTATGCTGAAGAACTAAAACAAGTTGTCTGCTTTCTTCTGTGACATCATGGATCGTCAATGTAAAAATATAACCAGGTCCCAATTAAACACTCTGTGTTGACAAATTTGCCTTGGTCAGGGAGTGTATTCCTAGTAAGTGCATTTAATAAATAATATTTGAATCTGTGATAATATGAAAGTCACATGTCAAGGACACAGGTCTTTCTTATGACCGACCACTTGAAATAAATGTGGGACACTTTTCCTGAACTAAGAGTCTTGGACACAGGAACTGTCATCTCTAGGTTGTGTGCTTTCAGCTGCCCAGTTTGAGGCATGTAGGGCTCCTCAGCCTTTCTTTCAATAAGGCTGTCCACTTGGCCCTTTTAATAATAACTAGCTCTGGAAAATCTCACTAGCTTTCACCTGTTTAATGACAGCTTCTCCCTATCAGGCAATAAGCACCTAACCAGTGTGATATCATAATACCTTTGGGATGTCATAGTGAGTTTTGATGTCATGATGCCATTGTGATGTCATAATAGCATTGTGATGTCATCATAGCATTGGATGTCCTAATATCATTGTAAAGTCTTACTGTTGTAAAGTCATAACAGATTTTAGATTCCAAAATTGCATTGTTATGTCATAGCACAATCATGTGAAAATACAATTCATAAGTCATAATAGCATTGTGATGTCATAATAACATTGTGAAATCATAATACCATTGGGATGTCATAATATGGTAATGTCATAATAGAATTGTAATGTCAAAATACCTTTGTGATTTCATAAAAACATTGTGATTTCCTATCATTACTCATGTTGTGTGCTTGAACAGAGAATTGAGATATAATAATAGAATTGTGATGTCATAACAGCATTGGTATGTCTTAGTATACTTGGAAAGTCATACTGTTGTGAAGTCATAATAGCACTGTAAAGTCATAATTCCAATGTGATATCATAAAACAATCATGTTGTAGGAGCATTGTGATGTTAAAAGCATTGTGATGTCATAATTGAACTTTGATATGATAATAGCAGTTTGATATGATAAGACAATAGCATGTCTTAAAAACATAGTAAAATCATGAAACCATTGTGATTTCATAACATTGTGATGTCATAATAGTAATATGATGTCATAATACATTTGTGAATTTGTAATAGCATTGTGATTTCATATCATTGTAATGTCGTAATAACATTGTGATGCCATAATAGCATTGTGATATCATAATATTGTGATTGTCAAATATAAAACCTTTGTTATGTCATGAAACAATCCTGTAGTAATAGCATTTTGAAGTCAGTAGCATTGGGATGTCATCATGAATTTTGGTATCATAGTGCCATTGTGATATCATAATCGCATTGTGAAGTCATCAGAGAATTTTAATGTTATAATAAAATTGTGATGTCATCACAGCATTGTGAAGTCATAAAGTTTTAAAGTCATAGCATTTTGATGTCGAAATTCTGGTATGATACAGTACAATATTGTTCTAATACTACTGTATTAATAGCATTGTGATGTCATAATAATATTTGGAATTTATAATACCATTGTGATGTCAACTTAGCATTGTGATGTCATAATAATATTTGGAATTTATAATACCATTGTGATATCAACTTAGCATTGTGATATCATAATACCATTGTGATGTCTTAACAGCATTATGATATCATAATAGCATTATAATGTCATGATAGTATTGTGATATCATATGTAGCATTGTGATGTCATATCATTCTGATGTTATTAAAGCATTTTTATATCATACCATTGTGATGTCATAATACATTTTTGAAACCATAATAGCATGTGATGTCATAATACCAGTGTGTTGTCATAATAACATTATAATGTTATAATTCCATTTTGATGTCATAACACAATCATTTCATAAGAGAATTGTGATGTCATCAAAGCATTGTGCTGTCATAATACCATTGGGAGGTTGAAACAATTATGTTATCATCATAGCATTGTGCTGTCCTAATGAAATTGTGATGTGGTAATAGCTTTGAGAAGTCATCATAGGATTGTGATGTCATCATAGGATTTTGATGTCCTAGTATCATTATGAAGTCATACGTTTATGAAGTCATAATATCAATGTGATGTCATAATAGCATAATGATGTCATAAATCCATGTCACAATGTCATAATAGCATTGTGATGTAATGATAGCATTGTGGTGTCATAATTACATTGAGATGTCTTAACACAATCATGTCATAATAGCATTCTGATGTCATCATAATGTTGTGAGGTATTCATTGCATTGTGATGTCATAAAAGCATTTTGATGTCAGAATAGAATTGTGATATCATAACACCATTGGGATAGCATAAAAGCACTTTGCTGTCATCATAGCATGTGCTGTCATCATAGCATTGTGATGTCACCATAGAATTGTGATGTCATCATAGCATTTTGATGTGATAAAACTTTTGGGATGTTGTGACATTGTGATGTCTTAATAGCATTGAGATTTCATAAAATTGTTGTGAATTCAAACTAGCAATGTGATGTCATAATACCATTCTGATGTCATAATAGCATTGTTATGTCCTAATACTATTGTGATATAATAATACCATTTTGAGGTCATAATAGCATTGTGATATTAAAATTCCATTGTGATGTCATAACACAATCATTTCATAATAGCATTGTGATATCCTGATGAATTTTGATGTCAAAATGCCAATGTGATGTCATTGTGAAGTGATCATAGAATTGTGATTTCATAATATCATTGTGAAATCAAAATTCCATTGTGATGTCATGATTCCATTATGATGTCATACTGCAATCATTTCCTAATAGCATTTTGATGTCATAATAGCATAGGATTATTATAAATGTTGATGCCATAATGCCATTGTAATGTCAAAATAACATTGTGAAGTCATCTTAGCATTGTGATGTCAAAATATCATTGTTAAGTCATAACACAATTGTGATGTCATAATAGCATTATGATGTCATCTTATCATTGTGATGTCATGATAATATTGTGATGTCATAATACTATTTTTAAATCACAATAGCATTGTGATATTTAATACCTTTTTGATATCATAATAGCATTGTGAAATCGTAATGTCATTATGTTGTCATAATAGCATTATGAAGTCATGATAGCATTGTGATGCCATAATATCATTGTGATGCCATAATACCATTGTGATTTCTTAATAACATTAAGATGTCATACTTTTGTGATTGCATAATAGCATTGTTGTGTCATAATAGCATTGTGATTTCATAATTCTCTTGTGATGTCATAAACTATCTTATTTTAATAGTATTGTGATATTGTTTTAGTAATTTGATGTCAAAATTGAATTTTGACATCATACCAAAATCATGTCATAATAGCTTTGAGGTGTCATACAATTGTGATGTCGTAACATTGGGAATTCATCATAGCATTTGAGATGTCGTAACTTTGCCAAAATATGGTAAGCAATCTGAAATAGTTCCTCCTTCAAATATATGTCTGTCAAATATTCTGATCTAGAAGGCTGAAGATGATGATCCAACGTTACATGGAGTTATGGGTGACTGCTGAGGCAAAAAACCGTTTGTCAATTTTTTTTTATTTTTGGAAGTTGCTAACATGTACTTCCTCCTTACTCTAGTAACTATTTTATTCCTTCTCAAATCTCTGATGGGGTTGAAGATCAAATAGTTACAGTGCAACAAAGAGCTCAAGTTGTTTAGAAGTTAAGAAATGCTTTCATATAGGTAATACCAATGAGGATAAAATTTAATTTTGGTATAGAACTATAAACTTGTCAAGATAGATATGATAATTGGATGCTTTCTCCTAAGCTGTTAAATACACATGGACTGGATATTGCACATGTAGATTTTACCTAATAGTTTTCATTATTTCATAATTATTATTGTATTGAAATAAAAGGAGCCCTTTATGGGACTTAAAGGGGGAAATATTTGTATAATGTTCTTTTGAAATTATAAACCTTACCCCTGCTCATTCAAATGCTGATTGATCCCTCCCCCTCTGGTTTCAATCCAGATATTGCATTGTGATACTTATTCTATGCATCCTGTCTCAACTTTTTGTAAACAGGCCAAAATAAAACAACTAGCCACAATGTAGAGCAATTGGAGGAGCCATAGTGTAGGAATGGAGTTGGAGGAGAGAGGGCGAGGGAGCAGAGCTTGGAGAGCAGAATGGGAGGACAGATGTTAGAACAGCATGGAGAAAATGAACCAGACCTAAGACTTCACAAAATGCAAGTATAATGGGTAAAATCTAAATGTTAAGAAACTATGAGGGCTTGAAGGTTAAGGAGGGAGTAAATATTGACCATCATTGTGTTCTAAGTTAACTAAATAAACCCTTTCTATTGTGGTGAATTGGTTATACAGCCATTTGGGATTAACAGTAAGCATTAATAAAAGAAAAACCAGTAGTAAATATTAATCATCACCTACAAAACACCACTGTGAAGTCATTAAACTATTTTGATGTCATAACACCATTGTAATGTCATATCATTGTGAACATATAATAGCATTGTGATGTCTTAATCATATTGTGATGTTATAATACATTGGGAAGTCATATACCATTGGGATATCATGAGAACATTGCTATGTCCTCATACTTTGGTGATGTCATTATACCATTGTGATGTCATACTATTGTGATGTCATAATACTACTGTGATATCATAATATCATTGTGATGTCATGAAAACATTGTGACACTATAATAGTATTTTGAGGTAAAATGCCATGTGAAGTCTACATTCCATCGTGATGTCATAATTGCATTGCTGCGCTTTATTATTATTGTGATGTTAAAATTCCATTGAGATATAATAATATGTGAGGTCATAATAGCATTGTGATATCATAATAGCATTGTTATGTCATGATAGCATTGTGATATCATGAAACCATTGTGATGCCAAAATTCCATTTTGCTGTCATACCAGGTGATTTTATTAATGACCTCTTGAAAGAAATATGTGACATTTTTCTTGAACTAAGAGTCTTGGATAGGAACTGACATCATTGTTTTGTGTGCTATCAGATGCCCAGATTGAGGTATTTAGGGAGGCTTAGGCTTTCTTTAAAGCAAGGTATGTCCTTCTCAGCATCGAGATGTCCTAAGAGTCATTTAAGAGTCATAACATTGTAAAGTCATAATAGGATTGTAATGTCATAATTCCATTGTGATGTCATAACACAATCATGTCATAATAGCATTGTGAAATCATAATTGTATTTTGATATCATAATACCTTTGTGATGACATAAAAGCACTGTGGTTTCCTAATTGCATTGTGATGTGATAATATAAATGGGATGTCAAAATTACATTTGATTTCATACCACAACCATGTCATAATAACATTGTGATGTCTTAGTATCATTGACATACTAAGATACTAAGATACTAAGATACCATTGTCATGTCATCATAGCAATGTGATGTCATCATAGCATTTCTTATCCTAATATTATTGTGAAGGCAAACTGTTGTGAAGTCATAATAACGTTTTGATGTCACAATCCCATTGTGATGTCATATCACAAAAATGTCGTGATATTATAATCATATGGTGATGTTCTAATACAATGTGAAGTCATAATATCATTGTGATGTTATAATAGCATGTCATGTCATATTATCATTGTGAAGTCCTAACACCATTGTGGTAGCATAATAGCATTGTGATGTCATCATAGCATTGATATGTAGAAATATCATTGTAAAGTTATACCATTGTGAAGTCCTAGTAGTATTATAACATCATAATTCCATTGTGATGTTATAACACAATCATGTCATAATAGCATAATAGCATTCTGATATCATCATAATATTGTCAGGTCATCATAGCATTGTGATGTCATAAAAACATTGTGATGTCATAAAATAATTGTGGAGTAAGTGGTCCTGGGGATTGCAGTTATACCTGGTCAAAGAAATGGGTCCATGCTATATGCCTAGGATACAAAAGCAGCTGTGTTTCCTTCAGTGGTTTTCCAGACAAACCCTCTGCATGTAGTGTTAATACCAGGACAGCTTGTTCGCAGAATCTTTTCTCCATTTTTACAGTCATTGCAAGTTGTCAATGTATTATTTTTACTGATTATGTGGTAATATCATATAATATACAATATACTCCTTTGCTGTTGCTCCCAGGCCCAAATTCATAACCATGTGTCACGCTAAATTTGTTTTTGTTGTTGTTGTTTAAAATACACTAATTCAAGTATGTGTTGTTCATATAATCCTTGGAACATGATCAGAGTCTCAGTCCAAGTCCATTAAAGAAAACTGAGTTCATCCTTGCTGGACCCTGAAACCACCTCCCAAAAGATGTCATCATTCATGAACAGGTCTATAGTTTGACCCTTCGATCAGAGTTTTTCTTGTGTATTTATTTATTATAAATTGTTCACTATATAGCACCTCTGCTACACCCTCCATCTTCTAATTCCAGTCCCACCTACCCTCCTTATTCTACCTCTAGAACCTTACTCTAGTTCCATTATAGGGGAGTTCCTCCTCCCCCTTCTATCAGACCCTAACTTATCAATTCTCGTCAGACAGGCTGGCTGCCTCATCTTCCTCTGTGTCCTGATTCTCAGGGTATTGTTTCCTTGTGTCCTCATTTCCCTCTATTTATGACAGTCTTCAGGCCTCCACTCCCGCAGGCTTCTCAGAGCTCTGAAGGAAGCAAGAATTTCATAGGAAAATCCATTTAGACCTGGGTGTTTTAAGGTCTCTCTCTGCACAATATCAGACTGGTTTCTTTATGCAATCCCGTCTCTGTGGATTCAAGATTATAGCACAGATCTATAACATGAGGGCAAAGGGCAATATATTGAAATAACAAAAGTCTGAGTTGCTTGAAAAATACATAGGATGCCCTGGCCCAACAACTCAATTAACTGCCACCCAATCCTGCTATTGGAACACTGTTTTGGTCACAATAGTTGGCATATTGGAACTTTATACCCTACTCTTAAGAGACTTCTAAATAAGTGAACACATACAATATTTCTTTTTCTGCATTTTAGTTACTTCACACAGAATGAGTTTTCCTGATTCCATCCATTTGCCTAAAAATATCATAATGTTGGAGTATGAGTCTCTGGGAAGTTACCTGTGTTCAAATTTTCTTGTTCTGTTGCTCTCCTTGTGGAGACCCTGTCCTCTCCAGCTCTTACTATTTCCCAGTTCTTACATAAAATTCCATTCACTCTGCCCAACAGTTGCCCATCAGGCTCAGCATCTGCTTTGATAGTCTATAGGGTTTGTCCTATGTTGTATGTCTATATGAGGGAGTATATACCATGTGTGTCTTTTTGCTTCTGGGACAACTAACTCAGGATGATCCTTTCCAGATCCCACCATTTACCTGCAAATTTCATGATTTCCTTATTTTTCATTGCTGAGTAATACTCCATTGTGTAGATGTACCACAATTTTTGCATCCATTCTTCAGTTGAGGGGCATCTGGGTTGTTTCCAGCTTCTGCTATTACAAATAAAGCTGCTACAAACATGGTTGAGCAAATGTCCTTTTTGTGTACTTGAGCCTCTTTTGGATATATGCCTAGGAGTGGTATGGCTGGATCATGGGGAAGCACTATTCCTAGTTGTCTGAGAAAGCGCCAGATTGATTTCCAGAGTGGTTGTACAAGTTTACATTCCCACCAGCAGTGGAGAAGGGTTCCCCTTTCTCCACAACCTCTCCAGCATGTGTTGTCACTTGAGTTTTTGATCTTGGCCATTCTCATGGGTGTAAGGTGAAATCTCAGGGTTGTTTTGATTTACATTTCCCTAATGGCTAGTGAGGTTGAGCATTTCTTTAAGTGCTTCTCTGCCATTCAGTATTCCTCTACAGAGAATTCTCTGTTTAGCTCTGTTCCCCATTTTTTTAAGTGGATTACTTGGTTTGCTGCTTTTCAGCTTCTTTAGTTCTTTATATATACTGGATATGAGTCCTCTGTCAGATAAAGGGTTGGTGAAGATTCTTTCCCAATCTGTAGGCAGTTGCTTTGTTTTGGTGATGGTCTCCTTTGCTTTGCAGAAGCTTTTCAGTTTCATGAGGTCCCATTTATTGATTGTTGCTCTTAAAGCCTGTGCTGTTGGTGTTCTGTTCAGGAAGTTGTCTCCTGTACCAATGAGTTCTAGGGTATTCCCCACTTTTTTTTTTCTAGCCGATTTAATGTGTCAGGTTTTATGTTGAGGTCTTTGATCCACTTGGACTTCAGTTTTGTGCAGGGTGATAAGTATGGATCTATTCTTGGAGATAACCCAGAACCCCTGCACAGATGTAGCCCAGGGCAGTTCAGAGTCCAATTGGGTTACATAGTAATGTGAAGAGGGACTGCCTCTGACATAATCTGATTGGCCTGCTCTTTGATCACCTCCCCCTGGGGGAGAGCAGCCTTACCAGGCCATAGTAGAGGATAATGCAGCCACTTTTGATGTGAACTGATGGACTAAGGTCAGAAAGGAGAGGAGAATCTCCCCTATCAGTGGACTTGGGGAGTGTCATGCATGCAGAGGGAGGAGGGAGGGTTGGATTGGGAAGGGAGGAGGGAGGGGCTTATAGGGGGATGCAGAATGAATAAAGTGTAATTGAGCAAAAATAAAAAAAGGGAAAAAATAATTTAGGAATTTAAGAACCTTAAATGACTTTCAAAAGTAGAGGAAAACATGGAGTTAGTCAATTTACATGGAGCACGTCTCGCCCCTGGGGGCAATGGTCTCCTGAACCTATTCAGACCTCTGACACCACCACTGCTAGTTCTAGAACTGATGCAAGATGTTCCAACGAGGGGGTTAAGGCTTCTCATAATATTTCCTATAAGCCCACACCTGTTTGTTTATATCCCCCATTTTTATTCATTATTAGCCAGATAGAGCCAAGTAATTGTGGTGATGATACTTGCTTTTTTGCCCAATGCTGGAATGCTAGTGAATTTAGGTATGCCTTGGTTACTCGCATGCCTCGTGGGGTGCCTGTGCCCATTGATGGCCCTCACGCTATGACTCTCTTCAGACAGAAAAGGGATTTGGGAACTACAGCTGCCACTGTTACTGCCATCTCATTGGCGGCTGCTGGAGCTACCACCGTGGCATTAGCCATGAATCATACTGTGCAGACTGCTCAGACCCTGAATAAACTTTTAGCCAATGTAGCTCATGCCTTAGACATACAAAAAGGAATTAATGCTCAACTAAAAGGAGGCTTGATGGTGTTCAATCAGAGGATTGACCTCGTGCAGGAGCAAATTGATACCCTATGGCAAATCGCTCAAACTGGCTGCCAATGAAAGTATGCTGGACTTTGTGTCACTAGCATACAATATGAGATCACAATAGATTGCCTTTTGGAATTTTATCCCTCACTATTAGGAGACCTCCTAATAAGTGAATACATGCCATGCTTTCCATCTGCATTTTAGTTACTTCACCAAGGATTATTTTTCCTGGTTACATCCATTTGCCTGAAAATATCATGATGTCATTTCTTAGCTGAATAATTCTTCATTATGAAAATATTATAATTATTTCCCAATTATTAATTATTATATTTTCTTTAAAATACATCAATTGAAGTATGTGTTGTTCATGTATTCATTAAAACATGATCAGAGTCTCAGTGCCAAGTCCCTTAAAGAAAACTGAGTTCTTTCATGCCCCACCCTTGCACCACAAACAAGAAGTCATCAGTCCTGAAGATCTCTGTACTTCATCACCTTGATCACAAATTTTCTTATGTATTTACTTATTATGATTTGTTCCCTTTGTATTTGCTCTGCTTCCAACTACCTTCTTCTCCTTCCAGTTTCACTCAGATTCTTTCTTTGACCCCTATGAACATTCCATAGTTCTATGATAGGGGGGGGTTCCTCCTCCCCCTTCTATCTGGCCTTATGTTACCAGGTATAAATAAGGCTGGTTCCATCATGTTCCTCAGCTGCGTGATTCTCAGGCCATTATTCTCCTTGCATTCACAATTTTCTCTAGTTAGGACACTCTTCCAGCCTCCTCTCCTGAAGACTTACCAGAGCTCTGAGGGGAGGGAGAATTTAATAGGGGAATCCCATTTAGAGCTGGGTGTTTTAAGGTCTCTCTCTGCATAATATAGGACTGTGGGTCTCTGTAAAAAATCCTATTTGATGTAGAAAGAGTCATCTCTCTGGTTACAAGGACATGGAATTGATCTATCAGTTCAGGGCAGAAAACTGCATATTTTTGTAACAAGAGACTGGGTTGTTTAAAAATTTCCATAGGACGCCCTGGCCCAACAACTCAACTGCCACACACTCCCCCTTGTGGAAGACTGGTTTGGTCACATTAGAAGGCCTATTGGTATTTTATCCTCCACTATTTTGCGACCTTCTAATAAGTGAAATCAAACCAATTTTGTCTTTCTTCATTTTAGTTATTTCACCAAGGATGATTTTTCCTAGTTCCATAAATTGGCCTGAATATTTGATGTCATTATTCTTAGTGGAATAATACTCTGTTATGGAAATATACCACATTTTCCCCAAAGGAGTTTATCACTCCTGTTCTGTAGAACTTGGAAATTGCTGGGATGTTAATCATTGTATTAAATATCAAACTATCATAATAACTATGTTCTTTTAGCATAGAAGTCCCTCCATCATCTTCTACTTCCTGGTGATTTGAATTGCAATCTCCCCTTGAAGCTCATAGATTTACATGTTGAGTCCCCAGTGAAGATAAGTCTGGGAAGTGTTAGATGATATTGCCTTGTCAGATAATGTAATTCCTACTAGAGTTATATTATCAGATGGTTTGCTTTGAAGTGATTATGCCAGTGAAAGTGTTCAGATAGAATGGAGTTTCTGTCTCTCTGTCTCTGTCATTTTATATCTTTGTTTCTGTCTCTCTTGGTCCCTCTATTTGTGAATTTGTCTGTCTATCTATTTCTCTGTCAGTCTCCCTCTCTCAGCCTGCCACTTATAATTCAGTATGAAAAGCTCTCAGTTATGCTGAAGGACTAAAGAAAGATGACTGCTTGCTGAAATGACATCCTGGATGGTGTCAGTAAAAATGTAAGCAAGGTTCCAATTTAGTGCATTATTTTCAAAGATTTGCCTTGGTCAGGGAGCATTTGCATAGTAAGTAAATCAATGGCTGCACTTAACAATCTCTGCACTTAACAAATAGTAATGCAATCTGTAATAATATGAAACTCACATGTCAAGGACTCTTAACTTTATTAATGACCACTTGAAGGAAATATGTGACCCTTTTCTGAACTAAGAGTCTTGGACATATGAACTGTCGTCTCTGTGTTGTGTGCTTTCAGCAGCCCAGTCTGAGGCATGTAGGACTCCTCAGCCTTTCTATCAAGCACGTTTTTCATTTGGAACTTTTAATAACTGTCTCCTGAAACTCTTACTTACTTTCACCTTTTGCATGGCATCATTCTCCCTCTCAGCCAATTAGAACCTGAGAGAATCTTGAGGTTTTCATGGAAATGAGTAAACAATATTTCCTCAGTGTCCAGTTTGTCCAATGCTGTTCATACTTAACTCTTTCTTGTTATACCCAGCAAGCCTTTATCTCATCCCTTTATCCAAATCCCACACCTTTACCTCTGTGACAATGTCAAGTTGGAAATGAAACATTAATGTTCATTTAATTGGAGAGTTTCCTAAGTAGGGAAGCTTCAAAGTGTTGTGGGAATAAAGGGAATGTGCCGAAGGACAATGTGGTGTCCTACTGTGGTCTTGGGTCTGAAATTTCCTAGGTAGTGACTTTGAACAGTGCAGTTACTTGTGTTCTGACTAAATGAACATTCACATTCTTGTTGACATAATAGGCTGCAGGGTCTAGGGTTCTAGGTGGCACTGAGTCTTTAAAAAAAGGGAAAAGAGTAGGTAACCTGACAATTCTGCAGGCTAGTCTAACAGGCTCAATCTGGAAGAGCTTGTATAAATAGGGAGACAGAGATGTGAAGAATGGAGATAAGATAGATTCTTGCTGAAAGTCTCAGTTTACTGAATGTGCAAACAAGAGTTACAAAGCAAAGACTACTAGCATTTTTTTTTTCACAGTAGCAACCCATCTGTGCCATTTTTCAAGGTATCCGGGAATTCATTCAAGCTTACACTAAGTTTTGGGTCTGATTCCCAAGGTTGCAGGGAGCTTGCTATCTACTTCTCAGGCTCAGAACATCCCAGTTGCAGAGATCACCAAGGACTGTCTCTGAGATATAGAATTTTGATAAGACCGGCATCTGCCATGGCCAGGAGCCAGAATTTCAATTACCAGACTCCTTCACCTAGTTCTCAGCTTCTTTGTTTTATTGAGATCCTGTCTTAGGTTGGCAAAATGTGTATTTTTTACTTACTGATCATAAAGATCTAGGATGTGATTTTTATGAGCCTCTGTCTGAGGTTGGAAAAACCACAATCTTAATCTTTTCCTTCATTGACTTACTTCCATATAAAATGGTGTTGTTAGAGATATTTAATTTACATTCATGCAATTGCACTTGCATGTGTTGGTATTATTGAAGAAGGAATTGTAACACACAAGGAAGGCAGGCACAGGCCAACAAATCCATACTCGCAATGCTCAGAAGTGTCAGTGCACACTAAGCAAAGGATGAAAAGCGCCTTCTGATGCTAGTAAATATATCCCTGGATGTACTGGCCAATTCTAACTTAGGTTTCTAGGCATATTCTATGTCACGGATCTTATTTCTCATCATTAACATGTCCAGTGAGAAGTTTTTGCTGGACCAAATACCAGCAAGGTGATTCTGAACCTCAGTCCAATTAAATTCTGTTTTAAAATACCAAGAATCAGAAACCCTAACAGGAATCATAACAAAATCAGGTTGCTTAACAACGAACTCAGAGCATTATTATCAGCACTAACACACTTAGTAAGATGATAATATACACATTCATTTGAATAGGTATCATTGTTCTTAAAATGTCTTACTACAATTTTTCCAATTAGTAGTAAATAAGGAGGATTAATACATGCCAAAACAAAAGTATACTTGATGAATTTAGCAAAGCTACTTGCATTCCCAGAGAGAATGCCTATATACCCCCATGCAGCCCCTAATTTCCATACAAATGTTTGACAGTTTTTATTTGATGTCTCCCAAAGTCCAGCATTAACAGCTTTTTCTAAAACAAAGGAATTTTGACTGCCTTTACCAGAAGCAAAGTTCTTATATCCTTAACAGTAGAACAGTCCAGTCCATGACTGTAAACGATGGTAGGCATTTTTACAATGCATATTATCTAAGGAACTATCAGTTGAGGACAAATGTTTTGATCCCTTTTCTCACTGGGCAGGTAATTCATTGGAGATGTAAGACTGTCATTCTTAACTCCCGTAGGAATGGACAATAATATCCCTTCAGTGTTCCACTTTGCCTGGTTGCAAAGGGAGGCTGGAGCTTCCACCCCTACTTTAGAGTAGTAGGCATTCTGACTTATGACCTATGACAGGGAAGACTGGGAAGCTGTCCTGATGAATACTCACTCTGGTAAAGCAAAGAGGCTGACTTTTCCCGAAAAGTTAAGAGTCTGTTTTACTTGCGTTCCTTCAAAAGCAGGAAAATCCAGCAACCAAGTGTTCTTGACATACACAAGGACTTCCGGATCATCCTAGGAAACTGGATGTAGTAGAGGTGGATTAGGAACATACACCCAATAAACATTCATCTTGACCAGAGGGGGTCTTCATTGTCATCATTATCATTGTCAGGAGAAAACTCCTCATTCTCTTCTTGCACCAGACATTGCAGCTGCATCATTTTCCAGCAAAACAAACAAACAAACAAACAAAAAAACACACAGACAGAACCTTGTCCCCATATGAGTAAAGGGGTAAAGGGTCGGGTCCAGACCATTGATTTGCTAAAGGATCCCTCCATTTTACTTTAGAAAATGTTTTCTTGGTTTCTGGATGCCAAAATTTATCTCTGCAAATTTACCATGCTATCCGAATTTAAAAAATCAAAATGAAATGAACATGATTACGATTCTTATCTTTCCAAGGGAATAGCTCCCACTTCTTTGTTTTTTGCTTAGTCAGCATGCTCTCCCATGCCTTGTCCTTGATGATTGTAAGGTATTTTAGTTATATGAGAAACTGGAAACAGTTGAAAAAAATTCTTTTAAAAGATTTGCTAGTATATACTGTTCCATTGTTAGTTTTAAAGTGCTTAGGAACTCCTAGAACATTAAAATCCTGTAGACAATGAGCAATAACATTATTTGTAGCTCTTCTTGGTTGAGGCATGGCAAAAATAAATCAATAGGTATCTATGTAAACATGTACATATTTTAATTGTTTAAATTCAGGAATATGAGTAATATCCATTTGTCAAATCTGATTTGGATCAAATGTTTAGAATTGACTCCAAAATGAGGAACAGGCTGACACTGAGGACAAGTACTGCAAGTCTTGACTATACTACGGGCCTGTTCCTTATTCAATCCATATTTAAGTCTCAAGGTTTGACTATTAAGATGATGCATATTATGGGCATCCTGGGCTTTCTTTAACTGTGGACAATAAACTTCAGGGACATTATCTGCCAATGCATTTCTTTTAAACAGGGTTGTCCTGGCAAATTAGAATGAGCCCTCAAATGTCCTATAAAAAAGGGAAAGTTTTTTTTATCAAATTTTGAAATTGTAAAAATAAAATTCCAGCAGGAGATGTCTGAATTTGACCTGCATTCTCTAACATAGGCAAAGCCTGAGCTACATATGCACTATCTATAAAATTGATCAAATAATACTTACTAAAACTTTGAAACACAGGCAATACTGCAGATAACTCTGCTATTTGCTCAAATTTGTTAGACACCTGAAAATATATTTATGGTTTTTATAAGCATAGGCAGCCACATCTGATAATGAACCATCAGTAAATGCTGTTAAGTATCAACAATTGCGCTAACTTTGTTTTAAATGGAAAAACTATAGGGTGCACGTATAAAAACTGAATTAAATTTTTTTGCCTCAACTGGTTGGACTCTGTCATAATATGCTTACGTATGTTAAAATGCCATATATATCAAATCTGATAAATCTGAGGGACAGCATATTGAGTTACTCTTTGTCTACCTATATAATCTCCTCTAAACTTCATCCTATAAAACAGGATGCTATGATCTCAATTTTAGTATATTTTGAAATGTAAGTTTTAGAACCAAATTTTAGGTAGATCTACATAGGCAAACATTATGGGTACAAATTTTAGATTTAACCTTAAAAAAAAGTGAACCTAAAAAAAGAGAATAGGTAAAATGCAATCTTGTACTCAATTGTACTTGAAGTCTGAAGTAAAGAAATAAGAGAAGTAAAGGAGGTCAAGGGGATACAAATTGGAAAGAAAGAAGTCAAAGTGTCACTATTAGCAGATGATTTGATAGTATACATGAGTGACCCCAAAAATTCAAGCAGAGAACTCCTTCAGAATATAAACACCTTCAGCAAAGTGGCAGAATAAAAAATCAACTCAAAAAAAAAAAATCAGAAACCCTCCTTTATATCAAAGACAAAAGGGCTGAGAACGAAATCAGGGAAACAACACCCTTCACGATAATCACTAATAACATAAATTACCTTCATGTGACTCTAACCAAGCTAGTGAAAGACCTGAATTAAAGAAAAAATACTTTAAGTCTCTGTAGAAAGATATTGAAGAAGATATCAGAAGATGGAATAATCTCCCATGCTTGTGGATTAATATGATTGACTATGAAAATAGCCATTCTAAAAAAGCAATCTAATCTATATATTCAATGCAATTCCCAGCAAAATACAAAATCAATTCTTTACAGACCTTGAAAGAAAGATTCTCAGGTTCATTTGGGAGGAACAAAAAACCAGAATCTCTAAAAAGATCCTGTACAAAAAGAGATCATCTGGAGGTATCTCCATCCCTGATCTCAAGCTGTACTTCAGAGATATAGTAATAAAAACTGCAAGTATTGGCATAGAAACAGAAAGGAGGATCAATGGAACCAAATAGAAGACCCAGAAAAAAAACACAAAAAAAACCTCACACACACAATTATGAACAATTGATTTTGACAAAGAAGCCAAAACTATTCAATGGAAAAAAAGAGAGCATCTTCAAGAAATGGTGCTGGTCCAACTGGATGTCTACATGCAGAAAAGTGAAAATAGATGCACATTTATTACCCTACACAAAACTAAAGTCCAAGTGGATCAAAGACCTAAACATAAAACCAGACAACATTAAATCGGTTAAAAGAAAAAGTGGGGAAGAGTCTTGAACTCATTGGCACAGGAGACAACTTCCTGAACAGAACACCAAAACCACAAGCTCTAAAAGAAAAAAAAAAATCAGTAAATGGGACTGCATGAAATTGAAAAGCTTCTGAAAAGCAAAAAAAAAAAAAAAAAAAAAAAAAAAAACAAAAAAAAAACATTGTCTTTTGCTGTCTTCTGTAAAGTAAAAGGACAGCCTACAGACTGGGAAAGGATCTTCACCAGGCCTCTATGTGACAGAGGGCTATAATCCAGTATTTATAAAGAAATAAAGAAGTTGAAAAGCAACAAATCAAGTAATCCAATGAAAACATGGGGAACAGAGCTAAATAGAGAATACTCAATAGAGGAATATCAATGGCAGAGAAACACTTAAAGAAATGCTCACCATCATTAACCATCAAGGAAATGCAAATCAAAATGACCCCGAGATTTCACCTTTCACCCATCAGAATGGCAAGATCAAAAAGACAAGTGACAACACATACTGGAGAGGCTGTGGACAAAGAGGAACCCCCCTCCACTGCTGGTAGGAATGTAACCTTGTACAACCCCAATGGAAATCAACTAGGAATAGTGCTATCTTAAAATACAGGTAGAGCACCTCTAGGCATATATCCAAAAGCAGCTCAAATACACAATAATGACATTTGCACAGCCATGTTTGTGGCATAGTTATTTGTAATGTCCAGAAAATGGGAACAACCTAGATGCCCCCAACTGAAGAATAGATGCAGAAATTGTAGTACATGTACACAATAGAATATTACTCAAAAAAAATATCTTGAAAGTTGTAGGTAAATGGTGGAAACTAGAAAAGATCATCCTGAGTGAGCTATCCCAGATTTATAAAGACACACCAAGTATGTACTCACTCATATAGACATATAATATAGGATAAAGCTATTAAAATCTATACACCTAAAGAAACTAATCAAGAGGGAGGACTCTAGGCAAAATGCTCAATCCCCACCCTGAAAGACAAAGATGATGGATATCAGAAGAAGGAGAAATCAGGGAACAAGTTGGGAACCTGCCACAGAGGGCATCTGAAAGGCTTTGCCCCACAGTTTATCAAAGGAGATGCTTAGACTCATGGTTAACTCTGGGGCAGAATACATGAAATCTAACATAAAGAAGTGGGAAATAGTAAGAATTGGAGAGGAAAGGAGCTCCACAAGGAGAGCAACAGTTTCCAAAAATCTGAGCACAGGTGTTTTCCTGAGAGTCATACTGAAACCAAATACCATGTCTGGAGATATCCTAGAATGCAGGGAATCCTATGAAAAAAAAGTGGGAAATAATAATAAGTACTGGAGAGGACAGAAGGTCCACAAAGAGCAACAGAACCGAAAAAAAATTAGCACAGGAGTCTTTCCTGAGACTCATATTCCAACCAAATATCATGGATGGAAATAACCTAGAATCCCTGCACAGATGTAGCCCATGGCAGTTCAGTGCCCAAGTGGGCTCCACAGTAACAGAAACAGTGACTGCCTCTGACATGAACTAAATGGCCTGCTCTTTGATAACCTCACCCTGATGAGGAAGCAGCCAAACCAGGCCACATAGGAAGACGATGTAGCAACTCCTGATGAAATCTGATAGACTAGGATCAGAAGAAAGGAGAAGTAGTATTCCCCTATCAGTTAACATGGAGAAAGACATGCATGGGTAAGTGGGAGGGATAGTGGGATTGGGAGGGGAAGATGAAAAGTTTTATGGGAATAAAATGAATAAAGTGTAATTAATAAAAATTAAAATAAAAAATATTAAATATATTCATTCCTTTTGGAGTTATATTATAGGAGGGTGTGCTTGGAGGTTGATATGCCAATAAATGTGACCAGAGAGAAAGCAGTCTGTCTCTTGATCTAGGTCAATTTATATCTTTATTTCTGTCAGTCTTGGTCCCAATATTTTTAAATCTATTTCTCTAGCTTTTTCATTCTCTTGCTCTCTCTGTCTCCCTCTCTCTGCCTGCTGCTTATAGTTCAATATAAAACATTTTCAGTTCTGCTGAAGGACTACAAGATGACTGTTTCCTGACATAATGTCATGAATGGTCTCTGTCAAAATATAAGCAAAGTCCCAATTAAATGCTTTTTGTTCAAAGAGTTGCATTGGTCACAGAGCCTTTCCCAGTAAGTAATTCACAGTCTGATTTATTATCTCTGAATTTAAGAAATAATAATGGAATTTGTGATGATTTGAAAGTCACATGTCAAGTATACGTGACTTTATTAATGACCGTTTTAAAGAAATATGTGGTGCTCGCTTGCTTCGGCAGCACATATACAAAAATTGGAATACAGAGAGGCTTCTTCAATTGGGAAGCTTCAAAGTGATATGGGATTAAGGGGAATGTACCGAATGACAAGATGCTCTCCTACTATGGTCTTGGATTTGAAACTTCATAGGTTGTGACTTTGAACTCACTAAATGTACCCTCACATTCTTATGATATAATAGGCTGGCAGAGCCCAGGTTTCCCTGTGTATTGAGTCTTTAAAAGCAGTGAAAACAGTATGAGACCAGACAATTCCTGATAATTTTTTGGCTGAATTAGAGAAGGATGGGTGCGTACAGAAGCATAACTGAGGCTCAATAAAATATTTGACAACTAGGGGCTGTTCCACACTAGGGTTGGCAACCCTCTATGAGAAGGTTGCCTTGACTGACCTGTCCAGATTGACAGCTGTGTCCTAATTGGTCAGTGAGCAAACCTGCTGGTCCTGTGTTTTACAGTAAAACAATGGGCCATCAGGACAGAGAAATGTGTCAGTGTTATATGCCTAGGATACAAGAGCAGCTGTGTTACCTGCTGTGGTCCTCAAGACAAACCATCTAAACATAGCATTTGTGCCAGAACCATTCAGACATGTCACCTGAACTCATGGGATCTGAAGTAGCTGGGTAACGACTAGTTCATGGTTAGGATTCTCTTTTATATGATGAGTTCCTGGAAAGCATGCCTTACAAAGTCAAATTCTGCCCTCCTTTAGCCGAATCTTTTCTCCATGTTAAAAGTCTTTGTAAAAGTTGTAAACATGTTATTTTTATTGTTTTTGTGGGAATTTCATATATTACACATTACACTCCTTTTCCATTGCTCCCAGGTTAAATTCCTAGCCATATGTCACACTAGAAACAAACAAACAAACAAACAAAAAAAAAACCAAATTGTTTTTCAATACTTCAGTTTAGCTATGTGTTGTTCATATACTCATTGGAATATGATGAGAACCCCAGTGCCGAGTCCCATAAAGAAAACTGATGTCCTCCTTGCCACACTCTGACACCACCCCCAAGAAGAAGCCATTAGTTCTGCAGAGCTTTATACTTCATCACCTTGATCACAGTTTTTCTTATGTATTTATTTATTATGATTTGGTCACTTGGTATCCCCTCTGTTGCTCTCTCCGTCTTCTCCTTCCAGTCCACCAGCTTTCCTTCTTCAACCTCCATACTCTCTCTAGTTCACTGATAGGTGAGGTCCTCCTCCACCTTCAATCTGACCCTAGCTTATCAAGTCTCACCCAGGCTGGCTCCATATTCTTTTTCTGTGGCTTGATTCTCAGGGCATTTTTCTCTACTATCCTCCATTCCCTCTACTTATGACACTCTTCCTGCCTCCTCTCATGCAGGCCTCCCAGAGCTCTAAGGGGAGGGATAATTTCAAAGGGAAATCCCATTTAGAGCCCTGTGTTTTAAGGTCTCTTTCTGCATATTATGAGACTGTGGTTCTCTTTATGTAATTCCATTTGATGCAGAAGGAAGCACCTTTGTGGATACAAAAACGTGACATTGATCTATATTTGAATGCAAAGAGCAACATATTTTAATATCACCCTGGGTTGCTTTAAAATTTCTGCAGGATACCCTGGCCCAACAAATCAATTAATTTCCACCCAATTGCAGTAGGGGAAGACTGGTTTGGTGACAATAGTTGGCCAATTGAGACTTTATTTCCCCATTATTAGGAGACCTCCTAATAAGTGAATACATACCTAATATTTGTCTTTCTGCATTTTAGTTACTTCACCCAGAGTGATTTTTCCTGCACTTTAGTCACTTCACCCAGAGTGATTTTTCCTGGTTCCCTTCATGTGCCTGAAAATATGTTGTCAATTTCTTTTTTTTTCTATTTATTTTTTTATATTAATCACAGGTTATTTATTTTTATCCCAGTCATAGCCCACTCCCTCATTCCCTCCCAATCCCAACTCCTTCCTTCATCTTCTCCCTGCCCCTTTACAAGTCCACTAATAGTGGAGCACCACTGCCCCTTCCATCTAAGCCTAGCTAACAAGTCTCTTCAGGACTAGTTGTAATGTCCTCTTCTATGGCCTAGAAAGGCTGCTCCTCTATCATGGTGGTGGTGGGGCATCAAAGACCTCTCCATTAAGTTCATGTCAGAAATAATCCCTGTTCCCCTTATTAGAGAACCCATTTGGACACTGAGCTACCATGGGCTATATCTGAGCAGGAGTTCTAGTTAATATACATACATGGTCCATGGTTGGAAAAACAGTCTCATGCAAGACCCCTCTGCCCTGATATATTTTGTCCTTGTGGTGCTTCTGTCCTCTCCAGATCTTAATAGCCCCCTGTTCTTTCATATGATTATCTGCACTCCACTGAAGGTTTGGTTATGAGTCTTGAAATCTGCTTTGATACATTGCTAGGTAGAGTCTTTCAGAGGCCCTCTGAAAGAGGTAGGATCCTGTCCTGTTACTTGTTTGCTCCTCCATCCAATGTCCATCCCATTTTTCTTTCTAAGGGAGGATTAATCATCATACCCTGGGTCCTCTTTCTTGTTTATTTTCTTTAGGTGTATAGATTTCAGTATGTTTATCCTATCTTATAGGACTATATAAGTTAGTATATACCATGTATGTCTTTCTGCTTTTGGGATACCTCACTCAGGATGAACATTTCTAGGTCCCACCATTTTCCTGCAAATTTTATGATTTCCTCATTTTAATGGCTAAGTAGAATTCCATTGTGTAAAAGTACCACAATGTGTACAACCATTCCTCAACTGAGGGACATCTGGGTTGTTTCCAGGTTCTGGCTATTACGAATAAAGCTGCTATAAACATGGTTGAGCAAACATCCTTGTTGTGTACTTGAGTATCTTTTGGATATATGCCTAGGAGTGGTATAGATGGATCTTGAGGAATCACTATTCCTATTTGTCTGAGAAAGCACCAGATTGATTTCCAAAGTGGTTGTACAAGTTTGCATTCCCACCAGCAACTGAGGAGGGTTCCCATTTCTCCACATCCTCTCCAACATATATTGTCATTTGAGTTTTTGATCTTAGCCATTCTGATGGGTGTAAGGTGAAATCTCAAATCTTTTGATTTGCATCTTCCTGATGGCTAAGGATGTTGAACATTTCTTTAGGTGTTTCTCTGCCACTGTACAATCCTCTACAGAGAGTTCTCTGTTTAACATCATGCCCCATTTTTTAACTTCTTGAGTTCTTTATATATACTAGATATTAGCCCTCTGTCATATGTAGGGTTGGTGAAGATCCTTTCCCAGTTTGTAGGCTGTCATTTTGTTTTGATGATAGTGTCCTTTGCTTTACAGAATTTCATAAGGTCTCGTTTACTATTTGTTTTCTTAGAGCCTGTGCTTTTGGTGTTCTGTTCAAGAATGTGTTTCCTGTGTCAGTGAGTTCAAGGCTCTTCCCCAATTTTCTTCTAACCAATTTAATATGGCTGCTTTTATGTTGAGGTCTCTGATCCACTTGGACTTTAGTTTTGTGCAGGGTGATAAGTTTGGAACTATTTGCATATTTCAACATGTAGACATCCACTTAGACCAGCACCATTTGTTGAAGATGTTATCTTTTGTCCATTTTCCATTTTGTATCGTTTTTGTCATCTTTTTTAAAAATCAGGTGTCCATAAGAGTGTGTGTGTGTTCATTTTTGTGTCTTCTCTACAGTTCCATTGATCTACCATTCTATTTCTATGCCAATACCACGCAGTTTTTATTACTGTTGCTTTATATTACAGATTGAGGTTATGGATGGAACTCCGTCCAGATGACTTTTTATTGTAGAGCATTGTTTTAACAATTCTGGGATTCTTGCTTTTCTTTATGAAGTTGAGAATTTTTCTTTCAAGGTCTGTAAAGAATTGTGTTGTAATTTTGATGGGAATTGCATTGAACATGTAGATTGCTTTTGGGTGAATCAATTTTATTCTTCAAAGACTTGAATTTTTTTTTTCTCAAACAGGTCTTTCACTTGCTTGGTTAGAGTCACCCCAAGGTACTTTATGTTATTGGTGGCTATTGTGAAGGATATTGTTTCCCTAATTTCTTTTTTGGCCCTTTTTTCTTTGGTATACCAGAGGCCTTCTGATTTTTTTGAGTTGTTTTTGTATCCAGCCACTTTGCTGAAGGTGTTTCTCAGAAGAAGGCATTCTCTAGTTGAATTTTTGGGGTCGCTCACAAATACTATCATAACATCTGCGAATAGTGAAACTTTGATTTCTTCTTTTTCTATTCATATCCCCTTGATCTCCTTTAGTTGTCTTATTGCTCTAGATGGGACTTCAAGTTCTACGTTGAAGAGATATGGAGAAAATGGGCAGCATTGCCTTGTCCCTGATTTCAGTGGGATTGATTTAAGTTTCTCTCCATTGAGTTTGATTTTGGCTAAAGGCTTGCTGAATATTGCCTTTACTATGTTTAGGTATTGTGCCATGTATCCCTGATCTCTCCTAGACTTTAAACATAAATGGGTGTTGGATTTTTTTCACTGCTTTTTTGGCATCTAAGGAGATGATTATGTGGTTTTTCTCCTGTAGTTTGTTTATATGGTGGATGACATTGATGGATTTCTGTATATTAAATCACACTTGCATGCCTGGGATGAAGTCTACATGGTCATGGTGGACGATATATTTTATGTGTTCTTGGATTCAGTTTGTGTTGTAGGCAGTTATTAATATTTACTATCAGTTTATCTTCTAGTAATGCTGCTATTAGTCCTCAGCAGCTGTATAACCAAATCACTACATAGAGACTGGATTTTTAGTTAACCTAGAACACAATGCTGGGCAATATTTACTCCCTCCTAAACCTCTAAGCCCTCAGGTTCCTAACATTTAGATTTCCCACATTTACTTGCTTTTTGTGAAATCTTAGGTCTGGTTCATGCTCCAAGTCCTCCAAGCTCTCTCCTCCAGCTCTGCTCTCCTCACTCTCTTCTCACCCCTTCTCCTCCCACTTCTTTCCTGCTCTGTAGCTCCTCCCCTCTTTCCTGTCCTCTGGCTACTCCCATTGCACAACATTGTATCTAGTTGCTTTATTTTGTCCTGTTTATACAAGAGTTGAGACAGGATGCTTATAGTTAGTATCACAACACAATATCCGGATTGAAACCAGAGAGTGCATGTGTGTGTGGGGGGGAATAAGCATTTGAATTACCAAGGGTAAGGCATTACATTTTAAAATAATATTATACCAATAAGTTTGCAAGTATTTTATTGAGTATTTTTTGCATCAATGTACATAAGGGAGATAGGCCTGAAGTTCTGTTGTTTTTTTTGGGGGGGTCTTTATGTGGTTTAGGTATCAAGGTGACTGTAGCTTCATAGAATGAGTTTGGTAATGTTTCTTCTGTTTCTATTTTGAGGAATAGTTTGAAGAGAATTGGAGTTAGCTCTTCTCTGAAAGTCTGGTAGAATCATGGGCTGAAACCATCTGGCCCTGGGATTTTTTTTTTTTTTTTTTTTTTTTTTTTTTTTTTTTTTGGAAGTGAGAATTTTGATAACTGCTTCTATTTCTTTGGACAAAATGGGACTATTCAATCTTTCTACCTGATCTTGATTTAATTTAGATATATTGAATCTATCAAGAAAATTGTCCATTTTATAGATTTTCAAAATTTGTGGCATATAGGCTTTTGTAGTAAGTTCTAATGATTGTTAGGATTTCCTTAGTGTCTGTAGTTATGTCCCCCTTTACATTTCTGATTTTGTGGATTTAGATAGTTTCTCTCTGATTTTTGTTACTTTGGCTAAGGGGTTGTCTAGCTTTTTAATTTTCTCAAAGAACCAGCTCTTGGTTTCGTTGATTCTTTGCATTGTTTTCTTTGTTTCTAATTGATTGATTTAAGCCCTAATTTGACTACTTCCAGCCTTCTTCTTCTCTTGGGTGTATTTATTTCTTTTTCTTTTTTCCCCTAGGGCTTTCAGTTGGGCCATTAAGTTGCTTGTATGTGATGTTTTAAATTTCTTCTTCAAGGCACTTAGTTCTATGAGCTTTCCTCTTAGCACTGCCTTCATTGTGTCCCATAAGTTTGGATATGTTGTGCCTTCATTTTCATTGAATTCAATGAAATTCTTTAATTTATTTCATTATTTCTTCCCTAACCAAGCTGTCATTGAGAAGCATGTTGTTCAGTTTCCATGTATGTGCAGTCTTTTTGCTGTTTATGTTGTGGTTGATGTCCAGCTTTATACCATGATGGTCAGATAGGATATAATGTATTAATTCTTTTTCTTTTAATTTTATTTTTTTTCTTATCAGTTACATTTTATTAACTCTGTATCTCAGCCTTGTCCCGATCCCTCATTCCCTCCCAGACCCTCCCTCCCCCATCTCCACCGTGCCCCTTTCCAAGTCCACTGATGGGGAGGACCTCCTCCCCATTCATCTGATTCTGTTTTATCAGGTATCTTCAGGACTGGCTGCAAAGCCCTCCTCTATGGCCTAATAGTACTGTTCCTCCCTTGGGGGGTGGGGAGGCAAAAGAGCCAGTCATTGTGTTCCTGTTAGAAATAGTAATTCTTCCCCTCACTTTGGGAAACCAATTGGTTACTGAGCTACCACAGGCTACATCTGAGCAGAAGTTCTAGGTTATATCCATACATGGTCCTTGGTTGAAGGTCAGTCTCAGAAAAGACCCTGTGACCAGATATATTTGGTCCTTGTCGAGCTCGTATTCTTTCCCCAACAGACTAACTCCCCTTCTTTCTTATGATTCCTTGTACTCTGCCAAAGGTTTGGTCATGAATCTGTGCTTTGAAAACACTGATATTTAAAGTCTTTCAGATGCGCTCAGTAGACTCCTGTCATACGTTCAATGCACATCCCATCTGTCTTTGTAAACGAGGATTGATCATCTTACCCCATGTCTGCTCTCATGATTATCTTTTTTAATTGTATAGATTTCATTATGTTTATCATATCTTATAGGTCTATATAAATGAGTATATCCCATGTTTGTCTTTCTCCTTCTGGGATATTTCACTCAGACTGATCTTTTCTAAATCCCACCATTTGCCTGCAAATTTCAAGATTTCCTCCTTTTTGATTGTTGAGTAGTATTCCATTGTGTAAAAATACCACAATTTCTGTACCCATTCCTCCATTGATGGAGATCTGGGTTGTTTCCAGGTTCTGGCTATTACAAATAAAGCTGCGATAAACATGGTTGAGCAAGTATCCCTTTTGTGTACTTGAGCAAAGTTTGGGCATATGCCTAGCAGTGATATAGCTGGGTCTTGAGGAAGCAATATTCCTAATATTGTTAGAAAGTCCCAGATAGATTTCCAGAGTGGTTGTACCAGTTTACATTCCCACCAGCAGTGGAGGAGCCTTCCCCTTTCTCCACAACCTCTCCAGCTTGTGTTGTCACTTGAGTTTTTCATCTTGGCCTTCTGATGGGTGTAAGGTGATATATCAGGGTTATTTTGATTTGCATTTCCCTGATGGCTAATGAGGTTGAGCATTTCTTTAAGTGTTTCTCTGCCATTAGATATTCCTCTACAGAGAATTCTTTGTTTAGTTCTGTTCCCCATTTTTTTAATTGGATTACTTGTTTTGCTGCTTTTCAGCTTCTTTAGCTCTTTGTATATACTGGATATTAGTCCTTTGTCAGATAAATGGTTAGTGAAGATTATTTCCCAATCTGTAGGCAGTCGTTTTGTTTTGATGACAGTGTCCTTTGCTTTATAGAAGCTTTTCAGTTTCATGAGGTCCCATTTATTGATTGTTGCTCTTAGAGCCTGTGCTGTTGGTGTTCTGTTCAGGAAGCTGTCTCCTGTGCCAATGAGTAGCTCTTGCCCACTTTTTGTTCTATCAGATTTAGAGTATCTGGTTTTATGCTGAGGTCTTTGATTCCCTTGAACTTTACTTTTCTGCAGGGTGATAAATATAGATCTATTTTCATTTTTCTCCATGTAGACATCCATTTGGGCCAGTACCATTTGATGAAGATGCTGTCGTTTTTCCATTGAATGGTTTTGGCTTCTTTGTCAAAACTCCAGTATTCATAGGGGTGTGTATTTATTTCTGGGTCTTCTATTCAGTTCCATTGATCCTCCTTTCTGTTTTTATGCCAATACCATGCTATTTTTATTACTATTGCTCTGTAGTACAGCTTGAGATCGGGGATGGAGATAGACCCAGATGATCTGTTGTTATATAGGATTGTTTTGGAGATTCTGGGTTTTTTGTTTCTCCATATGAAGCTGAGAATCTTTTTTTCAAGGTCTGTAAAGAATTGAGTTGGTATTTTGATGGGAATTGCATTGAATCTGTAGATTGCTTTTGGCAGGATGGCCATTTTCACAATGTTAATTCTACCAATCCATCAGCATGGCAGATCTTTTCATCTTCTGATATCTTCTTCAATTTCTTTCTTCAGAGATTTGAAGTTTTTCTCAAACAGGTCTTTCACTTGTTTGGTTAGTGTCACCCCAAGCTACTTCATGTGGCTATTGTGAAGGGTGTTGTTTCCCTAATTTTTTTCTCGTCCCTTTTTTCTGTGGTATACAGGAGGGCTTCTGTTTTTTTTTTTTTTTTAGTTGATTTTTTAACCTGCCACTTTGCTGAAGGTGTTTATCAGCTGGAGGAGTTCTCTGGTTGAATTTTGGGGGTCACTCATATATACTATCATATCATCTGCAAATAGTGACACTTTGACCTCTTCCTTTCCGATTTGTATCCCCTTGTTATCCTTTTTTATTGCTTTTTATTTCTTATTGCTCTGGTTAGGACTTCAAGTACTATGTTGAAGAGGTATGGAGAGATTTCATTGATAGATTTCCATATGTTGAACTACCCTTGCATGCCTGGGATGAAGCCTACTTGGTCATGGGGATGATATCTTTGATGTGTTCCTGGATTCGGTTTGCAAGTATTTTATTGAGTATTTTTGTGTTGATGTTTATAAGAGAGATAGGTCTGAAGCTCTCTTTTATTGTTGGGTCTTCGTGTGGTTTAGGTATCAGGGTGACTGTCACTTCATAGAATGAGTTTGATAATGTACCTTCTGTTTATATTTAGTGGAATAATTTGAGGAGAATTGGTGTTAGCACTTCTTTGAAGGTCTGGTAGAATTCCATGCTGAAACCATCTGGCCCAGGGTAATTTTGGAGGGGAGACTGTGAATGACTGCTTCAATTTCCTTGGGAGATATAGGGATATTCATTCTTTCTAACTGATCTTTACTTAATGTTGGAAGATGGAATCTATGAAGAAAATTGTCCATTCCATTAAGGTTTTCAAATTTTGTGGCATATAGGCTTCTGTAGTAGGACCTAATGATTGTTTGAATTTCCTCAGTGTCTATAGTTATGTCCCCCTTTTCATCTCTGATTTTGTTGATTTGTATAAATTCTCTCTGCTTTTTAGTTAGTTTGGCTAAGGGATTGCCTATCTTGTTGATTTTCTCAAAGAACCAGCTTTATGATTCATTGATTCTTTGAATAGTTTTATTTGTTTCTAATTGATTTATTTCAGCCTTGAGTTTGATTATTTCCAGCAGTCTGCTCCTGTTGGGTGTATCTGCTTCTTTTTTTTCCTAGGGTTTTCAGTTGGACCATTAAGTTGTTTGTATGTGATGTTACAAATTTCTTCTTGCAGGCACTTAGTGCTATAAATTTTCCCTTGAGCACTGCTTTCAATGTGTCCCATACATTTGGGTATATTGTGCCTTCATTTTCATTGAATTTTAGGAAGTCTTTAATTTCTTTCTTTATTTTTTCCTCAACCCAGCTGTCATTGAGTAACAAGTTGTTCAGTTTCCATGTGTGTGTCGGATTTTTGTGATTTTTGTTGTTGTTGATGTCCAGCTTTAGTCCATTTTGGTCAGACAGAATACAAAGGATTATTTCAATCTTTTTGTATCTGTTGAGGCTTGCTTTATGACCAACTATATGGTCTATTTTGGAGAAGGTTCCATGCAGTGCTGAAAAGAAGGTATACTCTTTTGAGTTTGGATGAAAAGATCTGTAGACATCTATTAGATCCATTTGATGTAGGATCTCGGTAAGTGTCTTATTTCCCTATTTGTTTTCTGTCTAGTTGAACTGTCCCTTGGTGAGATTGCAGTGTTGAAGTCTCCCATTATTATGGTATTAGGATCAATGTGTGATTTAAGCTTTAATATTGTTTCATTTACGAATGTAGGTGCTCTTGTATTTGGCGCATAGATATTCAAAATTGTGATGTCCTCTTGGTGGATTTTTCTTTTTATGAGAGTATAGTGGCCCTCCTTATCTCTTTTGATTAACTTGGGTTAAAAGTCTACTTTATTAGATATTAGGATGGCTAGTCCAGCTTGTTTTCTGGAGTATTTGCTTGAAAGCCCTTTTTCCAGCCCTTTACTCTTAGGTAGTGTTTATCCTTGTTGCATAGGTGTGTTTCTTGGATGCAACAGAATGTTAGATCCTGTTTCCACAACCATTCGGTTAGTCTTTGTCTTTTGATGGGGAGTTGAGTCAGTTGATGTTGATAGAGACTAGTGGCCAACAATTGTTGCTCATTTAAGAAGTGGGGTTGTTGGTGTCACTGAGTTTCATTGCTTGTATTCGTTTTTTTTTTTTTTTTTTTTTTTTTTTGTGTAGTTATTTATATCCTCTGTTACCTTAGATGTAGTTGTTTTCTTTGGTTTGGAGTTTCCCTTCTAGTAACTTTTCTAGAGCTGGGTTACTATGTAGATATTGTTTAAATTTGGTTTTGTCTTGGAATATTTTGAATTCTCCGTCTATGTTTATTGAAAGTTTTGCTGGGTATAGTAGTCTGGGTTGGAATCTGTGGTCCATTAAGGACTGTATAATTTCTGTCCAGGCCCTATTGGCTTTCATAGTTTCTGTTGAGAAGTCTGGTGTAATTCTGATAGGTCTACCTTCATATGTTACTTGGCCTTTTTCCCTTGATGCTTTTATAATTTTTTTCTTTGTTCTATAGGTTCAGTGTTTTGACTATGTTGTGACATGAAGAATTTCTTTTCTGGTCTAGTCTACTTAGTGTTCTGTAGGCCTCTTGTATGTTTATGGCCATCTCCTTCTTTAAGTTGGGAAAGTTTTCTTCTATAATTTTCTTGAACATATTTTCCAGACCTTTGAGCCTGTTGTCTTCTTTTTCTTCTACTCCTATTATTCTGAGGCTTTGTTTTTTCATGGTGTCCTTGATTTCTTGGATGTTTTGTGTTTGGAACTTTTCTGATTTTATTTTTTCTTTGAGAGATGTGTCAATTTCCACAAGTGTATCTTCGGCTCCTGAGATTCTTTCTTCCATCTCTTGTATTCTGTTGGTGATGATTACCTTTTTAGTTCCTGATCTTTTCTCTATGTTCTCCAGCTCCTGGTTTTTCTCTATTTGTGTTTTCTTTATTGATTCTAATTCTGTTTTCATGTCTTGCACCATTTCCTTCATCTGTTTGAATGTGGAGTCCTGCTTTTCAAGGACTTCAAGTATTTTATGTTTCCTCTCTATGAATCACTAATTGTGCCTCTACTTCTTTGGGTATAATTGCCTGTATTTCTATGAGAGCTTTGTTTATTTCTGCTTTAATTGCCTTCATTTGTGTGGACATTTATTTAAGAGCTTTGTGCATTTCTTCTCTGCCTCAATTTTCATGGTCATTTCTCTGAGAGCACGATTTGTTTCCTCTTGGTTTGTCTCAATTTCTTTGGCTATTTCTCTGAGGGCTTTATTCATTTCATCTTTATGGTGCTCTAATAGCTGGAGAAACATAGTTTTCAGGGCATTTTCTTGTATATATAGAGAATTGAAGTGACCATTGTTTTGTGGGGTTGCTGGTGAGGTCATTATGTCCTGATTTTTGTTGAGAGTGTTCTTACATCTGCCTCCAGCCATCTGGTTATTTATAATCCTCACTGTTTGTTCCTCGAGATTGTAGTTCAGAATATGATTGTCTCTTTCTGTTTTCTGGACTGTTTTTTTCAGGAAGATGATAGAGGTTCACTGGTTTGGGAGTGTGCACTGTGGGTTTCAGTTTTGCCTAAGTAAGGAATGTGACACTATTGCTATTTGTGTGCGCTTTTAGCAGGCACAGTGTGCAAGCTCAGATTTTCTGACTATTGCTGTGGCCTGCAGGCCACTATTACACAGTTCTGTCTAAGACCCAGGGATTGTTTGCCTGGATTACACTGATGGACCCTCAAGGCAGAGGCTCCAATGTTGGGGATGCTATCCCAAGAATCCCTATGATGTCCACACTAGGGGTGTGGGTGGCAGGGATCTCGTCTAGTTGCCTCTGTGGAGAGGCCCTGGGTCTGGGGCAAACTCTCCCTAGAAGGCTCACTCACTCTTTTGCAGGACCTGTTGGAGTGCACATGGGTTCCCCTTGCTCTCTACTATCTGATTTGGTCCTTCTGCCAAAAGTGCGCTGGTAGGCTAACAGTCAGCTCTGTGACACTGTAGCCACAGGACTTGGTGTCAACCTTTCCTGTGTGCTGCCTCTCTGTCCTTTCCCTCTGCCAGGAGGGGTTATGTTGGCTCTTCCTGGGGTGGCGTGCGAAAGAGTTAGGTTGAGTGTTCTCAATCCCAGATCCTGGGCCCAGATCTCTCTGCCAGAAGCAGCCTGGTGGCAGAACCTATTTTTGCTGATCCTGAGAGAGTAACAGGTAGGGTTGAATGTCCTCAGATCCAGAGCTTGGGTTTCTCTGCTAGGAGCCACTGGGTGAGCTGGAGAGAGGGTGCTATGTCCTTGGCAGGCTTTCTCTCTATCCTTTCCCTTTGACCTTCCCCTCCGCTAGGGCAAGCTTATGGAGGTGCTCTCAGGGGAGTGCCAGAAGGGGTTGGGATTCTCAGTCCAATCCTGTGCTAAGGTTTCTCTGCCAGGGGTCGGGGGGGCACCAGTGATAGAACTTGATGCTATACCTTATTTTGTGGGCCCAGGACAATCTCAGGATGTGTAAAATGACCACAGTCCCAGATTCCAAGCTGAAGTTTGTTTGCTAGGAGCAGCTAGCAACACTGGAGTTCTGGCACTGTGAGGTTGCTGTGTGCCTCTTTATCCTTCCACTCCTCTGTGACAGGGTTTTGGCAGCGTTTTGGGGAGTGTCTGAAAGGATTGGGTTTTCTCAGCCCTGATCTCGGGTTTGGGTACAGACAATGTGGTCTGTGGCAGATTCTGCAGTAGGCAGGACACCTCCTGCCTCCTCCCAAGACGGAGTATGGATTTTGAGCTGGGCGTGCAGCTTCTCTCTGCATGCGGTGGGAGCTCAGTTGTGATGGTGGCAGGTACCCATGGTCAGCGAGACCTTCCAGGGAAAGACTGGGTGACCTATGATCAGTCTTGCAACTTTCCTTCCCCGTGGGTTTTTTTGCGACTGGGACTCCCAGTCTCTGGCACCCTTGTGCCCACCAATCAGCCTGGCAAAGTGATTGGGACAAGCAGGCTTACAGCACCAGCCCAAAGACCCAAAGCCTATGTTATCCAGGTTCTCTTCTGGGTTCTGGCTGGGCAGTTGAGAGTGGACCTGACGGATTCCCATTCCGTGGGAGCCTCCCCTCACCTGGGAAACATGATAACTGTTGTTTTAGGGCCCAGAGTACAGTCTCCTGGTCACTGCATGGAGTGTGATGTCCTGCTTCTCAGACACAGTGTTCTCCTGGCACCGCCATCTTGGCAAGAATATTGCTTAATTTTAGTTTTATCATGGAATATTTTGTTTTCTCCATTTATGTTGATTGAAATCTTTGCTGGGTATAGTAGTCTGTGTTGGCATTTGTGTTCCCTTAAAGACAGCATGACCTTCTCCCAGACCATTCTGGCTTTCATAGTTTCTGATGAGAAGTCTGGTGTGATTCTGATTGGTCTACCTTTATATTTTACTTGACATTTTTCTCTTGCTGCCTTTAATAATTTTGTCTTTGTTTTGTAGGTTTAGTGTGTTATGATGTGACATGAAATATTTCTTTTCTGGTCTAGTCTGTTTGGTGTTCTTCAGACTTCTATGTTTATGGACATCTTTTTCTTTAAGTTGGGAAAATTTTCTTCTATGACTTTCTTAAAAATATTTTCCAGTCCTTGGAGCCTGGAGTCTTCTCTTCCATCTATTCCTGCTTTGGTAAGGTTTCATCTTATCCAAGCATCCTTGATTTCTTGTAGGTTTTGTGTTTGGAACTTTTCTGATTATACCTTTTCTTTGAGGGAGGAATCAATTTCAGCAGTGTATCTTCAGCACCTGAGATTCTCTCTTCCATCTCTTGTAATGTATTGGTGATGGTTACCTTTTGATTCCTGATCTTTTTTCTAAATTCTCCAGTTCCAGCCTTTTCTGTTTGTGTTTTCTTTATAAATTCTAATTCTGTTTTCATGCTTTGCACCATTTCCTTCTTCTGAGTGAATGTGGCTCCAATTTTTGTTTGTTTCTTTCCTACATGTCTCTAATTGATCCTGTACCTGTGCAGTTAGAGTCTTCTGTATTTCTTTGAGACCTCTGTTTATTTCTTCTTTTTGTTCAACTAATAACTGCACAATCATAGCTTTAAATTCCTTTTTCCACTAAATTAAAATATCCATTGATTTGGGGGGTTGCTGGTGGGTCCATGGTGTCCTGATTTTTGTTGGGTGAGTTCTTTATTTTTAATAATTGATTAAATAACTACTTTAGTTTATTAAACAATTCTTTAGGTACATGTGAAATATGCTCTGAAATATTTAAATAAGGGGCTAAAATCATGTACAGGCCAGCACAACAAACTGTTAGAAACTGATGCTTTCAGTCTTTCTTAATAGTTTAAAGAAAAGACCACATGTTCTTAGGAATTTTTGTAAACCCATGAAGACTACAAAAATCATTATCTTTTGCTTTATATCAATTAAAGTCTTTTTTTGGGTTTTTTTTTTTTCAATGCAGTTTATTCAGGAACCTTGAACAATCCTCGGACCCTAGGGAAAGCCAGCCCACAGCTTAAATAGCCTCTGGGTAGCCAACCCAGGCGTGCCACGTGGGCAATGCAGATAGGTCCACATACATGGAAGCAAGCCAGATCCTCAGCCTTAGCCAAATGTGGAATTGTTCATGACAGAGAGCACTCACCATTGGGAAGGTGGAAGGCGGAAACCAGCTCCATCTTTAAGGCATAGCATTCCGCAGCTCTCTACAGTTCCCCCTTTTTGTTTTAGACGCATCAGGCAAGAGTAGAGGTCTGATTCTTTGGCCATTTGCTCATATGTGATTTTCACTGTTTTTTCTTTGAGTCTGAACTTCAGACTGTAACTATCTTTGTCTGGTCTCTGGAGTATTCTTCAGGAAGATCAGGGAGGTACAATGGTTAGAGATTGTGTGTTGATCCTTAAGTTTGTACCAGTTTGGAGTTTCATCTCCTCTGAATATGGTGTGCTCTGGTTGCCGCCATTTTAGATCAATATGTGTTGTCACTTTCTTAGCTGAATAATACTCCTGTATGGAATTATACCACAATTTTCCCAAAGGAGATTATCAGTCCTCTTCTTTAGTCCTTGGAAGTTGATGGGACTTTAATCATTGTATTGTATGACAAACTATCAGGATAACTATATTCTTTTAGCATAGAAGTTCCTCCATCTTCTACCACTTACTGGTGATTTGAATTGAAATGTCTCCTTGAAGTTCATCTATTTACATGGTGAGTCCACAAGGAAATGTCTGGGAAGTGTTGAAAGGTATGTCCTTGTTAGATAATATAATTCCTATTGTTGTTATATTATAGAAGGATTTGCTATGAGGTTGATATGCCAATGAAAGTAATTAGACAGAATGGAGTCTCTGTCTCTCAATCTCTCTCGTTGTATTTATTTGTTTATGTCAGTCTCAGTCTCTGTGGCTGAATCTATCTCTATAACTCTTTCCGTCTCTCTTTCTCTGTCTGTCTACCTCTCTCTGTCTGATGCTTATGATACAGTATGGAAAGCTCTCAGTTCTCCTGAATTGCTACAAGAATATTGCTTGCAGAAATATGCCTAGACAGTCTGTGTAAAAATATAAGAAAGTTTCCAATTAAAAGCTTTGTGTTCAAAGATTTGGCTTTGTCAAGGAGCATTTTCCCACTAAGTAATTCACTGATTCAGAGGCATATCTGTGCTTTTACAAATAATAATGAAATCTGTGGTAATGTGAAACTCACATGTCAAGGACATGTGACTGTATTAATGACCACTTTAAATAAATATGTGACACTTTTCCTGAACTAAGAGTCTTGGACATAGGAACTGTCATCTCTTGGTTGTGTGCTTTCAGTTGCCCTGGTAGAGGGATGTAGGGCTGCTAACCATTTCTCATAAGCAGGCTGTCCATTTGGTCCTTTTATAAATGGCTACTGAAACACTTACTGGCTTTCAACTGTTTCCTGACATCATTCTCCCTCTCAACCAAGCAGCTCCTAAGAGAATTTTGAGGTTTCCATAGTCATGAGTAAACAAACTTTCCTTAGTGTACAGTATTTCTCATCCTGTGCATATGTGACTTACTCTTACGAAACCCAAAAAGGAGCAGAGATTGGGAGTCCCTGACAGGAGTTAACCCCACAGGGAAGAAAAACGGGGACCCAGATTAGGTCATCCAGTATACCCTTAGAAATGGTCCTGTAGGTTAGTGGGTGGGCACACCACCAGCCCAGAAACCTGATCTGTACCTACTATTCCTCACAGACAGAACTGTGCATCCCAGGAAACCAGAGACTTGGAGCCACTGTGGGGAGAAATCCTCACAGGGAATAAAGCAATGGGGACAGAATTAGGCCATCCAGTATATCCCTGCAGACAGGCCCAACCCAGGGAACTGCTGTGCACCAGATAGCCTGATGATACCTGGCAGATTTCTGCTTGGGTACTGGGGCACAGAGACCCAACCTCAGACAAAAGACAGGGATCCCTGAAATAAACCCCCAGATACTGCTTCAAGGCGTACCAGTTATCCCTAACAAAACTGACCAAACCAAGGGAAACACAGGTTACAGTAGCAGCTCACTAAATTTATATCAAGAAACCCAGAAGTAGGGCAGCTGTCTTCAGGACTTCTCCAGATGAGATTAAAGCCCTTTTGACTAACAAGCACCACAGTTACCACTCAGGTCTCTCTGCCTGAGCTGAGCTGTGACAACTTCTGAAAAACATTGACATACAGCGACTATACCCAAAAAGGTGAGGAGGTTTTCTTCAGGAAAATTCATCTTCCTGCCAAGGTGATTCTCTCCACCGCAGGATCTCAGGAACCACTAGAAACTAAATCGAAACACCTAAGATAGACCAATGGGTAGAGGTAAGAGTAAAAGCTCAACCAACAAAAGACAGAGCAATATGACATGTCCAGATCACAGTTATCCCAGGGCAAGTAGCCCTGGACATCCCAGCATAATTGAAATTAAAAAAAGATGACCTAACATCTATGCTCATGAAGAGAATAACAGAGGAAATAAATAAAATGCATAAAGACCTGAAGGAAGAAAAAACTCAAACAGATTATGGCCACCTGTGAAGATACATAGGAAGTTGCAGCCAAACAGTTTGTGGCCCTTACAGAGGAAATACTTAAATCACTGCAAGAAATAAAGGAAACAGAGGATTGTGCAAACAAAGCTGAAGGAAATGAAGGAAAAACAGTAAAACACAGTAAGATAGGTGAAGGAAATAAAAAAAAAAGGTTCAAGACCTGAAGATAGAATTGGAAAAATTAAAGAAAACTCAAATGGAGGAAATTGTGGACAGAAAGAACTTAGGAAAGAAAAAGGAACTATAGACATAAGCATAACCAATAGATTACAAGAGACAGAAGAAAGACTCTCAGGTGTGGAGGATACAATGGAAGAAATTGATGTATCTGTCAAAGAAAATATTAAACCTAAAAAAATTCCTGTCACAGACCATCCAAAAAATTCAAGACAACATAAAAAGACAAAACTTAAGAATAATAGAAATAGGGGAGACGGAAAGATACCGGCATCGGAAGGACACTGTGCCTGAGGAACAGGACAGCAGTGTTGGCACAGTGACCAGGAGACTGAACCCAGGGACCTAAAATACCAGCATTTGTGATTGCCATGTGAGAAGAAATCCTACGGTGTGGAAATTAATTGGGACTGACCTCAGGTCATCCAGTCAATACCTGGTAAAGGTCATTCGGATGAGCGGGCACACCTGCCACCCTAGATATGCTCACACAGACTCCTGGGGCCCCAGCCACCATCCAGGACTGGGACACACAGCCTCTGGCCCAGAGTGAGGTGCCAACCCTCTGACCCAGAGTAGGGATCTTATTTGCCAGCCCAGAGAGGCATGCCCAGCCTCTGGCCCAGAAGGTGACACACTACCAGCCCAGACCAGAGCATAGAACCTCTGGGCCAAAGAAGCACAAGCAGCCATCATTCCAGACAGTGAAAGACAGCTTCCTGCAAAGAGTGAGGCATCCAGCCTCCAGACTAGAGAGGAACCCTCAAGCACCAACTCAAACTAGGTGCACATTCTCCAGGTCCAGAGTGGAGCACTCAGAGTTGAAGGAACTAAAAGAAAAACAGGAAAATACAATCAGACAGGAGAAGGAAGTAAAACAAAACAAAACAAACAAACAAACAAAAAAAAAAACTCAAGACCTGAAGATAGAACTAGAAAAATTAAAGAAAACACAAATGGAGGAAATAATGAAGAGGAAGAATTTAGGGAAGAAAACAGGAACTACAGAGGTAAGCATAACCAACAGACTACAAGAGATGGAAGAAAGAATCTCAGGTGTAGAAGATACAATAGAAGAAATCAATGAATCTGTCAAAGAAAATGTTAAATCCAAAAAATTCCTGACACAGATCATCCAAGAAATTCAGGACACTATGAAAAGACCAAACATAAAAATAATAGGAAGAAAGGAAACAGAAGATTCCCTTCTCCAAGGCCCAGAAAATATTTTCAACAAAATCATTGAAGAAAATTTCCCCAATAAGGAGAGACCAATAAGAATACAAGAGACCTACAGAACACACAACAAATTTGAACAGAAAAAAAAATCTTCCCACCACATAATAATCAAAACAGTAAGTATACAGAACAAAGAAAAAAATACTAAAAGCTGCAAGGGTAAAAGGCCAAGTAACATACAATGGCAAACACATTAGAATTACACCTGATTTTTCAACATAGACTATGAAAGCCAGAATGGCCTGGATGGATAACATGCAGACCCTAAGAGAACATAGACTACTATACCTCACAAAACTCTCAGTCCTCATAGACAGAGAAAACAAGATATTCAATGACAAAACAAATTTCAACAATACGTACGTGCAAATCCACCATTACAGAAGACACTGGAAGGGAAAATACAACCCAAGATCATTAGCTACTTTCAAGAAAACACAGGAAATAATAACCTTACTATAATAAAACAAAAAGCAACCAAGCACACAACCTTATGACCACAGCCAACATCCAAATCAAAGGATATAACAGCCACTAGTCATTAATCTCTTTCAACATCAATGGACTCAACTCTCCAATAAAAAGACACAGATTAACAGAATGGATATGTAAACTAAACCCAGCAATCTGTTGCATACAAGAAACACACCTAAGACACAAAGATAGACATTACCTGAGGGTAAAGGGTTGGAAGACGACTTTCAAAGCAAAAGGACCCAAGAAGCAAGCAGGAGTAGCCATTCTAATATCTGATAAAATAGACTTTCAACCAAAATTTATAAAAAGAGATGGGGAAGGACACTTCATACTCATCAAGGGAAAATTCCACCAGGAAGACATCACAATCCTAAACATCTATGCCCCAAATAAAAGGGCATGTGTAAAAGAAACATTGATAAAAATTAAAACACACATAGATCCCCACACACTAATAGTGGGAGTCTTCAACACCCCACTCTCAACAAAGGACAGGTCAACAAAACAGAAATTAAAAAAAGAAACAATGTCTCTAACAGAGGTAGTGAATCAAATGGACCTAACAGATATTTACAGAACCTTACACCCAAACACAAGAGAATTTACCTTCTTCTCAGCACCTTATGGAACTGTCTCCAAAATAGACTATATAGTTGGTCACAATGCAAGCCTCAACAGATACCAGAAAATTGAAATAATACCTTGTATCTTGTCTGATCACCATGGAATAAAGCTGGAACTCAATAACAACAGAAATAGCAAAGAGCCTACACACACATGGAAACTGAACAACTTGTTACTAAGTGACAGCTGGGTCAGGGAAGAAATAAAGTAAGAAATTAAAGTCTTTCTAGGACTCAATGAAAATGAAGACACAACATATGCAAATTTGTGGGACACAATAAAAGCAGTGCTAAGAGGAAAGTTCATGGCAATAAGTGTCTTCAAGAATAAATTCTGGAAAGCTCATTCAAGATAGTTAATGGCTCACTTTAAAACCCTAGAAAAAGAAGAAGCAGACACAACAAAAAGGAGTAGACAGCTGGAAATAATCAAACTCAGGGCCGAAATCAATCAATTGGAAACAAATAAAACAATTCAAAGAATCAATGAAACCACGAGCTGGTTCTTTGAGAAGCTCTACAAGATAGACAAACCCTTAGCCAAACTAACTAAAAGGCAGAGAGACACCACCCAAATTAAAATCAGAAATGAAAAGGGGGACATAACTACAGACACTGAGGAAATCCAAACAATCATTAGGACTTACTTCAAAAGTATATATGCCACAAAATTTGAAAATGTAAATGAAATGGACAATTTTCTTGATCGATTTGACTTACCAAAGCTGAATCACGACCAGGAAAATCAATTAAATAATCCTATATCTCCCAGAGAAATAGAAGCGGTCATCAAAAGTCCCCCATCCAAAAAAAGCCCAGGACCAAATGGTTTCAGCTCAGAATTCTACCAGACCTTGAAAGAAGAGATAATTCTAATTCTCTTCAAACTGTTCCACGAAATAGAAACAGAAGGAACATTACCAAACTCATTCTTTGAAACCATAGTCACCTTGGTACCTAAACCTCACAAAGACTGAACAAAGAAAGAGAATTTCAGGCTAATCTCCCTTATGAACATTGATGCCAAAATTCTCAACAAAATACTTGCAAACCAAATACAAGAACACATCAAAAATATTATCCACTATGACCAAGTAGGCTTCATTCCAGGTATGCAGGGGTGGTTCAATATACAGAAATCCATCAATGTGATCCACCATATTAACAAACTGAAAGAAAAAAAAAACCACATGATAATCTCCCTAGATGCTGAAAAAACATTTGACAAAATCCAACATCCATTCATGTTTAAAGTCTTTGAGAGATAAGGGATACAAGGCACACATCTAAGCATATTAAAGGTGATATACAGCAAGCCTATAGCCAACATCAAACTTAATGGAGAGAAACTTCAAGCAATCCCCCTGAAATCAGGGACAAGACAAGGCTGCCGACTCTCTCCATATCTGTTCAATATAGTGCTGGAATTTCTTGCTAGAGCAATAAGACAGTTGATGATCAAGGGGATGCAGATTGGAAAGTAAGAAGTCAAATTATCACTATTTGCAGATGATATGATAGTATACGTGAGTGACTCCAAAAACTCCACCAGGGAACTCCTACAGAAGATAAACACCTTTAGCAAATTGGCCAGATACAAAATTAACTCAAAAAAATCAGTAGCCCTCCATTATACAAAAGACAAAAGGGCTGAGAAAGAAATTAGGAAAACAACACCCTTCACAATGGCCACACATGACAGAAAGTACCTTTGTGTAACCCTAAAGAAGGAAGTCAAAGACTTGTATAAAAAAAAATTCAAGTCTCTGAAGAAAGAGTGAGAAGAAGATATCAGAAGATGGAAAGATCGCCCATGCTCATGGCTTGACAGGATTAACATAGTAAAAATGGCCATTTTACCAAAAGCAATCTACAGATTTAAAGCAATCCCCATCAAATTGCCAACACAATTCTTTGCAGACCTGGAAAGAAAAATTCTCAACTTCATATGGAATAACAAGAAACCCAGAATTGCTAAAACAATCCTCTACAATAAAAGATCTTCTGGAGGTATCTCCATCCCTGATCTTAAGTTGTACTATAGAGCAACAGTTGTAAAAACTACATGGCAGTGGTGTAGAAACAGACTGGTGGATCAATGGAACCAAACAGAAGACCCAGAAATAAACCCACACACTTATGGACACCTAATTTTTGACAAAGATGCCAAAACCATACAATGGAAAACGATAGCATCTTCAATAAATGGTGCTGGGCCAACTAGATGTCTACATGTAGAAAAATGAAAATAGATCCATAGTTATCACCATGCAAAAAGCGGAAGTCCAAGTGGATCAAAAACCTCAACATAAAACCAGACAAATTAAATCATTTAGAAGAAAAAGCTGGGAAGATCATTGAACTCATTGGAACAGGAGACAACTTCCTGAACACCAACAGCTCAGGCTCTAAGGGTAACAATAAATAGGACCTCATGAAACTGAAAAGCTTCTGCAAAGCAAAGGACACTGTCATCAAAATAAAACAACTGCCTAGAGATTGGGAAAGAATCTTCACTCACCATTTATCTGACAAAGGGCTAATATCCAGCATATATGAAGAACTAAAGAAGCTGAAAAGCAGCAAACCAAGTAATTCAATTAAAGATGGGGAACAAAGCTAAACAGAGAATTCTCTGTAGAAGAATTTGAATGGCAGAGAAACACTTAAAGAAATGCTCATCCTCATTAGCCATCAAGGAAATGTAAATAAAAACAAATCTGATATTTCACCTTATACCCATCAGAATGGCCAAGATGAGAAACTCAAATGACAGTACATCTTGGAGAGTTTGTGGAGAAAGGGGAACCCTCTTCCACTGCTGATGGGAATATAAACTTGTACAACCTCTCTGGAAATCAATTTGGCACTTTCTCAGACAAATAGGAATAGCACTTCCTCAAGACCCAGAGATACCTCTCCTAGGCATATATCCAAAAGAGGGTGAAGTACACAATAAGGACATATGCTCAATCATGTTTGTAGCAGCCTTATTTGTAATAGCCAGAACCTGGAAACAGCCCAGATTCCCCTCAACTGAAGAATGGCTTCAGAAATTGTGGAATATCTACATAATGGAATGTTACACTGCAACGAAAAATATGGAAATCATGAAATTTGCAGGTAAATGGTGGGACCTAGAAAGGATCATCCTGAGTGAGCTGTCCCAAAAGCAGAAAGACACACATGGTATATATTTACTCATATAGAGTTATAGGATAAACCTACTAAAATCTGTACTTCTAAAGAAACTATCAAGAGAGAGGACCCTGACTAAAACGCTCAATCCCCATTCCAAAATGAAAAGAGGATGGACATCAGAAGAAGAAGCAAGCAGGAAACAACCTAGGAACCTGCCACAGATGGCCTCTGAAAGGCTCTGCCCTGCAGACTATCAAAGCAGATGCTGAGATATAAGGTCAACTGTTGGGCAAAGTGCATGGAATCTTATGTAAGTAGTGGGAAATAGTAGGTTATGGAGAGGACAGGAACCCCACAAGTAGAGCAACAGAACCAGAAAATTTGAACACAGGGGTCTTCCCAGAGAACCATACTCCAACCAAGTACCAGGCATGGAGGAGATAACCTAGAACTCCTGCACAGATGTAATCCATGGCAGTTTAGTGTACATAGTAATGGGAAGAGGGAGGGTCTCCAATGCAATCTGATTGAACTGCTCTTTGATCACCTCCCCCTGAGGGAGGATCAGCCTTACCAGCTTTACCAGGCTACAGAAGATCAGCCACTCCTGATGTGTTTTGATAGACTAAGATCAGAAGGAAGGAAAGGAGGACCTCCCCTGTCAGTGGACTTGGGGAGGGGCATGTATGAAAAAGGGAGATGTAGGGTGGGATTGGGAAGGGGGAGTGGCTTATGGAGGGATACAAAGTGAATAAAGTGTAAAAAAATAATAGAAATAGAGGAAAAAGAAGACTCCCTACTCCAAGGCCCAAAAAATATTTTCAACAAAACTATAGAAAAAAATTCCCCAACTTAAAGGAGAGGCCAATAAGAATACAAGAAGCCTACAGAACACCCAATAAATTAGACCAGAAAAGGAAATCCTCCTGCCACATAATCATCAAAACAATAATTGTACAGAACAAAGAAATAATACTAAAAGCTGCAAGAGAAAAAGGCCAAGTAACATATAGTGGCAAACCTATCAGAATCACCCTGACTTTTCGACAGAGACTATGAAAGCCAGAAGGGACTAGACAGATATCATGCAGACCCTAAGAGAATATAGATGTCAACCCAGCAAAACTCTCAGTCCTCATAGATGGAGAAAACAAGATATTCAATGATAAAAACAAATTTCAACAATACCTACACACAAATCCAGCATTATAGAAGACACTAGAAGGGAAAATACAACCCAAGAACACTAGCTACTTTCAAGAATACACAGGACATAATTAATCACACAACAGTAAAAAAAAAAAAAAAAAAAGCAAAAAAGCAACCAGGTGCAAAAAATTATGACCACAGCTAATATCAAAATCAAAGTGTCTAACAGGCACTGGTCATTAGTCTCTCTCAACATCAGTGGACTCAATTCTCAAATAAAAAGACACAGACTAACAGAATGGATGGGTGAACAAGACCCAGCAATCTGTTGAATGCACACCTAAGTCTCAAAGATATACACTTCCTGATTATAAAAAGTTAGAAGACAGCTTTCCAAGCAAATGGACCCAAGAAGCAAGCAGGAGTAGCCATTCTAATATCTGATAAAATAGACTTTCAACCAAAATTTATAAAAAGAGATGGGGAAGGACACTTCATACTCATCAAGGGAAAATTTCACCAAGAAGACATCACAATCCTGAACATCTATGCCCAAATACAAGGGCACCCACATTTGTAAAAAAAAAAAAAAAAAAAAAAAAAACATTGATAAAACTTAAAACACATAGATCCACACACACTAATAGTGGGAGACTTCAACACCCCACTCTCAACAAAGGACAGGTCAACTAAACAGAAATTAAACAAAGAAACAATATCTCTAACAGAGGTAGTGAATCAAATGGACCTAACAGATATTTACAGAACCTTACACCCAAGCACAAAAGAATTTACCTTCTCAGCACCTCATAGAAGCTTCTCCAGAATAGATCATATAGTTGGTCACAAATGAGCCTCAACAGATACAAGAAGATCGAAATAAACCCTTACATCCTATCTGTTCACCATGGAATAAAGCTGAACCTCAACAACAGTAATAGCAAAAATCCTACACACACATGGATTGTGTAGATTGCAACATTCCAGGCTTCATATACACATGAGTAGTAGATCCTAGAGCTCCCACGGTACATGATGATGGTCCTACAATCCCTTGAACTGATATAGACTCTTCCAGATTATCTTGTGAATGATATTTTATCCCTTTCCTTTAGATAGAGGCCAGAAGTTCTAGGGACTCTTGTGGTAATGGCAACATTTCAGGAATCCTTTGTGTAGGTAGCATAGATTCCAAACCCCATTGCAAATTTAGGGAAGTGTCTGAAGTCACTTGAAATAATGAAGGATGCACCAGAGACTGTGGAGCAGAATGAGACATTACTGATTTCCCTGAAAGAGACAATGCTTCCATAGGCACTATTGCAGGTTTCATATACTCCTGACACTTTTGGGAAGATCGGTGAGTTTTCACTCCAGAAGGGGAAGATTCAGAATGTTCTAGAGACTCTTGGTGAGATGCTGAAGGATCCAACATCCCTTGAGACCATATGGAAAGTTTCAGAGGCCCTAGGGCAGAAAATAAATGTTCTAGATCCCCTGGTACAGATTGAGAAGTCTCCAGAACACATAGCTCACGTGATGCTTTCTCCCCACACCTTTTGAGTAAGGACCTGTTTTTTTACTAACTTATTTGGTTGATGTAGAATGTTTTACTACCTGTTCTGTAGTAGACAATAATCTCATCACCCCCTGGGAAAATTTCAATTTTTTTTTGATACCTGGTGTTAATCTGGGAAGTTCTACAACCTCTAGGAAGATTTCAGAAGCTCTTTTTTAGGTATCAGAGTCTGGAGTCATGGGCTAGCTACAGAAGGTTCCTCAGCACCTGGTGCAGATACTGGTTCCTTTGAATTTTTTAAGGAACAGAGCAAAGATTTTTCAGTTTCCCCTTTACAATGGCAAGGTCTTAAGGCATATGTGATAGGTGGTGAACGAGATACTTGACCTTGGTAAATAGAGAAATTTGAGTAGCTTTCTCAGGACAAGTTAGAAAGTTGATTGCCACTAGAGCAGATGGCAAATAGTCTAGAGGCCCTGGTGCAGATTTGCTCATTCCTAGAACCCTTTGATGGGACACAAAAGTTATGTCATCGTTGTGGCCCAATGTCAAAAGTCCAACCTCCACCAGATCATATGTTTAGATGCTGTAGACTGATAAGATGTCAAAAGTGCTTCAGTTCTGATGAAGATTTACACAGCTTTGTTATATCTTGTACAGAGAAAGAAGATATGGAAGTTCCCCCAGCCACTGTTGTAGATGCCCATGGTGCTAAATAACCTTGATCAGATTTAGATGATCTCAATATCCCTTGTACAATTATAAAAGATTTTCCCAACTCTTGAGCACAAGAGGAAGTAATGGGGTCAGATTTAGCAATGAAGAATGAAACCCTGATGCAAATAAAGAAAAGTCTGTAGATCCTGGGCTAGATTGAGAAGATCCTACAGCCTTACCTCTAGTTGAGAGATAGCCAATAATTTTCTGGTTGGTTAGTATTTGTGTTGCATTCCCTGTGGAAAGAATAGGAATGTTCTATATCCTCTAGCAAAGATGGCAAATGAAACAGAGTCTGTTGGGAAGATGTGTAAATTTACAATGTCCCTTTGGTACCTACTAATAGGTTCTAGGGCCTTTGAGTTAGATGGAGAAGGTTCCAGGGAATCTGATGCACAGGGTGACCATTTTACACCTTCTGTGGCAGATAGCAAAGAACCATGAGGTTTCTGACCAGATGAGAATGTTCCCAAAGTCTCTGTGGGAAAGAGTAAATATGGAGCAGAGGGTGGGATTCCTTTCTCTATTCTTCCAACAGGAGAAGTAGGAGATGAAGAATTAGAAGGTGTCACAGACTTTTTGGGAAATGAAATTTTTCTACTCTACCTTTGCTGGGTTTGAACAGTTCCACAGCCACTTGGGAAGAAAGAAAAGTCACCACAGCTCATTGGAAGGTGGAAAACATTTTAAGTACCCTTGTCCCAATAAGAAGTTGTCTAAAGACTTTGGGGAAAGAGCCATCAATCCTAGAGATTCTGGTGCTGAGGAAGTAGATTCCACAATCCCCTCAGCACATTGTGAATGCTCTGGTGTCTCATTTGTTAATTTGGAAAGTCTCATATGTTTTTACACATATGAAAAATCTTCTAGAGTCCTTGAAATAATTGGGGTAGATTCCAGGACAATCTGTGAAGGTGTCAAATTTTTGTAATCCTACATTGGCAGATTGGCAAGTTTCCAGATTTCCTAAGTAAAAAGGCTCCAAATATTTTGGAATTTTTTGAGAGTTTATGAATGACCCAGAGACACAGGTGCAGATATAGCAACTTCTTTTGACTATTATGCAGACAGCCTGTTTTCAAGGTCCACTGGAGCAGATAAAGAGGTTTGAAGCCCATCTTTATCATAACTAACTTTTACCAACTTAGGGTTAGATGACACCTTTTTCAAAAGTCTCTTGGGCAGATGTAAAGCACTCTTGAGACCCCTGATTAATTTGGGAATGTTTAATGGCTCCTATACTGGGTCTCAAATGTTCTATAATCTCTTTAGTAGAGAGTGGAAGATCCAGAGACACTGGTGCAGATATAGAAAGGTTTTGAGTATCTGTGGCAGTAATTGTATGTTCAGGAGCCCATGGAGAAAATAAGGATTGCATACCACCTGTGGTAGAAATCTCTACAAACATAAAGTGAGAGGGCAAGTTTTCAGGTGGTGCTCCTGCAGATGTCAAACAGTTATCAGTCTACAGATCCATTTGGGAATGTTTAAGAACTCCTACACCAGAGGGAAAATGTCCTAAAGCATCTTGGGCACATTGAAAATGTCCCACAGCTCTTTGGCAAGAACCAGAGATAATTCAGCAGGTTCCAAAGGATTGGCAGTCATTTTTATAAGGTGGACAATTCTTGATCTCTTTGTGCAGAGAGGGAATGTCCCACAGCCTTTGAAGCAGGTGGCAATTAATGAGGTTTTTTTGTGTAAAGTTAAGGAGACTACCACAGGATCCTTACCAGACAGCACAGATTCTTGCAAATCTAAGACACCTGTGGAATGTCTTGCAGATTCAGGTTAGGTAAATATACCCCATATCCACTCCTACTGAGGGCAGGTGTCCTAGAATCCCATGGGAAGAAAGGGAATGTGCCATATCATCTGGACCAGTTAGAGAACTTTCTAGAATTCCATGTGTACTTGTTGAGAGTCCTAGAGTCTGCTGTGTAGATGAAAAATATCCCACAGCTCTTTGGGGAGAGGGCAAATGTATTATACTCTGTTCTGAGACTGAGGGCATTTTGTGTTGTCATTGGGCAGATGGCATCAAAATTAGCATCTTTGGACAATACTGAGATATTCCATGACCCCCATGATCATGTGGAAAAAATAATGGAGTTTCCTGAGATGATGGAGAAAGAAATGGAATCTATGGAGCCACTGATAAGTGTCCAGGAGCCCTTGGGCCAGAAGGGTAAATTTCAAGAATAGCTTGTGGTGATGATAAAGGTTCTTGTGCAGACTGGAAATTTCCCATTTTGCTTGGAAATAATAACAAAGTCCTAGAGCCAACAGGCTAGATGGAAAAAAAAAGACCAGCAGTACTCTAAATAGCTGGGGAAAGTTTCAGAGGCATTTGCAAACAAACCAAAGATTATTTAACATCAGTTGAGCATTATTCTATTTCCTGAGGCCCCTGATAAGAGAGGGAATGTCCTGAAATCACTTTTGCCAATAAGGGATGTTTCAGTTCCCATGGGTTGTGGGGCCAATGTCCTGAATATCCTAGTGAAGATGTAAATGTTTCCTGAACCACTTGGGGAGAGAGAGCAAAGGTTGTACTGTTCCCTGGGCAGAATGGAAACAACAGAGATTTCTTGAGGCAGATGGTAAGTGTTTCCAAGACCTATGGACAAGTGGTGAAGTTCTAAGGTACACCATATTAGATGTTGATTTTATTGGAGATGATAGATGTTATCCAGCAAGAAGACAGGAGGCAGAATGTTCTTTAGATGCTCTGGAAGTTACAGAAAATGTCAAGCCCTCTTGTGGCACAAGTCCTAGAGGTATTTGTGCACATGTGGACTTTCCCTCAGACCCAGGTACATATAGGAAAGATTCCTAAGCTCCTAAGTCAGATTTGTAAAGTGATGTGGCACTTTGAGTTAGGGGAAAAAGTACTGGAGTGCTTGACAGAGATGAAGAATTTTCCTGAATCTCAAGGGCAGATGGTGAAATTACTAGACATTTTGGGATAGACACAGTAGGCCTTTGAGCCTCCTGGGATGATAAGGATTGTCCTGGTGGACCTTGGGTATATTGTCAACATTTCACAGCTTCTTGGACAGATGAGGAACATATGATGGGCATTTGGAAAGGCACAGAAGGTCTGTGATTCTCCTGAGGAGGACTTGTGGCTATTGCTGTTTCTTTCAAAGCATGAGAAGATAAATTCAACCTTCTTGTAGAAGAGAGGTTTTTGAAAGTGTCTACCTTGGCTGGAAAAGTTATGAAGTCCATTTGTTCTGAAGGGTCATCTCTTAACCTCTTTTTGATAAAAATTGGGTGCCTGGAACATACTTCGGAAGAGGACGAGTGCCTAATTTCTCCCTCCTGAAAAAGGCTATTAACAAAATCCTCCTGTATAAATGGGGAATATTGTTGAGCACTGTGTTTGGATCAGGTATATCTTAGGGACTCTCCCACAGATGGGAAAAGGTTAAGGTGTCTTGGACATATATGGAAGTATTGTCTGTGGCTTCAGAATAAGAAGAAATTAATAGGGCATCATGTGTAGGCTTGGCCTTTCCTAGAACTTCATGGGCACATGATAGATTTCTAAGTTTATTTTTGTTTGTTTGTTTTTTGTTTTTTTTTTTTGGGAGGGGCAGGTAGGCACCTTATTAGACCTCCTTGATTACTTGTGGAAGTTAGAAGAACCTTCAGATAAGGAAGGGGATAATAATGTTGGATTGGAAAGTTCAGGTTCCAGAGCTAGATGGACAAAAAAAAGAGATTCCAATGACCCTTTTCCACATAAGGTAAAATTTCCAAACTCCTGGGTCTGAGGGAGTATGTGACAGGAGTGGTGAAGATAGTTGTGGGCATGTGGAAAGCATGACATCACTTTGGACAGATGGGGAAGGGTCTACAGCATCTTTGGTATTTGTGAAAGATGGCTGATTCTCTTGGGGATATAGGGAATTTCCCACAGACTCTTGTCAATTTTGGGAAGCTCTTATGTAGATTTGTGCTCTGGTAGAATCCAAGGAATCTCCTTCTGTAGATGTTCAGGATGCTCTCGTGTACTCTTGTGAACATGTGTTCCTTACCTAAGTCCCTTTGTCATGTATGGGCACATCCAAACTCTGTGCATAAACAGGCTAAGTCCTAGAACATCTTTTGCAGATGTGCCACATCCAAGAGACATTGCTAAATGTGTGGACTTGGCATGATCCCCCTTTGTAGATGTATCCAGTATCAAAGGCCCTTTATGAGATTGGGTAGTACTCAGAGGGTTTGCAATTGGTTTTTGATGTACTAGTTTCTCTGGTGTATGTATTTAGAAATTCCAAAAAGCCTGTCTGACATTTGCAAAGATTTCTAGAGACCCCTGAGTAGGACAGGAAGAATGTATTCTCTCAGCCCCCTTGAGAGATGTGGAACCTGCAAGACTCTCTTGTGGCATATATTTGTCTGTTTTGGGAGTGCTGACAAGTCAAGAGGGCCTTTTTGGCTAGTGGGTGATAAAGTCCTCTTGGTCTGATAGGGACCCAGTGGATTCCCCTTGCTCAGAGGGACCATCTCTCAAGTTCCTCTTTGAATAGAAATGTCAATGGTCCCTTTTCATAGTAGATTTTTTGAATCTCCATTCAGGGGGACTCACAGGTTTGGGAATATTTCTTTGAAGCTTTTCTATAGATGTGGACAATCGTATACAAGACTTGACAGAATGGGATGGTCTCGGGACCAATGGGGGAGATTGTGTGGTCACTGAAGGCACAAAAATTTCTTGGGCAAACTCTGGAGATCCTCCCACCTCCTGTGTATGTATGGACCTCTCAAGAGCCTCTCCTGAAGAAGGCAAACATCCTTGATCTGCTGACATACATGGGGAAATTTTTATTTCTGCTTCTGCATGTTTGAGCGATGAGGGTCTCCTTTGAGGAGGTGTGCTTAGGTTTAGGAACTTTTGGTATGTTAGAGATGCTCTGAGAATATTATTTAATGATGGAGGACTTTAAATCCCTATTTGTTTAGTTGGGAAGTTCTGACACACCCTTGGTTAGCAGGGTCAGGACCCAAGCTCACTTTAGAAGTGAATTTCACAGTATCCCTTTTGTTGGAGGGGGTAATTATTTGAAAATCTTCCTGAGAGGAACCATCTTTCTGGTCCCTCTTGAAAACTGTCAAGAATGTTAAATCTCTTGAAGAGAAGTGGATAATGGGTAAAATGATAAATCACTGAGCTGCCCTTTTAGAGAATTGGCCTGCTCTTTGGACAACTCTTCCTGAGGGGGAGCAGCCTTACCATGCCACAGAAGATGACAATGCAGCCACTAGTGATGTGATCTCATACACTAACATCAGAAGGAATGAGAGGAGGACCTCCCTTATCAGTGGTCTTGGGGAGGGGCATGCATGAAGAAGGAGAGGGAGTGTGGGACTAGGAGGGGAGGAGGGAAGGGTTTTTGGTGGGATACAAAGTGAATAAAGTGTTATTAATAAAATAAACTAAAATTAGAAAATGATTTCAATACAGCATAGGATGTGTGAAATTGATATTTAAAAAAGTAGCCATTCTTTCTGTTATGCTTGATCTTAAATTCCCTGGGTAAATTTGTGACAATTTCTGTGAACAGCTTATGCCTTCCAATATGCTAAATGACATCTGGAGATTTCTTTATAAGACTTACTGTAATGTTATCATTATGTAAATAATTTTTATAGGTATGGTAGGGAGAATAAAAACAAAATTATAATCCCCTTGTAGTACAGATACTACTCGATTTAAGTTTACAGATTCAGAACACAAACACATTGACTCTTGAATGTTACGCCTATGGACTTCATAGTTTATATGTTAGGTCCCTTTAACATTGACACATTTGGATTGCTTTTAAAAGGTTGATTTGATGGCCCTGAAGCCACGCTATGGCTAATGGCTCATACAAGTGACTCTGCATGGGTCACTTTCATGCCAATTGTGAAGCTGCACCATTGTTTCATATAATGGTTGTTGAAATCCTTAGTCCAGTTGATGATTCTTAGAAAAGACAAAGAATATTAGCCAATACACTAACAGTATAAAATCCTTTTCTTTTCTTTTTTTTTTTTTTTGGTAATGTTTTCAGGGTTTTTTTTATAATTTTTATTTTTTTTATATTTTTCAGTGGTTACTTACTTATCATGCCAGCCTTTTCCACCTTTCTCATTCTCTTCCAATCTAAACCTACCTCCCTCATCTCCTCCCTGCCCCTTTCCAAGTACACTAATAAGGGATGTCCTCTTCCAATTCCATCTGACCCTAGCTCATTAGGGTTCTTCAGAACTGGCTGCAGTGTCCTCTTCTGTGGCCTAGCAATGCCACCTTTCCTCTGGCTTGGGAGGGGGTAGAGGTCAAAAAGAAAGCCATAGAGTTCATGTTAGATATAGTCCCTGTTCCCCTAACTAAGGAATCCACTTGGATAATGAGCTACTATGGGCCACATCCGAGTAGAGGTTCTAGGCTATATCCATACAAGGTCCTTGGTTAGAGAAACAGGCTCATAAAAGACCCCTGTGCCCTGATATAACTGGTCCTCGTAGAGCTCCTGTCCTCTCAAGGTCATACTAAGTCCGTATGATTCTCTGCACTCTGCTGAAAATTGGTTCTGAGTCTCAGCATCTGCTTTTATACACTGCTAGGCAGAGTCTTTCAGAGGCCCTTTGTGGTAGGATCCTGTCCTGTTACTGGTTTTCTCCTATTTCCAATATCCATTCCATTTATTTTTCTAAGTGAGAATTGATCATAGTACCCTCAGTCCTCTTTCTTGTTTATCTTCTTTAGGTGTAAAGATTTGAATCTATTTATTCAATGTTATAGGTCTAGTTCACACTTATAAGTGAGTATATACTGTGTGTTTCTACTCCTGGGATACTTCACTCAGGATGATCTTTTCTTGTTCCAACCATTTTTCTGAAAATTTCATAATTTCCTTGTGTTTAAATTGCTGAGTAGTATTCATTGTGTAAAAGTACCATGATTTCTGTATCCATTCCTTCTTTGATAGGTATCTAGGTTGCTTCCAGATTTTGGCTCTTAAGCATAAACTGCCACAAATATGGTTGCACGAATGTCCTTGTGTACTTGAGCATCTTTTGGATATGTGGCTAGGAATGGGATAGCTGGATCCTGTGGAAGCAGTACTCATAATTGTATAAAAAATGCCAGATTGATTTCCTAGGTTGTCCAAGTTTACATTCCCACCAACAATGGAGCAGGGTTCTATTTTTCCACCTCTCCAGTGTGTGTTGTTACTTAGCCATTCCAGTGGGTGTAAGTTGAAATCTCAGGATCATTTTGAATGGCATCTCTCTGGTGGCTTAGGAGCATCTCTACAGGTGTTTCTACGCCATTCTTTATTCCTATACAGAAAATTATCTGTTTAGCTGAGTACCCATTTTTTAATTGGATTGCTGGATTCATTGCTTTTTAACTTTCTTAGTTTTAATATATTCTGAATAGCAGCCCTCTGTCAGATATAGGTTTGGTGAAGATCCTTTCCTAGTCTGTAGGCACTTGATTTGTTTTTAATGCAGTGTGCTTTGCTTTACAAAAGCTTTTCAGTTCCATGAGGTCCCATTTACTAATTGTTGCTCTTAGAGACTGTACCTTTTCTGTTTTGTTCAGGAAGTTGTCTCCTATGCCAATGAGCTCTAGGCTCTTCCTGGCATTTTTTTTTTTTCTAATCAATTTAGAGTATCTGATTTTTTGTTGAGGTCTTTATTCCACTTGGACTTTAGTTTGGGGCAAGGTGGTAAATATGGATATATTTTCATTTTTCTGCATGTAGACATTGAGTTGGGGTTGCACAATTTTGGTGAAGAAGCTGTCTTTTTTCCATTGAGTGGATTTGGCTTCTTTGTAAAAAAAAATCAAGTATTCATAGGCATGTGGGTTTACTTCTGTGTCTTCTATTCAGTTTCATTGATCCACCCTTCTGTTCTATGCTAATATCAAGCAGTTTTTATTTCTATTGCTCTGTAATACAGCTTGAGAACATGAATGGAGATACCTCCAGATGACCTGTTGTTGAATAGAATCATTTTGGAAAATCTTTGTGTTTTGTTTCTCCATATGAATTTGATATTTTTTCTTTCAAGGTCTGTAAAGATTTGTTTTGATATTTTGATGGAATTCCATTGAATCTGTAGTTGGAAGAATGTCCAATTTCTTTATGTTAATCCTACGGATCCATGAACACTAGAGATCTTTCAATCTTCTGATATTGCCTTCTATTTCTTTCTTCACAGTTTTAAATTTTTTTTCTTTTTTTGATTTTATTATTATTTTTTTATCAGTTACATTTTATTAACTCTGTATCACAGCCTTATCCCGATCCCTCATTCCCTCCCAGTCCCTCCCTCCCTCCCTCCCTCCCTCATCTCCATCGTGCCCCTTTCCAAGTCCACTGATGCGGTGACCTCCTCCCCATTCATCTGATACTGTTTTATCAGGTATCTTCAGGACTGGCTGCAAAGCCCTCCTCTGTGGCCTAACAGGACTGCTTCTCCCTGCGGGGGTGGGGAGACCAAAGAGCCAGTCATTGAGTTTCTGTTAGAAATAGTCCTTGCTCCCCTCACTTTGGGAAACCAATTGGTTACTGAGTTACCACAGGCTACATCTGAGTGGAGGTTCTAGGTTTTATCCATACATGGTCCTTGGTTGAATGTCAGTCTCAGAAAAGACCCTGTGCCCAGATATATTTGGTCCTCGTGGAGCTCCTATCCTTTCCCCATCAGACTAACTCCCCTTTTTTCTTATGATTTCCTGTACTCTGCCAAAGGTTTGGTCATGAGTCTTTGCTTTGAAAACACTGATAGTTAGAGTCTTTCAGATGCGCTCAGTAGACTCCTGTCATACGTTCAATGCACATCCCATCTGTCTTTCTAAACGAGGATTGATCATCTTACCTCATGTCCGCTCAATTGATTATCTTTTTTAGGTGTATAGATTTCATTATGTTTATCATATCTTATAGGTCTATATAAGTGAGTATATCCCATGTTTGTCTTTCTCCTTCTGGGATATTTCACTCAGAATGATCTTTTCTAGATCCCACCATTTGCCTGAAAATTTCAAGATTTCCTCCTTTTTGATTGCTGAGTAGTATTCCATTGTGTAAAAATACCACAATTTCTGTACCCATTCCTCCTCCGTTGATAGACATCTAGGTTGTTTCCAGGTTCTGGCTATTACAAATAAAGCTGCTATAAACATGGTTGCGCAAGTATCCCTTTTATGTACTTGAACGAACTTTAGATATATACCTAGCAGTGGTATAGCTGGGTCTTGAGGAAGCACTATTCCTAATTGTCTTAGAAAGAGCCAGATAGCTTTCCAGAGTGGTTGTACCAGTTTACATGCCCACCAGCCAAGTGGAGGAGCCTTCCCCTTTCTCCACAACCTTTCCAGCATGTGTTGTCCCTTGAGTTTTTCATCTTGGCCATTCTGATGGGTGTAAGGTGATATCTCAGGGTTATTTTGATTTGCATTTCCCTGATGGATAATGAGGTTGACCATTTCTTTAAGTGTTTTTTCTGCCATTTGATATTCCTCTCTCGGGAATTCTCTGTTTAGCTCTGTTCCCCATTTTTTAATTGGATTACTTGGTTTGCTGCTTTTCAGCTTCTTTAGTTCTTTATATATACTGGATATTAGTCCTCTGTCAGATAAATGGTTAGTGAACATTCTTTCCCAATCTGTAGGCAGTTGTTTTGTTTTGATGATGGTGTCCTTTGCTTTACAGAAGCTTTTCAGTTTCATGAGGTCTCATTTATTGATTGTTGCTCTTAGAGCCTGTGCTGTTGGTGTTCTGTTTAGGAAGTTGTCTCCTGTGCCAATGAGTTCTAGGCTGTTCCCCACTTTTTTTTCCAATTGATTTAGGGTATCTGGTTTTATGTTGAGGTCCTTGATCCACTTTGACTTTAGTTTTGTGCAGGGTGATAAATATGGATCTATTTTCATTTTTCTGCATGTAGACATCCAGTTGGTCCAGCACCATTTGTTGAAGATGCTGTCTTTTTTTCCATTGCATGGATTTGGCTTCTTTGTCAAATATCGAGTATTCATAGTTATGTGAATTTATTTCTGGGTCTTCTATGCAGTTCCATTGATCCTCCTTTCTGTTTCTATTCCAATACCATGCAGTTTTTATTACTGTTGCCCTGTAGTACAGCTTAAGATCAGGGATGGAGATACCTCCAGATGATCTGTTGTTGTACAGAATCGTTTTGGAGATTCTGGGTTTTTTGTTTCCCCATATGAAGCTGAGAATCTTTTTTTCAAGGTCTGTAAAGAATTGAGTTGGTATTTTGATGGGAATTGCATTGAATCTACAGATTGCTGTTGGCAGGATGGCCATTTTCACAATGTTAATCCTACCAATCCATGAGCACGGGAGATCTTTCCATCTTCTGATATCTTCTTCAATTTCTTTCTTCAGAGACTTGAAGTTTTTCTCAAACAGGTCTTTCACTTGCTTGGTTAGAGTCACACCAAGGTACTTTATGTTATTAGTGGCTATTGTGAAGGTTGTTGTTTCCCTAATTTCTTTCTCAGCCTTTTTGTCTTTGGTATATAGGAGGGCTTCTGATTTTATTGTGTCCCATACATTTGGGTATATTGCCTTCATTTCCATTGAATTCTAGAAAGTCTTTACTTTATTTCTTCATTTCATCCTTAACCCAGCTGTCTTTGAGTAATAAGTTGTTCCGTTTCCATGTGCATGTAGCCTTTTTTGTGATTTCCATTGCTGTTGAGGAACAGTGTTAGTCCATGGTCAGATAAAAAAAACAGGAGAATATTTTCAGTCTTCTTGTATTTGTTGAGGCTTGATTTGTGGCGAACTATATGGTCTGTTTTGGAGAAGGTTCCAAGAAATAAGGAAAAGAAGATGTTCTCTTTTGATTTTGGGTGAAAAGTGCTACATACATCTGTTAGTCCCATTTGAATTAGGGCCTTTGTAAGTGCCTTTATTTCCCTATTTACACTGTCTTGATGAGCTGTCCCTCGGTGAGAGTGAGGTGTTCAAATCTCCCATTATTAAGGTTTTGGTGTGGATGTGGGATTTAAGCTTTAATAATGTTTCATTTACCAACATAGGCACTTTTGTGTTTGGAGCATAGTTGTTCAGAATTGTGATGTCCTCATGGTTAATTTTTCCTTTGATGACAATGCAGTGCCCCTCTTCATTATTTTTTGATTACTTTTGGTTGCATGTCTATTTTATTAGCTATTAGCAGAGCTACACCTAATTATATTTTAGGTACCATTTGCTTGAAAAACATTTTCCAGCCCTTTACTCTGACCTAGTGTTTATCTTAGTTGCAGAGGTGTGTTTCTTGGATGCAGCACAATGTTGGATGCAGTTTGCACACCTATTCTGTTAGCCTGTGTCTTTTTATTGGAGAGTTGGTTCCATCGATGTTGATAAATAGATAATAGTGACCAATGAATGTTATTTCTTTTTATTGTGGAGTTGGTGGACTTACTGTGATTCATTGCTTGTTTTATTTGTTTTGTAGGAAATTCTATTTCCTATGTTTTTTTTTTTGTTTTGTTTTGTTTTGTTTTGTTTTGTTTTGGTATACTTGTTTTCATTGGATTGGAGTTTTAGTCCTGGGATCTTATGTATCAGTAATTTACTATGTAAAATTTATTTCAATATAGTTTTATCATGGAATATTTTGTTTTCTGCATCTATGTCAAAGGCTTCTCTAAAGATTTAGTGTTTTGACTATGATGTGAGGTGAGGAATTTCTGTTCTGGTCTAATCTATTGTGTGTTTTGTAGGCCTCTTGTATTTTTATGGACATCTGTGTCTTTAAGTTGGGAAAGTTGTCTTCTATGATTTTCTTGAAGATATTTTCTGGACCTTGGAGCCTTGAATTTTTCTTTTCATCAATTCCTATTATTCTTAGATTTTGCCTTTAGATTGTGTCTTTGATTTCTTGGATGTTTTGTGTTTGGGACTTTTCCAATCTTCCTTTTCTTATGAGAGAAGTATCAATTTCTACAAATGTATCTTTAACACCAGATTTTTTATTCCATCCCTTGCATTCTGTTAGTGATGCATACCTTGTGGTACCTGATCTTTTCTGTAAGTTCTCCAGATCCAGGGTTTTCTCTGTTTGTGTTTTATTTATTGATTCTAATTCTAATTTTATGCCTGGCACCATTTCCTCCATCTGTTTGAATGAGGCTTCTATTTTGTGAAAGAGGGGCTGTATTTTTTTTTCTGTATCTTCTCTCTGTGCCACTAATTGGGCCAAATTGTGTCTCTAATTGTTTGGCTGTATTTGCCTTATTTATTTATTTATTTATTTATTTGAATGTATTTTTTTTACTCTTTTTTTTATTTTTTATTTTTTTCCATTACATTTTTGATTAACTCTGTATCCCAGCCGTGTCCCGATCCCTCATTCCCTCCCAGTCCCTCCCTCCCTCCCTCATCTCCACTGTGCCCCTTTCCAAGTCCACTGATGGGGAGACCTCCTCCCCATTCATCTGATCCTGTTTTATCTGGTATCTTCAGGACTGGCTGCAAAGCCCTCCTCTGTGGCCTAACAGGACTGCTCCTCCCTTTCGGGGGTGGGAAGACCAAAGAGCCAGTCATTGAGTTCCTGTTAGAAATAGTCCTTGCTCCCCTCACTTTGGGAAACCAATTGGTTACTGAGCTACTACAGGCTACATCTGAGTGGAGGTTCTAGGTTATATCCATACATGGTCCTTGGTTGAATGTCAGTCTCAGAAAAGACCCTGTGCCCAGATATATTTGGTCCTTGTGGAGCTCCTATCCTTTCCCCATCAGACTAATGGGCTGGAGAGATGGCTCAGTGGTTAAGAGCTTTGTCTCCTCTTCCAGAGGTCCTGAGTTCAATTCCCAGCACCCACATATCCACATGGTGGCTCACAACCATCTCTACTGGGGTCTTTTTTTGAGAGAGAGAAAGAGCTTTGTTCATTTCCTCTTTATTTGCTTCCATCTCTTTTGCAATTTTTTAAACAAATTTGTTTCTTCTTTATGTGTCTCTAATAACTGGATAAGCATATCTTTGAACTCAGTTTCCTGTACTACCGATGAGGTGGTTTCCATTGATTTGGTGGGAATGATGGTGAAGCCATGATGTCCTGATTTTTGTTGGATGTGTTCTTTTGCAGACCTCTGGCTATTTGCTTACATGTAACCTTCACTGTTTGTTCTTGGATTCTGCAATTCAGACTTGTGCCATCTTTCCTTGGTGCCTGGAGAACTCTTCAGGAAGTTGAGAGAGGCCCAGCAGTTTCATCATGTGTGTTTCTGGATTAGGTATACCAGTGGGTGGAATTTCAGGGGCACAGAAAGACAAATGTCCAAAAACTTCTGAGTGGAAGTGTGTCCCGAGGGACAGGATGCTAGGCAATGTAGAGGACTTCAGTTTGAGGAAGTGACTTCTTCTAGGCACCTAAGTGGTCTCAGCCACTACAGTTATTGAAAGTGCTGGTGAGGATAGAAGATGCAAATTCCTTGAGTATGTCAGTGGCCTAATTGTTACTTGTAATTGTCTGTAACTGAGATCTAGGGGTTATTTTCCTAAACTCTACTGGTAGATCCACAGACCAGGGGCGTCACTGTCCCAAGAAACACTCTTTTTCCCACAGTGGATATTTGCGTGGGAAGGATCTGATGACTTGCTGCTAGCTTAGAGACAACAAGAATCTTGGGCTCAGTTGGTATTTGATGGTGCATTCACTCTCTAGCACATCAAAATTTTTGGCACAGCAGTTCCTCCTATTCTCTATTGGACAGTTTGGACCTGCTGAGTCAAATGTGGCAGGATGAACTCAGTCAGCTCTATGGTGATGCAGCCATTGAACTAAGAAGTAGAGCAGTAGCTGAAGAACTGGAGTGTCCAGGTACCTATTGGGAAGTCCACAGACCTAGGTGGCCTGATGCCAGGTGTAGCTGTGTGGTTTTGCAGTTGTGCTGGTCTTTGGTGGGTATACATCTGGCTATTTTCCATGATGGTTTGCCACTATACATTCACTGGCTGGGAGGCCCTGGGGTGTCCATATGGCCACTCTCAGACATGGGATTCAGGAGGATTGTACTGTGGATATAGGACCCAAGAGGCAGATAGAGTTTGCAGCTACCACTGAAGAAACAGGAGCTCTGTCTCTGCAGTCTTGGTATCCAGGCAGTGAGTTCTGTGCTCCATCTCACTGGTGCTGTGGGTAGGCTCTCCCCAAGGAGGAGGTAGTCATGAACAATGGAAAACCCCCTCTCTGTACTCAATGAAGTCCACACTTGACGTGAATCTACATGTCCTCTGTTCCTGTGATTTCCCCTCTCTTTCAGGAAGCCACAATTTCAATTTTCTGTCTTTAATTGACCCTCCACTCTCCAATTTTGGAGTTTCAAAACCTCTGATCTCAGAAACCTTGCCTGCTGGTTGCCTCTATCTTGGATCCCATCCACAGTGTAAAATTAGGGATACTGATGGAGATTTCATTTTACTATACATTTGGTTTGCTTTTTGCACACATTGCTAGGTTTCTCTTAGCAGTTCTGTTTTCTGGATGTCTCTTTGGTGAGAATACAAAGTGTGAGTGCACATTGGTCAGACTGAAAACATTTGATACACTCTTTTTGGGAGAGTTTTGAACTCCAGATCATTTTTTGTAGCGAGATCATTTGAAGTAATCATGGGGCTAAATGTGAGTATCTGTGGACTCCAAGGCCAGAAGGGTTATATAAAAGCACTCTATATTCATTTGGACATTCTCTCTGTGTCTTCTTTTATTTTAAACACATCTTATTAATTTACGCTCTTACTTGCTTGATTTTTGTTTGTTGTTTGTTTGTTTGTTTGTTTGTTGAGATGGTTATGTCTATGTAGCATTGACTGTTCTGGAAAATGTTTGAAGACCAGGCTGTCTTCTGGCCTCACGCTTAGAAGACAAGGTCAGTCTTTTTTCACCTTCTCAGGCATTGGTGAAATGGTAAGGCAAGTCTCTTTTTGGTGGTAGGCTCTAAGGTAAATGGACTGGTTTTCCTACTCATTCAGTTGCTTACTACTGTACTCCGGAACCATGAAAGGAATTGGAGCTTCTTTTTCCTTGGTCTCTTTCAGATCCTTCATGGGGTCCAGTCTCTTTTTACTGACTGAATTTTTTATAGGAACATGAAGTGCTGTAGGCTCTCTGTAGTAAGAGAGCTGGGTCTTTTCAGTCTCTAGTCTTCATAAGGCTTTGAGTACCTGAACTTGTGCCTAGTGAGGTAGAGGATCCCCAGTAGTGATCCATAATGCACCGACCTTTGCTTGCCAGAGTCCTGGGATTGCAGACCTGTTGTACAATGTAGTCTTCCCTTGCCACACCCACTCCAGCATCTGGTGTAGCATGTCAATAGATAGCGCTACTCAGACTAAGAGATATTTGTCCTTCGGTATTATGCTCTCTGGAGGTCTCTGGCAACCCCCCCCCAAACCTGGCAAAGAAACATGTTCTGAATTTTCTACGCTTTTTCGGTTGAAGTTGTGGGGCTGGGTTAATGAGTTTTTTGATCTTTCTTTATGATTCCTGAAACAGCACAACTAACCCTATAAAGACGTTAATAAGAATAAAATGTAAAAAGAATAAGCTTAAGAAAAGTAATGAATCAGATGCAGTATCAAAAAGCATTATAAGAATAGTAATAAAATAATGGGCTCCTTCTTAAGAAAAAATAGCATGCGAAGTACAGCTGGCATAGTTTACCCCTCCCTTCAGTGTCTTGTTCCTAGGGAAGATCATAAATCTTTAGCAGGACATATGAGAGGATGGTTGACAAAGGTGTGTTTAGACTTTGGCAGATATTCAACTTGGCTCAGAGGACTATTACAGCTCCTGACTTTCCTCTTCACTAGTCAGTGATAATGAAACCATAGGTTGAGGTTTCGTTTCTTGTTTGCGATGATCAGAAAGTTCCTAGGTAAAGATTTCTTGTGGGCACTACCCTATGTTAAAACATAAATTTTGTATCCTTGGTAAAAGTCTGAATGTTCTGGAAAGCATGACAATTTTAAGGTGCTTCCTTGTGAGATCACTATAAAATTATCAGCTTGACTTAATTAAAGTCAGCAGATTCCAAAGCTTCACTGGTCTGTCAATTGGCCAAATCCATGTCTTCCTGTCCAAAGCCTTGTTCTCCCGCAGACGCCGGGAGCCCTACTGGGTCAGTCTGTGGCATTCCCTCTCCATCTTTTAGTGACTTTGGCTACTTGTTTCTCTATATTTTTGATTTTCCCAAAGAAACAACCATCTGTGTCATTGACTCTTGATATTTTTTCGTTTCTTTTTTATTGATTACAATCTTCAGGTTGATTCTTTCTTGCCATCTATTCCTCTTCAGTGTTCCTCCTTTTTTGTGTTTTAGAGATCTTAGTTGTACTGCTAAATTGCTGATGTGAGATCTTCATGTTTATTTAGTGTATGTAAATAAATATGTATGTATGTAAATCACATTTATTTAGTGTATGTTACTTAGAGTTACACACTTTCCTTTTAGTATTACTTTCACTGGGTCTCACAATTTTGGTAATGTTGTGTATTTGTTTTCATTGAATTACCAAAATTCCTGTATTTATTTTCAGAAACTTTCAATAGAGTGAGTTTCCATGACTTCATAGGCTTTCTGCTGTTTCTCTTGTTGAAGTACAGTTTTAATCCATAATGGTGTGATAGGACATAGAGTGTTATTTCAATTTTCTTTTGTGTATTAAGATTTATTTTGTGACTGAGGATGTGATCAGTTTTAGAAAATGTTCCATAATGTGCTGAGAAGATATATTATGATGTTTGGTTGAAAGTGTCTATATATATATATATATATATATATATATATATATATATATATATATATCTGTTTGGTCTGTTTGGATTATAAGCCTGTTAGCTCTAGTAGTTGTCTTTAATTTTAGGCCAGAAGTGCTGTTCATTTGTCAGGGTGGTGAATTAAAATCTCGAAATCACAATGTGTAAGGGAAAATGTGTAAATCAAGCCTTAATAATATATTTTTTACAAAAATTGGTTCCCTTGTATTTGGGCTACAGATTTTATTCATTGAAACATCTTTATACCTTTTCTTCTTCTTTTTTTGTGTATTAATGTTCCTTGTTCTATCTCTTGTAAATAATTTAGATTGAAGGATATTTTGTTGGCTATCAGAATACCTAAACAGCAGTTTGCCTCTTAGGTGAACTTGCTTGGAAAATCTTTTCCAACTCTTTACCCTGAGATTAGGTTATCTTTGCTGTTGAGATTAGTTTCATGTATTCTGCAGAAGGATGGACCCTGTTTTCATTTCTATTTTTGGTCTGTGTTATTATTATTATTTCATACATTCCATTGTGAGTTCAGTTTCCACTACATCCACTTCTCCAGTACCTTCTTGCCTTCTCTCCTTTCCTCCAGATCCTATCCTCGAAAGTTTCCCTTCAGAGAGGGGCAGACTTCCCTGTGATTTCAAGCAAATATGGTAATAACAATTTACAATATGATTAGTCCAAATAACTAGTCTAAATACCATGGCTGAACAAGCAACCCAATAGGTAGATATGGTTGGAAAACCAGGAAAAAGAGTGATTCCCACACCCCCACTCTTCAGAATCTCAAAAGAACACCAAGCTACACGCTGTTATCATATATTTAGACAAGTTAGCTCAAAAAGACATTGGCTCCATTTTTGTTCTACCAGTCTCTGTGAGCCTTGTTATTGTTATTTTTTGCTGTTTACTGTTCCTTTGTTTTTTAAAAAAATTCTATTATTGTTGTTTATTTTAAATTTCTTATTTGTTTGTTTACTTTACAACCTGATTGCAACCTCCCTCTTCTCTCCTCCCAGTCACACCTCATACTCCTCTTTCCTCAAGTCCCCTCTCTTTATCATTACTGAAGAAGGAGGTGCTCCATAGGTACTACCAAGTTCCTTCATATTAAATTCCAGAAAAACTAGGTTCATCCTTTCCCACAGAGGTAAGGCAAGGCTGCCTGGTTAGGAGAACAGGATCCAAATAGAAACATCAGTATTGGAGAGGTTCTATGATCCAGATGTTGGGGGAACCATATGAAGAACAAGCTACAATTTTCATAAATTTTACATGGGGCTTAGGAGCAGTCCATGCAAGCTCTTCAGTTGGTGGTTCAGTCTCTGTGAGGCCCCTTGGGCCCATGATATTTGAGTGTAGGGCTATGTGTAGGATCCATTACTCTCCTGGTCTCTCCATTCCTTTCCATTAGCTCTTGAGAAAGCCCCTCAGAAGACATTTCATAGCAGTCTCCTGTCTGAAAGCAGAGCAGAGCATCATTAATGGTGTCAAGAATGGCTCTTTCACATGGGGTAGGTCTCATGTTGGGCTACTCATTGGTTATCATTCCCACAATCTGCTCTATCTTTATCCTTATCCTTCTTCTAGGCTGGGCAAATTTTTTGGATGAAGTTTTGTGGGTGGGTTGTTTTCTCCCTTCCTCCATTTGAAGTCTCATCTGGTAGAGGAGGTAACCACTTCAGGCTCCTTATTAACCTGCTGCTATGTGTCTCAGCTGGATCACATTCTTAGATGTCCAGGAGCTGCACTTATCCTGGACTTGCACCCCTATAGATTTTTATTCTCTTCCAGCCCCCTTCACCTCGCCATACCTGATCCACAATCCCCAAACACAGCCCTCTCCATTCCACCTTTCCCATCCAGTTTCCTCCCTCTATCTATATATGATGCCTATTTTATTTAGGGGTGAGGATCTTAAGCTGTCATATAGTATCTTTTGTAAGGAGGTGCAGCTGAATTCCCACACAGTTATAGTTAAGGGAAAGTTTCTTCACAGGAAGCAGCAAACTTTTAGCAGGAACCATGTTTACCCAGTCTACAAAAGCAACATCTGGTCCCAGCAGAATGTTTATGAAAATTACAGCAAGATGGCCCTGAACAAATTGTTGGGAACACACAGGTATAAGAAAAGGTTTTTGAATGTTTTGACCTGTCATGTGATGATGATATGTTACAGCCAGACAGTTCAGGGGAGGCACCCTCAAAGGTATTCTTCAAGATGGGGAGAGTTGAAATCAATCACAGGGTTGTTTCTCAGCCAAAGAGAGATAGTCTTCCTTTTTTTTTTGGACAGTTCTTTTATTTTATTTTATTTTATTTCATTTTGGTTTTATATTTTAAGTAGGTCTAAACAATTAGTTAGGTTAATTCTTGAGGCTCAGTCAGTAAGGATAGGAAGGCTACCTCTTGGGAGTAAAAAAAAAGTAAATTCAATAGTTGCTTGAATTTGAAAATGTTATGTTTTATATATGTATATATGTATATTCCATTTATATATAAAAATCATATATATATATAAATACGTTCATTTTTAAACATATGTATGCAATAGTATATATTACATACACATTAAATACAACTAGATATGTTCATATGTTACTGCCTATATATGTTTCCAGTGTTCTTCTTTTAATGTTGAGAATCAATTTGTGTTCACCTTGGGGTAGATTACTTCTGCCAGACTTTCCTGCAGTTCCTTCTGACTGGACTCAGACCTATTGAGCTTTTCCAGTTTCATGTTCTCTTGTTTCCTGGTGTTGTCCATATTCAGACCATATTTAAATCACCCAGACTGGTGACACCCTCAGCAACCTTTCTGTAGTATTCCTCACTTACAAAATAAACAGTTTGTCTTATTGATTGGAAAAATACTGTATCCAATATTAGCTCATCTGCTGTAATTTTTGAGACTGTAATAGAATTATATAACTGCCCTCTTCCATTTTGTCCTCCCAAACATTCCCTTATACACCACTTTGCTAGTTCCAACACTAGTGCCATTCCATGTGTAATATGAATATTAGTACATATCACTTGATATAACCTCCCAGGGTGTTGCTGTTTTTAGATTGTCTATGGTGATTCTAGTTAGCATTGCCAACCCACCTTAAAAAAAGGATACTGTCATTTAATAACACACACACACACATGCACACACACACACAGGCATACACACCATGATTTCATGTATTTTAAAGTAGACATGTAATGTTATTTCAACAGTTTTTAGAAACTGATTCTTTGTCAGTTTCACATCACACACTCCAGTCCTCATCCCTCTGCCCTAGCATCTTCTCACACCACCCAACACACACAAAACAAAGCAAAGTCTCTCTCTGTGGAAGATGTACTGTGTCCCCTTTGTCACATAATATTCCACTTTGTCCAAAAACCTTTTCTTACAAATGTCTGCAAGAATGGGCCCTCACACACAATTGCAGTTCACAGATGAGTTAACTCAAAATCCTGGATATGGACCTGTATTGTAGCTGATTACCTAAATTCTACCAGGAAAACACCCACAGCTCAGAAATATCTTGAGCAATGTGAATGGAAAAAAAAAATTAACTCAGAAAAAAAAAATCAGTAGCCTTTCTCTGTTTAAGACAAATGGGTTGAGGAAGAATTTAGGGAAACAACATCCTTCAAAATAGCCCAAAACAGACAACAACAAAACATTTTATATCTAATTTCTTGTTGTATCTCTAACCAAGCAAGATTTTATTAAATCTGTATGGTGAGAACTTCAATTTTGAATAAAAATAAAGACATAAATAAACCTGAGAATTTCAAAAGATGAAAGCCGCTCTCATGCTCACAGACTAATTGGATTAACATGGTATAAATGGACATCTTATCAAAGGCAACTACTGACTCAATGTAATTCCCTTGAAAATACCAACAAATTATTTATTTATTATTATTTTATTTATGTATTTATTTATTCATTCATTCTGTACCCCAACATGTAGCCTCTCCTTTATCCACTCCCATACACACAATTCCACTCTCTTCTCTACCCTCACCCTACCCACAGTCCATTGATAGGGGAGGAATTCCTCCCCTTCCATCTGATCAATCATCTGGAGTGTGGACATTATTTTCCTCTGTGACAAGGTGAGACTGCACCTTCCTTTGGGAAAGGTGTTCAAAGAGCAGGTTATTGAATTGATGTCAGAGACAGATCTTGTTGCCATTACTAGGGAATTCCATTTGAATGCTGACCTGAACCCAGTTGAACACAGGTACATCTGAGGAGGGATTCAAGGTTATCTCCATGAATTGTCCTTGCTTGGAGTATCAGTCTCAGAAAAGATTCCTTGCCAAGATTTCTTTCTCTCTTTGTTGAGCTCCTGTAGTTTCCATGCCTTTCTGTCTCCTACTTTCATAAGATTTCCCGCCCTCTGCTCAAAGTATGACTATTATTCTCTGACTCTGCTTTGATACCCTGTAGACAAGTTTCTTTCACAGGCCTTTTGTGGTAGCCTCCTGTCCTCTTTGCTTTTTTCGCCCCACCTGCCTTTCTGAATAGGATTAATCATCATACCCATGTCCTTTTCTTGATTAGCTTCTTCGTGTTTAGAGATTTTAATATAATTATCTTGTAGTATATGTTTAATAATGACTTATCATGGAGTACATACCATGTGTATCTTTCTTATTCTGGGATACCTCACCCAGGATGATCTTTTCTAGTTCCATCTTTAGCAAAAAATTTCATTGCCTTGTTTTAATAGCTGAGAATAATTCATTGAGGAAATGAACCACAAATTCTATATCCATTCCTCAATTGCATGTATGGATATTTCCCAACTTCTGGCAGTTACAATAGAACTGCTACAACATGATTGAACAAATTTCCTGTTTGTATATTTAAGAATATTTGCCATACAAGCCTAGGAGTGGTATAGCTGAAGCTTGAGGTAACATGTATTCCTAATTGTCTGAGAAAGTACCAGATTGATTTCCAAAGTGGTTCTACAAGTTTACATTTGCACCAGCCTTGGAGGATGGTTCCCCTTTCTCCACATCCTCTTCACCATGTATTGTCACTTGAGATTTTTTATCTTAACCATTCTGAAGGGGGGTAAGGAGAACTATTAGTGTCAAATTGATTTGCATTTTCCTGACAGCTAAGAAAGTTGAGCATTTCTTTAAGTGTTTCTCTGCTGTTCAATATTCCTCTATTGAGAATTCTCTCTTTAGCTCTGTACCCCACCTTATAATTACATTCCTGAATTTATTGATTATTTTATTTTATTATTTATTTTATTTTATTTTATTTACTTCTTATGTCCTTTATATATTCTGGGTATTAGCAATCTCACTCAGGTACAGGTGTGGTATAGATTTTTCCCAATATGTAAACTGTGGTTTTGATATGATGACAGAGATCTTCTTCTTCTTCTTCTTCTTCTTCTTCTTCTTCTTCTTCTTCTTCTTCTTCTTCTTCTTCTTCTTCTTCTTTTTCTTCTTCTTCTTCTTCTTCTTCTTCTTCTTCTTCTCTCTCTCTCTCTCTCTCTCTCTCTCTCTCTCTCTCTTTTTCTTGGGAATTGTAAGTTTTTCTTTTCTGTTTTATTTGGTTTGGTTTTCCTTCAGTGTTTGACTTGCTTGATCAGAGTCATACCAAACTACTTTATGTCCTTCATTGCTATTGTGAATGGTGTTCTAATTATGTTATTCTTGCCCCATTTGTCTTTTGTATACAGGAGATCTACTGGTATTTTTGAGTTAACTTTGTATACAGCCACTTAGTGAAGGAGTTTATCAGCTATAGGAATTTCCTAATATAATTTGGAGAGTCATTCATACATGCAATCATATGATATGCAAATACTTTGATTTCCTTCTTCCCAATTGGTATTTCTTTGATTTCCTTTAATTTTATTATCACTTTAGCAAGGACTCCAAGAACTAAGTAAAAGGCATAGGAAGAGAGTGGGCAACCTTGCCTTTTCCCTGATTTAAGTGGGATTGATATTAGTTTCTGTCTGTTGCATTTGAGGTTAGCGATAGGCTTGCTCTTTGTTGATTTACTAGGTTTAGGTAAGTGTTTTGTATCCCTGATCTCTCCAAGATTTTAAACATGAATGGGTGTTGGATATTTTTACATGCTTTTTCAGCACCTAAGGAGATTATCATGTTTTTTTTTCTTTCATTTTGTTGGTATGGTGGGTTAAAAGGATGGATTTCCATATTTGCACATCCTCTGCATACCAGTGATAAACCCTACTTGGTCATAGTGGATGAGCAATATTCATAAAATGAATTGGTGTGAAATTCTCTTTCATTGTTAGGTCTTAATGAGATTTATTTACCAAGATGATGTAGATTCATAGAATGAGTTTGGCAATGTTGTTTCTTTTTCTAATTTGTGGAAAAGTTTGAATATTGGTATTAGTTCTTCTTTGAAGCTAAGGTTTAAGTTTGTACTGAAACCATCTGGTCCTCCACTTTTTATTTCATTTCTTTTTATTTATTTATTCATTTATATTTGGATGGGAGACATTTGATGACAGTTTCTATTTCCTTACGGGATATAGGACTATTTATTTTATTTATCTGGACTTGATTTTAACATTAGTAAGTGGAACCAATCCTGAGGGAAGTATCCCAGAAGCAGAAAGTCACATATGGTATACCTTCACGTAACCTGGATATTAGACATACAATATACGATAAACATACTAAAATTTGTACACCCAAATTACCTACGTAGAAAGTAGGACCCTGGGTAAAATGACGAGTTTTCACTCAGAAAGAAGAATGGGATGGACATTGTAAGAAGCAATAAAACAGTAAAGAGGACAAGATCCACAGAAGGCTTCTGAAGACTCTGATACAGCAGTGTATCAAAGCAGATGATGAGACTCATAACAATATTTTGGTCAGAGTGCAGGCAACATATAAAAGATGGTGAAGAATGTAACATGTGGCAAAATCAGGAGGTGACACAAGGAGAGTGACAGATGGCCAGATGTATTTTCTAGGATTGATGCTTGCTCTAACAAAGGACAATTCATGGATCTAACCTAAAACCTCTGCTAATATTTGGTGCATAGCAGCTGAATATCCAAGTGGGTTCCCTACTAACAAGAAAATAGACTGTCTCTTACATGAAAGCAGTGGCTGACTCTTTGATCACCTACCAGTGACCAGGTGCACTCTTACCAAGACCGAGATTAAGACAATGGAGAGAGTCCTGCTGAGACATGATAGCCTAGGGTCAGGTGGAAGTGGAGGAGGAAATTCACAATCAGTGGACATGGAGAGAGTCATGGGAGAAAATGAGGGAGTCAGGTTGGGATTGGGAGGGATTAAAGAAGGTTGCTACAGCTGGGATATAAAGTGAGTAAACTAATTTAAAAAATAAAACAAAATTGTTCATTTCATTTTGATTTTTAATTATGGTGGTTTTTTTTTAAATAATACTCAAGGATTGTTTGGATTTGCTCAGCGTGTGTTGTTATGTACCCATTTTCATTTCTTATCAAGAGAGTGTCTTTCTGTCTTTAAGTTAGTTTCATCCTGGATTGTCTATCTTGTTGATTTTCTCTAAGAAACAGCACTTGGTTCCAATGATCCTTTGAATTTTTATATTTCTTTACTAATTTTTGGATTTCAGCCCAGAAATTTATTACTTCCAGCCATGTACACCTCATGGTTTTGTCTGTTTCTTTATTATTTTTCCTACTGCTTTCAGGTGAGCCATTAAGTTGATTGAAAGAGCCATTGCAAAATATCTCTTGAAGGCACTTAGGGCTGTTAACATTCCTCTTAGCACTATGTGTAGGCTTCTTGCTCTTTCTGCTGTAGTTGAGTTCCAGCATTAGATCATTATGATCACATAGGAATCAAGGGATTATTTCAAACTTCCTGGGTCAGATGAAGCTTTTTTTGTGACCACATTTATAGTTTATTTTGGAAAAGGTTTGAGGAGGTGCTGACAAGAAGTTAAAATCTTTTCTGTTTGGGTGAATTTTCTGTAGATGTCTTTCAGGACCATGTGACTCATGAACTCTGTTAGAGTCATTGCTTCTTTTCATAATTTTGTTTTGCTGACCTGTCCTTTGTTGAGAATGGGGTGTTAAAGTCACCCAATATTAATGTGTAGGGATCTATGAGTGGACTAAGTTTTTTTTCTTTTTCTTTTAAAAACTAGGTGCCTTTGTATGTGAGGCAGAGATGTTCAGGATTGTGATATCTTCTTGGTGTAATTTTGCCTTGATGAGTATGCCCTGTCCTTCCCCATCTCTTTGAATTAATTTTTTGTTGAAAGTTTATTTCATTAGATATAAGAAGCAAGCAGAGTAGCATCCATTAGCTTGGAAAACCACCTTCCTGCACATTACTCTTAGGTAATATCTTTCTTTATGATCCTGTCTGCAAAAGATTGTTGTGTCTTGTTTAAACATCCATTCTGTTAGTCTGTTTCTTCTTTGTTTTTTGTTTTTTATTTTTGTTTTTTTTGGAGAATTGTGACCAATTACTGACCCATAGGCACTTTGATCCTTTGATTTTAATGTTGGTTGTTGTAGTGCATTTCTATTCCTGGCTACTTTAAGTTTCAATAATCCAAAGAATTACTTCCACCTTCTGGAAATGTTAAATCTCCCCTTTTGACCGATTACATTGTCAATTTTGGGAAGGTTTACATGTGGAGATGAAGAGAAAGGTAAATTCCTTTGTATTGTGTTAAAAATTTCTCTGCTTATCTTTTGATTCCATTTGATTCATAACATATGTTAGCGTCCTTTTTTCTTACTTACTGTCTGTTAAAATTAAACTGCCTCTTTTGAGAATGGTGTTTTGAGGTATCTGTTTTAATGATTGATTAGAGGACTATGTGTGGTTTAAGCTTTGTACCCTTTACTTTATAGTTGTGGGTGTGCTTGTGCATGTGGCATGGATGTTCAGAATTGAGATTTAATCTTGGTGGGATTTTTCTTTGATGTCCTTTCTTAACTCTTTGGATTAATTTTGGGTAAAATTCTATTTCATTATATATTAGGATGGTGACTGGAGCTTCCTTTTTTGTGTCCTTTAGGTTGGAAAACATTTTTTTAAATATATTTTAATTTCAGGAAATATATATTATTGTGTCTGAGGTGTGTTTCTTCTTTGCAGAAGAAAGACAGATTGTGTTTACAAATCCATTCTTTTAGTCTTTGTATTTTCATTGTATAGTTTTCTCCATGGATATTGAGGGAGATATAAATGACAAGTGACAGATATGTTATTTAATTTTTAATGTTGGTTGTAGAAGTGTGTTTCTTTGCATATTTATTTTTGTTTTGTTTTGTTGCAGTTATTTATATCCTGGGTTTTTAGTGGGAGGGAAGGTAAGGGACATGAAGTTAACTTCCTTGTATGGAAGATTTCCTTCTAGTACCTTCTGTAGGGCTGGGTTAGTGCATCAATATTGCATAAATGTGTCTCTGTCATGGACTATCCTGTTTTCTGCATGAATGGTGATTGTAAGTTTTTCAGTGTAAAGTTTTCTGGACTGACATCTTTAGTCTCCTTCCATTGGGTATTGCCTGGCACAATGATCAACACCCATCAATATGTTCACCACCATCTTGGACTCCAAGTGTATTTTATATTTCTTTTGTTTATTACTTGCATGCAAACTTTCTTTTTATATATTCACCTGCTGCTCTTCGGATGTTTATACTTTACAACCCCAACTTTTGCAATGGAAAAATCAGTTTCTGCTAACTTGGACATCCAGCCAAAAGGCTTGGACTTAACTATGCACTTTAGATTCCTATCTGAAAAGAACAATTCCCTTGTATATGCATTGTTCAGTGTACAAAGACATTTAAAGTGTGCATCAGTGAGCAAAGGTCAAGATGACTATAGATTTCAGTACCCAGATGCCATGTGAAGTTTAGTTCCCTTCTCTCCTACCAGTTGTTTCTGGAAGAATGATGCTTACCATCTGGTGTCCTCTACACACCAGTGTTTTCAAGCTATCCATGTTATTTTTACCATGGAGTCTTAGGCAGTATAAGGTTGGGTAAATCAAGAAAATATCAATTGAGGTCATATTGGCATCTCATGACAATGATAGATGAGCACCTGTGGGCCATCACGAAGGTAGCAGAATTGATGGCAGTGTGTTTCTGGAGTTGGACTTGAGGAGAGCCTGGTACTGGTTCATAAACTTTTTAGACAGTAAGCATTCTGCTGTTCCTCAGAGGAGGGGGGCAAACACAGTGTGAGATTGTTACATGTATTAGATCTTTACTCTGCAATAATTTCTTTCTTTTCTTATACTAGCAGTAGCCACAACTGATTTAAGAAAGGCAGAAACATCCTCGGCAATAGGGTTCAATAATTTAAATAGGTATGACATACATAGGACATTTCTATGGCCTCAAAATTTGGGACAGTTAAATTAATGTGGTGAGAGGAGACATTCAGTATAGGGAATCGGTGCTCACTTTTGTTGGGATTGCAAGCTAGTGGAGCTAATGTGGAAATCAGTGCAGAGCAAAAAACTATCCTACCACTGGATCCTACCATGGATCCAGCTATACTACCTTTAGCATATACCAAAAGGATTGACATTCTTCTTCACAGACTGTAGTTTACTCATGTTCATTGAAGCTCTATTAACAATGACTCAAAAAATCTAAAGAACATCAATGTTCTCCATGTGACAACCTGTACTGGAAAAGTGGTATGTAGAAGCTATGAAATCCCCTTTCCTAACAAAGAAAAATCATGTAAATTCCCAGTGGATGCAATGAACAGGAAAAGATCAAATTGATTGCGCTCACTCACCCAGAAAGGCAAATGATACATGTTCTTATGTGAGGTTCCTAGCGTCAGATCATTCCATGAGAATACATAACCTGGAATAATTACAGAAAACAAATAATAAAAAATTATATTGAACTAAAACCAAGAAAATATAGAGAGAACAAGCAAGACAGAAGTAATCTAAAAGACTAATAGAACAATTTGGATCTTAACTTGAGGAGGAGAGGGATATAAGTAGAAAGAGAAATTAAACATAATAAGGCTGTCTGAAAAGATATAAGGTGTCATACCACTCAAGTTTTGGGTGAACTGGCCTTGCCCATAGTCTGGACAGCATGGGAGAACTGGCCCTGAGGTCCTGAGAGTGGAGACTGAACCAAGCCCCCTCACTGGCTTCAATACGTGGATGAACTGGCCCCTCCCCCCACAGGGGAAGTGCAGATGTGTTGGCCCTAGTGGCTGCAGCAGACCAAATCAGCTATAACATAGGCCCAGATCCAGGATTTTGAGTTAACTCATCTGTGAACTGCAATTGTGTGTGAGGGGGCCCATTCCTGCAGACATTTGTATGAAAAGCATTTTGGACAAAGGGGAATATTATGTGACAAAGGGGACACAGTACATCTTCCACAGAGAGAGACTTTGCTTTGTTTTGTGTGTGTTGGGTGGTGTGAGAAGATGCTAGGGCAGAGGGATGAGGACTGGAGTGTGTGATGTGAAACTGGCAAAGAATCAGTTTCTAAAAACTGTTGAAATAACATTACATGTCTACTTTAAAATACATTAAATCATGGTGTGTATGCCTGTGTGTGTGCTTGTGTGTGTTATTAAATGACAGTATCCTTTTTTTAAGGGGGGTTGGCAATGCTAACTAGAAGCACCATAGACCATCTAAAAACACACCAACACCCTAGCAGGTTATATCAACTGATATCAATTAATATACCTATTACACATGGAATGACATTAAACTTGGAACTGGCAAAGTGGTGTATATGGGAATGTTTGGAGGGACAAAATGGAAGAAGGCAGTTATATAATTCTATTACAGTCTCAAAAAATTACAGCAGATGAGCCAACATTGTATACATCACATTTCCAGTATATTAGACACAGGGTTCAATTTGTAATTAATGGATAGAACAAAAAGCTTGCTGAGGGTGATTATTCATGAAAGTGTCACCAGTCTGGGTGCCTTAAACATGGCCTGCATAAGCACAATCCCAGGAAACAAGACAACATGAAAATGGAAAAGCTCACTACGTCTGAGTGCCTACAGAAAGAATTACAGTAAACTAAAGAAGAAGTAATCTACCCCAGGGGTGAACACAACAATTTGATTCTCAACACCAAATGAAGATCAATGGAAATGTATATAGGCAGTAACAAATGAACTTCTCTAGTTTTATTTAAAATGTATGCAATATATAATATTACAAACATATATAAAAAGGAATGTATTCATATATAGATATGGATATATATATATATATTTGTGGAATATACATAAACATTTTCAAAATAAAGGAGCTTTTCAATTTACTTTTTCTTTATATGGGACCAACAGGTAGCCTTCCCATTCTTCCTGACTTAAACTCAAGAATCATCAATGAAAGTAACTCATTGTTCAGATCTATGCAAAACATAAAAAAATAAAAGAAGTGTCCAAAAAAAAAAAGAAGACTCTCATTTTAGCCAAGAAACAACCCTATGATTGCTTTCAACTCTCCTCATCTTGAAGAATCCCTTTGATGATGATTCCCCAGAACTGTCTGGTTGTAACATCATCATCACATGACAGGTCAAAACATTCAACTAACTTTCTTTTATGCATGTGTTCACAACAAATTGTTCAGGGAAACCTTGCTGTAATTATCATCAACATTCTCCTGGGACTAGATGTTGCTTTTGTAGTTCTGGGTAAACCTGGTTCCTGCTAAAAGTTTGGTGCTTCCTGTGAAGAAACTTTCCCTTAACTATGACTGTGGGGGAATTCAGCTGTGCCTCCTTGCAAAAGATGATCCTAGATGACAGCTTAAGATTCACATCCCCCCCAAAAAAAGATCCTCACCCCAAAATAAATTAGGCATTGTATATAGATAGAGGGAGGAAAGTGGATGAGAGATGTGGAATGGAGGGGGCTGTGGTTGGAGACTGGGGAGCAGGTATTATGTTGAGAAGGGGACTGAAAGAGAATAATAATCGGTGGGAGTCCCAGTCTGGGACAAGGGAGGCTCCTGGGGGTCTATGAAGTTGACATAGCTGAGATATGTAGGAGCAGGGGTAAGGTGCCTAAAGTGGCTACAACCTCTACCATGTGGGACTTCAAATGGAGATAGGGAAACAACAACCCATCCACACAAGTTCAACCCAAAATTTGTCCAGCTTAGGTGTGTAAGGACAAAGATGGAGCAAACTGCAGGAATGGCTATCCAATGACTAGCCATACATGAGACATATCCTATGTGAAAGAGCCAATCTTGGCACTATTAATGATGCTCTGTTATGCTTTCCGACATAAATGAAGACTGGCATAGATGTATTCTGAAGGGCTTTCCCAACAGCTAAAGGAAAGGGATGGAGAGACCAGGAGAGTCAGGGATTCTACACAAAGTCCTACACTCACATGGCCTGGGCATTTGGGGGCTCACAATAACTGAAATACCAAGTAAAGAATATGTGTGGACTGGTCCTACAGCCCGTGTACAATTTATCAGAAATGTTGTTTGTTCTTCATATGGTTCCTCCAACATCTGGATCATAGATCCTCTCTAACACTGATGCTTCTATTTAGATTCTGTTCTGCTGAAAAGGAAGCCTTGTCTGACCTCTGTGGGAGAAGATGAGCCTAGTTCTGCTGAGACTTAATGTGCTAAAGCATGGTGGTACCTTTGGTGCATCTTCTTCTGTGAGGATAAGGACAGGGGACTTGAGGGAAGAAGAATATGAGAGGTGACTAGGAGGACAGGAGAGGGAAGCTGTGATCAGGTTGTTAAGTAAATAAATGAATATAAAAAATAAGGGAAACAACAATATTAGAATGATTTAATAAAGAAACAACAAAGGAACAATAAACAGTAATAGAAATAGCAATAACAAGGCTATCAGAGACTAGAACAACAAAAATGGAGCCAATATGGTTTTGAGCTAGCTTGTCTAAATATATAATACCAGTGCATTGCTTGGTGTTCTGTTCTGACCCCAAAGAATGCGGGTTGGAGAATCTCTGACTCTTTTACCTGCTTTCAACCTACTGGGTTGCTTGTTCAGACTTGGTAGGAGGTTATTTGGACTAGTCTCATTGTAACTTTTTATACATTATTTGGTTGAATTCACTGGGAACTCTGTCCTTCACTGAAGTGAAACTTTCTAGGATTGGATCTGGGGGAAAGGAGGTACTGGAGGAGTGGAGGTAAGGGAAACTGAACACACAATGGAATGTGTGAAATTATAATAATGATAATAATAACACAGACCAAAAATTAGAAATGAAAATGAGGTCCATTGTTCTACAGAATACATGAAACAAATCTCAACAGTAAAGATAACCTAATCTCAGAGTAAATATTTGGAAAAAAATTTTCAAGCAAGTGAACCAAAGGAGGTAGCTGCTGTAGCTATTCTGATATCCAACAAAATATAGAGAAGGACAAGGGCAATTAATACACTAAAAAAAAGGCAAAAAGTTGTTTCAGTGAATAAAATCTGTAGGGAAAAAGCTTTTGTAAAAGATATGTAATTACAGCTTGAATTACACATTTCCCTTTGCACATGGTGATCACGAGATTTTAATACACCACCCTCACCAATGAACAGCTCTTCTCATCAAAAATTAAAGACAACTACTAGAGCCATCAGGCTTATAAACCAAACTAACCAAACAGATATCTACAGATGGTTTCACACAAACAAATGAGAATATATCTCCTCAGCCCATTTTGGAACATTTCCTAGAACTGATCATATACTCACTCACAAAAAAAGTCTTAATAGACAAAAGAAAATTGAAATAACACCTTATATCCTATCACACTACCATGGAATAAAACTGAAATTCATCAAGGGAAACAGCAGAAAGCCTATAAAGTCAAGGAAACTCTCTCTATTGAAGGATAGCAGAAATAAATACGGAATTTTCTATAACTCAATGAAAACATTACCAAAATTGTGCGACCCAATTAAGGTGATACTAAAAGGAAAGTGTGTAACGATAAATACTCACAATAAATAAAAGCGAAGATCTCATATCAGCAATTTAGGAACACAGCTCTAAAACAAAAAAAAAAATAGTAGGAAAACTCAAGAGGAATATATGGCAAGAAAGACTCAAAATGAAGAAAGAAATCAATAAAAAGGAAACAATGAACAATATTAAAAATCAATGACACAGAGACTTGTTTCTTTGGGAAAATCAAATCAATAATATAGAGAAACAAGTAGCCAAAGTCACTAAAAGAGAGGGAAGACTGCATTGTGCAACAGGCCTGCAATCCCAGGATTCTGGAAGGCAAAGGCCAGTGCAGGATCACTACTGGGTATCCTCCACACCACTAGGCACATGTTCAAGTACTCAAAGTCTTATGAAAACCAGAGATTCAAAAGACCTAGTTCTCTTACTGCAGAGAGCCTGCAGCACCTCTTTGCTCCTATAAAGACCTCAGTCAGTAAAAAGAGCCCAGATACCAAGAAGGATCTGAAAGAGACCAAGGAAAAAGAAGCTCCAATTTCTTTCATGGTTCCGGAGTGCAGGAGTAAGCAACTGAATGAATATGGAAACATGTCCATTTGCTTTAGATCCTACCAAAAGGAGACTGTCCTCTTTTTCACCCATCCCTAAGAAGGTAAAAAAAAAAAATTCTGAGCTTGAGGCCAGCCTGGTCTTCAAACCTTGTCCAAAACAGCCAAGACTATGTAGAGTAAACCTGTCTCAAGCAAACAAACTTACAACAAACAAAAATCAAGCAAGTAAGTGAATAAATGAATAAGATGTATTTATTAAAAACAATACACAGAGAGAATGTTCAAATGAATATAGTGTCCTGTACATAACCCTTCTGGCCTTGGAGGCCACTGATACTCACATTTAGCCCCATGCTCACTCCAAATGATCCCACTGCAAACAATGAGCTGGATTTCTTTTTTTATTTTGTTTTGTTAATTACACTTTATTCATTTTGTATCCCACTATAAGCCCTTCCCTCCTCCCCTCCCGATCCCACCCTCCCTTCCCTTTCTGCATGCATGCCACTCCACAAGTCCACTGGTAGGGAAGGTTCTCTTCTCCTTTCTGGTCTTAGTCTATCAGTTCTCATCAAAAGTGTCTGCATTGTCCTCTACTGTGGCCTGGGAAGGCTGGATTTCTAAACTCTCCCATAAAAATGTATCAGAAGTTTTCAGACTGACCAATGTGCACTCACACTTTTTTATTCACACCAAAGAGACATCCAGAAAACAAAACAGCTGAAAGAAACCTGGCAAAGCAGGTCAGTAAAATAAAATCTCCATCAGTATCCTAAATTTTACACTGTGGATGGTATCCAATATGAAGGCAACAGCAGACAAGGTTTCTGAGATGCAGAAGAAGCAGATAAACCCAAGAGGAGCAAATGGTGGAAATAATCAAACTCAGGGCTGAACTTGATCAACTAGAAACAAATAAAACTATTCAAAAAATCGTGAAACCAAGAGCTGATCCTTGTCTATCAACAAGCTAGCCAAACCCTTAGACAAATTAACTAAGTGGCTGAGAGAAACCACAGAAGTGAGCAAAATCAGAAATGAGAAGGGGGACAAAACTACAGACATGGAGGCAACTCCAAAAATCATTAGGTCATACTACTGAAGACTATGTGACACAATATTTGAAAATCTAAAATAAATGAGCAACTTTCTTGATAGATTCCATATACCAAATTTAAGTCAAGATCAGGTAGAATGATTAAATAACCCTATATTCCCCAAGTAAATTGAAGCTGGCATCAACAGTCTCCCTTCAAAAAAAATAAAGGATGTCCCTGAACCAGATGGTTTCAGCACAGGATTCTGCCAGAGCTTCAAAGAAGTGCTAATTCCAATTCTCTACAAACTATTCCACAACATAAAAACAGAAAGAACATTGCCAAACTCATTCTATGAAGCCACAGTCACCTTTATTCCTAAAGCTCAAAAGACTGAACAAAAAAAGAGATTTCAGACCTATCCTTCTTATGAACTTTGAGGCAAAAATACTCAATAAAATACTTGCAAACTGAATCCAAGAACACATAAAATATATCCTCCACCATGAACAAATAGGCTTCATCCCAGGCATTCAAGGGTGGTTCAATATATGGAAAGCCATCAATTAAATCCACCATATAAACAAACTGAGAGAAAAAAAAAACATGTTCATCTCCATAGATAGCAAAAAATTCATTTGACAAAATCTAACACCCATTCATTCTTGGAGAGATCAGGGATATAAGGCATGTACAGATATATACTAAATGCAATATACATCAGTTCTATAGCCAACATCAAATTCAATGAATAGAAACTTAAATCAATCCCACTGAAGTCATGAAAAAGGAAAGGCTGCCCACTCCATATCATTTCAACATAGTACTTGAAGTCCTAGCAAAAGCAATAATACAAGTAAAGAAATAAGATCAAGGGGAGACAGTTTGGAAAGGAATATGTCAAATGTTCAGGATTCCAAGATGACATGATAATATATATTAGTGACCCCAAAAATTCAACCAGATAACTCCTTTAGGTGATAAACACCTTCAGGAAAGTGGCTGAAAAAAAATTAACTCAAAATAATCAGAAGCCCTCTTGTACACCTAAGACAAAATGGCTGAGAAAGAAGTGACAGAAATACCACCCTTCACAATAACCACTAATAACATAAAGTAGCTTCCGGTGACTCTAACCAAGCAGGTGAAAAATCCTGTTTAAAATAAATAAATAAATAAATAAATAAATAAATCTAAGTCTCTGAAGAAAGAAATTGACGGAATATCAGAAGGTGGAAAGATCTCCCATGCTCATAGATCCTTAAGTTTAACATAGAGAAACAAAAAAAAAAAAAAAAAATGAAGAATTTCCAAATTGATCCCGTTCAACAAAAGGTCATCTGGAGGTATATCCATCATTGATCTTAAGCTGTATTACAGAGCAATAGAAATAAAAACTGCTTGGTATTGGCATAGAAGCAGAAGGGTGGATCAATGGAACTGAATAGAAGACCCAGAAATAAACCTACATGACTATGATTACTTGATTTTTGAGAAAAAAAAAAGGCAAAATTATTCAATGAAAAAAAAGACAGCATCTTCAACAAATTGTGAAGCTCCAAATGTATGTCCACATGCAGAAAAATGAAAATATATCCAAGTGGAACAAAGACCTCAGCAAAAACCCATATACACTAAATTGATTAGAGAAATGTTGGGAAAAGTAAAGAGTTCATTGGCACAGAAGCCAACTTCCTGAACAGAACACCAAAAGCACAGGCACTAAGAGCAACAATTAGCACATGGGACCACATGGAACTGAAAAGCTTCTATAAAGCAAAGCACAGTGTCATTAAAACAAAACAAGAGCCTACAGACTGGGAAAGGATTCTCACCAAAACTATATCTGACAGAGAACTGATATTCAGAATATATAAAGAACTAAAGAAGTAAAAAAGCAATAAATCAAGCAATCCAATTTAAAAAATGTGTACTCAGCTAAACAGAATTCTCTGTAGAGGAATATGGAATGGCAGAGAAAGGCCTACAGAGATGCTTCTAGGCTACCAGAGAAATGAAAATCAAAATGATCCTGAGATTTCAGTTTACATCCATCAGAATGTCTAAGAGCAAATATTAAGTAACAGCACATTCTGGATAGGTTGTGGAAAAATGGAGAACACTGCTCCATTTCAGATGGGAATGTAAACATGTACAACCACATTGGAAATCAATCTTGCAGTTCCTCATACAATTATGTATACTGCTTCATCAAGATCCATCTATCCCATTCCTAGGCATATGTCGAAATATGCTCAAGCACACAAGGACATTTACACAACGATATTTGTGGCAGCATTATGTGTAAAATTAAAACCTGGAAGCAACCCAGATATCTATCTAAGGATGAATGGATACAGAAATTGTGGTACTTTACACAATGAATACTACTAAACAATTAAACACAAGGAAATAATGAAATTTGCAGACAAATGGAGGGATCTAGAAAAGATCATCCTGAGTGAAGTATCTCAGGAGTTGAAACACACACAGTATATAGTCACTTATAAGTGGAACTAGAACTATAAAATAGGATAAACAGACTCAAATCTACACGTAAAGAAAATTTACAAGAAAGAGGACCCGGGGTACTATGATCAATTTTCACTTAGAAAAATAAATGGGATGGACATTGGAAATAGGACAGGAGCCTACCACAAAGGGTCTCTGAAAGACTCTACCTAGCAGTGTATCAAAGCAGATGCTGAGACTCATAACCAATCTACAGCAGAGTTCACTTAATCATATGAAATTAGAGAGTTAGTATGACCTGGAGAGGAAGGAGCTTTACAAGGACCAGATATATCAGGGCATAGGGGTCTTTTATGACTCTGTTTCTCTAACCAAGGACCTTCTATGGATATATTCTAGAACCCCTACTTGGATGTGGCCCATGGTAGCTCAGCATCCATGTGAGTTTCCTAGTTAGGGGAACAGGAACTATTTCTTTTTTTTATTATTATTTTTAAATGTACTTTATTCTCTTTGTTCTTTGTATCCCCCCTCTAGTTCCCCTCCACCTCCACTTCCAACTCTCCCTTCTTCCCCCTCATCAAAACACTCCCCTCCCCAAGTACACTGGTAGGGAGGGTTTCTTTTTCTTACTTCTGATCCTAGTCTGTTAGATCTCATCAGGAGTGACTGCATTGTCTTCATATGTGGCCTGGTAAGGATGCTTCCCCTTCAAGGGGAGGTGATCAAAGAGCAGGCCAATCAGTTCATGTCAGAAGCAGTCACTGTTCCCAGTACTGTGGAACACACTTGGACACTGAACTTTCATGGGCTACATCTGTGCAGGGATTCTAGGTTATTTCCATCCATGATATTTGGTTGGAATATGAGTCTCAGGAAAGAATCCTGTGCAAATTTTTTTTTCGGTTCTGTTGCTCTTTGTGGACCTTCTGTCCTCTCCAGTACTTATTATTATTTCCCACTTTTTTTCATAGGATTCCCTGCATTCTGCCCAAAGTTTCGCCATAAGTCTCAACATCTGCTTTGAAAGTATGCAGGACAGAGCCTTTCAGAGGCCCTCTGTGGGAGGCTCCTAACTTGTTTCCAGGAAAAGATCATTTCAGCACAAAATTCTACCAGACTTTCAAAAAAAAGCTAACTCCAATTCTCTTCAAACTATTCCCCAAAATAGAAATGGAAGGAGTACTAACAAACTCATTCTATGAAGCCAGTCACCTTAGTATCTAAACCTCAGAAAGTTGCAAGGAAGAAAGAGAATTTCATACCAATCTCCCTCATAAACATTGACGCAAAAATACTCAACAAAATACTTGCAAACCGAATACAAAACCAAGTCAAAGCTATCATCCACTATGACCAAGTATGCAGGTTTGCAGGAGTGGTTCAATATATGGAAATCCATCAATGTGATCTACCATATTAACAAACTGAAAGAACACACACACACACACACACACATGATAATCTCCTCAGATGCTGAAAAAAACCTTTGACAGAATCCAACATCCATTCATGTTTAAAGTCTTGGAGAGATTAGGGATACAAGGTACATATCTAAACATAGTAAAGACAATATATAGCAAGCCTATAGTCAACATCAAACGAAAAAGAGAGAAACTTAAAGCAATCTCACTGAAGTAAGGGACAAGACAAGGCTGCCCACTCTCTCCATATCTCTTCAACATTGTTTTGGAAGTCCTTGCTGGAGCAGTAACACAATTAAAGGAGATCAAGCAGATACAAATTGGAAAGGAAGAAGACAAAGTACCACTATTTGCAGATGATATGATAATATATATGAGTGACCCCAAAAATTCTACCAGGGAACTCCTTCAGCTGATAAACACCTTCAGCAAAACGGCAGGATACAAAATTAACTCAAAAACATCAGCCTCCCACATAGGGCCTCTGAAAAGCACTGCCCTGCAGACTATTTTTAACATGAACCCTATGGATGGCTCTCTGATCTCCACCCCCACCCACCAGAGGAGGACCAACCTTGCTAGGCCATAGAGGAGGACATTGCAGCTAGTTCTGAAGAAACTTGATGAGGTAGGTTCAGCTGGAAGTAGAGGAGGACCTCCCTTATTAGCAGATTTGGAAAGGGGCTGGGAGGAGATGAGGGGGGAGAGTGAGATTGGAATGGAATGAGGAATGGGGATAAGGCTGGGATGATAAGTAAGTAACCAGTGAATAATTAATATATATATATATATATTATATAATAAAACACTGAAAAAAATAACAGAAAATAAAAAGGGTTTTACACTGTCAGTGTATCTGCTAATATTCTTTGATCTTTCTAAGTGTCATCAACTGGACTAAGGGTTTCAACAATCATTAGGTGAAACAATGGTGCAGCTGCAGCATTGACATGAAAGTGACCCATACAGAGTCACTTGTATGGGCCATTAGCCACAGCATGCCTCCAGGGCCATCAAATAAACCTTTAAAAAGGTTTAAAAAGGTAAATCCAAATGTGTCAATGTTATGGGGACCTAACATGTAAACCATGATAGACAAAAATTAAAAAAAAAATTAAAAAAATAAAATAAAATTGTTTAAGTCCATAGGGGTTACATTGAGGAGACAACTGCCTGTGTTCTTAATCTGTGAACTTAAATCAAGTAGTATCTCTACTACAAGGGGAATACAATTTTGTTTTTATTCTTCATATGTACGTATAATAAATATTTACATAAAGATAACATTGCAGTATGTCTTACTAAAGAATCTCCAGATGTCATTCAGTGTACAGGAACACATAAGCAGTTCACAGAAGTTGTCACAAATTTACCCAGGAAATTTAAGGTCAAACATAATAGAAAAAATGACATTTTTTTATATCAGTTCCATACATCCTATACTTTATTGAAACCCTATTCCTTGTTCTTTCCCCAGAATGATAAGAAACTTGTTGTCTAACCAAAAGTCTCTAAGAAGCTCAGATCTGGGTCAGCCTTTCTCATTCAGTCAGGAGGCTCCAAATGGTACCATTGAAACACTGCAGCAGATCCTGTAGTGGTGCAAAAGTGACTTGAAGGCATAGTTTTGTAAGCACCCTTTGCCATTACTAGTCCCGTTGCTCCTTCCACAATTCTTTGTCCTTGTTTATTACTGTGGGCACCAGATTAACTAGCTCCCTTGACTGTAAGGTAGTGGGTCCTTAGCTTCCCTTCATTCAGAAAGCCTGCATGTTTGCCCTGCTGCTGCATACATAAATGCCAGGTTAGGCAAACCAGGAAAGGCATGTGCAGGATGGAGGACACAGTTTCTACGTGCCTCCCTCGAGCTTTACGTAACTCATGAGTCCAACAGTCACTTGAGTTATGTGAGCTGTTCCCACCAGACATGTTCACAGATCTCAGAGAGTAGAGCTGCTCTTCTAATTGATTAATGCTTACCACTGGTTGCCTCCAGTCATCTTTGGCAAGTACATTTGCTTCCCCTTGCGAGGGATAGTAGGCAATTTCCCTATTTCTATCTCTAGTAACTTTTTTGAAGTTGTTTTATTTTTAATTTTATTTTACTCAATTTGCATTCCAGTCATAGCCCCTCCCTCCTCTATTCCTTTCCCCCTCTCATTCATTTTATCCCTATTTCCCCTTACTGTGTTCTACTCTTACCCATCTACCCACCTTATCCTTCCCCCAAAACATAGAAAGTGGCATGAGGACTGATCACTCAATTTCCTTATAGTCTAAATGTTCAGAAGTGTGGACAAAGGCCCGAAAGCCTCAGCCCTTTGGTTCAATTATGAGCTTAAATCACAGTACACCCAGCCTCCACAGCCTGCAACCCCCTTCAGTGTCCCCCATCCTCCATGGCATTGAAACCCATTCAGGTTCCCCAGCTTGAGTATGACCCCTCACTCCATGGAGCAGCAATGAACATCTAAACTTTGAGCAGCAACAAACATCTAAACTTTGCACCTGTGGGTATCATTTACCCAATTAGTCACAATTCCAGCTACTCAAAGGCATATGAAGGCCAGTGATTCAATGGAACAGAAACTCAGTGCAGAGAGCCTGCTGTGTCTCAAAGCTCTTCTAAAGACTTCAGGCAGTAAAATGTCCAGGGACATCATGAAGGAATTGAAAGAGATCAAGCAAATGGAAGTTCCAAATCCTTTCAAGGTTCCAGAATGCATGAAAAAGCCACTGAGCAGGGAAATGGGTCCATTTGCCTTAGAGCCTGCCACCAAAAAGAGACTGGTTTTATCTATTTTGCACATGCCTGAGAAGGTGAAAAGAAGACTGGCTTTGTCTTCTGTAGTAGAAGAACTTGTGGACTCAGTGGCTGTGCAATCTTCTTACTCTTCCACTGACCAGCATGGACTTGTAATCTCCCCACATATTCAAAGGTCCCTAAAGCCCTCCCTATCTCACGAAGGGGCTCTGGGATCTTGCACTTCTTCCCAAGAGTCTTAAGGATTGTCCATAATCACCCAAGGCATTCTGAGACTACCTAAATGTGTTCAAGGGGCGAAGTAGCATTTTACTTCTGCCTAGAAGTTCCAAAAACCTCCCCCTTGTGCTGGAGGAAAACTCATACCTGCCTCCACTTCCAGAGGGGGTTTCAAAAGAGCATCCTCTACCCAAGCAGTCTCCAATCTTTGCAAATCTCATCGAAAATTTTTTAGACCAGACCACTCTCATCAAACAGACCTCCAATGGGCCCTGTTAGAAAAGAAGGCTCCAAGCCTTCCCTAAAATGGTGGGTTAGTGATTTATCATTTTCCCCATTTCCCCCCTCTCTTCAAGAGATGTGAACACCCTTGGCAGCTTTCAAGCGGGACCAGAAAATTGGTTCCTCGTAGCAAGTCTTCCAAATATGTTCCCTCTCCTCCAAAAAGGATGCTATGCAATTCACTTCTAATAAAATGATCTTTGGTCCTGACCTTGTTGACCAAGGGGGTGTCAGAACTTCCCAGTTAAACCAAGATGGCATTAAAAACCCTCCATCATTAAAGAATGTTCTCAGATCAGCTCTAACATACCAAAAATTCCTAAACCTAAGTACACCTCCCCAAAGGAGAACCTCATCTCTCAAACATGAACAAGCAGAAATAAAAAAAAAATCCCCATATACATCAACAGATCAAGGACCTTTACTGTCTTCAAAAAGGGGCTCTTGAGACTTACATACACAGGACATGGGAGAATCTCCCATGTCTGCCCAAGCAATTCTTGTGCTTTCAGTAAACACACAAAGGGATCTATCAGCTTCACAATCTCCCCCAGTGGAACTGAGTCCATCCCATTCTGCAAAGTAGGATCTAGGATTGTCCACATCTAAAGAAAAGCATCAAATAAATACTTCAAAACTTGTGCTTCCCCCTAAAGGAGATTCAAAATAAAATCTGCTATGAAAAGAGACCATGGACATTTGTATTCAAGGCAGAAATTGAGAGATGGTCCCTCTGAGGAAGGGGTCCCTATCATACCAAAGGGTCTTCAACTCTCGCTGACAAGCCAAAAGGACCCCCTTGACTTGTCAGCACTCCCCAAACAGACAAATATATGCTATAAAACTCCAAAAGAGCCTTGCAGGTTCCACATCTCTCAATCTTCCCGACCTCCTAAGGTGTCTCTAGAAATAACTGCAAATGTCAGTCAGGCTCTTAGAATTTCTAAATATGCACTAAAGTTACTAGGACATCAAATACCTATCCCAGACCCTCTGAGTACTACCTAATCTCACAAAGTGATTGTGGGATTGGATACATTTACAAAAGCAGATCATGCAAGTCTACACATTTAGCAATGGCTCTTGGATGCGGTACATCTACAAAAGATATTCTAGGACATAGCCTGTTTACACACACAATTTGGATGTTCCTATCCATGATAAGGGGGGTATGGGAAGGAACACATATTCATAAGAGTACACTACAGCATCCTGCACAACTACAGAAAGATATTCTCTCCATTATACCAGAGTATAAATCCACATACGAGCTTCCCAAAATTGACAGGATTCTGTGGGAAATTCCATATATCCCCAAGAGTATCAGAAATCTCTTACAAATACAGAAGATGCTATAGACTCTTGCCATCTGTTCAAAGGGATGTCATCATTTCCACATGCCCATGTTATCTCCACCAAAACTGTCACATACTCCAAAGTCTGTGAAGTCTACCTTATATGCCAAAAGGTCATTGGAATCCCGTTTGTCTGTCCAGCTAGTTCTGGAACCTGACATCTCTAACCCAAACTCATCATCTTCTTCCTCATTTGAAGAAAGTGTTCTTGGAACTTTTACAAATAATCAAGGAGGTATAATAAAGTCCCTACCTGTCCACAAGGCTCATAGACCTTTCACATGTGCCCATGAAGCTCTAGGAAAGGCCAAGTGTACATGTGAAGCTCTATTAAATTCACCTCATTCTGAATCCACAGTCAACACTTGCATAAATGCCCAAGACACCTCAACATGTTCCCGATCTGAGGGAGAGGCCCTAAGATCTGCCATATCCAAACCCAAACACAATGCTGTACAATCTGTTCCATTTACACAAGAGAGTTTTGTGAATAGCCCTTCTCAGGGGGGGAGAAATTAGGCAGTCTTCCCCTCCAAAGTAGGTCCCAGACTTCTAATTTTTACCAAAAACAGGTTAAGAGATGGTCCTTCAGAACAAGTGGACTTCATAACTTTCAGACACTTTCGACCTCCTCTCTTTTGCAAAATGGTTGAATTTTTTATCTTCTGCTTTGAAAGAAACAGCAATAGCCACAACTCCTCCTCAGGAGAATCACACACATTCTATACCTTTTCAAAAGTCTATCAATTATTCCACATCTGGGCAAGCAGCTGTGAAAGGTTGCCAATCTACCCAAGGGCCTCCTGGACAATCCATATCATGCCATGAGGCTCCTGGGCCTATTGTGTCTACCCCAAAATGTCTAGTATTTTCACCATCTGTCCTGAAAATTCAGGGAATTTCTTCACCTCTGTCAAGCACTGCAGTACTTTTTCCCCTAGATCAACATGTGACATCACTTTCCAAATCTGATTAGGAGCTGTGGAATCTTCCCTATCTGCACCTGGGTTTGAGGGAAAGTCCACATGTGCACAAAAACCTCTAGGACTTGTGCCATGAGAGGGCCTGATATTTTCTGTAACTTCCAGAGAATCTAAAGACCATTCTGCCTCCTGTCTTCTTGCTGGTGAACATTTATCACCTTCCCTAGCATCTCCAGTAAGATCAGCATCTAATAAGGCATACCTTATAACTTCACGATATGTCCATAGGTCTTGAAAACACTCACCATCTGTCTCCAGAAATCTTTGTCGTTTCCAATCTTCCCAGGGAACAATAAAACCTTGCTATATCCACAAGGGGTTAAGGAAATATTTCTATCTTCAGTAAGATATTCAGGACATTGGCCCCACAACCCAAAGGAACTGAAACATATCTTATTAGCACAAGTGATTTCAAGACATTCCCTCCCTGTCAGGGGCCTCTGAATATAGAACCTTCTTCATGCTCAACTAGTATCAAAGTGTCTTTGGTGACTTTTCAAAGCCCTCTGAAACTTTCCCTAGCCACTCAGAGTACTGGTATTTTTCCAAATAGCCAGGGGGCTCTAGGACTTTATTATCATTCTCAAGCAAAATGGGAACTTTCCAGTCTGCACAAGACATGCTTAAACCTTTGCCATCAGGACAATCTGCTCCTGAAATTTCCTCTTCTGATACAAGGGCTCCTCATCACTTACCAGTGGCTCCAGAGGTTTCTTTCCTTTCTTCATTATCTCTGGAGACTCCATTATTTTTGACACATGATCACGGGGTCCAGGAGTATCTCAATATTGCCCAGGGACCCTAATTTTGATGCCATCTACCAACACAAAAGGGCAACACAAAAGGCTCTCAGTCTCAAAACAGAGTGTAAGACCTCTGCCCTGTCCTCAAGGAGCAGTGGGATATTCTTCATCTTCACAGCAGACTCTTAAAACTGTCAATACTTGCACAGGGAATTCTAGGACATCCTCAACCTGATGCAGATGATAGTGCAAATTCCTTGTCTTCCCAGGGGATCCAAGGACTCCTGCCCTCAAAAGGAGTGGATATGGGGATATATTTACCTGCACTGAATCTGCAAGACATTCCCCAGGTGTCTTAGTGTTGCAAGACTCTGTACTGTCTTTTAAGGATCCTGTGGTAATCTCCTTAACTTTACCAATAATAATAATAATAATAATAATAATAATAATAATTGCCACCCGCTTCAAAGGCTGTGGGACATTTCCTCTCTGCACAAAAAGAACAAGAATTGTTCACCTTAGAAAAATGACTGCCGGGGAAGCCAAGATGGTGGTGCTGGGAGAGCACTGCTTTTGAGAAGCAGGACAGCACTCTCCGTGCAATGACCAGGAGACTGAACTATGGGCCCTAAAACTGCAGCAATCGTGTTTTCCAGTGAAAGACCCCCGAAGGTGCCTTTCTACTCAGGGAGACCCCCTCGACCCACGAACCAACGAGTCCAGACGGTCGGATGCAATCAGCAAGAGGTTTATTGGAAGTGCACGGGTACCCGGGCGACAAAGTCTCCCTGAGGACTTTGCGCCCCGGGCTTGGGCAGGGCCAGCCTTATATAGGGTTGGGAGGCAAAGCGGAAGTACAGAAGCGTAAGAGGCATAGTTACAGGGTTCTGATTGGCAGGCTTTGGTCTCGGCGGGCCGCAACGGTTATTAGTGGAACAAGGAAGTATCTTCGGGGCCACCTGGGATTCTAAGAAGTCCTTTGTCATAGTCTTACGGAACAGAAACTTATCTCAGAAAAACATTTGCTTAGCTTGCTTAGTGGTGTTCCAGGAAGTCTCAACCGCAGACCATCCCCTCTTGGCCCTAAGCAGACTCAGTAAATTTTTTTACTGCAGGACCGTCCTGAGGGGTAGGGGGTCTTTCACCAGGTGAGGGGAGGCTCCCACAGCATGGGAATCGGCTGGGTCCACTCTCGGCTGCCCACCCAGAACCCGGAAGAAATCCTGGGTAAGCAGGTTTTGGGTCTCTAGGCTGGAGCCACAAGCCTGCATATCCTGATCACTTTCCCAGGCTGATCTGTGGGCACAAGGGTGCCTGAGACTGGGAGTCTCAGTCACAAGAAAACCTAACCTGGAAGCAAAGTTTCAAGTCTGATCATGGGTCACCCAGTCTTTCCCTGGAAGGACTCACGGACCATAGGTACCCGCTGCCATAGCAACTGATCTCCCGCCACACTGAGAGCTGTGCACCCAGCTCACCAGTTTGGAAGAGCTGGGCCCCAGTGCAACAGAGACTGGGAACCCCTGCCCAGAGAGGGCCCCACAGGGAAGAAAGAAACTGTGCTGCTGGGGTCACCTAGGCTGTAACTGGGGAAAGTCTAACAGACTGCAGATCACAAACAGGCAAATATGCCCAGCCATCACAGATCAGGGCCCAAGAAGGGAGCACAGAGATATTGTGAACCCAGCCCCCACAGACATGCAGGGAGGCACATGCTCTGCCAGCCCAGAGGCCTGCTTTGTACCAACTACTCCTTATAGACAGAACTGTGTGCTGCAAGACACCAGAGTCTTAGAGTCACTGTCTCGAGAAACACTCACAAGGAACAAGGAAAGAAGCAAAGGGGACGGACTTAGGCAACCCAGTATATCCCGGGAAAAGGTGCCACAGACTGGCCCAACCCAGGGAACTGCTGTACCCCAGATAAACTGCTGTTACTAGGAGAGCAGTACTCACCCGCCACAGATTACCTCTTGGGTTCTGAGGCACAGAGCCCCAACCTCAGAACTACAAAAGACCAGGAACCCTGAGATCAACCCCCAGATACTGCTCCAAGGGGCAACCAGTTATCTCTAAAAAAACCAACTAAACCATGGGACATGCAGGTTAGAGCAGCTGATCACTAAATTTACAGCAAGAAACCCAGAAGGAGGGTAGCTGTCTCCAGGACTTCTCCCGGTGAAAGGAGAGCCCTCTTGACTAATCAGAACCACAGTTACCGTGCAGGTCTCTATGCGTGAGGTAAGCTGTAACAACTCCTGAAAAACACCGGCCATCCAGTGACTATACCCAAAAAGCTGAGAAGGCTTCTTTCAGGAAAAAAACATTTTCCTGCCAAAGGGATTCTCACCATTACAAGAATCCAGGAACAACCAGAAACTAGGTTCAAACAACTAAGCCCAATGGGTAGAGAACAATGTAAAAGTTCAACCAACAAAAGCAAGAGCATTATGGAATCTCCAGAACCCAGTTACCCAGGGACAAATAGCCCTAGACACCCCAGCATAAATGAAATTCAAGGAGACGACCTAACATCTATGCTCAAGAAGATGATAACAGAGGAAACAAATAAAATACGAAAAGAAATAGAAGAAGCTGCAGCCAAATGGTATGAGGCCTTTAAAGAGGAAATGCTTACATCACTGAATGAAATAAAAGAAACAGTGGATTGTTCAAACAAACAGCTGAAGGAATTGATGCAAAAACATGAAAATACAGTCAGACAGGGGAAGGAAACCAACAAAATAGCTCAAGACCTGAAGATAGAATTGGAAAAATTAAAAAAAAAAACACAAATGGAAGAAATTGTGGAGAGAAAGAACTTAGGGAAGAAAGCAGGAACTACAGAGGTTAGCATAACCAATAGGCTACAAGAAATGGATGAAAGAATCTCAGGTGTGGAAGATACAATGGAAGAAATAGATATATCTGTCAGAGAAATAATAAATCTAAAAAATTCCTGACACAGACCGTCCAAGAAATTCAAGAAAAAATAAAAGGACAAAACCTAAGAATAATACGAATAGAGGAAAAAGAAGATTCCCTGCACCAAGGCCCAGAAAATATCTTCAACAAAATCATTGAAGAAAATTTTCCCAACTTAAAGGAGAGGCCAATAAGAATACAAGAGGCCTATAGAACACCTAATGAATTAGATCAGAAAAGAAAATCCTCCCGCCACATAATAATCAAAACTGTACGTATACAGAACAAAGAAAAAATACTAAAAGGTGCAAGAGAAAAAGGCCAAGTGACATATAATGGCAAACCTATTAGAAGCACACCTGACTTTTCAACAGACTATGAAAGCCAGAAGAGCCTGGACGAATATCATGCAGACCAGATATCAGGCTACTATACCCCGCAAAACTCTCAGTCCTCATAGATGGAGAAAACAAGATATTCAATGACAAAAACAAATTTCAACAATACCTACAAACAAATCCAGCATTACAGAAGACACTAGAAGGAAAAATACAACCCAAGAAAACTAGCTACATCCAAGAAAACACAGGAAATAAATAACCCCAATACAATAAAACAAAAAGCAACCAAGCACACAACCTTATGACCACAGCCAACATCAAAGTTATAGGATTTAACAGCCACTGGTTATTAATCTCTCTCAATATCAATGGTCTCAATTCTCCAATAAAAAGACAAAGACTAACAAAATGGATGCATAAACAAAACCCAGCAATCTGTTGTATATAAGAAACACTCCTAAATCACAAAGATAGACATTACCTGAGGGTAATGGGATGGAAGATGGATTTCCAACCAAACGGATGCAAGAAGAAAGCAGGAGTAGCCATTGTAATATTTGATAAAATAGACTTTCATTCAAAATTAATCAAAAGAGATGGGGAAGGACACTTCATACTCATCAAGGGAAAATTCCACCAAGATGACATCGCAATCCTGAACATCCATGCCCCAAATATGGACACCCACATTTGTGAAAGAAACATTGATAAAACTTAAACCACACATAGATCCCCACACACTAATAGCGGGGATCACTATTCAACACCCCACTCTCGACAAAGGATAGGTCAACTAAACAGAAATTAAACAAAGAAACAATATCTCTAACAGAGGTCGTGAATCAAATGAACCTAACAGACATTTACAGAACCTTACACCCAAACACAAAAGAATTTACCTTCTTCTCAGCAGCTCATGGAACCTTCTCCAAAATAGACCACATAGTTAGTCACAAAGCAAGCCTCAATAGATACAAGAAAATTGAAATAATCCCTTGTATCCTGTCTGATCACCATGGAATAAAGCTGGACATCAATAACAATGGAAGTAGTTAAAAGCCTACACATACATGGAAACTGAACAACTTGCTACTAAAAGACAGCTGGGTTAGGGAACAAATAAAGAAAGAAATTAAAATCTTCCTAGAACTCAATGAAAAGGAAAACACAACATACCCAATCTTGTGGGACACAATGAAGGCAGTGCTAAGAGGAAAGTTCATATCACTAAGTGCCTTCAAGATGAAATTTGAGACAGCACATTCAAACAACTTAATAGCTCACTTAAAAACCCCAGAAAAAGAAGAAGCAGACACACCAAAAAGGAGTAGATGACTGGAAAAAATCAAACTCAGGGCAAAAATCAATCAATTAGAAACAAATAAAACAATTCAAAGAATCAATGAAACCAAGAGCTGGTTCTTTGAGAAAATCAACAAGATAGACAAACCTTTAGCCAAGCTAACTAAAAGGCAGAGAGACACCATCCAAATGAATAAAATCAGAAATGAAAAGAGGGACATAACTACAGACACTGAGGAAATCCAAACAATCATTAGGACTTACTTCAAAAGTCTATACACAACAAATTTTGAAAATCTAAATGAAATGGACAATTTTCTTGATGGATTCCACTTACCAAAGCTAAATCAGGCCAAGGAAATCAAATAAATAGTCCTATATCCCCCAAGAAAATAGAAGCAATCATCAAAATTCTCCCATTGAAAAAAAGCCCTGGACCTGATGGTTTCAGCACAGAATTCTACCAGACATTCAAAAAAGACCTAACTCAAGTTCTCTTCAAACTATTCAACAAAATAGAAACAGAAAGAACATTACCAAACTCAATCTATGAAGCCACAGTCACCTTGGTACCTAAAACTCAAAAAGACCAAAAAAAAAAGAACTTCAGGCCAATCTCCCTTGTGAACATTGATGCAAAAATTCTCAAAAAAATACTCACAAACAAGAACACATCAAAGATATTATCCACCATGACCAAGTAGGCTTCATCCCAGGTATGCAGGTGTGGTTCAATATATGAAAACCTATCAATGTGATCCACCATATTAACAAACTGAAAGAAAAAAACCACATGGTAATCTCCCTAGATGCTGAAAAGGCATTTGACAAAATCCAACATCCATTCATGTAAGTCACATATCTAAACATAGTAAAGGCGATATACAGCAAACCTATAGCCAACATCAAACTGAACGGGGAGAGAAACTTAAAGCAATCCCACTGAAATCAGGGACAATACAAGACTGCCCACTCTCTCCATATCTCTTCAACATAGTTCTGGAAGCCCTTGCTAGAGCAATAAGACAGTTGAAGGTGATCAAGGAGATACAAATTGGAAAGGAAGAAGTCAAAGTACCACTATTTGCAGATGTTATGATAGTATAGGTGAGTGACCCCAAAAACTCTACCAGGGAACTCCTACAGCTGATAAACACCTTCAGCAAAGTGGCCAGATACAAATTTGACTCAAAAAATCAGTAGCCCTCCTGTTTACAAAAGACAAAAGGGCTGAAAAAGAAATTAGGAAAAAAACACCCTTCACAACAGCCACAAATGACAGAAAGTACCTCGGAGTAACCCTAACCAAGGAAGTCAAAGACTTGTATGAAAAAAATTTCAAGTCTCTGAAGAAAGAATTAGAAGAAGATATCAGAAGATGGAAAGATCTCCCATGCACATGGCTTGGCAGAATTAACATAGTAAAAATGGCCATCTTACCAAAAGCATTCTACAGATTCAATGCAATTCCCATCAAACTACCAACAGAATTCTTTACAGACCTGGAAAGAAAAATTCTCAACTTCATATGGAATAGCAAGAAACCCAGAATTGCTAAAACAATCCTCTACAATAAAAGATCTTCTAGAGGAATCTCCATCCCTGATCTTAATTTGTACTGTAGAGCAACAGTTTTAAAAACTGCACGGTACTGGCATATAAACAGAATAGTGGATAAATGGAACCGAACAGAGGACCCAGAAATAAACCCACACACTCATGGACACCTGATCTTTGACAAAGACGCCAAAACCATTCAATGGAAAAAAGATAGTATCTTCAACAAATGGTGCTGTTTCAACTGGATGTCTACATGTAGAAAAATGAAAATAAATCTGTAATAATTGCCCAGCACAAAACTGAAGTCCAAGTGGATCAAAGACCTCAACATAAAACCAGACACATTAAATCGGTAGAAAAATAGAAGTGGGGAATACCCTAGAACTCATTGGTTCAGGAGAAAACTTCATGAACAGAACACCAACAGCACAGGCTCTAAGAGCAACAATCAATAAATGGGACCTCATGAAACTGAAAAGCTTCTGCAAAGCAAAGGACACTGTCATCAAAACAAAGCGACTGCCTACAGATTGGGAAAGAATCTTCACCAACCCTTTATCTGATAGAGGACTCATATCCACTATATATAAAGAACTAAAGAAGCTGAAAGCAGCAAACCAAGTAATCCACTTAATAATGGGGAACAGAGCTAAACTGAGAATTCTCTGGAGAGAAATATCGAATGGCAGAGAAACACTTAAAGAAATGCTCAACCTCATTAGCCATTAGGGAAATGCAAATCAAAACAGCCCTGAGATTTCACCTTACACCCATGAGAATGGCTAAGATCAAAAACTCCAGTGACAACACGTGCTGGAGAGGTTGTGGAGAAAGGGGAACTCTTCTCCACTGCTGGTGAGAATATAAACTTATACAACCACTCTGGAAAGCAATCTCGGGCTTTCTCAGACAACTAGGAATAGTTCTTTCCCAAGATCCAGCCATAGCACTCCTGGGCATATATCCAAAAGAGGATCAAGTACACAAATAGGACATTTGCTCAACCATGTTTGTAGCAGATTTATTTGTAATAGCAGAAGCTGGAAACAGCCCAGATGCCCCTCAACTGAAGTGTGGATGAAGAAACTGTGGTACATCTATACAATGGAGTATTACTCAGCCATGAAAAATAAGGAAATTATGAAATTTGCAGGTAAATGGTGTGACCTGGAAAGGATCATCCTGAGTGAGTTGTCCCCAAAGCAAAAAGACACACAGGGTATATACTCACTCATATAGACATACAACATAGGACAAACCCACTAAAATCTGTGCATCTAAAGAAACTAAGCAAGAGAAAGGACCCTAACTAAAATGGTCAATCCCCATCTTGAAAGGCAAAGAAGAAGAAGAAAACAGGAAACAACCTAGGAACCTACCACAGAGGGCCTCTGAAAGCCTCTGCCCTACAGACTATCAAAGCAGATGCTGAGCCTGATGGTCAACTGTTGGGCAGAGTGAACTGAATTTTATGTAAGAAGTGGGAAATAGTAAGAGCTGGAGAGAACAGGGTCTCCACAAGGAGAGAAACTGAACAAGAAAATTTGAACAGAGGGGACTTCCCAGAGACTCATACTCCAACCAAGGACTATTCATGGAGATAACCTAGAACCCATGCACAGATGTAGTCCATGGCAGTTCAGTGTCCAAGTGGGTTACATAGTAATGGGAAGAGGGACTGCCTCTGACATATTCTGGTTTGCCTGCTCTTTGATCACCTCCCCCTGTGGGGGGAGCATCCTTACCAGACCACAGTAGAGGACAATGCAGCCATTTTTTTATGTGAGCTGATAGATTAAGACCAGAAAGGAGAGGAGAACCTCCCTTATCAGTGGACTTGGGGAGTGGCACGCATGCAGAAAGGGGAGGGAGGGTGTGATTGAGAGTGGAGGAGTGAGGGGCTTATGGGGGGATACAAAATGAATAAGGTATAATTAATAAAAAATATATATTAATAAAAAAATAGAATGAAAAAAAGAAAAATGACTGCCAATTTTTTGGAACCTGCTGAATTGTCTCTGGTTCTTGCCAAAAAGCTATAGGACTTGTCCAATGTGTCCAGATGTCTTAGGACATTTTCCCTCTGGTGTAGGTGTTCTTTTAATATTTCCCAAATGGATATGAAGTCTGATAAATGTTTGACATCTTCAGGAGGGCCACCTGAAAACTTGTCCTCTCATTATAAGTTTGTAGAAAGTTCCGCCACAGGAGGTCTGCAAATCTGCTATTTTCTCCAAGGGCTCCTGAACATACAATTGCAGTCACAGAGCATCAAAACATTCCTATATCTGCTCCAGTGTTTCTGGATCTTCCACTCTCTACCCAAGAGACTCCAGAACATTTGAGACCCAATATAGGAATGCTTGAACATTCCCAAATTAATATGATGACTCAAAACTGCTTGATATCTGCTAAAGAGACCCTTGAAAAATTGTCATCTAACTCTAAGGTGTTAAAAGTTGGTTATGACAAAGATGGTTTGCGTCTACCGCAGAAAGCATCTGAAAGACTCTACCTAGCAGTGCTCCAAAATAGATACTAAGACTCACAACCAAACCTTCCGCAGAGTGCAGGGATTCATATGAAAGAAGGGGAGTTTGATGTGGAAAGGTTTGCAAAAAGTCTTTATCTGCTCCAGTGGATCTTAAACACTGGCTGCCTGCTAAAGAATCAAATGAAGTGGCCATATCTGCACACCTTGCTCTCTGGGTCATTCACTAACTCCAAAATTCCCAAAATATTTGGAATCTTTTTACTTAGGAAATATGGAAACGTGTTAATCTGCTAACGTGGGATTCAGGACTTTGACACCTTCAAAGATTGTTCTGAAATCTACCCCAAATATTTCAGGGACTCTAGAGATTTTTCATATGGGTTAAATCATATGAGACTTTCCTCATTAACAAATGAGCCACCAGAGCATTCACAATGTGTGGAGGGGTTTGTGGAATCTTCTCCCTCAGCAACAGAATCTCTAGGATTGATGGCTCTTGCCCCATAGTCTTTAGACAATTTTTTATTGGGACAAGGGTCCTTATAATCATTGCCTCTCTTCCAAGAAACAATGGAGATTTCTCTTTCTACCCAAGTGGCTGTGGAACTGTCAAAACACACCAAAGGTAGATTAGAAAAAAATTCATCTCTCAAAAGGCCTGTGACAACTCCTACCACTTAACCTCCTACTTCTCCTGTAGGAAGAGTAGATAAAGGAATCCCACCCTCTGCTCCACATCACCCTTTCCCACAGAGACTTTGGTAACTTCCTCATCTGGTCAGAAACCTCATGGTTGTTTGCTATCTGCCACAAAATGAGTAAAACGGCCAAACTGTGCATCAGATGCAGTGGAACCTTCTCGTTCTAACCCCCAGGCCCAAGAACCTTTAGTAGGTACCAAAGGAACACGGTAAATTTACACACTTTCCCAACAGACTCTGTTTCATTTGCCATCTTTCCTAAAGGATGTACACAATTCCTTTATTTCTGCATGGAATGCAACATAACTACTAACCAACCAGAATGTTCTTGACCATTAGTCAACAGGAAGTAATGCTGTGGGATCTTCTAAATGTAGCCTAGGATCAAAAGTCTTTTCTTCATTTGCACCAGGGTTTCATTCCTCATTGCTAAATCCAACCCCATGCCCTTCCCCTTGAGTTCAAGAACAGAGAGATTCTCTTAAATGTGAACAAGGGATATTGGAATCATTTACATATGATCAAGTTTCTTTAGCCCTGTTGGCATCTAAAGCAGGGGCTGGAGGAACTTCCATATCTTCTTTCTAGGTAGAAGGTATGACAAAGCTGTCTAATATTCATTAGGAACTTAGGCACTTTTTCATCTTCTGAGTCCTCAACATCTAAACACTATGAACAGGTGAAGGTTATACTTTTGCCATTGGGCAATGAAGATCACATAACTTTTCTGTCTCATCAATCAGTTCTAGGAATGAGCTAATTTGCACAAGGGGCTCTAGAAATTTGCCATCTGCTTTAGTGGTTATCACCTTTACAACTTGTCCTGAGAAGGCTAGTAAAATTTCCCTATAATCCCAAATTCAAGCAACTCATTCAATATCTGCCAAAGATGCCTTAAGATCTTATATAACTGTAAAGATAAAACTGAAGAATCACTGTTCTGCTTCTTAGAAAATTCTAAAGAACCAGTGTCTGCACCAGGGGCTAAGCAAACTTCTGTATCTAGCCCATGGCCTCCAGACTCTTTGCTACCTACAAAAGAGCCCCCAAAATCTTGCCTATCTGCTCTCAAACTCTGTGTCCTTTACCACCAAACATAGAGGTTGTAGAACTTCCCAGATTAACACCAGGTATCCCAAGGCCATTGAAATTTTCCCAGAGGAGGCTTAGATATTTGTCCAAGGTAGAACAGGCAGTAAAACATTCTACATCAGCTAACTCAATTAGGAAAAACAAGATCTTTACCTCAAAGGTGTGGGGAGAAAGCATCATCTGATCTATGTGTTCTGGAGCCTTCTCAACATGGTCCAATGGATATAGAAAATTTACTTTCTGCCCAAGGGCCTCTGAAACTTCCCATGTGGTCTTAAGGGATATTGGATCCTTCAGCATCTCACCAAGAGTCTCTAGAACATTCTGAATCTTCCCATTGTGTATGGGAAATTCACTCATCTTCCCAAAAGGGACATGAGTATTTGAAAGCTGTGTTAGTGCCAGTGGAAGCGTTATCTCTTTCAGGGAACTCGGTAATGTCTCATTCTGCTCCACAGTCTCTGGTGAATCCTCCATTATTTCAAGAGACTTTAGACACTTCCCTAAATTTGCAAGGGGAGTTGGCCCCTATGCTACCTGAACAAAGGGATCTTGAAATGTTGCCACTGGCAGAAGTGTCCCTAGCACTTCTGGCCTCTATCCAAAGGAAAGTGATAAAATTTCAATCAGAAGAAGATAATCTGGAAGTATCTATATCAGGGCTACAAATTTTTGGACCATCAGCATGCAGCATGGGGGCTCTAGGATCTACTACTCATGCATATATTAATCCTGGAATGTTGTGATTTACACAAGGAACTGAGAAACTTTGCTTGTCTCCTAAAAGGGCTCTGGGGTAGCCCATATCTGAAACGAAAACTCTACAAAATTTCCCATCGGACCACGGACCTATGAATACTTCTGCTTTTCAGTAGTCTCCTATAAATTCTATATCTCTGCAATGCATGCTGAAACATGCATCATCTGGTACAGAGGCTATTAATCCTTCTTAACCTACACAGAGAAAAAACAAAACAACAACAACAACAACAAAAACCTTTCTTGTCTTCACCAGGTATTGTTAAACCATCCTCTGTACCAGGTGCTCCAAAACATCCCCAAACTACTGCAGGGTTTCTCACAACTGTGCTATTAAATCCAGAAACCCTGGAACTTTTATGCCAATCCAGAAAACTCTGTATTATTTGTCTTCTACTCCAGGGTCTCTAGAACATACAGCATCTTTCCAAAGTAAACTAGGTCACTTATCATGCATGGTTGGATATTTCTCCATTTGTCCAAGGGACTACATGGACTTTGATATTTCCCTCAGAACTTAAAGGACATTCACAATATGACCAAGGATCTCATGAGAATTCTTTATCAGTTCCAAGGGATGTAGAACATTTGCTCTCTAGGAAACTTCACATACCTACTCAGAGAACTCCCCAGACTTCACCATATAACGAACAGTCTTTACAACATTCATCATCTTCCAAAGAGAACCTGGGACCCTCCAAACTTGCCCAGTGAACATATAAGAACTTGTCTTCAGCCTCAGATATTTGGGAAATTCCCCAATGTGTCCAAAGTTCTATGGGAATATGGGCCCATACCCAAGACTTTCTAGACTTTCTGGACTCCTTGACTTTCCTCACTAACACAGGCAAGTCTATCCCCAACCCTATCTTTGCAAAAAGTTGTAGGAAGTTGCCTATATTCAAAAAGGACCCTTGAACTGAATGCACCAGCACAGGGTTCTCTGGAACTTTCACTATATAATCAGGTGTCTCAACCTATTTCTGATAAAACAAAAAATACATTGGGACTTCCCATAACTGCACAGGGAACTGAAGAACATTTGGCTTCTACTTTATGGGCTCTAGGTTATAAGGACAGTTCACAGGAGAAATTAGATTTTCAACAACTGTCCCAGTGCCCCTGGAATTTTTCTTGCCTGCAGAAGGAATTTTTGCATCTTGGTCAACTGCCCATGGGGCTGTCGGGACTTCATTATCAGTCGCAGGGGTTCTGAAATAGTCCACATTTGAAGAAGAGAATGTTGAAACTGGGCAGTCATCTCAAAATGTAGTAAAACACTGGACTTCTTCCCAGGAGTGTCAGAGACTTTCTACATCAATACGACATACTGTACAACATTCAGCATATTTTTCAAGGGCTATTGGTCCTGTCATCTGTAACCATCAATCTCAAGAATCTTTACTCTTCACTCCAGAGAAGGTCCAACATTCACATTCTCCAGCTGCACAAGTGCTCAAAAACATCCACTATCTACCTGTGGGGCGGTAGAACCTTTACTATCATCTCAAAAGCCTAAGGAACATTCCAGAAATGCAGAGAGAACTTTGCTTGTTCATAGTTCTTTGTCATCATGCTAAAACATTGTAGGACATTCATCACTTTCCACAGGAGGTTTGGGAAACTGCAAACATACCCAGAGTACCTTGGGCCAGTTTGCCAGGGAGGGGGAGGATGTGGGACCTTCTCAATTTGATCCAGAATCTAGAGGAGCCTTGACATAATTGTGTACAGAAACTGAAAGATATGCATCCTCTTTCCAAGGATCTGCACAATCTTTCCCATCTGGCCAGGTTAGTCTAGTACCTTCACAAATAGTCATAGAGATTCTTAATCTTTGCATGTCATTCCAGGCTACTGTGCATATGTCAAGGTCAGCTGAGGTGATGGGGTTCAACAACCCTCAGCATCTTATCCAGCACTTTTGAGAAAATACAACAATTCTCCACATATCCAAGACTCTGCAGGAACATCCCCATCAGCTGCAGAAAGGAAGGGTCTCTCTGCATCTGCCAAATTGACTCCATCCTCTTCTCAATCTGATACAGGGTTTGTGGGACATTGCCTATCAGCAGAAGGGACGCTGAAAATGTCCAAAGCATACCTAGACTCTCTAGGATCTTCTCCATCTGCCCAAGGCACTGGGAGGCATTTATTGTGCAGGCTACATCAGGAACTCCACAACAGTAGGGGAGTCTATAAGACATTGGATGTCAAATCCAGGACCTCAAGAGTCTACCCAAAATGCTCAGGACTTTGGCATCTGATACAAAGCCTCTGGGACTATCCTTATTGGCACAAGGGATTCCAAGATCCAGTTCATCTCTGAGAGCTTCTCTGGTGCCTTCAATATCCTTCCAAGGTTCTCTAAAATTAGCCACAGCTGAACAGGGGACTGTAAGAACAGTGTCTTCTGCTCAAAAGGCTTCAAAATATCTAACTGCTTCCCAGGAGGCTCAGAAACTTTACCCATTATCTCAACATATAGTACAGAACTAACCATCTTCACCAAGGCCTACCAGACCATTTTTATCTAGGCAAAAATCTCAGGTATGTGTCTTTTTTTTCCCACAAGTGCATGTGGAGGATTAACCATGTGCATCTGGTTCTCAGGAATATGCTGTGTGTACTCCAGGGGCTCTAGCTGTCGCGCGCAGCCTTCGCCGATAAGGATGACGCGGCAACCGAAGATTTGTCCAGCAGAATCTTTATTATACAGCTCTTGTAGGTAGATGGAGAAGGACCCCAAACCCCAAGCGCGCTCTGCTTAAATAGCCTGCAGGGCGGCGTGCTCGTCTGTGATTGGTGCTCCGCACAATACCCAATTAGCATGTGTTCTCTGATAGGGAGAGCACTCAAATCCGTATTAGCATCATGTGGCGCATGCGCCGCTGTAAGGCGAGTTCTAGCAAGAAGAACCAGGAAGCAGGAAGCCAGCGCCATCTCGTAATGGCGAATGCGGCTCCCGACATCTCCCCCTTTCTTAAAAATTACAAGCAAAGCCAAACGATACACTATGAGATTTCCGATCAGCTCACTGACTCAACAGTATAAGCGATCGAGGAGGTTACATAGTATAAGAGACCCTTTGCACCTTGAACCCCGTGCAATGGGAACCTGAGCCCTGGGAGATGCAAAGGTCTGATCAGAACAGCATCCCGGTGCAATGGGAACCTGTGCCCGTCAGGAGTGCCATGAGTTCTGACAGTGTCTCAACGGCTAAGCATGTTTAACCAAACTTGAGGGGAAGATCCCTGTTCGACAGCCAGCATAGCCTGAACGATGGCCACATTTTTTGCATGTTGTTGTCTTTTGAATTTGCGCAGCAACCAAAAACAGAGGAGCAGTCCCACAAACAAGGTCACTCCAAACATTCCTACACCAACCCATTCTTTAAAATAGGAGAAGGCGGAGGACATCCAAGAAAACAATCCACTTGTAACAGAAATGTCCAAACGAGTAGAATTAATTTGAGTTATGGCAAGGCGCAATTCTCTCATGGTCTCATCGAACTCTGCACTCCAATTGGATTGTAACAACCAAGACAGTTCCTTAGATAAATTCGCTGCCCTAGTAAAATTATTATATTGAATGGAGGTTACACAAAGTCCAGGTAACTTAACTTCACATCCTAACTGAGCTAACTGCCACAATATTTCTATTTGTTCCTGAACCAAAACAATACGCTGATTGACAATCATTAATCCTCCTCTTAACTGATTATTCACTGATGCTTGAATATCTATCGCTTCACTTACTGATGCAGACAAATTATTAAGAGTTTGAACAGTAGCTACCTGACCTTGCAAGGCCAGGGCGGATGCAGCAAGGGAAGCCCCAATAGCAGCAGTTGCAATAATGGCTACAATAGCTGCAGTAATACCAAAATCTCGTTTTTGTCGAAACAAAGCTAATGAATTACTTGCTTTAACTGGCAATGGCAAAAATCTTGGCATACGGGCCACAGTAGCTGTATCATATTCACTTGCATTCCAACAAAGGGTAAAAAAGCATCCCGTATCATTGCATGCAATCAAAACAAAAGGGGGCCAGACACACACTGGGGTGGATCCCACCTTCGTAACCTTGTGAATCTGGGACGTGGTCATGTTGTCCTTATATAAATCGGCAACAACCACCGCCCCACCCAGAAGAGTGACCATGGGGGAGAGATCAGTACAACTGCCACCAGTACCACACAGCAACCAGGTGTCAAAAGGATTAACACCGTCATAGTCCCAGGAATTGCGTTCAGAATAGTTACTGTGTCCTTCCATCGGTGAGAAGGAAAAAAGCTCATTATCGAGAAAACGTGCTCTACGGCTTTGACAGCCTGTCCATGGAAAGATGGAAGAAAGGTCCCCCTTTCGGCCAACGCAAAATGGGGCATACTGGGACTGAAGCGTCCTTAGATAAATTCGGAACGGTTGTACAGGCTGAACTGGATGAACCACATGCCGGCCACCACCCAAAAAGGATCGTAGCATTATTTGAATGTTCTTCCTCTAGCTTGGCAAAAGAAAAATTTCCTAACTTTATGCACGTATCAGCACGAGTCTGGTTGATTGTAAAGCAAAGACTGCCATTAGTCAACTGGGTACTATTATCAGGTGTCGGCGCTATGTCTGGAGACATTGGCAAATATGGTAGCCCCAAAGAGTCATTAGTTGTGAAAAATCTTGGGAAGACTTGTGCATCATGCATCACCGGCATGGGCCGAGGGAAGGTCGACAGAATTCCCCAGCGAATCTCTTGACTCGTCGCCCGCAAGTTCATCAGCATTCCTAGCAGTGTCAGGATCCAAAGCAGGGCCATCATGCTTCACCACTCGAGTCAACCGTGCTGGAACCCAAATTGGATTTACTTGACCCTGTGGGAAAACACAAACAGCTCCCTTGGATCTTATTAATATAGGATCCGGTCCTTTCCATTGATTATCAAGTACATCTTTCCATTTTACAAGTTCTTTTGGAGATGCATGAGTGACATGTCTGTCTGCAGCAGACTGTCCATTAGAATCCAATTTCAAAAAATTTAAGGTAAATAGAGTAAGGGAAAGAGTCGCTTTCTGACCCATACTGGGGCAGAGTCCCCCTTTTTGTTTTTGTAAATAAGTTTTGATAGTACTATGTGCCCGTTCCACCATACCTTGGCCTTGGGGATTATAGGGCAATCCTGTAACATGATGGACTTCCATTTTCGAGCAAAATTGCTGAAATGTTTTAGAAGTATAAGCAGGTCCGTTATCAGTCTTTAGCTGTCGTGGCTTTCCCCATGCTGCCCACGCGTCCAGGCAATGGGTGATGACATGAGCCACCTTTTTTCCTGATAAAGGTGTGGCGTGGACAACCCCGGAACAGGTATCCACAGAGACATGAACATACTTTAACTTACCAAAAGCAGGAATATGGGTAACATCCATTTGCCAAATATGTAAGGGTTTTAATCCTCTAGGGTTAACACCAATAACAGGTGCAGGTCTAAATTCTGCACAATTAGCACATTTCAATACAATATCGCGGGCATCTGCTCACGAAATGACAAATTTCATTCTAAGTGTCTCTGCCGGAACATGATATAACTCATGGAAAGCGGCAGCATTCTGTATAGGATTAAGCATAAGATAAACTGCTTTAGTGGCTTTATCAGCCAGGTCATTAGCTCTTGCCATGGGTCCAGGTAATAGCGTATGCGCTCTCATATGTTGAATAAAAAAGGGATTTACTCTTGTTCTAATAGATTGTTGAGAGGAGGGGCAAGATGGCGGCGCCGGGAGGACTCTCATTCTGAGCAGCAGCACAGCAGGATCAGCACAGTGAACAGCAATCAGAACTCTCGGCCATAAAACACAGTCATTGTGTTTCCCAGGTGAGAGGATACCCCACGTGGGGGATTCAATCAGCTTTTAACTCACCCGGCTAAACCGCGGAAGAGATCCCGGTTCCGCCAGACGCTTGGCTGCCGGCCGCCAGCCCCAGCCCCAGCCCAGAGCCACAAGCCAGTGTCTCTGGTCACGGTCCCAGACTGAACCGTGGGCACCACACTATCAGAGACTGGAATTTTCAGTCGAGAGATAACCCCAGGGTACAGGAAACGATTGGGACCGGCCTTAGGTCACCCAGACATCCCCTGGAAAAGACTCGGGCGGGTTCCACGGGCACCCCAGGAGCCAGCCCGGAGCCAGAGCCGGGGACCCAGGTTCCGGCACAGAGCCCTGCCTGCCTGCGCGCCTGATTCGCCGCCAGAGATAGAAACGGCGGGTCTGATCTCAGAGCACTCAGCTCACCCCCAACCTGAAAAGGTCCCCGGAAAATTACCCAGCTTAGGGAGCCACTCAGACTCCCAAAAGCCACAAAGGCAGACACAGGCAGTTTCTGCGCACCAGACAGCTGGCAGAGACTGAGCCGCCCTCACACAGCTGTGCTCCAGGCACAGGCAAATTTCTGTGGCCAGCCAGCTGGCGGACACTGAGCAGTGTGCACCAGGGCAAAAAAAGACACTAGGAGTCCTTGTCTCCAGAGAATCCACGGGGAAGGAAGGAAACTGTACTGATCTAAATCACCCAATCCTTCCCTAGAAAAAGTCTAGTAGTCTAGTGGGGCCGAGGCGCCAGCACTCAGCTGTGCTCCAGACACAAGCACAAACAGTTGAGGCGCGCCTGATGTCCAACTGGGTCACAGCAGCTGATCATTAAATTTGCAACAAGAAACCCAGAAACAGGGCAGCTGCCCTCAGAACTTCCCTGGGTGAGAGGAGAACCCTCTCGACTAACAAAGACCACAGTTACCACTCAGGTCTATATCCCTGAGGTGAGCAACTCCTGAAAAAACACCAGCCATCCAGGGACTATACCCAAAAAGCTGAGAAGACATCCTTCAGGAAAATCCAGCTTTCTGCAAAGGGGATTCTCTCCACCACAGGATCCCCAGGAACCACCAGAAAATAACCCCAAACTCCTAAGATAACACAATGGGTAGAGGCCAGCGTAAAAGCTCAAGCAACAAAAGACAGAGCAATATGGCATCTCCAGAACCCAGTTACCCAGGGGCAAGTAGCCCTGGACACCCCACCATAACTGAAATCCAAGAAGATGACCTAACAAGTATGCTCATGAAGATGATAACAGAGGAAACAAATAAGATTCGTAAAGACATAGAGGAAGATAAACTCAAACAGAATATTGCCATCCGTAAAGAAATAGAGGAAGCTGCAGCCAAACAGTTTATGGCCTTTAGAAAGGAAATGCTTGAAACACTGAATGAAATGAAAGAAACAGAGTTGAAGGAACTAAAAGAAAAACAGGAAAGTACAATCAGACAGGTGAAGGAAGTAAACAAAACAACTCAAGACCTGAAGATAGAATTGGAAAAATTAAAGAAAACACAAATGGAAGAAATAATGGAAAGGAAGAATCTAGGGAAGAAAACAGGAACTACAGAGGTAAGCATAACCAACAGACTACAAGAGATGGAAGAAAGAATCTCAGGTGTAGAAGATACAATGGAAGAAATCAATGTATCGGTCAAAGAAAATGTTAAATCTGAAAAATTCCTGACACAGACCGTCCAAGAAATGCAAGACAATATGAAAAGACAAAACCTAAGAATAATAGGTATAGAGGAAAAAGAAGACTCCCTTCTCCAAGGCCCAGAAAATATTTTCAACAAAATCATTGAAGAAAATTTCCCCAAGCTAAAGGAGAGGCCAATTAGAATACATGAGGCCTACAGAACACCCAGCAAATTTGACCAGAAAAGAAAATCCTCCCGCCACATAATAATCAAAACAGTAAGTATACAAAACAAAGAAAAAATATTAAAAGCTGCAAGGGAAAAAGGCCAAGTAACATATAATGGCAAACCCATTAGAATCACACCTGACTTTTCAACAGAGACTATGAAAGCCAGAAGGGCCTGGACAGATATCATGCAGACCCTAAGAGAACACAGATGTCAGCCCAGGCTACTATACCCAGCAAAACTCTCAGTCCTCATAGATGGAGAAAACAAGATATTCAATGACAAAAACAAATTTCAACAATACCTACAAACAAATCCAGCATTACAGAAGACACTGGAAGGGAAAATACAACCCAAGAAAGCTAGCTACATTCAAGAAAACACAGGAAATAAATAACCTCACTTCAGTAAAACAAAAAGCAACCAAGCACACAACCTGATGACCACAGCCAACACCAAAATCAAGAGATCTAACAGCCACTGGTCATTAATCTCTCTCAACATCAATGGACTCAACTCTCCAATAAAAAGACACAGATTAACAGAATGGATACGTAAACAAAACCCAGCAATCTGTTGCATACAAGAAACACACCTAAGACACAAAGATAGACATTACCTGAGGGTAAAGGGTTGGAAGACGACTTTCCAAGCAAACGGACCCAAGAAGCAAGCAGGAGTAGCCATTCTAATATCTGATAAAATAGACTTTCAACCAAAATTAATCAAAAGAGATGGGGAAGGACACTTCATACTCATCAAGGGAAAATTCCACCAGGAAGACATCACAATCCTGAACATATATGCCCCAAATACAAGGGCACCCACATTTGTGAAAGAAACATTGATAAAATTTAAAGCACATATAGATCCACACACATTAATAGTGGGAGACTTCAACACCCCACTCTCAACAAAGGACAGGTCAACCAAACAGAAATTAAACAAAGAAACAATGTCTCTGACAGAGGTCATGAATCAAATGGACCTAACAGACATTTACAGAACTTTACACCCAAACACAAAAGAATTTACCTTCTTCTCAGCACCTCATGGAACCTTCTCCAAAATAGACCACATAGTGGGTCACAAAGCAAGCCTCAACAAATACAAGAAGATTGAAATAATCCCATGTATCTTGTCTGATCACCATGGAATAAAGCTGGACCTCAACAATAACAGAAATAACAAAAAGCCTACACACACATGGAAACTGAACAACCTGTTACTAAATGACAGCTGGGTCAGGGAAGAAATAAAGAAAGAAATTAAAGTCTTTCTAGAAATCAATGAAAATGAAGACACAACATACCCGAACTTGTGGGACACAATGAAAGCAGTGCTAAGAGGAAAGTTCATAGCACTAAGTACCTTCAAAAAGAAATTCGAGACAGCTCATTCAAGCACCCTAATGGCTCACTTAAAAACCCTAGAAAAAGAAGAAGCAGACACACCAAGAAGGAGTAGACGGCTGGAAATAATCAAACTCAGGGCTGAAATCAATCAATTGGAAACAAATAAAACAATTCAAAGAATCAATGAAACCAAGAGCTGGTTCTTTGAGAAAATCAACAAGATCGACAAACCCTTAGCCAGGCTAACTAAAAGGCAGAGAGACACCACCCAAATCAACAAAATCAGAAATGAAAAGGGGGATATAACTACAGACACTGAGGAAATCCAAACAATCATTAGGACTTACTTCAAAAGTCTATATGCCACAAAATTTGAAAATCTAAATGAAATGGACAATTTTCTTGATCGATTTGACTTACCAAAGCTGAACCAGGACCAGGTAAATCAACTAAATAGACCTATATCCCCCAAAGAAATAGAAGCGGTCATCAAAAGTCTCCCATCCAAAAAAAGCCCAGGACCAGATGGCTTCAGTGCAGAATTCTACCAGACCTTCAAAGAAGAGCTAACACCAATTCTCTTCAAACTATTCCACAAAATAGAAACAGAAGGAATATTACCAAATTCATTCTATGAAGCCACAGTCACCTTGGTACCTAAACCTCACAAAGACTCAACAAAGAAAGAGAATTTCCGGCCAATCTCCCTTATGAACATTGATGCAAAAATACTTAATAAAATACTTGCAAACCGAATCCAAGAACACATCAAAGATATTATCCACTATGACCAAGTAGGCTTCATCCCAGGTATGCAGGGGTGGTTCAATATACGGAAATCCATCAATGTGATCCACCATATTAACAAACTGAAAGAAAAAAACCACATGATAATCTCCCTAGATGCTGAAAAAGCCTTTGACAAAATCCAACATCCATTCATGTTCAAAGTATTGGAGAGATCAGGGATACAAGGCACATATCTAAACATAGTAAAGGCGATATACAGCAAGCCTATAGCCAACATCAAACTGAATGGAGAGAAACTTAAAGCAATCCCACTGAAATCAGGGACAAGACAAGGCTGCCCACTCTCTCCATATCTCTTCAACATAGTGTTGGAAGTCCTTGCTAGAGCAATAAGACAGTTGAAGGAGATCAAGGGGATACAAATTGGAAAGGAAGAAGTCAAATTATCACTATTTGCAGATGATATGATAGTATACGTGAGTGACCCCAAAAACTCTACCAGGGAACTCCTACAGCTGATAAACACCTTCAGCAAAGTGGCAGGATACAAAATTAACTCAAAAAAATCAGTAGCCCTCCTGTATACAAAAGACAAAAGGGCTGAGAAAGAATTTAAGGAAACAACACCCTTCACAATAGCCACAAATGACATAAGGTACCTCGGAGTAACCCTAACCAAGGAAGTCAAAGACTTGTATGAAAAAAATTTCAAATCTCTGAAGAAAGAATTAGAAGAAGATATGAGAAGATGGAAAGATCTCCCATGCTCATGGCTTGGTAGGATTAACATAGTAAAAATGGCCATCTTACCAAAAGCAATCTATAGATTCAATGCAATGCCCATCAAATTACCAACACAATTCTTTACAGACCTGGAAAGGAAAATTCTCAACTTCATATGGAATAACAAGAAACCCAGAATTGCTAAAACAATCCTCTACAATAAAAGATCTTCTGGAGGTATCTCCATCCCTGATCTTAAGTTGTACTATAGAGCAACAGTTTTAAAAACTGCATGGTACTGGCATAGAAACAGAATGGTGGATCAATGGAACCGAACAGAGGACCCAGAAATAAACCCACACACTTATGGACACCTGATCTTTGACAAAGACGCCAAAACCATACAATGGAAAAAAGATAGCATCTTCAACAAATGGTGCTGGTCTAACTGGATGTCTACATGTAGAAAAATGAAAATAGATCCATACTTGTCACCCTGCACCAAACTGAAGTCCAAGTGGATCAAAGACCTCAACATAAAACCAGACACATTAAATCGGCTTGAAAAAAAAGTGGGAAATACCCTAGAACTCATTGGTACAGGGGGAAACTTCCTGAACAGAACACCAACAGCACAGGCTCTAAGAGCAACAACCAATAAATGGGACCTCATGAAACTGAAAAGCTTCTGTAAAGCAAAGGACACCGTCATCAAAACAAAGCGACCACCTACAGATTGGGAAAGAATCTTCACCAACCCTTTATCTGACAGAGGACTCATATCCAGTATATATAAAGAACTAAAGAAGCTGAAAAGCAGCAAACCAAGTAATCCACTTAAAAAATGGAGATTTCACCTTACACCCATGAGAATGGCCAAGATCAAAAACTCAAGTGACAACACATGCTGGAGAGGTTGTGCAGAAAGGGGAACCCTTCTGCACTGCTGGTGGGAATGTAAACTTGTACAACCACTCTGGAAATCAATCTGGCGCTTTCTCAGACAACTAGGAATAGCGCTTCCTCAAGATCCAGCCATACCACTATTGGGCATATATCCAAAAGAGGCTCAAGTACACAAAAAGGACATTTGCTCAACCATGTTTGTAGCAGCTTTATTTGTAATAGCCAGAAGCTGGAAACAACCCAGATGCCCCTCTACTGAAGAATGGATGCAGAAATTGTGGTACATCTACACAATGGAATATTACTCAGCAATGAAAAATAAGGAAATCATGAAATTTGCAGGTAAATGGTGGGATCTGGAAAGGATCATCCTGAGTGAGTTGTCTCAGAAGCAAAAAGACACACATGGTATATACTCACTCATATAGACATACAACATAGGACAAACCCACTAAAACCTGTGCATCTAAAGAAACTAAGCAAGAGAGAGGACCCTAACTAAAACGTCCAAACTCCATCCAGAAAGGCAAAGAGGATGGACATCAGAAGAAGAAGAAAACAGGAAACAACCTAGGAACCTACCACAGAGGGCCTCTGAAAGCCTCTGCCCTTCAGGCTATCAAAGCAGATGCTGAGCCTGATGGGCAACTGTTGGGCAGAGTGAACGGAATTTTAGGTAAGAACTGGGAAATAGTAAGAGCTGGAGAGGACAGGGTCTCCACAAGGAGAGCAAAAGAACAAGAAAATTTGAACATAGGGAACTTCCCAGAGACTCATACTCCAACCAAGGACTATTCATGGAGATAACCTAGAACCCCTGCACAGATGTAGCCCAGGGCAGTTCAGAATCCAATTGGGTTACATAGTAATGTGAAGAGGGACTGCCTCTGACATAATCTGATTGGCCTGCTCTTTGATCACCTCCCTCTGGAGGGGGGGAGCAGCCTTACCAGGCCACAGTAGAGGACAATACAGCCACATTTGATGTGAACTGACAGACTAAGATCAGAAAGGAGAGGAGAACCTCCCCTATTAGTGGACTTGGGGAGTGGCATGCAAGCAGAGGGAGGAGGGAGGGTGGGATTGGGATGGGAGGAGGGAGGGGCTTATGGGGGGATGCAGAATGAATAAAGTGTAATTGATGAAAAATTAAAAAAAAAAGAAAAAAAAATAGATTGTTGAATATCAGCAAAAACTTGTGCAACAGTACTTTTGGAGGAAATTAGTCCCACTGTTTTTAGAATTTGTACTGCTCCCACCACATAATGTGAGTCGGAGATGATATTTAAGGGTTGAGGAAAGGCTCGTAGAACCTCAGCTACAATAGCACATTCAACCAATTGCGGGGACGAAAAATTAAAGCACTTTTGAAATGCCTGATTATCAACAACATAACTTCCTATACCTGTCTTGGACCCATCAGTAAAGACATCAATAGCTCCTATAATAGGCTGATTTTTTGTAATTTTTGGAAATATAAATGCATTGGTCAGAGTAAACTGTAATAAAGGATGTTTTGGATAATGATTGTCGATACCACCAGGAAAGGTACAGCGGAGAATTGCCCAAGTGTCTATGGTGGCACACAGCACATTTATTTGCTGAGCAGTATAAGGCACAATGATAGATTCCGGCTCACAACCGAAATGAGTCAGAGCCAGCTGAACACCCTTTTGAGCAATTTCTCCCACCTGGGTTGGATAATGACTCAGCACTTTACCAGGGGAAGTCTGAGAATGGACCCACAACAGTGGCCCCTGTTGCCATAACACTGCTGTAGGCTGATGAGGTGAGGGAACAATACATAACTGAAATGGAATGGAAGGATCCAACCGGGACAGGGAAGCCTCTCCCAATTTCTTCTCCACCTTATCTAAAACCTGAGCAGCTTCGGCCGTAAGCTGTCTACAGGAAGTAATGGCCGAATCTCCCTCCAAAATGGCAAACAATGGTTTAAGCTCCGCGGTAGTCAAATTTAAATATGGCCGCATCCAATTAATGTCACCCAATAGCTTTTGAAAATCATTAAGTGTCTTAAGGACATCTCTTCTGATGGTAATCTTTTGTGGCTTTATCTGCATAGGATAAATGGTAGATCCGAGGAAATTTCCAATCTCACCTTCTTGTACCTTTTCAGGAGCTATAAACAAGCCTTTACCTTTTAGCTCAGCAGACAGAACCCCAAAGGCTCGCTGCAAAAGAGCTTGATCTGAGTGACACAGTAAAATATCATCCATGTAGTGGCATATTTTAATGGTGGGAAATTGAGTTCTAACCGGCTGGATAGCTCTGGCTACATAAAGTTGGCACATTGTCGGACTATTTGCCATACCTTGAGGCAAAACCTTCCATTGATATCTATTATCAGGCTGTTCATGATTAATGCTAGGCAAAGTAAAGGCAAATCTAATTCTATCCTGGCCATGTAAGGGTATGGAGAAAAAACAATCTTTAATATCTACTATTAAAAGTTTCCAATGGACTGGGAGAGTGGATAGTAGAGGTAAACCCCTCTGAATGGAGCCCATGACCTGCATCTGCTTATTTATGGCTCGCAGATCATGTAACAACCTCCATTTTCCAGATTTCTTCTTAATAACAAAAATAGGGGTGTTCCAAGGTGACTGTGAGCATTCTATATGCCCATGGTCAAGTTGCCCCTTGACCAGCTGACTGGCTGCTGCAAGCTTTTCAGAGGTTAGAGGCCACTGAGGAACCCACACCGGGTCCTCTGTTTTCCAGGGAATGGGGATCGCCTCCCCAGTGGCCCCTAGGAAAAACCCAGCCCTGTTCTGCCTTGTCTCCCATGAGAAGGTACAGGACTCGTACGCCCTTGCAAATGTTTGCCAAGCCCTTTACCAGGGGTGCAACCCATATTTTTCATCATTTGTTGACTTTGAGGTGAATAATCATTAGTAAATGTAAGATCCAATTGCTGCAATACCTCCCTTCCCCATAAATTAATGGGGAGAGGTAACACATAAGGGACTAAAGTTCCTCTCCTTCCTTCTTCATTTTGCCAATGTAATTCTTTTGCACTCTTTTTTGGAGCGTCTTCGTACCCCAATCCTTGCAAGGACTGAGATGATTGAATGAGAGGCCATCCTGATGGCCACCAAGTGGTAGATATTATACTAGTATCCGCTCCAGTATCCAATAAGCCCTGAAACCTTTTGCCTTCTATTAACAACTCCATCATTGGTCACTTATCCAATTGCAAAGAGAGGAACGTATGCTGACCACCTGAGGAGCCAAAACCCTTAGTTCCTCGAGGATTGTTTTGACTAGGAAAATTTTGATGTAAGCTGGGTAATACCAACAATTGAGCTATCCTATCTCCAGGGGAAATAGCACTGATCCCCCGAGGGGATGAGCACAATATTTGTAATTGGCCTGTGAAATCCTGATCAATAACTCCTGGGTGGACAATAAGACCTTTTAAAGTCGTTGACGAACGTCCAATTATTAATCCTACCGTGCCTACTGGTAGGGGACCTGCGAGATCTGAGGGGATTGGTTGGCATCCCATGATAGGTGTCAATACTGCTCTGGTGGCTGCACGCAGGTCCAATCCTGCTGATCCGAAGGTTGCTCTTCGGATGGTGTCGTCTTCACAAATCTCTTGGACTGGTATGGAGTCTGTTGGATTGCCCCATACATTTGTGTTGGGCCCTGGGGTCGGGGGCCCCGTTTCCCGTTTTTTGACTGCTCTGTAGAGCGTTCAGGAAGGGGTCTCCCTTGACTGTCTTTTACTGACCTACATTCATTAGCCCAATGTTTTCCCTTCTTGCACCGTGGACACGACCCTGGTTGTTTAGTGGGTCGCGTAGTAGGGGCCGCAGCCTGAGACCTACACTGTCTTTTTATATGGCCCATTTTTCCACAGTTAAAGCATTTCATGTTTGCAGCCTTTTGGGCAGATAATACTGCTGCTGCTATACCATGATTAGTCAATGGCCCTCCTATTTCTCTACAGGCTTTCATCCAGGCATTTATTCCTTTTCCTTTCCAGGGAGTAATAGCATTTCTACATTCTTTTGTGCATTGCTCATAAATCAATTGTTCTACAAACGGCATTGCACCTTCAGGATCCTCAAATATTCTCCCTGCTGCTTCCATCATTCTTGCCACGAAATCTGAAAATGGCTCAGTGGCTCCCTGTATAATCTTTGTATTAATTGTTTTGCTTGAGCCATGCACAATTCTTGATAAATTGATCTCCAATCTAAATATTGGCCCATGGAGAGGCATGCCTTGACAGTGTTGGACCAATCATCAGGAGTCATAGCATTGGCGGCTAGTCTTTCTATCAGTGCTAGAGTAAACGAGGCACTGACGCCATACGTCTGCACTGACTCCACCAGAGCCTTTAATTGTTTCAGATCCAAAGGAGTGTGATGCCTTTGGTTTTGAGCATCTTCCCATACAGGGAATGCTGCCTGTATTTTTTTCATTTCCTTTCCAGGGATCAGTGAACTGCCTCCCCCAGCCTTATTTTTCTCTATTGCCTCATAAGGAGGTGCTGTTGGCCCATACCCGGGCGTGTAGGGCGGGGCACGACCATATCTTCCTCTCTCATATTTTGCAGCTTCCTCATCCAACTCAGCCTGTTCAGCAGGGTCAAGCCCTGCTTCCTCCTCAGAGTCAGATGACTCTTGTTGATCCTCTCCTTCAGAGGACGTCTCCTCCTCGGAAGAGGATGATATTGTATAATTCTTAAACTCAGTGAGGAGAGGATACAATTTAGGGTCCTCCTCACCTTTACTTACCCCTTTCTCAGAGGCAGGCAGCAGCTTTAAGTTTTTTGCTCGCTGTTCGAGCTCTTCTTCCTTCTTTGCAAGTTGCTTTGCCCTTTTTTCAAGTTCAGCTAGCTTATCTTTACCTTTTACTTTCTTTTTTATTGGCTTTCTTTCCTGCTTAGCCTTTTTTCCCTTTTCAGCTTCTGATAGACTATCTTGGTGGTCTGATAATGCCCATTGGCCTTCCCTGATTTTTTCCTTACATCTTTCATCCTTAATGCAAGATTTTAACAGTTTGTATAGTGGCCATACCCCTGGTTTCAGGGTCCCCTGTTCTTTCTCTCATGTCAAATCTCCTCCTAATTTATCCCACGATCTTTTAGAAAGGGACCCAGAAACCACAAACCAGGGAGCTACTCGATCAACCTCCTTAAGAAAGTTCCGCAGCACCCTGTCAGGGATTTTTAAATCCTTTTGCTTCAGCAGCGCCTGCGCTGCTTCCAAAATCGGTTTAATTCTACAGGAGAGGGTGCGGCAGCTCAGCTATCTACCTGAGTCTTATGGCCAATTATTCAAAATTGCAAAAAGGACAGATGCAAGTTTTATCCCGTTTCCCACAATTAAGACACAGACAACACAGTAAAACAAAAACGAAACTAACAACGAGAAACGGAATACACCAGACCACAGAAATCATACCTTGCTGAAAAGTGCTGCAGCTTTTCACTCTGCTGGCTTGAATCTTCCTCCGACGAGCAGTCGGGGGTCCTTCGAGTCGTTCCTCTGCCCGGGGTCGGCGAGTTCCCGGGTTTCGGCACCACTTGTCGCGCGCAGCCTTCGCCGATAAGGATGACGCGGCAACCGAAGATTTGTCCAGCAGAATCTTTATTATACAGCTCTTGTAGGTAGATGGAGAAGGACCCCAAACCCCAAGAGCGCTCTGCTTAAATAGCCTGCAGGGCGGCGTGCTCGTCTGTGATTGGTGCTCCGCACAATACCCAATTAGCATGTGTTCTCTGATAGGGAGAGCACTCAAGTCTGTGATTGGTGCTCCGCACAATACCCAATTAGCATGTGTTCTCTGATAGGGAGAGCACTCAAGTCTGTGATTGGTGCTCCGCACAATACCCAATTAGCATGTGTTCTCTGATAGGGAGAGCACTCAAATCCGTATTAGCATCATGTGGCGCATGCGCTGCTGTAAGGCGAGTTATAGCAAGAAGAACCAGGAAGCAGGAAGCCAGCGCCATCTCGTAATGGCGAATGCGGCTCCCGACATCTAGCAACTTTTCTGTCACCCAGGAGCCTTTGAAAATTTCCATGTCATTCCAGGCAAAGAAGCATACAGCACAATCTTATGAAGAGTCTTTATAAACATCAACATTTTCTCCAAAAGTACTTGAAACATGCAAAACCTTTTCTGAGCACTCCTGGACAGTTATCATCTTTCCAGAGCACTTTAGAAGATTCTGGATCTACAAAAGGTACCACTGGAAGTTTTAAATTCATTCCTGGCCATGACGCAGGTCTTCCTGATTCAGAACATGCGATTCCACTATCTTCAAAATCTGCTCAAGGGTCTTTGTGACCTTGACTATAGGAAGAGGGACTTTGAAAAGATGCAAATCTACACAAGAAATTATACGCTTTTCTCCATCTGCTGCTGACACTGGATTGCATTTCTTATCTTCACAAGCTACATTGGCACAGTCTACATCTGCAGAACCAGATGTGAGACATTTTCATTTAACTCCAGCACCTCTGGTGTCTACCCAAAATACACAGATGCTCTTAGTGTCTTTGCCATCTGAGGAAGTCTTCTGGGGATTTACCTAAGAAAAGGAATATAAGAATCTCTCATGCTGCAGAAGGGCCTGTGGAACATGCTCCTTTCCTCTCAAAGCCTCTGTATCTCTAAAAGGGACTCCTGAATCAGCTCCACTCTCCAATCAAGGAGCTATAAAACATTGTGTTTCTTCCCACAAACGTCAAAGAACTTGTCAGTCAAATCCAAATTTTCTTCAGCATCCATCATGCCTTCCCAATCTGAACAAAACACTATAGGACCTTTGCCATTTACCCCAGAGATGGGATATATGCTACATGTGTTGCAAGTTCCCAGAAAACATCTCCATTTTCATAAGGTGTCCAGAAAGTTTCTTACTTGTAGGTGGGCCACAGGAAATATCCCTATGTGCACAGAAGACACTGGGTTCATTTTCTTTCCCCCATGAACATTGTGACCCATTGGATTCTTCCTAGAAAAATCTGGGACTATCACAACCTAGCCAAACAATTGTAGGGGAATTGTCACATGTCAGAGGAACTATATAAAAGGCTCCATTTTCCAGGTCTTAGAGAGCTTTCACCATTCAACATGGTGCCAAGGGGACTTTCAGCACATGCTCCTGGTGATTCAGCACAACTGATCACTGCTTCTGATCCTCTAGAACTTATAATATATCCCCAGATCTATTTGGATCATTCAAGATCTTCCACAAGAAGGCAATATTCCTTGTAATCTTCCACTGGAATCCAAGAAACACAACAGTCTACACAGAGGATCCACACACAATCACTACCTATAGAAGGGAAATTGTAGAATTCTCCATCAACAGTAGAAACTTCAGTATATCAACCTTGTGCTCCAGAGCCTCTGTGACTCATGACCTTAGAACATGGGAGGCAAGTAACTTATCATTGTGCTCAATGATCTGAAAGTCCCTGCCTATCTACACAAGAAAATCTGGGACTGCTCATATGTACACAAAGAACCCTCATACAATTTCCATCTGACCAGGCTCATTCAAACCCTCCAAAACACACAACAGGTAGAGAAAATCAGTCCTCTTCTGCACAGATTACAGTTGCACATTCATCACCTAGTCCTTGTCTCAGGGATATACCCAACATCCCCCCCCCCGCAAAAAAAAAGAAAGTCTGAAATTGACCTGTGGGTCTCTAGAAGCTTCACCACAAACCTGAGATCTTCCAAGATATTCATCATCTGCACCAGGTGTGTAAAAAAAAACGTCTAAGGCTGTTGCAAGTCATGGAGGATATAAGAAGAAATTTCCATATCTGTGCATGCAAACTTGAGTTCCTTATTTTCATCTCAAAGAGTTTTGAACATTTTTGTATCAAGAGAAGGCATTTTTGTTTTGTTTTGTTTTGTTTTGTTTTCTCTCCACACCTACACAAGTTACTCTAGGACCTTGTCCTTCTTGTCATGATCATCTTGTGTCTTTGCTGTCTGGCAAAAGAGTTCAACCAACAGATCAGATAGCTCCACACTCTTTGGAATCTATGCTATTTTCCAAAGGTCATATGTCAATTTCTTAATTTGTACAAGGAGCTATTTGACCTTCTCTTTCTTTGCAAGTATCTCTTGGGTATTTCCATATACCCTAAAGGTACAACATACAGATCCATCTGTTTCAATCACTCCAGGAACTATGAATTCTTCAAAAGGGCTTATGGTAATCTCTTTATCTGGTTTACACCTATGCAGTTGAGAGTCAAGTTATATCCAACTTTTCACCATGGAGTTTGGGAATGTCACCATCTCCTTCAGTGACTCTAGGATCTTCTTCCATTGTCCAAATGGATTTAGGAGCATCTCTACCTTTCTAATTGTCTCAGAGATCTCCCCTATCTGTAGCAGGTCAAGGAACATGCACAACTGCCCAAGGGACTCTGAAATATTCACCTGCTATGAAGCGCAATATCAAACTATTGCCCTACACTCAAAATGACATGGGCCTCACGTATATTTCCCTGCAAAGTGTGGGAGTGTACCAATTTGTAAAAGGATCATTGAAATGTTTGCCACCATCTCCTCATGGGGAACTCAAAAGTGATCTCTCCAGCTCATAACCTGGTGCAAATTTACTATCTGCCTCAGGATCTCCCGGACTTTTTGTTTTTTTCCTTCTACAATGTGGTAGGTCCTGCCCTGTCTGGTCAAAATAATCTACAACTGTCCATATCTTCAAAGAAATCTCTAGAATCCTCATCAATGTGCTAGAGTTCTCTGGAACATACACCAACTTCCCCATAGTCTCTGTGAATGAAGCCATCTGGACCAGGTCCTCTGGTAAATTGCTTACTAAAATTGCAGGTGAAAATGACCATACATGACCAACTAACTCTAGAACAGTCATCATCTCAGGAATGGAATACAGAAAATTTGTCATCCACCCAAGGGAGAATGGGACAACAGCTCTCAGAAAAAAAAAAAAAAAGTCCCCAGGGCATTTACCAATTGTTCACAGGACTACAGATTCTTTGACATCTTCAATGGAGATGCTAGGCCTTTCTTATAATCAAGGAATTATAGTACATATCTTATCTGTACCAACAGATGGACTCTCTCTCTTCCCAGGGGATTTTGCAAATATTACCATCTTCCCAGCTTACTTGAGAGACATCATCATCAGCCCAGAGAATTCTAAGAACTTTATCAGCTGTGCAAGGTGTTCTTCAAATTGACCCTTATGTTCCAGGGTACCTGGAACCTTGCCAATGTACACCAAAGACATCAGGAAGCTTGCCTTCTCCCCAGGAGCTTATTAATTTTTCAAGATCTTCAATGGGGTCTCTAGGAATTATTCCAATGCTCTTAGGAATTCTGAAAATTTATATAACTGCTCAGGGTGTTGTGTGTGTTTCTGATTCTAAACAAAACTTTCAGAGATCATCAACATCCATCCTGGAAATTATACTGTCATCTACATCTTCTCAAGTTTTTCTGGGACCTACTCCATCAGTACTTAGTCCTTAGGATCTGTGTTATCAGTCCAGTTGTGTTGTCCCAAATTGTGTATATCTTCTCTAGGTTCTACAAGAGCTTCACTGCTTCAGCAAGTGTATTCAGGAGATTTGTCAGCTACCCAAGGGGCTCTGGGAATTCCCACATTGGGGAAAGAAGAACTAAAACATTCTAAGCCTGATCAAAGGTTTCCAAAAATGTCTACAACTTCCCAAGAGTTTCTAGGCCCTACTCTAGCCCAGGAGGCTTTAGCATTTTCATCTGATCCAGCAGGTCTTGGAATTTCTCCATCTTCAAAAGGTACTAGAGGAACATTATGACCTTCTCAAGATGCTCTAGACACATGATTATGTGCCCAAGGGACTATAAAGCCTATTCAAGCAGCTCAAAGTCTTCTAGGGGGTCACAGTCCTTTGGAAGGGACAATGGGTCCTTTCCAATTTACTCTAAATATATCAGAACCTTTATCATATTCCCAAAACATTTAGATTCTGTCTCATGGATTCTGGAAATTTTGGCATCTATTAAATAGGCACTGATAAATGCTCAGTGTGATTTATCTGAACCAAGGTTACTAGAACCACCAACATTGTTCCAGGAAACTCTGAACTCTTATGTATCCGGCCAAAAGTCTGTAAAACCAGCTCTATCTCAATGGGATTTTTAATACCTTCTCTAATATATCAAGGTTTTCAGAAAATGTCTTCCAGTGCAAATGTGACTTTACAAGATTCCCCACCTCAGCAAAATGATGGAAGAAAGCCATTGTCTACACAAGGGCATATATATCAACACAAGAATCTCTTAAAATTTCATCATCTGCTTAAGGGCTAACTCATCCCTCCTTGTCATCCCAAGAAGCCGTAGGACGTTGTTTAAAACAAGAGGATTAGGACAGTCATCCTTTCTCTCAGTAGGTCTTGTACTTTCTGAATCTTCCCTGGGGAAAATAAGAACATCACTGCAAACAAAGCACTCTAGAAATACCATCATTTCCTCATGAGATGATAGAACATTCACTATCTGCCCAAGGTTTCTTTGGACTTCCACTTTCTTCAGTGCATATACTGCAACATTTATGACTTACTAAAGAGAAAATAGAACCTTTGTTATCTACCCAAGCCAATTGCATGTCTTCAGAATGTGTGTCAAAGACTCTGGAACCAGTGCCATTTGTGCCAGCTACTCAGGGACTTTTGAAATATCATGAAGGTGTGGTGGGCCTCTCAGTACATAACCAGGAGATTAGGGGAACATGAACAGTTCAAAAAAACTCTGGGATATTGTAAATAAGCCCCAGTGTCTCTAAAACATAGGTCATCTACCCAGGAGACTGAGGGAACTTCCTTTTCAACAGAGTTTCTGGGACTGTCCATCTGTGCAAAGGGAGAATTTATTCCTCTCACGGCTTATGAAAAGTGTCTGGGACATTCCCCTTATATCAAAATAAACCCTAGCCTTTCTAATTCTACCACAGGAATATTGAGAAATGTGTCATTTCCTGAATGGGTTATCATATATTCTTTTTCAAAACTCAATGAGTTAAAATATTTTTGTTTTGCCATAAGTAGGCTCACATCAGCCAAGTATGTCAAAAAGGACTCAAGTTTTACCTCAACTCCTAAAAGGAGTGTCTCACATCCAACATCATTAAAATTGACCTTCAGATATAGTACATCTTCTAAAGAAGATCTTAAATGTCCACCAACGCCATTCCCATGAGTTGGCACCAGACATTCTCATTTGAAGATGTAGACAAGATAAAACTCTGTGCATCAGACGAAGGTTCAAGAGTTTGCCATTCTTCCAAAAACGAGGAAAGGAATTCCATTCCTTACAAAAGGTGTGCAAGACTTAAAACTGAGCCCAGTGTGTGCTTTTCCATTTCTGCTTCTGCCATGGGATTTTGAAGATCCTGAAGATCTCATTTGGAGTGTCTCAGAAGTCCTTCCTCTACCCAAGGTAGACCTACAACTTCCAAATCTACAAAAAATAAATTGAAAGGTCAAGACATGGCTTTTTTATTCAAGGAGCCAAACAAACTTCTGCTGACCAAGAAGACTTGTAGCACCCTCCAGATGAAGACAGTCCTCACAGGGGTTGTCAAATTGCTCATCCTCCCAAATGAATGACAGGCGCCTGGATTTTATGGAGAAGGACTTGAAACATGCACATGCTGTAGAGGACTGAGAAGCTGTGTGCCAAAGGGTAGCCCATGGCTCTACTTCCAGTCCAATGGGGACTCATATATGTACCAATTCCACAAGGGAAGGACACATCATTCTCTGCAATCCAAGGAATAGTCAGACATACCATATCTCTAGCAGACATTACATCTTCTCTTCCTTAACAAGGGAGAGACAAAGCCTTCCATTATGAATATAAGAAACTTCTGTATATTCCTTCTGTTTTTGATGACACAGATATTCACATTTGGTGTCATATGGACTACAAGAGGATTTCACTGCCAAAGGGAGCTGTAGTTTTAACATCTCTCCTAAAGAAGTTATGAGACCTTTTCACTCTGAACAACATGGCCTCTCACTTTCATATTATCAGGAAAGTCACACCTGCAGTATTCCCTGTGTTTAAGGAAACCTCAGAAGTTTTCCATTGGAAATAGAGAGCCTTTTATATAAACCATCTTACAATCTAGGCCTCGGAAACACTCCTTGTCACCAAAGAGTATTCAGAAAACAAGTCTCCTCTATCAAGAGCATATCAGACCATCAAATTGTGCCCCAGGAAGCCTGCAGCCTACCCCTTATGGCCAAGAAAGCAACAGAGGTCAGTCAAATGAAAATTCTAAGGCAGCCCATCTCAAGAGGGGAGCCTGGGCCCTCTTTATTTTTACCATGACATTTATTGCAATCCATAGGCAGCCACAAAATTTTCCACGCAACATGACACTTTGTGCCTCTGAGGAACACTGTCCTCAAAATTCTGTTTGTTTTTTGGTGCCTAACACTTTCTCATTCTATCCATGGATACCCCAAGTCATGTATAGGTCAAGGGGGTTAATACTTATTCCTTCCTTCATAAGAATGAGGCCTTTCAATTTTTCAAACCCCTGAAGGGCTCAAAAGAGCTTCAGGCATATGCCTTCTAAACCAGGAGGCCAAATGTAAGCCACTAATGCTCAAGCAGCATTCATATTCAGCACTTCAGAACCACAGATCATCCAAACTATGTGGGAACAAGGGGGCTTTTGACCTATCCCATTAGAATCAGTAGCCTTCAGAGTGTCCTGCAATAACTCTAGTACCCTCAGTCTTATCTGTCTACAAAACAATAAATAAATAAAATAAAATGTCGCTCACATTTTTTCACCAATAAGTCAAGGTGTTTTTAAATCTAAGTGCTTAATATCATGAACTTCACACTTACCCCAGTGTTCAACAGGTCATACACAAATCTTTCCTTTGAAAACCAGGGAACATCAGACAATCACTCACTGCCAAAATGGACCTCAAACATACACTGAACAACAAGGTTATCACAGGCATCCTCAGTGACTGAATTTGTCCTGACACATATGACTAGAGAAATAAGGGTCCTCAGACTACACCAATGTCCCAAGAATATGACAAATATAAGTCTCCTAAAATCAATGAACAGTGTAATTTCTATGAATTCATAAAAAGGCTTGAGCCTTATATTACAGAACAAGGAGTATACATTACCAAGCTTCTAACTCTATTAATATTTAGATATGCCCCCTCAGAACTAACCTAACCCATGACAAAGAGAGAAATGACACTGTCCTGGAACAATTTCAGAAGAGGTCCTTAGACTTATTTTCACCAACCACAGTCGCCCTTGAGTACTTTCAAGGAGGATAAACATGCTGGTGCTGATGCTGAATTTTACTGTCTTTGAAGAAAAGTTTTTAGTCATCCTCCTCTCACTTGACTGGATTTGTGTGATCCATGGTCCAATGCTATATGGACCATATAGCTGTAGAAATGACCATGTGACTGAGGTGGTATGTCTCAGACATTGATTGGATGTGAAGTGTCCTTTGAGACTTATTCTCTCTGGCCAAGGAAACATAGGAGCTTCTCTTTCTTTTCATGGCAAACTCAGGTTTTACAGTCAAGGAAGAGAGACCAGAGCTTCTCCATCACACATTATTGGCTAAGAAATTCACTTTTGGCAAGCAAACAATCCTCAGAGAACTCAATATTCATGTCCTGTTGCAATGAAGACAAATTGCAGCTTGGGTTCAAGGACATTTTTCTTTATGCTGCTCACCAGAAATTTACATATTCTCCAAGCCTACTCATGTCTTGCTTATACTAAGTTAAAGTAAGGAACAGATCCTGGGACTATGACCCAATTTGTGAGAAGGAACATTGCTACAAAACCTGTAGTGAACTACTAAGGGATAGGGTTTCTCTCAAGTTCTCTGTAGACATGGAGACATTGAGTACCTTGGGCCTCCCCTCTCCACAAAGGTTAACTGGAATATTCTCCTTCTGCCCAATTTTTCCACTGACCCTTCTCCTTTGTAAATCTTGGTCTTTTTCATCCCTGGATGACTGAGTCCTTAAAATGTAGCCTTTGACAAAATGGGCTCTCAGAGCATTCCTCTCTAGACTAGGGAACAGTGATTGCCTCACGACTGACCAAACAAAACTGGCGCTTTTTTAGATTTCACATATGTCAAAAATGAGCAGCAAATTCTAGAAACCCATGCCACTTGAATAAAATCACCACATGTGGTGTGAAATTGTCTTAATATTAATATTGGTATGCTTAACAGAATTCCAATGAGGCAACCATTCAGAAACACCCAATCAAGCTGTTTATCAGTTCTGATATTGATGCTTGGTATTTTGCATATTCAGTTGAAGACATGGTTTTCCTAGACTGTGAAGAAGACTTAGAAGCTGAGGCAATGCAAAGACCTCATGAAGTATGATACTCAATTGAATTTGGTTTTTGCATGCTCTAAGCATTAGTATCTCTGTCAAATGGGTTTCAGAACTTCACCACTTGCCATAGCACTCAATTCTTCTACCTTTGTCAATGGAGGCATTCAAACTGCCTCCTGAATCAAAGGATATTTCTGTTTGCCCAAGTATGATTCAGCACTCATTATGCTTGAGTAGGTCCACCTTCTTCCCAACATAATGGAGTAAGCCTTAGATCATTTTTCTAAATGGATCATTCCAAGGATTGTCTTTCAACCCAAGGAACTGAAGCTTCCACAAAGATTCAGACAAGAAACTCTGACATATATAGTCTGTCAAGAAACTTGGCAAAACTATTTTTTTAAACAAGTAAACTCTGTACACCCCCTTTCACTTCAGGGGATTTATACAAATCTTCTGCTTTGGGAAGCTACAGACCAGGCCCCTGGCATGAAAACTCACTCAGATGTTCATCTTTTTTTTCAACTAAATTTAAATCAACACCCCATGATAATGTTTTCCTCAGAGAATCCACCTTCATACAGAGAAACCTCAGATTTCTTTCTCTAGGTGTTCCTCTGGTTTGGGTGGACAGGCATGACCAAATGACCAGAGAAAAAATCATAGTGAAATGAAGTCCTGGAATATAACTGCAAATATCTAAGTCCAGACTAAAAACTTTCTTCCTTTCAGATTATCACCTTAAATGAGTAACCCCATCTTTGTTATCCTCATCTCTACTGTTGATGACAGGTTGTGGAGGAAACAGAATCAGGGGTTACTAACAAAACTGTAAGAGAAAAGTGCTCTTGTTGGTGGCTAGTATGCCCCAGAGTCCAAAAATAGAGGAATAGTCTCAGCTGTAACAATTTGGACATGATAAGGTACTGCAGCTAATTCTTTCAATTCCCAAGTTAACCTAGAAGATTCATCTTCTGCCTGAGGGATTCTGGTAAATTCCTGTGCTTTTATACCCTCCCAACAAATATCCTTCTCAAGAATCATGCCTATGACCTTCCCATGTATGGCCAGAGTAGTTTCTCACCAAACAGATTATTTACAGTAGCATTAGAGACTCACTCCTCAAACATCTAGGGATTCAAGTCCACTCTGTTATAAGGTCTCATAGCCCAAGTTAAGCAATCAGAGCAGAGAAGCTGTCCCCTCTCCCTTCAGGTCATTCATTAGAAGCAGATAACTTCAACATTTCTGCCTGGGTGTTAAATATTTAAATGCAAACTAGAGGACACAAGCTAGTGATTTGACATTCACTCCTTTGGAAGAAGGCATAAGTTGCTACCTCATCTCTTTCAGAATGAAAACAAACTATGCAGTTATAAAACACTGAAAGGTGTGTGATAGAAATTTTCTCTTCCTGTATAAGATATCAGTGACTTTCTCTTCACCAGAAGGATGTATGGGACCTCCACCCTCTGCTTACTTGAGAGCATCCTCCTTTTTCAAGAGTTTTCCTTCTTTGCACTGGGCCTGAATGTTTTCCACTTTCCCCAAAGTTAGCATATTCTGTCTTATTATATTGAACAGAATGTCAGAACTCTGCTAGTATTAGGATTGTCCTACACACCACTTGCCTATTGGGCTCTAAAACCTTTATTTTGTGTTATGTGGTACTTAACAAGTCCTATTACTACCCTCTGAATATTTTCCTTCCCAGAACAAGTAGCCCTTATACTTCTTAGTCTGCACTAAACAGTACTATATATTCCAATCTTCTAAATATGTTTGTGGACGAATTGTCTATCTAAATCCAAGAAGAATATCTCAGATATTCAGTTTCTGCAATAGGAGATCTGGAAAATCTAATTATATTGAGCTGGTTCTCAAATTACACCTTGTGTGCAAGGGATCTCTCTGGCCTCCATCCTTTTTACTAGGAGATTACAGATCCCATTATATGACTAAAGAATCACTGCAGATTCTCATCTGTGCATGCCTCACACATTAAATAAGAGTACTTCAGACATCCCAACCCTCTCTAAGATTAACCTACAACACATAGGAAACCAGTTGAATCTTACTACCATCCTCTTTTAGATAGTAGAAAACAAGTTTTAAAACTAAAATCAGATCTCATGCTCTCTACATTAAAGTTGGGTCACCATTAGGAAGATTATTATAATAGCCTAAGCACTCAAAGAACTCACTCAGCCTATGCATGCTTTTATTAGGAAATATAGTTAGAAGCTAGTAAGCAGAACCAGAAACTTCCTCAAATAACTAAGATATACCATGAGTTTCCTCAACTGAGCAGAAGTGAATATATATTCCTTTTCTGCCAAATATGGATGGTGCTACTCACCACAAACCAAGACATGTGTGAGTACTCCTTTGTGAATGTGGTCTCAGAACTTGCCTTTTTCAGAAGAGGTTCTCAAGACTCCCCTGCCTCCAAGTTACCTCAAAATTTCCCTTTTTTATTGACGTGGTCATGACAACTAGCCTGGCTCAGGGAAGGCCTCCATAATTTCCTCCTTTAACAATGTAGACTTAGACATTACCCACCTGTACAAGAGGGACTCTGAAGCACCAACATCTACCTCAGGAAATTCACTATTCTTAATCCCAAGGTAATATTAGACATGCTCTTTTGAATAATACTGTACCACTCCTTGTTGTATAAATTCATGAATTCTCAAGCATCCAGGTGTGTCTTTGAATTACCTACAACCACCATATATACAATAAAGAATAAAGATTCAAGCCTTGATGTCTTCTCATTGCGCTACACTGGTTTCAGTCCCCAGGAACTATGAGGTAGATTTAGAGGTAGGATCCTGTGTAATGCCCATCCAACTTATGACTACAAATCAAGTGGCTCTCTAGTTCTACTCATACACAGACACATGAAGACAAACTGTAGAAGGTAAGTTAGCCATGGATACCCACCCAGGCTGTTTGAAGATGGTTCAGGTTGTTTCCTGAACTCTTCCAAACACACCACAAGAAATAAACCTCTTCTACCCTATAGAAGAGGTGGATGCTATAGAGCAGTGATGGGACTTTCCCTCACTGAATAAGGTAGCAGAAGACTCATGTTCAAACAATGTTGAAAGGCACTTTCCACCTCTGACCCATTCCTTTGGAAACCTACACCTTTGTCCAACCATGTTTCAAAATGTTCCCCTCCTCATATGGGGCACAAGTCTTCCTCTATTCCTAAGTTACCTCACTTCTTTTACTTCACTGAATTGAATGGCAGACCTCAGTCCTTAGAAAAGGCCTACAACTTTGTATCAAGTATTCATTTTACAGAAAGACCCTCAAAACTTGTGGTCCTTTGAAGAGCAGATTAAATCATTTTCCTTTTGATGAATGTGGCCTCAGAACAATTAAGCCATTTACCACTCCTTCAGTAGAAATAAGAATCAGTTGGATTCACATGTAGTCCACTATAGTGCAAGAGGAAACTATGAGGACTGCCTTCAAGCTCAACAGCAACAGAGATTTTATTCCTGCCTAATGCACAGATGTAGCCCATGTCAGTTCAGTGTATAAGTGGGTTACATAGTGATGGGAAAAGGGACTGCCTCTGACATAAATTGATTGGCCTGCTCTTTGATCACATCCCCCTGAGGGGAGAGCAGCCCTACCAGGCCACAGAAGAAGACAATGCAGCCATTCCTGATGTGATCTGATAGACTAAGATCATGAGGAAGGAGAGGAGGACCTCCCCTATCAGTGCACTTGGGAAGGAGCATACATGCAGAAAGGGGAGGAAGGGTGGGATTTGGAGGGGAGGAGGGAGGGGCTTATAAATAAATGAATAACGTGTAATTAATAATAAAAAGAAGAAGAAAAGAATTAAAAAATAAATGTTCCAAACAGAAATGTTCATAAATAACTAAAGTAAATGTATTTATAACATTTTTGTTAAAAAAAATAAAACAAAAAAACAGTTTTAGGCCCATGCCACAGTGATGAACAAAGAACAAGAGGTCCTCATTATTGCAATATGTACTCATAGGTTGTTACAAATGTAGCCTCTGGCCAGAAAAACACCAAGAGTATCCTACTCTTTCCAAAGATATCTTACACTTGAATTTCAAAAGCATATCAGGTTAGTACCAATCCCTCTGATCACCATTGCCAGGCAAACAGCATTGCAAACAATGTGACCACACCAATTTTGGGTTTAGTTCAGAAGACAGACTATCAAAATCTGAAGCTAACATACATGCCAATGACTAGCAGGTGGTTGTCAGAAAAACAATGTTCTAATCATTATTTTATAGATTTGCCCACATAAATATACCCTTGAAAGAAACATAACAATTCAGGCAAGCAGTTATTATTTGAAAAGAGTGTTTGGATTGCTTCTTAGACTTGACACCTGAGTCTATGCAATATATGGATAGTGGGAACTGGTGAGAATAGTTGGAAGCAAATGATGTAATGCCATACCATCTTCCCACTATCCAGGATTAGCTAGGTCATTTCCCCTTGCACCATTGGGTGTCTAGATCTTGCTCTTGTGTTAAACATGTCCAGGCACTTTCTTTTGAAGCCAGATAGTTCAGCATGCCCCCAAAATATTCAGCTTGGGATATAAGCTCTTTGAATTGGGCCTTTTCTTAGGGTATCTCATATCACACCTCCTTTCTTCAAGGGACATCAGATCTTGACTTAGGTGAAAGTGGCCTTCATTCCTGTCTTCTCTAAGTAGTAATATATACCCCAGACCTTCTCTCTGTATGATTGAGAATACCTGACATTTACTAAAGGATGCTTAGAATTTTCCTTTCAATCAAGGAGACCAGTATCAACAGTCCCACATATAATTCCCCACATTCATGTTGGCTTCTAATATATTCCTTTGATTTTGTGCCTCCTTAATCTTTTCCCTCTACCCGTGGATTCTAAGAAAATACATTTATAACCCATGGGATTTCAGTTAATTATGCCCTGATTTCAAAGAGCCTAAAACTTAGGTAAGCAATATCTGTATAGCAAACCAGCCCTACTGAAGAGAATAGAATGAAAACTCCAATCCATCCAGAACAACTACACCCATGCTATAGATAATATTTCAGCAAAAATGAAAATAAAACAACCAATGAATCACAGTAACACCACTGACTCCACAATAAAAGGAATTGTCATTGGTCACTGTTATCTACCAACAGCAATGGACTCAACTCTCCAATAAAAAGAGAAAGCCTAACAGAATTGTTGCAGAAACCAGATCCAACATTCTGCTGTATTCAGGAAACATACCTCTGTAAAAAGGATTAACACTACCTTGCAGCATATGACTGGAAAATGATCTTTTAAGCAAATGGGAACAGAAAAGAAGCTGGACGAGCACACCTTACATCAAATAAATTAGACTTTCAAACAAAATTATTCAAAATGAGGAGGAAGGGCACTGGATTTGCACCAAAGAAAAAATACACCAGGAGGACTTCACATTTCTCAACATGTATGCTCCAAATACAAGAGCATCTATATTTATAAATGAAACATTATAGAAGCTGAAATCACATACAAATTCTAACATCTTAGAGTGGGGTAATTCAAACTCCAATCACACCAAGGGAATAATCATCTAGACAGAAGCTAAACAGGGAAATAAGAGAAGGCTTCTTAGAGAAGCCTTAAATCAAATGGGCCTAATGGATGTCTCCACAAATTTTCACACAAATTCCAAAGACTGTACCTTCCTTTCAACACCTAATGGATCTTTCTCCAAAATAGAACATCCGGTTGATCACAAAGTAAAGCTCAGCAGAAACAAGAATATTTGAAATACCCTGTATCCTATCTGACCAACATGGTCTAAAGCTTGACTGTAACAATGGAAGAAAAACAATGATTCTCCACAAATCTGGAAACTGAACAACTGACCTCTCATTCACAGCTTGGTTAAGGAAGAAATAAAGAAAGAAATTAAGGACTTCCTAGAATTCAATGAAAATGAAGGCACAATATATGCAAACTTACAGGATATGATGAAAGCAAGGCAAAGGTGAAAGTTCCTAGCACCAAGACCCTTACAGAAAAAATTTTAAACAATGCATACAAGCAACTTAAAAGCACACTTGAAACCCCTAGGGGGAAGAAAAGGAAGCAGGGACATGCAAAAGGAGTAGATGGCTGTAAATACTCAAGCACAGGGCAGAAATCAATGAATTAGTAACCAATCAACAATTCATAGAACCGAAGAAACCAAGAGCTGGTTCTTTTAGAATATCAACAAGATAAACAAATTCATAGCAAAATAATGAAAAGGCAGATATAAACTGTCCAAATCAGCTACATCACCTGATGAATCTTACGGTGCAGGTTTCTCCAAAAGTGTGATACTTTTAATCCATCTATCTTGTTGGGCACAACATCTGAATTAATAAGAGACTCTTATAGCTAGAAGGATCCTTACACACTGATCTCCACCAAGTGAACTAGCCTCCTCTTTCTTAATTTTCTCTCTGGGTATTGGGTCAAATTTCCTTCAGTGATGGCCAGTAAGTATAAGCTCAATCCATGACAGGCTCCATGAAAGAATGACCTCATGGGTGTCTCTCCAGTGACCTACTTCTAACTATGCCCAACCTCTAGAATTTTTGGCCATCTCACAGTAGCATCATGAAATTTGGTTCACATCAATATAGTCCTGATGAATAAAATCAGAGTCTTCATGACTTTGTCACTTTTTAAGCCCCACCTCTTATTGTCCTGTATTGGGGAGCAAGCCATTAACACATGTTCATTTGAGAAGATGTTTCATATATTAGCCATGACAGTTCTACTTTTTCTGTGCCTATGCATGTACTGAATCTTCAACTTCCAAAGGGAGTCAAATTCAAAAGAAGCATATTTCCTGCAGTCTGTGCAATCACTACCCACTTACAAAGGTTAGAAAAAAACAATTTGTGTTGCCAGATAGGATGTCATGCACCAGTGGAATTTTACTCTAACAAACCCATAGAGCCACTTTAGGAAAACTGTCAATGTGCCTTTGGAGCTTGAGGGTCTTGAGCAGTGGCTGCTTCTCTTTGACTGCACAATACAACCATTGGCCACCCCTGGAGACTCTGATTTGATAAATCAGCAGGGCTTGGGCTGGTTAACAGTGCTAAAATTTATAGCCCACTCTGGAAGTTAATGAACCAGATAAAGGCAGGGTAGCTGAGTTCCAAGTAATTCAATAAACAAAGAGAATAGTGGCTATTGTTCCTATTGTGTTTTGGTAGATGCCAAGAAGAAGAAGAAGAAGAAGAAGAAGAAGAAGAAGAAGAAGAAGAAGAAGAAGAAGAAGAAGAAGAAGAGAGGATGAGCCTAGTTTTGCTGAGACTTAATGTGCCAGAGCATGTTGGTAACTATCACCTTCTTCTTCTGTGAGGATAAATAGTGGGTAAATGAGGGAAGAGGAATATGAGGTTTGACTGGGAGGAGAGGAGAAGGAGGTTGAAATCAGGTTGTAATGTAAAAAAAAAATAAAAAAATGAAAAAAACAATAATAAAAGAATAATTTAATAAATAAACAACAAAGGAACAATAAAAAGTAATAGAAATAACAATAACAAGGCTCGCAGAGACTGGGGCAACAAAATGGAGCCAATATGGTGTTGAGATAGCTTGTCTAAATAAATGATAACAGTGTGTAGCTTGGTGTTCTTTTTTCACTCTGAAGAGTGGGGATGGGAGAATCTTTGACTCTTTTACCTGCTTTTGGTATCTCTTTCTACCCACGGGGTTGCTTGTTCAGACTTGTTATGAGGTTATTTGGACTAGTCTCATTGTAGCTTGTTATGCCATATTTGGTTGAAATTACTGGGAAGTCTGCCCCTCTAAGAGAAACTTTCCAGGACTGGATCTGGGGAAAAGGAGAGAAGGAAAAGAGGTACCAGAGCAGTGGAGATAGGGAAATTGAACTCACAATGGAATGTATGAAATGATGATAATAATAACAAAAACCAAAAAGTAGAAATGAAAACAGGGTCCATCCTTCTGCATAATACATGAAACAAATCTCAATAGCAAAAATAACCTAATCTCAGAGTAAAGAACTGGAAAAGATTTTCCAAGCAAGTTCACCTAAGAAGGAAGCTGCTGCTTAGCTATTCTGATAACCAAAAAAAATCCTTCAATCAAAATTATTAACAAGAGAAAGACAAGAACAGTTAATACACACAAAAAAGAAAAAAAAAGGTATAAAGATGTTTCAATGAATAAAATCTTTAGCCCAAATGCAAGTGAACCAACTTTTGTAAAAGATATTTTATAAAACTTGAATTATGCATTTTCCCTTACAAATTGTGAATGCGAGATTTTAATAAGCTACGCTCCCTAATGAGCAGCTCTTCTGGCCAAAAATTAAAGACAACTACTAGAGCTAAAAGGCTTACAAACCAAACAGATATCTATAGATGGTTTCATACAAACACAATATACTATTCTTTCTCAGCACATAATGGAATATTTTCTAAAACTGACCACATCCTCAGTCACAAAACAATCCTTAAAAGACAAAAGAAAATTGAAATAACACCCTACGTACTATCAGACCACCATGGATTAAAAATGCGTTTCAACATGCAAAACCACATAAAGCCTATGAAGTCATGGAAACTCTCTCTATTGAAGGATAGCAGAAATAAATACAGGATTTTCTATTATTCAATGAAAACATATCAAAAACATTACCAAAATTGTGTGACCCAATGAAGGTGATACTAAAAGGAAAGTGTGTAAAGATAAGTACTTACACTAAATAAATATGAAGATCTCATACCAGCAATATAGCAGCACACCGGACAGCTCTAAAAGAAAAAGAAGTAGGAACACTCAAGAGGAATAGATTGCAAGAAAGACTCAAACTGAAGACTGAAATCAATAAAAAAAAGGAACAAGGAACAATATCAAGAATCAATGTCACAGAGTTGTTTCTTTGGGAAAATCAACAATATGGAGAAACAAGTAGCCAAAATCACTAAAAGACAGAGAGGGAAGCCAGCATTGTATTACAGGCCTGCAATCCCAGGCTAAGGCTGGTGCATTATGGACCACTACCTGGGATCCTCCACCCCACTAGACACAGCTTCAGCTACTCAAAGCCTTATGAAGACCAGCAATTCAGAAGATCCAGCTCTCTTACTGCAGAGACTCTGTGGCATCTCATTGCTCCTATAAAAACTACAGTCAGTAAAAATTGCTCAGATCCTATGAAGCATCTGAAAAAGACCAAAAAAAAAAAAGAAGCTCCAATTCCTTTCATGGTTCCAGAGTGCAGGAATAAGCAACTTAATGAGTAGGGAGACCAATCCATATGCCTTAGAGCCTACCGCCAAAAAGAGATGGCCTTCCACTTTTTCACCCATGCCTGAGAAGAAGAAAAAAAAAAGACTGACTTTTTCTTCTGAGCCTTAAGCTAGCCTGGTCTTCAAACCTTGTCCAAAACAGCAAGGCTACATAGAGAAAACCTGTCTCAAACAAACAAAAAACAAACAAAAGTTAAGCAAGTAAGCGAGTAAATATTTAAGATGTATTTATTAAAAACAAGACACAGAGAAAAATGTCCAAATGAATATAGGGTCCTTAAATATAAACCTTCTTGCCTTTGAGGCCAGTATACTCACATTTAGCCCCATGTTCACTCCAAATGATCCCACTGTAAAAATTCGGCTGGAATTCTAAACTCTCCCATAAAAAATGTATCAGATGTTTTCAGTTTGATCAATGTGTGCTCACACTTTTTTATTCCCACCAAAGAGACAACCAAAAAAAATGCTAAAAGAAACCTCGCAATGTGTGCAACAAGCAAACAAATGTGTTAGCAAAATAAAATCTCCATCCTTATCCTTAATTTTCCACTGTGGATGGTATCCAAGAAAGAGGCAACCAGCAGGAAAAGATTCTGAGATGCAGAGGAAAAAGAAGATACACCCAAGAGGAGGAGATGGCTGGAAATTATCAAACCCAGGGCTGAAATCAATCAATTAAAAACAAATTATATTATTCAAATAATCAGTGAAAATAAGAGCTGATCCTTGTCTAACAACAAGATAGCCAAACCTTTAGACAAACTAAGTGAGTGAGACAATCTATGGAAGTGAGCAAAATCAGAAATGAGAACTGGAACAGAACTACAGACATGGAGGAAAACCCAACAATCATTTAGTCATACTACTAAAGACTATATGCCAAAAAAATTTGTAAATCTAAAAGAAATGGATAATTTTCTTTATAGATTCCATATACCAAATTTAAGTCATGATCAGGTAGAATGATCAAATAACCATATATCCTCCAAGTAAATTGAAACAGTCTTCAACAGTCTCCCTTGGAAAAAATCCCTGGACCAGATGACTCCAGCACAGGATTAAATCAGAACTGAAAAGAAGTGCTAACTCCAATTCTCTTTAAACTATTCCAAAAAATAGAAACAGAAGGAACATTAAAAAACTAATTCTATGAAGCCACAGTCATCTTGATACCTAAACTGCACAAAGATTGAACATAAATGAAAATTTCAGGCATATCTCTCTTATGAACATTGATGCAAAAATACTCAATAAAATACCTGCGAACTGAAACCAAGAACACATAAAATATATCCTCCACCATGACCAAATAGGCTTCCTCCCAGGCATTCAAGGGTGGTTCAATATATGGAAATACATCAATTAAATCATTTAAACAAACTGAATGAGAAAAAAAAATACATGATCAACTTCATAAAGGCCAAATAAAAAAGCATTGGACAAAATCCCATTCATTCTTGCAGAGATCATTGATACAAGGCATATATATATATATATATATATATATATATATATATATATATACATATTATTAAAGATAATATACATCAAGCCTAGTGCCAAAATCAAATTCAATACAAAGAAAGTTAAGCCAATCCCACTGAAATCACGGAAAAGGACAGGCTGCCCACTCTCTCCACAGCTCTTCAACATAGTACATGAAGTCCTAGCAAGAACAATAAGACAAATAAAGAAATAAGATAAAGGGGAAACAGTGCAGAAAGGAATATGTCAAAGGTTCACCATTACCAGATGACATAATAGTATATACGAGTGACCCCAAAAATTCAACCAGAGAACTATTTTAGCTGATAAACACCTTCAGCAAAGTGGTTGAATACAAAATTATCTCAAAATAATCAGAAGCCCTCTTGCACACCCAAGACAAAAGGGATGAGAAAGAACTGATGGAAACAACACCCTTCACAATAGCCACTAATGACATAAAGTACCTTGGGTGACTCTAACCAAGCAGGTGACAGTCCTGAGTGAAGAAAATTCAAGTCAATGAAGAAAGAAATTGAAGGAATATCAGAAGATGGAAATATCTCTCATGCTCATGGATAAATAGGATTAACAAAGAGAAATTGGCCATTCAGCCAACTACAGATTCAATAGAATTCCCATCAAAATACCAACACAATTCTTTACATACATTGAAAGAAAAATTATCAAATTCATATGGAGTAACAAACAAACAAACAAACAAAAAAACAATGAATTGAGAAATTCATCCTGTTCAACAACAGGTCATCTGGAAGTATCTCCATCCCTGAACTCAAGCTCTATTACAGAGCAATAGAAATAAAAATTGCTTGGTATTGGGATAGAAGCAGAAGGGTCGATCAATGGAACTGAATAGAAGACCCAGAAATAAACCCACATGTGTATGAAGACTTGATTTTTGAGAAAAAGGCCAAAACCATTTGGTGCAAAAAAGACAGCATCCTCAACTAATTGTGAAGCTCCAACTGGATGTCTACATGCAGAAAAATTAAAATATATCCATAAATATCACCCTGCCCAAAACTAAAGTCCAAGTTGAACAAAGACCTCAACAAAAACCCAGATACTCTAAATCAGTTATCAGAAAATGCTGGTAGGAGCCTAGATATCACAGGAGAAAACTTCCAGAACAGAACAGTAAAAGGCACATGCTCTAAGAGCAACAATTAGTAAATGGGACCTCATGGAACTGAAAGCTTCTGTATTTATTCTATGTACATACCTATAATCAATATTTACATTTTTATAACATTGCAGTAAGTCTTATAAAGAAATCTCCTGATGTCATTCAGCATACAGGATGGCATAAGCTATTCATAGAAGTTGTCACAAATTTACCCAGGAAATGTAAGGTCAAGCATAACAGAAAGAATGGCATTTTTTTTATATAAGTTCCACACATCCTATGGTTTATTGAAACCCTATTCCTTGTTCTTTCAACAGCACAATAAGAAACTTGTTGTCTAACCAAAAGTGTCTAAGAAGCTGAGATTTGGGTCAGCCTTTCTCATTCAGTTAGGAGGCTACACAGGTAATATTGCAACAGAGCAGCAGATCCTGTGGTGGTGCAAAAATGACTTGAAGGCATAGTCTTGTAAGAACCCTTTAACATTATTAGTGCCATTGCTCCTTCAACAGTCCTTTGCCCTGGCCTGTGACCGTGGGCACCAGGTTAGCTTGCTCTCTTGACCATAAGGAGATGGGTCCTCAGCATCCCTTCATTCAGAAAGCTTGTGTGTTTGCCCTGCTGCTACATACAAAAATGCCAGGTGAGGCAGAACAGGACTGTCATGTGCAGGCCAGAGGACACAGATTCTAATTTCCTCCCTTGAGCTTTATTTGACTTGTGAGTCACTTGAGTTCTGTGATCTGTTCCCTCTGGACATGTTCACAGATCTCAGAGAGTAGAGCTGCTCTTTTAACTGATAAATGCTTACCACTGGTTGCCACCAGTCATCTTTGGCAAGTACATTCACTGCCTCTTGTGAGGGGTAGTAGCCAATTTCCCTATTTCTATCTCAAGTAACTTTTTTGAAGTTGTTTATTTATAATTTTATTTTACTCAATTTGCATTCTGGTTGTAGCCACCTCCATCCTCTCTCCCTTTCCTCCTCATCTTCAGCTTTGCCCTTGTTTCCCCTAACTGTGCTGGACTCTTACACACCCGCTCCCCTTATCCTCTCACCAAAGCATAGGAAATGGCATGAGTACTGACCACTCAATTTCCTTGTAGTCTAAATATTCCAAAGTGTGAAGACGAGCCAGAAAGCCTCATCCCTGGGGTTCAATTCTGAGCTTACATCCCATTACACCAAGCCTCCACTGCCTGGAAACCCCTTCAAAGTGCCCCTTGTTTCCATGGCCTGGGAAGCCCTTCAGTGTCCCCCAACCTCCATAGCCTGGAACCTCCTTCAGGTTGTCCCAACTTGAGTATGACCCCTCACTCCAATGGGATAAGTACTTGAGATGCAACAAATACCTGGACTTTGCACCAAAGGCTTCAATCACCCAACTAGGCACAAGTCCAGCTGTTCAAAGCCTTATGAAGGCCAGAGATTCAATAGAACCAAAACTCTTAGTGCTGAGAGCCTGTGGCAAAACAAAGTTCTTCTAAAGACTTCAAGCAGTAAAAAGTCCCAGAAAAGCATGAAGGAACTGAAAGAGATCAAGCAAAAGTAAGTTCCAAATCCTTTCAAGTTTCCAGAATGCAGGAGGAAGACACTGAGCAGGGAAACGGGTCCATCTGCCATAGAGCCTGCCATCATATGATACTGGCCTCATCTTTTTTGCACATGCCTGAGAAGGTGAAAAGAAGACTGAATTTTTCTTCTGTGGTAGAAGAACCTTTGGACTCAGTGGCTGTACAATCTTCTGCTTCCTCTTTCACTGACCAGGGTGGCCTATCCAAGGGTCACTAAAGCCTTCCCTATCTAAGCAAGAAGCTCTTGGTCTTACACTTCTTAACAAGAAGCTCAGAGATTGTCCATAACCAACCGAGGGGTTCTGGGACTAACTGAATGTGTTCAAGATGTTAGGAGCCATTTCATAACTGCCCAGAAGTTCAAAAAAGCTCCCCCTTATGCTGGAGGAAAATTCATACATTACTTATTTTCCAAAGATCATCTTCTACCCAAGTAGGCTCCAATCTTTCCAAATCTCCCTAAATAGTTTTAGAAAAGAGCATTCTCACTAAGCAGACCTCCAAAGGGCCCCTTTAGACATATAAGACTCTCCCATGCCTTCTCTAAAAGGGCAGCTCAGTGATTTATCATTTTCCCACTCTCTTTAAGAGAGTTGAATAACTTTGACAGCTCTCTCCAGGGGGACCAGAAAGTTGGTTCCTCTCAGTAATACTTCCAAATATGTTTCCCCTCCCCCAAAAGGGACACTACACAATTCACTTTTAGTACAGTGAGCTTGGCTCCTGACCCTGCTGACTAAGGGGTTGTCTGAATAACCCAATTAAACCAAGAGGACTTTAAAAACTCCATCATTAAAGAATGTTCTCAGAGCATCTCTAACATATCAAAAGGGCCTAAACCCAAGCACACCTCCTAAAAGGCAACCATCATCAATCAAACGTTCACAAGCAGAAATAAAAATTTCCCATGTACATCAGCAGATCATGGACCTTTGCCCACTTCAGAAGAGGCTCTTGAGAGTTCCACACATACACAAAAGGTAGGAGGATCTCCCAAGTCTACCCAAGCAATTCATGTGTCTTCAATAACCACACAAAAGAATCTATCAGCTTCACCATCTCCCCCAGTGGTCCTGAGTCCATCCCATTCTCTCAAGTTAGTCTATGATTGTCCACATCTAAGAAAATGCTTAAAAATATTAACAAACCTATGTTTTCCTCTGAATGGGGACTCAAAAAATTAGCTATTAAAAGGGAGCATGGGCATTTCTATTCAAGGAGGAAAATGAGAGATAATCCCACTATACAAGGGGATTCCACAGGTTACCTATCAGTCCAAGAAGACTTCAAGTATCGCCCAGTAGACAAAATGGACCTCTTGAGTTGTAAACCCTCTGAAAACAGACAAATATATGCCACAAAACTCCTTGGAGAGCCTTGGAGGTTCCACATCTCTTAGGGGGGCGGTGAGAGAAATCAAACTTTCCAACATCCCTAGGCATTTCTAGAATTCTTTGCAAATGTCAGACAAGCTCTTGGAATTTCTTAATATACACCACAGATAATAGGACATTGAAAACCTATCCCAGACCCTGAGTACTAACCAATCTCAGAAAGGTACTGTGGGACAGGATACATTTACAAAAGCTGATCATGCCAAGTCCACACATTTAGCAATGGTTCTTGAATATGGCAACCCTACAAAAGATGGTCTAGGACACACCCTGTTTACACACACAGTTTTGGATATGCCCATCCATGATAAAGGGGCTAGGGAAGTGACACGTGTTCACAAGAGTACACAACAACATCCTCCACATCTACAGAAGGGGATTCCTTGGATTATATCAGAGGACAAATCCACATAGAAGCTTTCCAAAATTGACAGGAATGTGTGGGAAATTCCCTATATTCCCAAGAGAATCACCAATCTCTCACAAATATAGAAGATGTACAGACTCTTCCCCAACTGTCCAAAGGCATATCAGGCTTTCCACATGCCCACAACTATCTCCACCAATTGAGTCACATTCTCCAAATTCTGTGAATTGTAACTTATGTGGCAAAGGGTCATTGGAATCTCTTTTGTCTGTCCAGATGTCTCTGGAACCTGACATCTCTAATCAAAATCTTTATCCCCTTCCTCATCTGAAGAAAGTGTTCTTAGAACTTCTACAAGTAATCAAAGAGATCTAATGAAGTCACAACCTCTCCACAAGGCTCACAGACCTCTCACATGTGACCATGAAGCTCTAGGAAAGGCAGAGCCTACAAATGAAGCTCTATTAACTTCCTCTCATTCTGAAGCCACAGTCAACACTTACATATATACCCAAGACACCTCAACATGCTCCCGATTTGAAGCAAATTCCCTAAGATATACCATATCCAAACACAGTGCTGTACAATCTTACCCATCTACAAAGAAGGGTTTTGTGAATACTCCTTCTCAGGGGGGAGAAATTAGGATGGTATTCCTCTTCCAAAGTAGGCCCCAGACATCTCATTTTTACCAAAAAGAGGTTAATAGATGATCATTCAGAACAAGTGGACTTCATAACTTTCTCAGCCAAGGAAGACACTTTTAACCTCTACTCTTCTGCAAAATGATTGAATTTACTATCTTCTGCTGCTTCAAAAGACACAGCTATAGCCACAACCCCCCTCAGGAGAATCACACACCTTCTATACCTTTCCAAAAGCCCAACAAATGTTCCAAATTTGGCCAAGCATCCATGGAACATTGCCAGTCTTCCCAAGGACCTCCTGGACAATCAAAATAATCACATGAGGATCAATGTCTACTGTGTCTACTCCAAAGCACCTAGTATTTCACCATCTCCTCTGGGGATTCACAAAAATAATTCACCTATGTCAAACACTCCAGTACTTTTCCCTTATATCAAAGTGTACCATCACTTTCCAAATCTGACTTAAGATCTGAGGAATCTTTCCTATATTCAATTGGGTTTGAGGGAATGTCCACATGTGCACAAAAACCTCTAGGACGCCTGCCAGGAGAGATCCTGGCATTTTCTGTAACTTCCAGAAAATCTAAAGACCATTCTGCCTCCTGTCTTCTTGCTGCAGAACATTTATCACTTTCCCTAGCATCTCCAGTAAGATCAGCATCTAAGAAGGTGTACCTTATAACTTCACCATATGTCCATAGGTCTTGAAAACACTCACCATCTACCTCCAAAAATCTGTGTTCTTTCCAATCTACTCAGAGAGCAATAAAACCTTGCTATATCCCCAAGGGGCTCAGGAAATATTTCCATCTTCACTAGAATATTCAGGACATTGGCCCCACCATCCAAAAGAACTGAAATATACCTTATTAGCACAAGTGATTTCAGGACATTCCCTCCTTGTTCAGAGGCCTCTGAATATAGAAACTTCTTCATGCTTAGTAAGTGTTAAAGTATCTTTGGTGTCTTTTCAAAGGCCTCTGAAACTTTCCCTAGCCACTCAGAGTACTATTGGTATTGTTCCACATAGCTAGGGCACTGTAGGACTTTTGTTATCATTCCAAGCAAATTGGGAACTTTCCAGCTGCACAAGAGATGTTCAAACCTTTACCATCAGCACAAGATGCTTTTGAAATTTCCCCTTCTGGCCCAAGGGCTCCTGACACTTCCCAGTGGCTCCAGAACTTTCATTCCTTTATCCATCATCTCAGGAGACTTTATTATTTTGACACATGATCATGGGGTCTAGAAGCATCTCAATATTGCCCAGGGACCCTAAGTTTGATGCCATCTACCCAATGGTAACACAAAAGGCCCTCAGTCTCAAAACAGAGTGTAAGACCTTTGCCCTTTCCTCAAGGAGCAGTGGCATATTCTTCATCTTCACAGCAGACTCTTAAAACTGTCAACACCTGCCAAGGGAATTCTAGGACATTCTCTACCTGGTCCAGATGATATTTGACATTTTCTGTCTTCCCAGGAGTATCTAGGACTCCTGCCCTCACAGTAGTGGATATGGGGATATATTTACCTGCCCTGGGACTTGCAAGACATTCCACCAGTGTCTTAGAGTTGCAAGAATCTGTACTGTTTGGTAAGGATCTTGTGTGAATTTCCTTTCCTGTACAAAAATATCTCAGATATTTGCCAACTGCTTCAAAGGCTATGGTACTTTCCCTTTCTGCCCAAAGAGATCAAGAAGTTCCACCTTAGTAAAAGTGACTACCAATCTTTTGAAAGCTGCTGAAGTGGCTCTGATAAACCCTTGTTCTTGCCAAAGAGCTATAGGACATTTCCAATGTGCCCAAGATGCTTTGGGACATTTTCCTTTGGGTGTAGAAGTTCTTAAAAATACCCAAATGGATTGGAAGCCTGTTAAATGCTTGACATCTGCAGGAGCACCTGCTGAAAACTTACACTCCCACTGTAAGTTTCTAGAGAGTTCTTCCACAAGCTGTCTGCAATCCTTGTTATTTACCCCAAGGACTCTTGAACATACAATTACTGCCCCAGAGACCCAAAATCTTTTTATATCTGCTGAAAATTCCACTCTCTACCCAAAAGACTCCAGAAATATTGTGACCCAATATAGAAACCCTTGAACATTCCCAAACTAACCAAGATTCTCAAGTCAGCTTGACATCTGCTCACTAGACTCTTGAAAAGTTGCCATCTAACTCTAAGGTGGTAAAAGTTGGTCATGACAAAGATGGTCTGCAAGCCTCTTTATCTCCTACAATGGATTTTGAACACAGGCTGAATGCTAAAGACCCCAAAGCAGTTGCCATATGTGCACCTGGGTCTCTGTGTCATTCACTAATTCTCCAAAAAAATTCTAAACTATTTGGAGCCTTTTTTACTAGGATATCTGGAATCTTGCCAATCTACCAAGGTGGAAATCATAACTTGACACCTCCACAGGTTGTTCTGGAATCTACCACATGTATTTCAGTGACTCAAGAAAATTTGTCATATGCGTTAAAGTATATGAAACTTTCCTTCTTAACAAATGAGACACCAGGGCATTAACAATGTGCTGAGGGGCTTGTGGAATCATGTCCCTCAGCAACAGCAACTCAAAGATGGATGGTCCTTGCCCCCAAGTCTAAAGACAATTTCTTATTGGGCAAGGGTCCTTACAGTCATTGTCACCCTCCCAAGAATCAGTTGAGATTTTTCTTTCTACCCAAGGGGTTGTGGAACTCTCCAAAGCTACCAAAGGTAAAGTAGAAAAAAATTCAATTCCCTATAGGCTGTGACATCTCCTACTTCTTCATCTCCTACTTCTCCTGTTGGAACAGTAGAAAAAAAGTTGTGCCCTTTGCTCCACGTTCATTCTTTCCTACAGAGACTTTTCAAACTTTCTTATCTGGTCAGTAATCTCAATGTTCTTTGATTGTCTGCCACAGAAGGTGTAAAATGGTCACCCTGTGCATCAGAGTCATTGGAATCTTCTGCATCTAACCCACAGGCTGGAGACCATTCAGTAGCTACAAAAGGGCCAATGCAAATTTACACACCTTCCCAACAGACTGTTTCATTTGCTATCTTTGCTAAAGGTAGACAACATTCCTTTTTTTCCACAGGGAATCCAACATAACTACTAACCAACCAGAATGTTCTTGGCCATTAGTCAACTAGAGGTAATGCTGCAGGATCTTCTAAATCTAGCCTAGGATCAAAAGTCTTTTCTTCACTTGCACCAAGGTTTCATTCCTCATTGCTAAATCAGACCCCATGCCCTTGCCCTTGTGCTCAAGAACTGTGGGAATCTCTTATATCTGAACAAGGGATGTTAGGATCATCTATATCTGATCAAGTTTCTTTAGCACCATTAGCATTTAAAGCAGGGGCTGGGGGAATGTCCATATCTTCTTTCTCTGTAGAAGATATGACAAAGTTATCTAAATCTTTATTGGGAACAGAGGTACTTTTTCATCTTCTGAGTCCTCAGCATCTAAACATTATGATCATGTGAAGGTTGGATTTTGCTATCTGGCCATAAAGATAACATAACTTTTCTGTCTCATCAATCGGTTCTAGGAATGAGCAAATCTACACAAGGGGCTCTAGAAAATTTGCCATCTGATCTAGCAGCCATTAACTTTCCAAATTCTCCTGAGAAGGCTAGTTGAATTTCTCTATTTGCTGAAGGTCAAGTATCTCATTCATCATCTGTCACATATTCCTTAAGACCTTGACATTGTAAAGAGGAGGAATCTTTGCTCTGTTCCTTAGAAAATTCAAAAGAACCAGTGTCTGTACCAGGGGCTGAGGAACATTCTGTAGCTAGCCCATGACTCCAGACTCTTTGATAGGTACAAAAGAGCTTCTGAAATCTTCCCTATCTACCGATAAAACTGTGTCCTTTTCCACACACACTAGAGGGTGTAGAACTTCCTAGATTAACCCTAGGTATCCCAAAGCCATTGAAATTTCCCCAGAGGAAGATGAGATATTTTTTTCTACTATAGAACAGTTAGTAAAAAATTCTACATAAGCCTACTAAATTAGGAAAAGCAGGTCCTCTCCAAAAAGGTATGGGGAAAAAGCATCATCTAATCTATGTGTTCTGGAGCCTTATCAATCTGGACCAGGGAATGGAGAACATTTACTTTCTGCCCAAGGGCCTCTGAAACTTTCCATATGGTCTCAAGGAATGTTGGATCTTTCAGCATCTAATCAAGAGTTTCTAGAACATTCTGAATCTTTCTCTCCTGGAGTGAAAACTCACCCACCTTCCAAAAGAGCAATGAGTATTAGAAACCTGCAGTAGTGACTGTGGAAGGGTTATCTCTTTAAGAGAAATCAGTACTTTCTCTTTCTGCTCCACAATCTCTGGTGCATCCTCCATTATTTCCAGTGATTTCAGACACTTCCCTAAATTTCCAAGGGGGTTTGGCACCTATGATTCCAAACTGTCTCTTAAAATGTTACTACTGGCACAAGATTCCCTTGAACTTCTGGCTTCTACGCAAAGGAAAGCGATAAAATTTCATTCAGAAGAAGATAATCTGGAAGAGTCTATATCAGTGCAGGGTATTGTAGGACCATCAGCATGTACCATGTGTCTCTAGGATCTACTTCTCATGAATATAGGAAGCCTGGAATGATACCATCTACACAAAGGACTGAAAAAAATTGTCTGTCTCCTAAAGGTGCTCTGGGGCAGCCCATATATGAAAAGAGGACTCTAGAAAGTTTGCCAACTGACCACAGACCTATGAAAACTTCTCCTTTTCAGAGGTGTTTTAGAAATTCTCTATATCTGCAAGGCATGTTGAAACATGCACCATCTGGTACAGAGGCTCTTAGTCCTACTTAACCTATACAGAGAATAAACAACAACAACAAAAAACTTTCCTGTATCCCCAGGTATTGTTAAACCATCCTCTGTAACAGGTGCTAAAAAATATCCCCAAACTACTGCAGGGATTCTCCCAACTGTGCTATGTATTGCAGGATCCCTGGAATAGTCTATTCCTATTCAGCAAACTCAGAGTTATTTGGCTTCTACTCCAGGTTATTTAGAACATCCAGAATCTTTCCAAAGGTAACTAGGTCACTTATCATGCATGGTCAAATCTCCAGAGACTTCTCCCTTCTCCAAGGGACTACATGGCCTACCATATTTTCCTCAGAACTTACAGGACAGTCACAATATGACCAAGGATCTCATGAGAATTCTTTATCCATTCCAAGGGATATAAAACATTGCCTTTCTAGCAAACTTCACATACCTACTCAGGGAAAGCTGGAGCCTTCACCATATAAATTAACATTATTCCCAACATTCATCATCTTCCAAAGAGAAACTGGTATCCTCCACGCTTACCCAGTGCAGACAAAACCATTTGTCTTTAGCCTTAGATATTTAGGGAATGCCCCCATATGTCCCAAGTTCTACAGGAACATTAACCCATGCCCAAGAGCCTCTTGAACATTCCTCACTAACACAGGAAAGTTCAGCCCCTCCCCTATCTTTTCAAAAATTGTGGGAACTTGCCTATATTAAAAAAGGACACTGGAAGTTAATACACCAGCGAAAGGTTCCCTAGATCTTTCACCATATATTCAGGTGCCTTGACCAATTTCTGATAAAATAAAAGATATATTGGGATCTTTCATAACTGCACAGGGAACTAAAGAACATTTGGCTTCTACTTCAGGGACTCTGGGTTACACAGACATTGCACAGCAGAAATTTTATTTTTGAAAGTGCGCCCCAGTGTCCCTGGAATTTTTCTTCCCTGCAAATGGAATTTTGGCTCTTGATCAACTGCCCACAGGAGTATGGGACCTTCATTTTCAGTCCCAGGTTCTCTGAAATAATCCACACTTGAAGAAGACAATGCTAAATTATGCCATATTCTCAAAATATTTTAAAACACTAGACTTCTTCACAGTAGTGTCAGAGACTTTCTCCATCAACAGAACATATTGTACAACATTTAGCATATTTTCCAAGGGCTACTGGACTTTTCATGTCTTGCCACCAATCTCAAGAATCTTTACTCTTCACTCCAGATGAGGTGCAACATTCTCAGCTGAACCAAGTGCTAAAAAACTTCCACTATCTACCTGTGAGGCTGTAGAGCCTTTACTATCTTTTCAAGAGCCTAAGGAAAATTTCAGATATGCAGAGTGAACTGTGCTTGTCCTCATGCCAAAACCATCTAGGACTTTCAACACTTCCCACTGAAGGTTTGGGAAAATGCAAACATTCCCAGAGTACCTTGGGCCATTTTGCAAGTGTGGGGGAGGCTGTGGGAACTTCTCAATCTGATCCAGGGTTTAGAGGAGCTTTGTCATCATCATGTACAGATCCTGGAGGATATGCGTCTTCTCTCCAAGGATCTTCACAATCATTCCCATCTGTCCAAAGTTGTATAGCACCATCACAATCAGTCAGGAGGATTCTTAATTTTTGCATGTCATCCCAGGCTATTGTGCATACATCAAGGTCAGCCGAAGATTTCGTGGCTCCACAACCCTCAGCATCTTATCCAGCATTTCCAGAAAAATATAACAATTATCCACATATCCAATGGTCTAGAGGAACATCCCTATCAACTGAAGAGATTAAGGGTCTCTCTGCATCTGCCAAAGTGACTCCATCTTTTCTCAATCTGATCCAGGGCTTGTGTCAATATCAGGAGAAGGGACTCTGAAAATGTACAAATCTTCCCGAGACTCTCTAGGATCTTCTCCATCTGGCCAGGGAACTGGGAGGCATTTATTATTTGTGCAAGGTACATCAGGAGACTCCACACCTGTGGGGAAGTCTATAGGACATTTGACATCAAATCCAGGACAACAAGGGTCTACTCAACATGCCCAGATGCTTTTTGGGACTTTGCCATTTGATCCAAAGCCTCTGCGAATATCCTTATTGGCCCAGGAAATTCCAAAGGACATATTCATCTCTGAGAGTCCCTCTGGGGCCTTCCATATAAAGCCAAGAGTATTTAAAATTAGCCACATCTGAACAGGAGTCTATAAGAAAGTTGTCATCTCTTCAAAAGGCTTCAAAATATCTAACTTCTTACCAGCAGGCTCTGAAACTTTACTCATCTCTCTAACATATTGTACAGCACTCACCATCTTCACCAAGGCCCTCCAGACCATTTCTATCTAGCCAAAAATCTCAGGATTGTGTCTTATCTTCACCAAGGCATGTAGCGCATTCACCATGTACACCTGGGACACAGGAATATTGGGGCTCTAGCAACATTGCTTTCATCCCAGAGGCCTCTGAAAATTTCCATGCCATCCCAGGCAAAGGTGCATATGGCACAATCTTATAAAGGGTCTCTACAAACTTCAACATCTTCTCCAAAAGTACTAGAAAAAAGCAAACTATTTCTGAGTACTCCTGGACAGTTATCATCTTTCCAGGGCACTGTAAAAGATTCTGGATCTACAAAAGGTACTATTTTAAGTTTCAAACCCATTCCTGGCCATGATGCAGATCTTACTATGTCAGCACATGCAATTTCACTATCTTCAAAATATGCTCAAGGGTCTTTGTGACCTCGCTTACCACAGGAGGATTTTTGAAAAGATGCAAATTTGCACAAGGTACTATAGGCTCTTCTCCATTTGCTGCTGACACTGGAGTGCATTTCTTATCTTCACAAGCTACAATGCAGCAGTCTCCATCTCCAGAATCAGATGTGAGACATTTGCAGTCAACTACAGCATGTCTGGTGTCTAGCCAAAATACTAAGATTCTCTTATTGTCCTTGCCATTTGAGAGAAGTCCTCTGTGGATTTATCTAAGGAAGGGAATTTATGAACCTCGCATGCTACAGAAGGGCCTGTGGAAAATGCTCCTTTCCTCTCAAAGCTCCTGGGACTATCTGTATTTGTAAAATGGACTCCCGAATGAGCATCACTCCCCAGTCAAGGAGCTATAAAACTTTGTGCTTTTTCCCAGATACCTCAGTCAGTTCCAAATTCTTTTCAGCATGCTACATCTCTTCCAATGTTTGTTGACCCTTCTCAATTTGAACAATACACTCTAGTACCTTTGCCATTTCCCCCCAGGAATGGGGGATATATGCTACATGTGCTACAGATTCCCAGAAAAATTCTCCATTTTCCCAAGGGTGTACAGAATGTTTTCTACTTGTTTGTGGTCAGGAAACATCCATGTTTACAGAGCATCCTGGGACCATTTTCATTCCCCCAAGAACACTGTGATCCTTTGTATTCTTCCTCGAAGAATCTGGGAACATCACAACCAAACAAATGTTCGGCAATTGTCACATATCAGAGCAACCATGGAAAAGGCTCCATCTGTCCCAGGTCCTAGAGATCCTTCACCATTCAACATAGTGCCAAGGGGACTTTTAGCACATGATCCTGGTGAGTCAGCATAACTTATCACTGCTTCTGAACCTTTAGAATTTAAAATATCTGCCCAAACATTTTTGGATCATTCAAGATCTTCCACAGGATGTCAAAATTCCATGTCATCTTCAACTGGAGTCCTAGAAACACAACAAATTACACAGACGTGGCACACATAATAATTACCTATAGAAGGGAATTTGGAGACTTCTGCACCAACAGTAGAAAATTCAGAATATCATCCTTGTGTTCCAAATTTTAGAACATGGGAGTCAAGCACCTTCTCATTGTGCTCAAGGATCTGCAGGTCTCAGCCTATCTACACAAGAAATCATGGACTGCCCACATATACAAACAGGACTCTCAGACACTTTCCATCTACCCAGGTGCACTCAAACCCTCCAACACACTTGCCAGGTGAAGACAAACAGTCCTCTTCTGCACAGAGTACATTTGTATATTCACCAAATACTCCCTTGTCTCAGGGATATACCCAACATGCTCAAAAGAAGGAAGAAACTTTGAAATTGACCCAAGAGTCTCAAGCTTTGCCACAATCCTGGGATCCTTGAGGATATTCATCATCTGCACCAGGTGTGGAAAAAAGTCTAAGGCTGCTGCAAGTCATACAGGTTATGAAAAAGTCCCTGGGGGAACTTCACATTTCTGTGCAGGCAAATGTGAGTACCTTACTTTCATCTTAAATTATTTTGAAATTTTCTGTATGAAGAGAAGGCAATTTTCATATTCCCACACCTACACAAGGTACGCTAGGACCTTGTCCTTAATGGCAGTATCCTCTTGTGTCTTTGCATCTGACAAAAGAGTTCACCCAACATATCCATCAGCTTCACATTCTTTGGAATGTATGCCATCTTCCAAAGGTCATATGTCAATTTCTTTATCTGCACAAGGGGCTGTAGAACCTTCTCTTTCTTCCCAAGGATCTCTTTGGTGTTTTTCATCTTCACAAAAGGTACAACATACAGATCCATCTGTTTCAATTTCTATAGTATTTACAAATTCTTCAAAAGGGCACACAGTAATCTTTTTATCTGGACAAGGGACTCTTGAACCTACAACATCTGCCTCAGGCACTTGGGAAATTTCCATATCTGTTAAAGTTAGTTCAAGGGCTTTGTTAGCTATTCAAGAAGGTGTAAAACAAACATCTCCTGTCTTCCAAGGGTCCTCTGCAAGTTTCCACCTGTGCAGGTGGCAGTCTAGGTATATGCAACTCTTCATCAGAGAGTTTGGAAACCTCTCCTTCTCCATCAGTGACTCTAGCATCTTCTTAAAATGCCCAAATGGATTTAGGAGTGTCTCTACCTGTCTCTGTCTCTCAGAAATCTCCCCTATCTGAACCGGGTCAAGGGACATGCACATCTGCCCAAGGGACTCTGAAATATTCACCTGCTATGAAGGGCAATCTGAACCTTTGCCATACACTCAAAATGATATAGTACTCAGGTCTATTTACCTGGAAAATGTGGGAGTTTCCAAATTTGTCAAAGGGCCATTAAAATGCTGCCACCAACTCCCCTATGTAACTTAAAACAATTCTTTCTAGCTCATGGCCTGTACCAAATTTGCTATCTGCTTCAGTATATCCATGAATTTTTGCTTCTAACCTCTACAATGTGGTAGTCCCTACCCTGTCTTGTCAAAATAATCTAGGACTCTCTACATCTTCAAAGAAGTCTCTAGAATCCTCATTAATGTGCCAGATATCTCTGTAACATACACCAACTTCCCAAGAGTCTCTGGGAATGAAGCAAGTTGACCAGGTACTCTGATACATTGCTTACCAAAATGGCAGGTGAAAATGTCTACTCCTCCCCAACTGACTCTAGGACAGCCATCATCTCAGGTATGGAATACAGGAAATTTGGCATCTACCCAAGGGAGAAGGGGACAACTTCTCTCAGAAAAAAAAGTCCCCAAGGCATTCACCAATCCATAGACAACCACATAATTTTTTCACACTATGTTCATATGAACAAGGAGTTTAAAAATTTTCCTACTCATGAACTATCAGCAAAGCCTACCTATGTCATTACTAGGAGACTCAGATGGACAATGAAGCATTGATTGGGCTATATGAATGAAGGCAAAGCTGGTGTTACATGCTGATGAAGAAGATCTCACAATTTTTATCTACAAGAAAATCCTATACCATTTATACCCCAAAAAAGAATTTAAAAAAGTTTATTCTGAATGGTGTGACTCTACTCCTACTTCATCTAACTTAAGGGGTGACAAAACAACTCCCTCTGCTTAAGGTACTCTGAGAGCTTCTTACTCTGATCCACTGACTTCATGACCTCTGTCCAATGAACAGGAACAGTGCCTGATGTGCTGGCGCTTTAGAAAAGTCCCCAAACCCAAAATGTGTGCCTTAAACTTGGTCAGCATAAAAGAAGAAGCCATGTCCTTTTTGTGTACAAGTAGTCAGCTTAATTTTTCAGTCAACCTAGTTGGGAGTTGTCTCTGTCAGTTTGTCAATTTGGAGATTGATCTCACCTTCCAGGCTTACAATATATGGATGTTCTAGATTCCCATAAAGATCAGATAAGGAAATGTTCAGGCCTTCCCTAATCCTCAAACTGATTCTTGTTCTTCCCCTGGTAGCCATGAGACATTTTGAAGTTTCTGCTTTCCCCAACACATTAAGACACTTTGTGCCTTTGAGGAACACTGTCCTCAAAATTCTGTTTGTTCGTGGGTGCCTAACACTTTCTCATTCTATCCATGGATACTCCAAACTGTGTATCATAAAAAGGGGCTCATATTTGTTCCTTCAGAAACAGGAGGGCGTTCACTTTTTCAAAACCCTAAAGTACTCCAAAGGGCTTCAGGCATTTGCCTTCTAATCCAAGAAGCCAAATGTAGGCCCCTAATTCTCATCATCATTCAGTATCATCACCACAGATCATCCAAACTACTGTAGGAACAAGGGGGATTCTGACCTGTCCTTTTAGAATCAGGAGCCTTCAGAGTTTATCCCAATAACTCAAGTACCCTCAGGATTATCTGTATAGAAAAAAATATGTCTCACAGTTTTCACCAATAAGTCGACTGTGTGTTAAATCTAACTGCTTAATATCATGGGCTTCACACTTTCTTCAGTGTTCAACAGGTTATACACAAATCTTTCCTTTGAAAATCAGGGAACCTCAGACAATCACTCACTGCCCAAACGGACCACAAACATACACTGCACAACAAGGTTATCACAGCCATCCTCAGTGACTGAATTGGTCCTGATACATATGACTAGAGGATCAAGGGGCCTTAGATTCTACCAATGTCTCAAGAACATGACAAATAGAAGTCTTTTAGAATCAATGAACAGTAGAATTTCTACAAGGCCTAAGACTTATTTTCTAGAATAAGGACAGGTTACATTGCCAAGCTTATAACTCCATTAATATTTAGATATGCCCCCTCAGATCTAATCTGACCCATGACAAACAGAGGATTGACATCGTCCTGGAAAATTTTCAGAAGAGGTCTATAGACATATTTCTTTCTAACCACATTAACCCTTGACTACTGTCCAGGAGGACATCCATGCTAGTGCTGCTGCTGTTTTGTACTGTCTTTGGACAAACGATTTTAGTTGTGTTGTCACTTGACTGGAATTGTCTGATCCATGGCCCAATGACATTTTGGGCAACAGAAAAGACCATGTGGCTCACACTGAATGTGAAGTGTCCTTTAAGTCTGACACCCTGTCGCCAATGAAACATAGAAGATTCTTTTTCTTTTCATGGCCAACTCAGGTTTACCAGTCAAGTAAGAGAGACCAGAGATTATCCCTCATACATTACTGGCTAAGAAATTCAATTTTAACAACCAAAAATTCCTCAGAGGACTCAATATTCATGTGCTGTTTGTCAATGAAGACATACCTCAGCTTGGGTCCAAGGTCATTTGTCTTTATGCTGCTCATCAGAAATGTAACTATTCTCCATGCCCAATCCTGTCTTGCTTATCCTAAGTTAAAGCAGGGAACAGATCCTGGGACTATGATAAAATCTGTCAGAAAAACTCAAAGATAGCCTGTAGTGGACTAGTAAGGGATAGGGTTTTTCTCAAATTCTCTGCAGACATGGACTCATGGAGTACCTGGAACTCCCCTCTCCATGAAGGTAAACTGGAATATTCACCTTCTGCCCAATTGTTCCACCAATCCTTCTCCTTTGAAATCTTGGTCTTTTTTCATCCCCAGATGAGTGAGTCTTTAAAAGTAGACTTTGACACAATGGGCTCTCAGAATATTTCCCTCTGAGAAAGGGAACAGGGGCTGCCTCACACCTGACCAAACAGAACTGGCCTTAGTACAGATTTCACAGATTTAAAAAATGAGATAAAATTTTAGAAAACCAAGCCACTTGAATAAAATCAGCACATGTGGTGTGAAATTTTCAGTCCAACTTAATATTGGTAGCTCAACACAATTCTGATGAGGCAACCATTCAGAAACACCCAATCAAGCTGTTTATCAATTCTCTTATTGATGCTTGGTATTTTGCATATACCAAGCTGAATACATGGCTTTCCTAGACTGTGAAGAAGACTTAGAAGCTGAGGCAATGCTAAGATCTCTTGAGGTACGGTAGTCAAATTAATTTGGCTTTTGCATGATCTAAACATTAGTCTCTCTGTCAAATGGGCTTCAGAACTTCCCCACATGCCATGGCAATCAATCCTCTACCTTTGGCCAAAGAAGCATTCAAACTGTCTCCTGAATCAAAGAACATTTCCGTTTAACAAAGGAAGGTTCAGCATTCATTTGAGTAGGTATATCCTACTTCCCAAAATTATGGAGTAAGCCTTAGACCACTTTTCTTAATAAATGGTTCCAAAGTTTGTCCTTCAAATCAAGGTGAACTGAAGCTTCCACAATGATTCACATAAGAAACTGACATATGTAATCTCTTAAGGAACTTGGCTAAACTATTTTTTTTTAAACAAGCAAACTCTGTACACACCCTTTAACTTCAGGGGATCTATAAAAATCTTCTGCTTGGAAAGCTACAGACCAGGCCACTGACATGAAACAATACTTAGATATTCATCTTTTTCTCAACAAAACTTAAATCAACACCCAATGATGATATTTTCCTCAGAGAATCCACCTCCATCTATAGAAATCTCAGGTCTATTTCTGTAGGTTTTTATAATACCTTCCCTCTGACTTGGGTGGACAGACACGTCCAAATGACCTTCCCCAAAAGGGAAGGAAAACCACAGTGAATTGAAGTCCTGGGGAATGACTAAAAATATCTAAATTCATACTGAAAGCATTCTAGCTTTCAGATTATCACCTTAAATGAGAAATCCCATCTTTGTTGTCCTCATCTCCTCTGTTAATGACAGGCTTGTAGAAGAAACAGAGTCAGGAATTACCAACCAAAGTGTAAAAGAAAAGTGCTCTGATTGGTGGCAAGTGTGTCCTAGTGCCCAAAAATACAGAATTACTCTCAGCTGTGATCATGTAGACTTGATAAGGTACTGTGGCCAATTCCTTCAATTCCCAAGTTAACCTAGAAAATTCATCTTCTGCCTGAGGGATTCTGGTAAATTCCTGTGCTTCTATACTTTCCCAACAAATATCATTATCAAGAATCATGCCTATGACCTTCCCATATATGGGGCCAGAGTAGTTTCACACCAAACAGATCATTTACAGTAGCATGAGAGACTTACTCCACAAACATCCAGGGGTTCCAGCCTCTGGTTTAAGGGTCTCATAGCCCACGGTTAGCGGTTAGCTATCAGTGCAGAGAAGCTGTGCCCTCTCCCTTCAGGTCATTCATTAGAAATGGATAACTTCAGCATTTATGCCTGGATCATGACTGCTGAAATGCAAACTAGAGGAAGCACACTAGCCAGTGACAGTCATCTACTCCTTTGGAAGAAGGCACAAGTTCCTACCTCATCTCTCCCAGAATGAACACAAACTCTGAAGTTTTAAAAATCTGAATGGTCTGTGGTGGGAATTTTCTTCCTTGGTGCAAGGTATCTGGAACATTCTCTCACCAGAAGGATGTGTGATATCTCCACCCTCTGCACACTGGAGAGCGTCCTTCTGTTTTTCAAGAGTTATCCTTCTTCGCACTGGAACTGAGTTTTTTCCTGTTTCCCCAAAGTTGGCATATTTCTTCTCATTATATTGAACAGAATGTCAGAACTCTGCTAGGACTAGGAATCTCCTAAATGCCACCTACCAATTGGGCCCTAAAACATTTATTTTGTGTTATGTGTTACTTATATAGTCCTATTGCTACCCTCTGAATTTTTTTTTCCTTCACAGAACAAGTGGTTCTTTTACATCACACTCTGCAATAAACAGTATTACACATTCCAATCTTCTAAATAAGTTTGTGGACCAATTGTCTATCTAAATACAACAAGACATTTCAGACATTCAGTTTCTACAGAAGGGGATCTGGAAAATTTAATTATATTGAGCGGGCCCTCAAACTAGACCCTGTGTGGAAGGGATATCTCAGGCCTCCATCCTTTTCAATTGGAGGTTGCAGATCCCATTATATGACTAATCAATCACTGCAGATTTCCATCTGTTTATGCCTCACACATGGCACTATATATAAGAGCACTTCAGATTTAATAGCCCACAACCATCAAAGATTAATCTACAACATATAGGAAAACAGTTGGATCTTACTACCGTTCTCTTTTACATAATAGAACACAAAGTTTGAAACTGGAAATCAGATGTCATGACATCTGCATCAAAGTTGGGGCACCATCAGTACTAGTAGAAGCACTTAGCTTGATGGAAGATTATTATGATAATAGCTTAAACACTCAAAGAATTCACTTAGCCTATGCATGCTTGTATTGGGAAATATAGTTGGAATCTAGTAAGCAGAACCAGAAACTTTCTCCAATACCAAAGATATCCCAAGAGATTCCCCATTTGACCAGCAGTGCATGGATATTCCTATTCTGCCAAATATGGATAGTGCCAATCACCACAAACCAAGACGTGTGAGTACTCCTTTGTGAATGTAGTCTCAGAACTTTTCTTTCTGAGAAGAGGTTCTCACAACTTCCCTGTCTCCAAGGAACCTCAAAACTTCCCTTCTTTATTGATGGGGTCATGACAACTAGCCTGGCTCAGAGGAGGCATCCACTATTTCCTCATTTAACAATGTGGACTTAAACATTACCTACCTGTACAAGAGGGACTCTGAAGCACCAACTTTTACCTCAGGAAACTCACTATTCTTATTACCAAGGTAATATTATACATGCTCTTTTGAATAATACTGTATCATTCCTTGTAGTATAAATTCATGAACTCTCAAGCATCCTGTTTGTCTTTGAACTTCCTACAATCACCATATATACTCTCAAGCCTTCGTGTCTTCTCATTGCTCTACAGTGGTTTCAGTCCCCAGGTACTATGAGGTAGATTTAGAGGCAGAATCCTGTGTAATTCCCATCCAACTTATGACTAGAAATCAAGTGGCTCTATAGTTGCTGCCCATATATGGACACCTGAAGACAAACTCAAAAAGTTAATGGAGCCATGGACACCCACCCTGGCTGTTTGAAGATGGCTCAGGTTGTTTTCTGAACTCTTCCAGTCTCAGCACAAGATAAAACTTCTCCACCCCATAGAAAAGACTTAAGCTAAACTACAGTGATGGGACCTTCCCTGTGAAAATAAGGTACCTGGGAAACTCATATTCAAACAGAATGTTGAATGGCAGTTTCCACCTCTGACCCATACCTTTGGAAAACCCACACCTTTGCCCAACCAGGTTTCAAAAGTTTCTCTTTCTCATACAGGTCCCAGGTCTTCCTCTATTCCTAAGTTACCTCACTTCTTTTACTTCACTGAATTGAATGGCAGACCTCAGTCCTTGGAAAAGGGTTACAACATTGTATCAAGTATTCATTTTACAGAAAGACTCTCCAAATTTGTGGTACTTTGAACTGTGGATTAACTCATTTTCATTCTGATTAATGTGGTGTAAGAACAAGTAAGCCATTTACCACTCCTTCTGTCGAAGTAAGAATCACTTGCATTCACATGCAGTCCAGTGTACTGCAAAAGGAAACTCTGACAACCTCCTTCATGCACAACAGCTACAGAAACTATTCCTTCCAGAGTTTAGGCCCATGCCACAGGGGTGAACAAATAACATCTATATCAAAGAGGTTATCATTATTGCAGTCTATTCTTATAGATGTTGCAAATTTAGTGCTGGCAAGAGAAACCCAAGAGTATCCTCTTTTTTCCAAGGTCAACTTGAACTTGAATTTCAAATGCATATCAGGTTAGTACCAATCCCTCAGAACACCATTGCCAGGCAAACAGCATTGCAAGCAATGTGACCTCACAGAACTTTGGATTTAGGTCAGAAGACAGGATTTAAAAATATAAACTAACATACATGCCAATTCCTAGAAGATGTTTGTCAGAAAAACAATGTTCTAATCATTATTTTATAGATTTGAACAAATGAATATACCCTTGAAAGAAGCATGACAATTCAGGAAAACACTTATTTTCGGAGAAGAGTGTTCCGTTTGCTTCTTAGACTTGGCAGTTGAGTCTATGCAATATATGGATAGTGGAAACTGGTGAGAAGAGTTGGAAGCATATAATGTAATGCCATAACATCCTCCCACTAATCATGATTAGCTAGGTCTTTTCCCCTTGCACTATGGCATGGGAAGATCTTGCTCTTGTGTAAAACATGGACAGGAACTTTCTTTTGAAGCCAGGTAATTCAGGATACCCCCAAATTTTTTTTCAGCTGAGGACATAGGTTCTTAAGCTATCTTCCATCACCCCTCCTTTGTCCAAGGGATCTCAAATGTTGACTTTGGTGAAAGGGGCCTTCATGCCTTTCTTCTCTCAGTAGTAATATATAGCTCAGACTTTCTCTCTGTGTGCATGATGAATCTTGAGAATGCCTGACTTTTACTAAAGGAATCTCAGAATATTTTTTTTATTCAAGGAGATCAGTCTCAACAGTCCCACATTCATGTTGGCTTCTAATACATCCCTCTGATGGTGAACCTCCTTAATCTGTTTCCTCTACCCATGATCCCTAGGAAAATACATTTATAACCCACAGGGATTTCAGTAGCCTATGCTTTGATTTCACGACCCTAATATTTAGGTCATCTGTCCTTTGTTCAAGTCACTGAAACAAAGAGGTACCATCCTGCATGGATGTACCTATGTATATGATGATAAGCTTCAAGAGTCCTTGGAGGCTGACAGTACTGACACATGAATAATATTAGGATCCCCATTAGGCTTACGAGGTATGAATGAAGATGCTAAATGTGACCTAGTCCTTCTTCCAGTACACAAATTAGGCTGAGATTCTTTGTAATCCCTAAGATTAAGGGTTTTGTTACTCCAAGTCTGCTTCAGTCTCCTACTCCAGAGCACCATTGTTTTAGAAAATCATTTTCTTTACAGGATATGTACAATATACCCTCTGTAACCAAGTGGGAACAATATCTCAAGCATAGGACTGAGAGAGCCTGAGTTCAGATAAAATCTCCAAATCCAGTTATAAAAAGGTACTCAAAAAATCACCACACTCTTTGTTATTAAGGAGGCTCAAATCTTATACTGATATATAAAATTTTTTCATATCCACACCTCATATGAAAGGGAAATACTCCTTTTTGGCAATGCTCCTTAAATTTGCACTCTCTCACCAAGAAACCTGAAAATGTCTCCTTTCATAGAATTGCTTTCATGCCTCTCCCTCAGCCTATGGTTGCTTTACACACTACACTTCTATTCAGAAAGACATAGTCTTGCTCCCTCTGTCAAGATGGCTGGAAAAAATATACTCCTTATACCCAAATTGACCTTAAAATAGCCTTCTTTTCCCAAGAAAAATGTCAGAAAAATGTCTCTTGTTGAAGTTTCTGCAGATTTTGCTTTAATGACTATGTATGCCTGCTCTGTTCCCAACTGTGTAGTATTCCTTCCAACCTTCTTCCTGCTTCATAATGTGTAAGCCACTCTCACTCTGAAGAAATGGGCCATGGGATTATTTAATCTGACCAAAGGTTTTTTGAACTAAAAGTAAAAATTCAAGCTCTTAAGAAATGCAACAATTTTCCCAGACCCCATAGAATATGTGGATACTCTAAAATGAAAAAACATTGGAAGATGATCAAGCAGTACCATACCTTCCTCTGCTCCACATGTTTTTTTTGTTTGTTTGTTTGTTTGTTTTTTATGTTTTGTTCATAGGAAAATGTTTTTCATGTTGTATTGAACATAGCATAGCCAAAGGTTTTAAAACTCTCCCAGAGAGATGTAGATCATCAACTTTGCACAAAATATCTCAGAAATTCTGCTTATGACCGGCTTGCTTCAGCATTTTGCCATATTCAAATGGATACTGCCATATTACTTCTTAGAAAAAGGGCATACCTGTCCTTTTACTTCTGTCCAAATGTATAGGCCCTTTCCCAATGTTCCATAAAGATATTTACACGTTTCTATTCAAGAATGCTCCAGACCTGGGCTGTGTTAGCAAGAAAATTCTACTTATTCACCATATGCCCAGGTGATTTTACAGCTGACACTTACTGTTAGAGTCTCTAAACAAAGTATTGTTTTGTACAAACTGGTGTCAGAACATAAAGGAATGAGACTTCAAACTCCTGAGTACCAAGGTGACCTTAAATTCTGTCTTCATTCTGGTACCTTAGACAGGTACCTTCCTTTGTACATGTAGAGGAATGTGTGGATGGACATGTAATGGAAGAAGACACAGATCCAGAGACTACTGCACTGCAGACTCTTAGAAGACTTTTAAAATGGCTACCATGCATGTCACAGACATTCAGAAGATGTGTGGTGTAGATAATGATTTTGATTTTGGATCTAATGAAGCAGTGAGTGCCAGGTGCACTATATATTCTCAAGCTATCAATCAAACTTCAGCTTTTGCTCACTAGGGCTGCATGACATAGAGAGGCTGAGGCTATTTCATGAAATCCTGGGAAGCTACTATCTAATCCATCTGCATTAGAGTTTATTATATCTATTATCTATCCCCAGAGAAAGAATTCCTCTTTTGCCTATAGGGAATTTGGATTAGAAGCACCTACCCAAAAAGTCAGATACCCAAAGTATCCACTTCCATTAAGAAATTTTATACTATTCCCACTCCCCATAGATTCCCCAACAGATCCTGTTTTGAGGAGTTGGATTTCTGACCTGCCTGTGGTAAAAGTCCCCTTCCCTTCTCAATATCCAATGTTTCTCAGACCATCTAAATATGCCTCCCTGGGAATGGAATTACTTGAACAATGTAATGATGGTTCGGATCCTTCTGATGTGAACCATCTTCTGCCAATCTATTGTCTCTGTTTTTCCAAGATAACACACACATCCTCATTTCTCCCAGGTGGTCTTCCAGGATGCCTTATTTACCAAGGAGGGACTCCTCACAGTCTGTTCCTCTGTTTCAGGGCACTCTTATATTCCCCTCTCCAAACTTGAGGTCCTAGAATATTTTTACCTAAAGGGACCTCCAGAAACTCAGGCTTAAATTTCCAAATTTCAAGAATGGCAAGTAGAGGTCATAAACACAGAATCCTGCTTCAAGACAGAGGGAAAATGATGTGGTCTCCATCATTCACACCTATTCCAGAGCAGCTGAACATATGCTTAAGAAGGAAACCTATTCCAGAGCAGCTGAACATATGCTTAAGAAGCATTGGACTAACACCCAGACTTTTCAGCAAATACTCAGAGTTCTGCCTGACTTGGAACCACATTCACCACAGCAGAGAGACATTCTAGTTCCTGATGAGGATCTGTAATTTGATAAGACAGAACTACAATGACATCTACTGCATGAGGTAGATTGGGACACTGAACTCATGAGAAGGAGACACTATGCAATTTCCAATTCGACACAACAAAACATGCTACTTTACCTGTAGCATTTTTTCCTCCATTCTGCTAGGGGATTTCAAATATTTCCCCCTAACCCTGAGAAACTTGGGCTTTCTCTAAAGCTCTTGGAGGTTCCTTTCTTCACCATGCACCTTTGCAAGCATGAGATTTCTCACCTCTGTTTTCACATTCTCTCTGAGTAGTTTTGCATACATTCATCTTCTAACTATGAGTCCTTCAATTGTGCCCACATTAACCAAGTGTTTCATACAAATATTCTTACTACTGGGTTCTTCAAACAACATTACTTCTAATCAAGGGAACTTCAGACCTCCTTTTTTCATTTTGTGGAGTCTCCCTAGTAACAGAATTATCCAAAGGGAGCATATTTTACCTTCTGACCTAGCAGGTATTATACTACTCCACTATGCTGAAAGAGAACCCATATTTACACAATGTGGCCAAAGTGCTGGGCATTTTCCTGACTGACAATATAATATTCATTCACTCAGGTTTAGGTAAAGAGCAGCAAGAATAGCCTGGAAGAGCAGTAATCATTTTCATGGCATTCGTCGTTAATGGAGGGGTCCCAGCTTTAGTGTACAGACCTTTGTGTAGGAATGAAAAAGTGTTGGCCTGACAAGACTAGCACATCCCACCACACTCTTGGAATGTTGTTCCAAGATTCATCTACTGGCATTCAAATCAGAAACCAAATGCTTAAGAATTTCACATTTTCGTCATATTTGGAAATCACAATGAAAGCTTATCTTCTTCCCTTTTGTTTCTAACACATACTGCTATGTAATTCTAGTTTGCAAATGTAAATAATTTAACCAATATTCACATGATAAGCAGTACTCACATGAATATATATATATATATATATATATATATATATATATATTAAGTGTATACAGTTTCCTGTGATGTGTTCAGTTTTTTCACTTGCTGACAGTTTCATTGATCTTATTTGGAATATCATTTTTTTACTGTAATTGTGTCTTTAGATGCTGTATTCTAGAGCTGATGTTGTGTGGCTTAATATCTTCAGTGTAAAAAAAAACTTCAATAGCAATGTTATCTAGTGGAATTTAAGTATCAGTTGGTATACAGTAATAAATGAAGCAATTACAAAGAGTGAAGAAGGGTTTCAGAGTTTACTTCCTGAATATAGCCAGCAACAATGAACAGACTTATTACTAAACAAACCTTTGTTCATAAATTGAACATTGTGGTTGTGTTTTATTTTTTAATTTATTTTTATTTTCATTTGTGTTTGTGGACAACTTTGAAGATTCAATGTCCAATCATTCTGTCTTAATTAGGGGTAGCAATTAATGCTTCAGTGTATGTTTTTGGAGTTTAAGGCACCGTGTTTTTAATATCTAGTTTATAGTTACATTTGACTATCTATCATCAATATACATAGTTATTGTATATGTTATGTTATGTTGCAACTATCTCTATATCATTCTGTATGTGCATCCCTCTTTCTATCTGTTGATCTATGTAAAATCTATGAATATATGTATTCTTGTAGCTAGGTAGACATTCAACTATTATTTCTCTATCCTCAAAGTACCTATCAATTAACCTATCTAGCTATCTGAAGTGTTGTGTTGAGTGTGTAGTATACATATAGGAATCAGAAGTATATGTTGTGAGATCTGTCTTTCTTTCTATCATGTTCATCTTGAGGATCAAACGGAGATCAGATGAACTTATTTCACAAGTACTAAGGCTATATAGTAAAAATTACTTAATGATTACATAAACTCTTATTTCTAAATGCAAATTATATCACCATTATGAATCCTATTACTCAAATAATATTTACAATTACATTTTTATGTGGTACACCTCAACAAGAATACATCATAATCCAATCATTCAGAGGTAAAATGTGGGAAACCCAGAGAATCTTATCTAGGCTATTTTGTTTCATTCTTAAGTTCCCAAATCATGCCCCAGATTAGTATGGTGTCTGCCTTTATGTTGCTGTGCTTGTACCTGCATATCTGTGTCTGTGTGCTTTCTCATGCATTTGTGTGTTTTCATGTGTTCATTTGTTTCTAATATAAGTTCTTTGTCAGCTGTAATGGAAGCTATGTCACAGAGAGTCAAGAAGCAAGGCCACAGTGGGCAAAGACTGTGGAATTTAGGGGATACATCTCAGAGTAGACACAGAGAAGGACAATTGGTTCTGTAGGAAAGGTCAAGTAGGTCTCAATTCCTCAAAATCAGCAAAGGTAGCCACAAGATCTGTATTTGTTCAAGCATGTTTGTATATAAAGTATGTGTGTGGCTTGATTTCCTCGACAAATTGCATGGTATCACTATGAGTTGTGGCATATCTCAGTCTTGGCTCTTGCTTCTATGAAACATTTTTGACCTCAGATCAGGCCCAATCCAAGGAAGCTCTGTTTCATACACCAGCATGGAAGCTTCTAGGATGCTTGTTAGAGAGGGAGAATAGGCTTGAAGTGGGTAGTGTCTTCAAGCAACAGTGAGAGTGGTCTTCTTCAAGGTTACAGCACAGAAATTCTGGACAATATAGAGGTGGAATTCTGAAGGCACGGTCCACAAGGGAATGAATGCTTCTGTGGGTTGAGAAAACTTTTTCCATGTATACTTGATAGAACTTCTGGTAATCAAACAAAAAAGAATATAAAATATCAACAAGATTCTTATTCTGGAAACACTGGCTAGACTTGATTATGCCAAATGTGCAAGTTGGCATTTGCTTAAACATTCACCCTGAGAAAGGATCAGGTATACAAAGAAATCCAGAAAACTTAGTGTAGTTGACAGCCAGCTCCAAGAGAATTTCTATCAGCTTAAACCCATGTACAAGTAGTCTTCTCTTCTGAAAACCCCATAGCATAATTGCTTTTCTGATGAGGGCCAAATATACCCTAAATTTAGTGCTCATATGTGGGACTTTACAAAAGTATTTTAGTTTATGTACAGTTAAGCAAAGAGCCAACTGGGAGAAATGAAATCCCATAGGATGTGGAAGATTTTCTTCTAGGAATTGAAAAGACAGAGGATTAACTTCCAGAACATGAACTTAACTTAAAAAACAAACTGCAAAATACTTAAATGACTTATTAAAAAATCTCAAGTGACAATATATGCTGAGAGGATATGGAGAAAGGAAAACCCTCCTCCATTGCTGGTTGGAATGCCATCTTGTAAAACCACTTTCAAAATCAGTTTGGTAATTTCTTAGACCATTATTAATAGTAATTCCTCAAGATCCAGCTATATCACTCCTAGGCATATTTCCTATATGTGCTCAAGTACACAACAAGGATACTTGCTCAAGCTTGTTCAAAACAGGTTTATTCATAACCAGAAACATAGATCCAGAAATATGAAACAACAACAACAACAAAAAATTATGTCCCTCATTGGAGGAAAGGATACAGAAATAGTGGTACATTTTCACAGTAGAATATTACTCACCAATAAAATAAAAAATTAAAAAAAAACATGAACATTTGAACATTTCAGGCAAATTGTGGGGTCTAGAAAATATCATTCTTAGTGAGGTATCCCAGTAGAAGAAAGACACACACAATATTTACTCACTCTTAAGAGGAAACTAGATATATAAAATAGGATAAACATAGTAAAATCAGTCCAAAAATGATGCTAAGCAAGAAGGACTGCCAAGAGTAAGATGATCAATCAACACTCAAAACAGAAGTAGAACAGTCATAGGAAGGAGAAAAGAGAAAAGAGGAAAGGAGAGTATTACAGAGGGCCCCTGAAAGTCTCTACACAGTACTGTACAAAAGAAGATGCTGAGACTCATAACCATTCTTGGGCAGAGTATAGAAAACCTTACCACAATTGAGGGATATGACAACACTTAGAGAGGCCAGAAAATCCACAAGGGAAGGAAAAGAACCAAAATATCTGTGTACAGAGGTCTTTTCTGAAGTGGATACTGCAAACAAGGACAATTCATGGGCATCAACTCTAACCATTGCTCTGATGTAGCCCATGGCAGCTCAGAATCCAAGTTGGTGACCTAGTAATGGGAACAGGGACTGACTCTGACATGAACTGTGTTGCTGACTCCTTGACCACCCGCTGTGATGACAGAGCATTCCTGTCAGGCTACAGAGGAGGACAATGCAGCCAGTCCTGATGAGACCTGATAAGCTAGGCTCAGAGAGAAGGGGAGGAGCACCTCCCCTATCAGTGGATATGAGAAGGGCATGGGAGGAGAAGAAGGAGGGACTTTGTAATGGGGACAGAATAATGGAGGGAGCTACAGCTGGCATACACATTAAATAAAGTGTAATGATTATAAAAAATAATTATATAATTAAATAGTTGTATATGGGAGTTTCATCAGGAGAAATATAAGGGATAAATATTGTAAATCAGATCTAAAAAGTTTAAAAAAATATCAGCCAGGAGTATGAACAGAAATGTCAAATAATAAAAAAAATACCTAAGAATAACTCAAAATATGTTCCTTACCCTCAGTAATTAGGGGAATGCAATTAGAGAAAACCTTGAGATTGCAACTGTTTTATCTCAGTTTAGAGTGGTGAAGATCACCATTATCAACAACAACAAGAAAATGGAGTACCAGGGGAGAGAGGTTTAAAAACAAAAAAACTACTATGGCAGTTTTGGGCATCCTTTTACACTCCCCACTTGATGAGGCAATCATGAACTCATGCTGCTCTATAGAGGTGTGAGTTTGGGCAACAGAGCTCTGTTGCCTATTCTTCAATAACTTACCCCTATTTGAATGTCCTCTACAAGCTACAGTGGAGAAGAGAATATCAGTCCTGATGTGTCTTGATGTGCTGGTGGGGATGCACAGGGTAGGTTCTTCTTATTGCAGAGGAGGGGAGGAGAGATATGAGGAAGAGGAATGGAGGAATCAGGAGGAGAGGAGAGAAGTGGCTGCCATCAAGATGTAAAGTGAAAAAGAAAGAAAGAAAGAAAGAAAGAAAGAAAGAAAGAAAGAAAGAAAGAAAGAAAAAGAAAGATAGAAAGAAATGTGTGGTTGGTTCTATGAACCACTATTTTTACTGAGTCAATATACAATTGAATAGAGAGTTTCAATAGCAGGACATGACCAGTAATTTAATAATATTATGAATTAAAGTCCCAAGAAGTATGACAGCAAAAAACATATCCAGGGGACCAAATGAGCATAGACTGGTATGATTATTTAATAAGGCCATTCTCTTGCTCCCTTGAAGTCTATTATTGTTTTTTTATCCAACCATGGCAAGATGTATTATTTTAATCATCATTATTATTGTTATTATTATTAATATTTTTCTTAACACTTAACAAAGAAACAACAAATTTTCATCCTGAAACTCAGACGTAATTTCATTTATTTCAAGATTAGTATGTCTAAGCCTCTTTAGTTTTGTAGGACCACTTCCTCAAGAGAATATAAGCAACATTTTGATACTTCTGGGCCCTGAACCACCCTGTCTCTGCAGTTTGGAATACATCAGAAACACATGTGTAGTCAAAGCATTAGTACATGCCAACAAAGTAGTCTAAGGTACTTAATAATATTGCTGTTATCCTAATGAATTAATCCATAAGGCAGAACAACTGTATTATAAGTTTTGGATATTAGCCAAGTTTCATCCACTTAGTATTCCTCTTTTTCCCATTATAAATCCTCTAGTATTCATCCCTTTATAATTTTTTAGTGTTGGGCTGTCCTCAATGACAGTGAGTGTGGTCTTTTGCTAACAGTCTAGTTATTTATTATAGGTGTATCCTGTTCATATATTCATTTGTGTGTTTTTCAGAAGCTTCAGCTTAAAAAAAAAACCAAATTTTACAAAGAAAAAGTCCATTACTGGCAATTAGGAAGGTCAGCTACAGGGCATGCATATAACTGTTAACTGTATATTCCTATCTCAAAAGATAAATTCCCACATACATCCTTTTTACATACAACAAATCTTTGGAAGTGTGCATGAGTGAGCAAAGTCAAGATGACTATAGGTTTCTGGATCCAGATGCCTGGTGACGGTTGGTTACCTACTGTCCTACGAGCAGTTTCTGGGGAGGAACTTCTTGCTCTCTGTTGTCCTCCCCCCACTTGTGTGTTTGAGCTATCCATTTCTTTTTAACCACAGCATCTTTGGCAGCCCCTGGTTGGATATATCAAATAACATCAAAAGGCCCTTATTGGCATCTAGTGACAATCATCAATGAAAACCTATAGGCCATCATCAGACAAGAAGGAGGATTGTTGGCAATGGGTTTCTTAAACTGGACATCAGGGTGATTCAGTAGGGCATCCTGATACTGCTCATTTAATCATTAGAGTGTTAGTGGCCTAGTGTTCCCAGATGAATGATTCAAATAAATTGTGGGTTGTTGTGTGTAAGGTCTTAACCCAGATTTCACTTGTTTGTTTGATTGTTTGTGTTTTAGAGTAGAAGTACCCACCACAGCATTAAGAAATGAGGCCAAACCTTTGGCAACAGGGTTCAATTTTTAAATAGTTATATCATCAGGTGTTATCATGGTCCCAATATTAGGGAGTACTGATGGTGGGGCAGAGGAGATGTTCAGTAAAGGGAACATTTTCTCACTTTTGTTGGGATGGAAAACTCATGGAACCACTCTGGAAATCAGTGCAAAGTATTCTGAAAAGCTAAAAACAAATCTTACAGATGACCCACTTATACTACCCCTTGGCATATACCCAAAGGGCTTACCATCCTTCTCCACAAAGAGTTGCTTAGCCATTTTCATTGTAGCTCCATTCACATTGGCTAAGAAAACAAAACTATATAAATGTTCCATGATTGGAAATGTGGTGCATATATACTATGAAATACTATTTATCTGTAAAGAAAAATCATGAAGTTTGTCTGCAAATACATTGAACTAGAAAAGATCAAATTGAGGGTGGTTCACTGACCAATAAAGGCTAATGAGGAAAGTACTTAAGTGAAGTTCCTATCTCCAAATCATTCTACCTGAAAACATAACTTAGAGAATCACAGACACTAAGAATTAAAAAAAAATAGTTAAATTAAAACCAATCAATTAAAGAGAGAACAATCAAGACAAAAGTGATCTGAAGAGATTTTTAGGAAAATGGGAGTTTTAATTTGAGAGGGATAATGATATAAATAGAAATTCCAAATCTACCTAAACCAAATTGAAAAAGTCCCTCTCTGACCAAGGAGACTTTCAAGCTTTCAATTCAGAACCAAAAGGGGACAGAAACAAAAACACCAAGAGAGCATAACACCTCCCAACTCTACAGAAGGGACTACTTATTAAGAGAAACTCAGACATTCCACCTCTTCCCATGGGACAACCAGACATACTATTTCCACCATGAAAAATAAAGGCATGGCCCTTAAACCTAAGGAGCCACCAAAACTTCTCCTGCATACCAAGAATACTTCAAGACCTCTCCAGATCAAGACAGACACATGGGGTTGTCAAACTTTGATCTTCACCCCAATTGAATGAAAGACACCTGGATTTTACTAAAGAGGGCTTAAAACGTGCACTTTCTGTCAGAGAGAGAGATACCATGTGCCAAAGGGGTGCCCAGGCCTCTGCTTCTGTCTAATGGGAACTCATATATGCACCAATTCCAAAAGAAATGGACATATCATTCCCTACTATACAAGGAATGGTCAGTCATGTTATATATCCAGCTGACCTGAGATCTTCCCATTCTTACCAAGTGAGATTCACAGTGTTCCAGTATGGATATGGGCCCTGTCCGGTGTAATCCTTCTACTCTTGGAGACCCATGCCATCTGCAAAGGACCCCACAGCAAAAGAGAGCAGGAGTTATATCGTCTTCCCTAAAGAAGATATTAGGCCTTCTCCATCTGAACAACAGGGAATCACACTTTCATATTCTCACCAAAGTGAAAAACATCAATGCCCCCATTTTTCAATACAAATCAGAAAGTTACAATGTGAAAGAGAGGATATCATACAAAATGCATTTAACAAACTGGGCTGCAGAAATGTCCCCTGTGACCAAAAGGTTTGGAGTAATTTTTCCTGAAAGCAAAAGCACAACAGACCTTAGAATTCTGCCTTAGGAAACCTCACTTGAGCATACCACTTATGCCCAAGTTGACATCAGAGCTTCGGGATCTGTCAAATGGAAACTCTAAAGTAGCCCATCTCAAGACGGGAGAATGGGCCCTGCTTTCTTTTACCATGGCATCTTTAGATCTTGTAATCCATAAGAAAGCCTCCCATCCCTCCCCCGCTCATGTGAACAAAAGAGTTTAGAACTTTACCTTCTCATCAACCAAATGCCAATCCTACCCCTTCACCCTCTAGCTGCCTAAGATGTGAACTGATTCATAAGATAGGCTGTCTGATGAAAAGAAAGACAGATGTTCCCTTCTGATTAAGAGCAGCTAATGATTACTACCTAGAAGAACATGCTCTACAATTTATTTCACTTCCTGGGAGGGAGAATATAACATGGTGGTGAACAGCTTGCATTTTATCTGAGAAGCAGAAGCTTTAAAAGTCTGAAATTGATGAGCTGAGGAGCAGCTGAAGCCAGAAAATAGACATTAAGGCATCCTGAACAAGAGGGGATGTCATATGAACTGATAAAATTTAGATTCATGTCAGCAGCTGACTTTGCTGAGTACAGGGAGTAGCAAACATTCAAACTCCTTTTACTTTACCATTTGTTGCCTCCCTCCTCCTCAGCAGAGCCAGCACAGAGTGCCAGAGTCTTAACACAAAACTCACTGCATGGGGACAAGACAGCAGAAGCAAGGCTCCTAGATCCTTGCAGAGGCTTCCAGTTTTAATGGCCTTCTAGGTCCTTGATCTGTGGTACCAGCCTTTCAAGAACTGGGTCTGTGGCACCAGCCTCCTGAGTCCAGGGTCCATGGTTCAAAACACCTAAGTCCCATGTCCAGGAGCATTTGATAGGACCCCGCAGGTTCTTCCAACCAGTGATTGTAAGGGCCACAAAACCACTTAGTGGGGGTCAGCCAGCACCAGAAACCAAAGTCTGAGAAACCCCTCAAACAACCAGGCAAGTGGTAGCTACTATGTCCATGGACTACTGTTTTGGCTGCCTTGAACTTGACAAGCCAGCATATGTGCCAGCTTCCCAGTTCCTGACTTCAACAACAACAGAAAGAGCAAAGCTTCTCCACATACATGGAAACTGAACAATTTGCTACTCAATGACATCTTGTGTTAGGAAAGAAATAAAGAAAGAAATTAAAGACTTCCTAGAATTCAATGAAAATGAAGGCACAACATACCCAAACTTATGGGTTAGGATGGAAGCAGGGCAAAGGGGAAAAAGTTCCTAACACCAAGACCCTTAGAAAACAAATTTGAAACAATACATACAAGCAAAGTAAGAGCTCACTTGAAAGCCCTAGGGGAAAAAAGGAAGCAGGGACATCCAAAAGGAGTTATGCTGACTATAATCAGGCTGTTCATGACTCAGGCATTTTTTCCAAGCCCCACTTATTATTGGCTTTCATTGAGGAGCAAGCCATTAACACATGTTCATTGTGAAGATGTTTCATATACTAGCCCTGACAGCTCTACTTTATCTGTGCCTACCCATGAACAGCATTTTTCACTTCCAAAGGGAGTCAAATTCAAAGTGAGCAGATTTCCAGCAGCCCCTGTATTCGCCACCCAATTACAAAGCTTAGAAGAAACAACTTGTGCTTCCAGATAGGATGTCAGGCACCAGTGGAATTTTACTCTAAGAAACACATAGAGCCACTGGAAAACTGGTAATGTGCCTTTGAAGTGCCAGGGTCTTGACCAGTGGCTGCTTCAATTTGTCTGCACTTTACAACCATTGGCCACTCCACCCCTGGAGACTATGATTTGGTAACTCAGCAGGGCTTGGAGTGGTCACCAGTGCTAAAATGTATAGCACAAGCTGAAAATTAACAATCCAGGGAAATGCAGGGTAGCTGAGTTCCAAGCAATTCAATAAACAAAAGAATAGTGGCTATTTTATCTATTGTGTGCTGGTAGATGCCAATAAGATGGAAAAGTGAGTTTCAGGGAAAGAGTATAGTGAGGCCAAGGGCACACAGCAAGTAAAAAGAAAAGCTAAGAATGAAGATTAGAAAGTCATGTAGAGTAAAAGCTAAGAAAATCTGTCTTAGAATGCACGTGTTTGTGGACAGAATCCAATAAACTGTGTAAGTTCCATGATGTCTCAATGTTTCCTTTTTGAATAAATCAAGCTAAGAAATTTTCTATAGAATTTAGACAAAAACACAGATTCAAATAGTGGTGGATCTAAGTTTTTGGTGTGGAGTAAGTCCCCATGAAGAATTATTATTACATATTGTAGAATCAAGAATGAGGTCTATGGCAAAGCAGGAAATCACATGGTTAGCCTGCAGGAGACCTTCAGTTTATTTGTCAGCAAACACACACGATGGCTCAGTGTCTACAAAGATAATTATTCTCAGTTTTGTAGAAAAGGCTCAGTTGTTACAATGCTTACTGTATAGGCAAGAAGACTTGAATTAGATCTACAGAATTCACAAAAAAATCAAGAAGTGTAAGCCGCTGCCTGTCATCCCAAAGTTAAGAATGGAGGTAGGAGGATCTTTAAAATTCACAGAACAGCTGGTAAATTAGCTCTAGATTTAGAGAGACCCAGTTTGAAACATAATATAGAAGGCAGGTGAGAAAGACACCTATGTCAAATTCTTTTCTACACAAACGCTCTCATAGACACACACACACACACACACATACACACGCGTGCACGCGCGCGCGCGCGCACACACACACACACACACACACCACTCCCTCATTGAAAGTTAATATCATCCCTTCATTGCTGAGGTAGTATGAGATTAGATATTGCATTTCTCCAGCCATCCACAAGTAATCATTCCTGTTGTAAACATCTCCAAGAGTAAGAAATTATGTTCAATGCCAACGTTCTGTCCTGCTATCTTTACTTTTGGCCTATCTTGAAAATCCCATTCTGTCAAAAAAAAAAAAAAAAAAAAAAGAATTGGTCTACCAAAGACCTACAAGGTACACTGACCCATACCATTGTGCCATAGCCATAAAAAGAGATTTTAAGATCACCAAAAAACAAACAAACAAACAAACAAAAAACTGAGACATACATATGGGGAGAAAAATGATGAGAATGCAAATGAATGAAGAAGGGATATAGACAAAAGTGTAAGGGAAGAGAACAGGATGAATGACTGTTTATAAATATACCCACACAGCCCTGGTAATAAGTGGATTGGAATCCATGGCAAACACATGACATTAAAAGTTTGAAATTCTACAATGTTATGTACAGTGGTTACTGCTCATCTCTATCTAAACACTAGGCACAAAACTTAAAGAGAATATGTTGATACTGATCTGAGAATCAGAACCCAGGGGACTGCATCCTACTCCCACTTCTGTCACCCCAGAGGAGAGGAGCACTGCTCCAAGCTGATACCTAAGGCATATGTATTTTTCTAATTACTAAAAATCCCATTTTAATATGGGTTGTACCAAGACCCTTCAATAGGCAGGCACTGGAACCTAGGTGTCCAACCCCAGTAGAGGAAAATAGCAATTTCACAATTGTACATCTCCTCTTTCCCTCCAGGGTGTGAAGCAAAAGTGTGTCTACAACACACCACCTTACAAGAGGAACCTGGAAGGCTACCAGCAGCTGTGCATACTGGTGATCCAGACCCAGAGGTGCTCCAAGGGTTGCTTCCCATCAGACTGTCAGGGTGAGGGTGCCACTTTGTCTTGCCTTTCTAAAGGAGAGTGGGCTGGCAGTACTTCTAATAGAAACCAAGTTGTAATGAGGTAGGGAAACAGACACTCATGATTCTATGATTCTCAGGCCCCATTCTAGGTCACTGCACTGTTGTGTGGTGGTTTCTGCAATCATCTGTATTGCTTTTTTTTTTTGAGCTCCTACTGTACATCTGCTTCCATGGTTAAAATAGATCACAGCCGGGTTGTAAACACAGGTCTATAATCGCATCTAGGTAAGAGAAAGAAGCAGGAAGACAACAAGTTTACGGTTTTCCAGTTCTACATATTAAGGATATGCAAGGAAAACCTGGGCAACTTATACCCTTTTCCAAAAAAGTCTTGTGATACAGTTCCTTAGTTGAGCATGTATAAGGTCCTGGGCAGAAATAGTAATATACATGTAATAGTATTAACCAAATTAGAACAAGGGGATTTCCCCTTGTGCTTTTAAATACATTCAGTGTTATTTGTTCCTGCTTCTATTCAGTATCTCTATTCTATATAATATTATATAAGCACTTTCATGTGATTCCTTCTCTGAATAGTGATATTTGGATAGGGTATGGTGGAACATGACCTCCTTTACATCCACAGTTAAAGGGTATAGAGCATTGTTCTCTCTGTTAAGGCTCCTTATCATAGGGTGTTTGATTGCAATTTGGTAACATTGGTACAACTTCTAGTGATCCATTGCCAGACTGAACAAAGGCTTGCAAAGTTCACCCCATATGCTGGACTGTGTTATAAGTAGAAATACTGTAGAATACTCACATTCACTTGACACAGCCTTGATAGCAACACTTAATTTGCCTGTCCCTTTAATACATGAGAAACTCTTTTTTTTAAGGGAAACCCACAAGCTAGGTGTGGGGCACCTCCCTGCAAGTTTTTAGTCAGACAGAATCCCCAGGAACTCCCAAAATAGTCACAGAGAGTGTCATTATTCTTGTCTGCCCATCACAACTAGATTGTAAGTCTCTTTTGCTGAACACATTCAGGTTAGAAAAACTTAAAAAGCAAGCTCAGGGTCACCAACTATAGCAGCCATGATATTTCTACTGCTGTATGTATTCTACTCACAGTCTACTGTAGTGTTTCTCAATGTTCCTAATGCTGTGACCTTCAAAATATTTCCTTACATTACAATGACCATGATAAAAAATAAAACATCATGTGTGTTACTTTAAAACTGTAGTTTGATTGTGTTAGGAATCATAATGTAAACAAATGATTTACAGGACATGCCATACGTGAATTCTGTGAGAGACATACATGTCTCACATGCCCCCAGCACAAAAGGAGCAAAAACTCACAGGAGAACTGTTGGTCTATGGGAACATATGTGGATCAATCTAGTCACACAGCTCCTGTGCACACTAATAAAAGATCTGAATAAATACAGAAAATAAAACATGATGATATAAGGGAATGCAAATTTTAGTCATTTCTATTTCACTCTTGCTTGTAATATGATGAACTGGTATACAGCAAGTAATCTTTTTAGTATGCAATTCATATTCTTCTGGGAACAATTTTTTTTTTTTTGCTATTTTTCCTCAGACTTCACAATTATACACAAAACCAAAAGATGTCAGGATAACTATCTTAGTTGTCCCAAGGATTAGGTCAGATTCCATCTTCAGGTAAGTTATAATTCTTTTTTTTTTTAGGTAACTGGTCAATAGTTTATTTCATCATTTACTAAAGTTTTAAATATAATCACATAGAAAACAAACATTTCAGAAGTGCAAATATCAGAAAGGTAGGCAGTACTATTGATCTCTCCTTGCAAACATCTCTGACTATTGTACAGCCAGGAATATATACAAAATGCTGTTACACTAAAGTTTAAAAACAGCCTTGGTCAAGAGATTGTACATGATACAAATGATGCAGTGCAAATCTGTAAACACAGGTCCCCAGTTATAATTGTTTAGAAAAAGAGAAAGACCAAGGCTTTGAAGCAAGTGGACTAAATGTCTCAATAGAATATCCGAGCAATCTACACAAAATGCTTGGAAAAATGCAGTAGGAAGAACTAGAACTGTTTGACCATGTAGCTTTCAGCCACTTTCAAAGACAGTAACCTAAATATTCACTTTCATGAAGGCAATGGCAGGCACATTTCCTCTTTTCACAGAGCAGATCCCAATAAAATGAGTCAAGTAATCTTCAATCTGAGAAGATATGGGTACTCCAATCTTTCTTTGAAATTTATTTGCTTAGAATTTGTAGTGCATATTCAAAACAAGGTCACAGATCAACCTTAATGCTAGAAACCAATTTAAACTACCTTGTCCTGGAGCCTTGGTTTGTGGTAATAAAGACAAAGAGTAGTGAAACTAACTTTTCATTCTCTATAGAGCGTAGAATTTTTTCACATTTTTATATATGATACAGTATTAGGAAAATTTCTTATCTCTTTCTTCCCTTCATTTTCTCTCACACTACCCATCAACCATCTCTTAAATTCATGACCTCTTATCTTTTTAATTACAAGTCATAAATATTTTGTATATATACACATTTACATATACGACTTGCAGACTCCCTTTATTATTACTCATATTAACATGTATCTTGGGATAATCACTTGGATTTAGATAAGTTAAAATGCAACCCCAACTAAGACTACGGTCCATTCTTTCAGCAGCAATTAATTTTTAGTAAATCTTTACTTAGTTTCCAGCACTGTGAGATTTTACTTATTTACTTTGGCATGTCATCTGGGTTTGGCATTGGTTAGTTTTAGTTTAGGGAACCATATTGTTGTAATTCCATGTTTTCACCTTTCTAGAAGACACTTTCTCACAGCAGGCATGACTGTTTTTCTCTGGCTTTTACAAACTTCTTCCCTTCTTTTGAGATGTATCTTCACCTGTTCCTGTAGGAGATGTATTGTTGATATGTCAATTGAGGATGGGAAGTCCATAGTTAGGTGATTTCTATGTTTTGGCTAGTTCTCAATCACTGTTATATCCTCTATATGCTGCCAAAACAAGCTTTTTTGATGATAGAGGAGACCTGCCTTTTTCTGTAGATAAAAGGGTGAGTTCTTAGAGTGCACTTTTATGTTATGCTGGTGTCAGAACTGACAGTTATTCCTTTGTAGTCCATGGCTTCACCAACCATGATTCATGGGCTGGGTTTACAATAATGGTAAGTGAGGCCTTTGATTTGGAAGTCCTGTAACAACATCTTTCTCAAGGCTACACATAGTACCATGTAGGATCTCTAATATTCCCACCTACTTACCACTGTGGAGTTATCTATTAAAGCAGGCATTACCAGGCAAAGTGCTGGAAGACCCAGGTTGATTAATAACATTCCTCTCAAATATAATTGCTATGCTTACTTCTCAGACAAATTATTTTAGTTCCTAGGGTTAAGCAGAAAATGACAAGATTTAAGAGTGTCTCAAAAGCACAATCAATCATCTCTAATTGAAGACAATGCAAGTTAAATTATTTAAACCAAATTCTTATTCATACAAAAATCACTAATGTACAGTTTTTATTTTGAAAACATGTAAGAACATATATAACCCAATTAGGGAAAATGGAACTAAAGACTAATTGTCTTGTCATTCCCCAAATTCTTTATCTAAGTGGCTTCTGATTTTTAGTTTCCCTTCTTTTGTTTTTCATGTTGCTCACCTACATATAAATAACCACACATATCTCCAATTATTTGTCTAATTTTAAACTATTATATTGATGTAGGGACCCTTAAGGATCAAGAAAATACCCTGGGTAAAGTGATCAATCCTATTCATAAAGGCAGGTGGAATGCACATCAGAAGAGGTGAAAAAACAGGGAAGAGGACAGGAGCCTACCACAAAACATCTCTGAAAGAATCTTTTCTACATGGTATCAAAGCAGAGGCTGAGAATAATAGTCATATTTTTGAGCAGAGGGCAGAGAACTTTATCAAAATTAGGCAGAGACAGAAAGTCATGAAAGCTACAGAAGCTCAAAAAGAAGAAAAACAAATCTGGACACAGTTATCTTTTCTGAGACTGATACTCCAACCAAGAACCATTCATAGAGATACCCTAGAATCCTTCCTCACATTTAGCTGTGTTTAAGTGGGTTTAGCTCAGCATTCAAGTGGAATTTCCTAGTATTGGCAACAGAGTCTGTCTCAGTGGCCTGCTCTTTGAGCACCTTCCCCTGGAGGAAGGTGCAGTCTCACCTGGCCACAGAGGAAAATAATGCCTATACTCCTGATGAGACCTGAAATATTAGGATCAGATGGAAAGGAAGGTGATCCTCCCCTATCAATGGACTGTGGGAAGGGCAACGGTGGAGAAGAGAATGGAATGGTGGTCATGGGAGTGGATGAAGGAGAGGCTGCAGGTGGGATATAGCATGAGTAAACTGTAATCATTGAATAAATAAAGTAATAAATTAATTAAGTTGTTGGTATTTTCAAGGGAATTGCATTGAGTAAGTAAATTGAGTTTGATTAGATTTCCACTTATAACATGTTAATCAAATTATTCCATGAGCATGGGAGTTATTTTCATCTTTTGAAATCTTCAGTTTTATTTATTTATTTATTTGTATTCACAATTGAAGTTCTCACCATACAGATTTTACTTTTTACTTGCTTGGTTAGAGATACAGCAAGAAATTAGATATAAAATGTTTTTTTGTCTGATTTTGGCTATTTTGAAGGATATTGTTTCCCTAAATTCCTCCTCACCACATTTGTCTTTAAACAGAGGAGGACTACTGATTTTTTTTTAGTTAATTTTGTTTCCATACATATTGCTCAAGATGTTTAGCAGCTGTTGGAGTTGTCTGGTAGAATTTAAGTGATCACTTATGTATACTATCATACCAGTCACAAATAGTGAGATTTTTACCTCCTCCTTTCCAATTTGTATCCCCTCAATCTCTTTTGGTTATAGTACTGCTTTACCTAGGATTTCAAGTTCTATCTTGGAGGCATTCTCAAAGAGTGTGTAGCCATGACCTGATTCTGATTTTAGTTTAATTGCTTTGAGTTTCTCTCTATTACATATGATGTCAGCAATAGGCTCCCTGTGCATTGCCTCAATTATTTTTAGGTATGTTCCTTGTACTGCAGATCGCTCCAAGACTTTCAACATGAATGTGTGTTTAATTTTCTGAATTTTTTTCTGCATCTATGAATGTAATCATGTGGATTTATTTCTTTCTCTTGTTTATGCAGTGGATGAATTTATGATCATTGTATCATAACTGCATGTCAGGATGGAAGCCAATGTCATCCTAGTGGATGAACCCTTTAATGTGTTCTCAGATATGGGTTGTGAATATTTAATTGACTATTGTAGCATCACTGCTCAAACAAGAAGTTGGTCTGAAATTCTCTTTATTTTGATCCTTGGGCAGTTTAATTATGAAAGTGACAGTGGTTTATAGAATGAGTTTGGTAGGGGTGCTTCTGCTTGTACTTTGTGGAATAATTGGTAGAGTATTGTTATTAGCTCTAATTTGAAAGTCTGCTCTAATTCCCTGCTGATAACAATTGGTCATGGGTTTATCAGATGGGAGACTTTAATGACAACATCTATTTCCTTATCTGATAAGGGATTATTTTTCTCTCCTATTTTTTACTTTATTATACTTTATTCAATTTGTATCCTAGCCCTTTCCTTCAGCCACTCCGAATCCTTACCTCACTCCCTCATCTCCTCCTTTGCCCCTCCCACAGTCCACTGAAAGGAGAGGTCCTCCTGCTCTTACATCTGACACCAGCTTTTCAGGCCTCATAAATACTGGCTGCATTTTCATTCCCTGTGGCTTCATAAGGTTACCTGCCCCTGAAGGGGTTAGGTCATCAATGAGCCAGCCACTGAGTTCATATCAGAAACAGAATCTGTTCCCCTTGATAGGAAACCCACATGGAGACTGAGCTGCTCTGCACTACATCTGCGCAGGGGTTTTAGATGATCTTCATGAATGAACTTAATTTGGAGAATCAGTCTAAGAAAAGACTCAAGGACTTTGTTTTTTTATTTATTTATTTGTTGCTCACTTTGTGGGACTTCTGTCCTCTCCATGTCATTTTTTCTAACCCTCCTTTCATAAGATTCCCTTTATCCCATGGAAACTTTGCTAAGAAAAAAAACTCAAATGACTGCACCTACTTGAGAAGATGTGGAGAAACGGGAACACTGCTTCTTTGATGTTGGGAAAGTAACATTGCACATTTTCTTTAGATATAGATCTGTCAATTTTTCAGGAAAACATGAATTGTGATAGCTTAAGATCCAACTATACTGTGTCTCAATCTTGTGATCCTCCTGTCGTTACCTCCTTCAGCAAATCCTACTGGTTCTGTGTGCCACCACAACTACTCTGGAAAGCAATCTGTTACATTCTCAGACAACTAGGAGTAGTGCTTCCCCAAGATCCAGTTATCCCACTACTAGGCATCTATCCAGAAGAGTCTCAAGTAAATATTAAGGATGTTTGCTCAAGCAAGTTTGAAGCAGCTTTATTTCTAATAGCAAGAAGCTGGAAACAACCCAGATGTCCATAAACTGAAAAATGGGTACAGAATTATTTATACATCTACACAATGGAATCTTAGGCAGCAATGAAAAACAAGGAAATGATGAACCTTGTATGTAAATTGTGGGAACTGGAAAGGATCATCCTAAGTGAGCTTTCCCAGAAGAAGAAAGACACACTTGGTATAAACTAACTCATATAGACATATAATATAGGATAAACCTACTCAAATCTGCATACTTAAAGAAAATGATCAAGAGAGAGGACTTTGGCTAAAATATTCAATCACTGTCCAGAAAGGTAAAGAGAATGGCATCATAAGAAGAATAAAACAGGAAACAAGTTTGGAACCTGCCACAAAGGGCCTCTGAAAGGCTCTGCCCTACAGACTATCAAAGCGTCCGCTGAGACTTAAGTCCAACAATTGGGTAAAGTGCATGGAATCTCATGAAAGAAGTGAGAAATAGTAAGATCTGGACAGGACAGGATCTCCACAAGGAAAGCAATAAAACAAAAAAAAAATAAAAAATAAAAAATTGAATACAGGGTTCTTTCCAGAAACTCATATTCTAACCAAGTACCATGCATGCAGATAACCTAGAACCTCTACACAGATGTAACCATGGCAGTTCAGTGACTGAGTGGATTATATAGTAATGGGAACAGGGACTGCCTCTGATATGAATAGATTGGCCTGCTCTTTGATGTCTACCCCTAGAGATGGAGCAGCCTTACCAGGCCACAGAAAATGATAATGCAGCCACTCCTGAGGAAATCTGATAGACTATAGGATTAGAAGGAAAAAAAAGGAAGACCGCCCCTATCAGCAGTCTTGGGGAGGGGCATTCGTGAAAAAGGGGAAATGAAACTAGGATCAGGAGGGGAGGAGAGAGACATTTATGGGGGATGCAGAGTGAATAAAGTGTAATTACTTAAAACAAAAGATCTGACTATACCATTCCTAGGCATAAAGCCAAAAATGTTCAAGTATAAAAGAACATTTGTTCAACCATTTGTTCAAAGCAGGTTTTTTTGAAAAAAACAGAAACTGGAAACAACACAAATGTCCCTCAGGAACAGATACAGAAATTGTGGTACTTTTCCACAATGGAATACTACTCAGGCATTAAAAACAAGGAGATCATGAAATTTTGCAGGCAGAGAGTCGGAACTAGGAAACATCATCCTGAGTGAGGTCACTCAGAGGCAGAAAGACACACATGGTTCATATTCATTTATATGTGGATATTAGACATACAATTTAGGATAAATATACTAACATTTGTACACCTAAAGTGTATCAGCAAGGAGACGGCCTTGGGAAAGTTGCTTAATCTTCATTCATGAAGGCAAATTTAATGGATATCTGAAGAAGGTGACAACAGGATACAGGACAGGAGCCTACAACAGAGTACTTTTGAAAGATCATACCCAGCAGGTAGATGCTGAGACACAGAGCACATATTTTTTTTCCTCATCTGAATTCAAATTTGGTAAGTAGACCCTATAAAAAAAAAATGTCCATTTCACTTAGACATTGAAATTTTGTGGCATATCTTCATTTGTAGTAGGATTACTGATTTTTTTTTTAAATTTCCTGTGCCTCTCATTAACTTCTAATTTTGTTAATTTGGAAAGTGTCTCTGTGCCTTCTAGTTAGATTTTCTAAGGGTAGATTTGTCTTGTCGATTTTCTTAAAGAAGCACCTCTTGGTTTCATTGATAATTTGAATGCTTCTCTTTGTGCTGCACTGTCCCAGAAAGGCAAATGCTGCATGTTCTTACGTGAGGTTCCTAGCGTCAAATAATTCTATGTGAATACATTAACTGGAATAATTACAGAAAACAAAATGTTAAACGTTTTTAAATTAAAATCAAGAAAATGAACAGGGAAAAAGCAAGATGCAGGTAATCTGAAAAGAGTAATAAAAAGAGCTGTCTTATTTTGAGATGGAGTGTGATATAAATAGGAGGAGAAATTTAACATAATAAGGAAATATTTGCTTCATCCTTGAGGTTTTCTCTAGGTTTCTACTCTTCTAGAGAGTGTCTGCATCATCTTTCCCCCTTAGATCTCCATTTGTGCCATTAAGTTGCTTGTAAGTGATGTCTCCAATATGAAGGCAATTAGTGCTATCAAATTTTCACTTACTACTGCTTTCAATGTGTTTCAAAATTTTCAATACTATGTGCCTTCATTTTCACTGAATACTAGGAAATCTTTAATTTCTTTATTTGTTCCCTGTCCCACTTTTCATTGAGTAGAAAATTGTTCATTGTTCAGTTCTGGAGAGTCTGTAGGATTTTTAAATTTCCGTTGTTGTAGCTTCATTCCATGGTGGTCTGAAATGCATGAAGAGATTATTTCCATCTTCTTGTGTATGTCAAATCTTCCTTTTTAACAGGTTACATGGTCAGTTTTGGGAAGGATACCATGTGGAGATGAAGAGAAGGTAAATTCTTTTATATTGTTTGAAAAGTTATCTGCATATCTGTTGGTTCCATTTTATTCATGACATATGTTAGTGTCATTTTTTCTTGCTTAATGTCTGTTGAATTAAACTGCCTCTTTTGAGAATGGGGTGTTGAGGTATCCCAGTTTTAATGATTAGGGGACTATGTGTGGCTTAAGCTTTATTACTGTTTATTTTACAGGTGTGGGTGTGTTTGTATATTTTGCATGGATGTTCAGAACTGAGATTTAATCTTGATGAATTTTTTCTTTGATGGTTATGAAATGTCCTTTTGTATCTCTTTGGATTAATTTTGGTTGAAATTATATTTCATTAGATATTACGATGGCAACTGGAGCTTGCTTTTTTGTGTCCTTTAGGTTAAGCAACATTTTTTAAAAACATATTTTAATTTCAGGAAATATGTATCATTGTGGATGAGGTGTGTGTCTTCTATAGAAAAGAAAGTTGGATCCTGTATACAAGTCCATTCTTTTAGTCTTTGTCTATTTTTTTTTTTTTGGATAGTTGTCTCCACTGATATTGAGGGAGATATAAATGAAAAGTTACAAATATGTCATTTAATTTTTAATGTTGGTTGTTTAAGTGTGTTTGCTTGCATATTTATTTTTGTTTTGTTTTGTTGCTGTTATTTATATCCTGTGATTTTTGAGGGAGGAAACGTAAAGGAGATGAAGTCAACTTCCTTGTGTGGAAGATTTCTTTCTACTACCTTCTGTAGGGCTGGGTTTGTGCATCAATATTGCATAAATGTGTCTCTGTCATGGAATATCGTGTTTTCTGCATCAATGGTGATTTAAAGTTTTTCACTCTAAAGTTGTCTGGGTTGGCAACTTTAGTCTCCTTCCTTTGTCTATTGCCTGGCAAAATAATCGACACCCATCAATATGTTCAACACTGTCTTAGACACCAAGTGGATTTTATATTTCTTTTGTTCATTACTTGGGTACAAACTTACTTTTGATTTATACATCTGCCTGCTCTTTGGAATCCTATGCTTTCCCACCCCACTTTTTGTAATAGAAAACTCTGTTTTGGGCAATGAGGACATCCAGCCAAAGGGCATCTGCTCAATTGTGCACTTTACATTTGTATCTGAAAAGAATGATTCCCACATATATAAATTTTTCAGTATACAAAGACATTTAAAGAGTGTGTTAGTGAGCAAAGATCAAGATGACTCTGGATTTCAGTACCCAAAAGATGAACGAACAATAGGTACCTACCATCCTACCAGTTGTTTCTTGAAGAATGATTCTTCCCATCTGGTGTCTTATACCTACCTGTGGTTTCAAGCTATCCATGTCATTTTTACCATGGGTCTTAGGCAGTATAAAATTGGATAAATCACAATAATATCAAAAGAGGTCATATTGGCATCTTGTGTAAGTCATGGATGAGCACCTGTGGGCCATCAAGAAGGTAGCAGGATAGATGGCAGTGGGTTTCTGGAGTTGGACTTGAGGAGAGCCTGGTACTGGGTCATACACTCTTTAGACAGTAAGCATTCTGCTTTTCCTCAGAGGAGGGGCACAAACACGGTGTGAGATTGTTACATGTATTAGATCTCTACTCTGAGATAATGTCTTTCTTTCCTTATACTAGCAGTAGTCACCACTACATTAAGGAGGGCAGAAATATCCATGGTAATAGGGTTTAATTATTTGGATAGGTATTCCATACATAGGAAATTCCATGGCCTCAAAATTTGGGAGTGTTAAATTAATGTGCTGAGAGGAGATATTCAGTAAAGGGAACCCTTACTCACTATTGTTGGGATTGCAAGCTAGTGGAGTTACTGTGCAAATCAGTGAAGAGCAAAAAACCATCCTACCAGATGATCCAGCTATACTAATTTTAGGATATACCAAAAGGCTTGACACCCTTCTTCACAAAGAGTTGCTTACCCACGTTCATTGCAGCTTTATTCACAAAGACTCAGATATCTAAGGAACATCAGTGTTCTCCATGTGGCAAACTGGTAGGGGAAATGTTCAATGTAGAAGCTATGGAATCCTCTTTCCTAATAAAAGAAATCATGAAATTTCTCACTTGATGCAATGAACTGGAAAAGATCAAATTGACTGTGGTTCACTGACCCAGAAAGGCAAATGATGCATGTTATTATCTTTGGTTCTTAGCATCAGATAATTCCAAGTGTATACATAACCTGGAATAATTACAGCAACCAAAATATTAAATTTTTTATATGAAATTAAAATCAACAAGATAAAGAGGAAACAAGTAAGACACAAGTAATCTAAAAGGAGTGATTGAACAATAGGGGTCTTAATTTGGGAAGGAGAGGGATATAAATAGGAAGAGAAGTTAAACATGATTGGGATGTCTGAAATGATATAAGGAGTAATACCACTCAAGTGAGGGCAACCTGGCCTTGCCCATACTCTGGACAGCATGGGAGAACTAGCCTTGAAGTCCTGAGAGTGAGAGACCTACCCATGCTACCTCACTGGCTTCAGCATTTGGGTGAGCTGGCCCCATCCCCTGCAGGGGAAGTGAAGATGTGTTGGCCCTAGTGTTTGCAGCAGATCAAATCAGTTATGACACAGGCCCAGATCTAGGATTTTGAGTTAACTCATCCATGGACTGCAATTGTGTGTGAGGGGTCCATTCCTGCAGATATTTGTGAGAAACATTGTTTTGGACAAAAGGGAATATTATGTGACAAATGGGACACTGTACATCTTCCACAGAGAGAGGCTTTGGTTTGTTTTGTGTGTGTTGGGTGGGGCTGGAGGATGCTAGGGCAGAGGGATGAAGACTGTGGTGTGTAATGTGAAACTGGCAAAGAATCAGTTTCTAAAAACTGTTTAAATAACATTGCATGTCTACTTTAAAATGCATTAAATCATGGTCTGTATGTCAGTGTGTGTGTGTGTGCATGTGTGTGTGTTTTAATAAATGACAATATTTTTTTAAAGAGTGGTGAATATACTCACCCAAAGCACCATAGACCATCAAACAAACAAACAAACAAACAAACAAACAAAAACACCAACACCCTAGAAGATTATATCAACTGATATGTATTAATATACATATTACACATGAAATGACACTAGTGTTGGAACTAGAAAAGTGGCGTATATGTGAATGTTTGGAGGGACAAAATGGAAGAGAGCAGTTATATAATTGTATTACAGTCTCAACAAATTACAGCAGATGAGGCAACTTTGTATACAGCACATTTCCAAACCATTAGTCACAGGATTCATTTTGTAAGTGAGGGATAGAACAGAAAGCTTGCTGAGGATTATTATTCATGAAGTGCCTTAAACTTTGCCATAATAATGACAAAACCGGGAAACAAGACAACATGAAACTGAAAAAGCTCATTAGGTATAAGTCCCTAAAGAAATAACTACAGGAAACTAAGGGAGAAGTAATCTACCCCAGGGTTGAACACAACAATTTGATTCTCAATACCAAATACAGAACACTGGAAAGGTATATAAGCAGTAACATATTAACTTATCTTGTTGTATTTAATATATATGTAATATATAATATGGCAAAATATGTTTAAAAAGGAATATATATACATATGGATTTATGTATATATATATATAAATTGTATATATGCAATATATATAGAAAGAGAAGTAATCAATTGGTTTCCCATAGTAAGGGGAACAAGGACTATTTCTAACATGAATTCAATGACTGGCTCTTTGACCTCCCCACCTCCCAAGGGAGGAGCAGTACTGTTAGGCCACAGAGGAGGACTTTGCAGCCAGTCCGGAAAATACCTGACAAAAGCGAGTCATATGAAAGAGGAGGAGGTCCTCCCCTATTAGTGGACTTGGAAAGGGGCAGGGAGGGTGGGATTGGGGAGCGAATGAGGGATACAGCTGGGATACAGAATTAACAAAATGTAACTAATGAGAAAAATAAAAATTATGGAAAAAAAGAAAAAAAGAAAGAGAAAGAGAACATAAATATTTTTAAAATCAAGCAGCTTTTGAATTTATTTTTTTTTTTTAGTATCAACTGGTAGCCTTCCTTTCCTTAGTGACCAAGCCTCAAGAGTCATCAATGAACTTAACTAATTGTTTAGACCTATTTAAAAAGAATAAAAGAAAATAACTTTCCAAATAAAAAAAGTAAGACTTTTTCACTTTGGCTGAGAAACAATCCTGTGATTGCTTTCAAATTTCCCCATCTTGAAGAATCCCTTTGATGCTTACTCCCCAGAACTGTGTGACCTCTGTGGGAGAATGTGAATTTAGTTTTCCTGAGACTAAATGTGCCAGAACATGATGGTACCTATGGGGCAACTCCAACTTCTGTGAGGATAAGGAGAGGGAACATGAAAAAAAGAGGAATATGAGGGGTTACAGGGAGGAGAGGAGAGGAAGGCTGCAATCAGGTTTTAAAGTAAATAAATGAATAAAATTTTTAAAAGAAACAATAAAAATAGAATAATTTAATAAATAACAACAAAGGAACAAAAAAACAGTAATAGAAATAACAATAATAAGGCTCACAGAGACTGGTACAACAAAAATGGAGCCCGTATGGTTTTGAGCTAGCTTGTCTAAATATATACCAGTGTGTAGCTTGGTGTTCTTTTAGTGTGTGTGAGGGGTGGAATCTCTGACTTTTTTACCTGCTTTTGGTACCCCTTTCTACCTACTGGGTTGCTTGTTCAGACTTGATATGAGGTTATTTGGACTAGTCTGATTGTAACTTATTATAACTTATTTGGTTGAAATCACTGTGAAGTCTGCTCCTCTTTGAAAGGAAACTTTTGAGGATTAGATCTGGGGGCAAAGAGGTACTGAAACAATGGAGGTAGGAGAAATTGAACTTACAATGGAATGTATGAAATAATAATAATGATAACAATACAGACCAAAAAATAGAAATGAAAACAGGGTCTATCCTTCTGCAGAATACATGAAACATATCTCAAGAGCAAAAATATCCTAATCTCAGAGTAAAGAGTTGGAAAAGATTGTCCATGCAAGTGCACCTAAGAAGCAATCTGCTCTAGCTATTCTGAGAGCCAACAAAATATCCTTCAATAAAAATTATTAACAAGAGAAAGACAAGGGCAATTAATACACTAAAAAAGAAAAAAATGTTATAAAGATGTTTCAGTGAATAAAATCTGTAACACAAATGCAAGGAAACCAACTTTTTAAAAGATATATAATTAAAGCTTGAATTATCCATTTTCCCTTACACATGGTGATTGCGAGATTTTAATGAAACACCCTCACCAATGATCATCCCTTCTGGCCTAAAATTAAAGACAACTACTAGAGCGAACAGGCTGATAAAACAGAGACCAAACAGATATCTATGGATGATTTCACACAAACACATGAAAATATATCTCCTCAGCACATTATGGAATATTTTCTAAAACTGACCACATACTCAGTCGCAAAACAAGTCTTAACATAAAAAAGAAAATTGAAATAACACCCTATATCCTATCACACCACCATTGATTAAAACTGGATTTCATAAAATGAAACAGCAGAAAGCCCATGAAGTCATGGAAAATCTCTCTATTGAAGGAAAGCAGAAATAAATACAGGATTTTCTATAATTCATGAAAACAAATCCACAACATTACAAAAATTGTGAGACCCAAAGAAAGTGACACTAAAACGAAAGTGTGTAACAATAAGTACTTACACTAAATAAAGGTGAAGATCTCATATCAGCAATTTAACAGCACAACTAAGAGCTCTAAAACAAAAAGAACGAGGAACACTCAAGAGGAATAGATGGCAAGAAAGAATCAAACTGAAGACTGAAATCAATAAAAAAAGAAACAAGGAACAATATCAAGAGTCAATGACACAGAGAATTGTTTCTTTAGGAAAATCAACAATATAGAGAAACAAATAGTCAAAGTCACTAAAAGATAAAGAGGGAAGCCTGCAGTGTGGAACAGGCCTGTAGTCCCAGGACTCTGGCATGCAAAGGCCAGTGCATTACGGTTCACTACTGGGGATCCTCTACCCCTCTGTGCACAAGTTCAGGTACTCAAGCCTTATGAAGATCAGAAATGCAAAAGACCCAGCTCTCATACTGCAAAGGAGTATGAGGAGCAATGAGGTGCAATATATATAAAGTATATTCAGTAAAAGGAGCCCAGATTCTATGAAGGATCTGAAAGAGACCAAAGGAAAAGAAGCTCCAATTTCTTTCATGGTTCCAGAGTGCAGAGTAGGGAAACCAGTCCGTTTGCCTTAGAGTCTACCACAAAAAGATACTGACCTCCTCTTTTTCACCCATGCCTGATAAGGTGAAAAAAAGACTGATTTTGTCTTCTGAGCTTGAGGCCAGCCTGCTCTTCAAACCTTGTCCAGAACAGCAAAGGCTTCATAGAGAATACCTGTCTCAAACAAATAAACAAACAACAAACAAAAATCAAGCAAGTGAGTAAATAAATAAGATGTGTTTATTAAAAACAAGACAAACAGAGAATGTCCAAATGACATTGTTCTTGTATATAACCCCTCTGGCCTTGGAGTCCACAGATACTCACTTTTAGCTCCATGCTCACTCCACATGGTCCTACTGCAAAAAAAAAAAAAAAAAATTACCTGGAGTTCTAAACTCTCCCAAAATTAATGTGTCAGATGATTTCAGTCTGACAAATGTAGGCTCACAATTTTGTATCTCCAATGATGAGACATCTAGGAAACAAAACTGCTGAAAGAAACATGGAAAACTATGCAAAAAGCAAACCAAATGTGATAGAAAAAGAAAATCGCCATCAGTATATTAATTTTACACTGTGGATAGGATCCAATATAGTGGCAACCAGCAAGCAAGTTTTGTGAGAGGCAAAAGTTTTGTATCACAGAAATTGTAGAGTGGAGGGGCAGTTGAAGGCAGAAAATCAACATTGTGGCTTCCTGAAAGAGAGGGGGCATCACAGGTGCAGAGAGCATTTAGATTCACATCAGGTGTGTACCTCCCTGGGAACAGAGAGGGGGATTTTGATTGTACATAACTTCCTCCTCTTTGTGGGGAAGCCTACCAACAGTACCAGTGAGACTGAGCACAGAACTCACTGCCTGGAGACCAAGACAGCAGAGCCTGGGCTCTTGGTTCCTCAGTGGCAGCTGCCAACTCTACCCACCTGCTGGGTCCATATCCAAAGTACAATCCTCCAGGATCCCGTCAGTGTCTTAGAGTGGCCATATGGATTCTTTGGTGCCTCCCAGCCAGTGAATGTGTAGTGGCAATCCTTCATGCCAAATAGCCAGATGTATAGCCACCAATGTACAGCAGAACTGCAAAAAGACACAGGTACACCAGGCATCAGGCCACCTAGGTCTGTGGACTTCCCAATAGGTACCTGAACACTCCAGTTGGGCAGCTACAACTGTAATTCCTAGTTCAGTGGTAGCAGCACCACAGAGCTGACTGAGTTTATCCTGCCACATTTGACTCAGCATGTCTACTCTATTCCAGTAGAGACTAGAAGGAACCACTGTACCTTAAAGTTGACCTGCTAGAGAGTGAATGCACCCTCAAATGCCTACAGAGCCCAACATTCTTGGTGTCAGTTCCTTCCCACCCACACATCCACTGTGGGAAACAGATGGTTTCTTGGGATGTTGAAGTCCCTGGTCTGTGGAAAAACCAGTGGAGTTTAGGAAAAATAACCCTTGGATCTCACTTAGAGATTTACAGGTAGCCAGTAGGCCACAGATATTCTCAAGGAATTTACATCTGCTATCCTCGCCAGCACTTGCAATAACATTAGTGCATGAAACCCCTTTGGTGCCTGCAAGGAGCCCCTCCTTCACACTGAAGTCCTCTACATTGCCTAGCACCTTTTCCCTTGGGGCTCATTTCTACTCAGAAGCTTGCTCACATTCATCTTTCTGTGCATTTGGACATTCTACCCACTGGTACAACTGATTCTGCAATATACATGCTGAAATACCTGGACATCTCTCATGTTCCTGAAGAATTATCCAGGCACCAGAGAAAGATGGCACCAGTCAGGATTGCAGAATCCAAGAACAGTGAATGTTACAGGTAATCAAAGAGACAGAGGTATGAGAAAGAACACATCCAACAAAACTCAGGACATAATGGCTTCACCAGCAATCCCACCAAATCAATGGAAACCTCAACTCCTCCGTAATAAAGGAAACTGAGTTTAAAGATATGCTTATCCAGATTTTAGAGACACATGAAGAGGAAACAAACAAATTTATTTTAAAAAAATTGCCACAGAGATGGAATCAAATAAAGAGGAAATGAACAAAGCTCTGAAAGAAACACAGTCAAATAGAGCCAAAAAAGTAGAGACACAAGTAATGGCATAATTAGTGGCATATAGAGAAGACACGGACAAAAAAGTAAATAAATAAAGATCATCATTCAGAGACTGGAAGCCTCATTAAAACAGATGAAGGCAAATGGTGTGAGGCATAAAAATAGAATTAAAATCAATAAAGAAAACATAAACAGAGAAAACCCTGGAGAACTATCATAAAAGATCAGGAACCACAAGGTAAGCATCACTAAAAGAATACCAGAGAGGGAGGAAAGAATTGCTGGTGTGGAAGATACACTTGCAGAAATTGATACTTCTTTCAAAGGAAGAGAAAGATTGGAAAAGTCCAAAACACAAAACATCCAAAAAATCAAAGACACAATGAAAAGGGAAAATCTAAGAATAATAGAAATTGATGAATAGGAACATTCCAGGTTCCAAGTTCCAGAAAATATCTTCAAGAAAATTATAGAAGACAGTTTTCTCAACTGAAAGAAACAGATGTCCATAAACATACATGAGGCTCCCAGAACATCCAACAGATTAGACCAGAATACATATACCTCATCTCACATCATAGTCAAAACACTAAATATCTAGAGAAGCCTTCAATCAACATAAATGTGGAAAACAAAATATTCCATGACAAAAATAAATTTAAGTAATTTTTACATAGTAAACTAGTCCTACATAAGATCCCAGAAGTAAAGCTCTAATCCAATGCACAGAATTGCCATTAGTGCATGAAACCCCTTCGGAGCCTGCAAGGAGCCCCTCCCTCACACTGAAGTCCTCTAAATTGCCTACCACCTTTTCCCTTGGGGCTCAACCATATGGTCCATGGATTTTTTTTTTTTCTGAAGGGAGATTGTTGATGACTACTTCAAAATTTCATGATTTCCTTGTTTTTAATTGCTGAACGGTATTCATTGTGTAAAAGTACCACAATTTCTGTATCCATTCCTCCTTTGATAAATATCTGGGTTGCTTTCAGGTTTTGGCTATTATAAATAAAGCTGCAACAAATATGGTGGAGCAAAAGTCCTTGTGTACTTGAACATCATTTGGATATATGCCTAGGAATAGGATAGCTGGATCTGAAGGAAGCAGTACTCAAAATTGTAAGAGAAAGTGCCAGATTGATTTCCAAAGTGGTTGTACAAGTTTACATTCCCACCAGAAATGGAGCAAGGTTCCCAATTTTTCCACATCTCCAGCATGTGTTATTACTTGAGATTTTACTCTTAACCATTCCGATGGATGTAAGGTGAAATCTCAAGATCTTTTTGATTTGCATTTCTCTGGTGGCTTAGGAGCATCTCTATACGTGTTTTTCTGCCATTCTTTATCCTCTACAGAGAATTCACTGTTTACCTGAGTACCCATTTTTTAAATTGAATTGCTTGATTGATTGCTTTTTGACTTCTTTAGTTCTTTATATGTTCTGAATATCAGCTCTCCGTCATGTATAAGTTAGGTGAAAATCCTTTCCCAGTCTGTAGGATCTTGTTTTGTTTTGAAGACAGTGTGCTTTGCTTTACAAAATCTTTTCAGTTCCATAAGGTCCAATTTACTAATTATTGTCTTCTGTTCAGGAAGTTGTCTCCTGTGCCAATGAGTTCTAGGCTCTTCCCAGCATTTTTTCTAATCAATTTGGAGTTTTTGAGTTTTTGTTGAGGTCTTTGTTCCATTTGGACTTTAGTTTGGGGCAGGGTGATAACTATGGATATATTTTCATTTTTCTGCATGTACAAATCCAGTTGTAGCTTCACAATTTATTGAAGATATTGTCTTTTCCATTTAAAGGTTTTGGCTTCTTTGTAAAAAATCAGGTATTCATAAGTGTGTGGGTTTATTTCTGGGTCTTCTATTCAGTTCCATTGATCCACACTTCTGCTTCTATGCCAATACCAAGCAGTTTTTATTTCTACTTCTCTGTAATACAGCTTGAGATCAGGCGTGGAGATATCTCTAAATGACCTGTTGTTGAACAGAATCATTTTGGAAATTCTTTGCTTTTTGTTTCTCAATATGAATTTGATAATTTTTCTTTCAAGGTCTTTAAAGAATTGCGTTGGTATTTTGATGGGAATTCCATTGAATCTGTAGTTGTCAAAGTGTCCATTTTCTTATGTTAATCCTATGGATTGGATCCATGAGCACAGGAGATCTTTCCATCTTCTGATATCTCCTTCAATTTCTTTCTTCAGAGAGTTGACTTTATTATTTTTTTCAAAGAGGACTTTCACCTGCTTGCTTAGAATCACCCCAAGCTACTTATGTTATTACTAGCTATTGTGAAGGGTGTTGTTTCCATCATTTCTTTCTTAGCCCATTTGTCTTGAATGTTCAAGAGGGCTTCGAATTATTTTGAGTTAATTCTGTATTCACCCACTTTGCTGAAGGTGTTCATCAGCTGAAGGAGTTCTTGGGTTGAATTTTTGTGGTCACTCAGATATACTATCATATCATCTGGGAATAGTGAACCTTTGACATTTTCCTTTCCAAACTGTATCCCCTTCATTTTATTTCTTTAATTGTCTTATTGCTCTTGCTAGGACTTCAATTATTATGTTGAAGAGATATGGAGAGATTGGGCAGCCTGTCCTTTTCCATGATTTCAGTGTGACTGATTTAAGTTTCTCTCCATTGCTTTTCATGAAGGCTATAGGCTTGATGTACATATGTATGTGCTTGGTATCCCTCATCTCTCCAAGAATGAATGGGTGTTGGATTTTGTCAAATTATTTTTTTGGCATCTACGGAGAAGATCATGTGTTTTAATGCTTGGGAAGAAGCCTACGTGGTCATGGGGGAGGATATATTTTATGTGTTCTTGGATTCAGTTTACAAGTATTTTTGCAGCAATGTTCCTAAGAGAAATAGGTCTGAAATTCGCTTTTTGTGTTCCGTCTTTGGCGACTTAGAAATCAAAGTGACTGTGGCTTCATAGAATGAGTTTTGTAATGTTCTTTCTATTTCTGTTTTGTGGAATAGTTTCAAGAGAATTGGAGTTTGCACTTCTTTGAAGGTCTGGTAGAGCCCTGTGTTGAAACCATCTGGTCCATGGATTTTTTTTTTTCTGAAGGGAGATTGTTGATGACTACTTCAAATTACTTGGGGGATATAGGGTTATTAAGTCATTCTACCCCATCTTCACTTAAATTTGGTATATAGAATCTATCAAGAAAATTGTCCATTTATTTTAGATTTTCAAATTTTGTGGCATATAGGCTTAGTAGTATACCCTAATGATTGTTGGGATATCCTCCACATCTGTAGTTATGCCCCCCTTCTTATTTCTGATTTTACTCACTTCCATAGTTTCTCTCAGCTACTTAGTTAGTTTGTCTAAGGGTTTGGCTATCTTGTTGATAAACATGGTCCAGCTCTTAGTTTCACTGATTTTTTGCATACTTTTATTTGTTTTTAATTTCACACCTGAGTTTGATTATTTAAAGCCATCTGCTCCTCTTGGGTGTATCTTCATCATCTTTTTTTTTCTCTCTCCTAGGGCATTCAGTTGGGCCATTAAGTTGCTTGTATGAGATGTTACAAATTTCTCCTTGAAAGCATTTAGTGCTGTGAAGTTTTCTCTGAATACTGCATTCATTGCGTCCCATACATTCAGGTATATTTTGCCTTCATTTCCATAGAATTCTAGGAAATCTTTAATTTCTTCCTTAACCCAGCTGTCATTGAGTAGTACATTGTTCAGTTCCCATGTGAGTGTAGGCTTTTTGCTATTTCCATTGTTGTTGAGTTCCAGCTTTAGTCCATGGTGGTCCGATAGAATGCAGGTGATTAGTTCAATCATCTTGTATTTGTTGAAGCTTGCTCGATGATCAACTATATGGTCTGTTTTGGAGAAGGTTCCAAGAACTGTGGAAAAGAAGATGTTTTCTTTTGAATTTGGATGAAAAGCTCTGTAGACATCTGTTAGTTCGATTTGTATTAGGGCCTCTTTAATTGCATTTATTTTCCTATTTACTACTGTCTTGATGATCTGTCCTTTGGTGAGAGTGGGGTGTTGAAGTCTCTCATTATTAAGGTGTTGGGATGAATGTGTCAGATCTAGAAAAGATCATCCTGAGTGAAGTATCCCAGGAATAGAAGTACACACGGTATATAGTCACTTATAAGTGGGAACTAGACCTGTAAGATAGGATAAAAACACTCAAATCTGTACACCTAAAGAAGATAAACAAGAAAGAGGACTGGGGGTACTATGATCAATTCTTACTTAGAAAAGCACATGCATTGGACATTGAAAATAAGAAAAAAACAAGTATCAGGACAGGAGTGAACCACAAAGGGCCTCTGAAAGACTCTACCTGGCAGTGCATCAAAGTAAATGATGAGACTCATAACCAATCTTCAGCAGAGTGCAGTTAATCATATGAAATAAGAAAGAGTTATTATGATATGGAGATGACAGGAGCTCCACAAGTACCAGATATATCAGAGCACAGAGTTCTTTTATGAGCTTGTTTTTCTAACCAAGGACCTTGTATAAATATAACCTAGAACGCCTACTCAGATGTGGCCCATTGTATCTCAACATCTAAGTGGGTTCCCTAGTTAGGGGAACTTGGACTATTTCTAACATAAAACCTATAGCTGGCTCTTTGACCTCCACCCCCACCCAAACCAGAGGAGGTGCAGCCATGCTAGGCCTCAGAGGAGGGCATTTCAGCCAGTTCTGAAGAAACCTGATGAGCTAAGGTCAGATACAAGTGGAGGAGGACCACCCCTATTAGTGAACTTGGAAAGGGGCAAGGAGGAGATAAGGGAGGGTGAGATTGGAAAGGAATGAGGAAAGGGGATAAGGCTGGCATGACAGGTAAGTAACTGGTGAATAATATGAGAAATAAAAATTATAAAAAATACACTGAAAAATAATTACAAAAAAGGATTTTACACTGTCAGAGTATTGGCTAATAGTCTTTGATCTTTCTAAGAATCATAAAGTGGACTAAGGGTTTCAACAATCATTATGTGAAACAATGGTGCAGCTGCAGCATTTCCATTACAGTGACCCATGCAGATTCACTTGTATGAGCCATTAGCCATAGTGTGCCTTCAGGGTCATCAAATCAACCATTAAAATTAATCCAAATGTGTCAATGACATAGGGAATTAACATTCAAGCCATTATAGACAAAATAATTGTTTAAGTCCGTAGTGTTTATATTCAAGAAGCAGCTGTGTCTGTGTTCTAAATCTGTGAACTTAAATCGAGTAGTATCTATACTACAAGGGGATTCTAATATGTTTTTATTCTTCGTACCATACCTATAATAAATGTTTACATAATGATATAGTTGCAGTAAGTCCTGTTAAGAAATCTCCAAATGTCATTCAGCATACAGAAAGGCATACACTGTTCACAGAAGTTGTCACAAATTTACCCAGGAAATTTAAGATCAAGCATAACAGAAAGAATGGATTTTTTTTTCTATCAATTCCACACATCCTATGCTTTATTGGAACTCTGTTCCTTGTTATTCCCCAGCATGATAAGAAACTTGTTGACTAACTGAAAGTCTCTAAGAAGCTGAGATTTTGGTCAGCATTTCTCATTCAGTGTAGGAGGCTCCAACAGGTACCATTGCAAGACTGCAGAAGATCCTGTGGTGATGCAAATGTGACTTGAAGGCATAGTCTTGTAAGCACCCTTTGGCAGTACTACTACTACTAGTCCTCTTGCTCCTTCCACAATCCTTTGTCCTGGCATGTGACCATTGGCACCAGATTTGCTAGCACTCTTGACCATAAGGAGATGGGTCCTCAGCATCCCTTCATTCAGAAAGCTTGTGTGTTTGCCCTGCTGATGCATACAAAAATGGTAGGTGAGGAATACCAGGACTGGCACATTCAGGCCAGAGGACTCAGATTCTAAGTTCCTCCCTCGAGTTTTATTTGACTCGTGAAGCCAATGGTCTCTTGAGTTCTGTGAGCTGTTCCCGCCAGACACATTACATAGATCTCAGAGATTAGAGCTGCTCTTCTAACTGATTAAAGCTCAACGCTAGTCATCTTTGGCAAGTATATTTGCTTCCCCTTGCTATCTCAAATTACTTTTTTAAAGTTGTTTTATTTTTAATTTTATTTTACTCAATTTGCATCCCAGTCGTAGCCCCCTCCCTCCTCTATTTCTTCCCCCCTCTCATGCACCTTTGTCCCTGTTTCTCCTGTGTTCTACTCTTGACCATCCACACACCCCCCCCTTATTGTCCCACTGAAGCTTAGGAAGTGGCATGAGGACTGATCACTCAATTTCCTTATGGTCTAAATGTTCAGATGTGCAGGGACAGGCCTCAGCCCTGGGGTTCAATTCTGAGCTTAAATCCCAGTACACCCAGCCTCCACAGCCTGGAACCCCATTCAATGTTCCCCACCTTCCACTGCCTGGAACCCCATTCAATGTTCCCCAGCTTTCATGGCCTGGGAAGCCCTTCTGTGTCCCCCGACCTCCAAGGCCTGGAACCCCCTTCAGGTTGCCCAAACTTGACTCACTCCAAGTTCCCACCTCACTCCAATGGGGCAAGTATTTGAGCAGAAACAAATATCTAAACTTTGCACATCCAGACATCATTCACCATCTTACAAGTTCAGCTGCTCAAAACCATATGAAGGCCAGAGACTCAATAGAAATGAAACTCTTAGTGCAGAAAGCCTGTGGTGCCTCAAAGCTCTTCTAAAGACTTCAGGAAGTAAAAACCCCTAGGACTCCATGAAGGAACTGAAAGAGATCAAGGAAAAAAGTTCCAAACCTTTTCAAGGTTCCAGAATGCATGAGGAAGCCACTGAGCAGGGAAATGGGTCCATCTGCCTTAGAGCATGCCACCAAAAAGAGACTGCTCTTATCTATTCTGCACATGCCTGAGAAGGTGAAAAGAAGATTGGCTTTGTCTTCTGTAGTAGAAGAACCTGTGCACTCAGTGGCTGTGCAATCTTCTTCTGACCAGAGTGGACTTGTAATCTCCCCACATATTTAGGGGTCCCTAAAGCCTCCCCTATCTAACCAAGGGGCTCTGGGATCTTGCATTTCTTTTCAAGAGGCTCAGAGATTTTCCATAACCACCCAAGGGGTTCTAGGAATAAACAAATAAGTTCAAGGAGGTAAGAGACACTTCACATCTGCCCAAAATTTCCAAAAACCTCCCCTTTGTGCTGGAGGAAAATTCATACACGCTTCCCTGTTCAGAGGGGTTTTCAAAAGATCATCCTCTACCCAAGCAGTCTCCAATCTTTCCAAATTTACCCAAAAGGTTTTTAGACCAGACCACTCTCATCAAGCAGAACTGCAATGGGCCCGGTTACACAAAGAAGGCTCCAAGGCTTCTTTAAAAGGGCAGCTCAATGATTTATCATTTTCCCCATTTCCCCCCTCACTTCAAAGAGAGTTGAACAACCTTGAGAGCCATCAAGATACACAAGAAAGTTGGTTCCCCTTAGGAAGACTTTCAAATATGTTCCCCCTCCCCCAAAAAAGAACACTATGCGATTCACTTTTAGTAAAGTGAGCTTGGGTCCTGACCCTAACAACCAAGGGGTGTCAAAAATTCCTAATTAAACAAAGAGGGTTTTATATGCCCTCCATAATTAAAGATTATTCTTAGAGCATCCCTAAATGTACCAAAGGTGCCTAAACCCAAGCACACCTCCCCAAAAGACCCTCATCACTCAAACACACAGAAGCAGATATAGTAAGAACTGAAGTGGACAGGAAATCCACAAATAGAATAACAGAACAAGAAATTTAAGCACAAGGGTCTTCCCAGGGACACATGCTCCAACCAAGTACCATGCATGGAGATAACCTAGAACCCCTGCACAGATGTAGCCCATGGCAGTTTAGTGTCCAAGTGGGTTATATAATAATGGGAAAAGGGAATACCTCTGACATAATCTTATTGGCCTGCTCTTTGGTCACCTCCCCCTGAGAGGGGAGCATTTTTATCGGCCACAGAAGATGACAATGCAGCCACTCCTGATGAGATCTGTTAGAGTAAGATCAGAAGGAAGGAGAGAAGGACTTCCCCATCAGTGGACTTGGGGAGAAGCATTCATGAAGAAGGGGATGGGAGGGTGAGATAGAGAGGGAAGAAAGGGGGGTTGGAGGGGGAGACAAAGTGAATAAAGTTTAATTAATAAAAAATAAATAAATGAAAAAAATTTTCCCATGTACATCAGCAGATCAAGGACCTTTGTCCTCTTCAGATGGGGCTCTTGAGAGTTCCATAAATACACAGGAAGTAGGAGGATCTACCAAGTCTGCCCAAGAAATTCTTGTGCCTTCAGTAACCACACAAAGGGATCTATAACATTCATATTCTCCCCCACTGGTTCTGAGTCTATCCCATTCTGTCAAGTCAGGTCTACAATTGTCTGTATCTACAGAAAAGCATCAAAGAAATAGTCCCAAACCTGTGCTTCCCCCTGAATGGAGATCAAAAAAATCTGCTATGAAAATGGAGCATGTACATTTCTATTCAAGGAAGAAATTGAAAGATGGTCCCTCTGAGCAAGGGGAATCCACTGGTTTCCTATCAGGCCAAGAGGACCTCAACAATTGCCCACTAGCCAAAAGGGCCCCTTGACTTGTCAGCACTCCCTAATCAGACAAATATATGCCACAAAAATCCAAGAGGGTCTTTCAGGTTCTACAACTATCTCTCAGGGGGGGGGCTGAGAGAAAGCAACATTCCTGACCTCCTCAGGGGTCTCTAGAAATCTTTGCAAATTTCAGACAAGTTCTTGGAATTTCTAAATATACACCAGTGATACTAGGACATAAAAAAACCTATTCCAGACCCTCTGAGTACTATCCAATCTCAGAAAAGGACTGTGAGACATGATACATTTATAAAAGGGGATCATGCCAAGTTCACACATTTAGCATTAGTTCTTAGATGTAGCACATCTACAAAAGATGTTCTAGGACATAGCCCATTTACACACACCATTTTGGATATGCCCATCCATGATAAAGAGGCTATGGAAAGGAACTTGTGTTCACAAGGGTACACTACAGCATCCTGCATATCTACAAAAGGGGATTCCTTGAATTCTACCAGAGCACAAATCCACATAGGAGCTTCCCAAAATTCACAGTGGTCTGTCAAAAATTCCGTATTTCCTCAAGAGAATCAGCAATCTCTCACAAATACAAAAGATGCTATAGACCCTTCCCCATCTGTCCAAAGGGATGTCATGCTTTCCACATGCCCACTAATATCTCCACCACTCATATCACATTATCCAAAGTCTGTGAATTCTACATTATGTGCCAAAGGGTCATTGGAATCTCTTTTCTCTGTCCATCTAGCTCTGGAACCTGACATCTCTAATCCAAACTCATCATCACTTCCTTATCTGAAGGAAGTGTTCTTGCAACTTCTACAAGTAATCAAAAGGGTCTAATAAAGTTGCTAGTTGCCCATAAGGCTCTTAGACCTCTCACATGTGGCCATGAAGCTCTAGGAAAGGCCAAGCCTACACATGAAGCTCTACTAAATTCCCCTCATTCTGAAGCCACAGTCAACACTTGCATATATGCCCAAGACACCTCAACATGTTCCCCATCTGAAGAAGAGGCCCTAAGATCTACCATATCCAAACAAAGTGCTTTAAAATCTTCCCCATCTACAAAGCAGGTTTTTGTGAATAGCCCTTCTCAGCAGGGAGAAATTAGGCACTCTTCCTCTTTGCAAATAGGCCCCAGATATATCATTTTTACCAAAAAGAGGTTAAGAGATGATCCTTCAGACAAAGTGGACATCATAACTTTCCCCCCAAGGAAGAAACTTTCAACCTCCTCTGCAAAAAGGTTGAATTTAAAAACAAAAGAAAAAAAAACAGCAATTGCCACAACTCCTCCTCAGGAGAATCACACACCTTCTATACCTTTCCAAAATCCTATCTAATGTTCTACATCTGGCCAAGATTGCCACGTCCGTCTCGCCAGCTGCGCAGGCTGCAACAGCCCTGTGACAGCTTGGTGAAACCTGTAGGAGCATGAAGTTCTCCAAGGGGATGGATAAGGCTCTGAAGCCTGGACATTTGTTTAGGAGAAGACTCGGGCCTCCTGGGATGAGGAAATGGCTGGGGTAACTCGGATGGCTTGGTTTCACTTTTGAATTTCTGCTTTGTCTCATAGCGATTGCACACACTTCTTGGGAAGAAATGGGGGCACCTTTGAAAGCCCTGCTTTCCCAGAAATTATGTCTCAATAGAGGAAATTCAATTCATTGAGACTGGGCTTGAATCAACTCTTAGAAATGCTATATGTAACAATTCTGATAATATTTTCAAGTAATCAGTTGCAAAATAATTCTAGTTTATCACTAAATTTAGCTTTGCTTTATCTTCCCAGGATAGGAACGTATTCTGTTCCAAGTAGCTGATGCAGTTAGTGAACCTTATGATAGTACATGGCGTAAAAGGAACAGGGAATGGAAAGCAGAGACAGATATCTGTAAAAGTTATGAAGCCTGAAAAGAACATTTTGAGAACGTTTGGAATCAAAGGCAAGATTAAGCATAAGAATGTCTATACTGAGCCTAACGATTTGGAACTTGTCCCGCTATGGTCTTGATCAGGGGTTAAGCAAGGTTGATTGATCACACTTGTTATGATAATATCAGCCTTTTTTAGTTGAATCTTTGATCTTTTTATGGTCTTTTCTTAGAAGTTATGTTTGATGACTATCTGTACTACGTGGCCACCTATCTTGGCACTCTTACAAATTCCTCTGAATGGTTTTTTCTGACTGTATAAATTGACTACTGAAACAGTAAAGTTTTGCAGCAGCATAAGAACTCACTGAGTCTGTGTTGTCTGTCGCGCCGAATCCTTCCCTCCTGAGATCTTCCAAGGACCCTGAGTCGGAATCTGCCCTGACCTCCCGGGCCGGTCGGTGGCACAAGATGCTGTGACAAGTTGACAATCTACCCAAGGACATTCTGGACAATCCATATCATCCCAAGATGCTCAATGGCCTACTGTGTTAACCCCAAAGGGTCTAGTAATTTCATTATCTTCCCTGGGGATTCAGGGAAATTCTTCAAGTCTCACAAACTCCAGTACTTTTTCTCCTACCTCAAAGTACTCCATCACTTTCCAAATCTGACTTAGGAGGTGAGGAATCTTTCCTATCTGCACCTGGGTCTGAGGGAAAGTCCACATGTGCACAAAAATCTCTAGGACTTATGTCACAAGAGGACCTGACATTTTCTGTATTTTCCAGAGTATCTAAAGACACTTCTGCCTCCTGTCTACTTGCTGGAGAAAACATTTATCACCTTCGCTAGCATCTCCATTAAGATCAGCATCTAATACGGTGTACTTTAAAACTTCTCCATCTATCTGTAGGTCTTGGAAACACTCACCATCTGCCCCAAGAATTCTGTTTAGTTTCCAATCTGCCCAGGGAACAATACAACCTTTTCTATCTCCCCAAGGTATTCAGGAAACATTTTCATCTTCAGTAGGATATTCATGACATTAGCCACACCTCTCAGGGGAACTGAAACATCCTTTATTAGCACAGGTAATTTCAGGACATTCCCTCCCTGATCAGGGGCCTCAGGAAATAGAACCTTTTTCATATTGAACTGGTGTTAAAGGATTTTTGGTGTCTTTGCAAAGTCCTCTAAAACTATCCCCTGTCTCTCAGCATACTTCTGGTAGTTTTTCACCTTGTCAGGGTTCTCTAGGACCTTTGTTATTATTCCCAAGTACAATGGGGACTTTCCAGTCTGCACAAGAGTTGCTCAAAAATTTGCCATCAGCACAAGCTGACCTTGAAATTTCCCCTTCTGGCCCAAGGGCTCCTTGACACTGACCAGTGGCTCCAGAGCTCTCATTCCTTTCTCCCTCATCTCAGGAGACTGTATTATTTTTGCCACATGATCATAGGAGTCTAGGAGTATCTCAATACTGCTCAGGAACCCAAAGTTTGATGCCATCTACCCAATGGCAGCACAAAATCTCTGAACAGAGTGTAAGAATTTTGCCCTCTTCCCAAGGATCTGTGTGATATTCTTCATCTACACAGAAGACTCTACAACTGTCAACACCTTCCCAGGAAATTCCACAACATTCTCTACCTCGTACAGGTGATGTGGCACATTCCCTGGCTTCCCAAGGGTCTTAGGACACCTGCCCTTATTAGGAGTAGATATGGGGATATATTTACCTGCCCTGGGATCTGCAAGACATTTTTTCATGTATCTTACAGGTGCAAGAATCTGTGTTGTCTGGTTAGGATCCTGTGGAAATTTCCTTACATGTACAAAAAAGGCTCTGATATTTGCCACCTGCTTCAAAGGCTGTGGGACTTTCCCTGTATGCCCAAATAAATCAAGAAGTGTCCACCTTAGAAAAAGTGATTACCAATCCTTTGGAAGCAGGTGAAGTGGCTTTGATAAACCCTGGTTTTTACCAAATAGCTATAGGACATTTCCAATGTGCCCAAGATGCTTTAGGACATTTTCCCTCTAGTGTAGAACATTTCCAAACAGACCTGGAGATTGGTAAATGTTTGACATCTGAAGGAGTACAGACTGAAAACTTGGCCTCTCAGTTTAAGTTTGTAGCAATTTCTGCCATAGGTAGTCTGCAATCTTCAATATTTTCTACAAGGTCTCTTGAACATAAAAATACTGCCATATAGCCTCAAAACCTTTCTATATCTGCTCCAGGATCTCTGGATCTTCCACTATCTACCTAAGAGACTCCAGAACATTTGAGACCCAATATAGGAGCCTTTGAACATTCCCAAATTAATCAGGTGTCTCAAAACTCCTTGACATATGCCTAAGAGCCTCTTGAAAAGTAGTCATCTAACTTAAAGGTGGCAAATGATGGTCTTCAAAAATGGTCTGCAAACCTCTTTATGTGCTGCAATGTGTCTTGAACACAGGCTGCCTGTTAAAGAACCCAAAGAAGATGCTATATCTGCACCTTGGTCTCTGGGGTCATTCAGTACCTTTCCAAATAATCCCAAAATATTTGGAGCCTTATCAGTAGGAAATTTATAATCTTGACAATCTGCCAAGGTATAACTCAGAACTTTGACACATTCACAGACTGTTCTTGAATCTACACCAAATATTTAAAGATTCATCATATGTGTAAAAACATATGAGACTTTCCACATTAACAAATGAGACACCAGAGCATTCACAATGTACTGAGGTGGTTGTGGAATTATCTTCCTCAGCAACAGAAACTCTAGGATTGATGGTCCTTGCCAAAAAAGGCTTTAGACAATTTCTTATTTGGACAAGTGTCCTTAAAATCATTGACAACCTTCCCAAGAAGCAGTGCAGATTTTTCTTTCTACTCAAGGTGCTGTGGAACTGTCCAAATCCACCAAAGGTAGAGTAGAAAAAAATTCCATCTCTTGAAATGCCTGTGACACCTCCTATTTTTAACCTACTACTTCTCCTGCTGGAACAGTAGAGAAAGGAATCCCAACCTCTGCTCCACATTCACTCTTTCCCAAAGATATTTTTGGAACTTTCTCATCTCATCAGGAATATCAAGGTTTTTTTTGCTATCTGTGACAAGAGGTGTATTAGATGCACTTGAACCATCTCCATCTAACCCACAGGCCCTAGAATATTTAGTAGAAACCAAAGGGCTGTCACAAATTTACACTCCTTCCCAACAGACTCTGTTTAATTTCCCATCTTTGCAAGAGGATGTAGAACATTCCTTTATTTCCACAGGGAATGCAACACAACTACTAACCAACCAGAATGTTCTTGACCATCTGTCAACTAGAGCATAGGCTATAGGATCTTCTCAATCTAGCCTAGGATCTACAGACTTTTCTTCATTTGTACCAGGGTTCCATTCCCAATTGCTAAATCAGACACCATGCCCTTACCCTTGTGCTCAAAACCTCAGAGAATGTCTTATATCTGAATAAGGAATATTGGGATCATCTACATCTGATCAAGTTTATTTATCACTGTTGGCATCTACAGCAGGAGCTGGGGGAACTTCCATATCTTCTTTCTCTGTAAAAGATATCACATAGCTGTGTAAATCTTCATCAGGATCCAAAGCTTTTTTACCATTTTCTGAGTCCTCAGCATCTAAACATTATGATCAGGTGAAGGTTGGACATTTGTCATTGGTCCATGAAGATCACATAACTTTTCTCTCTCATCAAAGTGTTCTAGGAAAGAGCAAATCTTCAAAGAGGGCTTTAGAAAATTTACCATCAATATTCCAACTTGTCCAGAGAAGGCTAGTAAAATTTCTCTGCCTGCCCAAGGTCAAGTATCTCATTCAACTTCTATCACAGATGCCTTAAGATCTTGCCATTGTTAAGAGGAAACTGAAGAATCTTTTCTCTGTTCCTTTGAAAATTCAAAAGAATCAGTATCTGCACCAGGGATTGAGGAACCTTCTCTAGCTAGCCTATGGCCTCCAGACTCATTGCTGTCTAAAAAAGAGCCTCTGAAAACTTCCCTGTCTGGCCATGAAACACTGTGTCCTTTGCCACCCACCCTAGAGGTTGTAAAACTTCCCAGATTAACTCTAGGTATCCCAAGGCCATTGAAATTTTCCTCAAGGGATCTTGGATATTTGTTCACTATAGAGCAGGCAGTAAAACATTCTACATCAGCAAACTCAATTAGGAAAACAAGGTCCTCTCCAAAACAGTGTGCGGAGAAAGCATCATCTGATCTATGTGTTCTCGAGCCTTATCACTCTGGTCCAGGGGATCTAAAACATTTACTTTCTACTCAAGGGCCTCTGAAACTTTCCATATGGTCTCAAGGGATGTTGGATACTTCAGCATCTAACCAAGAGTCTCTAGAACATTCTGAATCATCCTGTTGTAGAATGTAATCTCACCCATCTTCCCAAAAGGTCATGAGTATTTGAAACATGTTGTAGTGCCTGTGGAAACATTATCTCTTTCAGGGAAATCAGTAACGTCTCATTTTCTCCACAGTCTCTGGTGCATTCTTCTTATTTCAAGTCACCTCAGACACTTCCTTAAGTTTGCAAGGGGGTTTGGCAACTGTGCTACCTTCACAAAGGGTTCTTGAAATCTTGCTACTGGCACAGGAGTCCCTAGAAATTCTGGCCTCTATCCAAAGTAAAGGGATAAAAATTCATTCATTCAGAAGATGATCTAGAAGAGTCTTTATCAAAGCAGGGGATTCTAGGAACATCAGCATGTACCATGTGAGCTCTAGGATCTACTCATCATGCATATATGAAGCCTGGAATGTTGCCATCTTCACAGAGGTCTGAGGAACTTTGTCTGTCTCTTAATGGGGCTCTGTGTTAGCCCAAATCTGAAATGAGGACTCTAGAAAATATGCCATCTGACAAAGGGCCTCTGAAAACTTCTGCTTTTCAGAAGTATTCTAGAAATTCTCTATCTCTACAAGGTATGCACCATCTGGTACAGAGGCTCTTAGTCCTTCTTCACCTATACAGATAATTAAAAAAAAAAAAAAACAAAACAACAACAACAAAAAAACAACTTTATTTTCTTCTCCAAGTATTGTCAAACTATCTCTGAACCAGGTGCTCAAAAACATCCCCAAACTACTGCAGGGATTCTCCAAACTGTACTATGTATTCCAGGGATCCTGGAATGTTCTATTCCTATGCAGCAAAGTCAGAGTTATTTTCTTCTACTCCAGATTTTTTAGAATGACCAGCATCTTTCCAAAGGAAACTAGATCACTTGTAATGCAAGGTAGAATCTCAGGAGACTTCTCTATCTCTCCAAGGGACTACATGGCCTTTGATATTTCCCTCAGAACCCACAGGATATTCACAATATGACCAAGGATCTCATGAGAATTCTTTTTCCATTCCATGGAATGTAGAACATTTGCTCCCTAGCAAACTTCACATACATGCCCAGGGAACTCTGGGGCTTTCACCATATAATCAACATTCATCATCTTTACATTAATCACCTTCAAAGGATCTCCAAGCTGGCCCAGTGCGCACATATGCATTTGTCTTCAGCCTCAGATATTTGGGGAATGCCCCCATGAGTCCAAAGTTCTATAGGAAAATGGGCCCATACCCAAGAGATTCTTGGACTTTCCTCATTAACACAGGCAAGTCAAGCCCCTCCCAAATCTTTTCAAAAAGCTGTGGAAACTTGCCTATATTAAAAAGGTCCCTGGAACTGAATACACCAGCACAATATTCCCTTGAACTTTCACCATCTACTCAGGTACCTTGACCCATTGCCATTATTGCAAAATATATACTGGGATCTCCAGTATCTGTACAGGGAACTGAAGAACATTTGGCTTCTACTTCAGGGACTCTCGATTATAAGGACAGTTCAGAGCAGAAATTAGATTTTTCAACACCTTCCCAGTGCTCCTGGAATTTTTCTTACCTTCAGAAGGAACTTTGGCATCTTGGTCAACTACCCACAGGGCTGTGAGTCCTTCATTATCAGTCTCAGGGTCTCTGAAATTGTATACTCTTGAAGTAGACAATGCTGAAGCTGGGCTATATTCTCAAAGTGTCTCAAAACACCAAACTTCTTCATTGGAATTGACTTTCTCCATTAACACAACATATGTTACAAAGTTCAGCATATTTTCCAAGGGTTACTGGCCCTTTCATGTCTATCCACCAATCTCAAGAATCTTTACTCTTCAATCAAGAGGAAGTGCAACATTCACCAGCTGAACCAGGTGCTCAAAGATATCCACCATCTACCTGTGAGGCCATAGATTCTTTACTATCTTCACAAGAGCCTAAGGAACTTTCCAGATCTGCAGAGAGAACTTTGCTTGTGTAGCTCTTTGTCATCATGCCAATACCTCTAGTACATTCTGCACATTCCACCAAAGTTTTGGGAAAATACAAACACACCCAGGGTACCTTGGGCCACTTTACATGTGTGTGGGAGGATGTGGGACCTTCTCAATCTTATCCAGGGTCTAGAGGAGCTTTGACGTTGTCGTATATACAACCTGGAAAATATGCATCTTCTATCCAAGGATCTGCAAAATTGTTCCCATCTGGCCAAGCTTGTCTAGCACCTTCACAATCAGCCCAGGAGATTTTGAATCTTTGCATGTCATCCCAGGCATTGTGCATACAGCAAGGTCAGCTGAAGGTGACAGGGCTCCACAACCCTCAGCTCCTTATCCAGCAGTTCCAGAAAAATACAACAATTCTCCACATATCTAAGAGTCTGCAGGCCGATCCCCATCAACTGCATAGAGGAGAATCAACCTGCATATGCCAAATTGACTCCATCATCTTCTCAATCTGATCAAGGGTTTGTGGAATTTTGCCTATCAGCAGATGGGACTCTGAAAATGTCCACATCTTCCTTGGACTCACTAGGATCTTCTCCATCTGGACAGGGCACCTGGAGTTATTTATTATCTGCGCAAGCTAGGTCAGGAAACTCCACATCAATAGGGAAGTCTAAAGTACATTTAATGTCAAATCTAGAACCTCAAGAGTCTACCCAAAATGCTCAAGTCCTTTTCAGAAGGTTGACAGCGGATCAAAAGCCTTTGGAAATATCCTTATTCGCACAAGGAATTTCAACATCCTGTTCATCTTTGAGAAGTGTTCTGGGGCCTTCAGTATCCATTCAATGGTCTCTAAAATTAGCCACATCTAATGAAGGGGACTGTAAAATTCAAGAAGCTGTAACTTACGATATATGCCCAGATATTTTTGGATCATTCAAGATCTTCTACAGGATGTCAAAATTCCTTATCTTCTACAGGAGTCCTAGAAACACAGCAATCTACACAGAGGAGTCATACACAAACACTACTTCTCTATCAATAGTAGCAACTTCAGTATATCAACCTTGTACTCCAGCCTCTGAGACTTATGACTTTAGAGCATGGGAGGTAAGCAATTTCTCATTGTGCTCAAGGATCTGCATGTCCCCGCCTATCTACACAAGGGAAATGGGACTGCCCACATATACACACAGGACTCCCAGACACTTTCCAGCTGCCCAGGGACATTCAAATCCTCCAACACACACATCAGTCCTCTTCTGCATGGAGTACAGTTTCATATTCACTAACTACTCCCTTGTCTCAGGGTTATACCCAACATGCCCAAAAGAAGGAAGAAACTTTGAAATTGATCCAAGGATCAGTAGAAGCTTCCAGGAGATTCATCATCTGCACCAGGTGTGGAAAAATAGTGTAAGGCTGTTGCGTCATGCAAGACATGAAGAAGTTCCTGGGGAACTTTCCATATCTGTACAGGAAAACTTTTACCTTCATTTCAAAGTGTTTTGGAAATTTCTGTATCAAGAGAAGACAATTTGATCTCTCTATACCTACACAAAGTACTCTAGAACCTTGTCCTTCTTGCCAGGATGCTCTTGTGTCTTTACAGTCTGGCCAAAGAGTTCAACCAACAGATCAAACAGCTTCACACTCTTCAGAATCTATGCCATCTTCTCAAGGTCATATGTCAATTTCTTTATTTCTACAAGGGGATATAAGACCTTCTCTTTCTACCCAAGGATCTCCTGGGTGTTTTCCATCTTTCCAAAAGGTTCAACATACAAATCCATCTGTTAAAATTGCTCCAGCATCTATGAATTCTTCAAAATGGCACATGGTAATCTCTATCTGAACAATGGACTCTTGAAACTATATCAACTGTATCAGGATGTTGTGAAATTTTCATATCCTTTACAGTTAGTTCTCAACTTTGTTACCACTCAAGAAGCTGTAAAACCTCTTCTGTATTCCAAGGAAACTCTTCAAGTTTCCACCTGTACAGGTGGTAGTCTAGATATATCCAACTCTTCACCAGGAAGTTTGGGAATGTCACCATCTCCTTCAGTGACTCTAGGACCTTCTTCCTCTGCCCAAATGGATTTAGGAGCATCTATAATGGATTTAGGACATCTCATTGTCTCAGAGTTCTCCCTTATCTGTCCTGGGTCAAGGAACAGGCACATCTGCTCAAGGGTCTCTAAAATATTCACCTGCTATGAAGGGCAATACTGATCCTTTGCCATACACTGGGGAATGATCTGGACCACATGCCTATTTCCCTGGAAAATATGGGAGGTTCCCAATTTGTCAAAGGGCCAATAAAATGTCTGCCACCATCTCCCCATGGGGAACTCAGAACTGCTCTGTCTAGCTCATGGCCTTTAGCAAATTTGCTATTTGCTTCAGTATCTCCAAGACTTTTTGCTTCTACCCTGTAGAAGGTAGTAGGCCCTTCCCTGTCCTGTCAAAATAATCTAGGATCCTCCACATCTTCAAAGAAGTTTCTAGAATCATCATCAATGCCCCATATTTCTCTGGAACATACTCCAACTTCCCAAGAGTCTCTGGGAATAAAGCCATCTGGACCAGGTACTCTGGTACATTGCTTACCAACACGGAAGGTGATAATCACAACACCTGCCCAACTGACTCTAGGAAAGCCATCAAGGTGTGTTTACCTTTCCCCTTAAAGGGATGACTCCTGCCAAGAGGTCTCTCTCTCAGTCTCTTATTCTTTCTCTCTCTCTCTCTCTCTCTCTCTCTCTCTCTCTCTCTCTCAGCTCCCTATTCCCCTTTCTTTCTTTCTTTCTTTCTTTCTTTCTTTCTTTCTTTCTTTCTTTCTTTCTTTCTTTCTTTCTTTCTTTCTCCTCACCATGTCCTGTTTCCCACTCCCTCCATACCCACTTAGTATACCTCTGGCAAAGAAGATTGGATTGACTCAGCCTCATCTTTCTTTAAATAATAAATAATATTGGTGCCTTGGCCAGAATAGGGCTCCACTAGCAAAGCTAGTACCCCTTTCGCACTTTGGATAGGACGGTTACAACTGATTTTATCCTAAAAACCTCCACTTTCTCTCAACTGCCCTCATGCTCTCCCTGGTTTCCCAGGATGTTTTGCTCTGCCCAGGCTTGGGTCCCTGTTCTGTAGCTGGTGTCCACACTTCAATCTTGCACCGTTCCGTGGGCTCTCTGAGAGTTGTACCTATGCAGGTCTTACTCTTGCTGCAGGGGCTCTGGCGGCGAAGGCCAGCCCTGTCCAGGCAATGATCTGTGTGCTGTCTGCAGTGGCCACCAGAGACACAGTGGCTGCATCTGGAACCTTAGGCTCCAACAGTGCAGAGTGTTTGGTAAGAGGGTAGGCACTATACATGGGTCCCCTGGGAGGAGGCAAGCCAAAAGGGACTGTGTTTGCTATTCTGATACCAAGCCTGGGAGATTCACTCCATGCTAAAATCAATTTAAAATCTTGGCATAGCACAGTCAGGTAACTTTTAAATCTCACGAGAGATTTTAAAATCTCACAAGATTTTTGAAGCCATGTTTGTTTTGGGAGGAAGAGGGTGAAACTATAGCTTACTCATACACATAACAAGGCACAGCACCATCTTAGCTTTAGGCAAAGAGGCCCCACTCCAATGTGCCCTGAGTCGCCATTGAGGAAGTCATCTGCTTTTCCCCTGCCAAGCTGCCTTTTGTTTCACTGCATGCTTTCTTCTAAGAGGCTTTTTCAAAGCTTGATGTGCATTGAACATATGACAGGAGTCTACTGAGCACATCTGAAAGACTCTAACTAGCAGTGTTTTCAAAGCAAAGACTCATAACCAAACCTTTGGCAGAGGACAGGGAATCATAAGAAAGAAGGGGAGTTAGTCTGATGGGGAAAGGATAGGAGCTCCAAAAGGACCAAATATATCTGGGCACAGGGTCTTTTCTGAGACTGACATTCAACCAAGGACCATGTACATATATAACCTAAAACCTCTGTTCAGATGTAGCCTGTGAAAGCTCAGTAAACAATTGGTTTCCCAAAGTGAGGGGAACAAGGACTATTTCTAACAGGAACCCAATGACTGGCTCTTTGGCCTCCCCAACCCCAAGGGAGGAGCAGTCCTGTTAGGCCACAGAGGAGGGCTTTGCAGCCAGTCCTGAAGATAGGTGATAAAACAGGATCAGATGAATGGGAAGGACGTCACCCCATCAGTGGACCTGGAAAGGGGCAAGATGGAGATGAGGGAAGAAGGGAGGGACTGGGAGGGAATGAGGGATCAGGACATGGCTGGGATACAGAGTTAATAAAATGTAACTGATAAGAAAAAAATAAAATTAAAAAAAAGAAAAATCAAAAATAAAAGAAAAAAAATCTTTCTGATTTCTGTACACTTTACTCTTTTATTTTAAATTCCTTATCTACTGCTGTATATAACTTTCTCATTGGGTTTGCATTTATAAGTCTTAATCATAATTAACTGTTTTTCCTTATCTTTTAGACCAGACCACAATGAGCCCCATTTCAAATTGGTATGTACTTTTATAATAATTCAAAGTTACATTTTAATATGTTATGATTCAATGCTACTTCAAATAAATTTTATATAATAATAAAATTTCAAAATTATAAAAACTTATTCAAATTATATTTGTTTATGTGTTGCTCAAATACTATTTTAAAATTGCTTTCTACTGTTCTTCTCAGGGGTTCATTATTACATACAAGTTTTTACCGATATTCTAAATTAGGATCTATTAATTTTAGAGGCATTTATTTAAGTTAAAATTGGGTCAATTTGCTGCATCTCTACTAACAAAAGGTTAAAATATGCTTACTTAAATTTGAGATTATACTGTTCTGCTACAATTGTTGGTTTTTAAACTTGTAGCTCAGGGGTTCATTATTACATAAAAATTGTTTACCAATATTCTAAATTAAGATCTATTAATTTAAAAAATATTTATATTAAAACTAGGTCAATTTACTGTATCTCTGCTATCAAAAGATTGATATAAGCTTGGGTTGTTCTCTTAAAATTATGTTATCAATTTGTAGTATATCCTTAGACTATTATAAGCTATAAACTTTTATATATTAAATCATACAAAAACTCTTATGCTCCCACTTTAGTAAATTATATTAATGAGTTTTAAGATGCTAACTTAGCAAGGACAAAGCCTAAAGTCCTAATATTTAATGGTTAACAAATGCATGTTAATATTCATCTCATAAATACATATTTATTGTCCTAGAGATGAAAACATGGTCTCACTGCAATTTTTAATAAAGAGTGGAGGATTGTCCTTGTGTCACCATATAGGAGTTAGTAAAAATATTTAGCCATCCCGTCTGGTTCTAGAACTTAGCTGCACTCTGAAGCTGCTGGCGTTCCCACAAAAAGGCAAGTGGTTTGCATAGCCAAAAGTCCATTCCGCTAGGTGACATTTTCAAATGCAGCAAATGGGTGCTGGTCCCGCTGCTGGTGCAACATGACAAAGCTGGCTGCTGGCAAACTGGCCAATGTGATTCAAAATGCACCCAAGCAGGCTTGTCCTCTGTCCCCAGCCTTGGAGGTTCAACCAGCATGAGAACCACAGTCTTCCAGCCTTCTAGCTCATTGGCCTGATGGAGAATGAATGGCTCCTTGACACAGCAACCTCCACAGCTCTTGCACAGGTCTATTATTGACCTCAGAATAAGGCGCCACAGAAATACTGCCAACTTCTGTGTTGGGAGACTTCAGATACCTTCCCAGTTCTCTTCATATGCAGGGGACCAGGCTGTAAGCCTAAGTCATAGAGCTTCTATTTTCAGGCCTAGACACAGTCCAGACACAAGAAACAGGACTAAAAGAAACCTTTTACCATCCTTTTAGCTAAAGGACAATAAATGTTCTTAACAGTTTCAACTATTTATCTTGGTAAATAACTAAATACAAAGGTCCCTTTTAAAAAACATATTTGAGAGATGTCTTAGGGTTGGTAAACATAAGTTATACATATTTAAGAGTCTATAAAGGTATCTTAAGATTGATAAATATGTTATACATACTTGAGAGTCTTAAAATATGTCTTAAGGTTAGTAATACAATTTATAGATGTTTGAGGGTCTAAAAATTGCTTTAAATTTTGTAAATGCAAGTTATAAATGTTACAAGGTCTAAGGTGATTTAAGGTATTTTAAATAGGTAAAAAGGCTGGATATTTCTTCCTGTTGCTCTGTACTGTTTTGTTGACTGTCCAGAGTTTTAACCTTTATCAATAGAGTTCTAACTTATTAATCTGATTCTAATACAAAAACATTCCACTATGCCACATATTATCATGGTTCTAAGCTCAAGATTTTAAGTCCATAATATGTATGCTTATATTAAAAGTTAAGATTAAGTGAGTTTCCCTGTTACTTCATAAAAGGCTTTTGCCTTTTCAGTGCTCACCATAAAAAATACTTATGCTACTAACATGAATATGTATGTCTACTGCTTTTTTCTACAATGCAGAGAAAAAATTTGTGATACTAACATGTCTAAAGTTTTATCTCCTTCTTAAAACTTAAAAGTATTTTTTGTAAGCTGCACAAAGTCCACCTCTATCCAGCTCTCAGGTCAATGGGACTCCAGAAAAGTACTGTACTTATTGCCTAACTCAAGGTGGGACTCTTCCCCTTTCCCCGGTTTTGGGACTTCCTTTTCTGGCTACCAGACTGCTATTAACTGCTTGCAACACTGGCTGGATTGCTGAGTTCTAATTATTGACCAGCCACTACATTGCTGAATTCACTCCATTTTTCCAGCATAAAATGCCTCTCTTGGTAGGAAGCTTGACCACAGAGCTCCAGCAACTTCTTACTATCTTTTCAGATGGAAGGACCTGCCCTCCAGCTCTAGCCTTAACTGTCTAGGTTTAACCCTCTATGCTGAACTTTATTTTCCAGCCCCACTCTCCCTTGGGAGGTACATCCCCACTCACACATGTTTTCTTTTCCCTCTCTCTCTCTCTCTCTCTCTAGCTTGCTTGTGAAAAGACCTCACACTAGGCAAGATATTGTTCCCTTGGATCTACCCTCCTGGGCATCTGTGCCTCAGCTGTGCCCCACTGGGCATCTGTGCTGTGGTCAGTGGCCAAAAGCTGACACGCAATTGGATCAGGTTGTACCCCTCTCATTGGAGTCACACCTTCCATTGGGACACCTCTGGAAAGTCCCTGACTTCTCTACCCCCAATGGGAAATGCTGAGACTCCCATTCCTCCAGATAGGATGTCCTATGGAGAATTTTAGGTTTCTACAGCTAGTGGGAGATGGCACCATGGCCTCTAAGTTTACATGCTTCTGTAACCAAACCTCACCTCAATGACAGAACCAAAACAAAGCCTTTTTTAAATATTGCCAGTGATTGGGTAATTAACAGCACCCCCCCAGGTAAACTGCTGTTTCCATGTTCAAGTCTTATTGATTCAAAACTTCTACTTCTGTTTGCTCTCCCAAAAGTTTTCAATGTATACCTAAAGGATTTTCTCCATAACCAACACAACTTTATCTTTTGCCTATATATGTGTTTCTTTGTCCTGCCAGACACAGATGTTTCTCATAGCCACAACAGTTCCAAAGCAGTTACAGGTGTTCAACTGTGACCTCACAGACTTCCAGCAAGCTGGACCTGCACCTTCCCTCCCAGCCATGGATATTCTCACAAACCCTGGAAAGCATCAAAACAGTCTATTCTCCCTGGACTTGGCCAATATTTCCGCCTTTTGACCTCCCTACAGTGCCTTCAGTGTCAGCAGGAAGTAGCCAAGAGAGAAGCTATCCAAGTTATTCACTTGTTAACAAAAGGCTGAAATGGGGTGCTTCAGGGCCAGTACAAGCATCTACAGGTTCTCCCAGGTTTCCCCAGTCTGTACCTGATGCCTTGCATGTCTGGCAACTCTCTATTGACAAACCTCTACTCTAAATTTTCCAGGGCAGAGGTTTCCCTTACTCTTGACCTTGCAATCTAAACATTTTGTTGCTATAATTATTCTCTCTCTGAACCCCTTGCATGACAACCAAGAGCTACTTCCAATGAGCCTGAATTTATATAGTTTAACTTATCTTATAAAAAGCAGCCCAAGCTGCCCATTTTTTAATTTTAGAAAAAGGGAGGAATGTTAGTATTTTGGAACACAACCTACTTCTGGGTTACCAAGCAAATTATGATGTCATCATGTGTTGCCAGTCAGGCAGCCACACCTGGAAGGCAGGGTTACCTTGCCCCTTAAAGGGATGACCCCTGACATGTGTACTCTCTCTCACTCTCTTATTCTTTCTCTAACACTCTCTTTCTTTCTTTCTTTTCTTTCTTTCTTACTTTTCACTTTTCATTCATTCATTCATTCATTCATTCATTCATTCTTTCCATGGTGCAATCCCCTTTCCTTCTCTCTCCCCACCATGTCCTGTGTCCCACTCTCTCCATAAACACTGTATAAACTTCTGGCATAGAAGATCCATTGAGAGGGGGAGCCAAGGTGGCAGCGCTGGGAGAGCACTGGTCTGAGAAGCGGACAGCACTCTCCATGCAGCTACCAGGAGACTGAACTCTGGGCCCTAAAACTACAGAGATCGTGTTTCCCAGGTGAGGGGAGCCTCCCATAGTGTGGGAATTGGTCAGGTCCACTCAGGGCTGCCCAGCCATAACCCGGAAGAAATGCCGGGTAATTAGTGATTTGGGTCTCTGGGCTGAAGCAGCAAGCCTGCATGTCCCAATCACTTTCCCAGGCTGATTGGTGGGCACAAGAGTGCCTCAGACTGGGAGTCCCAGTCACAAGAAAACCCAAGGGGAAGCAAAGTTGCGAGTCTGATCACGGGTCACACAGTCTTGACCTGGAAGGTCTCTTGGAACTCGGGTACCTGCTGCCATCACAACTGAGCTCCCGCCACTCAGAGAGCTGCCCCCCCAGCTCACCAGTACAAAGGAGCTGCATGCCCCAGTGCAACAGGGACTGGAAACCCCTGTCCGGAGAGGGCCCCACAGGAAAGGAAGAAACAGTGCTGCTGGGGTCACCTAGGCTTTCCCTGGGGAAAGTCTAGCAGACCACTGATCACAAACAGGCAAGTATGCCCATCCATCACAGATCCAGACCCAAGCAGGGAGCACAGAGTTATTGAGAACCCAGCTCCCACAGACTAGCAGGTGGGCAAACGCTCCACCAGCCTGGAGGCCTGCTTTGTACCAACTACTTCTTACAGACAGAACTGTGTGCCCCAAGACACCAGAGTCTTAGAGTCACTGTCTGGAGAAACTCTTACAAGGAACAAGGAATGAAGCAAAGGGTATGGACTTAGGCAACCCATTAAATCCTCAGAAAAAGGTCCCATAGACTGCCCCAACCAAGGGAACTGCTGTGCCCCAGATAGCCTGCTGTTACCAGGAGAGCAGTACTCACCCGCCAGAGATTACCTCTTGGGTTATGGGGCACAGAGCCCCAACCTCAGACCTACAAAAGACAGGAACCCTGAGATCAATGCCCAGATACTGCTCCAAGGGGCAATCAGTTATCCCTAACAAAACAGACTGAAACACAGAACACACAGGTTACAGCAGCTGATCACTAAATTTACAGCAAGAAACCTAGAAGGAGGGCAGCTGTTTCCAGGACTTCTCCCAGTGAAAGGAGAGCCCTCTTGACTAATCAGGACCACAGTTACCATGCAGGTCTCTATGCCTGAGGTGAGCTGTATCAACTCCTGAAAAACACTGGCCATCCAGTAACTATACCCAAAAAGCTGAGAAGGCTTCTTTCAGGAAAAACCATCTTTCTGACAAAGGGATTCTCTCCACTACAAAAGTCCAGAAACAACCAGAAACTAAATTCAAACAACTAAGATAGCCCAATGGGTAGAGGACAGCGTAAAAATTCAAACAACAAAACCCAGAGCAATGTGGCATCTCCAGAACCCAGTTATCCAGGGGCAAATAGCCCTAGACACCCCAGCATAATTGAAATTCAAGGAGGTGACCTAACATCTATGCTCATGAAGATGATAACAGAAGAAACAAATAAAATATGAAAAGAAATAGAGGAAGCTGCAGCCACAAAGTTTGTGGCCTCCAACCAAGGATTATTCATAGAGATAACCCAGAACCCCTGCACAGATGTAGCCCAGGGCAGTTCAGAGTCCAATTGGGTTACATAGTAATTTGAAGAGGGACTGCCTCTGACATAATCTGATTGGCCTGCTCTTTGATCACCTCCCTCTGGGGGGGAGCAGCCTTACCAGGACATAGTAGAGGACAATGCATCCACTTTTGATGTGAACTGACAAACTAAGATCAGAAAGGAGAGGAGAACCTCCCTATTAGTGGACTTGGGGAATGGCATGCAAGCAGAGGGAGGAGGGAGGGTGGATTGGGAGGGGAGGAGGGAGGGGCTTATGGGGGGATGCAGAATGAATAAAGTGTAATTGATGAAAAATTTTAAAAAAAGGGAAAAAATAATTTAAGAACCTTAAATGACTTTCAAAAGTGGAGGAAAACATGGAGTTAGTCAATTGGCATGGAGCACGTCTCGCCCCTGGGGGCAATGGTCTCATGAACCTACTCAGACCTCGGATACCCTCACTGCTAGTTCTAGAACTGACGCAGGATGTTCCAACGAGGGGGTTATGGCTTCTCATAATATTTCCTATAAGCCCACACCTTTGTCTATATCCCCCATTTTTATTCATTATTAGCCAGATAGAGCCAAGTAATTGTGGTGATGATACTTGCTTTTTTGCCCAATACTGGAATGCTAGTAAATTTAGGTATGCCCTGGTGCATGCCTCACTGCGTGCCTGTGCCCATTGATGCCCCTCACGCTATGACTCTCTTCAGACAGAAAAGGGATCTTGGAACTACAGCCACCATTGTTACCACCATCTCATTGGCGGCTGTTGGAGCTACCACCAGGGCATTAGCCATGAGTCATACTGGGCAGACTGCTCAGACCCTGAATAATCATTTAGCCAATGTAGCTCATGCCTTAGTTGTACATAAAGGAATTAATGCTCAACTAAAAGGAAGCTTGATGTTGGTCAATCAGAGGATTGACCTCATGCAGGTACAAATTGATACCCTATGGCAAATCGCTCAACTTGGCTGTCAATGAAAATATGCTGGACTTTGAGTCAATAGCATATAACATGAGAATTTTTCCTGTGCTGCAAATCTGTCTAAACAATTGTCGAGCTATATTTTAGGTAATTGGACTGGAGAATTCGATACTACGATGGAGCAGCTGAGAGTGGCCATTGTCACAGTAAATTCTACCAGAGTGGACGCAGGACTATCCACAGGATTATCATCATGGATTTCTGCAGCCATGAATCATCTGAAGGAATGGGCGGGCATGGGAGCATTAGCAGGCCTTCTGGTGTTGGTCTCTTTGGTTTGCCTGTGGTATATATGCAAGATTAGAGTCTCACAACAGTGTGATGCAGCCTTGATCATTCAGGCCTTTACAGCCATTGAAGCAGGACATTCTCCCCAAGCATGGTTGGCTACCATAAAAAGCTAAAATGATACGCTCAGGATGCAAGGCTAAGCACTGCACTCAGGGTCAGCCGCTTTGGACCCAAAGAAGAGCATGTCTGGTTGCATGCGGGTTGATGCCCCAGGTCCCGCCTCTGAGAAAAAGGTATTGTACAGGTCTGATGCTCTTTGGGTGGATGACACCTAAATGAACATCGGTACAAAGTCCCAATTGATTTCTAATATCAGAGATCAGACCTCTACTCTTGCCTGATGCATCTAAAACAAAGAGGGGGAACTGTAGAGAGCTACGGAATGCTATGCCTTAAAGATGGAGCTGGTTTCTGCCTTCCACCTTCCCGATGGTGAGTGCTCTCTGTCACGAACAATTCCACATTTGGCTAAGGCTGAGGATCTGGCTTGCTTCCATGTATGTGGACCTATCTGCATTGCCCACGTGGCACGCCTGGGTTGGCTACCAAGAGGCTATTTAAGCTGTGGGCTGGCTTTCCCCAGGGTACGAGGATTGTTCAAGATTTCTGAATAAACTGCAGTGAAAAAAAAAGCAAATTAAATAGTTCTATGTAGGATCTGAAAAAAAAAAGGAAATGGTTAAATCACTGAATGAAATAAAAGAAACAGTGGATTGCTCAAACAAACAGCTGAAGGAATTGATGGAAAAACATGAAAATACAGTCAGACAGGTGAAGGAAACCAACAAAATAGCTGAAGACCTGAGGATAGAATTGGAAAAAAAATGGAAGAAATTGTGGAGAGAAATAACTTAGGAAAGAAAGCAGGAACTACAGAGGTTACCATAACCAATAGGCTACAAGAAATGGAAGAAAGAATCTCAGGTGTGGAAGGTACAATGGAAGAAATAGATGTATCAGTCAAAGAAAATGTTAAATTGATAAAATTCCTGACACAGACAATCCAAGAAATTGAAGACAACATTAAAAGATAAAAACTAAGAATAATAGGAATAGAGGAAAAAGAAGATTCCCTGCACCAGGCCCAGAAAATATTTTCAACAAAATCATTGATGAAAATTTCCCCATTTAAAGGAGAGGCCAATAAAAATAAAAGATGCCTATTCAACACCCAATAAATTAGAATAGAAAAGAAAATCCTCCTGCCACATAATAATCAAAACCATAAGTATACAGAACAAAGAAAAAATACTAAAAGCTGCAAGAGAAAAAGGCCAAGTGACATATAATAGCAAACCCATTAGAATCATACCTGACTTTTCAACAGAGACTATGAAAGCCAGAAGGGCCTGGACGGATATCATGCAGACCCTAAGAGAACACAGATATCAGCCCAGGCTACTATACCCAGCAAAACTCTCAGTCCTCATAGACAGAGAAATCAAGATATTCAATGACAAAAACAAATTTCAACAATACCTACAAACAAATCCAGCATTACAGAAGACACTAGAAGAAAAAATACAACCCAAGAAAACTAGCTACATCCAAGAAAACACAGGAAAAAAAACAAAAAGCAACCAAGCACACAACCTTATGATCACAGCCAATATCAAATTCAAAGGATCTAACAGACACTGGTCATTAATCTCTCTCAATATCAATGGACTTAATTTTCCAATAAAAAGACACAGACTAACAGAATGGATGTGTAAACAAAACCCAGCAATCTGTTGTATACCAGAAAGACACCTAAGTCAAAAAGATAGATATTACCTGAGGGTAAAGGAATGGAAGATGGCTTTCCAAGCAAATGAATGCAAGAAGCAAGCAGGAGTAGCCATTCTAATATCTGATAAAATAGAATTTCAACTAAAATTAATCAAAAGAGACTTGGAAGGACACTTCATACTCATCAAGGGAAAATTCCAACAAGAAGACATCACAATCCTGAACATCTATGCCCCAAATACAAGGGCACCCACATTTGTGAAAGAGACATTGTTAAAACTTAAACACAAAGATCCCCACTCACTAATATGTTGAAAGATTTCAACACTCCACTCTCAACAAAGGACAGGTCAACCAAACAGAAATTAAACAAAGAAACAATATCTCTAACAGAGGTCATGAATCAAATGGACCTAACAGATATTTACAGAACCTTACACCCAAATACAAAAGAATTTACCTTCTTCTCAGCACTGCTTGGAACCTTCTTCAAAATAGACCACATAGTTGGTCACAGAGCAAGCCTCAAAAGATACAAGGAGATAGAAATAATCCCTTGTATCCTGTCTGATCACCATGTAATAAAGCTAGAAATCAATAACAGAAACAGCAAAAAGTCTCCACATACATGGAAACTGAACAACTTGCTACTAAAAGACAGCTGGGTTAGGGAACAAATAAAGAAAGAAATTAAAATCTTCCTAGAACTCAATGAAAATGAAGACACAACATACCCAAACTTGTGTGACACAATGAAGGCAGTGCTAAGAAGAAAGTTCATAGCACTAAGTGCCTTCAAGAAGAAATTTGAGACATTCAAACAACTTAATGGCTCACTTAAAAACCCTAGAAAAAGAAGAAGCAGAGACACCAAAAAGGAGTAGACAGCTGGAAATAATCAAACTCAGGGCTGAAATCAATCAATTAAAAACAAATAAAACAATTCAAAGAATCAATGAAACCAAGAGTTTGAGAAAATCAACATGATAGACAAACCATTAGCTAAGCTAACTAAAAGGCAGAGAGACACCATCCAAATCAACAAAATCAAAAATGATAGGGGGACATAACTGCAGACACTGAGGAAATCCAAACAATCATTAGGACTTACTTCAAAAGTCTATACGCAACAAAATTTTAAAATTTAAATGAAATAAACAATTTTCTTGATTCCACTTACCAAAGCTAAATCAGGACCAGGTATATCAATTAAATAGTCCCATATCCCCCAAGGAAAAAGAAGCAGTCATCAAAAGTCTCCCATCCAAAAAAAGCCCAGGACCTGATGGTTTCAGTGCAGAATTCTACCAGACATTCAAAAAAGAGCTAACTCCATTTCTCTTCACACTATTCCACAAAATCAAAACAGAGGAAACATTACCAAACTCATTCTATGAAGCCACAGTCACCTTGGTACCTAAACCTCACAAAGACCCAACAAAAAAAGGAGAACTTCAGGCCAATCTCCCTCATGAACTTTAATGCAAAAGAACTCAACAAAATACATGCAAACGGAATACAAGAACACATCAAAGATATCATCCACCATGACCAAGTAGGCTTCATCCCAGGTATGCAGGTATGGTTCAATATACAGAAATCCATCAATGTGATCCACCATATTAACAAACTGAAAGAAAAAAAAAACATGATAATCTCCCTAGATGCTAAAAAGGCATTTGAAAAAATCCAACATCCATTCATGTTTAAAGTATTAGAAAGGTCAGGGATACAAGGCACATATTTAAACATAGTAAAGGCGATGTACAGCAAACCTATAGCCAACATCAAATTGAACGGAGAGAAACTTAAAGCAATCCCACTGAAATCAGGGACAGACAAGGCTGCCCACTCCATATCTCTTCAACATAGTTCTGGAAGTCCTTGCTAGAGCAATAAGACAGTTGAAGAAGATCAAGGGGATACAAACTGGAAAGGAAGAAGTCAAATTATCACTATTTGCAGATGATATGATAGTATACTTGAGCGACCCCAAAAACTTTACCATGGAACTCCTATAGCTGATAAACACCTTCAGCAAAGTGACTGGATATAAAATTAACTAAAAAAAAAAAAATCAGTAGCCCTCCTGTATACAAAAGACAAAAGCGCTGAAAAACAAATTAGGGAAACAACACCCTTCACAATAGCCACAAATGACATAAGGTACCTCAGAGTAACTCTAACCAAGAAAGTCAAAGACTTGTATGAAAAAAAAAATTCCAGTTTCTGAAGAAAGAATTAGAAGAAGATAGCAGAAGATGGAAAGATCGCCCATGCTCATGGCTTGGCAGGATTAACATAGTAAAAATGGCCATCTTACCAAAAGCAATCTACAAATTTAATGCAATTCCCATCAAATTACCAACACAATTCTTTACAGACCTGGAAAGAAAACTTCTCAACTTCATATGAAATAATAAGAAACCCAGAATTGCTAAAACAATCCTCTACAATAAAAGATCTTCTGGAGGTATCTCCATCTCTGATCTTAAGTCGTACTATAGAGCAACAGTTTTAAATATTACATGGTACTGGCATAGAAACAGAATGGTGGATTAATGGAACTGAACAGAGGACCCAGAACTAAACACCTGATCTTTGACAAATTTGCCCAAACCATATAATGGAAGAAAGATAGCATCTTCAACAAATGGTGCTGATCCAATTGGATGTCTACATGTAGAAAAATGAAAATAGATCCATACTTAACACCCTGCACAAAACTGAACTCCAAGTGGATCAAAGACCTCAACATAAAACCAGACACATTAAATTGGGTGGAAAAAAAGTGGGGAATACCCTAGAACTCATTGGTTCAGGAGAAAACTTCATGAACAGAACACCAACAGCACAGGCTCTAAGAGCAACAATCAATAAATGGGACCTTATGAAACTGAAAAGCTTCTGCAAAGCAAAGGGCACTGTCATCAAAACAAAGCGACTGACTACAGATTGGGAAAGGATCTTCACCAACCCTTTATCTGACAGAGGACACATATCCAGTATATATAAAGAACTAAAGAAGCTGAAAAGCAGCAAACCTAGTAATCCACTTAAAAAATGGGGAACAGAGCTAAACAGAGAATTCTCTGTAGAAGAATAATGAATGGCAGAGAAGCACTTAAAGAAATGCTCAACCTTATTAGCCATTAGGAAAATGCAAATCAAAACCTTGAGATTTCACCTTACACCATCAGAATGGCCAAGATCAAAAACTCAAGTGACAACACATGCTGGAGAGGTTGCAGAGAAAGGAGAATACTCCTCCACTGCTGGTGGGAATGTAAACTTGTACAACCAATCTGGAAATCAATATGGCACTTTCTCAGACAACTAGGAATAGTGCTTCCCCAAGATCCAGCCATACCACTCCTAGGCATATATTCAAAAGTGGCTCAAGTACACAAAAAGGACATTTGCTCAACCATGTTTTAGCAGCTTTATTTGAAATAGCCAGAAGTTGGAAACAACCCAGATGCCCCTCAACTGAAGAATGGATGCAGAAATTGTGGTACATCTATACAATGGAATATTACTCAGCAATTGAAAATAAGGAAATCATGACATTTGCAGGTAAATGGTGGTACCTGGAAAGGATCATCCTTTGTGAGTTGTTCCAGAAGCAAAAAGACACACGGTATATCCTCACTCATATAGACACAGAACATAGGACAAACCCACTAAAATCTGTGCATCTAAGAAACTAAGCAAGAGAGAGGACCCTAAATAAAATGGTCAATCCTCATCCTGAAAAGCAGAGACATCAGAAAAAGAAGAAAACAGGAAACAACCTAGGAAACTTCTACAGATGCCTTCTGAATGCCAGAAGAAGAAAACAGGAAACAAACTAGGAACCTACCACAGAGGGCCTCTGAAAGCCTTTGCCCTGAAGACTATCAAAGCAGATGGTGAGCCTGATGGGCAACTGTTGGGCAGAGTGAATGGAATTTTATGTAAGATCTGGGAAATAGTAAGAGCTAGAGAGGACAGGGTCTCCACAAGGACAGCAACAGAACAAGAACATTTGAACACAGGGAACTTCCCAGAGACTCATACTCCAACCAAGGACTAGTCATGGAGATAACCTAGAACCCGTGCAGAGATGTAGCCCATGGCAGTTCAGTGTCCAAGTGCATTACATAGTAATGGGAAGATTACAATTAGATCTCTGACAAGATCTAATTGGCCTGCTCTTTGATCACTTTCCCCTGATGGGGGAGCAGCCTTACCAGGCCACAGTAGAGGACAATGCAGCCACTTTTGATGAGAACTGATAGCCTAAGATCAGAAAAGAGAGGAGATCCTCCCCTATCAGTGGACTTGGGGAGTGGCATGCATGCAGAAAGGGAGAGAGGGTGGGATTGGGAGGAGAGGAGGGAGAAACTTATGGGGGAATACAAAATGAATAAATTGTAAATAATAAAAAATTTAAAAAAAGAAGATCTGTTGACCCCATCCTCACATTTCTTTAAATAATAATTAGCACTAAGGTTTCGAGAAATGTTTACAACTTCCCAAGAGTTTCTAGGCAGTTTTGTAGCCCAGGTGGCTTTAGCATATTCATCAACTGATCTAGCATGTTTTGGACTTTCTCCATCTTCAAATAGTACTAGAGAATCATCACCACCTTCCCAAGACACTCTAGAAACTCTATTATCTGCTCAAGGAAATACAGAACCTTCATCGTATGCTGAAAGAGTATTAAGGAGTCATGGTCCTTTGGAAGGGACTCTGAGTCATTCCCAAATTATCCTCAAGACATCAGAACCTTTACCATATTCCCAAGATGTTTACAGAACTTCAGATTCTATCTCATGGATTCTAGATTCGTTGGCATCTATTAAAGAGGCACTGAGAAATGTTCAATGTGCTCTGTGGCCTTCCATATCTTACCAAGGGACTGGGACCACCAACGTGGCCCCAGGGATCTCTGGACTCTTCCACATAATTCCAAGATTCAGTGTAATGTGCTCCATCTCAAATGGGGCTTTTAAGACCTTCTCTAACAGATTAAAATTTTTAGAAAATGTTTTCCAGTTACTCTTCAAGATTCACCACCTCAGCAAAATGATGGAGGAAAGCATTGTCTACACAAAGGCATCTGGAAATCAACACAAAATCTCTTGACATTTTGCCCATCCCTCCTTGCATCCCAAGAGGCCAAGGGACATTGTTTGAAACAAGAGGTTTTAGGACATTCATTCTCTGACTCAGCAGATCTTGTACTTTCTGAAACTTCCCTGGGGGAAATAAGAACATCGCTATGTATCCAAAGCACTCTGGAAATATCATATGTTCCCTATGAGATGATTGAACATTTATTATATGCTCAAGGTTCCCTTGGAGTTCGACCTTCTTCAGTGTATATGCTGCAACTTTTACCACTTACTCCAGAGACATTAGAACATTTGTCATCTACCCCAAAAAAAAAAATAAAATAAAAATCTTCAGAATCTATGTCACGGACTCTGGAACCTGTGACATCTGTGCCAGTTACTCAGGGACTTTTGAAATATCAGGAAGGTGTGCTGGGCCTTTCAGTATCTGACCAAGAGATTCTGAGAATATAAAAAAAATACCTCTGGGAAATTGTAAGCCAGTCCCAGGGCCTCTAGAACTTAGGGCATCTACGCAGGAGACTGGAGAGACCTTCCTTTTCTGGGAGAGTCCATTTGTGCAAAGGGAGAATTTATTACTCTCACTGCTCATGAAGACTTTAGGGACATTCCCTGTATACCAAAATAAGCCCTAGGCTTTCTAATTTTATCACAAGTATAATGAGAAATGTCCCATTTCTTTAAGAGGTTAATCAGTCATTCTTTTTCAAAACTCAATGGGTTAAACTCTTTTTGTTTTGCATAAGTAGACTCACATCTTCCAAGTATATCATAAAGGACTCAAGTTCCATCTCAACTCTTCCAAGGAGTGTCTAACTCCCAACATCATCAGAAATGACCTTCAGATCTAATGCATTTCCTAAATAAGATCTCAGATGTCCACCTACTCCATCCCCACGAGGTGGCATAAGACATCCTAATTTGAAGAAGTATACAAGATCAAAATTGATGGGATCAGATGAAGGTTCAAAAGTTTGCCATTCTTCCAAAAGGGGGGAAAGGACATCTGCTTCATAAAAAAGGTGTGCAAGACTTAAAACTGAGCCCAGTGGGTGTCTTTCCATTTCTGCTTCTAGCATGGCATGTTGCAGATCCTCAAGATCTCATTTGGAGTGTCTCAGAAGTCTTTCCTCTCCCTGAGGTAGCCCTATAACTTCCAAATCTACAAAAATAAAAATAAATAAATGAATCAAAAGAGCCCTCCTCTGACAAACCAGATTTTCAAGATTCACATTCAGAATGTGTGTGCTGCAAATTATTCTCTTCACCAAAAGAGGTCTCAGGTATGCTTCATCTTCCAAAAAAGGGTCAGAAACCAAAAGAACAAGAAAGTATAGCATCTTCCATCTCTACAGAGAAGAGTGAGGGAACTACTCAGTTTCACAAAAAGAACCTTAGGCATTCCATCTCTCCCCATGGGACACTAGACATACTTCTTTTACTAGGAAAAAATCAAGGCATTGGCTCTTATAGGAGCCACCCAAACTTCTCCTGCAGATCAAGAAGACTTTAAGCCCTCTCCAAATGAAGAGAGACACCATGGGGGTTTCAAACTTTGCTCATCTCACCAAGCAAATATCAGTCACCTGGATGCTATAGAAGAGGACTTGAAACATACACATTCTGTAGAAGAGAGAGAGAAGTTATGTGCAAAAGCAGAGCCAATGTCTCTACTTCCAGTCCACTGGGGACTCATTTATGCACCGATCTACAAGGGAAGGACTCATCGTTGCCTGCAATCCATGAAAAAGTCAGACATACCGTATCTCTAGCAGACATGATGTCTGCTCTTCCATACAAAAGGTGAGATAAAGACTTCTGGTATAAATACAAGGAACCTCTGTGTAATCCTGCTGTCTTTGGAGGGCACAGATATTCACAGTCAGTGTCATGTGGACTCACAAGGATCTCATTGCAAAAAGGGAGCTGGATTTCTAACCTCTCCCACAAAGAAGGTAGCAGACTTTCTCAATCTTAACAACATGGGCTCTCACTTTCATATTCTCATGAATGAGACACCAGCAATGTTCCCAGTGTTCAATGAAGCCTCAGAAGTTTTCCATCTGAAAGAGAGAGCTCTTACATAACCTATCTTACAACCTAGGCCTCAGAAACACTACTTGTCCCCAAAGAGTATTCAGAAAACAATTGTCCTCTAATCAAGAGCATATGACACCTTCAACTTTTGCCTTAGGAAGCCTGCAGCCTATCCTGTGTGGCCAAGGAGACATCAGAACTTCTAGGTCAGTGAAATGGAACTTCTAAAGCAGCCCGTCTCAAGAGCGGAGCCTGGGCACTCCTTATTTTTACCATGGCATTTACTAAAATACATAGGCAGGCACATAATTTTTCATACTATATCCATATGAACAATGGAGTTTAAAATTTTTCCTACTCATCAACTATCAGCAAAGCCTACCTATGTCATTCCCAGAAGCCTCAGATGGAGATTGGGTAGGCTCTCTGACTAAAGGCAAGGCTGCTGTTTACATACTGATGATGAAGAAGAACTCACAATTTTTACTACAAGAAAATGCTACACAACTTTTACCCCATAAAGAATAACATATGCTTCTTCTGACTGGTGTGACTCTAGTCCTACTTAATCTAACCTAATGGGTGACTAAAGGACTCCCTCTGCCTAAGGTACTCTGAGTGCTTCTTATTTTGATGCACTGACGTAATGAACACTGTGCAATGGACAGGAACAGTGTGTCTGATGTGCAAGGGCTTTAGAGAACTCAGCATGACCCCAAACCCTGAAGGTGTGCCTTAAACTTGGTCAGCAGTAAAGAAGAAGCCATATCCTTCATGTGTACAAGTAGTCAGCTGAATTTTTCAGTCAACCTAGGTGGAGACTGCCTCCTTGCATTTGGAAATTGATTTAAACTTCCAGGCTTACAATATATGGATGTTATAGATTTCCATGAAGATCATATAAGTAAATGGTCAGGCCTTCTCTAATCATCAAACTGACTCTTTTTTCTTTCCCTACTAGCCATGAGACATTTCGAACTTTCTGCTTGCCCCAACAGTATGACACTTTGTGCTTCTGAGGAAAACTGTCCTCAAAATTCTGTTTGCTTGTGGGTGCCTAACACTTTCTCATTCTATCCATGGATATGCCAAATTGTATATAGGACAAAGAGGCATACCTGTTCCTTCAGAACCAGAAGGGCTTTCACTTTTCCAACCCCTGAAGTGCTCAAAAGGGCATCAGACATATGCCTTCTAAACCAGGAAGCCAAATGTAGGCCATTGATTCTCAAGCAGCATTCAGACTCAGCACTTCAGAACCACAGATCATCCAAACTACTGTGGGAACAAGGGGGCTTCTGACCTGTCCCTTTAGAATCAGAAGCCTTCATATTTTTCCCCCAATAACACAAGAACCCTAAGTCTTATCTGTCTAGAAAAAAAATATGCCTCACATTTTTAACCAATAAGTTGAGGTTGTCTTAAATCTAACTGCTTAATATCATGGGCTTCACACTTTCCCCAGTGTTCAACAGGTCATACACAAATTTTTCCTTTGAAAACCAGGGAACCTCATATAGTCACTCACTGTCCAAATGGACCTCAAACCTACACTGATCAACAAGGTTATTACTTCCATCCTCAGTAACTGATGTTGTCCTGACACATATGACCAGAGGATCAAGTGTATTCAGACTTCACCAAAATCTCAATAACATGACAAATATAAGTCTTTTAGAATCAATGAGAATTTCTACAAAGTTGTAACAAAGTGTGAGGTTTATCTTCAAGGACAAGGACAATTTACATCCCCAAGCTTCTAACTCCTTTAATATTTAGATATGTCCCCTCAGATCTAATCTAACCCAGGACAATCCAAGGACAGACAATGTCCTGGAACAATTTCAGAAGAGGTCCTTAGATTTATTTTTTCTAACTACAGTAGCCCTTCACTACTGTCAAGGAGGACATCCATGCTGGTGCTGCTGCTGTATTGTACTGTCTTTGAACTAAAGTTTTAATCGTCCTCTTGCTTGGCTTAAATTGTCTGATCCATGGTCCAATTATATATCTAGCTACAGAAATGACCATGAGACTGAGGTGGTGTTTTGCAGACATTGAATGTGAAGTGTTCTTTGAGACTGACTTCCTGTGGCCAAGGAAACTTAGGAGCTTCTCTTTCTTTTCATGGCCAACTCATGTTTTCCAGTCAAGTAAGAGAGACCAGAGTTTCTCATTCGCACATTATTGGTAAGACATTCACTTTCGGCAACCAAAGAATCCTCGGAGAACTCAAGATTCATGTCCTGCTTGTCAATGAAGACAAACCTCAGCTTGGGTCCAAGGACATTTGTCTTTATGCTGCTCACCAGAAATGTACCTATTCTCCATGCCCGATCATGTGTTGCTTATCCTAGTGTTAAAGTAGGGAATCTGAGACTATGTTCCAATTTGTCAAAAGAACCCAGAGATTGATTCCAAAATGGTAGTGGACTACTAAGCAATAAGGATTTTCTCAAGTTCTCTGTAGACATGGAGAAATGGAGTACCTGTACCTCCCCTCTTTATGTAGGTAAACTGGGGTATTCATTTTCTGCCTAATTGTTCCACTGATTCTTCTCCTTTGCAAATCTCTTTCTTTTTCATCCATGGATGACTGAGCCCTTAAAATGTAACCTTTGATACAATGGGCTCTCAGAAAATTCCCCTCTGAGCAAGGGAACAGGGGCTTCCTCATCCTTGACCTAACAGCACTGGCCCTCAGTATAGATTTCACAGATTTCAAAAATGAGAAGCAAATTCTGGAAACCCATGCCACTTGAATAAAATCACCAGATGTGGTGTGAAATCGTCATTCCAACTTGATATTGGTAGGCTTAACACAATTCTAACGAAGCAACCATTCCAAAACACCAATCAAACTGTTTATAAATTCTGATATCAATGCTTGGTATTTTGCATATATAGCTGAAGACATGGCTTTCCTAGACTGTGAAGACTTAGAAACTGAGGCAATGCCAAGATCGCATGCCATATGGTAGTCAAATTAAATTGGCTTTTGCATGCTCTAAGCATTAGTCTCTTTGTCAAATGGGCTTCAGAACTTCCTGACTTGCCATGGCACACAATCCTTTATTTGGCATAGGAGGCATTCAAACTGCCTACTGAATCAAAGAACATTTCTGTTTGTCCACAGTAGGCTTCAGCATTCACTGTGATTGTGTAGGTCCATCCTACTTCCCAAAATTTTGAATTAAGTCTAATAATTTTTTTTTAAATTAATGGTTCCAAGGTTTGTCCTTCAACCCAAGGTGAACTGAAGCTTTCACAATGATGCAGATAAGAAAGTCTGACATATATAATCTGTCAAGGAAGTTGGCTAAACTATTTTTTTTTTAACTAGCAAACTCTGTACACACCCTTTCATTTCAGGGTATCTATACAAAATCTTCGGATTTGAGAAGCTACAAACCACACCACTGACATAAATACTCACTTAAATGTTCATCTTTTTCTCAATGAAAATTTAAATCAACTTCCCATGACAATGTTTTCCTCAGAGGATCCAACTCCATAAATAGAAACCTCAGGTCTATTTCTCTAGGTGTTTTTAATATGTTCCCTATAGCTTTGATGGAATGGCATGCCCAAAAGACCAAAGGGAAAAAAGACCACAGTGAACTAAAATCCTGGAATATCACAGCAAATATCTAAGTCCTCACTGAAAACTTTTACCTTTCAGATTATCAACTTAAATGAGAAACCCCATCTTTGTTGTACTTGCCTTTGCTGTTTATGACAGGCTTATGGAGGAAACAGAGTCAGTGATTACCAACAATACTTTTAGAGAAAAGTACTGTGATTGGTGTCTAGTATGGCCTAGAGTCCCAGGATACAGGATCATTCCCGGCTGTGACCATGTTTGGACCTGATAAGTTATGGCAGCAAGTTCTTGCATTTCCCAAGGTAACCTAGGAGATTCTGGAAAATCCCTGTGCTTCTATTCAATCACAATAAATCTCCTTCTCAATAATCATGCCTATGTCCTTCCCACATGTGGCCAGAGTAGTTTCACACCAAACATCATTTACAGTTGCATAATTGACTCACTCCAAACATCCAATGATTCCAGTACATTATTTTTTAAGTTCTCATAGCACGGATTTAGCAATCAGAGCACAGAAGCTGTGCCATCTCCCTTTAGGTCATTCATTAGAAATGGATAACTTCAACATTTCTGCCTGGATCTTGACTGCTGAAATGCAAAAACTAGAGGAAGCAGGCTAGCCAGTGACAGTCATCCACTCCTGTAGAAGAAAGCATAAGTTGCTGCCTCATCTCTCCCAGAATTAACACAAACTATGAGATATAAAACTCTGAAAGGTCTGTGATGGGAATTTTCTTCCCTTGTGTAAGGTATCAGGGACATTCTCTTCACCAGAAGGATGTGTGAGACCTTCACCCTCTGCTTACTGGAGAGTGTCCTTCTCTTTTTTCGATATTTTCCTTCCTTGCACTGGGACTGTGTTTTTTCCTCTTTTCCCAATGTTAGCATATTTCTTCTCGTTATATTGAACAGAATGTCAGGACTCTGCAAGGACTAGGATTGTCCTACACACCACTCGCCTATTTAGCCCTAAAACATTTATTTTGTGTTATGTGGTACTTATGTAGTAATATTGCTACCCTGTAATTTTTTTCTTCTAATAATAAGTGAACCTTCTACTTTGCATTCTACACTAAATAGTATTACAAATTCGAATCTTCTAAATATATTCGTGGACCAATTGTGTGTCTAAATATATAAGAATATTTTGGACATTCAGTTTCTGCAGATTTCTGGGAAATCTAATTATATTGACCGGGCTCTCAAACTAGACCCTGTGTGCAAGGGATATCTCAGACCTCCATCCTTTTCACTAGGAGGTTGCATATCCCATTATATGACTAAAGTATCACTGGAGGTTCCCATCTGTTCATGTCTGACTCTTGACACTATTAAATAAGAATACCTCTAATTTTATACCACCCCTATCTAAGATTAATCTAAAACACATTGGCAAAAATTTGGATCTTACTAACATCCTCTTTTAGATAATAGAACACAAGTTTGAAACCTGAAATCAGATCTCATGCCATTTGTATCAAAGTTGGGGCACCATCAGTATTTGTAGAAACACTTACCTTGTTACCTTGTTGGAAGATTGTTATGATAAAGGCATAAACACTGAAAGAATTCACTCAGCTTATGCATGCTTCTATTGGGAAATATAGATGGAAGCTAGTAAAGAGAACCAGAAACTTCCTCCAATACCTAAGATATCCCATGAGCTTCCACATCTGACCAGCATTGAATGGATATTCCTTTTCTGCCTAATATGGATTATGCCACTCACCCCAAACAAAGACATGTGTGAGTACTCCATTGTGAATGTGGTCTCAGAACTTTCCATTCTGAGAAGAGGTTCTTAGAACCCCACTGTCTCCAAGGTACCTCAAAACATCCCTTGTTTATTGACATGGTCATGATAACTAGCCTGGCTCAGAGTAGGCCTAGGTTCTTCTCTCCATTAACAGTATGGACTTAGACATTACCCACCTGTACAAGAGGGAATCTAAAGCACCATCTTTGACCACAGGAAACTCACTACTCTTACTCCCAAGGTAATTTACACATGCCCATTTTAGTAATACTGTGTCATTACTTTAGTATAAGTTCATGAACTCTCAAGCATTCTGTTGTGTCTTTGAATTACCTACAACCAACATATATATGCTAAAGAAAAAGATTCAAGCCTTGGTGTCTTCCCATTGTTCTACACTGCTTTCAGTCCCCATGAACTATAAGGTAGATTTACAGGCAGGACCTTGTGTAATGCTCATACATCTTATGACTAGAAATCAAGTGGCTCTTAGGTTGCTGCCAATATATGGACACATGAAGACAAACTGAAGAAGCTAACCTTGCCATGGACAGCCACCCAGGCTATTTGAAAATGGCTCAGTTTTTGTTTTTATTTTTGTTTTCTTGAACTCTTCCAGCCTCAGCACAAGATACAAAACTTCTCTACTCTATAGAAGAGGTGGAAACTAAAGAACAGTAATGGGACCTTCCCTCACTAAGTAAGGTAGCAGGGAGACTCATGTTCAAACAGAATATTGAATGGCACTTTCCACCTTTGGAAAACTCACACCTTTACCCGACCAGATTTCAAAACTTTCTCTTTCTGATATGGGGCCCAGGTCTTCCTCTATTCCCACATTACCTCATTTTTTTTTTACTTCACTGAATTGAATGGCAGACCTCAGTCATCAGAAATGGCCTACTACTTTGTATCAAGTATTCATTTTACAGGAAGACCTTCAAAATTTGTGATCCTTTGAAGAGTGAATTAACTCATTTCCTTTTTGAGGAACATGGCCTCAGAACAAGTAAGCCATATACAACCCCTTCTGTAGAAATAAGAGTCAGTTGCATTCACATGTAGTCCAGAGTAGTGCAAAAGGAAACTATGATGACATCCTTCAAGCACAATAGATACAGAGATTTTATTCCTGTCTCAGAGTTTTAGGCCTATGCCACAGTGATGGACAAAGAACCTCTTTGTCCAAGAGGTTCAATTTATTGAATCCATTCTCATAGGTTGTTACAAATGTAGGCTCCGGCCATAGAAGCACCAAGAGTATCTCCTATTCTTTCCAAGGACAATATACACTTCAATTTCAAATGCATGTCCGGTTAGTACCATTTCCTCTTACCACCATTGCCAGGCAAACAGCATTGCAAACAATGTAACCTCACAGTATTTTGGGTTTAGTTCGGAAAAAAAGAATATCAAAATCTAAAGCTAACACACATGTCAATGCCTAGTAGGTGGTTGTAAGAAAAACAATGTTCTCATAATTATTTTATATATTTACATGGATTAATATACTCTTAAAGAAGCATAATAATTCATACAACCACTTATTTTCTAAGATGATTGTTCTTATTGCTTCTGAGACTTATCACCTGAGTCTGTGCAACATATGTATAGTGGGAAATGGTGATAAGAGTTGGAAGCAAATAATGTAAAGCCATACCATGCCCCATTACACATGATTAGTTAGGTCTTTTCCCCTTGTGCCATGGAGTGGCTAGATCTTGCTCTTGTGTTAAAACATGGCCAGACACTTTTTTCAAAGCCAGGAAGTTCAGGATGCCCCTCCAAATTTTCAGCTCAGGATATAGGCTCTTTGATCTGTGCCTATTCTTAAGGTATCTCATATTACCCCTCCTTTGTTCAAGGGGCATCAGATATTGACTTTGATGAAAGTGGCCTTCATGCCTTTTTCACTTAGTAGTAATATATAGCACAGACCTCTGTGTGTGTATGATGAATCTTGAGAATTCCTGACTTTTAATAAAGGAATCTCAGAATTTTCTTTTTAATCAAGGAGACCAGTATCAACAGTCCCAAAGATTATTCCTCACCTTCACGTTGGCTTCTAATATATCCCTCTGATGGTGAACCTCCTTAATCCTTTTACTCTACCCATGGCTTCTAGGAAAATACATTTATAACCCACAGGGATTTCAGTTCACTATGCTCTGATTTCAAAGAGCCTGAAACTTAGATCATCTGTCCTTTGTTCTAATCACCAAAATGAAGAAGAACCATCCTGTATGTATGTAGCCATGTATCTGATAATAAGCTTCAAGAGCCCTTGGAGGCTGATAGTCCTGACACATGAATAATAATAGGATCACCATTAGGCTTACCAAGGTATGACTATAAAAGTTACATGTGAGGTAATCTTTCTTCCACTACACAAATTAGGCTGGGAGGCTCTGTTAAACCTGAGTTTTGTGACTTTGTGAATTTGCTACTCTAAGTCTACTTCAGTCTTCTACTCCTAAGCATCATTGTATTAGACCATCATTTTCTCTACATGATATGTCCAATGTACCCTCTGTAACCAACTGAGAACAACATCTCAGCCATAGGACTGAGTGAGCCTCAGTTCAGGTCACAAATTCCAACTCCAGTTATAAAAAGGCCCTCACAAAAATCACTGTCTTTGTGATTGAGGAGGCTCAAACCTTATACTGTTACATAACAGTTTTTAACATCCCTATGTCAAATGAATGAGAAACATTCCTTTTATTCAGTGGTACTTAAATTTGCACACTGTGGCCAAGAAGTATGAAAATGTCTTTCATAGAGTTGTTTTCACGGCTCTTCCTCAGCCTGTGGGTGCCTCACACACTATACTTCTATTCACTTGTCTTCAGAAAGACTTAGTCTTGCTCCCTCTGTCTAGATGGTTGGAAAATCTACTCCTTATACCCAAATAGACCTTAAAATATCCTGCTTTTCCCAAAGGAAATGTCAGGCCTACTGTCTCTTGTTGATGATTCTACAGACCCTGCTCTACTATGTATGCCTGCTCTATTCCCAGCTGTGTAGGATTCCTTCCAAACTTCTTCCTGCTTTATAGAGTGTAAGCTACTACCACTCTGAAGAAATGGGCCATGGGCTTATTTAATCTGACCAAAGTCTTTTTGGACCAAAAGCAACCATTCAACCTTTTGAAAAATGGAACAATTGTTCGCAGGCCTTCCACAAATCTCATAGAATATGTCAATACTCTAAAATGAAAAAGCATTGGAAGGTGATCAGGCAGTACCATAACTTCCTCTGCTCCACAAGACATTTACGTTTTGTTCATAGGAAAATAGTTTGCTTGTGTTATTGAACATAGCATGGCCAAAGGTTTTAAGCCTCTCCCAGAAAGATGTAGATCATCAACTTTGCACAAAATATCTCAGAAATTCTGCTTATGACCTCCTTGCTTCAGCATTTCATAGCATTCAAATGGATACTGCCATATTACTTCTATGAAGCAGAGCATACCCGTTCTTTTACTTCTGTCCAAATGTGCACAGGAACATTCACAATATTCCATAGAGAGATGTGGACATTTACAATCAAGAGTTCTCCAGACTTGGCCTCTGTTAGCAAGGAAATTCTTCTTATTCATCATATCCAGGTGATTTTATACCTACCACTTCTAATTAGTCTCCAGAGAAGTATTGTTTTGTACAAAGTAGTGTCAGAACATACAGGAATGAGACCCCAAAGTGCAGAGTACCAAGGTAAGTGTAAAATCTTTCTTCATTTTTGTACTTTAGATAGATACCTTTCTTCCTACATGCAGAGGAATGTTTGGAAGACACAGATCCAGAGACTCCTTCATAGCAGAATTTTAGAAGACTTCTAAGATGGCTACTATGCTTGTCACAGACATTCAGAAGAAGTGTTGTGTAGATTGGGATTTTGATTTTGGAGCTAATGAAGCAGTGAGTACCAGGAACACTATTCACAAGCTATCAATCAAACTTCAGCTTTTGCTCACTAGGGCTACAGGTATATGACCTAAAAAGGTTGAGGATATTTCACAAAATCCTGGGAAGCTACTCTCTCATCCATCTGCTTTAGAGTTTCTTATATCTATTATCTGTCTCCAGAGAAAGAATTCCTTGTGCGCTTACAATAATTTGGTTTTCCAGCACCTACCCAAAGAAGTCAGATACCCAAAAGTATCCTTTTTCATGAAGCAGATTTTAGATTATTCCTACTGCCCATGTATTTCCCTACAATTCCTCTTTTGAGCACTGGGATTTATGACTTTCCTGTGGTAAAATGATACCTCCTATGTGGAAGATCTTTTTTTTACTACTCTTGCTGTGTCTTTAAATGTTGTATTCTAGAGCTGAGGATGTGTGCCTAAATATGTTCAGTGTCATACGTACCTTCAATAGCAGTGCTATCTAGTGGAATTTAAGTATCAGTTGGTACACAGTAATAACTGAAGCAGTTACAAAGAGTGAATAAGGGTAATTCTTCAGTGTGTAATTCCTAAATATAGCCAACAACAATGGACAGACTTGTTACTAAACAAACCCTTGTTTATCAATTGGACATCGTTGTTGTTTTATTTTTTAATTTATTTTTTCTTTTTCTGTGTGTTTGTGTTTGTGGACAACTTTGAAGTTTGAATGTCCAATCATTGTGTTTAATTAGGGTATTAATTAATGCTCAATGTATGTTTATGAAGTTAAAGGCACCCTGTTATTAGTATCTTGTTTATCATTACATATGACTATCTATAATCAGTGTTCATAGGTAGGTAGTTATGTTGTAACTAGCTCTATATCATCAGTCTGTATGTGCATCCCTCTTTTTCTCCATTCACCAATCTAGGAATGCATGTATGCTTGTAGCTGGTAGACATTCAACTCTATTATTTCTCTATCATCAAAGTACCTATCAATTAACCTATCTAGCTATCTGAAGTGTTATGTTGAGTGTATAGTATGCATATAGGAGTCAGAAATACATGTTGTGACATCTGTCTTTCTTTCTATCATGTTCATCTTGAGGATCAAACTGAGATCAGATGAAATCACTACTCTCTTATCTAACCAGTCCTAAGGCTTTATAGTAAAACTTTCTTAAAGGATTACATAAACACTTATTTCTAAATGTAAATGATATCATCATTATAAACCCTATTACTTAATGAATATTTACAATTACACTTTTATGTGGTTCACCTCACCAAGAATCCATCATAATCCAACCATTCAGAGGTAAAATGTGGGACACCTAGAGAATCTCATCTAGGTGTTTTTTGTTTGTTTGTTTTCATCCTTCCATACTATGGCCCTGCTTGGAATGGTGTCTGTCTTTGTGTTGGTGTGCTTTTGCCTGCATATCTGTGTCTGTGTGCATTCTTATGCATTTGTGTGTTTTCATGTGTTCATATGTGTTTAATATAAGCTCTTTGTCTACTGTAAGGAAGCTATGCCCCAGAGAGTCAAGAACAAGGACATAGTGGGTGAGCATAGATTACAGAATTTAGGGGAAACATCTCAGAATAAACACAGAGAAGTAGAATTGGCTCTGTAGGAAAATCCAATTACTCAAAATCAGCAAAGTGTATATATATATATATATATATATATATATATATATATGTGTGTGTGTGTGTGTGTGTGTGTGTGTGTGTGTATATATATATATATTATGTGGCTTCATCTCTCCAACGAATTGCATGTGTGTGTGTGGTGTGGCTTAACCTCTCAAACAAATTGCATGGTATCACTATGAGTTTTGGCATATCCAAGCCTTGACTGTTGCTTCTATGAAACATTTTTGAACTCAGATCAGGCCCAAACCAAGGAATCTCTGTTTCATACACCAGCGTGGAAGCTTCTTGGATGCTTATTAGAGAGGAGAATAGGCTTGAAGAGGAGGTAGTGTCTCCAAGAAACAGTGAGAGTAATCTTCTTTTGGGTTACAGCACAGAAATTCTGGGCAATATAGTTGTTGGATTCTGAAGGCTTGGTCCTCAGGGGAATGAAAGCTTCCTGTGGGTTGAGAAAGCTTTGCCTATGTATACATGAAAGAACTTATGGTAATCAGAAAAAAAAACAATTGAACAAACAAATGAGATTCTTACTCTGGGAACACTGGCTAAATTTAAATATGCCAAGTGAGCACATGAGCATTTGCTTAAATATTCACCCTGAGAAAGAATCAGGGTTTTCCCAGAAATCTTGAACACCTAATGTAGTTGATAGCCAGGTACAAGAAACTTTCTATCAGCTTAAACCCATGTAAAAGTAGTTTTTTGTGGTGATAACCCCACAGTGGAATAGCTTTTCTGAAAAGGAGCAAATATAGCCCAAAATTAGTGCTGACATGTGGGACTTCATAAAAGTATTTTAGTTTATGTACAGTTAAGCTAAGAGCCAACTGGGAGAAATGAAATCCCATAGAATATGGAAGATTCTCTTCAATGTATTTATAAGACAGAGGATTAAAACCCAGAATTCAGACTGAACTAAAATAAAATACCTAAATGACATATTAGAAAATTTCAAATGACAATAAGTGCTGAGAGGATATGGAGAAAGAAAATCCCTCCTCCATTGCTGGTTGGAATGTCATCTTGTAAAACCATTTTTGAAATTAATCTGTTGATTTCTTAGACCATTATTAATAGCAATTCCGCAAGATCCAGCTATACCACTCTTAGGCATATATCCAATATATGCTCAAGTACACCACAAGTATCCTTGCTCAAGCATGTTCATAGCATCTTTATTCATAAAAAGCCAGAACCGGGGGGGGGGGAAACATATGTCCTTCACTGGAGGAAAGGATACAGAAATACTGCTACATTTTCACAGTAGAATACTACTCAGCAATTAAAAAAAATCATAAATATTTCAGGCTAATGGAGGGTTCTAGAAAAGATCAACCTTAGTGAGGTATCCCACAAGCAGAAACACACACACACAATATATATAATTTCTCAAAACAGGAAACTAGACATAGAGTAAATTCAATACACATAAAAATGCTAAGCAAAAAGGACTACCCTGAGTACGATGTACAATCAACACTCAAAAGAGAAATGGGATGGTAATATGAAGAAGGAGAAAAGAAAAAACACTAAAGGAGCATACCACAGAGGGCCTCTGAAAGACTGGACCCACCACTGTAGAGAAGAAGATGCAGAGTCATAACCAATCTTTGGGCAGGGCAGAAATCCTTACAACAATTGCGGAATAAAATAACACTTGGAGAGGCCTGGAACACCACAAGGGTAGGAAAGGAACCAAAATATCTGCATGCAGAAGCCTTTTCTGAAAGTAAAACACCAACCAAGGACCATTCATGGGTATCACTTATAACCCCTCCTCTGAGGTAGTCCAAAGCAGTTCAGAATCCAAGTTGGTGCCCTAGTAACAGTAAAAGGGACTGACTCTGACATGAACTCTGTTGCTGACTCTTTGACCACCCACTGTGAGGACAGAACATTCCCATCAGTCTACAAAGGAGGACAATGCAGCCAGTCCTGATGAGACCTGATATGCCATGGTCACACAGATGGGGAGGAGTACCTCTCCCATCAGTGGACAAGGAGAAGGGCATGGGAGGGGAAGAAGGAGGGACTTTGGAATGGGGACAGAATGATGGGGGGAGCTACAGCTGGCGTACAAACTGAGTAAAGTGTAATGATTATTAAAAGTAATTATATAACTAAGAAGTTGTTCCTATGATTTTGAAGAAGGTTCAGGAGTGGTATATGGGGGTTTTATCAGTTGAAATGTAAGAGATAAATATTGTAAATCTAACCTAAAATTATTTTAAAAATATGAGTGCGGAATATGAACAGAGATGTCAAATGATGAAAAAATACCTAAGAATAACTCAAAATATGTTCCTTGTCCTCAGTAATTAGGGGAATGCAATTAAAGAAAACCTTGAGATTGGAACTGTTTTATCTCAGTTTAGAGTGGTGAAGAGCATCATCATCAACAACAACAATAAGAAAATGGATTGCCAGGAGAAAGAGGTTGAATAAAAGGCCTACTGCAGTTTTGGGAGTCCTTTTACACTCCCCATTTGATGAGGCAATCATGAAATCATGCTGCTCTAAAGAGTTGTGAATTTGACTAACAAGGACTCTGTTGCCTATTTTTCAATAACTTACCCCTATTTGATCTTTCTACAAGCCACAGTAGAAAAGAGAATATGTTCAGTCCTGATGTGTCTTGATGTGATGGGGGGTTCACAGGGTGGTTTCTTCTTAATGTGGAGTAGGGGAGGAGGGATATGGGGAAGAGGAAAGGAGGAATCAGAAGGAAAGTAGTGAAGTGGCTTCCATATATATATATATATATATATATATATATATATATGACTCTGTAGCTAGTTCTATGAACCACTGAATAGAATTGGATAGAGAGTTTAAATAGCAGGACCTGACCAGTAATTTAATCATAATTGGAATTAAAGTCCTAAGTAGTATGACAGCAAAATAGATAACCAGGGGACCAAAAGAGCATAGACGGGTATGATCATTTAATAAGGCCTTTCTCTTTCTCCCATGGAGTTTGTTGTTGTTTGTTTCCAACCATTGCAAGATATATTGTTTTCATCATAATTATTATTGTTATTATTATTAAAACTTTATTTTTTAAGACTTAACATAGAAATAACAGTTGTTTTTCCCAAACCCACACATAATTTCCTTCATTTAAAGAGTAGTATGTCTAAGCCTCTTCAGTTATGTAGTACCAGATCCTGAAGAGAATATAACCAACATTTTGATACTTCTGGGCCCTGGATCACCTTGTCTATACTGTTTGAAAAACATCAGAAACACATGTTTAGTCAAAGCATTAGTACATGTCCACAAAGTAAGTCTAAGGGACTGGGTAATACTGCTGTTATCATGATGAATTCATCTATAAGTCAGAACAGCTTGGTTAAATGTTTTGGATATTAGCCAAGTTTCATTAACTTTTAGGTCCTCTTCATCCCATTATAAATCCTCTAGTATCCATCACATTATAAATTCTTTAGTGTTGGGCTTCTCTCAGTGAAAATGACTGTGGTATTTGGGTGACAGTCTGGTTAGTTAATACAGGGGTTGTATCTTCTTATATTCATTTCTGTGTTTTTCAGAAGCCTCAGCTTAACAACCCCAAGTTTTGCAATGGAAAAGTCCATTTCTGGCAATTAGGAATGGCAGCCACAGGGCATGCATATAACTGTTAACTCTATATGCCTATCTCAAAAGATAAATTTCCTTATATAATCTTTTCCAGTACAACAAGACCTTAGAAATATGTATGAGTTAGCAAAGGTCAAGAAGACAGTAGGGTTCCTGATCCAGATGCCTTCTACTGTTAGTTACCTACTGTCCTACCAGCTATTTCTGCAAGAAAGTCCTTGATCTCTGGTGTCCTCTCCACCTTTGTAATTGATTGATCCATTTCTCTTAACCACAGCATCTTTGCCAGCCCCAGGTTGGCTACATCATGTAGTATCAATAGGCCCCATTGGCATCTAGTGACACTCATCAATGAACACTTACAGGCCATTATTAGGCAAGAAGGAAGCAGGATTAATGTCAGTGGGATTCTGAAATTGGACATCAGGGTGGTCCAGTAGGGGGTCCTGGTACTGGTCATTTAATCATTAGAGAGATAGTGGCCTAGTGTTCTGAGATGAATGCTTGAAATAAATTGGGGGATGTTGTGTGTGTAATCTTAAAACAAATTTCACTTATTTTTTTTTGAACAAGCAGTACCCACCAAAGCATTAAGAAATGAGGCCAAAACTTTGGCAATAATTTGAAGAGTTCAATAATTTGAAGAGTTATGTCATAGTGTGTACTGAGGTTGGGGAAGAGGGGATTTTTCAGTAAAGGGAACATTTGCTCATTATTTTTGGGAAGGAAATTTCATGGAGCCACTCTGGAAATCAGTGCAGAGAATTCTGAAAAGCTAAAAACAAATCTTACAGAAGACCAGTTATAATACTCTTTGGCATATATCCAAAAGGCTTACTATCTTTCTCCACAGAGAATTGCATAGCCATTTTCATTGCAGCTCTATTCACATTGGCTAAAATATCGAAACAATATAAATGTTCCATGAGTGGAAATGTGGTGCATATATACTATCAAATACTATCTGTAAAGAATAATCATGATATTTGTCTGTAAATACATTGAACTAGAAAAGATCAAATTTAGAGTGGTACACTGACCCAGAAAGGCTAATGACGAATGTATTTATGTTATGTTCCTATCTCCAAATTATTCTACCTGAATAGGTAACCTGGAAGAATTACAGACATTAAGAAATTGAAAGATTTTTAGTTACATAAAAACAAGAAATTAAAGAGGGAACAAACAAGACACAAGTGAACTGAAGAGATTTCTAGGAAAATGGGAGTTTCAATTTGAGAGGGAGAAGGATATAAATAGAAATTCCAAATTTATCTAAACCAAATTGAAAAAGTCCTTCTCTGACCAAGAGACTTTCAAGCTTTCAATTCAGACAAAAAAGTGGACAGAAACAAAAAGACCAAGAGAGCATAACAGCATAACACCTCCCTACACTAAAGAAGAAGGGTGTGGGACTACTCATTAAGAGACCCTCAGACATTCCACCTCTTCCCATGGGACACCCAGATATACTATTTCCACCAGGAAAAAAAAGAAAAACAAAAAACAAAACAAAACAAACAAACAAACAAAAAAGGCATGGCTCTTAAACCCGAGGAGCCACTTCTCCTGCAGACCAAGAAGACCTCAAGCCCTCTCCAGATGGAGAGAGACACAATGGGGATGTTTGACAGGGATTCATATAGGCACCAAATTCCAAAGGAAATGGCCACATCATTAGCTGATATCTAAGGAATAGTCAGACATGTAATATCTCAAGCTGACCTGAGATCTTTGCTTTCTCACCCAGAGAGAGGCACAGCCTTCTGGTATGTATATGGGCCCTGTCCTGTGTAATGCTTCTGCACTTGGAGGCCACTGATATTAACATTTATCCCCATGCCATCTGCAAAGGAGCCCACTACAAGAGGGAGCTGAAATTATAACCTCTCAACAGGAACTCACACTTACATTTTCTCACCAAAGGAAAAACATCAGTGCCCCAGTTTTCAAGGCAGAATCAGAATGTGAAAGAGAGGGTCTCTTACAAAACCAATTTAACAACCTGGGCTACAGAAATGACCCTTGTGACCAAAAGTATTCTGAAAATTGTCCTGAAAGCAAGGACTTTGAATTATGGCTTCTGAAACCTCACTTGAGCATACTTCTTCTGCCCAAGTAGACATCAGAGCTTCTGTGTCAGTCAAATGGAACCTCTAAAGAAGACCATCTCAAGAGGGAAGCATGGGCCCTGCTTTCTTTTACCACAGAATCTTTACATCTTGTAATCCATAAGCCAGCCTCCCATTCCTCCTCTGCTCATGTGAACATTGTTTAGAATTTTACCTTCTCATCAACATCTGCCAATCCTACCACTTCACCCCATATCTAAGATGCAAACTGAGTCATCAGACAGGCTCTCTGATGGAAAGCAAGGCAGGTGTTCCTTTCTGATTAAGAGAAGCCAGCCCTGAAGATACCCGATAAAACAGGGCCAGACGAAAGGGGAGGAGGTCCTCACAATCTGGACTTCGAAAGGGACAGGGAGAAGCTGAGGGAGGGAGGATGGGATTGGGAGGGAATAAGGGAGTGGGATATTAACAGCTGGGATACAGAGTTAATAAAATGTAACTAATAATAATAAATAATAAAAAAGAGCAGCTAATGTTTAGTACCTAGAAGCACATGCTCTACAATTTATTCCCTTTAAAGGACAGTTCCTGGAGGGCAAATACAATATGATGGTGAATAGCTTGGACCTTATCTGAGAAACAGAGGATCTGAAACTCAAATTGATGAGCAGAGGGGCAGCTGAAGCCAGAAAATCAACATTAAGGCTTCCTGAACAAGAGGGTCATCATGTGAATTGATACAATTTGATTCATGTCAGCACCGGACTTCCCTTAGTACAGGGAGTAGCAAACATTCAAACTCCTTTCACTTCCCCATTTCTTGCCTCCCTCCTCCTCAGCGGAGCCAGCCCACAGTGCCAGAGTCTTAGCACAAAACCCACTGCATGGGGATGAGACAGCACAAGCAGGGCTCCTTGATTTTCAGCAGAGGCTTCCAGCTGTACCGACTTCCATGTCCTTGATCTGTGGTACCAGCCTTTCAGGAACCGGGTCTGTGGTACCCGCCTTCTGAATCCAGGGTAAGTGGTTCCAAACCCCTGAGTCCCATGTCCAGGAGCATTAGATAGTACCATGCAAGACCTCCCAGCCAGTGACTGTAAGGGCCACAAAACCCCTTAGTGGTGGGCAACCAGCAGACCAGAGACCAAAGTCAGAGAAACCCCTCAAACAACACAGGTACACTAGGAACACCAGAGCTCATATACTCATGTACAGATGTTTTGACTGCCTAGAACTCGGCAAGCAGGTACCTGTGCTGGCTTCCCAGTTCCTCTTCTGTGATTGGATTTTCAAGTGTGGCAGGGACTGCAGCACCACTGAGTTGACAGAGTTCTTCCAATAGCATTTGACCCAGCCAGTCTAAAATTGAGAGTAGAGAACAGGAACCCCTGTGATTTCCCATTTGCTCAGACAGAGATCAGTGAGTGTCCATTCAAGTGCCTGCAGAGCCCCAAATCTAGGTCTTCTTGACCTTGCATCATGACATCTATGCACCCAGTGTGCAAAACAGAGGGAAAGGGTCACTTACATTGAAGCCCTGTTCTTGGGTCTACCAGGGGAGTTCAAGAAAATAACTACTTCAGCTCAGACAGAGATGAATACCACTCTCCAATATTATTCAGGGAATCTGCACAAGCGAATTGCATCTGCAACCACCTCAAGTACCCTCAATCACTTTGGTGTCTGCACAGTGCCTCTACCATACACTTCAAGCATCTACATCCCCTAACATCCTGTTCTTCAACGCACATGTCTATGTACACTCACATGCTTGCCTACATTTGCCCTTCTAGGCCCATGAATCTTCTTCCCTTAGAGATAGCTAAATCACCAATGCACACTCTCAAGCCCCTGGAACTCTCTCATCTTCATGAAAAATTCTCAGACAACAGAGAAAGATGGTACCAGTTTGAACTGCATAATCCAGGAACAAACTATGAAGTTTACAGATATTCAAATGGCCAAAGGTAGGCATAATATCACATCCAAAAAAAAAAAAAAAACAACCAGGATATCATGTCTTCACCAGCAACCCCCAGAATCAATGGATATTCCTATTCATTGGAAACACATGAAAATAACTTGAAAGCTGTGCTTATCCAGTTATCAGAGGCAAATAAAGAAACAATCAAAGAAAAAGCCACACAAATGGAAGCAAATAATGAGGAAATAAACAAAGCACTCAGAGAAATACAGACAAAACACATTCAAACAAATAGAGAAACAATGGAGGCATAGTTAATGGCATAAAGAGAAGAATCAAAGAAACAAACAAACAACAACAACAAAAAAGAGACCATCTTACAGAGACAGGAATTAACATTAAAACAGATGATGGAAATGGTGCAAAGCATGAAAGCAGAATTAGAATCAGTAAAGAAAACGTAAACAGAAAACTCTGGAGCTGGAGAACCAAAGAAAATATCAGAACCCACAAAGGTAAATATCACCAATAGAATACAGGAGATGGAAGCGGCAATCTCTGATGCTAAACATACACTTGCAGAAATTGATACTTCTGTAAAAAAAAAAAAAGTAAATTCAGAAAGGTGTCAAACACAAAACACACAAGAAGTCAAAGAGGCCATGAAAAAGTGAAATCGAGGAATAATAGGAATTGATGAAAAAGAACATTCCAGGCTCCAAATCCAGTAAATATTTTCAATATAGAAGAAAATTTTCTCAACATAAAGAAACAAGCGTCTATAAACATACAGGAGGCCTACAGAACCCCAAATATGCTAGGCCAGAAAAGAACCTCCTCATGTCACCTCAGGTAAAACACTAAATCTACAGAACTAAGAAAAAATGAAATAAAATAAAAAATAAAAACAATAAAAGCATCAAGAAAAAAAAGGACAATTAACATATGGAGATAGGCCAATCTGGCTTCTCATCAGAAAGTATGAAAGCCAGAAGGGCCTGGACAGATATCATGCAGATTTTAAAGGGAGCAAAGATACCAATCCAGACTACTACGTCCAACAAATCTTTCAATCAACATAGTTGGAGAAAACAAACTATTCCATGACAAAACTAAAGGCAAGCAATATCTGCATAGCAAACCAGCCCCACAGAAGACATTAGAAGAAAACTTCAATCCATCCAAAATAACTACACCCAAGAAAACGCAGGATACAGATAACATCTCAACAAAAATTAAAAGAAAACCACCAATGAGTCACAGTAACACCACTGACTCCACAATGAAAGGAACTGTCATTGGTCACTGTTATCTACCAGCATCAATGGACTCAACTCTCCAATAAAAAGACAAAGCCTAACAGAAAGGTTTCAGAAACAGGATTCAACATTCTGCTGTAATCAGGAAATATACCTCTGCACAAGTATTAACACCACCTCACAGCATATGGCTAGAAAATTGTATTTCAAGCAATTGGACCCAGAAAATGAGCTGGGGGAGCTATCCTAATATCAAATAAATTAGACTTTCAAACAAAATTACTCAAAATGTGGAAGAAGGGCACTGGATTCTCACCAAAGGGAAAATCCACTAGGAGGACTTCACGTTTATGAATATTTATGCCCCAAATACAAGAGCACCTATATTTGTAAATAATCATTATTGTAGCTGAAATCACATACAGATCCTACCACATTAACAGTGAGGGAATTCAAACTTACTCACACCAAGGGACCTATAATCAAGAAAGAAGCTAAACAGGGAAATATGAACACTTAGAGAGGCCCAATATATGAGGGGCATAATATATGTCTCCAGAAATTTTCACCCAAATTCCCAAGTGTATACCTTCTTTAGAACACCGCATGCAACTTTCTGCAAAATAAAGCATACATTTGGTCACAAAGTAAGGCTCAGCAGGAACAAGAAGATTGAAATAATCCCTTGTATCATGTCTGACCACTATGGACTAAAGCTTCACTTCAACAAAAACAGAAAGAGCAAAACATCTCCACATACATAGAAACTGAACAACTTGCTATTCAAGTTGGGAAGAAATAAAGAAAGAAATTAAAGACTTCCTAGAATTCAATGAAAATTGAATTCATACCCAGCCTTATGGGATAAGATCAAAGGAGGGTAAAACAGAAAGTTCCTAGCACTAAGATCTTACATAACAAATTTGAAGCAATGTTCTGAAACATTTAAAAGCTCACTTGAAAGCCCTAGGAAAAAAATAAAGGAAGCAGGGACACCCAAAGGAAGTGTATGGTTGTAAATACTCAAGCATAGGGCAGAAATTAATGAATTAGAAACAAATCAACAATTCCTAGAACCAACGAAACCAAGAGATGGCTCTCTAAGAATAACAACAAGATAGACAAATCTTTAGCCAAAATAACTAAGAGGAAGAGAGAAACTATCCAAATCAGGTACATCAACTGATGAATCCTCTAGTGCAGGCTTCTCCAAAAGTGTAATGCTTTTAATCATATCTATCCCGTAGGGCACAACATCTGGAGTAAGCAGAGACACTTCAATCTAGCAGGAGCCTTCCACACAGATCTCCACCAAGCGCACTAGTCAGAGCTTCCTTAATTTTCTCTCTGGTATTGGGTCAAATTTCCTGCAGTGATGGCCAGTAAGTCTAAACTCTATCTCTAGACCTTTGTGAAATCCAGATTTTTAACAGAAGATAGTTCTGCAGCATGATGTTATGGTTAGGTAACTAGTAAGAGTTGACTGTGTACAGTGACTAAGAGTGTGGAAAGTAATCTCTGATCTTTAGTGGTATTGAATAACATTGGCCTCTGTCATCAGCTTTTCAGTGTAATGGAGGGCAAGGCTAGAAGGCATTTGCTTAGTGTTTTCTTGGAACAAGTGTGAGTGCAAGAACGGATTCGAGAAAACAGGATTGATTCTGAACCTGTCATTTCATGCTTGAAATAAACAGAAAAATTTCAGCACTGGTGAGTCACTTGAAGCTTCTTCAGTACAAAGCACAGCAAAAGCCTTGAGAAATACCAAATAATCAGGTTGTACAATTACTTCTTTTTGAAAGAAGGGCTTCTGGGTAGTTTGTGTTGGTTTTCTGAGACAGGGTTTCTCTTTGTAACAAGTCCTGTCTGTCTTTGAACTCACAGAGGTCTGCCTACCTCCGGGAGGAATGATGGAGTATGCCACAATGCCCAGAGAGGTTTGTTGGGTGGCTTGTTTTAATATTTCATTGTCTCTTTATCTGGATGGAAGGTCTCTATGCTGTGTGTGGTAAGGCAGACCATCAAGGCAAGGAACATAGCATGATCAAAGTGCCTCACTTCCAGAAGAGGCTCCAGAGAGGAAGTAGTTGGAAAAAAGGATGACCCCATGGGTTTCTGTCCAGTGACATACTTCTTCTAACTATTCCCAACCTCAAGAATTTGAGGCCACTTCCAGTAGCATCATGAAATTTGGATCCTATTACGAGACTCATGCTGAATAAAATCAGGATTTTCTTGACTCAGTAACTCCTCCAAGCCCCATCTCTTATTGCCCTTCATTGTGGAGAATGCCATTAACACACGTTAGTTTGGGAAGATATTTCATATACTAGCCATGACAGCTCTACTTTGTCTGTATCCATGAACAGAATCTTTCATTCCAAAGGGTGTCAAATTCAAAGGGAGCAGATTTCTAGCAGCATGTACAATTGCCACCCAATTACAAAGGTTGGAAAAAACTAATTGTGTTGCCAGATAGGATGCCAGGCAGCAGTGGAATTTTACTCTAAGAAACACATAGAGCTACTTTTGGAAACCTGGCAATGTGCCTTTTGAGTGGGATGTTCTTGAGCAACGGCTGCTTCTCTTTGTCTACACTTTACAACCATTGGCCACCCTAACCCTGAAGACTCTGATTTCATTAATCAGAAGGGCTTGGGCTGGTAACCAGGGCTAAAATATATAGCCCACGCTGAAAATTAATGATACAGGTAAAGGAAGGGTAGCTGAGTTCCAAGCAATTCAATAAACAAAAAGAATAGTGGCTATTTTAGCTATTATGTGCTGGTAGATGCCAATAAGATGAAGAATTGAGTTTCAGAGAAAGAGTACAAAGAGGCCAAAGTCACACAGCATGCAAACAGAAAATCTCAGAATGAAGATTAGAAAATCATATGGCGTAACAAATAAGGACATCTTCCTAGGAATGCATGAGTTTGTGGACGGAATCCAGTAATCTTTGGTAAGTTCCATGATGTCTCACTATTTCCTTTTTTAATAAATCAAGCTAGGAATTCTAGACATAATTTAGACAACCACACAGATTCAAATAGAGGTTGATCTAATTATTTGTTGTGGAGTAAGTCCCTATTAAGAATTATTTTTACATATCTAGATTCAAGAATCAGGGCTATGACAAAGCAGGAAATTGAATGGTTAGCCTGCAGGAGCCCTTCAGTTCATTTGTCAGCAATCACACATAAAACTCAGTGTCTACAAAGTGTCCTCAGGGTTGTGGAAAAGGCTCAGTTACTACAATGCTTGCTGAATAGTCAAGAGGACTTGAATTCATATCCACAGAACTTACATAAAAATCAAAAAGTGTAGGCTGCTGCCAACTTTAATCCCAACTTTAGAAATGGAGGTAGGAGGATCCTGAAGACTCACTAAACAGCCAGTAAATTACCTGTAGATTTAGAGTGACCCAGTTTAAAACATAATATAGAAGACAGGTGAGAAGGACACCTACATCAATCTCTTTCCTAGACACATACTTTTTGATACACACAAACACACACATCCCTCACTCATTGAAAGTTAATCTCATTTCTTCATTGTTGAGGTAGTATGAGGTTGGAAATTGCCTCTCTCTAGCCATCCACAAGCAGTCATTCCTGTTGTAAATAGCTCCAAGTGAAAGAAATTGTGTTCAAAGCCACTGTTTTGCCCTGCTCTCTTCACTTTTTGCCTGTCTTGAAAAATCCTATTTCAAGTAAAAATTAAAAATAATAATAATAATAATCAGTCTACTAAATAACTGCAGGGTACACTGACCCTTATCATTGTACAACAGGCAGAAAGAGATTTTTAAGCTCACCAAAAACTACAAGCCATAGATACAGGGGAAAAAATAGTACAATGCAATGAAGAAGCTATTTGTACAAAACAGTAAGGGAAGAGAACAGGGTGAGTGACTGTTTATAAGTATTTACCAACACATCCCTGGTGATAAGTGGATCAAATCCATGGCAAACACTTGAGATTAAAAGATTTAATGGAAACCAACATGGAGGGATGGGGCACCTCCCTGCAAGTTTCTACTCAGATGGAGTCCCCAGAAACCCCCAAAATAGTAAGAGTTACTGCTATTATTCTAGTCTGCCCATCATAAATAAAGTGTAAGTCCCGTTTGCTGAAGGTACTGCAGGTCAGGAATGCTTAAGCAGCAAACTCAGGTTCACAGACTATAGCAACCATGATATTTCACTGCCATGTAATGCTGTGACCTTCAAAAGATTTCCTTACATTACACTGACCATGATAAAAAATAAAACATCATGTGTGTTACTTTACAACTATATTTTGCTCGTATTATGAATCATAATGTAAATATTTGATTTGTAGGAAATGTCATAGGTGAACTCTGTGAAAGCATTACATGTCCCCACCCAAAACAAAAGGAGTAAAAAACTCATAGAAGGAGAACCTTTGGTCTGTGGGAACATGTGAGGATCAATCAACTCCCAGATCTCCCTTTCACACTACTAAAAGATCTGAGTAAATAGAGAAAATAAAACATGATGATACAGGGAATGCAAATTAGTCATTTCTATTTCAGTCTTGCTTGGAATTTGATGAACTGGTATACAGCAAGTAATATTTTAAGCATGCAATTTATATTGTTTTTAGGGAACAAATTTATTTTGCTGTTTTCCCTTAGACTTCATAATTATACACAGTACCAAAAGATGTCAGCATAACTATCTTAGTTTTCCCCAGGATGAGGTCAGATTCCATCTTCTAGTAAGTTATACTTCATTAGGAAAAGAGGAAGACCAAGGCTTTGAAGCAAGTGGACTAGATGTCTATATAGAATATCCCAGCAGTCTACACAAAGTGCTTGGAAAAATGCAGTAGGCAAAAACAAGAACCATTTCACCATGTAATTTTCAACCACTTTCAAAGACAGTAATCATAAATACTCACTTTCATGAAGGCAATGACAGGCACATTTCCACTTTTCACAAAACAGATACTAATAAAATGAGTCAAGTCATCTTCAATCTGAGAAGATATGAGTACTCCAATCTTTCTTTGAAATTTAATTGCTTAGAATTTGTAGGGCATATTCAAAACAAGGTCACAGATTAACCTGTAATGCTACAAATTAATTTCTACTAACTTATCCTGGAGCCTTGGTGTGTGGTAATAAAGAAAAAAGGGGGGGGGGACTCTAAGATGGCTGCGAGCAGAGCGCACTGTTTTGGAGAGGCAGAAGACAAAAATCTCCGGAATTGGTGAGTGGAGAGTCAATCAAAGCTAGAATTTGGACTTTTGGGCTTTCTAAAGGAGAGGGGCCACCACAGAAGTGTGGAGTACTTGTAGACTTAGATCAGGTGAGGACTTCTCCTGGAAGGAAATAGGGTGCTTCCCTTGTCAGGGCCTCCCACGGGAAAACCTGCACACAGCACCAGGCAGCTGAGCACAAAGCTCACATCAGGGGAATTAAGGCAGCAGATACAGTACTCCAGGACCCAAATCCACAGCTGTCTGCTGTAACCACCCTAGCAATTCCAAAGTATATACTAAGACTCATAACCAAACCTTCGGTAGAGTGCAAGGAATCATAGGAAAGAAGGGGAGTTTGATGTGGAAAGGATAGGAGCTCCACAAGGACCAAACATATCTGGGCACAGGGTCTTTTCTGAGATGAACACTCCACCAAAGACTATGAGTAGATAAAACCTGGAACCTCTGCTTGGAGTTGACCCATGATAGCTTAGTAATCAATTGGTTTCCCATAGTAAGGGGAACAAGGACTATTTCTAACAGGAACTCAATGACTCACACTTTGACCTCCCCACCCCACAAGGGAAGAGCAGTACTGTTAGGCCACAGAGGAGGACTTTGAAGCCAGTCCTGAAAATACCTGACAAAACAGAGTCATATGAGAGGGGAGGAGGTCCTCCCCTATCATAAGTGGACTTGGAAAGGGGCAAGGAGGAGATGAGGGAAGGAAGGTAGGATTGGGGAGGGAATGAGGGAGTGGGATACAGCTGGGATACAGAATTAACAAAATGTAACTAATAATGAAAAATAAAATAATAAACAGAAAAAGAGTAGTGAAACTAATCATTCTCTTTAGAGGGTAGAATTTTTTCACAGTTTCATATATTATATAGTATTTAGAAATTTTCATATCTCTTTCTCCTCTATTCAGTTTCTCACATTATGCATCAACCACATATTAAATTCATGACTTCTTATCCTCTTAATTGTAAGTAACATATTATAGTCATAAATATTTTGTATATATACACATTTACAAATACAACCTGCAGACTCTCTTTAGTGTTACTCACATGACATTTGTTTTGGGCTTATCACTTGAATTTAGATAACTTAAATTGCAGTCCCATCTAAAGCTGAGCTCCCTTTTCTCAGCCATTAATTTTAAGTAAAACTTTACTTAAGTTTACAGCACTCTGAGATTTCACATATTTACTTTGGCATGTCATTTGGGTTTGGCATTGGTTAGTTTTGGTTTAGGGAACCACATTGTTGTAATTCCGTGTTTTCAACTTTCTAGAAGACACTGTCTCATTGAAGGCATGCTGGTTTTTCTCTGGCTTTTACACACATCTTTCCTTCTTTTGAGATGTTTCTTCAGCTGTTCTTGTAGGAGATGTATTGTTGATGTATCAATTGAGGGTGGGAAATCCGCAGTTATGTACTTTTGGTTTGACTAGTTCTCGAACTCTGTTATATTCTCCATATGCTGCCAAGACAAGATCCTTTTTATGATAGATGCCTTTTTCTGTGGATAAAAGGCTGAGTTCATAGAGTGCACTTTTATGTTATACTGGTTTCATAATTGACAGTTATTCCTCTGTAGTCCATGGCTTCACCAACCATGATTATTGCGATAGGTTTACAATACTGGTAAAACAAGGCCTTTGATTTGAGAGTCCTGTAATAACATCTTTCTTAAGGCTACACAAAGTATCCTGTAGGAACTCTAATATTTCCACTGTGGAATTTCCTATTAAAGCAGGCATTACCAAGCAAAGTGCTGGAAGACACAAGTTGATTAATGCCATTTCTCTCCAATATAATAGCTATGCTTTCTTCTTAGACAAATTGTTTCAGTTCCTAGGGTTAAGCAGAAAATAAAAAGATTTAAGAGTGTCTCAGATCAGACATGCTCTTCTCTGGGTCCAAAGCGGCTGACCCTGAGTGCAGTGCTTAGCCTCGTATCCTGAGCGTATCATTTTAGCTTTTTATGGTATCCAACCATGCTTGGGGAAAATGTCCTGCTTCAATGGCTGTAAAGGCCTGAATGATCATGGCTGCATCACACTGTTGTGAGACTCTAATCTTGCATATATACCACAGGCAAACCAAGGAGACCAACACCAGAAGGCCTGCTAACACTCCCATGCCCGCCCATTCCTTCAGATGATTCATGGCTGCAGCAATCCATGTTGATAATCCTGTGGCTAGTCCTGCGTCCACTCCGGTAGAATTTACTGTGACAATGGCCACTCTCAGCTGCTCCATCGTAGTATCGAATTCTCCAGTCCAATTACCTAAAATATAGCTCGACAATTGTTTAGACAGATTTGCAGCACAGGAAAAATTCTCATGTTGTATGCTAGTGACACAATGACACCTAAATGAACATCTGTACAAAGTCCCAATTTATTTCTAATATCAGAGATCAGACCTCTACTCTTGCCTGATGCGTCTAAAACAAAAAAGGGGCGATCGGGACACGGCTGGGATACAGAGTTAATAAAATGTAACTGATAAAAAAAATAAAAGAAAAAAAAAAGAAAAAAAATAAAACAAAAAAGGGGGAACTGTAGAGAGCTGCGGAATGTTACGCCTTAAAGATGGAGCTGGTTTCTGCCTTCCACCTTCCCGATGGTGAGTGCTCTCTGTCACGAACAACTCCACATTTGGCTAAGGCCGAGGATCTGGCTTGCTTCCATGTATGTGGACCTATCTGCATTGTCCCCGTGGCACGCCTGGGTTGGCTACCCAGAGGCTATTTAAGCTGTGGGCTGGCTTTCCCCGGGGTCCGAGGATTGTTCAATGTTCCTGAATAAACTGCATTGAAAAAAAAAAATGAAGACAAAAAAAAAAGTGTCTCAGAAAAACAATCAATCATCCCTCACTGAAGACATAGCAAGTTAAATTATTTAAACCTAACTCTTATTCATAACAAAACATCACTAATGAACAGCTTTTATTTTGAAAACACAAAAGAACATATATAACCCAATTAGGAAAAATGGAACGAAAGACTAATTGTTTAGTTATTCCTCAAAATTCTTTATCTAAGAGGTTTCTGATAGTTTCCCTTCTTTAGTTTTTCATGTTGCTTCCATTCATATACATATGCACACATATCTATATCTATCTATCTATATCGAATTTCATACTATTAAATTGATGCAGTGACCCTTAAGGCTGCATTGATGGTAACATCAGCATTGCAGAGATGAGGCTTAGAGGAATAATAATCCTCATTTGTAAAGTGGTATTTTAAGATAGCGGATCTAACTCATGTTCGTGTTGATCAGATTCACCATGTAAGAAAGTTTTTAACTGTTTTATCTAAATTTAGCCAAATGATGAGAAGAAAAGAAAATATAATATTTCTCAAGAAGAGTTGCTGGAAGAATAATTAAATGAGGACTTTCAGTGCTTTGTTAATCCTGCATCTGTTTTACACTTACTGGAACCCATAAGTCACTATGATTGACTAATGATTAAATATTAATGATGAAAAAGAAAATTTTAAAAGTAATGTGAATTTTTTCAATGTTATATTCTCTGGAACAGTATGACTCAAATGGTTTTAAAGAAAAGATGACTAGTCAATCTAACTTCTGGGAAAACTGTATCTAAACAATTAAATGTCATATTCCACAGTGATTGTGAACAAAACTTAGCTATGAAGTTAAGATTAAAATTAAGGTTAATTTTTTTTCTTTGTTCCGTATACTTATTCTTTTAGTTATTATGTGACAGGAGGATTTTCTTTTCTGGTCTAATTTATTAGGTGTTCTGTAGTCCTCTTGTATTCTTATACCCCTTCCCCCTTTAAATTAGGGAAATTTTCTTCAATGATTTTGTTGAAAATATTTTCTGGGCATTGGAGGAGGGAATCTTCTTTTTCCTCTCTTTCTATTCTTAGGTTTTGTCTTTTTATGTTGTCTTGGATTTCTTGGATGGTTTGTGTTAGGAAATTTTTTTTTTAGATTTATTATTTTCTTTGATGGATACATCTATTTCTTCCATTGTATCTTCCACTCCTGAGTTTCTTTCTTTTGTCTCTTGTAGTCTGTTGGTTATGCTTACCTCTGTAGTTCCTGTTTTCTTTTCTAGGTTCAACCTCTACATGGTTTCCTCCATTTGTGTTTCTTTAATTCTTCCAATTCTACTTCAGATCTTGAAAAGTTTTGTTGATTTCCTTCACTTGTTTGACTGTATTTTTCTGTTTTACCTTGAATTCCTTCAGCTGTTTGTTTGAACATTCCTGTGTTTCTTTTATTTCTTTCAGTGATATAATCATTTCCTCTCTGAATGCCACAAACTGTTTAGCTGCCTCTTCCTGTATTTCTTTATGCATGATCATAATCTGTTTTATTATATTTCTCCTAATTCTTTACACATATTATTTGCTTCCTCCATTAACCTCTTCATAAGCATAGATATAAGGTTATCTCCTTGAATTTCACTTATGTTAGAGTATCCAGGGCTACTTGCCCCTTGATAACTGGGTTCTAGGGATGTCATATTGCTTTGCCTTTTGGTGCTTGTGCTTTTTCACTGGCGTCTTCCCATTTCTCTGGTTAGGTGTTTTCTGTTAATTTCTGGTTAATTCCTGCTGGGTCCTGGGATGGGTAGAATCTTCTTGGCAGTGTTCTGAAGTTCTCTCCTGCTTTTGGGGTATGGTCAACTGAATGATGATGCTTCTCAGGAATTGTCACAGGTGACTTCATGTGTATGGACCTGTGTGGTAACTGTGGTGTTCAGAAAGGCTCTCCTCTCATCAGGAGAGATCCTGATGATGGATGCCCTGCTGCTGGGTTTCTTGCTCTGAATTTAGTGAGCAACAGCTGTTGCTGTTAAGGTGCAATTGTTGGGTACAGTCCTCTTGAAGAACCAGGGATTCCCACAGTTTTGTCAGTTTAGCTATGAATAACTGGTTGATCCTTGGCACAGTATCTGAGGGCTGTTGTAATTGCTCTCTGGCTTTTGTAGGTCTGATGATGCAGCTGTGTGCCCCAGTGCCCTAGTGGTACTCAATAATGGTGGGTGATCACAGTGCTCATGCCTGCAGTAGAAGGCTAGAGCCTAGAGTCTGCATAAATCCACAAAGTTTTTTGGAGCTGGATGTCCTGAACATTGAACCTGATGATCCCCTCGCTGTGGGGTTTCCTCCTGACAGGGACACCCTGTCTTTGCTTTGGGGACAGCCATCCTGTCGGTAGTGGTGATTAGAACCCTCAGGCACAGAGTTAAGTGGCTCTGCCTTTCTGTCTTTCTGGGAATTGGATGACTTTTCCTGAGACCTTTTTGGGGTGGTGATATCTGGTGAGTGCTTTGAGAACAGACCAGCTATTTCCCTCCCTCTGGGTTTGCACCTGACAGAGAAACTCAGTTTGTGGTACCCTGGGGTCCACAGTTCTACCTGAGGCAGCAAGTCAGGCATGCAAACAGGAATCTGTACCTGGCGATTTGGTCCCTGGCTTTGGCTCTAGGCTGGCTCCTGGGCACCCTCTGAAACCCTAGTCTTTTCCAGGGGATGTCTGGTTGAGCTGAAGTCAGTCCCAATCATTTCCTACACTATGGAGTTGTCTCTCAACTAGAAATCCCAGTCTCTGATGTTGTGGGCCACAGTTCAGTCTGGGACAGTGACCAGAACATGCTGGTGGGTGGCTCTGGACTGATGACCATGTGCCTGGTAGAACTAGGATCTCTTCTGCAGTTTAGCTGGGTGAGTTAAAGCTGATTTAATCCCCCACTGTGGGTTATCCTCTCACCTGTGAAACACAATCCCTTGTATGCTATGATCTAATGCTGGAACTCAACAACAGCAGAGAGCAAAAAGCCTACACACAGTGCTAAAAGAAATATTTACAGCCCTAAGTGCCTTCAAGAGAAATTTTGAAATGGCTCATTCAATCAACTGGTTGAATGTGAATCAAATGGTTCACATGAAAGCAAAAAGGAAAATAATAAAGAAGCAGATGAACCCATGAGGTGTACATGGCTGGAAGTAATCAATTTCTGAGCTAAAATCTATAAATTAGTGAAGAAATAGAACAATTCAAAGGATCATGGGAACCAAGTGCTGTTTCTTAGAGAAAATCAACAAGATAGACAATCCAGGACAAAACTAGCTTAAAGACAGAAAGACACTCTCCTGATCAGAAATGAAAATGGGGACACTGAGCAAATCCAAATAATCCTTGAGTCTTACTTCAAAAGAAAAAAAATGAACACTTTCTTCTATTTTTTTTTAAGTTTTAAAACTAGTTACAGTGATGGCAAAATGACACAATGGGAAAAAAGAAATTATATTCAACAAATGCTGATGGTCTATGTGAATATCTACATGTAGAAAATGCAAATAGATGTATATTTATTACCCTGCACAAATCTAAAATCAAGTGGATCAATGATCTCAACATAAAATCAGATATATTAAACTTGTTAGAAGAAAAAGTAATGAAGTGCCTAAAAATTATTGTCACAGGAGACAACTTAGTGAAGAGAACAATAACAGCACAGGTACTAAGATCAACAAACAGTAAATGGTATCTCATGAAACTGAACACCTTATGTAAAACAAAGAACTCACTCATCATATCAAAACCACAGCCTACATATTTGGAAATATCTACACCAATCTTGTATCTGAGTGCCGGCTAATATCCAGAATATATAAAGAACTTAAGAAGTAAAAAAAAAAATTAAAAAAAAAAATTCAGGTATGGAATTATAGGTTGGGGTACTGAGCTAAACAGAGACTTCCCAATAGAGGAATATGGAATGGAAGAGAAACACTTAAAGAAATCCTCAACTTTCTTAGATGTCAGGAAAATGCTAATTATTTTGACACTAATAGTCCATCTTACCCCTCTCAGAATGGTTAAGATAAAAACCTCAAGTTACAATACAGACTGGAGAGAATTGGGGAAAGGAGAACCATCCTCCAAGGCTGGTGAAAATGTAAACTAAACTAGTACAACCACTTTGGAAATCATTCTGGCAATTTCTCAGCTGGAGCTACCTCAAGCTCCAGCTATCCCACTCCTAGGCTTGTATTGCAAATATGATCAAATATACAACCAGAAAATTTGTTCAACTATGTTCATAGCCGTTTTCTTTGTAATTGTCAGAAGTTGGAAAATATCCATATATGTTTCAGTTGAGGAATGGATACAGAAATTGTGGTTCTAATCAATGAAATTCTTAGCTATTTAAAACAGCAATGAAATTTCTTGCTAAAGATGGAACTAGAAAAGATCATCCTGACTGAGGTATCTGAGAAGCAGAAAGACACACATGATTTGTACTCCTTGATAAGTGGTGATTAGACATATAATACAAAGTAATTATATTAAAATCTCTAATAATCTAAGAAGATAATCAAGAAAATACCCTGGATAAAATGATCATTCCTATTTATAAAGGCAGGTGGGATGCATATCAGAAGAGGAAAAAAAAAAAAACAGGGAAGAGGACAGGAGCCTACCACAAAAGGTCTCTGAAAGAATCTTTTCTACATGGTATCAAAGCAGAGGCTGAGAATAATAGTCATATTTTGAGCAGAGGGCAGAGAACCTTATTAAGTTAGGCAGAGACAGAAAGCTGCAGAAGCTACAGAAGCTCAACAAGGAGAAAAACAAATCTGGACACAGTTATCTTTTCTGAGACTGATACTCCAACCAAGGACCATTCATGGAGATAACCTAGAATCCCTCCTCACATGTAGCTGTGTTCAAGTGGGTTCAGCTCAGCATTCAAGTGGAATTCCCTAGTAATGGCAACAGGGTCTGTCTCTGACATCAACTCAGTGGTCTGCTCTTTGAGCACCTTCCACACAGGAAGGTGCAGTCTCACCTGGCCACAGAGGAAAATAATTCCCCCACTCGTGATCAGACCTGATATATTAGGATCAGATGGAAGGGGAGGAGTTCTGCTCCTATCAATGGACCTTGGGAAGGGCAAGTGTCAAGAAGAGAGTGGAATGGTGGGTATGGCAGTGGATAAAGGAGAGGCTACAGGTGGAATACAGAATGAATAAACTAATAAATGGAAAAATAAATATAATTTGTTGGTGTTTTCAAGGGAATTGCATTGAGTCAATAGATTGCTTTTGATAAGATGTCCATTTATATCATATTAATCCAATTAATAGATGAGCATGGGAGTTGTTTTCATCTTTTGAAATCTTCAGCTTTATTTTTATTTATTTTTATTTTTTATTCTCAATTGAAGTTCTCACCATACAGATTTTATGTTTTACTTGCTTAGAGATACAGCAATTATTTAGGTATAAAATATTTTGCTGTTGTTTTTGTCTGTTTTTTGGCTATTTTGAAGGATGTTTCCCTAAATTTTTCCTCACTCTGATTTTCTTTTGTATAAAAATGGGCTACTGATTTTTTGAGTTAATTTTGTTTCCATACACATTGTTCAAGATGTTTATCAGCTGTGGTAGTTGCCCGGTAGAATTTAGGTGATCACTTATGTATCCTCACAAATAGTGAGATTTTTACTTCCTCCTTTCCATTTTTTATCCATTCAATCTCTTTTAGTTAAAGCACTTCTTTACCTAGGACTTCAAGTTATGTATTGTAGACATTCTCAGAGAATGTGCAGCCATGTCCTGATTTTGATTTTAGAACAATTGCTTTGAGTTTCTCTCAATTACATTTGACATTGGCAATAGGCTTTCTGTGTGTTGCCTTAATTATTTTTAAGTATGTGCCTTGTATTCAAGATGGCTCCAAGACTTTTAACATGAATGTGTGTTTAATTTTGTGAAATGCTTTTTTCTGCATCTAAGAAGGTAATCATGTGGATTTATTTATTTCTCTTGTTTATGCAGTGGATGAATTTCTGATCATTGAAACATAACTGCATGCCAGGATTGAAGCCAATGTAGTCCTAGTGGATGAACCCTTTAATGTGTGCTCAGATATAGGTTGTGATTATTTTATTGACTATGGTATGTAGCATCACTACTCAAATGGGAATTTGGTCTGAAATTCTCTTTCTTTTCTGCTCTTTGGGCAGTTTACTTATCAAGGCAATGGTCATTTATAGAATGAGTTTGTTAAGGGTTGCTTCTGCTTGTACTATGTGCAATAATTGGTAGCATATTATTATTAGCTCTTCTTTGAAAGTCTGCTATAAATCCCTGCTGATAACATCTCATCATGGGTTTATCAATTGGGAGACTTTTAATAACAACTTCTATCTCCTTAGCTGATATGGGATTATTTTTCTCTTTCCTTTTTTTTTCTTTTCTACACTTTTTTTACTTTATTACAATTTATTCATGTTGCATTCTAGCCCCTTCCTTCAGTCCCACACAATCCTTCCCTCTCTCTGTCATCTCATCACATGCCACTTCTACAGTCCACTGAAAGTGAAGGTCCTGAAGGTCCTCCTCCTCTTCCATGGGACCCCAACTTTTCAGGTCTCATCAGGACTGGCTAGATTGTCATTTCCTGTGGCTTCATAATGCTACCTGCCCCTTCATGGGGAGGTCATCAATGAGCTAGCCACTGAGTTCATATCAGAAATAGACCCTGTTCCCATTGCTGGAAATCCACATGTAGACTGAGCTGCTCTGCACTACATCTGTGCAGGTGTTTTAGATGCTCTCCATGAATGGACTTAATTTGGAGAATCCTTCTGAGAAAAGACTCCAGGACCTTGATACTTTTGTTTCTATTGTTCACCTTTTGTAACTCCTGTCCCCTCCATATCTTTCTTACTAACCCTCCTTTCAAAAGACTCCCTTTATACCACCCAAACTTTTCTAAGAAGAAAAACTCAAATGACTACACCTACTTGGGAAGATGTGGAGAAATGGGAGAGCAACGGTGTACATACATTTTCAATATTGACATGTTACTTTCTCAGGAAAATAGGTATTGTGATACCTGAAGATCCAAATATACTGTATCTCAACCTTGTGATTCTCCTCCACTGCCTCATTCAGCAAATCCTACAGGTTGTGTACGTTTCCACAACCACTCCAGAAAGCAATCTGGTTCTTTCTCAGACAACTAGGAGGAGCGCTTCCTCAAGATCCAGCTATACCAGTCCTAGGCCTATATCCAAAAGAGGCTTAAGTAGACAATAAGGCATTTGCTCAACCATGTTTGAAGCAGCCTTATTTGTAATAGACAGGAGCTGGAAACAACCCAGAAAATTAAAATCTTCTGTAAATCAAAGGACACCATCATCAAAACAAAATGACTGCCTACATAAGAAAGAATCTTCACCAACCCTTTATCTAACAGAGGGCTAATATCCAGTATATATAAAGAACTAAAGAAGCTGAAAAGCAACAAACCAAGTAATGCAATTAAAAAAAATGGGGAACAGAACTAAACAGAGAACTCTCTGTAGAGGAATATCAAATGGCAAAGAAACACTTAAAGAAATGCTCAGTGTCATTAGCCATTAGGAAAATGCAAATCAAAATGACCCTAAGATTCCGCCTTACAGCCATGAGAATTGCCAAGATGAAAAACTCAAGTGAAAACACATGCTGGAGTGATTGTGGAGAAAGGGGAACACTCCTTCACTGCTTGTAGAAATCCAAACTCATACAACCACTGGAGAAATCAATCTGGCGCTTTCTCAAGAAAACTAGTAATAGCACTCCCTCATGATCCAACCATACCACTCCTAGGCATATATCCAAAAGAGGCTCAAGTATACAATAAGGACATTTGCTCAACCATGTTTGTCATGGTTTTATTTGTAATAGCCAGAAGCTGGAAACAGCCCAAATGCCCCTCAACTGAAGAATGGATGCAGAAATTTTGGTACATCTACAAAATGGAGTATTACTCTGCAATCAAAAAAAAAAAAAAAGGAAAACATGAAATTTACAGGTAAGTGGTGGGACCTGGAAAGGATCATCCTGAGTGAGCTGTCCCAGAAGCAGAAAGGCACACATGGTATATCCTCATTCATATAGACATATAACAGGATAAACCTACTAAAATCTATAAATCTAAAGACACTAATCAAGAGAGAGTACAGTGACTAAAATGGTCAATCCCCATCCCAAAAAGCAAAGAGGATGGACATCAGAAAAACAATGAAACAGGAAACAACCAAGGAAACTGCTACAAAGGGCCTCTGAAAGGCTCTACCCTTCAGACTATCAAAGCAGATGCTGAGACTTATGGCCAACTTATGGCCAACAACGTGCAAGAAATCTCATGTAAAATGTGGAAATAGTAAGATCTGGAGAGAACAGGAACCCCACAAGTAGAGCAACAGAACCAAAAATTTAAACACAGAGGTCTTCCCAGAGACTCATACTCCAACCAGGTACCAGGTATGGAGATAACCTAGAACCCCTGCACAGATGTAATTGATGGCAGCTTAATGTCCAAGTGGGTTGCATAGTAATGGGAAGAGGGATTGCCTCTGACATAATCTGATTGGCCTGCTCTTTGATCACCTCCCCCTGAGGGTAGAGCTGTCTTACCAGGCCACAAAGATGACAATGCAGCCATTTCTGATGTGATCATAAGGAAGGAGTGTAGGACCTCTTCATCAGTGGACATGGGGAGGGGCATGCATGAGAAGGGGGAGGGGATATGTGACTGGGAGGGATGAGACGAGGCACTTATGGGGTGATACAAAGTGAATGAACTGTAATTAAAAATAAGTAAATTAAAAAAAAACTACTTGGGAAACTGAGTCTTAAAAATCAAGATAAAAAAACTTTTGTCCTTTAATTTTTCTTCTGTTAAATTTTAAAACAATATGATAGGATTAATAAGATTTGCTACCCCCTTTATACATTATGTTTAATTAAACGTTTTGTTTTGATTTCAGTTTAAAATACGCAGATTTGAAGTTATGCTAAAGATTATACTTGAGTAAAAGATAGAGTTTTAAATAGTCTCTCTGTTTAGTTTTTTCTTTTTAATGTCAAATCTAAAATTGGCAACCATAAAGTTTGTGTATATGGATCTACCTATAATTTGGATCTTAAACATACATTTGAAAAATATGGCAAAATTGAGATTATGACATCCTATTTTATAGGATGAAGTTTAGAGCAGATGATAAATGTAGACAAAGATTAACACAAATATGCTGGCTCTCAGACTTGTCAGAGATCTGATAAATATGGCATTTTAATATATGTAAGCGTTTTATGACAGAGTCCAACCTATTGAGCCATACACACACACACACACAAAAAAAAAAACAAACAACAATTTAATTCAGTTTTTGTAGGTACAACCTCTGCTTTTTCTATTTAAAACAAAGGTTAGCCCAATTGTTTATACCTTAATGGTATTTACTGATGGATCATTATCTGATGTTCTGCTTATCATTTTAAAAGAAAAACAATATCTTTTAAAGTGTCTAACACATCTGCACAATTAGCAGAGTTATCTGAAGTATTGGCTATGTTTCAAAGTTTTAATAAGTAGTCTTTGAACATTTTTACAGATAGTGCAACTGTAGCAACTGTAGCTCAGTCTTTGCCTAGATTAGAGACTGCAGGTTAAATTTAGACATCTTCTCCTGCTGGAATGTTATTTTTATAAATTCAAAATTTGATACAAAAAACACTTTTTTTACAGGCTATTTGAGGGCTCATTCTAATTTGGCAGGACCCCTGTCTAAAGAAAATGCATTGGCAGATAGTCACCAAAGTTTATTGTTCACAGTTAAGAAGAGAGCAGGATGCCCATAATATGTTTCATATTAATAGTCAAACCTTGAGACTTGAATATGGAATGACTAAGGATCAGGCCCTTGGTATAGTCAAGTCTTGCAGTAAGAGTCCTCAATTTCAGCCTGTTCTTCAATTGTAAGTCATTCCTAAAAGCTTGGTTCCAAATCAGATTTGACAAATGGATATTACTCATATTCCTGAATTTAAACAAATAAAATATGTAAATGTTTGCATAGATACGTATTCTGGATTTATTTTTGCCATTCCTCAACCAGGAAACTGCAAAGAATGTTACTTTTCTTGGTCTACAGGCTTTTAATGTTCTAGTAGTTACTAAGCAAGTTAAAACTAACAATGGAACAGGATATACTAGGAAATCTTTTAAAAGATTTTGTTAACAGTTTCAAGTTTCACATATAACTAAGATACCTTACAATCCTCAAGGTCAAGGCATAGTACAGCATGCCCATTAAACCTTTAAGATTCATTTGCAAAAACAGAATTGGGAGCTGCTCCCCTTGACACCTATCTATCATCATAATCATGTTCTTTTCATTCTGATTTTTTTTAAATTTGGATAAGCCTGGTAAATCTGCAGCAGATAGATTCTGGCAAGAGAAACCAAGGAAACTTTTGGTAAAGTAAAATGGAGTGATCCTTTAACAAATCAATGACAAGGATCCAACCATGTACTCATATGGAGACAAAGATTTGTCTGTGTTTTTCCGCAGGAAAATGATGCAGCTCAATGGTTGCCGGAATGTCTGCTGCAACAAGTAGATGAGGAATTTTCTCATAACAATGATAATGATGTCAATGAAGAACCCTTTGGTCAAGATGATTGTTTATTAGGCATACCTTCCTATTCAGAAGTCCTAGTTTATGTCAACAACACTTGGTTGCTGGGTTTTTCTGCTTTTGAAGGAATACATGTAAAAAGACTCTTAACTTTTTAGGAATAGGAAGAGGTCATCCTCTTTGTTTTACCAGAGAGAGAGTATTCATCAGGACAGCTTACAGGTCTCCTCTGTCCAGGTCATAGGTTGGAATGCATACTACTCTAAAGTTGAGCTCAAGCCTCCCTTTGCAACCAGGCAAAGTGGAACATTGGAGGGATACTTTTGTTCCTTCCTATGGGAGTTAAGGATGACAGTCTTACATGTCCAGTGAGTTACCCACCCTGTCAGAAAGGAGATCAACGCACTTGTCCTAAAATGATGGTTCCTTGGACAAGATGCAACAGAGAAATGCCCACCATCTACTCCAGAGAAAATTACCCTGCCTTTATATTCATGGACTATACTGGTCTATCATTAAGGGTATTATGAACTTCGGGAGCTTGGCTTCTGGTATAGGTAGTAAAAAATCCTTTGTTTTAGAAAAAGCTGTTAGTGATAGACTTTGGAGTACTTCAAATAAAAATTTGCAAACTTTGCAAACCTGCCGGAGCCAGCCGGGCAAGGTCAAAAGGTTCTTGAGTTGGGAGTGAGGATTAAAATTAATAAAATAAACACACAGCACACAGGAAACTTTTTAAAGGTCCAGACTCAACAGCCACAGCAAAAGGCAGGCTGCTTGCAGCAAGCAGTGCCAGCAGCAAGACTCCTGTCTCTGCCTCCTCCTCTACCTCCTCATGCTCTCTTCTCCCTTAGCACAACATTGTATCTAGTTGCTTTACTTGTGTCCTGTTTACACAAGATTTGAGACAGGATGCTTGGAGCATCATCTTCAGCCTTCTTCTGCAGTAATTGTCAGCCTGTCTTTATTGTAGAGTTTCTAAGCCAGAGTAGAAACATCTCAGAACAATGGTTAATTTGCACAAGGAGCTTGAGGAAGAGGTGTGATCCTCACAAGCTACCCCACCTGCTGTCACAAACAAAAGGAGATGGACTTGCAAGTTCTCCTCTGCCATTAGTAAAGCCCTCCTAAAAACCATCTCTCTGCTGAGATTTAAATACCAAAGCAGGCCGGTGAGTCATGGCTCCTGACATCTCCCCCTTTTTTTATATTTTTAAAATTGGTCATAACTTAATAGTTATGGAGCAGAAGATTGTGCCTGTCTTAGGTTGTTTGTCTCGAAAGGTATATATTTTTTTATTCATGTCCCCATTTTTGGGTCAATATTTTTACATGAATTTTCATATATCCCAGAGAAAACTTACCCATCTTTGACTACCAACCTCTGCTAGGGTGGACACTGTGATATGATCTTGTGCAGATCAGCTCAGCTTTGACACAGCAAAAGGCCTTCAGGCAGATTTTAGTTGTCACTGATAGGAGCATTTCCTATCACAAGCCAAGTCCAAAGTAACACTCCAAAAGTGAATAGCAGGTGACACCCTGTGTAAATTACCAAGTCTGAGAAACATTTAGAGGAACCATAGTAAAAGGCTGTCGAGCAAACAGAACCATTTGAAAACTTAACATCTCCAAACAGCAAAACAAAAGGAGAATTTACATAGGCAGTTACAGGGCCTCCCAATAGTTCCTGAAGCAAGCCTGTTTTGCTCTGTTGAAAACCAGAGCCGATTAAAGTTTCACAGTTAGTTCTCTTTTGATTTTGTTGAGATTTGTCCTTATTAACAAAACAGTCAAGTCCAGTTTATTATATAAGAGGTTTTTCTTCATGATGTCTTCTCCTGAAAGACTCCCAAGAGCCTATCTAGACGGGGAGACCCCGCTTCCCAAGGAACAGCGAGACCAGCCTTCGGATGCAAGCCGCAAGAGGTTTATTTTGATACACGGGTACCCTCGGCGACCAAGCCTATCGGAGGACTTGCGCGCCTCTCAGTTGGGGTGACGGGTTTTTATAGGACTCGGGAGCAGGAAGCGCGGTTACAGAAGCAAGAAGCATAGTTACAGGGGTCTGATTGGGTGGTTTGAACAAAGCCGTAGTTAAGTCATGTACCCCGAACAGGGAAGGCGGGAAGGCAGATTGTGAGCCGAGTCACGTACCCACCCGGAACTGGGAAGGCGGGAAAGAATGCAGCGAGGTAGTTCTCCCCTCAGGGAACTTACTGCTATACCGCGCCTACTCTACATAGTGTTAACAATCGCTGCTTACCTTTTGGTCTCTCACTCCCAGGAGCAGAATGAAGCAAGGGCAGGTCAGGAGCTTAGGTCTAATGCAGCTTTTCAGTCTAGGTCAGGACAGAGTTTACAGTTGTCTGCAGCGGGAACATCTTCTTTCTGGGGAACAACTCATGCAAACCATACCAGCCTCTCTGAGATCCAACTGGTTCCCTCTGCGTCCTGTGGAAAAACACAAACATGCCCTCTTCCCCATATTAATACAAGGTCAGGGCCCTGCCATAATCCAGTAATTAAATCTTTCCATTTTACTTGGGCAAAATTATCTTTGGTATTAGGATGCCACAATTGATCCGGCACAGAATGGCCTTGTATATTCACATTCAAAAAAATTAAAATAAAGAGAGTATCCACATTCAAAAAAATTTTAAATAAAGAGAGCATGATCAATATTTGAGGATTGACTTATAACATGTTTGGTGGCTTCTCCTGTTAAAGGAGTTTCCAGGATAAATCCTGCAAAAGTGTCAATTGTTATATGAACATATTTTAGTTTCCCAAATTTGGGGACATGAGTTACATCTATTTGCCACAGATGATTGGGAGTCAAACCTCTAGGATTGACACCATAACGAGGTATATTAAAATGTTCAGGGCAAGAGGAACATGATCTTACAATTTATCTAGTGTCTTTTTTGGTAATATTAAATTGTTTTTTTTTAAGCTCTTACTATTTTAATGATGTAATGCATGAGAATTTTGAGCCAATTCTTGCTGAGTTAATCCAACCAAACGTGGCTATATCTGCCAAATCATTTCCTAAAATTAAAGGTCCAGGAAGTCCTGAATGAGCTCTAATATGCCCTATGTAACAAGGCTGCACATGGCTCCAAATACTTTGTTGACTCTCTCTAAATAGATCTTGTATTTGTTTATTAGCTGTATTAACATATGTTACAGTCTCTAGGACTTATAAAGCTCTAGCTATATAATGGCTTTCAGTATACAAGTTGAAAGAGGTAGAAGCCAAATTTTTAAAGACTGCAGCAACAGCTCATAATTCTACAACTTGAGCTGAGGCTGGCAATGTTTGCAAAACAAAAGTTTGTCCCTCTAGTACATAAACAGCTTTTCTATTTGAAGATCCATCATTGAATACTGTTGGAACTTGAGGTAATTGCTTTTGTTTAATTATTTTAGGAAATACAAAAGCATGCTCATTGGCAAATTGAAGTAATTTATTTTTGGATAATGATTATCAATACATCCTAAATAATAAGCAAAAGCTATCGCCCAACAATCTACATTTTGAAATAACCAATCTCTTTGCTGTTTGGTAAAAGGGACTCCAATTAAGGAGGGCTTTCTATGAAAATATTTAAGAGATTCTGTGTGAGCCATTTGAACTAAACTAGCCACTGCTTCATAATATGGTGTCAGAACTCGAACAGGAGACACAGGCATGTGCAACCATAATAATGGTCCTTTTTGCCACAATACAGCAGTTGGAGTATGAACAGTAGCCAAAATATATGTACCCCCATTTTTTTGAATAATCATATATCGAACATGCTGCTTTTTTAATAGCTAATTTTATCTTTTGCAAAGCATCACAAGCTTCTTTGGTAAGCTTCCTTTTTGACAAAGGATTAGCCTCTCCTTTTAAAATGTCAAAAAGTGGTTTTAGTTCTCCTGTTGTTAATTTTAAATGGGGTTTTAGCCAATTTACTCTGTAATAAACAAAGCCCAGTTGGTTATTTTAGTTGATATTTCAATAAATTGGCGGACCCTTACCAGAAAGAGCTGACAAATACCTTGCAGCCAGAGAGCTTTGGATTTTAGCCTTTATTAACCTAATTATTTGGATGAGTACTATTGTCTGTAACTTAGTACCCCAATCCTTGGCCTTTTCCCCATTTTCTCTTTTCTTTCTAACAGGTCTCAAGGCTGCTTGGCAAGCACTGTTAGCATTCTCATAAGCCAATTGTTTCACTAATAACAATCCAGACTTTTCATCACTTATAAGTCTGTTTTCTACTTGCATTAATCTTGCCACAAAATCTTGAAATAACTCATCAGGTCTCTGACAGATTTTAGACAAATCCTCCACCTGTCTACCTGCTTGTGGAAGCTTATTCCAGGCCCTCTGGGCAGCAGTATTAACCTGAGCATAAACGGCCACATCAAAATCCAATTGCTGTCCTATTTCCCAGTAGATTCCTTCTCCAGCAAGCATGTCATAAGTTATAGGAATTTGCTGAGCTCGATTAAGTTCAGCTGTAGCTTGACAATGCTCTGCAAAATCTGACTTCCATAATAAATTATCTCCTCCTGATAAGCATGCTCTTGCTAACTGTTTCCAGTCCCCTGGGCAGAGAGCCTTAGTAGACTTGGATTCCAGCAGAGCCAGGGTGAAAGATGCTGTAGGTCCATATTAGAAGCATGCAGATTTTAATTCTCTTATCTGTTTAAAAGGTATAGGAGCATGGACTCTTACCATATTACCGTGTCCATCGGGTTGCTCCAAAACTGGAAAACTATAAAACTCAGATACGTCTTCTCCATTCTGCCTGGCTTCTTGTAAAGAAGCTTGTAAAGCAGATACAGATGTTAGTACAGTGGACAAAGGGCCATTGAAACTGTAGTATTCCCAGGAGGAGGGCCTAAGCCTTCCACCAATGATGGGATTGGAGTGGGAGATTGAGCTTCATTTTCCTTAGTAGTTAGTTCTCCAATTTTTCTGTTTATTTCCTCCAAGCCATAGTCCAGTCTTCTAATTTCTTTTTGCCAAGGCTTACGCTTTTTAACATGCATAGCCTGAATTGGAAAGTAGCTCTCAGAATAGTGCTGATCTGGTTCTTCCTCCAACTCTGCAACCTCATTAGGTTGCAAGTCTTCCTCAAAATCTCCTTCTGGTAAGAAATTATTGTCATCAGAAGGGCAATACAACTCCTCTGGAGAGGCTAATGGTATAATAACATTTTGTCTTGAAGCCTGCCAACATTTTATAACCTCCTTCTCTCTGAGCCTGAAAGTTTAGCTTTCTCAGTTTCCTGTTGCTTATACAGACTACCTTTAATTAAGTTCCATAAATAAAACACTAAGCTAATGCCTTGTCCCATTTTTATTCTGGGATTTTCCTCACCGTACCCCTTCTATTTAATGCGAGCTCAACAAACAGCGGTGTCCTTCACTGAATCCCTGTATCTCAAGTCCCATGACCTGGCGCCAATCTGCTGGAGCCAGCCGGGCAGAGTGGAATGGTTCTTGAGTTGGGATTGAGGATTAAAATTAATAAAATAAACACACAGCACACAGGAAACTTTTTGAAGGTCCAGATTCAACAGCCACAGCAAAAGGCAGGCTGCTTGCAGCAGCAAGACTCCAGTCTCTGCCTCCTTCTCTGCCTCCTCATGCTCTCTTCTCCCTTAGCACAACATTGTATCTAGTTGCTTTACTTGTGTCCTGTTTACACAAGAGTTGAGACAGGATGCTTGGAGCATCATCTTCAGCCTTCTTCTGCAGTAACTGTCAGCCTGTCTTTATTGTAGAGTTTCTAAGCCAGAGTAGAAACATCTCAGAACAATGGTTAATTTGCACAAGGAGCTTGAGGAAGAGGTGTGATCCTCACAAGCTATCCCACCTGCTGTCACAAAGAAAAGGAGATGGACTTGCAAGTTCTCCTCTCCCATTAGTAAAGGCCTCCTAAAAGCCATCTCTCTGCCGAGATTTAAATATCAAAGCAGGCCGCTGAGTCACGGCTCCTGACACAAACCTATGTATGGAAATTGGGGGCTGCATTTGTATATATAGGCATTCTCCCTGGGAATGCAAGTACCTTTGCTAAATTAATCAAATATACTTCTGTTTTGGCATGTGTTAATCCTCCTCGTTTACTGATAATTGGAAACATTGTAATAAGACATTTTAAGAACAATGATACCTATTCAATTTTATGTGTATATTAAAATTTTACTAATTTTGTTTTTGCTGATAATATTGCTCTTTCAGTATTAGTTGTTAAGCAACCTGCTTTTGTTATGATTCTTGTTAGGGTTTCTGATTCTTGGTATAATGAAATAGAATTTAATTGGACTCAGGTTCAGAATCATTTTGCTCGTATTTAGTCTAGCAAAAACTTTTCATTGGACATGTTAACGATGAGAAATAAAATTCATGACATAGAATCTGCCAAGAAACCTAGGTTAGAATTGGCCAGTACAGCCTGGGATAAATTTACTAGCCTCAGGGGGTACTGCACATCCTTTATTCTGTGCTTAAGTGGGGACTGACACTTAGGGGCCTTGCAGTGATGGGTTTTTTTGGCCTGTGCCTGTCTTCCTTGTGTGTTACAGTTCCTTCTTCAACAATTTCAATGCATCCAAGTGCAGTTGCATGAATTTAAATTAAAAATTTCTAACAACCCCATTTGATATGTAGGTAAGTCAATTATGTGTAAGAATAATATTATGGTTTTTCCAACCTAAGACAAATGCTCAGAAAATTCGCGTCTAAGCCCTTGATGATGAATAAGGAAAAATGCATATATAACCAACTTAAAACAGGTTGTCCATAAAAAAAAAAGGAGTAACTGAAGGAGTCAGGTAATAGGCATTCTGCCTCATGGCCTGGCCAGATGCAGGTCTTATCCAGGTTCAGAGACTTTCCTTGGTAGTCTCTGCAAATGGGTTGTTCTGATGATGAGACATGGATTCCAAGCTCCCTGCAACCTTGGGAACCAGACAGAAAACTTTGTGTAACCTTGAATCAATTCTTGGATGCCTTGCCAGATGGCACAGATGTGTTGTTGCTGTGAAAAAAAAATTTTGCTTGTACCCTTTTCTATGTATGCCTTCTTTGCATGTTCAGTAAAGTGGTACTTGAAAACAAATCTGTCTTGACTCCATTTGTCCCATCTCTGTGCCCCAATTTATGCTTTCTATATTAGGTGGACCCTGTTAGACTAGCCTGCAGGACTGTCAATATACCTTCTTTTTTCCCTGCTCATAAAGACTCAATAACCCGAGGAACCCTAGGTCTTGCCAGCCTAGTATATCAATACAGATGTGAAGGTACATTTAGTCAGTATGCCATAACTGCTCAGTTCAAAGTCTGAACCTAGGAAATTTCAGATCAAAGACCACAGTAGGAGACCACCTTGCTATTCAGTACATTCCCCTTAAAGTCTCAGAACTACCAGACATTTCCTCACTGGTGATAAAATGATCAAGAGACCGATTTAGAAATAGAGAGACCTAGACCAACAGAATCAAAGATATAAAGTGACAATGATGGAGAGACAGAGCCTCCATTCAGTCTGGTCACTTTCTTTGGCATCTCACAGCACACCCTGCTATATATAATATAATATTATCTAACAAGGCCATACCATGTAACCCTTCCCAGACATTTTCTCTCTGGGGACAATACATGTAAATAGATGAGTTTCAACAGAACAATTGCAATTCAAATCACCAGGAGGTGGAAGAAGATGAAGGAACTTCTAGGCTAAAAGTACATAGTTGTCCTGAAAGTGTGTCATTCAATACAATGATTAAAGACACAATTACTTTCAAGTTCTAAAGAATAGGACTGACATCCTCTTTTGGGGAAAATGTGGAATATTCTCGTAATGGAGTATTATTCCACTAAGAAAATGGCATCATGACATGGAACCAGGAAAAAAAAAAAACATTCCGGGTGAAGTAACGGAAGGAGTCTGGTAGTTGGAATTCTGCCTCCTGGCCTTGGCAGATGCCAGTCTTACCCATAGTTCCATTTCTCAAAGACTGTCCTTGGGGGTCTCTGCAGGTAGGGTACTCTGAGCCTGAGAAGCAGATAGCAAGCTCCCTGTAACCTTCAGAACAAGGTAGCAAACCTTGTGTAACCTTGAGTGAATTCCTGCATGTCTTGCCAGGTGGCACAGATATGTTGCTACTGTGGAAAAAAAAATTGCTTGTACCATTTGCTTTATAAGTGTTGTTTGCACGTTCAGTAAATTGAGACTTGATCAGGAATCTGTCTTGTCTCTATTCTTTGCGTCTCCGTCCCCCAATTTCCACTCTCTCTTTCAGGTGGACCCTATTTGACAAGCCCTCGGGATGGGTCAGTTGGTGCCTGAACAAGGGACCTTGAAAACGAGGGGCAAAAGTGAGAAACGCTGGTTTTTGGAGCTCTGGATGAGTAAGTAAAAAACGTGCTTCACGGCGACCTCCCGTCGCATGGAGGAATACAAGGTAGGCAGGCAGAGCAATTGTGGTGCACAGCAGTAGCAGGGAGTTATTTATGAGGACTTTAAAGTCAATACTAATAAATGTGAGGAATTGGGAGAAACAACCTTATCCCCTTTAGTTTGTAAATGAAGTTTGTCCCTGGTTCCCAGTTTAAGGTAAGTAAATCTGGAAACTTGGGAGAAGTTAGGGAAAAGATTGCAAGAATATTACACTAATAATGCTCCTGAGAAGGTGCCTGTTATAACTTTTTCTCTGTGGACTCTAAGAGATGTGCTGGATCCTAGGCACTAGAGTGATAAAATGAAAAATTTGATCTCACAAGCTAAGGAATTGCTTGGAGAAAATAGAGCAGCCAAACAGGCAGGAAGAAAAAAAAAAGTACTTCTAAGGTTATTTCAACTGTTCATAAAGGAGCTCAAACAGATTTGTGGAGTTTGAGAACAGAAAATAATTGAAGAGGTAGATAGTGAGTATGAAATGGAGTGAGAGGAAGAAACTGCCAAGTCTCATAATTCAGATTGGCCACCTGTGCCCTCTGCCCTGTGGCTTTCCCTGCCACATGTGCAGGAGATATGGGACCACTTCAGGAAGATATTACTGTTCCCCGAAAGAAAGTCTAATTAGAAAGGAAATAAGTTCAGTAATTAAGAGAATTAGAAAAATTAAAATGAAAACAATAATAATAAATAATAATAATAATAATAATAATAATAAAATTGGATTGTTTGCACTGGTAAATTTTGAAGTCTGGTTTTGACTTTTAAAATGATAAATGTGCTTTATGATTTCACTCCTAAAGAGCATGCTTTGTTTTAATATTACAAAAACAGGTTTTAAAAAATATTTAAATGTTTAAAAAGCAGGTATTGCGGTTGTTTTTTGTCTTTGTCTCTGTTTTTGTTTGTTTGTTTGTTTGTTTGTTTGTTTGTGTGCTAGCTGTCTGTATTGGTTTCTGGTTTTGGTTTGCTCTCAAAGTCTGGGGAAACTTGGAGAGTTTCCAATCTGGTCAAGGGAATATGGAGGATGCTCCAATTCCTGGAGAGGGGCCTTGTAAAAGCTGTACTTCTTTGGGCTCCTGGAAAGAGGGTCACTGAGACTGTATTTTGTGTGATAATAGGGCTGCTGGAGCCTCCTCTGCATCTGGAAGCTGTGGAGAGGGCCATGGGGGCTCTGCTCCTTCTGGTATCTATATGTGTAGAGGGGACACATGAAGGGGTCCACTCCTTATAAAATTTGTGGTACTTGTGTCTGGTAGAGGCTGGTCAAGTCTTGGTATTTGAGTATTCTGGTTACTCCAAGGTGACAATGTTGGATTTCTATGTTCCTTAGCTATGTCTCTATGTGTGTATATGTTTATTTGTGGACAAACTGACAATATTAATATTTTTAGACATGAGATAGTTTGACTCAACACCTCTGAGTTTGGTCCTGGACCATCAGAGTTAAATTTTATAAAACATTTTAAAATTTATCAGGTATTTTAAAATAATAACCCTTGGACAGTCTAACAAAAAACTTAAAACAGTTTTTCAAATCTTTGGGGGACGTCAAAAGACCTTGGTATTTATTTTATTAATTTTAGAAAGTAAAAATCAAGCCATGCTGTTTGGGCCAATTAAACAAAAACTGAAGTTATTACAATATATCATGTTTAAAAAAACCTATAAAATAGGTTGTTCTTCATTTAAAAAGGCTGAGAGAGGGCTGGGCAGAGAGAGATATAGGGAGACGCAGAGAAGGACACCAAGTTTACATGCTGATCAAAGTGTCAATTTAATGGGTGACAGGTTAACACTTAAGTAGGCAAAAAAGTACAAGCAGTTTCTCACACAGGCAATTTTACTTAGCCAAAACATAAGAGGGCTCACTCAAGGTTACACAGAGCCTGCTGTCTGGTTACTTTGATTGCACAGAGTTTCTCAGGGTCAGAGCGGTTTGCTGTGGGACCACCAAGGTCAGTCTATGAGAGACTAGACTTTGGAGGATGGCCAGAGCCAGGAGGCCAAGTTCCACTGCTCCAATGCATTAATTCCAAATTTGCCATTAACTCCAAAAAGGCTGCCACAGCTGCCACATCATTCAATGAAAAATGTTTGCTTATGCTCTTTTACAGGAGAAAAAGGACTACAGTTCCATGTTAGCCCAGGTGTCTGCAGGGTTATATTAGGAACATTGTTAACCATTATAGAAAATATATGCCTGGCTGCCAGTACCTAAATAACTGATTTAGTGCTGTTTCTTTCTGGCCTATATGTATGGCTAGAATAGTCCATTTTTGCTGAGAGCTGCAGGCTAAGTTTAGTTCTCTGTTTAATGCTAAATAAAACTTTTGTCTTTTAATTTTTTGCTATTATTTTTTTAATACAATATGATAGGATTAGTAAGATTTGCTAGCCCCTTTATACATTGTTTAATTAAAAGTTTTGCTTTGATTTTATTTTAAAAAGAGCACATTTAAAGTTATGATAAAGAGTATAGTTGGGTACAAGATTGAGTTTAACCTAGTCTCTTTGTTTAGGGTGTTTATTTTTTTTTTCTTAAGGTTAAATCTAAAATGGGTAACCATAAAGTTTGCCTATATACATCTACCTAAAATTTGGTCCTAAATAATACATTTAAAAGTATGCCAAAATTAGAGATTATAACATCCTGTTTTCTAGGATCCAGTTTAAAGCAGATGATAAAGGTAGAGAAAGAATAACTCAAATATGCTGGCCTCAGACTTGTCAGAGATCTGATAAATATGGCATTTTAACATATGTAAGCTTGTTATGACAGAGTCCAACTTGTTGATGCACAAGAAAACAAATTAATTCCGTTTTAAAAGGTACAACCTATAGTTTTCAATTAAAATAAATGTTATTTCAAGTGTTGATGCTTTAATGGGATTTATTGATGGTTCATTATTTGCTGTTGCTGCCCATGCTTATGAAAGAAAAACAGTTTCTTTTCAAGTGTCTAGCACATCTGCACAAAGAACAGAATTATCTGCAGTACTGGCTGTGTTTCAAAGTTTTAATAAGCAGTCTTTGATCATTTTTACAGATAGTACATATGTAGCTCTGTCTTTGCCTGGGTTAGAGATGGCAGGTCAAAATCAGACATCTTCTCCTGCTGGAATTTTATTTTTACAAATTAAAATTTTGATTCTAGAAAGAAACTTTCCCTTTTTTTAGGACGTTTGAGAGTTCATTCTGATTTGCCTGGACCCCTGTCTGAAGGAAATGCATTGGCAGATAAAGCCACCAAAAGTTTATTGTTCAGAGTTAAAAAGAGCCCAGGATGCCTATAATATGCATCATCTTAATAGTCAAACCTTGAAACTTAAATATGGGTTGATTAAGGAACAGGCTGGTAATATAGTCAAGGCTTGCAGTACTTGTCCTCAATTTCAGCCTGTTCCTCATTTGGGAGTCAATCCTAAAGGACTGGTTCCAAATAAAATTTGGCAAATGGATATTTCTCATATTCCTAAATTTGGAATATTAAAATATGTACATGTTTACATTGATACCTATTCTGGATTTACTTTTGCCACTCCTCAACCAGGAGAAGCTGCAAAAAGTGTTATTGATCATTGTCTACAGGCTTTTAATGTTCTGGGTGTTCCTAAGCAGTTTAAAACTGAAAATGGAATAGCATATACTAGTCATTTCTTTAAAAGATTTTGTCAACAGTTTCAAGTTTCTCATATAACTACAATAACTTACAATCTTCAAGAACAAGGCGTGTTAGAATGTGCCCACCGTACAATTAAGATTTACTTACAAAAAACAAAGAAGGCGGAGCTACTCCCCTAGATACATAAGAATTGTCTTAATCGTGTTCTTTCATTCTGAATTTTTAAATTTGGATAAGCATGGTAAATCTGTAGCAAATAGATTTTGGCATACAGAAACTAAAAAAAAAAAACTTTTGCAAAGTAAAATGGAGGGATTCTTTAACAAATCAATGGCCTGGACCCAACCCTGTACTTATATGGGGACAAGGAGCTGTCTGTAATTTTTCACAGGAAAATGATGCAGCTCGATTGCTAACAGAATGCCTGGTGTTACAAATGAATGAGGAATTTTCTCCTGACAATGATAGTGATGTCAATGAAGACACCTCCAGTCAAGATGACTGCTTATTCGATGTACGTTCCTGATCCACCTTTACTACATCCAGTTTCCTGGGATGATCCAGAAGTCCTTGTTTATGTCAACAACACTTGGCTGATGGGTTTTTCTGCTTTTGAAGGAACATCATAGGTTGGAATGCCTACCACTCTAAAGTTGGGGTGGCAGTTCAAGCCTCCCTTTGAAACCAGGCAAAGTGAAACATTGGAGGGCTACTATTGTTTCTTCCTACGAGAGTTAAGAATGACAGTCTTACATCTCCAATGGGTTACCCACCCTGTGAGAATGGGGATCAATGCACTTGTCCCCAAGCACTGGTTACTTGGACAAGATGCATTTGAGAAACACCAACCATCTACTCCTGGGATAATGACCCTGCATTTACAGTCATTAAGGGGTATTAAGAACTTGGCCTCTGATAAAGGTAGTCAAAAATCCTTTGTTTTAGAAAAAGCTATTAGTGCTAGACTTTGGAGTAGTTCAAGTAAATATTGGCAAATCTGCATATGGAAACTGGGGCCTGCATTGGGATATATAGGCATTCTCTCTGGGAATGTATCTTTGCTAAATTAATCAAGTATAATTCTGTCTTGTCATGTGTTAATCCTCCTTGTTTACTACTAATTGGAAACATTATAGTAAGACATTTTAAGAACAATAATACCTATTCGATTGAATATGTATATTGCAGTTTTACTAATTGTGTTAGTGCTGATAATAATGCTCTTTCAGTATTGGTTGTTAAGCAACCTTCTTTTGTTTTGATTCCTGTTAGGTTTTCTGGTTCATGGTATGATGAGAGGAGTGTTGTTATTTTTGACTAGTTAAAAAATTTGCATTACACTCATTGCCTCCACTATTGTATCTGTGGCTGCCTTTTCACAAGTGGTACAAAGTGCTTCTTATGTGGAAAATCTGGCACATAATGTTTTAGACGTTTTACATGTTCAAGTAGATATTGATGATAAGATTAGTCATAAGCTAGATGCTTTAGACCCTGCAGTTAACTTGCTAGGAAAAGAGGAACAGAGTTATTACTTTTTTTCTTTTTTTCTTGTTTGTTATTATTAGTTACATTTTATTAACTCTGTATCCCAGCTGTATCCTGCTTTCTTATTCTCTCCCAATCCCACCCTCCCCTTTCATCTGGGCCTGTTTTATCAGGTATCTTCAGGGCTGGCTGCAAAGTCCTTCTCTGTGGCATAGCAGAACTGCTCCTCCTTTGGGGGGTGAGGAGTCAAAGACCCTGCCATTGAGTTCCTGTCAGAGATAGTCCCTGTTCCTCTTACTATGGGAGACCAATTGGTTATTGAGCTACATCGAGCTTTGTCCGAGTAAAGGTTCTAGGTTATATCCATATATGGTCCTTGGTTGGAGAAACAGTTTCAGAAAAAAAAACCCTGTGCCCAGACATATTTGGTCCTTGTGGGTCTCCTATCCTTTTCCTGTCATACTAACTCCCCTTCTGATGAAGGTTTGGTTATGAGTCTTAGTATCTGTTTTGAAATGCTGCTTGGTAGGGTGTTTCAGATGCCTTCTGCGGTAGACTCCTGTCATACATTCAATGCACATCCCATTTGTCTTTCTATGTGAGGATTGATCATCTTACCTCATATCTGCTTTCTTGTTTATCTCCTTTAGGTGTATAGACTTTATTATGTTTATTATATCTTGTAGGTCTATATAATTGAGTATATACCATGTTCATCTTTCTCCTTCTGGGATACAGAATGATTTTTTTCTAGATCCCACCATTTGCCTGCAAATTTCATGATTTCCTCCTTTTTGATTGCTGAGTGGTATTCCACTGTGTAAAAATATCACAATTTCTGTATCCATTCCTCCAATGATGGACATCTGGGTTGTTTCCAGGTTCTGGCTATTACAAACAAAGCTGCTACAAATATGGTTGAGCAAATGTGCTTGTGTACTTGAGCAAATTTTGAGTATATACCTAGCAGTGGTATAGCTGGGTCTTGAGGTAGCACTACTCCTAATTGTCTGAGAAAGCACCAGATTGACTCCCAAAGTGGTTGTACCAGTTTACATTCCCACCAGCAATGGAGGAAGGTTTGTTCCCCTTTCTCCACAAACTCTCCAACATGTGTTGTCACTTAAGTTTTTCATCTTGGCCGTACTGATGGGTATAAAGTGAAATCTCAGGGTCATTTTGATTTGCATTTCTTTAATGCCTAATGTCATTGAGCATTTCTTTAAGTATTTCTCTGCCGTTCAATATCTCTCTATCGAGAATTCTCTGTTTAGCTCCGTTCCTCATTTTTTAATTGGGGAACATGTTTTGTTGCTTTTAAGTGTCTTTAGTTCTTTATATATACTGGATATTAGCCCTCTGTCAGATAAAGGGTTGGTGAAGATTCTTTCCCAATCTGTAGGCTGTCATTTTGTTTTGATGATGGAGTCCTTTGCTTTACATAAGCTTTTCAGCTTCATGAGGTCCCATTTATTGATTTTTGCTCTTAGAGCCTGTTGGTGTTCTGTTGAGGAAGGTGTCTCCTGTGCCAATGAGTTCTAGGCTGTTCCCCATTTTTTTTTCTAACCAATTTAGAGTATCTGGTTTAATGTTGATATCTTTGATCCAGTTTACTTTTGTGCAGGCTGATAAATATGGATCTATTTTCATTTTTCTGCATGTAGACATCTAGCTGGACGAGCACCATTTGTTGAAGAAGCTATCTTTTTTCCATTGAATGGATTTGGCTGCTTTGTCAAAAAGCAAGTATTCATAAGTGTGTGGGTTTATTTCCGGATCTTCTATTTGTTTCCATGCAGTTTTTATTACTATTGCTCTGTAGTACAGCTTGAGATCAGGGATGGAAATAGCTCCAGATGATCTATTGTTATACAGGATCGTTTTGGAGATTCTTGGTTTTTTATTTCTCCATAGGAAGCTGAGCATCTTTTTTCAAGGTCCATGAAGAATACACTTGGTATTTTCATGAGAATTGCATTGAATATGTAGATTGCTTTTGGCAGGATGGCCATTTTCACAATGTTTATCCTACCAATCCATGACCACGGGAGATCTTTCCATCTTCTGATATCTTCTTCAATTTCTTTCTTCAGAGACTTGAAGTTTTTCCCAAACAGGTCTTTCACTTGCTTGGTTAGTGTCACCCCAAGGTACTTTATGTGGTTAGTTGCTATTGTGAAGTGTGTTGTTTCCCTTATTTCTTTCTCAGCCCTTTTGTCTTTGGTATACAGGAGGGCTTCTAATATTTTTTAGTTGATTTTGTATCCTGCCACTTTGCTGAAGTTGTTTACCAGCTGAAGGACTTCTCTGGTTGTCTGAGAATAGTGACTCTTTGACCTCTTCCTTTCTGATTTGTATCTCCTTTATCTCCTTTAGTTGTCTTATTGCCCTGGCTAGGACTTCAAGTACTATGTTGAAGAGATATGGAAAGAGTGGGCAGCCTTGTATTGTCCCACTGATTTCAGTGGGATTGAGTTAAGTTTCTCTCCATTGAGTTTGATGTTGGCTATAAGCTTGCTGTATATTGTCTTTACTATGTGTAGATATGTGCCTTGTATCACTGTTCTCCCCAAGACTTTTAACATGATTGGGTGTTGGACTTTGTCAAATGCTTTTTAGGCATCTAAGGAGATGATCATGTTTTTTTTTTTTTCCTTCAGTTTTTTTATGTGGTGGATTGATAGATTTCCATATGTTGAACCACCCTTGCATGCCTGGGATGAAGCCTACTTGGTCATAGTGGATGATATCTTTGATGTGTTCTTGGATTCAGTTTGCAAGTATTTTATTGAGTATTTTTGCATCTATGTTCATTAGAGAGATAGGTCTGAAATTCTATTTTTTGTTGGGTCTTTTTGTGGTTTAGGTATTAAGGTGAATATGGCTTCATAGAATGAATTTGGTAATGTTCCTTCTGTTTCTATTTTGTGGAATAGTTTGGAGAGAATTGGAGTTAGCATATCTTTGAAGGTCTGTTAGAATTCTGCACTGAATCCATCTGGCACAAGACTTTTTTTGGGAGGGAGACTGTTGATGACTGCTTCTATTTCCTTGGGGGAAATAGAATTCAATCTTTCTACCTGATCTTGACTTAATTTTGGTATATTGAATCTATCAAGAAAATTGTGCATTTATTTTAGATTTTCGAATTTTGTGGCATATAGGCTTTTGTAGTATTACATAATGATTGTTTGGATTTCCTCAGTATCTGTCATTATGTCCCCCTTTTCATTTCTGATTTTGCTGATCTGGATAGTTTCTCTCTGCCTTTTGGTTAGTTTGGCCAAAGGTTTGTCTATCTTGTTGATTTTGTCAAAGAACCAGCTCTTGGTTTCATTGATTCTTTGAATAGTTTTATTTGTTTCTAGTTGATTGATTTCCACCCTGAGTTTGATTATTTCCAGCCATCTACTCCTCTTGGGTACATTTGCTTGTTTTTTCTCTAGGGCTTTCAGTTGGGCCATTAAGTTGCTTGTATGAGATGTCATAAATTTTTTCTTGAAGGCATTTAGTGCTATGAATTTTCCTCTGAGCACTGCTTTCATTGTTTCCCATAAATTAGGGTATGTTGTACCTTTGTTTTTCATTGAATTCTAGGAAGTCTTTAATTTCTTTCTTTATTTCTTCCTTAACCCAGCTATCATTGAGTAGCAAGTTGTTCAGTCTCCATGTGCTTGTAGGCTTTTTTCTAATTCCATTGCTGTTGATGTCCATGATGGTTAGATAGAATACAGGGGGTTATTTCAATATTCTTGTGTCTGTTTATGCTTGCTTTGTGACCAACTATATGGTCTATTTTGGAGAAGGTTCCATGAGGTGCTGAAAGAAGGTATATGCTTTTACATTTGGGTGGAAAGTTCTGTAGACATCTATTAGGTGCATTTGATTTAGGACCTCTATAAGTGCCTTTATTTCCTTAATTGGTTTCTGTCTAGATGATCTGTCCCTTGGTGAAAGTGGAGTGTTGAAGTCTCCCACTATCAAGGTTTTGGGATCGATGTGTGATTTAAGTTTTAGTAATGTTTCATTTATGAATGTAGGTGCTCTTGTATTTTGGGCATAGATGTTCATAATTGTGATGTCCTCTTGGTGGATTTTCCCTTTGATGAGAATGTGGTGTCCCTTCTCATCTTTTTTGATTAATTTTGGTTTAAAGTCTATTTTATTAGATATTAGGTTAGCTACTACAGCTTGTTTCCTGGGTTTGTTTGGTTGAAAGACGTTTTTCCAGCCTTTTACTCTGAGGTAGTGTTTATCTTTGTTGCAGAATTGCGTTTCTTGGATGCAGCAGAATGTTGGATCCTGATTTTGCACCCATTCTGTTAGTCTGTGTCTTTTTATTGATGAGCTGAGTCCATTGATGTTGATAGATAATATTGACCAATAAATGTTCGTTTCTTTTGTATTGGAGTCGGTATTCTTACTGTGCTTCATTGCTTGTTTTTTTTTTTTTTCATTTATGTTGGGATATTATCTGTATGCCAAGTTTTCTTGGGTGAAGTTCTTTTCATTGGATTGGAGTTTTTCTTCTATTATCTTCTGTAGGGCTGTTTTGCTGTGTAGATATTGCATAAATTTAGTTTTGTCATGAAATATTTTGTTTTCTCCTATGTGGATTGAAAGCTTTGCAGGGTTTAGTAGTCTGGGTTGACATTTGTGATCTCTTAGATTCTCCATGACACTTGCCCGGGCCCTTCTGGCTTTCATAGTTTCTGATGAGAAGTCCAGTGTGATTCTGATAGGTCTACCTTCACATGTTACTTGGCCTTTTTCCATTGCTGGTTTTAATATCTTTTCTTTGTTCTGTGGATTTAGTGTTTTGACTATGATGTGATGTGATGTGTTTCTTTTCTGGTTTAGTCTATTTGGTGTTCTGTTGGCCTCTTGTATATTTATGGACATCTCTTTCTTTAAGTTGGGAAATTTTTCTTTTATGATTTTCTTGAAAATGTTTTCTGGACCTTGGAGCCTGGAGTCTTCTTTTCATCAATTCCTATTATTGTTAGATTTTGTCTTTTCATGGTGTCCTTGATTTCTTGGATATTTTGTGTTTGGGACTTTTCTGATTTTACTTTCTCTTTGAGGGAAATATCAATTTCTGTGAGTATATCTTTAGCTACAGAGATTCTCTCTTCCATCTCTTGTATTCTATTTGTGATGCTTATCTTTGTGGTTCCTGATCTTTTCTCCAAGTTCTCCAGCTCAAGGGTTTTCTCAGTTTGTGTTTTCTTTATTGAGTCTAATTCTGTTTTCATGTCTTGCCCCATTTCCTTCATCTGTTTGAGTGTGGATTCCTGTCTCTCTATAGTGATTTCTATATTTTTGTTCATTTCTTTTCTATATGCCACTAATTTTATTTCTACATGTGCCTCTATTTGTTTGGCTATGTTTGCCTGTGTTTCTTTAAGAATTTTGTTTATTTCTTTTTTCTTTACCTCCAATTGACTGTCCAAGTCTTTGAAAGATTTGTTCATTTCTTTTTTAACTGACTGAATTTCCATGGTTATTGTTCTGAGAGAGCTGTTTGTTTCCTCTTTATGAGCCTCAAATAGTTGGGTAAGCATAACTTTAAAGTCATTTTCCTGTGCTTCTGTTGAATTGAGTTTCTGATCTTAGCCATTCTGGTGGGTGTCAGGTGAAATCTCAGTGTCATTTTGATTTGCATTTCTCTGATGTCTAAGGTCATTGAACATTTATTTAAGTGTTTCTCTGCCATTCTTTATTTCTCTACTGAGAATTCTTGAGCTCTGTACCCCAATTTTTAATCAGATTGCTTATTTGCTCCTTTTTAACTTTTTTAGCTCTTTAGTATACTCTGGATATCATCCCTCTGTCAGATATAGGGTGGGTAAAGATCCTTTCCCAGTCTGTAGGCATTTGTTTTGTTTTGAGGACTATGTCCCTTGTTTTACAGAAGCTTTTCAGTTTATCGAATGTTGCTCTTAGAGCTTGTGCTGTTGGTACTGTGTTCAGAAAGTAGTCTCCTATGCCAGTGAGTTCCAATGTCTTACCCACTTTTTCTTCTAACTACTTTAGTGTATCTGGTTTTATGTTGATATCTTTGATCCACTTGGACTTTAGTTTTGTGCAGAGTGATAAGGGTGATTCTATTTTCATTTTTCTGCATGTATGCATACACTTAGTCCAGCACCATTTGTTGAAGATGCTGTCTTTTTTCCACTGAATGGTTTTGGCTTCTTTGTAAAAAATCAAATAACCATAGGTATGTGGGTTCATTTTTGGGCCTTCTCTTAGGTTCCATTGATCCACTATTCTATTTCTATGCCAATACCATGCCATTTTTATTACTATTGCTCTGTAGTTCAGCTTGAGATCAGGGATAGAGATTCCTACAGAGGATCTGTTGTTGTACAGTATCACTTTGGAAATTCTGGGTTTTTTTCCTCCATATGAAGTTGATAATTTTTCTCTCAAGATCTATGAAGAATTGCATTGGTATTTTGATGGGAATTGCATTGAATCTATGAGTAAATAACTGAACGCTACAGGAACAAAGATGGCCGCAGCTAGTGTGCACCTTAGTGGAGGGGCAAAAGGACCTGCAATGCCAAAATTGGTGAGTGAAAGGGGGTGATCAACCCAGAACAGAGTTATCTAGACTTCCAGGAAGAGAGAGACTAACCATGAACTGAGTCCATCTAGAATCAATAACTGGCAGACTCCTCTAGGAGGAATTCATTTTTTTTCTTTTACAGTTTTTTTCTTTATTAATTACACTTTATTCACTTTGTAAGGAATTTAGTTTTTATTAAGGGAATCATCACTGAGATTCTGATCATGTTCCAATGAGTAGATGAACAACATATACTTAAATTGATGTATATTAAAGAAAATAAAAATTTAGTATGAACCTGGGAACAATGGAAAAGGAGTTTAATGTGCTTTATCTGAAATTCCCACATAATCAATAAAAACAAAAAGTTGAAAATGTTTACAATGACTTTTAACAAGGAGAAAAGATTCCAAAAAAGGAGAGCAGAGTTTGACTTTGTAAGGCATGCTTTCCAGGAACTCATTATGTAGGAGAGAATCTTAGCCATGAATGAGCAATTACCCAGATAGTTCAGACCCAGTGAGCTCAGCTGGCAGTTCTGAACAAATAGTTCCATCACTAACACTATGTTTAGAGGGTTTGTCTGGAGGAAAACATCAAGAAACACTTCTGCTCTTTGGTCATAGACATACAACACAAACCCATTTCTTTGTCCTGAATGAGGAGTTTTAATTGTAAACCCCAAGACTAGTAGGATTTCTCAGTGACCACTGAGTAGGACACAGCTGCCAATCCAGCCAGGTCAGCCAAGGTAAATCTGCTTTTAGAGGCTTGCCAATGCTAGTTTGGATCATTACAAGCTGTCAAGTCGTTTATTGTCCCACAATTCTCCCCTTACACTCACAGATCTTTCTCTGCTTCAACTAAGCCAGTCCCAGAAATTGTCTGCTTTCAAACTCCTTTTCCTCCTCTTGAAGATTCAATACCCCAGGGAAACCTAGACCCTTTCAGAATATTATTTCAGTAAGAATTTGAAGGTCCATTTAGTGAGTATGCAAGTAACTGTTCAATTCAAAGTCACAACCTAGGAAATTTCAGATCCAAGACCACAGTATGTGACCACCGTATCATTCCATACATTCATTCACCTTAATCCTACATCACTTTGAACATTTTCTACCTAGGAAGTTGTCCACTTAAACACTAAAAATTCATTTCCTACCTGACATTGTCACAGAAGTAAACAGGAGTAAATGTGTGGGATCTTGATAAAGGGATGAGAAAAAGCCATTTTGGGTTTCATAAGAAAAATGTCATTTATGCACAGGATCAGATATAGTGGACACTATTGAAAGTGTTTTGCTCCTCTCCATGAAAACCTCAAGATTCTCTCAGGCACTGATTGCCTGACAGGCAGAGTGATGTCATTAAACAGTTGAAGACCAGTAAGTATTTCAGGAGCCAGTTATTAAAAGGGCCAGGTGGACAGCATGCTTGAAAGTCTGAGCCCTACATGCCTCAATCTGGGCAGCTGAAAGCACACAAGCCAGAGATGACAGTCCCTGTGTCCAAGACTCTTAGTTCAGGAAAACTTTCACAACTTTCTTTCAAGTGGTCTTTAATAAAGTAACCAGTCCTTGATATGTGAGTCTCAAATTATCAGATTCAGTTATTTTATATTAAATGCACAGATAGGTCCTCATTCAGTGAATTATTTACTCTGAAAATGCTGCCTTACCAAGGATATTATGACTTCACAATGCTATTGTGACATCACAATGGTATTATGACATCACAATGATTCTACGATATCACAATACTATAATTATATCACAATGATATGACATCACAGTGTTATTATGTTATCACAGTGCTATTATGACATTATAATGCCATTACAACCTGATTGTAGTATGACATCACAATGGCATTTTGACATATCATTGGTATTATGACCTGAAAATGCTATTATGACATCACAATAGTATTTTGACATCAGAAGTATATTAAGATATCACAATACATGTAAGATTTTGTATCGGTATGAGTTCACAATGCTATTATGACATTATATTAATATGACATCATAATGTTATTATGAGAAAACACTGACATTATGCCATGACAAAGCTATTATGACATCACCATGCTATGATACCAAAATAGCATTATGGCATGACTGTATGATGACATCATGATAGAGTTTTGACAAAACAATGATATTATGATATAACAATGGTATTAGAACTGCACAATGATATTATGAAAATATAATGATATTATGAAAATATAAGTTTTATGAATTCACAATGATACTATGATATCATAATGTTATGACATCACAATGCTATTATAATGTCACAATGGTATTAAAATTTAAAAAGTTATTAAGAGATCAAAATTATATTACATCAACATGCTATTAAGACATCACAATATTATTATAACATCACAATGCTGTTTTGACATCAGCATGCTATTATGACATCACAATGTAATTATGACCTCAAAATTGTATTATGAAATCACAATACTATAATGATATCACAGACATTATGACATCAAAATTCAACTTGACATTCTAATGCTATTCTGATATCACAATGTTATCACATCCTGATAGTGTTAAGATATCACAATGTTATTATAATATCACAATGCTATGATGACATCAAAATAGTATTATGACATGATTGTGGTATTACATCATACTGGAATTTTGATATCAGTATGATATGACATCACAATGCTGTGATGTCATCCTAATGCTATCATGACAACACTATGATATTATGACTACAAATTCCTATTGTGACATCATAATGGTCTTATGACATCACAATGTCATAAGACATTGACATAAGAAATGTATTATGACATCACAATGATATATCTAAATGGTATTATGACATCACAATGATATCACATTACAATGTTATTATGATATAAATTATTATGACTTCAAAATGGTATTGACATGACATCACTATGCTATAATGACATCATAAAGCTATTATGACATCATAATGTTATGTTATTACAACACCACAATGCTATTATGATATCACAATGCTAATATGACATCATAAAGCTATAATGACATCGAAATGGTATGACATCATTAGATGTCATACCATTTCGATGTCATTATAATATTCATAACATTCATAACAATATACAATCATATACATTCATAATATTCATAACAATATACAATCATATTGTTATGACATCACAGTGGTTTTATGACATCACAATGCTATTATGACTTTACAATTCTCTTATGATATTTCAATGCAATTACAACTTCTCAATAATATGAAATACGAATGCTATTAAGACATGACACAGGTATTTTGACATCACAATGCTATTATATTACAATGGTATGACATCACAATGCTATAATGACTTTCCAAAGGCAGTATGACATCAAAATACATCATGAGTTCTCAGTATTCTTTTGACTTCACGATGGTTTTATGACATAATTGTGGTATGGCATCAAAATGTCATGATTATATCACAATGCTACTATGACATCACAATGCTCTTATGACATCACAATGGTATTATAACATCACAGTGCTATTATGATCACAAACGATATTATGACTTCAAAATTATATTATAACATGTTTCAAGTATGACATCACAAACAAATTTTGACAACACAAAGCTATTATGACATCACAATGTTATGACATCTCAATCATATAACATCCTAATGCTATTATGACATCACAAGCTCTTATGACATGATTGTCTTATGTCATCAGAATGGAATTATGATATTATTATGCTATTATGACTTCAAAACGGTATGATTTTACAGTGATAGTAAGATATCTCAATGTTATGATGACATCACAATGCTATTATGACAACACAATGCTATTAAAACATGACAATGCTATTACAACATGATTGTGCTGTGACCTCAATGTGGAAACTTGACATCAAAATGCTATTATGACTTCAAAACAGTATGACTTTACAATGGTATTAGGACATCACATTGCTATTATGACATCACAATGGCATGATGACAGAAAAAAATCATCCTGACATCACAATGGTATTAGGAGAACACAATGCTATTACAACGTGATTTGGCTTAACATCACAATGGAATAACCTCACAATGTTATGACATCACAATTGTGTTATGACTTCACAATTCTATCGTAACATCACAATGCTATTATGACATCAGAATTCTGTTATGACATCACAATGCTATATGACCAAAAATTGGTATTATGATATCACAGTGCTGTTATAACACAGTGCTATTATAACATCATAATGGTATTATGAGCACAAAAGTGTAATGATATCACAATGGTATTATGGCATCTCAAGGCTATTCTGACATCACAATGCTATGATGATATCTCAATGGTATTTCGACATAACAATGATATTAAATTACCATTCTATTATGACATCACAAAGGTATTTGGAAATCACAATGATATTGTAACATCACAATGCTATTATGACCGCAAAAAGTTATTATGATGTCAAAATACAGTGCTATTATGAGATAACAATGCTATTATGATATCAGAGGCTATTATGATATCACAAAGCAATTATGACCTCAATATTGTATTATGTCATCACAATTATATGACATCATAGTAGTAGTATTACATCAAAATGGTGTTGACATCAGAATTCACCATGATATCAAAATGCTATTATGACATCACAATGCTAATATATATTCATGTCATTACCACATCATAGTGACATGAAGTCACAATGCTATTATGATATCACAAAGTTATTTTGACCTCACAATGCTATTAAGACATAACAAATGCTATTCTTACCTCACAATGCTGTTATGACACCACAATGTTATTATGACATCACAGTGATATTATGACAGCAAAATGGTATTACTACATCACAATGATATGATAACATCGAAATGATATAATGGCATAGCAATGTTATCATAGATTCACAATATTATTATATCACAATGCTATGATGACATAACTCTTTTGCTATCACAATGCTATTATGACTTCATAAAGTATTATTCTATTACAATGTTATTATTACTTCACAATGCTATCATGGCATCATAGTGATCTTATGACATAACAAAAATATGACATCACAATGCTGATATGAGATCACATCACAATTATATGATGACATTGCAATTTTATTATGACATCACTATGCTATTATGACTTCACAATAGTATGACTTTATAATGATATTAGGACCCCATAGTGCTATGATGACATCACTATCCTATTATGCCATCACAATGGTGTTATGAGTTCACAATGCTATTATGACAGAACAATGGTATTATGACTTTCCAGCGGTATTTTGACATCACCATGTTATCATGACATCCCAATGGTATTACAGGATTCAGCAAGATGGCTGTGCCAGGACAATTCTCTTTCTGACCAGCAGCACAGCAGGATTGGCACAATGACCAGCAGTCAGAACTCATGGCCCTTAAAACACAAGTGACTGTTTCCCAGGAGAGAGGATACCCCATGGTGGGGTATTCAATCAGCTTTAAATCACCCAGCTAAACCCTGGAAGAGATTCCTGGTTCCAACAAGACCTTGGTAACTAGCCCAGAGCCAAATGCCAGTGTGCTCTGATCATTGTCCCAGACTGAACTGTGGGCACCATAACATCAGAGACTGCAATTTTCAGTTGAGAGAAACCCAATGGTGTAGGAAACTATTGGGACTGACCTTAGGTCACCCAGACATTTCCTGGAAAAGACCCAGGGTTCTGCTGGCTCCCAGGAGCCAGCCCAGAACCAAAGCCAGATCCAGGGACAAAGGTGCCAGCACAGAGTCCTGCCTGTGCTCCTGACTCACTGTCCCAGATAGAACTGTAAGCCCCAGGACACCAGAGACTGAGTTTCTCTGTCAAATGAAAATCCACAAGGAGGGCAACAACTGGTCTGATCTCAGAGCACTCAGCAGATACCACCACCCCAAAAAGGTCTCAGGAAAAATTACTCAGTTTTGGCAGATGCCCAGGTACCCAATCACCAGAAAGGCAGAGCCATGCAATTCTATGCCTGCGGGTTCTACTCACCATCACAGACAGAATGGCTGTCCCCAAAGTAAAGACAGGGTGTCCTTGTCAGCAGGAAATTCTACAGAGGGGGGAATCATCAGGTCCAATGCTCAGGATACCCAGCTCTAAAAGACTTTCTGGATCCACGCAGACTCTAGGCTCTAGCCTTCTACTGCAGGCATGAGCGCCATGCTCACCTGCCATTATTGAGTACTGGTAGGGCACTAGGGCATACAGCTGCATCCTCAGACTTACAAAAGCCAGAGCACCATAACAGAAGCCCTCAGATACTGCTTCAAGGTTCAACCAGTTATCTTTAGCTAAACTGATAAAACTGTGGGTATCCCTGGTTTTTCAAGAGGGCTGCCACAACAAATACACCTTAAGAGCAACAGCTGCTGCTCACTAAATTCAGAGCATGAAACCGAGCAGCAGGGCAGCCATCACCAGGACCTCTCCTATTGAGAGGAGAGCCTTCCTGAACACCACAGTTACCACAAATTACACCAATCTGTTTGAGCTCCTTTATGAACATTTGATATAACTTTAGAAGTACTTTTTTTCTGCCTGTTTGGCTGCCCTAATTTCCCCAAGTAACTCTTTAGCTTGTGAGATTCCCTTTCCCAAGTTTCCAGATTGATGGTACCTTCAACTGGGAACTAGGAAAAAACTTCATTTACAAACTAAATGGGATGACGGTGTTTCTCCCAATCCCTCCCTTTAATTAGCATTGACTTTAAAGTCCTCATTAACAACTCCCTCCTATTTCTCTGCCCCATGATTTCCCTGCCTGCCTACCTTGTTTTCCTCCATGAGATGGGCAGTCTTCATGAACTTCTTTTTTTCTTAGGCATCCAGAGCTCCAAAAACCAGCCTTTCTTATGTTGCCCCTCATTTTCAAGGTCCTTTGTTCAGGTGCCACCTGACCCATACTACAGGTAGTTGATTAGGATCCACCTGAAAGAGGAAGTGTAAATGAGGGGACAGAGACACAAAGAATGGAGACAAGATAGACTCCTAATCAAGTCTCAGTTTACTGAACTTGCAAACAACACTTATATAGCAAAGGGTAAAAGCAAATGTTCTTGTCATAGTAGCAGCATATCTGTGCCACCTGGCAAGACATCCATGAATTCACTAAAGGTGACACAAAGCTTGCTGTCAAGTTGCCACTGTTGCAGGAAGCGTGCAATCTACTTCTCAGGCTCAGAAAACCTTGCATGCAAGACCACCAAGGACATTGTCTGAGACATGGAACTTAGTTAAGACCAGCATCTGGCAAGGCCAAGAGCAGAATTCCAATTACCAGACTCCTTCAGAAACAAGACAATTCCTGAGACTGGTTTGGCTGAAAAAGAGAAAATCTTTGAGTGTGAAAGGAGAAATTAGGGGGACTAAACTATTTGACAGCTGGTTCTGTTCACATTAGTGTTGCCATCCCTCTATGAGCAGGGTTGCCTTGGCTGACCTGGCTGGCTGGGCAGCTATGTCCTACTCAGCGGTCAGAGAGGAACCCTACTAGTCCTGATGTTTACATTTAAAATTGGGCCTTCAGGACAGAAATGGGTCTATGTTATATTCCTAGTACACAAGAGCAGCAGTGTTTGCTACTGCGGTCCTCCAGACAAACCCTTTAAACATAGTGTTAGTGCCAGGACTGCTTGCTCAGTGGTGCCACCTCAGCTCATATAGTCTTAGATAGTTGAGTAAGCACTAGTTCATGGCTAGGATTCTCTGCTACATAATGAGTTCCTGGAAAGCATACCTTACAAAGAAAAACTCTGCCCTCCTTTAGCGGAATCTTTCCTCCATGTTAAAAGTCATTGTAAAGTTGTCATCATACTATTTTTATTGATTATGTGTGAATTGCATATAATATATACTACACTCCTTTTCCATTGATCCCATTTTCAAATTTCTATCAATGTGATACTCTAAATTATTGTTTTCTTTAAAATACATCAATTTTAGTATGTGTTATTCATATACTCTTTGGAAAATAATCAGAGTCCCAGTGCCAAATGTCTTAAACAAAACTGAATTTATCCTTACCACACTCTGGCACCACCCCAAGAAAAAGCCAACAGTCATGAACAACTCTATACTTCATCATATTGAACACAGTTTTTCGTATATATATATATATATATATATATATATATATATATATATATATTTCTTACATATTGTTCAATTTGTTTCCCCTCTGTGGCCCTCTTCCTCTTTTCCTGGAAGTTCCTCACATCCAACTTCTTCTACCCCTATGACCTTTCTCTACTTCCCTGATATGGGAGATCCTCCTCCCCCTTCTATCTGACCTTAGCTTATCAGATCTAATCAAGGCTGGCTGCATCAACTTTCTCCACATTCTAATTCTCAGGGCATTATTTTCTTGTGTCCTTCACTCCTTCCACTTATGACACTCTTTCTGCTTCCTTTCCTTTAGGGTTCCCAGAGCAATGAGGGGAGGGAGAATTTCATATGAAACTTCCACTTAGAGCTGTGTGCTTTAAGATATGTCACTGCATAATATCAGAGTGTGGCTCTCTGTATTCATTGCCATTTGATGCAGAAATATGCATCTCTGTGGATCAAGATCATGGCACTGATCTATCAGTTGAGGTCAGAGAACAACATATTATAATAACAACAGCCTGGTTGCTTGGAAAATGGCTAAAATACTCAATCCACATCCCAAAAGGCAAAAAGGATGGACATCAGAAGAAGGAGAAAACGGGGAACATGTTAGGAGCCTGCCAAAGAGGGCCTCTTGAAAGGCTCTGCCCTGCAGACTATCAAAGCAGATGCTGAGACTTATGGTTAACTGTCAGGCAGAGTGCATGGAATCTTTTGAAAGAAGTGGGAAGTAGTAAGATCTGGAGAGGACAGGAGCTCCACAAATCAACAAATCCAAAAAATCTGAGCACAAGGGTCATTCCTACAATTCACACTCCAACCAAGTACTATACTTGGAGATAAACTAGAACCCCTGCACAGATGTAGCCCATCACAGTTCAATGTCCTGGTGGATTCTATAGTAATGGGAAGAGGGACTGCCTCTGACATAAAATGATTGGCCTGCACTTTGAATACCTTACACTGCTTGGAGAGAAGCCTTACAAGTACACAGAGGAAGACAATGCAGCCACTCTTGATGAGATCTGATGGATTAGGATTAGGAAGAAGGAGAGGAAGACCTCCCCTATCAGTGAACTTGGGGAGGGGCATGCAAAGACAAGTTGGAGGAAAAGTTGGATTGCTAGGGATGAGGGGTTACGGGGGTATACAAAGTTCATAAAGTATATTGGTAAAAAATTAAATTTAAAAATGTGAAAAATATATTTCCTTATGAAATTATTTTATAGGAGGGCATACTTTGAGGTTGATATGGCAAAGAAAGTGAGCAAAGAGATGGAGTCTTTATCTCTCAGTCTCTTGTCTCATTATTTCTGTAGGTCTCGGCCTCTCTATTTCTTAATCTGTCTCTCTAGCTCTCTCTCTGTGTGTCTCATTCATTCTCATGTTTTCTGTCTACTGCTTGTGGTTCAGTATGAAAAGCTCTCAGTTCTGTTGAAGAATACAACAAGATGACTGCTTGCTGACAAGACATACTGGATAGTCTCTAAAAATAGAAGCAAGGTTCTAATTGAATGCTTTATGTTCAAAGAGTTGTCTTCATCAGGGAGCATTTTCCCAGTAAATAATTCCATGACAAAGCATATATCTTTGCATTTAACAAATAATGGCATCTGGGATAATGTGAAAGTCACATGTCAAGGACACATGACTTTATCTATGAACACTTGAAATAAATATGTGACACTTTTTCTGAACTAAGAGTCTGGGACACAGGAACTGTAATCTCTGGGTTGTGTGTTTTCATCTGCCCAAATTGAGGCATGTAGGGCTCAGACTTTTTCTCAAGCATGCTGTCCACTTGGCCCTTTTAATAAACTCTTACTGGCTTTCACCTATTTCATGATATCATTACCTCTCTCAGCCAATTAGCACCTGAGAGAATCTTGAGAATTTCTTGGAGATGAGCAAACAAAATTTCCTCTGTGTCCAGTATCTCTAATCCTGTGTACACTTGACTTTTTCTTCTGAAAGCTAACAAGCCTTTATCCCATCCTTATATCCAGATCCCACACCTTTACTCCTGATTACCTCTGTGACAATATCAGATAGGAAATGAAACTTTAAGTTGACTACATAGGGAAGCTTCAAAGTGATGTGGGAATAAGGGGAATGTACCACATTTCAAGATGGTCTCCTACTGTGGTGTTGGGTGTAAAATTTCCTAGGTTGTATCTTTGAACTAAGCAGTTACTCATGTAATTACTAAATGTATATTCACATTCTTATAAACATAATAGGCTGGCAGGGACTAGGGTTCCCTGGAGCATTGAGTCTTTAGCAGCAGTGAAAAGAGAGGGAAATCAGACTGGTTTGGCTGAAAGAGAGAAAGATCAATGAGTGTAAAAAGAGAACTGAGAGACAATAAACTATTTGACAGCTGGTGCTTTTCCATAGTAGTATTGGCAATGTTAAAAACTAAAAATAAATGAAACAGGGGGACAACCGGATTCTCTGCCAGAGGTTTATTAGGGAGGTGTATGGGAAATGGGTAGCAGGGCATGGTGGGGAGAAAGAGAGGGAAAGGGGGGAGGGGTGCCCCAAGAGAGAGGGAGAGGTAGAAAGTAATAGAGTGTAAAAGTAAGAAGGGGCAAGAGAGAGAACACGTATTGGGGTGGGCCCTTTAAGCTAGAAGGTAACCACACCCTCCAGGTGTGATCACCTGGCTGGCTGAAAACACATGATAGGTTTCTGGGCAACTGAGAAGCAGGTTGTGTTCCAAAATACTAACATTCCTCCCTTTTTCTATAATTAAAAATAAGGAGCTTGGGCTGCCTTTTATAAGGTAAGTTAAAGTATATAAATTTAGGTTCATTGGAAGCAGCTCTTGGTTGTCATGCAAGAGGCTGAGAGAGAGAATTATAGCAACAAAATGGTCAGATTGCAAGGTCAAGAGTAAGGGAAGTCTCTGCCCTGGAAGAATTAGGGTAGAGGGTTGTCAACAGAGAGAGTTGCCAGCCATGCAAGGCAGCAGGTAGGGACTGGGAAATGCTGAGAAAACCTTGAGCCACTTGTCCTGAAGCACACCACTTTAGCTTTTTGTTAACAACAAGTGAATAAAGGGCATAGATTATCTTCCGACTACTTCCTGCTTACACTGGGAGCACTGAGGGGAGCTCAAAAGGCTGAAATGTTGGCAAAGTCCAGGAAGAATTGGTTGTTTTGATGCTTTCCAGGATCTGCAAGAACATCCATGGCTGGGAGGGAAGGTGCAAGTCCAGCTTGTTGGAAGTCTGTGAGGTCAGAGGTGAACACCTGCAGCTTGTTGGAAGTCCATGAGGTCAGATTTGAACACCTGTAGCTGCTTTGGCACTGTTGTGGCTATAGGAAACATCTGTGTCTGGCAGGACATTGAAACACACATATAGGCAAAAGATAAAGTTGAGTATGGAGAAAATCCTGCAGGTATACATTGAAAGGTTTAGATCAATGATGCTTGTACATGAGAACCTCTGTTTACCTGGAGGGACCTTTATTTACCCAATCACTGGCAATATTTAAAGAAGGCTTTGTTTTCGATCTGTCATTGAGGTGAGATTTCGTTACAGAAGCATGTAAACTTAGAGGCCCTAGTGCCAACTGGCACTAGGTGTAGAAACCTGAAATTCTAAAGAGGATATCCTATCTGGAGGGTGGGTGTCTGGGTGTCTCCCATTGGGGGCAGAGAAGTCAAGACCTTCCAGTGGCATCCCAAGGGAAAGTGTGACTCCAAGCAAGAGGGGTACTACATGTCCAACAGCTTGTCCGCTCTTGGCCAGGGACCCAGGCCCATTGGCATGGCCAAAGCATGACAGTTTTCCTGGTTAGGTCTTCCCATGAGTAAGCACGAGCAGGCCCATGAGCTAGCGAGAGGGCTAGCAAGAGGGAGAGAAACTGTCTGGGAGAGGGGATGTACTGCCCAAAGGAGACTGTGGCCCTAAAATGGAAGTCAGCATAGAGGGTCAAACCTAGAAAATTAAGGCTATGGCTGAGGGGGGTCCCTCTGTCTCAAAAGATAGTAGGAAGCTGCCAGAGCTCTGTGGTCAAGCTTCCCTTACCAAGAGAGGCTTTTATGATGAGAAAATGGAGTGAACTCACCAATCTAGCCAGTGGTTCCATACAGTAAACAGCAGTCTGGTAGCCAGGAAAGGAAGACCCCAAACCAGGGAAAGGGCGTCCCACCTTTTGAGATAGGCAATAAGTGTAGTACTTATCTGGAGTCTTAATGACCTTAGAGGTGGATTTAGGTGGACTTTCTGCAGCTTACAAGAATTACTTTTAAGTTTTAAGAAGGAGATAAAACTTTAGACATGGTAGTATTACAATTGTACTATGCATTGAGAAAAAGGCAGTAGACATACATATGTTTTAACAGCATAAGTACTTTTTAAGGTGAACTCTAAAAAGGCAAAAGCCTTTTGTGAAGTAAAGGGGAAACTCACTTGATCTTAACCTTTAGTATAAGCATACACATTATAGAGGCTTGCAATCTTGAGCTTAGGACCATAATAGTGGAATAGTGGTACAGTGGAATATTTTTGTATCAGAGTTAGATTAATAAATTAGAGTCCTACTGATAAAGGCCAAAACTCTGGGCAGTAATACAATAGTAGCATAACAGTAGCATAACAACAGGAAGAAATATTAAGCCTTTTTACCTATTTAAGATACCTTAAATCACCTTAGACCTTGTAACCTTTATAACTTGCATTTACCAAACTTAAAATATTTTTAGACCCTCAAACATTTATAAGTTGCATTACCATCCTTAAGATACATTTTAAGACTCTCAAACATGTATAACTTGTATTTATAATCCTTAAGACATCTCTCAGATATGGTTTTTGAGAGGGACCTATGTATTTTGTTATTTACCATGAGACATAGTTGAAACTGCTATGAACATTTATTATCCTTTAGCTAAAGGGATAGTTTCATTTAGGCCTGTTTCTTGAGTCTGGACTGTGTCTAGGCCTGAAAATAGCAGCTCTAGGACTTAGGCTTAAGGCCTGGTGTCTCCTAGAAACGAAGAGAGCTGTGAAGGCACCTGACGTCTCCCAACACAGAAGTTGGCAGTATGTGTATGGGACCTCATTCTGAAATCAAAAACAGACCTTTGCAAGAGCTGTGGAGGTTGCTAAGTCAAGGAGACACCTGTACTCCACCAGGCCAATGAGCTAGAAGGCTGGAAGTGTCTCTGCTCTTGTGCTGGTTGAACCTCTATGGCTGGGCACAGAGGACAAGCCTGCTTGGGAGCATTTTGACTTTCAGAGGCCAGTTTGCCAGCAGCCAGCTTTGGCATGTTGCAGCAGCATGACCAGCATCCATTTTGGCTGCATATTAAAATGTCACCTGGCAGAATGGACTTTTTGGCTATGCAAACCTCTTGTGTCTTTAATGTTGTCTTGGATTTCTGGTTTGTGTCAGGAATTTTTTTGATTTATTATTTTCTTTGACATATAAATCATTTTTTTTCCATTGTATCTTCTACACCTGAGATTCTTTCTTCCATCTCTTGTAGTCTTTTGGTTATGCTTACCTCTGTAGGTCCTGTTTTCTTTCCTAGGTTCTCCCTCTCCATGATTTCTTCCATTTGTTTTTTTCTGTAATTCTTCCAATTCTATCTTCAGATCTTAAATCGTTTTGTTGATTTCCTTCACCTGTCTGACTGCATTTTCCTGTTTTTCCTTCAATTCCCTCAACTATTTCTTTAAACATTCCCCTGTTTCTTTTATTTCTTTCAGTGATTTCCTTTCTGAAGACCACAAACTATTTAGTTTCATCTTCCTGTATTTCTTTATGGATGGCCATAATCTGTTTTATTATATCTTTCCCTAATTATTTACACATTTTACTTGCTTTTTCCATTAACCTCTTCATAAGCATAGATGTAAGGTCATCTTTTTGAATTTCATTTATGTTAAGGCTCCAGGGATATTTGCCTCTGGATAACTGGGTCTTGGGGATGCCATATTGTTTTGCCTTTGGTTGGTTGTACTTTTTCACTGGCCTCTACCCATCTCTCTGTCTCACATGTTTTCTGTTAAATTCTGGTGCCTGCTGGATCCTCGGGTGAGGAAAATCCACTTGGCAGGGTTCTGAAGTTCTCCTCTGCTTTTTGGGTATGGTCAACTGAATAGTGGTGATTCTCAGAAATTGTCACAGTTCACTTCAGGTGTATGGAACTGTGTGGAAACTGTAGTGTCCAGGAAGGCTCTCCTCTCATCAGGAGAGGTCTTGTTGATAGATGCCCTGCTGCTGGGTTTCTTGCTCTGAATTTAGTGAGCAGCAGCTGTTGCTCTTAAGGTATAATTGTTGTGTGCAGCCCTCTTGAAAATCCAGGGATTCCCACAGTTTTGTCAGTTTAGCTAAGGATAACTGGTTGAACCTTGGAGCAGTATCTGAGGGCTGCTGAAATGGTGCTCTAGCTTTTATAGCTGCATCTGAGGATGAAGCTCTGTACCCTAGTTCCCTAGCAGTACTCAAACATAGCAGGTGAGCATGGTGCTCATGCCTGCATGGAGCGCTAGAGCCTAGAGTTTGTGTGAATCCAGAAAGTCTTTTAGAGCTGGGTATCCTGAGTGTTGGACCTGATGATTTCCCTCTCTGTGGAGTTTCCTGCTGACAGGGACACCCAGTCTTGACATTTTAATATATGTAAGCTTATTAAGACAGAGTCCAACTTCTTAAGGCACAAAAAATTAATTAAGTTTTTCATAGATGTAACCTATAGTTTTCCATTTAAAAGAATAGTTAGCCCAATTGTTGATTCTTTAACAGTATTTACTGATGGTGCCTATGCTTATAAAAGAAAAAAAAACTTATCTTTTGAAGTGTCTAACACATATGCACAAAGAGTAGTGTTAACTGCAGTAATGGCTGTGTTTCAAAATATTAATAAGCAGTCTTTGAACATATTTACAGATTGTGCATATGTAGCTCACTCTTTCTCTAGGTTAGAGACTGAAGGACAAATTCAGACATCTTTTCCTGCTGGAATTTTAATTTTATAAATTCCAAATTTGATACAAAAAATACCTTTTCCTTTTTTTATAGGACATTTGAGGTCTCATTCTAATTTGCCAGTACCTCTGTCTAAGGGAAATTCATCCTCAGATAAAGTCACTGAAGTTTATTGTTCACAGTTAAAAAGAAACCAGGATGCATATAATATGCATCATCTTAATAATCAAACCTAGAGACTTAAATATAGATTGACTAAGGAACAGGCACTAATATAGTCAAAGCTTTCAGTACTTGTCCTCAATTTTAACCTAAAGGATTGGCTCCAGTTGGAGCCTAGCTCCAATCAAATTTGACAAATGAATATTACTCATATTCCTGAATTTAAACAATTAAAATATGTACATGTTTACATAGATACCTATTCTGGATTTATTTTTCCCCTCCTCAGACAGGAAAAGCTGCAAATAATGTTATTGCTCCTTGTCTACAGGTTTTTAATGTTCTAGGAGTTCCTATGCAAGTTAAAACTGACAATGGAACAGGATATACCAGCAAAACTTTTAAAAGATTTTGTCAACAGTTTCAACATAACACCAAATGCCAATCAAGCCAGGTAAGACAAGGCAACCCCTTCTCATAGAGGGTTTGTAACACTAAGGTGGAACAGCACCAGATGTCAAATAGTTTATTGCCCCTCTTTTACATGCACATATCTTTCTCTGTTCCATATAAGTTTCTCATATAACAAAAATACCTTCCTCAAGGACAAGGTGTAGTAGAGCATTCCCACTAAACAATTAAGATTCATTTGCAAAAAAAAAAAAAAACAAAAAACAAAAAAACAAAAAACAAAAAAAAACAAAAAACAAAAAACAAAGAAAGGGAGCTACTCCCCTGGACATCTAAGAATCATCTTAATTTTGTACTTTTCATTCTGAATTTTTTACTTTGGATAAGCATGGTAAATCTGCAGTAGATAAATTTTGGCATACAGAAACCAAGAAAAATTTTGCTAAAGTAAAATGCAGGAATCTTTTAACAGATCATTGGCATGGAACTTACCCTGTACTCATATGGGTTCAAGGATCTGTCTGCGTGTTTTTGCAGTAAAATGATTGCTATTGGAACATCTGTTGTGACAAGTGGATGAGTAGTTTCCTCCTGACAATGATAATGATGTCAATGAAGACCCCTTCAATTAATATGACTGTATATTGAGCATACATTTCTAATCCACCTCTACTACATCCTGTTTCCTGGGATGATCCAGAAGTCCTAGTTTATGTCAACAACACTTGGTTGCTAGGTTTTCCTGGTTTTGAAGGAACACAAGTAAAAAATACTTAACTTTTTAGGAATAGGAAGAGGTCATCCTCTTTGTTTTACCTGAGAGAGTATTCATCAGGACAGCTTACAAGTCTCCCCTGTCCAGGTCATAGGTCAGAATGCATACTACTCTAAAGTTGAGCTCCAGCCTCCCTTTGCAACCAGGCAAAGTGGAACATTGGAGGGATATTTTTGTCCCTTCCTACAGGAGTTAAGGATGACAGTCTTACATCTCCAATGAGTTACCCACCCTGTCAGAAAGGGGATCAACTCACTTGTCCTCGAATGATGGTTCCTTAGATAATATGCACCTGAGAAATGCCTACCATCTACTCCTGGACAATGACCCTGCATTTACCATTGTGGACAGGACTGGTCTATCATTAAGGGTATTAAGAACTTGGCTTCTACTAAAGGCCATCAATATTCCTTTGTTTTAGAAAAAAGCTGTAAGGGCTGGACTTTGGAGCACTTAAAATAAAAAAAATGGCAAACTTGTGTATGGAAATTGGTTGCTGCTTTTCGATATATAGGCATTCTCTCTGGGAATGCAAGTAGCTTTGCTAAATTAATCAAGTTTTGGCATATGGTAATCCTCCTTATTTACTGCTAATTGGAAACATTTAGCAAGACATTTTAAGAACAATGATAACTATTCAATTAAAATGTATATTACAATATTACTAATCATGTTAGTGCTGATAATGTTCTTTCAGTATTACTTGTTAAGCAACTTGCTTTGTTATTGTTCCTGTTACGATTTCTGATTCTTGGTATGATGAAACAGAATTTAACTGGACTCAGGTTCAGAATCACCTTGCTGGTATTTGTTCTAGCAAAAATCTCATTTGACATGTGAACAATAAGAAATAAGATTCATGACATAAAATCTGCCAATATAGGCTTAGATATATTTACTAGCCTCAGGAGGTGTTTTCCATCCTTTCACTCTGTGGTTAAATGGGGACTGACACTTGCATACATGGCGAATATGGGTTTGTTGGCCTATGCCTGCTTTCATGGTGTGTTACAGTTCCTTCTTCAACAACTTCAATGAATACAAGTGCAGTTGCATTAATTTAAATTAAAGATTTCTAACAACCCCATTTGATATGGAGCTAAGTCAATGAAATGTAATAATAAATTGTGATTTTTTTTCAACCTAAGACAGAGGCTTGGAAAAATCACATCCAAGATGTTGATGACAAGTATGGGAAAATGCTTGTTTTGACAACCTAAGAGGGGCTCTCCATAAAACAAAGAAGGGGGAACTGAATGAGTCTGGTAATTGGAATTCTGCCTCCTGGCTTTACCAGATGGTGGTCTCATCTAAGTTCCATGTCTCAGAGACTGTTCTTGGCTGTCTCTGCAGGTGGGCTGTTCTGAGCCTGGGAAGTAGATACCTAGCTCTCTGCAAATTTGGGAACCAGACAGCAAACTAGGTGCAACCTTGTATTTATTCCTGGATGCCTTACCAGGTGGCACAGATGTGTTGCTACCTTGAAAAAAATACTGCTTTTACCCTTTACTTTATAAGTGTTGTATGCATGTTCAGTAAACTGAGACTTGAACAGGAATCTGTCTTGTCTCCATTCTTCCAGTCTCTGTGCCCCATTTACACTCCCTCTTTCAGGTGGACCATTTTACACTAGACTACAGGACTGTCAAGTTACCTTCTCTTTTCTCTGCTCTTAAAGACTCAATACCCCAGGGAACCCTAGACTCTGCCAGCCTATTATATCAATAAGAATGTGAAGATATACTTAGTCAGTATGCCCGTAACTGCTCAATTCAAAGTCACAACCTAGGAAATTTCAGTTCCAAGGGCACGGCAGGAGACTAACTTGTCATTTGGTATATTCCCTGTAAACCTACATTACTTTGAAGCTTTCCTATTTATGAACCTGTCCAATTAAAATACATTGCTTTCTGCCCTCAAGTGATAGAGCAGTGCCATGCTCTTGGATCCAGAGATATGTTTCCTTCTATATTAAATGGAATTGCACACAGAGACTGACAGGCAGCTCTTATGCAGAGAGAGCTTAAAACACCCAACACTCAATGGTTTTTCTCTATGAAATTCTACTTTCTGTCACTTCTCTGCTAAGTGTGCAGGAGAGGAATCAGGAAGAGTGTCATAAGTAGAGGAAATTGAGGACACAAGGAGAACAGTGCCCTGAGAATTAGTCCACAGAGGAAGTTGATGCAGCCAGCTTTGCTGAGACCTGATAAACTAGGGTCAGAGAGAAGGGTAAGGAGGAACTCTCCCTGCCAGGGAACTAGAGAAAGGGTGAAGGGAGAGAAGAAAGAGGCTGGGGGGGGGACTGGGACAAGAAGATGTAAGAAGATGGAGGGAGGACAAAGATTATACAAGGTGAACAAATCTTAATAAATAAATAGATAAGAAACACTGTGATCAAAGTAATGAAGTATAGATCTCTTCAGGACAGAAAGCTTCTTCTTGGGGTTGGGGCCAAGGTATAGCAAGGATGAACTTAATTTTCTTTAAGGAACTTGACACTGAGACTCTGATCATGTCCCAATAAGTATATGAACAACATATACTTGAACTGCTATACTTTACAGAAAAAAAAATATTGTGACACAGGGTAGGAATTTGAACCTGGGATCAGTGGAAAAGGAGTGTAATGTATATTATATGAAATTTCCACATAAGCAATAAAAATAATATGTTGACAACATTTACAATGACTTTTAACTTGGAGAAAAGATTCCATTAAAGGAGCATAGAATTTGTTTTTTTTAAGGCATGCTTTCCAGGAACTCATTATGTAGCAGAGCATCCTAGCCATGAACTCTTGGTTACAGAGCTACCTCCAGAGAAGGAGAGCTCAGTTGGATCCTTTGAACAAGGAATTCTGGCAATAACACTATGTTCACTGTGTTTTTCTGGAGGACCACTGCAGGAAACAGAGATGTCTTTGTGTCCTAGGCATATAACATGGACCAATTTATCTGTCCTGAAGACCCAGGTTTAACACTAAACCCCAGGACCAGGAGGATTTGTCACTGAACGCTGAGTAGGAACCAGCTGCCAATCAAGCCAGATCAGAAAATGCAACCCTTCTCATAGAGGGTTTGTAACACTAAGGTGGAACAGCACCAGATGTCAAATAGTTTATTGCCCCTCTTTTACATGCACATATCTTTCTCTGTTTCAGGCAGACCAATACCAGGAGTTGTCTGTTTTCTGTCTCTTTTTCCTGCTCTTAAGGACTCAGTACCCAAGGGAACCCTAGACCCTATCAGCCTTTTCTATCAATAAGAATGTGAAGGTATATTTAGTGAGTATAGGGGTAACAGCACAGTTCAAAGTCACAACCTAGAATATTTCAGATCCAAGGCCATAGTAGAAGACTACCTTGTCATTGGGAACATTTCCCTTAATCCCACATCACTTTGAAACTTCCCTAGTTAGGAAGCTTTCCAATTAAATATACAATAGATATTAATCTCCTACTTGAGAATGTCACATAAGTAAACAGGAGTAAAAATGTAGGATCTGGATTAAGGGATGAGATAAAGACTTGTTGGGTTTCACTAGAAAAAGTCACAAGGATCAGAGATAGTGGACACTGAGGAAAGTTTGTTTACTCATCTCTATGGAAACTCTATGGAAACTGAGAAAGATTTTCTCAGGTGTTGATTGGCTGAGAGTGAAAATGATGTCATGAAACCAGTTGAAGCTATTACGAGATTCAGGAGCCAGTTATTAAAAGAGCCAAGTGGACCACCTGCTTGAGGGAAAGGCTGAGCAGCCTTACATGACTCATTATGGGAAGAAAAAAAAACATACAACCCAGAGAAGTCACTTGCTGTGTCCAAGAATCTTAGTTCAGGAAAAGTGTCACATATATCTTTCAAGTGGTCATTAATAAAGTCACGTATATTTGACATGTGACTTTCACATTATGACAAATTCCATTATTATTTGTTAAATGCACAGATATGTCCTCAGTCAGTGAATTACTTACTGGAAAAACACTTCCTGACCAAGGCAACACTTAAAAAAAAGCATTTTATTGGTACCTTGCTGATATTTTAAGAAAGACCATACAGGATGTCATGTCACCAAGCAGTCATCTTGTATTCCTTCAACAGAACTGAGAGCTTTTCATACTAAAACAAAAGGGGCAGGCAGAGAGATGAACACAAACAGAAAACAAACCTAGGGAGACAGATTCAGAAATAGAGAGACAGAGACAAACAAAACAAATATATAAAGTGTCGGAGAGTGAGAGACAGACTCCATTCTTTCTAGTCACATTTATTCATATATCAACCTCAAAGCACACCCTCCTGTAACATAACTCTAATAGGAATTACATTATCTAACAAGACCCTTCCCAGACATTTGCTGAAAGGAGACTAAACATGTAAATAGATGAGCTTCAAGAGGATATTGCAATTTAAATCACCAGGAAATAGATGAAAATGAAAGGACTTCTGGCTAAAATAACACATTTATCCTTATAGTTTGTCATTCAATACAGTGATTAAAGTCCCAGCTACTTCCAAATTCTAAAGAACAGGACTGAGTCTCTCCAATGGGAAAAATGTGGAATATTTCAATAATGGAGAACTATTCAGCTAAGTAAACATTATCATGATAATTTTAGGCAAATGGATGGAACCAGGGAAAACCATGCTTGGTGAAATAAAATGCAGAAAGACAAATATAGTATGTATTCACTTATTAGGAGGTCTCCTAATAGTGGGAAATAAAGTTCCAATAGGCTATCTATTGTGAACACCTGGGCTTCAACTAGGAAGAGTGGGTGGCAGGTATTTGTGTTGGGCCAGGACATTCTATAGAAATTTTCAAGCAAACCAGGCTGTTGTTATTAAAATGTTGCTCTCTGTCCTCAACTGATAGAACAGTGTCATGTTTTGGGATCCACAGAGATGCTTACTTCTGCATCAAATGGAATTGCATACAGAGAACCACATTCTGATATTATGCAGAGACAGATCTTGAAACCCCAGCTATAAATGAGATTTCCCTATGAAAATCTCCCTCCCCTAAAATCTCTGTGAAGGCTGCAGGAGAGGAGTCAGGAAGAGTGCCATAAGTAGAGGGAATTGAGGACACAAGAACAATGCCCTGAGAATCAGGCCACACAGGAAGATGATGCAGCCAGACCTGATGAGACATGGGTCCAAGACTCTTAGTTCAGGAAGAGTGTCATAGATTTCTTTCAAGTGTTCATTAAGAAAGGCACTTATCTTGGATATGTGACTTTCACATCATCACAGATTCCACTATTCTTTGTTAAATGCACAGATATGTCCTCAGTCAGTGAATTACTTACTGGAAAAACATCCACTGAACAAAGCAAATCTTTGAACAAAATAAGGTTTAATTGAGACATTGCTTATATTTTTACAGTGACCATCCAGAATGTCATGTTGGCAAGCAGTCACCTTCTCATAGACCTTCACCAGAACTGAGAGCTTCTCATACCAATCCATGTGGCAGACAGAGTGAGAGAGAGTGACAATGCAAGACAGAGACAGAGAGAAGGAGCTAGAGAAACAGATTCAGAAATGGAGAAATGGAGACTGACAGAAACAAAGATATAAATTGACCAAGAGATAGAGACTCCATTTTCTCTGGTCACTTTTATTGGCATATCAACCTTCAAGCACACCTTCCTTTAACTCCAAAATGAAATATTTTTTATATTTGTTTATTTTAATTTTTATTAATTACACTTTAATCACTAAGTATCCCCCCATAAACACCTCCATGCTCTCCACCTAATCCCACCATTCCTCACCCTTGTCCAATCAGGCCCTTCCCCAAATCCACTGATAGTGGAGGTCTTCCTCCCCGTCCTTCTGATCCTAGTCTATCAGATCTCGTCAGGAGTGGCTGCATTGTCTTCCTGTGTGGCCTGTTTAGGCAGCTCCATAATCAGGGTGTAGTTTTTCAAAGACCAGCCAATCAGGTCATGTTAAAGGTAGTACCTGTTCCAATTACTATGGATGCCCCTTGGACACTGAATTGTCATGGGCTACATCTGTGCAGAGGTTCTAGTTTATCTCCATCCATGTTACTTGGTTGGAGTGTGAGTCTCAGGAAAGAGCCTTCTGCTCAGGTTATTTGGTTCTGTTGCTCTCCTTATGGAGCTGCTGTCCTCTCCAGATCTTACTACTTTCCACTTCTTTCATTATATTCCCTGCACTCTGCCCAACAGTTGGCTATAAGTCTCAGTATCTGCTTTGATAGTCTGCAGGGCAGAGCCTTTCAGAGGCCCTCTGTGGCAGGCTCCTTACTTGTTCCCTGTTTTTTTTTTTCCTTCTTCTGATTTCCATCCTCTATTTCTTTCAGGATAGGGATTGAACATTTTAGCCAGAGTTGTCCCTCTTGATTAGTGTCTTTAGGTGTACAGGTTTAGTTGGTTTATCCTATATTCTGTAACTGTATTAGTGGTTATATACCATGTGCGTCTTTCTGCTTCTGCATTAGCTCACATTCAGTTCCCAATCTTAGCTGAAAATTTCCTAATTTCTTTGTTTTTTATTGCTGAGTAATACTCCATCTGTAGATGTACCACAATTTCTGTATCTATTTTTCATTTGATTGAAATCTTGTTGTTTCCAGGTTCTGGCTATTAAAAATAAAGCTGCTATAAAAATGGTTGAACAAATGTTCTTATTGTGTACTTGAGCCTTTTTTTTGGATATATGCCTAGGAGTGGTAGAACTGGATCTTGAGGAAGTGCTATTCTTAGTTGTTTGATAAATCACCACATTGATTTCCAGCATGGTTGCACAAGTTTACATTCTCACCAGCAATACTAAAAGTTTATTTTCTGCCAGCAGTGAAGGAAGATTTCCCTTCTCCACAACCTCCCCAGCATGTGTTGTCACTTCAGTTTTTTATTTTAGCCATTCTGATGGTTATAAAGTGAACTCTCAGGGTTGTTTTGTTTTGTATTTCACTGATGGCTAATGACTTTGAACATTTCTTTAAGTGTTCCTCTGCCATTTGATATTCCTCTATCGAGAATTCTGTTTAGCTCTGTTCCCCATATTTTAATTGGATTACTTGATTTGTTGCTTTTTAATTTCTTTAATTCATTATATATATTGGATATTAGCCATCTGTCACATAGAGGCTTGATGAAGATTCTTTCCAAATTTGTGGACATTCCTTTTGTTTTGATGACAGTGTCCTTTGGTTTACATAAGCTTTTCAGTTTCATGAAGTCCATTTATCAATTTTGTTCTTAGAGCATGTGCTCAGTTGGTGTTTTGTTCAGGAAGTTGTTTCCTATGCCAATGAGTTCAAGTCTCTTCCCCAGTTTTCTTCTAACCAATATAATGTGTCTGGTTTTATTTTGAGGTTTATGACCCACTTGGAATTTAGTTTTGTGCTGGGTGATAAGTATGTATCTATTTGCATTTTTCTACATGTAGACATCCAGTTAGACCAGCACCATTTGTTGAAGGTTCTACATTTTTCCATCGTATGGTTTTGGCATCTTTGTCAAAAATCAGGTGTCCATAAGTGTTTGGGTTTGTTTCTGGGTCTTATATTTTGTTCCATGATCCACTATTCTCTTTCTATGCCCAAACCATGCAGCTTTTTATTACTGTTGCTCTATAGTAAAACTTGAGATCAGGAATGGAGGTATCTTCAGAAGATATTTTTATTGTAGAGAATTGTTTTAGGAATTCTGGGTTCCTTGTTTATCCATATTAACTTGAGAATTTTTCTTTCAAGTTCTGTAAGAATTGCATTATTAATTTGATAAGAATTGCATTGATTCTGAAGATTGCTTTTAGTAAGATGACCATTTTTTCTGCCAAGCCATAAGCAGGGAAGATCTTTCCATATTCTGATATCTTCTTCTAATTCTATCTTTAGAGTCTTCAATTTTTTTTTTCATACAAGTCTTTGACTTCCTTTTTAAGGGTCACAGTAAGGTAGTTTATATCTTTAACCAAATACTAGAACACAACAATGATATAATCCACTATGTCCAAGTAGGCTTCATCCCAGGTATGCAAAGTTGGTTCAGTATATGGAAATCCCTCAATGTGATCCACCATATTAACATAAAGAAAGAAAAATAAGCCATGATAATCTCCTTAGATGCTGAAAAAGCATTTAATAAAAATCCAACATCCATTCATGTTTAAATTATTAGAGAGATCAGGGATATAAAGGCAATATACAACAAGCCTATAGCCAACATCAAACTAAAGTGAGAGAAAATTAAAGTAAAAACACTGAAATCAGGGACAAGGCAAGGCTCACCACTCTCTCCATGTCACTTCAACATAGTTCTGGAGGCCCTTCCTAGAACAATAAGACAATTGAAGGAGATCAAGGGGATAGAAATCCAAAAGGAAGAAGTCAACATATCACTATTTTCAGATGATATGATAGATTTCCAGAGTGAATCCAAAAATTCTATCAGGAAACTCCTACACCTTTAACAATGTGGGTGGATACAATATTAACTGAAAATATTCAGTAGCTCTCCTGTATAGAAAAGACAAAATGGTTGAGAACAAAAGTAGGGGAAAAAAGGAATTATATTATATAACAAGTCCAACCTTCTAATCCTTTCTAGTTATTTCTTTCCTGTGGACTCTACATGTAAATAGATGAGCTTCAAGGGAAAATTGGAATTCAAATCATCAGGAAGTGGGAGAAGATGGAGGGACTTCTAAGCTAAAAGAACAGTTATCCTGATATTTTGTCATGCAGTACAATGAATAAAGTTCCTTCAAATTACAGACTAAAGAACTGGAATGACAATCTCTTTGGGAAAATGTAGACTGTTTCTTTAAAGGAGTATTATTCAGTTAAGAAAATGACAGCCTATTTTCAGGCAAATGGATGGAACCAGGAGAAATCATCCTGGTTCAGACAGAGAAATATACTATGTATTCACATATAAGGTGGTCTACTAATAGTGGAGTATATAGTTACAAATCACCATCTATCGTGACCAAACCTGTCTTTAACTAGGGGTTATTGCATGGCAGTGAACTGAGTTGTTGGGCCTGGCACCCTACAGAAATTTTCAAGCCACCCAGGCTGTTTTTATTAAACTTTGTTGTTCTCTGCCCTCAACTGATTGATCATTGTCATGTTCTTGCCTCCACAGAGATGCTTCTTTCTGCCTCAAATGGGATTGCATACAGAGACCCACAGTCTGATATTATGCAGAAAGAGACGTTAAAACACCCAGCTCTAAATGGGATTTTCCTATGAAATTCTCCCTCACCTCAGAGCTCTGGCAAGCCTGCAGGAGAGGTGCAGGGAGAGTATCATAAGTAGACGGAAATGTGGACATAAGAAGAACAATGCCTGGAGAATCAGGCTGCAGAGGACAATGATGCAGCCCAACTTGATAAGACCTGACAAACTGGGGACAGATAGAAGTGGGAGGAGTACCTCCCCAATCAGTGAAGTAGAGAAACGGCATGGTGTTAGAAGAGGCAGGCTGGGTGGGACTGGACATAGAATAGGGAAGGGGCAGCAGAGGAGATACAAAGTGAACAAATCTTAATAAACAAACACATGAAAAACCGTGATCAAGGTTATGAAGTATAAATTTTCGGGACTGATGGCTTCTTCTTGGGATTGGCACCAGGATGCTGCAAGGATGAACCCAGTTTTCTTTAAGAGACTTGGTGTTCTATTTGATTCCATTGATCCACCATTCTGTTTTCATGCCGGTATCATGCAGGTTCTTTTTTTTTTTTTTTTTTTACTTGTTACCATATACTACAGTTTGAGATCAGGGATGGATATACCTCCAGAAGATCTTTTATTGTAGAGGATTGTTTTAGCAATTCTGGGTTCTTCCATATGAAGTAGAGATTTTTTTCTGTTAAAGTCTGCAATGAATACTGTTGGTGATTTGATGGGAAATGCATTGAATTTGTATTTTGCTTTTGGTAAGATGGTCATTTTTAATATGTTAATCCTGCCAAGCCATAAGTACTTGTGTTTTTTCCATCTTCTGGCATCTTATTCTTATTCTTTCTTCAGAGACTTGAAATTTTTGTCATACAAATCTTTGACTTGCTTGGTTAGGGTTATATTAAAGTACTTTAATGGCTTTCACCAAATACAAGAACACATCAAAGAAATCATCCACTATGACCAAGTTGGCTTCATCCCAGGTATGCAGGGGTGGTTTAATATACAGAAATACATCAATGTGATCCACCATATTAACATATTGAAAGAAAAAAATGGCATGATAATCTCCTTAGATGCTAAAAAAGCATTTGACAAAATCCAAACTCCATTAATGTTTAAAGTGTTGGAGAGATCAGGGATACAAGGCACATATCTAAATATAGTAAAGGCAATATACAGCAAGCCTATAGGCAACATCAAACTAAAGTGAGAGAAACTTAAAACAATCCTCCTGAAGTCAGGATAAGGCAAGGCTGCCCATTCTTTCTATATCTCTTCAATATAGTTCTGGAAGTCCTTGCTAGAGCAATAAAACCATTGAAAAAGATCAAGAGGAGAGAAATGTGAAATGAAGAAATCAAAGTATCACTATATGCAGATGGTATGATAATATACTTCTGTGAGCCCTAAAATTCTACATGTGACCCCCTACAGATAATAAACACCTTTGGCATAGTGACTGGATACAAAATTAACTCAAAAAAATCAGTAGCCCTCCTTTACACAATAGACAAAAGGGCTGAAAAACTTAGGGTAACAAAAGGAATTATATTATCTAACAAGGCCGTACCTTCTAACAATAACCAGGCATTTCATTACTGGGGACTAATCATGTAAATAGATGAGCTTCAAGGGGATTTGCAATTCAAATCACCAGAAAGTGGAAGAAGATGGAAAGACTTCTAGGCTAAAAGTACATAGTTATCCTGAAAGTTTGCCATTCAATACAATGACTAAAGTCCCAACAACTTCCATGAACTAAAGAACAGGACTGACAATCTCCATTGGGGAAAATCTGGAATATTTCCATAATGGAGATTCAGCTACAAAAATGACATCATGATATTTTCAGGTTGAATCTAAAAATAATCATCCTGGGTGAAGTACCTAAATGCAGAAAGACAAATATGGTATGTATTCACTTATTAGGAGGTCTCCTAACAGTGTGGGAAAATTTTTCAAATGGCCATCTATTGTGAACAAAGCAGACTTCCACTACCGGGATTAGGTGGCAATTAATTGAGTTTTTGGGCCAGGTCAACCTACAGAAATTTTAAGTCAACCCAGGCTTTTGTTATTAAAATATGTTTCTCTTTCCCCACATCTGATAGATCAATGTCATATTCTTGCAGCCAAAAAGATGCTTCCTTCTGGATCACATGGGATTGCATACAAGAAATCCACACTCTTATAATATGAAGAGAGAGACCTTATAACACTGAGCTCTAAATGGGATTTCCCCATGGAATTCTCCATCCCTTCAGAGCTTTGTGTCTGCAGGAGAGGAGGCAGGATGAGTGTCCTAATTAGAAGGAATTGAAGACACAAGAAGAACAATGTCCTGAGAAGCAGGCCACAGAGGAAATTGCTGCAGCCAGTCTTGATGAGTCTTGACAAATTGGGGACAGATAGAAGCAGGAGGAGGACCTCTGCTATCAGGGAAGTAGAAAAAGGAGGGTAGCTGGAAATGGACAGAGAAGAGTGGGGCATCAGAGGAGATAAAATGTGAACAAATCATAATGAATATATACATAAAAATGTGGTCAATGTGATGAAGTATAGATCTCTTCAGGACTGGTGTCTTCTTCTTGGTGGTGATGCAAGGGTACAGCAAGGATGAACACTTTATTCTTTAAGAGACCTGGCACTGAGACTCTGACTATGTGCCAGTGATTAGATGAACAACATATACTAAAATTCATGTATTTTAAATAAAAAAAATAGACTGGCACATGGGAAGGCATTTGAACCTGGGAGCAATGGAAAAGGAGTGTAATGTATATTATATCAAATCCCCTGATAAGCAATAAAAATAATAGGTTGACAATTTTTACCATGACTTTTAACATGGAGAAAAGATTCCATTAAAGGAAGGCAGAATTTATCTTTGTAAGGTTAAATAGAAGTTTTTTGGGGAGAGCCTGAAAAGAGCCAGGGTGAGGAGTTTTACCCAATCAAGGTGAAGCTCTTGTGATAGTTTAACAAGAGTGTTCTTTAGGGATCAATTAGTTTGTTCTATCTTTCCTGAAGACTGGGGACAGTATGGGATATGAAAATACCAAGGGATATTAAGGGCTTTAGATAAGGTTTGGGAAATCTGAGAAGTGAACTCAGGACCATTATCTTACTGAAGGAAGGTAGGCATTCCAAAATGTGGGATATTATCACAGAGAAGGAGATAAGAAACTGTCTGAGCTCTTTTGTTAGTAGTGGGAAAAGCCTCCAGCCACCCGGAGAATGTGGCCACCAAGACCAGGAGGTACTGGATACCTTTGACTGCTGGCATGAAGGTAAAATCAAGTTGCCAGTCAGTCCCAGAAAGAGAGCCTCTAGCCTGGTGGGTAGGGAAAGGGGGTCTACTAAATCCTGAGTTAGGATCTGAGGTCTGGCACATCTTACAAGAAGCAATAATGGACTTTAGGAAGCACAAGTCCTCAGAGGTAGGATGCAGGTGAGCCCTAATGACGTTAGACAAAGCTTGACTGTTAGGTTGAAAGAGCTTGTGTAGATAAGACAGGATAATACAAGTGTCAGATCAGAGGGCAGGAGAGATGTGGGTTGTAGTGTAAGGATATTTTGTGGTGGAAGGGAGGCATCTAGGCCTTTTAGGGGCACAGCCTTAGCTACCTTATCAGCCATGCTATTCCCTTTGGAAACTATGGAATTATCCTTCTGATGGGACCAGCAGTGGACTATTCTAATGGCTGTGGGAAGGTGGGAGGATTCTAGCATGTCCATAATTTGGCCTGCATTGGTTATTGATCCTCCCTTTGCTGTAAGCAACCACACTCTCGCCAGATGGCAGCATGGGAGAGAAGAATATAAAAAGCATATTTAGAGTCTGCATAGATATTAAGGTATTATCCCTGGGCTAATTAGAAAGTTCAGGAAAGTGCTATTAGTTAGGCCTTTTGATTAGTGGTGTGGGCAGGGACCTCAACCACCTCAGTATCCAACACTATGGCATAACCTGCTTTTTGATATCCCTCGTGTATAAAGGAGCTGCCATCTGTGTATCAGGTATAGGTAGCCTGAGGTAATGTGCCTTCCTGTATGTGTGAAGGGTGGGGCAATAATTCCTCTAAAGTTTCAGTGCAAGAGTGAGATGGGGAATAGTCAGAGTTAGGTTGAGGAATAAGGCTTGAAATATTAAGAGTTGGGCATGTTTGGAAAGTGAGGGTAGAGTCTTCTATTAGTGTCATCTGAGGGAAAGGACCCTGGAAGGAGGTAACATTTTTAAGCCTTTGTATGTTAAAAGGTGAGACAAATTGTGAGAAGAGAAGACATTAATAGGTGACCTGAAAGTTAGTTTTTTTTTGACTCTCAAATAAGGAGCTCTGCAGCCACTAGGGCATGAATGCAGGTGCCCATCCCTGGAATGTCAGGCCTAATTTTTTTGACAGATATGCTACAGATGCAAAGGAGGGTCCCAATTAGTGGCCCAGGGCTCCAAGAGCATATCATTTTTTTTCTGTTACATATAGGGAGAAGGGACAGAGTGAGAAGGAGGGTCTGGAATATGTAAGGCCAGGACCTCAAGAAGAGCCTGTTGCAGCCTCTGAAAGGGCTTAGTAACAGGTTTTAATAAGGGGTTCATGCAAAGGGCCTATGGCTGCCTCATATAAGGGGTGGGCAAGAAGGGAAAAGGAGGAGACCCAGGACCGTAAGAAACCAGCCATCCCAGAAACTATAGGATTTCTTCTTTATTAGAGGGAACTGCCAGAGACTGTATTAGGTCTTTTCTGTCTATGGTGATGCCCTTGTGGGTTTGGCTTTTTGTTAGTCCCAGGTAAGTGACCTCAGAAGTGGATAACTGGACCTTGGAGGGTGATACCAGATAGCCCCTGCTGTATAGGAAATTTAGAAGAGCAGAAATGTTAGCCTAGCTAACTTGTAGGAATGGGCTGCAGAGGAGGTCATCTACATACTGTATATAAGTTTAGATTTATGGAGAGATAATGAGAGTATATCAGAAGCTAGGGCCTGGCCAAAAGATGTGGGCTGTCTCAGAATCCGTGGGATTCCGGGTAAAAACCCTGGGGTAAAACAATCCAGGTAAGCTGAGTAGAGACCAGGGTGTCAGGGTTAGTCCTAGTGAAGGCAAATATATTTTGTGACTGGATGTCTAAAGGAATAGAGAAAAATGTATCTTTAAAATCCAAAACTGAGAAATGGGAAGTGCCTGAGAAAATAGTCGAGAGGAGGGTATCAGGATTAGCTACAATAGGGTGGAGAGGAACAACTGCAGAATTTAGTAGCTGGAGATCTTGAACCAGGTGATAGGTTCTATTGGACTTTTTAACCATGAGCATGGGGGTGATGAAAGGAGAGGAAGTGGGTTGGAGGAGTTTTTTTCTTAGGTCAGAGAAAATAGGCTTAAGTCCCCTAAGACTCTGAAGAGGAAAGAGGGTATTGAGCCTGAACAACATCCTGGGTGGTGTCCTATAGTTGAATGACTACAGAGGAAGGGTGCCTAGCCACAGAGGGGTTTTAGATATCCCAGACTTGGGGGTCCAGAAGTTCGCTTAGAAGGTGACCCAGAGCATGTTTAGGTGATTCCTGGTGATCAGCGGGCGGTCTTCTTGGTGGCTTCACAAATGCCTGATAACCACTTTGTCAGGTCCCTTGGAGCTGGCCATAGAGATGATAGCTTACTGATCCCAGCACCCCCTCCTTTTCAAGGTCCCTTGTTCAGGTGCCAACTGACCCATTCTTCAGGCTAGTAGAAAAGGGTCCACCTGAAAGAGGGAATGAAAATGGCAGACAGAGACATAAAGATTAGAGACAAGACAGATTCCTGATCAAGTCTCAGTTTACTAAATGTCCAAAGAACACTTATAAAGCAATTTTTTTTTCACAGTAGCAACACATCTGTAACACCTGGCAAGGATTCGGAAATTCATTCAACGTTACACAAAGTTTGCTCTCTGGTTCCCAAGGTTGCAGGGAACTTGATATATACTTATCAGACTCAGACCACCCCATTTTCCTTAAAATACATCAATTGAAGTATGTGTTTTTCATTTAATCATTGGCACATGATCAGAGTTTCAGTCCCACCCACTCTCTTTCTTCTAACTCTATGCCCTTTCTCTACTTCACTGATAAGGGAGGTCTTCTACACTATTGTTGGAAACCCTCTATGAGCAGTCTTGCCTTGCCTGACCTGGCTGGATGGGCAGCTATGTCCTACTGAGTGGTCAGTGAGGAACCTTCCTGGTCCACTTTTAAAATTGGGCTTTCAGGATAGTAAAATGGGTCTGTGTTATCTCCTAGGAAGCAAGAGCAGCTGTGTTTCCTGCTGTGGTCCTCCAATCAAACCCTCTTAATGTAGTGTTAATGTCAGGACTGCTTTTTAAAGTGATGCCACCATAGGGTCTGGGGTAGCTGGGAAAGGACTAATTCAATGCTAGGATTCTCTGATACATAATGAGGTCCTGGAAATGAGTACCTTACAAAATCAAACTCTGCCCTCCTTTAGCAGAATATTTTTTCCATGTTAAAAGTCATTGTAAAAGTTGTCAACATATTATTTTTATTTGTTATGTGGGAATTTCATGTAATATACATTACATTACTTTTCCATTGCTTTCAGGTTCAAATTCTTACCCATGTGCCACATTAATTTTTTCCTTAAAATATATCAATTGAAGTATGTGTTTTTCATCTAATCATTGGCACATGATCAGAGTTTCCGTCCTACCCACCCTCCTTCTTATACCTCTATGCCCTTTCTCTACTTGTGTCCTCAATTTCCTCTGCTTATGAAACTCTTCCTGCCTCGTCTCCTGCAGGCTTCCCAGAGCTCTGAGGGGAGGGAGAATTCCTTTGAAAAGCCCATTTACAGCTGTGTGTTTCAAGGTTTCTCTCTGCATATAATACTGTGGGTATCTGTATGCAATCCAATTTGATACAGAAGGGAGCATCTCTGTGGATAAAAGGACATGAAACTGGTGTATCAGTTGAAGGCAGAAAACAACATATTTTAACAACAGCAGCCTGGGTCACTTTAAAATTTCTGTAGGATTCCCTGGCCCAACAACTCTATTAATTGACACCCAATTCCCCTAGTTGAAGACTGGTTTGGTCACAATAGATGGCCTATGGCAACTTTTACCCACACTGTTAAGAGAACTCCTAAGTGAATAGAAACCATATTTTCCTTTTTCCATTTTAGTAACTTCAACCAGGATGATTTTTCCTGTTCCAACCGTTTGCCAGAAAATATCATGAGGTCATTTTCTTAGATGAATAATATTACATTATGAAAATATTCCACATTTTCCCCAAAGGAGATCACTTCTGTACTTTAGTCTTTGGAAGTTGCTGTGTCTTTAATCATTGTATTGAATGACAAACTATCATGATAACTATGTTCTTTTAGCCTAGAATTGCCTCCATCTTCTTCCACTTATTGGTGATTTGAATTGCAAATCCCCTTGAAGCACACCTGTTTACATGTTCAGTCCCCAGTGTTGAAAGGTTTGGAAAATGTTATGAGGTATGACCTTGTTTGATAATATACTTCCTTTTGTTTCCTGAATTTCTTTTTTAGCAATTTTGTCTTTTGTAGACAGAAAATGTCCTTTTTTTGAGTTAATTTTGTATCCATTCACTTTTCCAGTTGTGTTTATCAGCAAGCTTTAGGACTTCCCACCTAAAATGTTGGGGTTCACTGAGTCGTACCATCATATCATCTGTAGATATTGATAATTTGAATCCTTCATTTTGTATTTCTATCCCCTTGATCTCCTTCAATTGTATTATTGTTCTATAAAGGACATCCAGAAATATGGTGAAGAGAGATGGAAAGAGTGAGCAGCATTGCCTTATGCCTGATTTCAGTGGAATCGCTTTAAGTTTCTCTCAGTTTAGTTTGATGATGGCTATAGGATTGTTCTATATTGCTTTTAGTATAGTGACATATGTGCCTTGTATCCCTGATCTCTCCAATACTTCAAATATGAATGGAGTTTGGATTTTGTCAAATGTTTTTTTCAGCATCTAAGGAGATTATCATTAGTTTTTTTTCCTTGCAGTTTGTTAATATGGTGGATCACATTTATGGATTTCAGTATATTCAACAAACCCTGTATACCTTCTATGAAGCCTACATGATAGTGAATGATATTTTTGATGTGTTCTTGTATTTTCTCAAAGACATAAAGTATCTTAGTTTGACCCTAACAAAGCTAGTGAAAAACTTGTATGAAAAAAATTTCAAGTTTCTGAAGAATGAATTAGAAAAAGATAACAGGAGATTAAAAATTCTCTCAAAGTCATGATTTAGCAGAATTTTCATTGTAAAAATGACAATCTTACCAAAAGCAATCAACAGATTTAATTCATTTCCCATCAAATTACCAACAAAATTCTTTGCAGACTTGGAAAGAAAAATTCTCAACTTCATATGGAAAAACAAGAAATCCTCAATTGCTAAAACAATGCTCAACAATAAAAGGTTTTCTCAAAGTATCTCCATCCCTGATCTCAAAGTGTATTATAGAGCACTAGTACTAAAAATTGCATGTTAGAGACAGAAAGGTGGTCATTGGAAACAAATAGAAGAAACAGAAAGAAACCCACACAGGTATAGACACCTGAGTTTTGACAAAGATGCCAAAACCATACAATAAAAAAAGATAGGATCTTCAACAAACAGTGCTGGTCTAACATGTCTACATGTAGAAAATTGCAAGTAGATCCAAACTTGTCAGCCTGCAGAAAACTAAAGTCCAAGTGGATCAAAGACCTCAACATAAAACCAGAACATTAAATCAGTTAGAAGAAAAAGTGGGGAAGCACCTTAACTGATTGGCAGAGAAGACAACTTCCTGAACAAAACACCAACAGCACAGTCTCTGAGAACAACAATCAATAAATGGGACTTCATGAAACTGAAATGCTTCTGTAAAGGAAAGGACATCATCATCAAAATAAAACGACTGCCTACAGATTGGGAAAGACTCTTCACCAAACCTCTATGTGACAGAGGGCTAATATCCAGTAAATATAAAGAATGAAAGAAGTTGAAAAGCAACAAATCAAGTAATCCAATTTAAAAAATGGGGAACAGAGTTAAACAGAGAATTCTCTGTAGAGGAATATCGAATGGCAGAGAAATACTGAAAAAATGTGCAATGTAATTAGTCATCAGGGAAATGCAAATGAAAACAATCCTGATTGTCAACCTTACACCTGTCAGAATGGCCATGATCAAAAACTTAAGTGACAATACATGCTGGAGAGGTTGTGGAGAAAAGGCAACCTTCCCCAACCTCTAGTCAGAATGTAAACTGGTATGTAGTCTGGAAATCAATCTGGTGCTCTCTCAGACAACTAGGAGTAGTGCATCCTCAAGATCCAGCTATACTACACCTAGGCATAAATCTAAAAGAGGCTCAAGTATGCAGTAAGAATATTTGCTCATTCATGTTTATAGCAGCTTTATTTGTAATAGTAAGAACCTGGAAACAACCCAGATGCCCCCAAACAAAAAATGGATACAGAAATTGTGATACATCTACACAATTGAATATTACTCAGTAGTAAAAACAGACAACAAAATCATGAAATTTGCAGGTAAATGGTGAGATTTGGAAAAGATCATCCTGAGTGAGCTATCCAGAAGCAGCAATATACACATGGTATATACACACTCATATAGACATAGAATATAGGATAAATCTACTGTTATCTTTACACCTAAAGAAACTAATCAAGAGGGAGAACTCTGACTAAAATGCTCTATCCCATTCTGAATGAGTGAGCTATCCCAGAAGTGAAAGACAAACAAGGTATATACTCACACATATAATCATATAATATAGGAGAAACCTACTAAAATTTGAATACCTAAAAACTAATTGAGAGGGTAAAATGCTCAATACCCATCCTGAAAGGCAAAGAGGATGGACATTAGAGGGAGAAAACATGGAACAAGTTAGGAGCCTGTCACAAAGGGCCTCTGAAAGGCTCTGTCCTGCAGACTATTAAAGAAGATGTTGAGACTTATGGAAAAGTATTTGGCAGAGAGCATGTAATCTAATGAAAGAAGTGTGAAATAATAAGATCTGGAGAGGCCAAAATCTCCACAACAGAACCAAAAAATCTAAGCACAGGTATATTTTCTGAGTCTCATACTCTAACCATGGAGATAACCTAGAACCCCTGTACAGACTTATCCCATGGCAATTTGGTATCTAATTGGGTTCCACAGTAATGGAAACAGGGACTGCCTCTGACATTAGATGAGTGTCCTGCTCTTTGATCAACTTACCCTGATGGTTGAGCAACCTTAAAGGCCAAAGAGGAAGATAATGTGCCACTCCTGATGAGATATGATAGATTAGGATCAGAATGAAGGAGAGGAAGACCTCCATATGAGTAGACTTGGATAGGGCCATGTGTGAAGAAGGATGAGTGAAGGTGGGATTGGGAGGAGACTGAGGGTTATGGGTGGATACAAAGTACATAAAGTATAATTAATAATATTTAAAATAAAAAATAGAATTCCTATTGGATATATATTATAGGAGAGTGTGCTTTGAGGTTGATATGCCAATGAAAGTGACCAGAGAGAATGGAGTCTCTGTCCGTCTCTGTCACTTTATATCTTTCTGTTGTCTTGGTCTCTCTATTTCTGAATATGTCTTTTTAGCGCTCTCTCTCTCTCTTTCTTTCTCTCTCTCTCTCTGTCTTTTTCAGTCTTCTTCTTTCTGCCTGCCAGTTGTGGTTCAATATGAAAATATCTCAGTTTTGGTGAAGGACTACAACAAGATGATTGATTGACTATGTTACATCATGGATGGTCTCTATAAAAATATGAGCAATGTCTCAAAAAATCTCTCTTTGTTCAAAAATTTACCTCAGTCAGGGAGCATTTTCACAAAAAATAATTCACTAAGTGAGGACATATCTCTCCTTTAACAAGTAATAATGGAATCTGTGATGATGGGGAACTCACAAGTCAAGGATATGTGATATATTAATGACCACTTGAAAGAAATATGTGGTGCTTGCTTCAGCAGCACATATACTAAATTTGGAATGAAAGAGAAGATTAGCATGGCTCCTGTGCAAGAATGACACGCAAATTTGTGAAGTGTTCCATATATTTTGGGAGAAATTAAAGAAAACACAAATACAGGAAATTGTTGGGAGAAATAACTTAGGAAAGAAAACAGGAATTGCAGAGTTAATCATAAACAATAGACTACAAGATATGGAAGAAAGAATATCAGATGTTGAAGATACAATGGAAGAAACTGATGTATCTGTCAAAGAAAATGTTAAATTAAAGAAAAAACTTTCTGAGACAGACCATCCAAGAAATTTAAAATAACATAAAAATACAAAACCTAAGAATAATAGGAATAGAGGAAAAAGAAGAATCTCTTCTCTAATGAGAGGCCAACAGGATTACAACAGGTCTACAAAATAGCCAATAAATAAGTCAAGAAAAGAAAATCTTCCCATCACATAATAATCAAAACAATAAGTATACAGAACAAAGAAAAAATACTAAAAGCTGCAAGGGAAAAAGGCCAAGTAACATGTAATGGCAAACCCATCAGAATCACACCTGACTTCTCAACAAAGACTATGAAAGCCAGAAAGGCCTGGACAAATACCATGCAGGCCCTAAGAGAACACAGAGGTCAACCCAGGCTACTATATCCTGCAAAACTCTCTATCCTCATAGATGGACAAAACAAGATATTCAATGACCAAAAAAAAACAAAAATCAACAATACCTATACAGAAATCCAGCATTACAGAAGACAATAGAAGGGAAAATACAACCCAAGAAAACTAACTACTTTCAAAAACACAGGAAATAATTAACCTTACTGCAGTAAAAGAAAAAGCAACCAAGCACACAAACTTACTACAGCAACTAACATCAAAATCAAAGGATCTAACAGCCACTGGTCATGAGTCTCTCTCAACATCAGTGGACTAAATTCTCCAATAAAAAGACACAGAGTAACAGAATGAATGTGTAAATAAGGCCCAGCAATCTGTTGTGACCTAGGTCACAAAGATAGACATTACCTGAGGGTAAAGGGCTAGAAGATGGATTTCCAAGCAAATGGACACAAGAACCAAGCAGGAGTAGCCATTCTAATATCTGATAAAAAAGACTTCCAACCCAAATAAATAAAACGAAATAGGCAAGGACATTCATACTAATCAAGGGAAAATTCCACCAAGAAGATGTCACAATCCTAAACATCTATGCCCCATAGAAAAGGGTACCCACATGTGTGAATGAAACTTTGATAAAACTTAAACCACACAAAGATCTCCACACATTAATAGTGGGAGACTTCAACACCCCACTATCAACAAAGTACAGTTCAACAACACAGAAATTAAGCAAAGAAACAATGTCTCAAACAGAGGTCATGAATCAAAGGGACCAAACAGACATTTACAGAAAATTTACACCAAAACACACACACACACACAAAATTCACCTTCTTCTCAGCATCTCATGGAACCTTCTCCAAAAGAGACCATAGGGTTGGTCACAAAGTGAGCCTCAGCAGATATAAGAAGATTGAAATTATCCCTTGTATCTTATCTGATCACCATGAAATAAAGATGGACCTCAACATCAACAGAAGTAGCAAAATCCTACACACACATGGAAACTGAACAACTTGGTAATAAATGGCAGCTGGGGCAGGGAATAAATAAAGAGAAAAATTAAAGTCTTCCTAAAATTCAATGAAAATGAAGGCACGACATACCCAAACTTATGGGACACAATGAAAGCAGTGTTAAGAAGAAAGTTCATAGCACTAAGTGCCTTCAAGGAGAAATTCGAGCAACTTAATGGTGCACCTAAAAACCCTAAGGAAAAAAAAAGAGAAGCAAACACACCAACAATGAGCAGACATCTAGAAATAATCAAATTCAGGGCTGAAATCATTCAATTAGAAACAAATAAAACAATTCCAGGAATCAATGAAACCAAGAGCTGGTTCTTTGAGAATATCAAGAAGATAGACAAACCCTTAGCCAAACTAATTAAAAGGCAGAGAGACAGCATCCAAATCAACAAAATCAGAAATGAAAAGGGGGATATAACTACAGACACTGAGGAAATCCAAACAATCATTAGGACTTACTTCAAAAGTCTATATGCCACAAAATTTGAAAATATAAATGAAATGGACAATTTTCTTGCTACAATCCCCTTACCAACGATGAATCAAAACCAGGTAAATCAAATAAATAGTCCAATAGCCCCTAGGGAAGTAGAAGCAATTCATCAAAGTCTCCCATCCAAAAAAAGCCCAGGACCATATGTCTTCAGCGCAGAATTCTACCAGACCTTCAAAGAAGACCTAACTCCAACTTTCTTCAAACTATTCCACAAAATAGAAACAGAAGGAACACTACCAAACTCATTTTATTAAGCCACAGTCACCTTGGTACCTAAACCTCACAAAGACACAACAACGAAAGAGAATTTCAGACCTATATCCCTATGAACATTGATACTCAAAATATCAATATCAAAAATACTCAAAAAAATACTTGCAAGCCGAATACTAGAACACATGAAAAAATCATCCACCATGACCAAGTAGGTTTTATCCCAATTATGCAAGGTGGTTCAATATAAGGAAATCCATGAATGTGATCTACCATATTAACTAACTGAACAACAACAACAACAACAACAAAAAAACATGATAATCTCTGTAGATGCTGAGAAAGCATTTAATAAAATTGAAATGCCATTCATGTTTAAAGTATTGGAGAGATCAGGGATACAAGGCACATATCTAAAGATAATAAAGACAATATACACCAAGCCTATTGCTAACATCAAACTAAATGGAGAGAAATTTAAAGCAATCCCACTGAAATCAGGGACAAGGCAAGACTGCCCATTCTCTCCATATTGCTTTAAAATAGTTCTGGAAGTCTTTGCTTTCGCAAGAAAACAATTGAAGGAGATCAAGGAGATACAAATCAGAAAGGAAGAAGTCAAAGTATCACTACTTTCAGATTAAATGATATTATACTTGATTGACCCCCAAAATTTTACCAGGAACTCCTTCAAGAAAGTGCCTGGATACAAAACTAACTCAAATGAAAAAAAAAATCAGTAGCCGTTCTGTATACAAAGGACTAAAGGGCTGAGAAAGAAATTAAGGAAACAACACCCTTCACAAAAGCCATAACAGACAAAAAGTACCTTGTTGTAACCCTAATCAACCAAGTCAAAGACTTGTATAAAAAAAAATTTCAAGTCACTGAAGAAAAAAATAGAAGATATCAGGAGATGGAAAGATCTCCCATGCTCATGGCTTGGTAGGATTAACATAGTAAAAATGACCATCTAACCGAAAGCAAACTACAGATTCAATGAAAATCTCATCAAATTACCAACACAATTATTTACAAAAGATTTCAAAGAGAAATTCTAAATTTCATATGGAGAAACAAGAAATCCACAATTGCTAAAACAATGCTCATCAATAAAAGATCTATTGGAGGTATCTCCATCCCTGATCTCAAGCTGTACAACAGAGCAACAGTAATAAAAACTGCACGGTACTTTCATAGAAACAGAATGGTGGATCAATGGAACCAAATAGAAGATCTGAAATAAACCCACACACATATGGACACCTAAGTTTTGACAAAGATGACAAAACCATACAATGGAGAAAAGATAGCATCTTCAACTAATGGTGCTGATCTATCTGGATGTCTACATGTAGAAAATTGCAAATAGATCCATAGTTTTCACCCTGCACAAAACTAAACCCCAAGTGGATCAAAGACCTCAACCTAAAACAAGATACTTCATATCGTTTAGAAGATAAACTGGGGAAGAGACTTGTACTAATTAGCACAGGAGACAACTTCCTTAAAGAACACCAACAGCACAGGCTCTAAGAGCAACAATCAATAAATGGGGCCTCATGAAACTGAAAAGCTTCTGTAAAGCAGAGGACACAGTCATCAAAACAAAACAACTGTCTACAGATTGGGAAAGAATCTTCACAAACCCTCTATGTGGCAGAGGGCTAATATCCAGTATATATAAAGAACAAAAGAAGTTGCAAAGCAACAAATCAAGTAATCCTGTTTAAAAAAATGGGGAACAGAGTTAAACAGAGAAGTCTCAATAGAGGAATATCAAATGGCAAACACTTCAACAAATGCTTAACATCATTAGCAATCAGGGAAATGCTAATCCAAACAACCCTGAGATTTCACCTTACACCCCTCAGAATGGCTGAGATCTAGAACTCAAGTGACAACACATGCTGGAAACATTGTGGAGAAAGGAGAATATTCCTCCACTGCTTCTGCGAATGTTAACTTTTAAAACAACTCTGGAAATCAATCTGTTGCTTTCTCAGACAACTAGGAATAGTGCTTCCTCAAGATCCAGCTATACTACTCCTAGGCATATGTCCAAAAGTGACTCAAGAACACAGTAAAGATTGTTGGTATAATGTTTTTTTTTAAATGTGTACACCTAACCTTGTTCATTCAAATGATGATTTCCTGTCCCCCAGCCCCTCACACACTCTCTGGTTTAAAACTGGACATTGAATTGTGATACTCATTCTAAGCATCTGTGTCAACTTGGTGTAAATTTCCAAGTAAAGCAACTAGACACATGTTGATCTGGGAGGGGTCAAAGGACAGGAAAGAGGGGAGGAACAAGAGGGCAGGAAATGAGTGGGAGGAGAAGGGGCAAGTAGAGAGCAGAGAGACTGAGTTGGAGGAGAGATATTGGAGGACATGGAGCATGAATCAGACCTAAGATTTCACAGAAAGCAAGTACAATGTGGGAAATCTAAAAGTTAATAAAACATTAGGGCTTGGAAGTTTAGGATGGAGTAACTATTGCCCAGCATTGTGATCTAGGTTAACTAGATAAACCCAGTCTCTGTGTGGTGATTGGGTATATGGCTGTTTAGGACTAACAGCAGCATTATCAGAAGATAAATCAATAGTAAATATTAATCTCCAATTACCAAAATTGGCACCCAACTAATCTAAGTATCCACAAACTTTAAATCATAATTAAACACAATTTGAAGGGGGGCATAAGCCCCCAGTGATACAACTCAAACTTAAAACCTAAAATCTCCCAGGTCAATTACTGTCTCTTTCATAGAGACTCTTAAACAGACCTTGGAGCAAAAGGTAGCATACTCTGGGCAGACCTCAGACTTGACATAACAAAACTGGCTGCCACTACAGTCTAACAGGATGGAAGAAACAGTAAAACAGACTTCTTGGAGCTTGGCTGTAATATAGTCTATGGTTTTAAGAATGAAATAAATGAAAGTCTGACTATGTGATTTTGCGAAATTGTGACAATGCTTACATTCATAGTCCTCAATTTAACATTAATAATTGTGTTGGGCTTTTATATCCTCTCAAAGGCAAAGGCTTTAGGAATAATACTAGAATAATATAAAAGAAAAAATAAAGGTTGGAAACAGGACATAAAACAGGAGATACAAAACTTACAGGACGGAATAAGCAACAGGAAGACAGAACAGAGGTTTTAGAAAAGATAATAGAACATCACAAAGATCAACTAGAAAATTATAAAGAAGAAAATTAAAAGTAGGAAGAGAGGCATAAAACAAGAGATGCAAAAACTTATTGAAAAAAACAAACAACAGGGAGATAGGTATGAAATATGGGTGCAGACGTTAAGAGAAGAGTTTACAATACTAAGTAAAGAAAATACTCAGGTAGAGGCAAAAGACTAAAATCGTGCAAACATTGGCTTATCCGGTCAGTATACAGCAGAGACCAGCAGATGATGATCATCCACTAAATTATCATGAAGCTGAATGGCACCCTGTGGAAGTACTAGATCTGAAGAAATTTAAGGAAAGTGTGACTAATTTTGGAATGCATTCACCATATGTAAAACAGATACTGACTTCCTGGTCAATCAAAAGTAGAGTAATCCCCAAGGACTGGGAGGATATGATAATGGCAATATTAGAACCTGGGCAATATCTACAATGGCTTTCATGGTGGAGAGAAGAAGCTAGAGAGATAGCACACAAAAATAGAGCCAGAGGTGTTGGAGTTTCTAAGGAACAGCTGCTTGGTGATGCCCAGCAGCTGTGTTTCCTGCTGTGGTCCTCCAGACAAACCCTCTAAACATAGTGTTAAAGCCAGGACTGCTTGTTCAGAGGTGCCAAGTGAGATCAGGAAACACAGCTGCTCTTTTGTCCCAGGCATATAACACAGACCAATTTTTCTGTCTTGAAGGTCCAGTGTTAACTGTAAACCCCAGGAACAGGAATATTACTCACTGACCGCTTAACAGGACATAGCTGCCGAACCAACCAAGTCAACCAAGGCAACCTTGCTCTTACAGGATTGTCACCGCTAGTGTGGAACAATACCATTTGTCAAATAGTTTATTGCCTCTCAGTAATCCTTTTACATACACCGATCTTTCTTTCTTTCAGCCAAAGTATTCCCAAGAATTGTTTTGTTTCCTTCTCTTTTCCCTGCTCTTAAAGACTCAATACCCCAGGAAGTCTAGACTCTGCCAGTGTATTATATCAGTAAGAATGTGAAGTTACATTTAGTGAGTCAGCAAGTAACAACTCAGGGCATTCAGAACCTAGGATATTTCAGATCAGAGATCAAAGTAGGAGACCACCTTGTCATTTGGTATATACATCTCTTTAAACCTTTCCTACTTAGAAAGAACTCCAATTAAATAAATATTAAAGTTTCATTTCCTACCTGGCATTGTCTCTGAGGTAAATAGAAATAAAAGTGTGAATCTGGATAAAGGGATGAGATAAAGGCTTGTTGGGTTTCACAAGAAAAAGTCACACATGTGCACAGGGTCAGAGATACATGACACTAATGAACGTTTGTTTACTCATTTCCATGGAAACCTCAATATTCTCTCAGATATTGATTGGCTGAAAGGGAAAATGATGTCATGAAATAGGTGAGAGCCACGAAGAGTTTCAAGAGTCAGTTATTAAAAGGGCCAAGTGGAAAGAAAGGTTGAACTTGCTATACTCAGGGCAGCTAAAAGCACACAACCCAGACATGTCAGTTCCAGACTCTTAGTTCAAGAAATGTGACACATATTTCTTTTAAGTGTTCATTAATAAAGTTGCATGTCCTTGATGTTTGAGTTTCACATTATCAGAGTCAATTATTATTTGTTAAATGAACACATATGTGCTCAGTCATTGAATTACTTACTGGAAAATGCTCCTTGGGCAAGGAAAGCGTTTGAACAAAAAGTGATTTTTACAGAAACCATGGAAGAGGTCACTTTAGCAAGCACTCATATTCTTAAATTCCTTTAGCTGAACTGGTAGCAGGTCATACTGAGAGACCAAAAGATAAATTAGCAGCTATTATTAAGGCCTGAAGTAGGTGGGTAAAAGAAGTCTAGTAATGCCCTGAGGGGAAGGACCACCTTACTGCATTCTTTCCCCATCCACTAGAGATAACAGTTGCTAAGAACCTGGCCCCTCCCCCAAGTAAATATGGTCTGGGAACCTTCCTCTATCCAATCAATTCAAAATGTAGCATTTTGAACAAGAGATGCTTGCCAGGCAGTAATTGTCCCTGCCTTGGGCATGCTGGGAGGGACCAGAATCTATATATCACCCAACTAACCTGGCTGTGGCACTTGGCTCCCGCCACTTCGGCAGTGGGAGTGTGTGGGCCCAAGCTGCAGCATGTAATTTACAATAAAAAGAACCTCATGTATTTACAGTGGAGTCTGTTTATTCCTGGTCTTTTGGGGTTTATGAACTGGGCAGAAAAATACTGAACCACAAGTGGCAGTCAGAGAGAGGGAGACTGAGGGAGACATAGTGAGAAAGAGCTACAAGAGACAGATTCAGAAATAGGAAGACTGAGATCTACAGAAACAAAAATATAAAATTACAGAGACCAAGTTACAGAGACTCCATTTTGTATGGTCACTTTCTCTGATATATTAACCTCAAAGCACACACTCTATAATATTACTGCAATAGGAATTATATTACCTAAGGAGTCCATATGTCCTAATGCTTCCTATACATTCCTCACTGGGGACTTAATATGTAAATAGATGAGCTTAAAGGTGACATTGCAATTCAAATCACCAGGAAGTTGAAAAAGATGCACAAATTTCTAGGATAAAAGAACATAGTTATCCTGAGAGTTTGTCATTCAATACATTGATTAAAGTCCCAGCAACTTCCAACTTCTAAAGAACAAGACTGACAATCTCCTTTGTGGAAATGTGGAATATTAACATAACAGTATTAGTCAGGTAAAAAAAAAAAATGACAACATGATATTTTGAGGCAAATGGATAAATCCAGGAAAAATCATCCTGGATGAAGTAAATAACATTCAGGTAGACAAATACGGTATGTATTCAGTTATTAGGCAGTCTCCTAATAGTGGGACATAATGTTCAAATTGGCCATGGTTTGTGACCAAACCAGTCTTCCTCTAGCGGTATTGGTTGGCAGCGAATTGAGTGGTTGGGCCAGGGCCTCCTACAGAAATTTTCAAGCACCCAGGCAGTTGTTATTTAAATATGTTGCTCTCTGCCCTAAAATGATATATTGGTGCCATGTTCTTCTATCCATAGAAATGCTTCCTTCGGCATCACATGGTATTGCATAGAGAGAACAACATTATGCAGAGTGACCTTAAAACACCCAGCAGTAAATGGGATTTCACACTGAAATTCTCCCTTCCCTCAGATCTCTGGGAAGCCTGCAGGAGAGAAGTCAGAAAAAGGGTCATATGTAGAGGGAATTGGAGGACACTAGAACAATGCCCTGAGAATCCATTACCCTCCTTTTCCATTGTTCCCTGATTCAAATTCCTACCCATGTATCACAATAAAAATTCTTTATCTTTAAAATACATGAATTGAAATTTATGTTGTTGACAAATAATCAGAGTCTCAGTGTCAAGTCCCTTAAAGAAAACTGAGTCCATCCTTGCTGCACCCTTGGTACCACCCCGAAAAAGAAGACATCTGTCTTGAAGAGCTCTATATTTCATTACCTTGATCACAGTTTTTCTCACGTATTTTATTTATTAGGAATTGTTCACTTTATATCCCCTCTGCTGCTCCCGGCCTCTTCTCCTTCCAGTCCCACCCACCATTCCTCTTCTATCCCTATTCCCTTTTTCTAGTTCCCTGAGAGGGAGGGCCTCCTCACCCTTATATCTGACCATAGCTTATCAGTCTCATAAAGGCTGGATGCATCATCTTCCTCTGTGGCCTGATTATCAGGGCATTGTTCTCCTTGTGTCCTCAGTTCCCTCTACTTATGACACTCTCCCTGTCTCCTCTCCGGCAGGCTTCTCAGAATTCTGAGTGGAGGGAGCATTTCATAAAAAAATCCCATTTAGAGCTGGGTGTTTAAGGTCTCTCCCTCTCTCTGCATTTTATAGAACTGTGGGTTTCTGTATGCAATCACATTTGATACAGAAAAAAAGGCATTTCTTTGGATTCAAGAGCATGACACTATCTATCATTTGAGAGCAAGATATTTTAATAACAACAGCCTGGGTTGCTTGAAAATTTCTGTAGGATACTTTGGCCAAAAACTCAATGCACTGCCACCCAATATCCCTAGTGGAAAACTGGTTTGGTCACAATGTATTGCCTATTGTAACTTTATCCCCCACTACTAGGAGACCTCCTAATAAATCAATATATTTGTCTGTCTGCCTTTTAGTTTCTTCATCCACTATGTCTTTTCTTGTTCCATCCATTTGCCTGAAGATATCTTGATGTCATTTTCTCTACTTCAATAATACTCTGTTATGAACATAATCTACATTTTCCCTGAAGAAGATTGTCAGCACTGTTCTTTAGTCCTTGAAAGTTGCTGGGACTTTAATTATTGTACTGAATTGCAAACTGTCAGGACAATTAAGTTATTTTAGACTAGAAACCCCTCCATCTTCTTCCATTTTCTGGTGATTTGAACTGCAATGTCCCCTTGCAGCTCATCTATTTATATGAGGAGTCCCCATTGAGGAACTGTCTAGGAAGGGTTAGAAGATATGAACTAGTGAGACAATATAATTCCTTTGGGATTTATATTATAGGAGGGTATGCTTTGAGGATGATGTGCTAATGAAAGTGACCAGACAGAACGGTGTCTCTTGTCTCTCTGTCTCTGTCAATTCATATCTTTGTTTCTGTCTTTTTTGTCTCTCTATTTACAAATCTGTTTCTCTAGCTCTTTCTCTGTCTCTCTCTTTCTGAATCTTGTGGTTAACTATGAAAAGCTCTCAATTTTGCTGAAGCTATACAAGATGACTGCTTGCCAATGTGACATCCTGGATGGTCTCTGTGAATACATAAGCAAGGTCACAAGTATACACTTTTTGTTCAAAGAATTGCCTTGGTCAGAGAGTGTTTTCCCAGCAAGTAATTCACTGACTGAGACATATCTGTGCTTTTAACAAATAATAATGAAATCTGTGATAATGTAAAAGACACATGTCAAGGACACGTGAATTTATTAATGACCACATGAAAGAAATATGTGACACTTTTCCTGAGCTAAGAGTTTTAAACACAGGAACTGACATCTGTGATTTTTTTGCCTTCAGCTGCTCAGGTAAAGGTATTTAGGGATGCTCAGCCTTTCTCTCAAGCAGGCTGTCCTCTTGGCTCTTTCAATAATTGGCTCCTGAAACACTTACTGGCTTTCCACTGTTTCAAGACATCATTCCATCCCTCAGCCAATCAGCACCTTAGAGAATCTTGAGGTTTCCAAAAAGATGAATAAACAATCTTTTCTAATTGCACAGGATCTCTAATCCTGTGCAAATGGACTTTTTCTTGTACAACCCAAAAAGTCTTTATCTCATCCCTTTATTAAGATCCCACAACTTTACTCCTATTTACCTCTGTGAATTAATGTCAGGTAGGAAATGAAACTTTAATGTCTATGGAAATGGACACCTTCCTAAAAATGGAAGCTTCAAGGTGATGTGGGATTAAGGGGAATATACCAAAAGATAAGGAAGACTTCTATTGTAGTCTTGGTTCTGAAATTTCCTAGGTTGTGACTTAGAATTGAGCAGTTACTTGCATATTCAGGAAATCTACCTTCAAGTTCTTATTGATATAATTTGCAGACTGGCCTTAGGATTACTTGGGGTATGGAGCCTTTAAGCATAGGGAAAATAGAAGGAAACCAGACAATTCCTGAGAATGGTTTGCATGAAACAGAGAAAGAACTGTGAGTGTAAAAGAAGAATTGAGGGTAAGATATTTTTTGATAGCTGGTGCTGTTAAACAGTAGTGTTACCAACCCTCAATAAGCAGGTTTGCCTTGGCTGACCTGGTTGGATCAGCAGCTGTGTCCTACTCAGTGGTCAGTGAGAAAGCCTCTTGGTCCTGGGGTTAAGAGTTAAAACTGGGAATTCAGGACAGAGCACTGTGTTATATTCCTAGGACACAAGAGCAGCTGTGTCTTCCAGACAAACCCTCTAAGCTTAGTGTTAATTCCAGGACTGCTTGTGAAGAGGTGCCACCTTGCCAAAGGGTCTGAGGTAGTTGTGTAACCACTAGTTCATGGCTAGGATTCTCTACTACATAATGAGTTCCTGGAAAGCATGCCTTAGAAAGTCAAACTCTGCCTTCCTTTAGCAGAACCTTTTTTCCATGTTGAAAGTCAGTGTAAAAGTTGTCAATACATTATTTTTATTGATTATGTGGGAATTTCATAGAACATATATAACAATCCTTTTCCATTGCTTCCAGGTTCAAATTCCTACCCATGTGCCACACTATTTTTTTTTTCTTTTCTTTAAATTACATCAATTGAAGTATATGTTGTTGATATATTCATTGGAACATGATCAGAGTCTAAGTCCCAAGACCCTTAAAGAAAACGGAGTTCATCCTTGCTTCATGCTTGTACCACACCCGAGTGTGTCCTGAAGAGCTCCATACATCATCACTTGATCACAGTTTTTCTTATGTTTTATTATGAATTGTCCACTTTGTATCCCCTCACCTCCTTCCAGTCCCACCCCCCTACGTCTTCTACCCCTATGCCCTATATCTAGTTCCCTGATAGGGAAGGTCCTTCTCCCCATTTTATCTGAGTCCCTTGACATTTTTCTATGTGAACGTAGCTTATCAAGTCTCATCAAGGCTGGCTGCATCAGCTTTCTCTGCAATCTGAATATCAAGGTATTGTTCTTCTTGTTATTCTCAAAGCTTTCTATTATGACACTATTCCTGCTTCCTCTTCTGCAAGCTTCCTAGAGCTCTGAGTAAAGGGAGAATTTCATTGGAAATCCCATTTATTGCTGGGTATTTTAAGGTCTCTCTTTGCATAATATCAGCCTGTAGGTGTCTTTATGCAGTCACATTTGATGCAGTAGGAGCATCTCTCTGGATCCAAAAACGTGGCACTGATCTATCTGTTGAGGGCAGAGAGCAATATATTTTAATAACAAAAGCCTTGGTTGCTTGAAAATTTCCATAGGATGCCCTGGCCCAACAGCTCAATTCACTGCCACCCAATCCCCCTAGAACAAGACTGGTTTGGTCACAATAGATGGCCTATTGGAACTTTATCCCCCACTATTAGGGGACCTTCTAATAAGTCAATACATATGATATTTGTCTTTCTGCATTTTAGTGACTTCACCCAGGATGATTCTTCCTGGTTCCAACCATTTGCCTGAAAATATCATGATGTAATTTTCTTAGCTGAATTGCAATGTCCCACGGAAGCTCATCTATTTATACATTTAGTCCCCAGTGAAGATAAGTGTGGGAAGTGTTAGGAGGTATTGCTTTGTTAGATAATATAATTCCTATTGTAGTTATAATATGGGAGGGTATGCTTTGAGATTGATATGCCCATGATTGTTACCAGACAGAATAGAGTCTCTGCCTCTCAGTCTCTGTCATTTTTCTCTTTGTTTCTTATGGTCTTTGTCTCTCTATTTCTGAATCTGTCTCTCTTGTTCTCTCTCTGTCTCCCTCTCTCTGTCTTGTGCTTGTTGTTCAGTATGAAAAGCTCTCAGTTTGGGTGAAGGACTACAACAATATGACTGCTTGTTGATGTGACATCCTGGATGATCTCTGTGAAAATATAAGCAAGATACCAATTAAATCCTTTTTGTTTAAATGTTTTCTTTGGTCACAGAGCATTTTCCCAGTAAGTAATTCACTGACTGAGGACATATCTGTACATTTAAAAAATAATGATGGAATCTGTGATAATGTGAAACTCATATGTCAAGATGTGACTATCAATGAATACTTGAAAGAAATATATAACACGTTTCCTGAAATAAGAGTCTTGGGCACAGTAACTGACATCTCTGGGTTGTGTGCTTTCAGCTGCCTAGATTGAGGCATGTAGGGCTGCTCAGCCTTTCTCTCAAGCAAGCTGTCCACTTGGCACTTTTAATAACTGGCTTCTGAAAATTTACTGGCTTTCAGCTGGTTCATGACATCATTCTGCCTTTCAGCCAATCAACACCTGAGAGAATCTTTAGGTATCCATGTTGATGAGTGAACGAACTTTCCTCATTGTCCAGTGTTTCTGATCCTGTGAATGTGAATTTTTTCTTGTAAAACCTAAGAAGACTTTATCTCATCCCTTTATCCAGATCCTACACCTTTACTCTTGTTTCCCTCCTTGACAATCTCAAGTAGGAAATATAACTTTACTGATTATTGAATTATACAGCTTCCGAAGTAGGGAAGCTTCAAAGTGATATGCGACTAAGGGGAATGTACTGAATGACAAGATGATCTCCTACTGTGGTCTTAGATCTGAAATTTCCCAGGTTGTTACTTTGAACTGAGCATTTACTGGAAGTATTCAATAAATGTACCTTCACATTCTTATTGATATAATAGGCTGGCAGGGTCTAGGGTTCCCTGGATTATTGCGTCTTTAAGAAAAGGGAAAAGAGAAGGAAACCAGACAATTCTTGGGACTGGTTTGTCTAAAACAGAGAAAGATCTGTGAATGTAAAAGGAGAACTGAGGGGCAAATAAACTATTTGACAACTAGTAATGTTACATACTAGTGTTGGTAACCCTCTTTGAGCAGGTTTTCCTTGTCTGATGGTAGCTGGATAACCACTAGTTCATGGGTAGGATTCTGTTCTACATACTAAGTTCCTGGAAAGCATGCCTTACAAAGTCAAACTCTGCCCTCCTTTAGCTGAATCTGTTGTCCATGTTAAAAGTCATTGTAAAAGTTTTCAACATATTATTTTTATTATGAAAATTTCATGTAAAATACATTATGCTATCAGCTTTAAATTCATTTCCATGTGCCACACTAAATTATTTTTTCCTTAAAATATATAAATCCAACTATGTGTTGTTCATATAATCATTGGAACATGATCAGAGTCTCAGTGCCAAGTCCCTTAAAGAAAACTGAATTCATCCTTGCTGCACTCTGGAACCACCCCCAAGAAGAAGCCATCAGTCCTGAAGAGCTCCATACTTCATCAGGTTGATCACAGATTTTCTTATGTATTTATTTGTTAGGATTTATTCACATTGAATCCCCTCTCCTGCCCCCTCCTTCTACTACTTCCAGTCCTACCCAGTCTGCTTCTTCTATCTTTATGACCTTTTTCTAGTTCCCTGATAAGTGAGGTCCTCCTCACCCTTCTATCTGAGCCTAGCTTATAAGGTCTTCTCAAGGCTGGCTGCATCATCTTCCTTTGTGGCCTGATTCTCAGGGTATTCGGCTCCTTGTGTCCTGAATTCACTCTAGTTACGTCACTCTTTGTGCCAACTCTACTGCAGGATTCCCAGAGCTCTGAAGGGAGGGAAATTTTCACGGGGATGTCCTATTTAGAACTTTGTGTTTTAAGGTCTCTCTCCATAATATCAGACTGTGGGTGTCTGTATGGAATCCCATTTAATGCATAAGGAAGCATCTCTGTGGATATAAGAACATGGTACTGACTAATCAGTTGAGGGAAGAGAGCAACATAATTTAATAAAAACAACCTGGGTTGCATCAAAATTTCATTAGGATGCCTTGGCACAACAACTACCTTAAATGCTATCCTAACCCCATAGTGGAAGAGTGATATGGTCACAAGCCTTTGGAACTTTAAAGCCCACTATTAGGTGACCTCCTAATAAGTGAATACATGCCATATTTGTCTTTCTGCATTTTATTTACTTCACCCAGGTTGATTGTTTCTGATTCCATCCATTTGCCTGAAAATATCATGATGTCATTTTCTTAGCTGAATAATACTTCATTATAGAAATATTCCACATTTTCCTGAAAGGAGACTGTCAGTCCTGTTCTTTAATGCTTGGAATTCTCTGGGATTTTAATCATTGTATTGAATGACAAAATACCAGGATAACTATGTTCTTTTAGCCTAAAATTCCCTCCTTCTTCTTCCACTTCCTGGTGATTTGAATTGCAATGTCTCCTTGAAGCTCATCTCTTTACATGTAAAGTACCCAGTGAGGAAATTTCTGGGAATGGTTAAGAAGTATGGTCTTGTTAGATAATATAATTCCTTTAGTTTCCCTAATTTCTTTCTCAGGCCTTTTGTCATTTGTATACAGGAGGGCTACTGATTTTTTAAAGTTAATATTGTATCCAGCCAGTTTTCCAAAGGTTTTCATCAGCTGTATGAGTTCCTTGGTAGAATTTTTGGGGTCACTCTGGTACAATATCATATCATCTGCATATAATAACACTTCGCTTCTGTCCTTTCTGATTTCTATACCTTTGATCTCCTTCAATTGTCTTATTGCCCTAGAACTATGTTGAAGAGGTATACACAGTGTGGTTAGCCTTTCCTTGTCCCTTATTTCAGTGGGATTGCTTTAAGTTTCTCTGTTTATTTTAATGATATCTATAAGCTTGCTGTTTATGGCCTTTACTATTTTTAGATATGTGCCTTTTATCCTTGATCTCTTTAATACTTTAAATATGAATGGAGGTTGGATTTTCTGATATTATTTTAGCATCTAAGGAGAGTATCCTGTTTTTTTTTTTCAGTTTGTTAATATGGTGGATCACATTGATGGATTTCCATATATTGAACCATCCCAGCATACCTGGAATGAAGCCTATTTGGACAAAGTGGATTATATCTTTGATGTGTTCTTGTATTTGGTCAAAGACATAAAGAACCTTGGTGTGACCCTAACCAAGCAAGTCAAAGACTTGAATGAAAAATATTTCAAGACTCTGAAGAAATAATTAGAAGAAGATAATCAGAAGATGGAAAGATCTCCCTCCTCATGGCTTGGAAGGATTAACACAGTAAAAATGATCATCTTCCCAAAGCAATCTACAGATTCAATGCAATTCCAATCAAATTACCAACACAATTCCTATAGAGCTTGAAAGAAAAATTCTCAACTTAATATGGAAAAGCAGGAAACCAAGAATTGCCAAAAACAATTCTCTGTAATAAAAGATCTTCTGGAGATATATCCGTCCCTGCTCTCAAGCTGTAATATAGAGCAACAGTAATAAAAACTGCATGGTACGGTCACAGAAAAGGAATGGTGGATCAATGGAACCGAATAGAAGACCCAGAAATAAACTCACTCACTATAGACATCTGAGTATTGACAAATTTGCCAAAACCATACAATCGAAAAAAAAGATAGCATCTTCAACAAATGCTGCAGGTCTAACTGGATGTCCATATGTGGAAAAATGCTAATAGATCCATACTTATCACCCTGCAGAAAACTAAACTCCAAGTTGATCAAAAAAACGGAGAAATTAAATCGGTTAGAAGAAAAAGTGGAGAAGAGCACTCAACTCATTGGCACAGGAGACAACTTCCTGAATAGAACACCAACAGCACAGGCTCTAAGAGCAAAACTCAGTAAATGGGACCTTGTGAAACTGAAAAGCTTCTGTAAAGCAAAAGACACTGTCATTGAAACAGAATGAATGCCTACAAATTGAGAAAGAATCTTCAACAAGCCTCTATGTGACAGAGGGCTATTATCCAGTATATATAAAGAACTAAAAAAGTTAAAAACCAACAAAACAATTAATCCAATTAAGAAATGGGGAAGAGAGCTAAACAGAGAATTTTTGATGGAGAAATATCAAGTGGCAAAGAAACACTTTAAGAAATGTTTAATGTCATTAGTCATCAGGGAAATGCAAATCAAAACGACCCTGAGATTTCACCTTGCACCCATCAGAATGGCCAAAATCAAAAACTCCAGTGACAGCACATGCTGGAAAGGTTGTGGAGAAGGAACCCTCCTCCACTACTGGTGGGAATGTAAACTTGTACAACCACTATGGTAATCAGTCTAGTGTTTTATCAGACAATGAGGAATAGTGCTTTCTCAAGATCCAGTTATATCGCTATTAGGCATATATACAAAAAGGTTCGAGTACAACATAAGGACATTTGTTCATCCATGTTTGTAGCAGCTTAACTAATAATAGCCAGAATCTGGAAACAACCCAGATGCTCCCCAGCTGAAGAATGGATACAGAAATTGTGATTCATCTACTCAGTGGAATAGCATTCAGCAATATAAAACAAGGAAATAACGAAATTTGCTGGTAAATGGTGGGAACTGGAAAAGATTATCCCCAGTGACCACTCCCAGAAGCAGAAAGACACACATGGTATATACTTACTCATATAGACATATAATGTAGAATAAACCTACTAAAATCTGTACACCTAAAGAAACTAATCAAGAGGGAGGACTCTGGCTAAAATGCTCAATTCCCATCCTAAAAGGCAAAAAGGATGGCCATCACAAGGATAAAACATGGGAACAAGTTAGGAGCCTGCCACAGAGGGCCTCTGAAAGGCTCTGCCCTGGAGAATATCAAAGCAGATGCTGAGACTTATGCCAACTGTTGGGGTAATGGATGGAATCTAATGAAAGAAGTGGAAAATATAAGATATGGAGAGGGCAGGAGCTCCACAAGGAGAGCAACAGACCAAAAAAATCTGAGCATAGGGTTCTTTCCTGAGAGTAGTACTCCAACCAATGGGTAATAATCGGAGGTATGCCGTTGTTAGATAATATAATTCCTGTTGGAGTTATAATATAGGGGGATGTGCTTTGAGGTTGATAAGCTAATGAAAGTGACCAGACAGAATGGATTATCTCAGTCTCTGTCACATTATATATTTGTTTATGTCAGTCTTGGTATCTCTATCTGAATCTGTTTCTTTTTCTCTCTTTCTCTGTTTCTTTCTCTGTCTGCCTCTCTCTATCTCCTGATTGTGGTACAGTATTAAAAGCTCTAAGTTCTTCTGAAGTACTACAACAAGATGACTGCTTGCAGACCTGTACCTAGATGGTCTCTGTACAAATATAAGCAAGGTCCCAATTAAATACTTTGTGTTCAAAAAATTGCATTTGTTGGGATGCATTTTCCCACTAAGTAATTCACTGACTGAGGACATATCTGTGCTTTTACTAAATAATTATGGAATCTGTGACAATGTGAAACTCATATGTCAAGGACACGTGACTTTGTTGATGACCACTTGAAAGAAATATGTGACAGCTTTCATTAACTAATAGTCTTGGACACAAGAACTGACATTTCTAGGTTGTGTGCTTTCAGCTTCCCAGATTGAGGCATGTAGGACTGCTCAGCTTTTCTCTCCTGCAGGCTGTCCACTTGGTCCTTTTAATAACTGGCTCTTGAAAAAGTTACTGGCTTTACCTTGTTTCATGACATCATTCTGCCTCTCAGCCAATCAGTGCCTGAGAGAATATTGAGGTTTCCATGGAGATGGGTAAGTAAATTTTCCTCAATGTCCAGTATCTCTGATCTTGTGCACAGGTGACTTTTTCTTGTGAATCCCAAAAAGCCTTCATCTCATCCCTTTATTCAGGTCTCACAGCTTTACTCCTGCTTGCCTCTGTGACAATGTCAGGTAGGAAATGAAATTTAAATGTTTGTTTTACTGGACAGCTTCCTAAGTAGGAAAGCTTGAAGGAGATGTGGGAATAAGGGGAATGTACCAAGTTAAAAGGTGGTTTCCTACTCTGGTCTTGGGTCTGAAATTTCCTAGGTTGTGACCTTGAACTGAGCAATTACTCATGTACTCACTAAATGTACCTTCACATCCTTATTAATATAATAGACTGGCAGTGTCTAGGGTTCCCTGGGATAATGAGTCTTTAAGAGCAGTGAAAAGAGAAGGAATCCAGATAATTCCTGTGATTGGATTGTCTGAAAAACAGAATGATCAGTGTATGTAAAAGGAGAACAGTGAGACAATAAACTCTTTGACAGCTGGTGCTGTTCCACACTAGTGTTGCCAACCCTCTATGAGCAGGATTGCCTTGGCTGAACTGGCTGGATCGACAGCTGTCTCCTATTCATTGGTCATTGAGAAATCCTCCTGGTCCTGGGGTTTAAAATTAAGACTGGTCATTTAGGACAGAGAAATGAGTCCATGTTATATGCCTACGACACGAGAACAGAGGTGTTTATTAATGTTGTCCTCCAAAGATAAACCATCTAAATTTAGTGTTAGTGCATTGACTGACCTGTCCAGTTTGGCAGCTGTGTCCTACTCAGTGGTCAGTGAGCAATCCTCCTGGTCCTTGGGTTTACAGTAAAAACTGGGCCATCAAGACAGAGAAATGGGTTGGTGTTATATGCCTAGGATACAAGAGCAGCTGTCTTGCATGCTGTGATCCTCTAGAAAAACTCTCTAAATGTAGGGTTAGTGCCAGAAGTTCCACCTGAGCTCATGGGGTCTGACATAGCTGGGTAACCAGTAGTTCATGGCAAGGATCCTCTGCTACATAATGAGTTAATGGAAAGACTGCCTTACAAAGTCAAACTCTGCCATTCTTTAGGGAAAACTTATCTCCATGTTAAAACTCATTGTAAAAGTTGTCAACATATTATTTTTAATGATTATGTGAGAATTTCATATTACATATATTACACTCCTTTTCCATTGCTCCCAGAATCAAATTCCTACTTATGTGACACACTATTTTTTTCTTTAAAATACATCAATTGAAGTAAGTGTTGTTCATATCCTCATTGGAACTTGATCAGAGTCTCAGTGCCAAATCCCTTAAAGAAAACTGAGTTCATTCTTGCCACATCCAGGGACCAACCAAAAGAAGAAGCCATTAGTCCCGAAGAGCTCTATACTTTATTTTCTTGATCACGTTTTTGCTTATGTATTTATTTATTACGATTTGCTCACTTTGCTTCCCCTCTGCTGTCCCTCCCTCTTCTCCTCCCAGATCCACCCAGCATCCTTCTCCTACCCTTAAACCTTTTCTCTAGTTCCCTGATAGGGGAGGTTCTCCTCCCCCTTCTAACTGACCCTAGGTTATCAGGTGTCATGATAGCTGGCTGCATCATCATCCTCTGTGCTCTGAATATCAGGGTTTTGTGCTCCTCCTGCCCTCAATTACTTCTACTTCCTGCCTGCTCTTCTGCAGGCTTCCCACTGATATGATGGGAAAGAGTATTTCATAGTGTAATCCCATTTAGATCTGTGTGTTTTAAGGTCTCTCTTTGCATAATATCACACAGTGGGTCTCTGTATGCAATCCAATTTGATGGAGAAGGAAGCATCACTGTGGATGCAAGAACATTGCCTGATCTATCATTTGAGGGCAGAGGGCAACATATTTTAATAACAACAGCCTGAGTTGCTTAAAAATTTCTGTATGATGTCCTGGCCCAATCTCCCTGGTTTGGTTACAAGAGATGTCCATTTGGAACTTTATCCCGCACTATGTTTTTTTAGCCTTTAAGTCCCTAAATCTTCTTCCACTTCCTGGTGATTTAAATTTCAATGTCCCCTTGAAGCTCATCTATTTACAAATGGACAGCCCAGAAAGGAAAAGTCTGGGAATGGTTAGGTAATATGGCCTGGTTAGATAATATAATTCCTATTGGAGTTATATTATAGGAGGGTGTGCTCTGAGGTTGATATGCCAAAGAAAGTTACCAGATAGAATGGAGTCTCTGTCTCTCAGTCTGTCACTTTGTATCTTTCTTTCTATAGGTCTAGGTCTCTCTATTTTTGAATCTGTCTCTCTAGTTCTTTTTTCCCAGAGAGTAAATGTCTGGTAATGTGAAATTAAGGGTAATGTACCTAATGGCAAGGAGGTTTCCTACTGTCATCTTGTTTCTGAAATTTCCAAGGTTGTGGCTTTGAATTGAGAAGTTACTGAATGTACCTTCAAATTCTTATTAATATAATAGGCTGTCAGTCTCTGGGGTTCTCTGGGGTATTGAGTCTTTAAGAACAGGGAAAAGATAAGGTAAAATGACAGTCCTACATTCTAGTCTAACAGGGTCCATCTGAAAGAGAGAGTGTAAATGGGGAGACAGAGATATGAAGAATGGAGACAAGAGAAATTCATTTTCAATTCTCAGTTTAGTGAAGGAGCAAACAACACTTATAAAGCACTTATAGAGGGTACAAGCAATTTTTTTTTACATCTGTGCCACCTGGCAGGCCATCCAAGAATTCACTCAAGGTTACAACAGGTTTGCTTCCTAGTTTCCAAGGTTGCAGGGAGCTTGCTGTCTACTTTTCAGGCTCAGAACATCAAGCTTGTAGAGACCACCAAGGATAGTCTCTGAGACATGGAACTTAGATAAGATCTGCATCTGCCATGACCAGGAGGCAGAATTCCAATTACCAGACTCCTTCATTTCTCCCTTCTTTGTTTTATAGATATCCTGTCTTAGATTGGTGAAAAGTTAATTTTCCTTACTTGTCATCAAGGTCTCAGATGTGATTTTTATGAGCCTCTGTCTGTCTTTGGAAAAACGACAATTTTACACTTACATGCCATCAAATTACCTCCACATCAGATGGGGTCATTAGAGGTATTTAATTTAAATTCAAGTGACTGAAATTGAAAGCATTGAAGTTGGTGAAGAAGGAACTGTAACACACAAGGAAGGTATGCACAGGCCAATAAACCCATACCTGCCATGCCTAGAAGTATCAGTCCCCACTTAGGCACAGAGTCAAAGAATGGAAAGCACCGCCTGAGGCTAATAAATATATTCCAGGCTGTATTGGCCAATTCTAACCTAGGTTTCTTTGCAGATTCTATGTCATGGATTTTATTTCTCATCATTAACATGTCTACTGAGGAGTTTTTTGCTAGACCAAATACCAGCAAGGTGATTCTGAAACTGAGTCTAATTAAATTCTGTTTCATCATACCAAGAATCAGAAATCCTAACAGGAATCATAATAAAAGCAGGTTGCTTAACAGCTACTATTGAAAGATCATTATTCTCAGCACTAACACAATTAGTAAGATTATAATATACACATTCAATTGAATATGTATCATTGTTATTAAAATGTCTTACTACGATGTTTCCAGTTAGCAATAAATAATTAGGATTAACACATGCCAAAACAGAAGTATAATTTTATTAATTTAGCAAAGCTACCCAGAGATAATGCCTATATATCCCAACCCAGTTCCCAATTTCCATACATAGGTATGCCAATTTTTATTTGAAGTCCTCCAAAATCCAGCACTAAGAGTGTTATCTAAAATAAAGGAAATTTGGCTGTCTTTACCAGAATCTGAGATCTTAATACTCTTAACAATAGAGCAGTCCAGTCCACAACTGTAAATTCAGGGTCATTGTCCCAGGAGTAGATGATGGGTGGTTCTCTGATGCATCTTGTTGAAGGAACCATCAGTTGAGGACAAGTGCATTGATCCCCTTTCTCACAGGATGGGTAACTCATTGGAGATGTAAGACTGTCATTCTTAATTCCCATAGGAAGAGACAATAATATCCCTCCAATGTTGCATTTTGCCTGGTGGCAAAGGGAGGCTTGAGCTGCCACCCCAACTTTAGAATAGTAGGCATTCCGACCTATAACCCTGACAGGGGAGACTGGTAAGCAGTTCTGATGAATACTCTCTCTGCTAATGCAAAGAGGATGACCTCTTCCTGTTCCTGAAAAGTTAAGAGTTTGTTTTACTTGCTTTCCTTCAAAAGCAGGAAAACCTAGCCACCTAATGTTGTTGACATAAACAAGGACTTCTGGGTCATCCCAGAAAACTGGATGTAGTAAAGGTGGATTAGGAACTTAAGCCCAATAAACCACAAACTTGACTGGAGGGGTCGTCATTGACCTCATTATCATTGTCAGGAGAAACTCCTCATCCACTTGTTGCACCAGACATTCTGGTAACTGCCTAATTTTCCAGCAGAGAAACACAGACATATCCTTTTCCATATATAACTACAGGGTTGGGTCCATGCCATTGATTTGTTAAAGGATCCCTCCATTTTACTTTAGCAAAAGTTTTCTCTATGCCATAATCTGTCTGCTACAGATTTACCATGCTTATCTAAATTTAAAAATTTCAGAATGAAAAGAACATGATTAAGATGATTCTTAGGTGTCCAGGGAAGTAGCCCCCTTCTCTGTTTTTTTGCCAATAAATCTTAATTGTTTAGTGGGCATGTCACATTCCTTGTCCTTGAGGATTCTAAGGTCCTTTAGTTATATGCAAAAGTTAAAACTGTTGACAAAATCTTTTAAAAGATTTGCTAGTATATCCTGTTGCATTGTCAGTTTTAAATTGCTTAGGAACTCCTAGAACATTAAAATCATGTAGGCAATGAGCAATAACATTCTTTGCAGCTTTTCCTGGTTGAGGAGTGGCAAAATAAATCCAGAATAGGTCTCTATGCAAACATGTATATATATTTAATTGTTTAAATTCAGGAATATGAGTAATATTCATTTTCCAAATCTGATTTGGAACCTGTTCTTTAGAATTGACTTGAAATGAGGAATAGGCTGAAACTGAATACAAATACTACAAGCCTTGACTATACTATGTGTCTGTTCTTTAGTCAACCCATATTTAAGTCTCAAGCTTTAACTATTAAGATGGTGAATATTATGGGCATCCTGGGATCTTTTAAACTGTGAACAATAAACTTTGGTGACTTTATATGCCAATGCATTTCCTTTAGACAGCAGTCCTGGAAAATTAGAATGAGCCCTCAAATGCCTATTTAAAAAGGGAAAGGTTTTTGTTTTCTTTGTGTGTGTGTGTGTGTGTGTGTGTGTGTGTATCAAATTTTGAATTTGTAAAAATAAAATTCCAGCAGGAGAAGATGTCTGAATTTGACCTGAAGTCTCTAAGCTGTACAAAGACTGAGCTACATATGCACTATCTGTAAAAATGTTCAAAGATTTCATAATAAAACTTTGAAATACAAGCAACACTGCAGATATTTCTCCTATTTGTGCAGATGTGTTAGACACTTGAAAAGATATTGTTTTTCTTCTATAAGCATAGGCAGCAGCACCAGATAATGAACCATTAGTAAATACCGTTACAGTAACAACAATTGGGCTAACTTTTGTTTTAAATAGAAAACAATATAGCTTCCACCTATAAAAACTGAATTATAATTATTTTTGTGCCTACACAGGTTGGACTCTGTCATAATAAGCTTACATTTGTTAAAATGCCATATTTATCAGATCTCTTACAAGTCTGAAGACCAGCATATTTGAGTTACTCTTTGTCTACTTTTATCATCTGCTCTAAACTTTACCCTACAAAACAGGATAGTATAATCTCAATTTTCTCATAGTTTTTAAATCTATGTTTTAGAACCAAATTTTAGGTAGATGTACATAGGCAAACTATATGGTTACCATTTTATATTTAACCTTAAAAAAAAAACTACCTAAACAAAGAGACTAGGTAAAACTCAATCTTGTACTCAACTATAATCTTTAGTATGACTTTAAATCTGCTCTTTTTAAACTAAAATCAAAGCAAATCTTTTAATTAAACATAATTTGTAAAGGGGCTAGCAAATCTTATTAATGCTATCATATTGTATTTAAACTTACCAGCAAAAAATTAAAGGACAAAAGTTTTATATAACATTAAATAAAAAACTAAACTTAGCCTGTAGCCCTCAGCAAAAATGGACTATTCTGACTATATCAAATCTATAGACCAGAAAAACAGCATGAAATCAATTATATAGGTACTGATAGCCAGGCATATATTTTATATAGTGGTTAACGATGACCTGAATATAACCCTGCATAACCCTGGGCTAACATGGAACTGTAGTTGTTTTTTTTTTTTTCCTGTAAAAAAGCATAAGCAAACATTTTGCACTGAAGATACTCCCGCCTTTTGAAATGAAGAACAACATATTTTATCTTTTTTTACATGATATATTTTAATAACTGCAGTTTTTTAATTGGTTTAAACAGCATTCCTTAGTTTTACTGTTTAAAATTAATAAAATAAATACCAAGGTTTTAAGTTCTTTGTTAGACCATCCTAAGGGTTACTATTTTAAAATACCTGATAAATTTTACAATGTTTCATAGCATTTAAGTACAATTGTCCAGGACCAAACTCAGAGGTGGTGATTCAAATTCTCTCATGGCTAAAAATATCCAAGCCTACAGATAATCATACACAAACAGAGAGATACATAAGGAACATAGAAACGCAACATTGTCATTTGGAGTAACCAGAATACCCAAATACCAGGACTTGACCAGCCTCTGCAGGACACAATTTCCACAGATTCCAGAAGGAGTGGAAACCCTCATGTGGAAACCTCTCCTCCACACACATAGATTCCATAAGGAGCAGATCCCCCATGGCCCTTTCAACATCTTTTAGATGTTTAGCAGGCCCCAGTAGCCCTCATAAGAGACCCGGTGACCCTCTCTCCTGGTCCCAAATGGCATAGCTCATTTATGGGCCTCTTTACTGGGAATTGGAGTATTCTGGAGATTCCCTGGACCAGACTGGAAACTCTCCAAGTTTCCCAGACCTCGTGAGCAAACCAAAACCTGAAACCAAAACAGAAGCCTGCAGACAAACACAACAACAACAAAAACAGAAACAAAGACCAAGAAACAACCAAGGTACTTGCTTTTTAAACAGTTAAAAAAATTTAAACCTGTTTTTGTAATATTAAATCAAAGCATCCTCTTTAGGAGTGAAATCACAAACCTCATTTATAATTTTAAAAGTCAAAACCATACTTTAAAATTTACCAGTGCAAACAACTTTATTATTATTATTATTATTATTATTATTATTATTATTATTGTGTAATTTTAATTTCTCTAATTCTCATAAGAACTGAACTTGTTCCCTTTCTAATTGGACTTTCTCACTCAGAACAGTAATGTCCTCCTGCAGTGGTCCAATATTTCCTGCACATGTGGTAGGGAAAGCCAATGAGGAAGAGGACACAGGAGGCTATTCTGAATTATGAGACTTGGCAGTTTCTTCCTCTGACTATATTTCTTCCTCACTATATAGCTCCTAAATTATTTTCTCCTCTCAAATTACACAAATCTTTTTGAGCTCCTTTGTGAATATTTGAAATAATCTTAGAAGTAATTTTTTTCCGCCTCTTTTGGCTGTTCTAATTTTCTCAAGTAACTTGTTAGCTTGTGAGATTCCTTTTCCCAAGTTTCCAGATTGATGGTACCTTCAACTGGGAACCAGGGACAAACTTCATTTACAAACTAAAGGGGATAAGAGCTTTTCTAACAACTCCTCCCTTTTATTCAGGACTTTAAAGTCCTCATTAACATCTCCCTGTTATTTCTCTGCCCCATGATTTCACTGCCTCCCTACCTTGTCTTCCTCCCTGCAATGGGCAGTAATCAAGAAGCACATTTTTTCTTAGGCATCTGGAGCTCCAAAAACCAGCCTTTTTCATGTTGCCCCTTGTTTTTGAGGTCCCTTGTTCAGGCATCAACTGACCCATCTTTTGGGATTGTCGAAAAGTGTTATATGTGAGATTAATATTTACTAATAATTATCTTTAGTAAATCTTGCTGTTAATCCTAAACAGCTGTATAAATAAATCTCCACTCAGAGACTGAGATTATTTAGTTAACCTAGAACACAATGCTGGGCAATAGTTACTCCCTCCTAAACCTCCAAGCCCTCATAGTTTCCTAACATTTAGATTTTAGCCATTATACCTGATTTTTGTGAAATTTTATGTCAAGTCCTTCTCCAAGTAGTTCGAAGATCTGTCCTCCAGCTCTCTCCAAGCTCTCTCTTTTCTCCCACTCATTTCCTGCCCTGTGGCTCTTCTTGTCTTTCCTGTCCTCTGACTCTTCCCTTTGCACAACATTGTGGCTAGTTATTTTGTTTTGGCCTGTTTATCAAAATGCAATTTCTGGATTGAAACCAGAGACCTGGAGGGTGGGAAGGGGAAAGAAATCAGCATTTCAATGAACAAGGGTAAGGTGTATACATTTCAAAAGAATATTATACCAACAGTCCCCCTTTAAGTCCAATAAAAGTCTCTTTTTCTTTCAATACAATAATAATTATGAAATTATGAAAACTATTAGGTAAAATATACATGTGCAATGTCTAGTCCATGTGTATTTAGCAACTTAGGAGAAAGTAATATGATTATCCAAACTATCTTGACAAGTTAAAAGTTCTATACCTGAATTAACTTTTATCCTTATTGATATTACCTATATGAAAGGATTTCTTAACTTCTAAACAACTCAAGCTTATTTGTGGCACCATAAATATTTGGTCTTCAACCCCATCAGACACTGAGAAAGAATAAAATTAGTTATTAGAGTAAATAGGTAGTGCATGTTAGCAGCTTCCAAAAAATAAAAATTGACAGAGACAGTTTGCTGCCTGAACAGACACCCATAACTCTTTATAGTGTTGGAGCATCATCTTCACCCTTCAGGTTGAGAATATTTGACAGACATATATGTAAAGCAGGAACTATTTAGGACTTGCTTACCCTGCCTTGGCAGAGTTTGGCAGTCGACTTGTCCTGCATTTAAGCTTGTCCATTTTAGGCAGAATTTGTCTGTTGTGAAGGGTAATTTCTTTACCAGAGTGGCTTGTTTGCCACATTTGTAGCCCTCTCCATATGGAGGTTCTTCAATGCTCATTATCTTCTTTCATGTAGGTGCAGTGATGCCAAGAAATGACTTGTCTCATTGTCAAAAAGTCTTTACATTATTAAAGACACATTTAAATGCTATATTCTTTTGGTCTCTGCCAATTTTGAAGACTACATTTCTTTATGTAATCAATCTGTCTACAAAATCATATGTATCTGATAAACCTAGATGTATACTACTCCAGTGATAAAGTAGACTAGGGTCTGACATGACTATGAGTTGAATAACTAGCAATTTACTTGCATTACCTAATACCCTAACCAAATTTTAATAGCAGTTTAAAATTATTGGAAGTAACATTGAATTTGTATAAATGTACTAAAGCTTATACCATTGTATCGAAAATAGACTTATTTTTGCATCAATATACAAAATCCTTTACCAATGAGTTAAAAATAACCTTATTTGAGAATAACTAATAAAACCTGAAGTTGAGTACATTCAATAATCTACCTTTTATCTATTCCTATACGATATCCCTCTATATTCCTTGTTTCACTTTGAATGAAACCAATAATAATAAACATCTCCCAATGACAATAAAATTTCATAGGCATAGCAAACACCCAAAAACATGCCCAACCTCTTTTAAGAAAAATTGGACATTCTTTTCATGTATTTCTTCTAGCTGACATTTTGGACATATAGAAATCCTGTAGGGTGCCCAAGTAAAATTAGGAAAAATGGCTAATTAAGCAAGAAATAACATTTGTGGTCTAGTCTTTGAATGTTGAGAAAATATGGGCTTAATAGAAATCATCTTTGGAGCAGTCTAAAATGCTGGATCAATTAAGATTATTAGCTCTCTTCAAAAAATTTTTGGGAGCAGGCTTTGATGAGAAACAGCAATTCAAGCAGTTGAGGCAGAAACAAGCAGAATGCTGGAACATGCAAGATGCTGGAACAGATGTGTCAATGTCTCAGCATGCTGAAGAATGATTCTGTCAGGTTTGATGCAGCATCTCTGTTTTCCCCCACTTTCTCCTTCAACTTTCTTGGAGAAGGCATAGCCAAGAACCAACACCATTAAACATATAGCAACCAGATCCATGACTATGACAGCCAAAATGAAGACAAAAGGGATTAAAACACCCTCTGCCATGGCATTTTTTTTTATTTTACATGCAGTTTAGGCCAAACTCTGTCTAGAGGTCTGTCTGCCCCCAGTTTCTTTCTTTCCCACCATGGCTGTGGAGCTGAGCCAGTTCAGCTAGCCACAGTATTAAAGGAGTGATGCTTCTTTACCCCTCAGATAAACTGCAGCAGCAGCCAGTTTTCTTAAGTCTCAGGTATGCCCACAGGATGCTATCTTTTACTTCTGGACAGGTTTAAGTGTCTCTCATAAAGAGACAGTAATTTGCTTGGGAGTTTTTAGGTTTTAAGTTAGGGTTTTTTTCACTGGGAGATTATTCCCCCTACCAAATTATGATAAAGTATGATGTAAGGGGTGTGGATACTTAGATTAGTTTGGTACCAATTGTTTTAAATGACTATTAATATTTCTATTGATTTATCTTCTGGTAAAGCTGTGTTAGTCCTAAACTGCTATATAACCAAATCACCACACAGAGACTGGGTTTATTTACTGAACCTAGAACACAATGCTGGGCAATAGGTACTCCCTCCTAAACCTCCAAGCCCTCATAGTTTCCTAACATTTAGATTTTAGCCATCATACTTGCTTTTTGTGAAATATTATGTACAGGCCACCTCCATGTAATTCCAAGATCTGTCCTCCAGCTCTCTTTCCAAGCTCTCACACCCTTTCCTCCCACTCATTTCCTGCCCTCTGACTCCTCCACTCTTTCCTGTCCTCTGGCTCCTCCGTTTGTACAACATTTTGGCTAGTTGTGTTATTTTGGCCTCTTTTCACAATGCAATTGAAACCAGAGGTGGGGCGGGGAGGGAGAAGCAGTGGAATCAGCATCTGAATGAAGAAGGGTAAGGTGTATACATTTCAAAAGAACATTATACCAACAAAAAAAGGATCACCTGAAAGAGTGAGTGGAAATAGGGGGACAGAGACAGGAAGAATAGAGACAAGACAGATTCCTGATCAAGTCTCACTTTACTGAACAGGCAAACAACACTTATAAAGCAAAGGGTACAAGCAAAATTCTTTTTCACAATAGCAACATATTTGTGCCACCTGGCAACTCATCCAGGAATTCACTCAAGGATATACAAAGTTTGCTCTCTGGTTCCCAAGATTGCAGGGAGCTTGCTTTCTACTTCTCAGACTCTGAACACCGACTTGCAGAGACCACCAAGGAAAGTGTCTGAGATATAGAACTTAGATAAGACCCACATCTGCCAAGACCAGAAGGCAGAATTCCAATACCAGACTCCTTCAGAAACCAGACAATTTCTGAGACTGGATTGGCTGAATAATAGAATATCTGTGAGTGTAAAAGGAGAAATGCAGGAAATAAACTATTTGACAGCTAGTTGTGTTTAACACTAGTGTTGCCAAACCTCTATGAGCAGGGTTGCCTTGGCTGACCTGGCTGGATTGGCAGTTATGTCCTACTTAGTGGTCAGTGAGGAACCCTCCTGGTCCTGGTGTTTACATTTAAAATTGGGCCTTCAGGACATTGAAGTGGGTCCATGTTATACCCTTAGGAAACAAGAACAGTTGTGTTTCCTACTGTGGTTGTCCAGACAAACCATATAAACTTAGTGTTAGTGCCAGGACTGATTGTTGAAAGGTGCCACCTGAGCTAATGGGATGTGAGGTAGTTGGGTACCTCACTAGTTCATGGCTAGGATTGTCTGCTACATAATGAGTTCCTGGAAGCATGTCTTACAAAGACAAATTCTGCCCTCCCTTAGTGGATTTTTTTTCTCCACGTTAAAAGTCATTGCAAATTTGCTCAAGTACAGAACAAGGACATTTGCTAAACCATGTTTGTAGCAGCTTTATTCATAATAGCCAAAACCTGGAAACAACCTAGACGTCCATCAACGGAGGAATGGATACAGAAATTGTGGTATTTTTACACAATGGAGTACTACTACTCAGCAATCAAAAAGGGGGAAGTCATGAAATTTGCAGGCAAATGGTGGGATCTAGAAAAGATCATTCTGAGTGAAGTATCCCAGAAGGAGAAAGTCAAACATGGTATATACTCACTTATATAAACCTACAAGATATGATAAACATAATGAAGTCTATACACCTAAAGAAGATAAACAAGAAAGCAGACATGAGGTAAGATGATCAATCCTCACTTAGAAAGACAAATGAGATGTGCTTTGGACATATGACATGAGTCTAACACAGAAGGCATCTGAAAGACCCTACCAACCAGTGTTTCAAAACAGATACTAAGACTCATAACCAAACCTTTGACAGAAGGGGAGTTAGCATAAGGAGGATAGGATAGGAGCCCCACAAGGACCAAATATAGCTGGGCACAGGTTTTTTTTTCTGAAACTTTTGCTCCAACCAAGGACCATGTATGGATATAACCTAGAACCTTTGCTTGGACGAAGCTCATGGTAGCTCAATAACCAATTGTTTTCCCATAGTAATGGGAACAGAGACTATCTCTGACAGGAACTCAATGGCAGGCTCTTTGACCTCCCATCCCCCAAGGGAGGAGCAGTCCTGTTAGGCCACAGAGGAGGATTTTGCAGCCAGCCCTGAAGATACCTGATAAAACATGGCCAGACAAAAGGAGAGGAGATCCTCCCCAATCTGTGGACTTGGAAAGGGGCAGGGAGAAGCTGAGAGAAGGAGGGTGGGATTGGGAGGGAATAAGGGAGTGGGATACAGCTGGCATACAGAGTTAATTAAATGTAACTAATAATAATAAGAAATAAATAAAAAATAAAGTTGTCAACATATTATTTTTATTGCTTACATGGGAATTTGATATAATATTCATTATACTTCTTTTCCATTGCTCCCAGTTTCAAATTCCTACCCGTGTGTCACTCTAAATATTTTTTTTTAAATATATCAGTTGAAGTATGTGTTTTTCATCTAATCATTGGCACATGATTTTCAGTGCCAAGTCTCTTAGAGAAAACTGAGTTTTCTCCTTGCCCAACCCTGGCATCACATCCAAGAAGAAGACATCAGTCCTGAAGAAGTATGTGTTTTTCATCTAATCATTGGCACATGATTTTCAGTGCTAAGTCTCTTAGAGAAAACTGAGTTTTCTCCTTGCCCAACCCTGGCATCACATCCAAGAAGAAGACATCAGTCCTGAAGAGGTCTATACTTCATCACCTTGATCACCTTTTTTCTTATGTATGTATTTTCTTATGTATTTATCATGATTTGCTCACACCCCCTCACTCTTCTACTTCCAGTCCCATCCACTCTCTTTCTTCAAACCCCATGCTCTTTCTCTACTTCCCTAAGAGGGGATGTGCTCCTCACACTTCTATCTGAACCTAGCTTATCAGGTCTAATTAACGCTCTCTGCATCATCTTCCTCTGCAGCCTGATTCTCAGGGCATTGTTCTCCTTGTGTCCTCAATTCCCTGCCTCCTCTCCTGCAGGTTTCTCAGAGTTCTGAAAGAGGGAATATTTCATAGGGAAATCACATTAAGAGCTGTGTGTTTTAAGGTCTCTCTCTGCATAATGTCAGACTGTGGTTCTCTGTATACAATCACATTTGATGCAAAAGGAAGCATCTCTGTGAATACAAGGACATGGCCCTGATCTAGCAGATGTGGGTACAGAGCAACATATTTTAATAGCAGGAGCCTGGGTTGCTGGAAAATTTTCCTAGGATTCCCTGTCTCAACAAATCAATTAACTGCCACCCAATCCCCCTAGTGGTAGACTGATTTGTTCACCATAGATGGCCTTTTGGAACCTTATTCACACTTTTAGGAGACCTCCTTATAAGTGAATACATACCATATTTGTCATTTGCCTTTTAGTATCTTCACCCAGGATGATTTTTTCATAGTTTCAACCATTTGCCTGAAAATATGATAATGTCATTTTCTTAGATGAATAATACTCCATTATGGAAATATTCCACATTTCCCCCAAAGGAGATTGTCAGTCCTGTTCTTTAGTCCTTGGAAATTTTTGGGACTTTAATCATTGTATTGAATGAAAAATTACCATGATAATTATGTTATTTTAGCCTGGAAGTCCCTCCATCTTCTTCTACTTACTGATGATTTGAATTGCAAATCCCCTTTAGCTCATCTCTTTACATGTTTAGTCCCCAGTGAGGAAATGTCTGGAAAAGGTTATGTATATGGCCTTGTTAGACACTATAATTCGTTTTGTTTCCCTAATTTCTTTCTCAGCACTTTTGTCTTTTTTATACAGGAGGGCTACTGATGTTTTTGAGTTAATTTTGTATCCAGTCACTTTTCCAAACATGTTATCAGCTGTAGGAGTTCCCATGTAGAATTTTGTGGGTCATTCAGATATATTATCATATCATCTGCATATAGTGATACTTTGACTTCTTCATTTCACATTTTACTCCTTGATCTTCTTCAATTGTTTTATTGCTCTAGCAAGGATTTCCAGAAGTATGTTGAAGAGGTATGGAGAGAGTGGGTAGCCTTGCCTTGTCCCTGATTTCAGCAGGATTGCTTTCAGTTTCTCTCCATTTAGTTTGATGTTGGCTATAGGCTTGCTATATGTTGCCTTTACTATATTTAAATATGTGCCTTATATCCATGATCAATGCTTTAAACATGACTGGATATTGGATTTTATGATATGCTTTTTCAGCATCTAATGAGAATATCATGTGGTATTTTTAATTCAGTATGTTAACATGGTGGATTACATTGATGGATTTCCATATATCGAAACTTCCCTGCCTATTTGGGATGAACCTGGGTCATAATGGATGATATCTTTGATGTGTTCTTATATTTGGTCAAAGAACCTTGGTGTGACCATAACCAAGCATATCAAAGTCTTGTATAAAAATAATTTCAATTCTCTGAAGAAAAAATTTGAAGAAGATATCAGAAGATGGAATGATCTCCCATCCTCATGGCTTGGCAGGATTAACATAATAAAAATGGCCATCTCACCAAAAGCAATCTACAGATTCAATGCAATTCCCATCATGTTACCACACAATTCTTTACAGACCTTGAAAGAAAAATCAACTTCATATGGAAAAACAAGAAACCCAGAATTGCTAAAATGACCCTCTACAATAAAAGATCTTCTGGAGTGATCTCCATCACTGATTTTCAAGCTATATTACAGAGCAATAGTAATAAAAAAATTGCATGGTACTGACTTAGAAACAGAATTGTGGATCAATGGAACCGAAGTGAAGACTCAAAATTAAACAAGCTCACTATGGACACCTGATTATTGACAAAAATGCCAAAACCATAAAATGGAAAAAAAGATAGCATCTTCAACAAATGGTGCTTGTCTACATGTAGAAATATGCAAATAGATACATACATATCACCCTGCAGAAAACTAAAGTCCAAGTGGATCAAAGCCCTTCAATATAAAACCAGACACATTAAATCAGTTAGAAGAAAAAAGGGCAGAGCCCTGAACTCATTGGCACGGGAGACAACTTCCTGAATAGAATCACAACTGTATAGGCTCTAAGAACAAAAATCAGCAAATGAGACCTCATGAATCTGAAAAGCTTCTGTAAAGCAAAGGACACTGTCATCAAAACAAAACGGTTGCCTACAGATTGGGAAAGACTCTTCACCAACCCTCTATGTGACAGAGGGCTAATATCCAGTATATAGAAAGAACTAAAGAAGTTGAAAAGCAACAAATCAAATAATCCAATTAAAAAATGGGGAACAGAGCTAAACAGAATTATCAATAGACAATATCAAATGGCAGAGAAACACTGAAAGAAATGCTCAATGTCATTAGCCATCAGGAGAATGAAAATCAAAATGACCTTGATATTTCACCTTACACCCATCAGAATGGCCAAGATTAAAAATTCAATTGACAACATATGCTGGAAAGGTTGTTCCCCTTCTCCATTGCTGGCAGGAATGTAAAATTGTAAAACCACTCTGGAAATCAATCTGGCACTTTATCAGACAACTGGGAAGAGTGCTTCCTCAAGATCCAGCTGTACCACTCCTAGGCATATATCCAAAAGAGGCTCAAGTACACAATAAGGACATTTGCTCAACCATGGTTTTAGCAGCTTTATTTGTAATAGCCAGAATGTGCAAACTATCCAGATGCTCCCCAACTGAAAAATGAATATGAAAATTGTGGTACATCTCTACAATGGAATATTACTCAGCAATAAAAAAGGAAATAATGAAATTTGCATGTCAATGAGGAATATGGATGGAACCAGGAAAAATCATCCTGGGTGAAGTAACTAAAATGCAGAAAGACAAATATAGTATGTACTCACTTATTAGAAGGTTTCCTAATAGTGGGGAATAAAGTTCCAATAAGGTATCTATTGTGACCAAACTAGTCTTTCATAGGGGGATTAGGTGGCACTTAATTGAGTTGTTGGGACAGGGGATCTTAGGGAAATTTCCAAGCAACCAAAGCTGTTGTTATTTAAATATGTTGCTCTCTGCCCTCAACTGATAGATCAGTGCCATGTTCTTGTGTCCACTGTGATGCTTCCTTCTGCATAAAATGTGATTGTATACAGAGACCCACAGTCTGATATTATGCACAGAAAGAGCTTAAAACAGACAGCTCTAAATGGGATTTCCCTATGAAATACTCCTTCTCCTCAGAGCTCTGGGAATCCTGCAGGAGAGGAGGCAGAAAGAGCATCCTAAGTAGAAGGAATTGAGGACACAAGGAGAACAGTGCTTTGAGAATCAGGACACAGAAGAAAAAGGTTCAGCCAGACTTGATGAGACCTGATAAGGTAAGGTCAGATAGAAGTGAGAGGAGAACTAATACCTATTTGGGAACTAGAAAGAAGGCATAGAGGAAGAAGAAGAAGGCTGGGTAGGACTGGAAGGAGAAAAGGTAGGGGACAGAATAGGGGATACAAAGTAAACAAATCTTAATATATAAACACATAGGAAAAACTATGATCAAGGTGATGAAGTATAGAGTTCTTCAGGACTAATGGTCTTCTTGCGGGTGATGCCAGGGTGTGGAAAAGAAGACCTCAGTTTTCTTTAACTTGGCACTGAGACTCTGCTCATGTTTTTCTGAGTATATGAACAACACACACTTCAATTGAAGTATTTTAAAGAAAACAAAATTAGGTGCGACCCATGGGTAGGTATTTTAACCTGGAGCAATGAAAAACTATTGTAATGTATATTATATGAAATATCCAAATTAGAAAAATAATATGTTGACTATGTTTACAATGACTTTGAATATGGAGAAAAGATTCTGCCTAAAAAAGGGCAGAGTTTGACTTTGTAAGGAATGCTTTCCAGAATCTCATTATGTAGCAGAGAATCCTAGCCATGAACTAGTGTTTACCCAGCTACCTGAGACCCAATGAGCTCAGGTGGCACATCTGAACAAGCAGTCCCAGCACTAACACTATGTTTAGAGGGTTTGTTTGGAGGACATCAGCAGAAAACACAGCTGCTCTTTTGTCCTAAGCATATACATGGACTCATTTCTCTGTCCTTAAGGCTCAGTTTTAACTTTAAACCCCCAAACAGGAGAGTTCCTGACTTACCACTGAATAGGACACAACTGCAAATACAGCCAGTTCAGACAAGGCAATCCTGCTCACAGAGTGTTGCCAACACTAGTGTTTAACAGCTTCAGCTGTCAAAGAATATCTTGCCCTCATTTCTCCTTTTACACTCACTAATCTATCACTGTTTCAGTCAAACCATTCCTAGGAATTGTAGGGTTTCCTTCTCTTTTCCCTGTTCTTAAAGACTTAAAGACTCCAAGTAACCCTAGGGCCATATTGCCTATTATATCAGTAAAAAATGTGAAGGTACATTTAGTATGTGAGTAACTGCACATTTCTAAGTCACAACCCACGAGATTTCAGAACCAAGACCACAGTAGGTGACCATCTTATTCTGTAAATTCCCCTTAAGCCCACATTCTTTGAAAATTCCTTAGGAAGCTGTTCAATTAAATAAATGTTAAAGTTTCATTTCCTACCTGACATTGTCACAGAGGTAAACAGGAGTGAAGGTTTGAGATCTGGAAAAAGGGATGAGATAAAGGCTTGTTTGGATTCACAAGAAAAAGTCACATGTACACAGGATCACAGATAATGGACACTGAGGAAAGTTTGTTTACTCATCTCCATGGAAACTTTAAGATTCTCTCAGGTACTGTTTGTCTGAGTGGGAGATTGATATCATGAAACAGCAGAAAGCCAGTACAAGTTTCTGGATCCAGTTATTAAAAGGACCATGTGGACAGACTGCATGAAAGAAAGATTGAGCAGTCCTACATGCCTCAATATGGGCAGCTGAAATCACACAACACAGAGATGACAGTTTTTGTGTCCAAGACTGTTAGTTTAGAAAAAGTGTCCCATATGTCTTTCAAGTGGTCATTAAAAATGTCATTTGTCCTTGACATGTGACTTTTACATTATCATAGATTCCATTATAATTTGTTAAAGTCACAGACATGTCCTCTGTCATGGAAATATATATTTGAAAATTGCTCTCTGACTAAGGCACCTCTTTGAACATAGGCATTCAATTGGGACACTGCTTATATTATTTACAGAGACCCTCCAGGATGTCAAGTCAGCAAGCAGTCAGTCATCATTTTTCAGTCCTTCAGCAGAACTGAGAGCTTTTCATACTGAACCACAAGTAGAAAAAGGGAGACTGATAGACAAAGAGAGAGCTACAGAGACAGATTCAGAAATAGTGTCCAAGATTGACAGAAACAAATACACAAAGTGACAGAGACCAAGAGACAGAGACTCCATCACTTTGGTCATTTTCATTGGCATATCAACCTCAAAGTACACCCTTTAATAATATATCTCCAAAAGGAATTAATATTTTTATTTTATTTTTTATTAATTATGCTTTATTCACTTTGTATACCCCCATAATCCATCTCCTCTCCCAATCTTCTTCCAATCCCACTTTCCCTCCCACTTGTCAACACATGCCTTTCCCCAAGTCCCTTAAAGAAAACTGAGTTCATCCTTGCTGCACGCTGGTACCACCCCCAAGTCTAAGCCATCAGTCCTCAAGAGCTCTATACTTCATCACCTGGATCACTGTTTTTCTCATGTATTTATGTATTTCATATTTTTCAATTTTTATTCCCTTTGCTGCCCCCTTCACTTCTCCTTGCAGTCCCACCAACCCTTCTTCTTCTATCTCCAAGACCATTCTCTAGTTCCCTGAGAGGGGTGGTCCTCCTTGTCCTTCTATCTGAACCTAGCTTATCAGGTGTCATCAAGGATGACTGCCTCAGCTTCCTCTACAGTCTGATTCTTAGGGTACTATTCTCCTTGTGTCCTCAATTCCCTCTACTTAGGACAGTCTTCCTGACTCCTCCCCTGCAGGCTTCCCAGAGCTCTGAGTGGAAGGACAATTTCATAGAGATATCCCATTTAGAGCTGGGTGTTTAAAGGTCTCTCTGTGCATAATATCAGACTGTGGGTCTTTGTATGCAATCCCATTTGATGCAGAAGAAAGCATTCATGTGGATAGAAGGACATGGCAATGATCAATCAGTTGAGGGCAGAGAGTTATATATTTAATAACAAAAGCCTGTGTTGCTTGAAAATTTCTGTATGTTCTCAACAGCTCAATTCACTGCCACCAAATCCCCCTAGTAGAATACTCGTTTGGTCACAATTAGATTGCCTATTGGAACTTTATCCCCCACTATTAGGAGGCCTCATAATAAATGAATACATACCATATTTGTCTTTCTGCATTTTAATTACTTTACCCAGGATGATTTTTCCTGGTCCCATCTATTTGCCTGAAAATATCATATGTCATTTTCTTAGATGAATAATACTCTTTTATGGAAATAGTCCACATTTTCCTGGAAGGAGATTGTCAGTCCTGTTATTTAATGCTTGGAATTCTCTGGGATTTTAATCATTGTATTGAATGACAAACTATCAGGATAACTATATTCTTTTAGCCTAGAAGTCCCTCCATCTTCTTCCACTTCCTGGTAATTTGAATTGAAATGTCCCCTTGAAGCTCATCTATTTACATGTGGAGTCCCCAGTGAGGAAATGGCTAGAAAATGTTAGAAAGTATGGCCTTTTTAGATAATATAATTTCTATTGGAGTTATTTTGTAGCTGGTTGTGTTTTGAGGTTGATATGCTAATGAAAGTGCCTAGACAGAATGGGTCTCTGTCTCTTTGTCTCTGTCACTTTACATCTTTGTTTCTGTCGGTCTTGTTTTTTCTATTTATGAATCTGTCTAATTGTTTCTCTTTCTGTCTCACTCAGTCTCCTTCTCTCTGACTGCTGCTTGTGCATCAGTATGAAAAGCTTTAAGTTCTGCTGAGGACTACAACATTTTGTCTGCTTGCTGATGTGACATCATGGATAGCCTCTGTCAAAATAAAAGCAAGGTCACAATTAAATGCTTTTTGTTCAAAAATTTCCTTGGTCAGGGAACATTTTCCCAGTAAGTAATTCACTGAGTGAGAACATATCTGTGCAGTTAATAAATAATATTGGAATCTATGATAATATTAAATTGGCATGACAAGGACAGGTGACTTTACTAATGACCATTTGAAGGAAATATGTGACAGATTAACAGAACTAAGACTCTTGGACACAGGAACTATCATCTCTGGGCTGTGTGCTTTCACCTGCCCAGACTGAGCCATGTAGGGCTCCCTCAACCTTTCTCTCAAGCATGCTGTCCACTTGGCCCTTTTAATAACTAACTCTAGAAACTATTACTGGTTCTCACCTGTTTTGTGACATCCTTCTCCCTCTCAGCCAATCAGCACCTAACCATTATGATATCATAATAACATAGGGATGTCATGGTGAATTTTGATATCATGCTGCCATTGTAATGTCATAATAGCATTGTGATGAAATCATAACATTGTGAAATCATACTGTTGCGAAGTCATACTTGCTTTTTTATTTCAAAATTCCATTGTGATGTCATAACACAATTATGTTGAAATACCATTGCAATGTCATAATACATTGTTCTGGCATAATATTGTGAAATCATAATACCATTGGGATGTGATAATATTCTAAAGTTATAATAGAATTGTGATGTCAAAATACATTTGTGATGTCATAATAGCATTGTGATTTCCTATCATTGTGATGTCATAATTGCATTGAGCTATCATAGTTGCTTTGTGATGTCATAAGAGCATTTTAATGCCATAAATGCATTGAGATGTCCTAATATCATTGGAAATTCATACTGTTGTGAAGTCATAACAGCGTTTGAATGTAATAATTCCATTTTGATATCATAACACCAACTTGTAAGAACACTGTGGTGTCATCAAGCATTGTGATGTCATAATAGAGTTGTGATGTCATAATAGCATTGTGATGTTGTAATAGCACTGTGATGTCATAACACCATTGTGATATCATAACAGCATTGTGATATAATAGCACTGTGATGTCATATTACCATTGTGATGTCATAATACTCTTGAAGTCACAATAGCATTGTGATGTATAATACCATTGTGTTGTCATAATAGCATTGTAATCTCATAATAGGATTGTGAGGTCATAATCCTATTGTGCTGTCATCATAGCATTGTGATGTAATGATACCATTGTGATATAAAAATAGCATTTTGATATCATAATATCATTGTGATTTCTTAATAGCATTGAGATGTCATACTTTTGTGATGGCATAATCACATTGTTGTGTCATAATACAATTGTGATTTCATAATTACCTTCTGATGTAAAAAAACTTTTATCTTATAGTAATAGTATTGTGAAGTTTTTATAGCATTGTACTGTCAAAATTCCATTTTGATGTCATACCACAATCATGTCATAAAAGCATTGAGGTGTCATACAATAGTGATATCATAATAACATTTTGATGTCATAACATTGGGATGTCATCATAGCATTAAGATATCATACCTTTTCTGGACTCTGCCAAGACACAGTAAGCAAGTCCTAAATATTTCCTCCTTCACGTATATGTCTGTCAAATATTCTGAGCAAGAAAGCTGAAGATGATGCTCCAACATTACAGAGATTTAGGGGTGAATATTCTGGCAACAAGTTGTTTCTGTCATTTTTTTTTTAAATTTTTTTGGAAGCTGCTAACATGCATTTCCTGTTTACTCTAGTAACTAATTTTATTTCCTCAAGTCTCTGATGAGGTTGAAGACCAAATAGGTACAATAACACAAAAAAAGCTTAAGTTGCTTAGAAATTAAGAACTGCTTTCATATAGGTAATAGCAATGAGGATAAAAGTTAATTTAGGTACAGAACTTTAAACTTGTTAATATAGATAGGATAATCATATACTTTCTCCTAAATTGCTAAATACACACGGAATGGACATTGCACATGTAGATTTTACCTAATAGTTTTCATAATTTCATAATTATTATTATATTGAAATAATAGGAGCTTTTCATTGGATTTAAAGGGGGAAATGTTGGTAAAATGTTCTTTTAAAATGTATACACCTTACCCTTATTCATTCAAATGCTGATTTCCACCCCTAGTGAAACCACTCTCTGGTTTCAATATGGATATTGCATTGTGATTCTTAATCTATGCATCCTGTCTCATCTTGGTGTAAACAGGCCAAAATAAAGCAACTAGCCAAAATGTTGAGCAAGGAGAGAAGAGGAGCCAGAAGATAGGAAAGAGGAGAGGATCCAGAGTGCAAGAAATGACTGAGAGGAAAAGAGGGCTAGGGCAGAGCTACAAGAGCCAAGCTGGGAAGAGAACTAGGAACTATGTGGCAAATGAACCAGACCTCCTAAGGTTTCACAAAAAAGCAAGCAAAATGGGTAAAATCTAAATGCTAGGAAACTATGAGGGCTTGGAGGTTTAGGAGGGAGTAACTATTGGCCATCATTGTGTTCTAAGTTAACTAAATATAACCAGAATCTGTGTGGTGATTTGGTTATATAGCTGTATAGTATTAACAGCAGCTTTATCAGAAGATATATCAAATGCAAATATTAATTACCAGAAATGTCATACAATTGTGATGTCATAATATCATTGCTAACTCATAACAGCATTGTTAGGTCATAATACCATTGTGAAGTCATAATACCATTGTGATGTCATAAAAGCATTATGATATCATAATAGCATTGTGAAGTCAAATAGCATTGAGATGTCATGACACCATTTTGAAATCAAAATACCATTGGGATATTACACCACTGTGGTATCATCACAGCATTGTGATGTCATATTCTGATATCATAATACATTGTGATGTCATAATTCCACTGTGATGTCATAACACAATTATAATAGCATTCTGATGTCATCAATATGTTCTGAGTTCATTATAGCATTGTGATATCATATTATTGTTAAGGCATAAGAGTATTGTGATGTCATAATACCCTTGTGAAGTCATAATAGCATTGTGAGTTAATAATAACCATGTGATGTCATAACAGCATTTTGATGTCTTAACCTCATCATGATGTCATAATAGCATTGTGATGTCATCATAGCATTGTGATTTGACATACATTGTTGGCCTAATGATCTTTTGAAATATATACACCTTACCTTTGCTCATTCATATGCTGATTTATACCCCCCCTTGCACTCCTTGGTTTCAATCCAGATATTGCATTGTGATACTTATTATATGCATCCTTGTTTACTTTGTGTAAACAAGCCAAAATAAGGCAACTAGCCATAAAGATGAATATGAAGAGGAGGTGATACAGAGGACAGGAAAGAAGGGAAGAGTCAGAGTGCAAGAAATGAAAGGGAGGAAAAAGGGCTAGGGCAGAGCTAGGAGGACCGAGCTGGGAGGGGAACTAGGAAATATATGGAGAGTGATATCATACCATATGAGGTCATAATAGCATTGTGATATCATAATAGTATTATGATGTCATCATAGCACTGTGATGTCATAATACCATCGTGATTTCAAAATTCCATTTTGCTGTCATACCAGGTGACTTTATTAATGACTGCTTGAAAGCAATATGTGACACCATTCCTGAACTAAGAGTCTTGGACAGGAACTGTCATTGCTGGGTTGTTTGCTATCAGCTGCACAGACTGAGGTACATAGGGCTACTCAGGCTTTCTCTCAAGCAAGCTATGTCCTATTCAGTGGTGAGTGAAGAACCTTCCTGGTCCTGGGGTTTACAGTTATACCTGGGCCTTCAGGAAAAAGAACTGGCTGCTACATGCTATATGCTTAGGACACAAGAACAGCTTTGTTTCCTTCAGTGGTGCTCCAGACAAACCCTCTAAACATAGTGTTACTGCCAGGACTGCTTGTTCAGCAGGATCTTTTCTCCATTTTCAAGGTCATTGTATAAGTTTTCAACATATTATTTTTACTGATTATATGAGAATATCATATACTATAAAATTGCTTTCCTTTCAATTGCTCCCATGTTCAAAATTATAGCCATGTATCACACTAATATTTTTTGTTTGTTTGTTTAAAATACACCATTTCAAGTATGTGTTATTCATATACTCATTGGAGCATGATGAGAGTCTCAGTTCAAGTACCTTAAGAAAAACTGAGTTCAACCTTGCTGCACCCTGCAACCACTTCCAAAAAGAAGTCACCAGTCCTGAAGAGGTCTATATTTCATCCCCTTGATTACAGTTTTTCTTGTGTATTTATTTATTATGATTTGTTCACTCTGTATCCCCTTTGCTGCTCCCTCTCTCTTCTCATTCCAGTCCCACCCACCCTCCTCCTTCTATCCCTATGCCCTTTCTCTACTTCCCTAGTAGGAGATTTCCTCCTCCCCCTTCTATCTGACCCTAACTTTTCAGGACTCATCAAGGCTGGCTGCATCATCTTCCTCTGCAGCCTGATTATCAGGACATTGCTCTCCTTGTGTCCTCAGTTCCTTCTACTTATGATACCCTTCCTTTCTCCTCTCCTACAGGCTTTCCAGAGCTCTGAGGGGAGAGAGAATTTCATAGTCCCATTTAGAGCTGGGTGTTTTAAAGTTTTTCTCTGTTTAATATCAGACTGTTGATCTCTGTATAGAATCACATCTATGTGTATCCAAAAATATGACACTGATTTATCACTTGAGGGTAGAGAGCAATATATTTTAATAATAATAGCCTTCATTCCATGAAAATTCTGTTACATTCCATAGCCCAACAACCCAATTAACTGCCACCCAATTCCCCCCCAGTTGAAGACTGGTTTGATTACAATAGATGGCCTATTGGAACTTTATTCCTCACTATTAGAAATCCTCCTAATAAGTGAATATGTACTATATTTGTCTTTCTTCATTTTAGTAACTTCACCCAGGATGATTTTTCGTGGTTCCATTCATTTGCCTGAAAATATCATGAGGTCATTTTCTTAGCTGAATAATACTCCATTATGGAAATATTCCATATTTTCCCCAAAGGAGGTTGTCAGTCCTCTTCTTTAGAACTTGGAAGTTGCTGGGATTTTAATTATTGTATTTAATGAAAAACTTTCAGGTTAACAATGTTCTTTTAGCCTAGAATTCCCTCCATGTTCTTCTACTTCCTTGTGATTTGAATTTCAATGTCCCCTTAAAGCACATCTATTTACATATTTAGTTTCTAGTAAGCAAATGTCAGGGAATGGTTATAAGTTGTAGCCTTGTTTAGATAATATAATTCCTATTGGAGTAATATTAGAGGAGGGTGTGCTTTGAGATTGATATGCCAATGAAAGTGAAGAGAGAGAATGGATTCTCTGTCTCTCAGTTTCTTTCATATTCTATCTTTGTTTCTGTCAGTCTCACACTCTTTATTTCTGAATCTGTCTCACTCCTTTGTATCTCTGTCTATATCTCTTTGCCTGCTGCTTGTGATATGAAAAGCTCTCAGTTCTGCTCAAGGACTACAAAAAGGTGACTACTTGCTGATGTGACATCCTGGATATAAAAATATGAGCCAGGTCTCAATTAAATGCCTTTTGTTCAAAGACTTGCCTTGGTCATGGAGCATTTTCACAGTAAGTAATTCACTGTGTGAGGACATATCAGTGTTTTCAACAAATAATAATGGAATCTGTCATAATGTGAAAGTCACATGTCAAGGACATTGACTTTATTAATGACCACTTGAAAGAAATATGTGACACTTTTATGGAACTGAGTCTTGGACACAGGAACTGTCATCTATGTGTATGTGCTTTCACCTGAGCATACTGAGGCATATAGGGCTGCTCAGCATTTCTCTCAAGCTTATTTTCCACCTGGCCCTTTTAATAACTGGCTTCTGAAACTCTTACTGGCTTTCACCTTTTGCATGACATCATTCAGCCTCTCAGCCAATCAACACCTGAGAGAAGCTTGAGGTTTCCATGGAGATGAGTAAACAAACTTTGCTCAGTGTCCAGCATCTCTGATCCTGTATACATGTGACATTTTCTTGTGAAACCCAACAAGCCTTTATCTCATCACTTTATCCAGACCCCACACCTTTACTTCTGTTTACCTCTCTGAAAATATCAGGTAGGAAATGAAACTTTAATGTTTATTTAATTAGACAGCTATCTAAGTAGGGAAGCTTCAAAGTGAAGTGGGATTAAGAGGAATGTACCAAATGACAAGGTAGTCTCCTACTGTGGTCTTGGATATCTAATTTCCTGGTTTTGACTTTGAACTGAGCATTTGTTGGCATACTCACTAATGTACCTTCACATTCTTATTGATATAATAGGCTGGTAGGGTCTAGGGTTCCCTGGAGTATTGAGTCTTGAAGAGCAGGGAAAAGAGAAGGAAACCAGAAAATTCCTGGGACTTGTTAGGTTGAAAAACAGAAAGTTTGTGTATATAAAAGGAGAACTGAGAAGCAATAGACTATTTAACAGCCAGGGCTGTACGACCCTAGTTTTGGCAACCCTCTGTGAATAGGGTTGCCTTGTCTGACCTGGCTGGATTGGCATCTGTGTCATATTCAGTGGTCAGGGAGGAACCCTCCTGGTCCTGGGGTTTTCATTTAAATATGTTCCTTCAATGCAGATAAATGAGTCCATGTTAAATGCCTAGGACACAAGAGCAGCTGTATTTTCTGCTGTGGTACTTCAGAATAACCCTCTAAACATAGTGTTAGTGCCAGCACTGCAAGTTCAGTGTTGTCACCTGAGCTCATGGGGTCTGAGGTAGCTGGATAAACCTTAGTTCATGGCTGAGATTCTCTGCTACATAATGAGTTTCTGGAAAGCATGCCTTATGAAGTCATACTATGCCCCATTTACCAGAATCTTTTCTCCATGTTTAAAGTCATTGTAAAATTTATCTACATATTATTTTTACTGATTATGTGGAAATTTCACATAATATACATTACATTCCTTTTCCATTGCTCACAGACTCAAATTTCTACCCATGTGTCACACTAAATTTTTTTAAATACATCAATTGAAGTAGGTGTTGTTCATCTACTCATTGGAACATTATCAGAGTCTCAGTGTCAAGTCCCTTAAAGAAAACTGAATTAGTCTTTACTGCACCCTGACACAACCCACAAGAAGTCATCAGTCCTGAAGAGGTCTATACTCCATCACCTTGATAGCAGTTTTTCTTATGCATTTACTTATTACAATTTGTTCACTTTGTATCCCTTCTGATACCCACTCCCGTTTCTTCTTCCAGTCCCAGCCACCCTCCTTCTTCTATCCCTATGACCTGTCTCTAAATCCCTGATAGGGGAGGTTCTCGTCTGCCTTCTATCTGACCCTAGCTTATCAGGTCTTATCAAGGCTGGCTGCATCATCTTCCTCTGAGGCTTCATTCTCAGGGCATTTTTCTCCTTGTGTCCTTAATTCCCTCTACTTTTCACATTCATTCTATCTCCTCTCCTGCAGGCTTTCTGGAGCTCTGAGGGGAGGGAGAAATTCATAGGGAAATATAATTTTAAGCTGAGTGTTTTAAGGTCTCTTTCTCTGCATAATATCAGAATGTGGGTCTCTTTATGAAATATCATTTGATGTAGAAGGAAGCATCTCTCTGGATTCAAGAATATGGCACTGATCTATCAGTTGAGGGCAGAGAAAAACATATTTTAATAATGAGAGCCTTAGTGGCTTAAAATTTGCCTAAGATACCCTAGCTCAACAACTCAATTAAATGCCACCCAATTGCTCAAATAGAAGACTGGTTTGGTCACAATCTATGGCCTATTGAAACTTTATCCCCCACTCTTTGGAGAGCTCATAATAAGTGAATACATACCATATTTGTCTTTCTGCATTTTACTTAATTTACCCAGGATGATTTTTCCTGGTTCCCTTCATTTGCCTGAAAATATTATGATGGCATTTTCTTAGCTGAAGAATACTCCATTATGGAAATATTCCACATTTTCCCCAAGCAGCTTGTCAGTCCTGTTGTTTAGACCTAGGAAGTTTATAGAAATTTAATCATTGTATTGAATGACAAAATATCAAGATAATAATGTTCTTTTAGCCTAAAATTCTCTCCATCTTCTTTCACTTCCTGGTGATTTGAATTGCAGTGTCCACTTGAAGCTCTATTTACATGTGGAGTCCCCAGTGAGGAAATATTTGGAAGGGGATAGGAGTTATGGCCATTTTAGATAATATAATTTCTTTCAGAGTTATATTATATGTGGGTGTGCTTTGAAATTGATATGCCAATGATAGTGACCAGACATAATTGATTCTCTGTCTCTTGGCCTGTCACTTTATATCATGGTTTTTGTTTGTCTTGGTCTCTCTATTTCTGAATCTGTCTCTTTAGCTCTTTCTATCTCTGTCTACATCTCTCTGCCTGCTGTGGTGGTATGAAAATCTCTCAGTTCTACTGAATGACTAAAACAAGATGACTATTTGCTGATGTGACATCCTGGATTGTCTCTGTAAAAATATAAGCAAGGTCCCAATTAAATGCTTTTTGTTCAAAGACTTGCCTTGGTCAGGGAGAATTTTCACAGTAATTCACTGACTGATGACATATGTGTGCTTTTAACAAATAATAATGGAATCTGTCATAATGTGAAAGTCACATGTCCAGGACAAATCACATTATTAATGACCACTTGAAAGAAATATGTGACACTTTTTCTGAACTAAGAGTCTTGGACACAGGAACTATCATCTCTGGGTTGTATACTTTCAGGTGCCCAGATTGAGTAATATAGGGTTGCTCAGCCTTTCTCTCTAGCTTGTTGTTCTCTTGGCCCTTTAAATAACTGCCTCATGATACTGTGTCTTGCTTTCCCCTGTTTCATGACATCATTTTGCCTCTCAGCCAATCAGCACATGAGAGAATCTTAAGGTTTCCATGGAGATGAGTAAACAAACATTCCTCAGGGTACAGTATCTCTGATCCTGTGAACATATCACTTTTTCTTGTAAAACCCAACAAGACTTTATCTCATTGCTTTATCCAGATCCCACACCTTACTCCTGATTTCCTCAGTGACAATATCAGGTAGGAAATGAAACTTTATTGTTTATTTAATTTGACAGCTTCCTAAGTAGGGAAGTTTCAAAGTGATGTGGGATTAAAGGGGATGTACCAAATGAGAAGGTGGTCTCCTATCATTGTCTTGGTTCTGAAATATTCTAGGTTGTGATTTTGAACTGAGCCGTTACTTGAGTCCTCACTAAATGTATTTTCACGTTCCTATTGATATAATAGGCTTTCAGTGCCTAGGGTTCCCTGGGTTATTGAGTCTTTAAGACCTGGGAAAAGAGAAGGAAACTGGGTAATTCCTGGGACTGTTTTGGCTGAAACAGAGAAAGATCGGTTAGTGTAAAAGGAGAACTGAGGGGAAATAAGCTATTTGACATCTCATATTCTTCCACACTAGTGTTAGCAAACTTCTATGAGCAGGGTTGCCTTGGCTGCTCTGAAAGAATCTGAAGCTGTATCCTTTTCAGTAGTCAATTCCTCTATTTATGACAGTCTTCCTGCCTCCTCTCCTGAAGCTTCCCAGATCTCTTAAGAGAAGGAGAATTTCATAATCAAATCCCATTTAGAGCTGGTTGTTTTAAGGTCTTTCTCTGCATAATATCAGACTGTGGTTCTCTATGCATTCACATTTGATGCTGAAGGAAGCATCAGTGTGTGCACAAGAACATGACACTGATCTATCAGTTCATGGCAGAGAAAAACATATTTTAATAACAACAGCCTGGCTTGCTTGAAAATTTCCATAGCATACCCTGGCCCAACAACTCAATCAACTGCCACCCAATCCCCCTGGTGGAACACTGTCTTAATCATAATAGATTTCTTATTGGAACTTTATCTCTCACTATTAGAAGACCTCCTAAGAAGTGAATTCACAACATATTTAACTTTCTGCATTTTAGTTACTTCACCCAGGATGATTTTTTTCTGGTTCCATACATTTGCCTGAAAGTATCATGATGTCATTTTCTTAGCTGAATAATACTTCATTATGGGAATGATCCACATTTTTTTTTCCCAAAGGAGATTGTCAGTCCCATTCTTTAGAACTTCAAAGCCTCTGGGACTTTAATCATTTTATTGAATGACAAACTATCTGGATAACTATGTTCATTTATCCTAGAAGTCTCTCCATTTTCTTCCATTTCCTGGGATTTGAATTTCAATGTCTCCTAGAAGCTCATCTATTTAAAGGATTAATGCACAGTGAGGAAATGTCTGGAAAGGTTACATGGTAAGGCCTTGTTAGATAATGGAATTCCTATTAGAGTTATATTATAGGATGGTGTCCTTGGAGGTTGATATGCAAATGAAAGTGACCAGACATAATTTAGTCTCTTTTTCCAGGCTTCTGTCACTTTATATATTTTTTGTTGTTGTTGTCTGTCTCATTGTCTCTATTTCTGAATCTATCTCTTGAGGTCTTTCTCTCTCTGCTTGCCATTTGTGGTTTAGTATGAAAATATTTAAGTTCTGCTGAAGGACTACAACAAATGAGAGCTTGCTGACATAACATCATGGAAGGTCTCTGTCAAAATATAGGCAAAGGTCTTCATTAAACACTTTTTGTACAGAGTTGCCTTGGTCAGGAAACATTTTCACAGTAAGTAGTTCACTGACTGAAGACATATATATTCATTTAACAAACAATAATGGGATCTGTGATAATGTGAAAGTCACATATTAAGGACCCATGACATTATTAATGACCACTTGAAAGAAATATGTGCCAATTTTCCTGAACTAAGAGTCTTGGACACAGGAACTGTCATCTCTTGGCAGTTTTCTTTAGCTGCCCAGATTGAGGCATGTAGGGCTAACTACCCTTTCACTCCAGCAGGCTGTCCACATGGCTATTTTAAAAACTGGCTCCTGAAACAGTAACTAGCTTTCACCTGTTTCATGACATCATTCTTCCTGTCAGCCAATCATCACTCCTTATTACATCTGAGAGACTAGGATTGAAAGGAATGAGAAGAAGACCTACCATATCAGTGGACTTGGGGAGAAGAAGCTTGGACAGGGAGGGATGGTGAGATTGGAAGGGGAGGAAAAAGGGGTTTATTGGGGGATGTGAAGTGAATAAAGTATAATTAATAAAAATTAAAATATTTTAAAAATATATTTTGCTTTGGTCTTATATTGTAGAAGGGTGTTGTTGGAGGTTGATATGCCAATAAAAGTGACCAGACAGAATGGAGTCTTTGTCTCTTGGTCTCTGTCAATTTATATCTTTGGGGTTATGTATGAGAACTATCAGTTCTGCTGACAGACTACAAGGAGATGACTGCTTGCTGATTTGATATCCTGGGTGGTCCCTGTAAAAATATAAGTAAGGACCCAATTAGATGCTTTTTGTGCAAAGATTTGCCTTGGTCTGGAAGCTTTTTCTGAATAAGTAATTTGCTGACTGAGGACAGATCTGTACATTTAAGAAATAACAATAGAATCTGTGATAATGTGAAAGTCATGTCAAGGACAAGTGACTTTGTGAAAGACCATTTGAAAGAGATATCTTTCTCTTTTCCTAAATGAAGACACAGGAAATGACATCTTTGGGTTGTGTGCTTTTAACTGCCCATATTGAGGCATGTAGGGCTACTCAGACTTTCTCTCAAGCACACTGTCCACTTGGCTCTTTAATAATTGGCTCCTGAAACTCTTTAAATTGTGTCATGACATCATTCTTCATCTCAGCCAATCAGCACCCGAAAGAATCTTCAGATTTCCATGGACATTAGGAAACAAACTTTCCTCAGTGTCCTGCATCTCTGATCCTGTCCAGATGTGACTTTTTCTTGTGAATCCCAACAAGTCTTTCTCTTATCCCTTTTTCCATATCCCACACCTTTACTCTATGCTATTGGCTAAAGAGCAGGAGTTGCCTTCATGACTTTTATAATGTAAATTAGGCTGATCAGAACTCACAAATCTGCCTGTTTCTTTTTACTTTGTGTTGGGATTAAAGGCATGTGCTTTCATCAACTTGTTCAAATATTTTTTTTCTCAAATCTATACAATTGTAACTCACAGCCCTTAAAGGAAAATAATCAGACAAGAAAATTTTAAGTTTTGTTGTTAAGCTGTAACAAGCAAAGCCTAGTTGGTTGATTTTGGAATTTAGTTGATGTTTTAATGAATTAGTAGACCCTTACCAGAAAGGGCTGACAAGTATCTTGCAACCAGAGAGCTTTGAATTTTAGCCATTATTAATTGATTTTTTATTAGGCAAAGAGCCCTTTCTATTTTCTGTAACTTAGTATTCCATTCTTTTTTTTCCCCATTTTCTCCTTGCACTTTCTTGGAGAAGTCCTCCAGAAAAGCCACGACTGTTAAATATGTTGCAACCAGATCCATGATGACTATGATAACCAAAACAAAGCCAAGTGGATTTAAACACCCTCTGCCATGGTATTATTTTTTTTACATGCAGTTTTAGGCCAAGCTCTTTTCCAGACATGGCTGCTGAATTTAGCTGAACTGAGCTAGCCACAGTATAAAGAAGCCATGCTTGTGCATTCCCCTGTTAGACTGTAACAGCAGCCAATTTTGTTATGTTAAGTCTCAGATCTGTCCACAATAGGCTGTCTTTTCTTCCTGGGCCTGTTTAAGAGTATCTCTTATTCCTCAACCAGCTGTATACCCCAGTCATGACACAGAGAGTGGAATTTATTTAATTAACCTAGAGCACAATGCAGGCCAATAGTTACTCCATCCTAAACCTCCAAGACCACATAGATTCCTACCATTCAGATTTCACTCATTATGTGTGGTTTTAGTCATATCTTAGGTATGGTCCATGTCTTCATCTGGTTCCAAGACCTGATACTCCACCTTTCCTCCCCTGCTTCCTTCCTCTTCCTCCCACTATGGACCAGGATGTCCCATTCTTTCCTCTCCATTGCTCACATTGTAGCTGGTTGTTTTATTGAAAATACAGAGAACAAATGGTGAAATGTTTACACAAACTTGAGACAGGTGGTATGCAGTATAAGCATCACAGTGCAATTTCCGGATAGAAACCAGAAAGTGGGGGACAAAAATCAGTATTTGAATGAACAAGGGTAAATTGTATATATTTCAACAGAACATTGTGCCAACAATTTATTTAATATATATATATATATATATATATATATATATATATATATATATATATAGTGTTCTGCCTACATACTGAAAGAGGGCACCAGAACTTATTATAGATGGTTGTAAGCCACAGTGTGGTTGCTCAGAATTGAAGAAGGATATTGGTAAGCAACCAATGCTCTTAACTTCTGAGACACATCTCCAGCCCCGGTCCCAATTTTCTTTAGTTCATATTCCTTAAATTTTTGGTGTCATGTTTGAATTATGATATCATAATAACTTTGTGATGTTATAATACTACTGTGAAATCATAATTCCATAGGGATGTCATAATACTAATGTGAAGTCATAATACCATTCTGTTGTCATATTACCATTGGGATGGCATAATAAAATTGTGATGTCTTAATACCAATGTGATGTCATCATAGCATTGTGATGTGATACCATTTTGATATCATAATACCATTTTGATGTATTCATTGCATTGTGATATCATAATAGCATGGTGATATCATAATACTATTGAGATGTCATAATAGCAATTTGATTTCATCATAGCACTGTAATGCCATACTACTGTGGTGTCATAAGACAATTGTGATATAATAACATTGTGATGTCATGAAAGCAGTGTGATATCATCATAGTGTTGTAGTGTTGTAATACATTTTGATATCATAATAGCATTGTGATGTCATCAAAGTATTGTGATGAAATAAAAGTATTGTGCTGTCTTCAGAGCATTGTGATTTAATCATAGCATTGTAATGTCTTAATGCCATTTTGAATTCATTTGGTTGTGAAAACATAATAGCATTGTGATGTAATGATAGCATTGTGATGTCCTAATATCATTGTGAAGTAATATCTTTATCAAGTCATAATATCATTATGATATCATAATAGCATATTGAGGTCATAACCACGTAGTCATGTTATAATAACTTTGTGTTGTAATAATAGAAGTGTGGTGTCACAATTTGATTCTGATGTCATAACATAATCATGCTGTAATAGCATTCTAATGTCATCATAACATTGTGAGCTCTTCACAGCATTGTGATGTCATAAAGGCATTGTGATGTCACAAGAGCATTGTGATGTCACAAGAGCATTGTGATGTCATAAAATTATTATGGAGTCATACCACCATTGTGATAGCATAAAAGCACTGTATTGTCATCAAAAGATAATGATGTCATGATAGCATTGTGAAGTCATCCTCTTGAGAAGTTATATAGCATTGCGATTTTATAATAGCATTACTTTCTCATAACACCATTGGGATATCATGACACCATTTTGATGTGTTAATAGCATTGTGATATCATAATAGGATTGAGATGTCATGATGAATCTTGATGTCAGTACTATTGTGATGATATAATATCATTGTGAAGTCATAATAGCATTGTGATGATGTAACACCATTGTAATGTCATAATATTTTCTGATGTCATCATAGAATTGTGATGTCATAATACCGTTGTGATACCAATATACCTTTGTGATATATATCATAATTCCATTGTGTTTTCATACCACTATCATATCTTAATATAATAACATTATGATGTTGGGGAGCCAAGATGGCTGCGCTGGGAGAGCACTGTGTCTGAGAAGCAGGACAGCACTCTCCGTGCAGTGACCAGGAGAGTGAACTCTGGGCCCTGAAACTACAGTGGTCATGTTTCCCAGGTGAGGGAAGGCTCCCACAGTATGGGAAACAGTCAGGTCCACTCTCAGCTGCCCAGCCAGAACCCGGAAGAGATCCCGGGTGACGCAGGCTTTGGGTCTCCAGGCTGGTGCCTTAAGCCTGCATGTCCCCATCACTTTCCCAGGCTGATCCGTGGACACAAGGGTGCCTGAGGCTGGGAGTCCCAGTTGCGGGGGGACCCCACAGGGAAGCAAAGTTGCGGGTCACCCAGTCTTTCCCCAGAAGGTCTCTGGGACTGCAGTTGCCCACTGCCACCACAGCTGAGCTCCTGCCGCACATGGAGAGTTGTGCACTCAGCTCAGCAGTACAGACAAGCTGTGCGCCCCAGTACAACAAGGACTGGGAACTCCTGTCCGGAAATGACTCCACAGAGAAGGAAGAAACCGTGCTGCTGGGGTCACCTAGGGAAAGTCTAGCAGCCTGCAGATCGCAAACAGGTGAGTATGCCCAGCCATCACAGATCTGGGCCCAAACAAGGAGCACAGAGTGATTGGAAACTCAGCTCCCTCAGACTAGCAGGTGGGCGCATGCTCCACCAGCCCAGAGGCCTGCTTTGTACCAACTACTCCTTACAGACAGAACTGTGTACCCCAAGACACCAGAGCAGTACTCACCCACCACAGACTACCTCTTGGGTTCTGGGGCACAGAGCCCCAACTTCAGACCTACAAAAGACCGGGAAACCTGAGATCAACCCCCAGATACTGCTCCAAGGGGCAACCAGTTATCCCTAACAAAACCGACCAAACCACGGGACACACAGGTTACAGCAGCTGATCACTAAATTTACAGCAAGAAACCCAGAAAGGAGGGCAGCTGTCTCCAGGACTTCTCCCAGTGAGAGGAGAGCCCTCTTGACTAATCAGGACCACAGATACCACCCAGGTCTCTATGCCTGAGGTGAGCTGTAGCAACTCCTGAAAAACACCTGACATCCAGGAACTATACCCAAAAAGCTGGGAAGGCTTCCTTCAGAAAAAACCATCTTCCTGCCAAAGGGATTCTCTCCACTACAAGACTCCAGGAACAACCAGAAATTAAATTCAAACAACTAAGATAGCCCAATGGGTAGAGGACAATGTGTTCAACCAACAAAGGACAGAGCATTATGGCATCTCCAGAACCAAGTTATCCAGGGGCAAATAGCCCTAGACACCCCAGCATAAATGAAATTCAAGGAGACGACCTAGCATCTATGCTAACAAGGATGATAACAGAGAAAACAAATAAAATACTAAAAGAAATAGAAGAAGCTGCAGCCAAACAGTTTGTGGACTTTAGAGAGGAAATGCTTAAATCACTGAATGAAATAAAAGAAACAGTGGATTGTTCAAAAAAAAACAGCTGAAGGAAAAACATGAAAATACAGTCAAACAAGGGAAGGAAACCAACAAAACAGCTCAAGACCTGAAGATAGAATTGGAAAAATTAAAAAAGAAAAAAAACACAAATGGAAGAAATTGTGGAGAGAACTTAGGGAAGAAAGCAGGAACTACAGAGGTTAGCATAACCAATAGGCTACAAGAAATGGAAGAAATAGATGTATCTGTCAAAGAAAATGTTAAATCTAAAAAATTCCTGACACAGACCGTCCAAGAAATTCAAGACAACATAAAAAGACAAAACTTAAGAACAATCGGAATAGAGGAAAAAGAAGATTCCCTGCACCAAGGCCCAGAAAATATTTTCAACAAAATAATTGAAGAAAATTTCCCAACTTAAAGGAGAGGCCAATAAGAATACAAGTGGCCTACAGAACACCCAATAAATTAGACCAGAAAAGAAAATCCTCCTGCCACATAATAATCAAAACTGTAAGTATACAGAAAAAAGAAAATATACTAAAAGCTACAAGAGAAAAAGGCCAAGTACCATATAATGACAAACCCAATAGAACTAAACCTGACTTTTCAACAGAGACTATGAAAGCCAGAAGGGCCTGGACGAATATCATGCAGACCCTAAGAGAACACAGATGTCAGCCCAGGCTACTATACCCTGCAAAACTCTCAGTCCTCATAGACGGAGAAAACAAGATATTCAGTGACAGAAACAAAGTTCAACAATACCTACATACAAATCCAGCAATACAGAAGACACTGGAAGGGAAAATACAACTCAAGAAAACTAGCTACATTCAAGAAAACACAGGAAATAAATAACCCCACTACAGTAAAACAAAAAGCAACCAAGCACACAACCATATGACCACAGCCAATATCACATTCAAAGGATCTCACAGGCACTGGTCATTAATCTCTCTCAATATCAATGGACTTAATTATCCAATAAAAAGACACAGACTAATAGAATGGATGCGTAAACAAAACCCATCAATCTGTTGTATAGAAGAAACACACCTAAGTCACAAAGATAGACATTACCTGAGGGTAAAGGGATGGAAGACAGCTTTTCAAGCAAATGGATGCAAGAAGCAAGCAGGTGTAGCCATTCTAATATCTGATAAAATAAACTTTCAACCAAAATTAATCAAAAGAGATGGGGAAGGACACTTCATACTCATCAAGGGAAAATTCCACCAAGAAGACATCACAATCCTGAACATCTATGCCACAAATACAAGGGCACCCACATTTGTGAAAGAAACATTGATAAAACTTAAAACACATATAGATCCACACACACTAATAGTGGGAGACTTCAACACCCCACTCTCAACAAAGGACAGGTCAACAAAACAGAAATTAAACAAAGAAACAATATCTCTAACAGAGGTCATGAATCAAATGGACCTAACAGACATTTACAGAACCTTATACCCAAACACAAAAGAATTTACCTTCTTCTCAGCACCTCATGGAACCTTCTCCAAAATAGACCACATAGCTGGTCACAAAGCAAGCCTCAACAGATACAAGAAGATTGAAATAATCCTTTGTATCCTGTATGATCACCATGGAATAAAGCTGGACCTCAGTAACAACAGAAATAGCAAAAAGCCTACACGCATATGGAACCTCAACAACTTGCTACTAAATGACAGCTGGGTCAGGGAAGAAATAAAGAAGAAATTAAAATCTTCCTAGAACTCAATGAAAATGAAGACACAACCTACCCAAACTTGTGGGACACAATGAAGGCAGTGCTAAGAGGAAAGTTCAAAGCACTAAGTGCCTTCAAGAAGAAATTTGAGACAGTACATTCAAGCAACTTAATGGCCCACTTAAAAACCCTAGAAAAAGAAGAAGCAGACACACCAAGAAGGAGCAGACGGCTGGAAATAATCAGACTCAGGGCTGAAATCAATCAATTAGAAACAAATAAAACAATTCAAAGAATCAATGAAACTAAGAGCTGGTTCTTTGAGAAAATCAACAAGGTAGACAAACCCTTAGCCAAACTAAGTAAAAGACAGTGAGACACCATCCAAATCAACAAAATCAGAAATGAAAAGGGGACATAACTAAAGACACTGAGGAAATCCAAGCAATCATTAGGACTTACTGCAAAAGTCTATACGAAACAAAATTTAAAAATTTTAATGAAATGGATATCTTAATTGATCAATTCCACTTTTCAAACCTAAATAATGAAGAGGTAAATCAATTAAATAGTTCTATATCCCCCAAGGAAATAGAAGCAGTCATCGAAAGTCTCCCATCCAAAAAAAAAAAAAAACCCAGGAGCTGATGGTTTCAGCACAAAATTCTACCAGACATTCAAAAAAGAGCTAACTCTAATTCTCTTCAAACTATTCCACAAAATCGAAACAGAAGCAATATTACCAAACTCATTCAATGAAGCCAAAGTCACCTTGGTACCTAAACTTCACAAAGACCCAACCAAAAAAGAGAACTTCAGGCCAATCTCCCTTATGAACATTGATGCAAAAATACTCAACAAAATACTTGCAAACTGAATACAAGAACACATCAAAGATATCATCCACCATGACCAAGTAGGCTTCATCCCAGGTATGCAGCGATGGTTCAATATACAGAAATCCATCAATGTGATCCACCATATTAACAAACTGAAAGAAAAAAAAAACACATGATAATCTCCCTAGATACTGAAAAAGCATTTGACAAAATCCAACTTCCATTCATGTTTAAAGATTTGGAGAGATCAGTGATACAAGGCACATATCTAAAGTAAAGGCGATATACAGCAAACCTATAGCCAACATCAAACTGAATGGAGAGAAACTTAAAGCAATCCCACTGAAATCAGGGACAAGACAAGACTGCCCACTCTCTCCATATCTGTTCAAACATAGTTCTGGAAGCCCTTGCTAGAGCAATAAGACAGTTGAAGGAGATCAAGGGGATACAAATTGGAAAGGAAGAAGTCAAATTATCACTATTTGCAGATTATATGATAGTATACGTGAGTGACCCCAAAAACTCTACCAGTGAACTCCTACAGCTGATAAACACCTTCAGCAAAGTGGCCAGATACAAAATTAACTCAAAAAAATCAGTAGCCCTCCTGTATACAAAAGACAAAATGGCTGAGAAAGAAATTAGGGAAACTACACCCTTCACAATAGCCCCAAAGACATAAGGTATCTCGGAGTAACCTTAACCAAGGAAGTCAAAGACTTGTATGAAAAAAATTTCAAATCTCTGAAGAAAGAATTAGAAGAAGATATGAGAAGATGGAAAGATCTCCCATGCTCATGGCTTGTCAGGATTAACATAGTAAAAATGGCCATCTTACCAAAAGCAATCTACAAATTCAATGCAATTCCCATCAAATTACCAACACAATTCTTTACATACCTGGAAAGACAAATTCTCAACTTCATAAGGAATAACAAGATACCCAGAATTGCTAAAACAATCCTCTACAATAAAAGATCTTCTGGAGGTATCTCCATTCCTGAACTTAAGTTGTACTATAGAGCTACAGTTTTAAAAACAGCATGGTACTGGCATAGAAACAGAATGGTGGATCAATGGAACCGAACAGAGGACCCAGAAATAAACCCACACACTTATGGACACCTGATCTTTGACAAAGACACCAAAACCATACAATGGAAAGAAGATAGCCTCTTCAAAAAATGGTGCTGGTCCAACTGGAGGTCTACATGTAGAAAAATGAAAATAGATCCACACTTATCACCCTGCACAAAACTGAATTCCAAGTGGATCAAAGACCTCAACATAAAACTAGACACATTAAATCAGCTTGAAAAAAAGTGGGGAATACCCTAGAACTCATTGGTACAGGAGAAAACTTCCTGAACAGAACACCAACAGCATAGGCTCTAAGAGCAACAATCAATAAATGGAACCTCATGAAACTGAAAAGCTTCTGCAAAGCAAAGGACACCGTCATCAAAACAAAGCGACTGCCTACAGATTGGGAAAGAATTTTCACCAACCCTTTATCTGACAGAGGACTCATATCCAGTATATATAAAGAACTAAAAACGCTGAAAAGCAGCAAACCAAGTAATCCACTTAAAAATGGGTAACAGAGGTAAACAGAGAATTCTCAACAGAGGAATATCGAATGGCAGAGAAGCACTTAAAGAAATGTTCAACCTCATTAGCCATTAGGGAAATGCAAATCAAAACAACCCTGAGATTTCACCTTACACCCATCAGAATGGCCACGATCAAAAACTCAAGTGACAACACATGCTGGAGAGGTTGTGGAGAAAAGGGAACCCTTCTCCACTGCTGGTGGGAATGTAAACTTGTACAAACAACTCTGGAAATCAATCTGGCGCTTTCTCAGACAACTAGGAATCCAGCCATACCACTCCTGGGCATATAGCCAAAAGAGGCTCAAATACACAAAAAGGACATTTGCTCAACCATGTTTGTACCAGCTTTATTTGTAATAGGCAGAAGCTGGAAACAACCCAGATGCCCCTCAACTGAAGAATGGATGCAAAAATTGTGGTACATCTATACAATGGAATATTACTCAGCAATGAAAAATAAGGAAATCATGAAATTTGCAGGTAAATAGTGGGACCTGGAAAGGATCATCCTGAGTGAGTTCTCCCAGAAGCCAAAAGACACACACTTTATATACTCACTCATATAGACATACAACATAGGACAACTCCACTAAAATCTGTGCATCTAAAGAAACTAAGCAAGTGACAGGACCCTAACTAAAAAGATCAATCCCCATCCTGAAAGGCAAAGAGGATGGACATCAGAAAAAGAAGAAAACAGGAAACAACCTAGGAACTTACCACAGAGGGCCTCTGAAAGCCTCTGTCCTAGAGACTATCAAAGCAGATGCTGAGCCTGATGGGCAAATGTTGGGTAGAGTGAATGGAATTTTACGTAAGAACTGGGAGATAGTAAGAGCTATAGAGGACAGGGCCTCCACAAAGAGCAACAGAACAAGAAAATTTGAACACAGGGAACTTCCCAGAGACTTATACTCCAACCAAGGACTATTCATAGAGATAACCCAGAACCCCTGCACAGATGTAGCCCAGGGCAGTTCAGAGTCCAATTGGGTTACATAGTAATGGGAAAAGGGACTGCCTCTGACATAATCTGACTGCTCTGCTCTTTGATCACCTCCCCCTGGGGGGAAGCAGCCTTACCAGGCCATAGTAGAGGGCAATGCAGCCACTTTTGATGTGAACTGATGGACTAAGATCAGAAAGGAGAGGAGAACCTTCCCTATCAGTGGACTTGGGGAGTGGCATGCATGCAGAAAGGAGAGGGAGGGTGGGATCGGGAGGGGAGGAGGGAGAGGCTTATGGGGGGATGCAGAATGAATAAAGTGTAATTGATGAAAAATTTAAAAAAAAAAGAAAAGGTAATTTAAGAACCTTAAATGACTTTCAACAGTGGAGGAAAACATGGAGTTCATCAATTTACATGGAACATGTCTCTCCCCTGGGGGCAATGGTCTTCTGAACCTACTCAGACCTCGGACACCACCACTGCTAATTCTAGAACTGATGCAGGATGTTCCAACGAGGGGGTTAAGGCTTCTCATAATATTTCCTATAAGTCCACACCTGTTTGTTTATAACCCTCATTTTTATTCATTGTTAGCCAGATAGAGCCAAGTAATTGTGGTAATGATACTTGCTTTTTTGCACAATGATGGAATGCTAGTGAATTTAGGTATGCCCTGGTTACTCACATGCCTCGCTGTGTGCCTGTGTCTGTTGATGCCCTTCATGCTATGACTCTCTTCAGACAGAAAAGGGATCTTGAAATTACAGCCGCCATTGTTACTGCCATCTCATTGGCGGCTGTTGGAGCTACCACTGCGGCATTAGTCATGAATCATACTATGCAGAATGCTCAGACCCTAAATAACTTTTAGCCAATGTAGCTCATGCTTTAGATGTAAAAAAAGGAATTAATGCTCAACTAAAAGGAGACTTGATGGTGTTCAATCAGAGGATTGACCTTGTGCAGGAGCAAATTGATACACTATGGCAAATGACTCAACTTGGCTGTCAATGGAATTATGCTGGACTTTGTGTCACTAGCATACAATATGAGAATTTTTCCCGTGCTGAAAATCTGTCTAAATAATTGTCTAGCTATATTTTAGGTAATTGGATTGAAGAATTCGATACTATGATGGAGCAGCTGAGAGTGGCCATTGTTACGGCAAATTCTACCAGAGTGGACCCAGGACTAGCCACAGGATTATCATCATGGATTGCTGCAGCCATGAATCATCTGTAGGAATGGGCAGACATGGGAGCATTAGCAGGCCTTCTTGTGTTGGTCTCCTTGGTTTGCCTGTGGTGTATATGCAAGATTAGTGTCTCACAACAGCGTAATGCAGCCATGATCATTCAGGCCTTTACAGCCATTGAAGCAGGACAGTCTCCCCAAGGATGGTTGGCCACCATAAAAAGCTAAAATGTTATGCTCAGGATGTGAGGCTAAGCACTGCACTCAGGGTCAGCTGCTTTCGACCCAGAGAAGAGCATGTGTGATTGCATGCGGGTTGATGCCCCAGGTCCCTCCTCTGAGAAAAAGGTATCAAACGCATCTGATGCTCTTTGGGTGGATGACACCTAAATGAACATTGGTACAAAGTCCCAATTTATTTCTAATATCAGAGATCAGACCTCTACTCTTGCCTGATGCATCTAAAACAAAAAGGGGGAACTGTAGAGAGCTGTGTAATGCCGTGCCTGAAAGATGGAGCTGGTTTCTGCCTTCCACCTTCCCGATGGTGAGTGCTCTCTGTCACGAACAATTCCACATTTGGCTAAGGCTGAGGATCTGGCTTGCTTCCGTGTATGTGGACCGCTCTGCATTTTCCACGAGGCACGCTGGGCTTGGCTACCCAGAGGCTATTTTAAGCTGTGGACTGGCTTTCCCCAGGGTCAGAAGATTGTTCAAGGTTCCTGAATAAACTGCATTGAGAAGAATAAAAAAAAATGATCAGAAAGAAGGAGACGAGGGCCTCCCCTATCAGTGGACTTGGGGAGAGGCATGCATGTACAAAGGGGGGGGGAGGTTGGGACTGGGAGGGGAGGAGGGAGGGGCTCATGGGGGATACACAAGGAATAAAGTGTAATTAATAAAAGTTAAATTAAATATTAAAAAAACATTATGATGTTATGATAGCATTAGAATTTCATGATGAAGTTTGATGTCATAATAGCATTGTGGATTCATCCTAGCATTGTGATGTCTTATTATCAATGCATAGTCATAACACAATTTTGATGTCATAATAGCATAGTGATGTCATTTTAGCATTGTGGTGTATAATACCATTGTGATGTCATATTGCTATTGTCATGTCATAACACTAATTTGAAGTCACAATAGCATTGTGATGTATATAATACCATTGTGTTGTCACATAGCATTATAATATCATAATAGCATTGTGAAGTCATAACACTATTGTGATGTCATCATAGCATTGTGATATCATCATAGCATTATGATATCATGACACCATTCTGATTTCTTAATAGCATTGAGATGTCATACTTTTGCAACAGTATAATAGCATTGTTGTATCATAATAGCATTATGATTTCATAATTCCCTTGTGATGTTATAAATATCTTATCATAATAGTATTGTGATGTTTTTATAGCATTGTGATGTCAAAATTCCATTTAGATATCATACCAAACTCATGCCATGATACCGTTGAGGTGTCATACAATTGTGATGTCATAATAATATTATGATGTCATAACATTGGAATGTCATCATAGCATTGAGATGAAATACCTTTTGCAGGACTCCACCAAGACATGGTAGGCAAGTTCTAAATAGTTCTTCCTGCCTGCACATATATGTCTGTCAAATATACTGAGCCAAAAGGCTGAAGATGATGTTCCAATGTTACAGAGATTTATGGGTGACTCTTCAGGAAACAAATGGTTTCTGTCATTTTTTTTATTTTTTGGAAGCTGCTAACATGCACTTCCTATTTAGTCTAGTAACTGATTTTATTCCTTCTCAAGTCTCTGATGTGGTTGAAGATCAAATGAGGTACAATGTCACAAAAGAGCTTAAGTTGTTTAGAGGGCTTGGAGGTTCAGGAGGAAATAACTATTTGCCAGCGTTGTATACTACATTAACTATATATATATATATATATATATATATATATATATATATCCAGAATCTGTGTTGTGATTTGATTATACAGGTCTGTAACATTAACAGTAGCTTTTCCAGAAGATATATCAAATGTAAATATTAATTGATACATAAAACAGTGATGTCATACAATTGTGATGTCATAAAAGCATTTTAAGTCATAATAGAATTGTAATGTCATAATACCATTGTGAATTCAAAATACCATGTGATGTCATGAAACCATTGTGATTACATAAAAGCATTATGATATCATAATAGCATTGTGAAGTCATAATAGCACTGAGATGTCATGACACGATTGTGATGACATAATATCATTGGGATGTGATACCAGTGTTGTAATGTCATCATAGCATTGTGATATCATATTATTTTTAAGGCATAATAGTACTGTGATGTCATAATAACATTTTGATGTCATAGTATCACTGTCATATCATAAAAGCATTTTAATTTGTTCATATCACTGTGATGTCCTAATAACATTGTGAAGCCATACCTTTGTGACATCATAATAGAATTGTGATGTCATAATAACATAATAACATTTTGATGTCATATCATTGTTTTTTCATAATAACTTAGAGATGTCATATCATTTTGATTTAATTATAGCATTATGGTCATAATACCAGAGTGAATTCATGATACCATTGTGATGTCATGATAGCATTGTTACGTTTTAATAGCATTGTGCTGTAATATTGTTGTGATGTCCTAATACCATTTTGAACTCATACCACTATGAAGTCATAATAGGACTGTGGCATCATAATGAGTGTGATGTAAAATAACATTGTGATGTCATAATACCATGTGAACTCATCATAGGATTGTTCTAACATAATACCACTGTAATGTCATTATACTATTGTGATGTAATAATACCATTTGTGAAGTCATAATAATATTGAATGTCATACCATTATGATGTCATAATAGAATTGTGATATCATACATTAGTAATGTCAAAATAGCATTTCGATGTCATATTTTTATAATATAATTATAGCATTGTGATATTATGACACCATTGTGATGTCACAAGAGTATTTTTTGTGTTATATCATTATGAAGTCATAAAACCATTGTGATGTCATAATAGCATTGAGGTGACATACCATCATGATGTCATTATAGCATTTTGATGTCATAACAATATTGTGATGTTATAATACCATTGTGATATTATCAAAACAGCATTGCGATCTCATAATACCATTGTGATATGATAATATCTCATGTGATGTCATAAAAGCATTGGGATGTCATAATAGCCTAGCTTTGTTATATTATTATTATTGTGAGGTTAAAATTCAATTGTGATATCATACCATATGATATCTTAATAGCAGTGTGATGTCCTAATAGCATTGTGAAGATATAGTAGCACTGAGATGTCATGACACCATTGAGATGACATAAAACCATTATGATGTCATAAAAAAGTTAAGATGTCATAATAGCATAGTGATGTCATCATAACATTGTGATTTGTCATAATATTGTTGGTATAATGTTCTTTTAAAATGTATACACCTTACCCTTGTTCATTCAAATGCTGATTTCTCCTCCCCCTCAACTCTCTGGTTACAATCCAGGTATTACATTGTGATACTTATTCTAAGCATCCTGTCTCAACTGTGTGTAAACAGGCCAAAATAAAACAACTATGCCACAATATTGAGTGATGGGAAGAGCCAGAGTGCAGGAGATTAGTGGGAGGAGAGAGGGGTGGGAGAAGAGCTTTAGAGCAGAGAGGGAGATGAGATCTTGGAACAGTGTGGAGAGAATGAACCAGACCTAAGACTTTACAAAAAAAAAAAAAAAAAAACATGTAAATGGGTAATATCTAAATGTTAGGAAACTATGAGGGCTTGAAGGTTAAGGAGGTAGTAACTATTGACCAACATTGTGTTCTAAAGTTACGTAAATAGTCTCTTGTGGTGAAATGGCTATACAGCTGTTTAGGATTAACGGCAAGCATTAATAAAATATAAACCAATAGTAAATATTAGTCATCACCTATGACATACTATTATGAAGTCATTATACTATTGTGATGTCATAACACCATTGCGATGTCATATCATTATGAAGATATACTATCCTTGAGATGTCAAAATAGCATTGTGAGGTCATAGTAGCATTGTGGTGTTATACACATATCAATATCATACACCATTGGGATATCATGACAACATTGTTATTTTATCACACCATGTTAATGTCATAATACCATTTGGATATAATCATAGCATTGTGATGTTATGCTATTGTGATATCATAGTACCATTGTGATATCATGATATCATTTGTGATGTCATAAAAATGTTGTGATGATATAAAAGTATTTTGAGCTCATAATGACACTGTGAAGTCAAAATTCAATTGTGATGTCATATCACAATGATGTAATAATAGCACTGTGATGTCATAATATGATTTTGATACAATAAAAATGTGATGTCATGATAGCATTGTGATGTCAAAATTGCAGTGTTCTATTATATTATTATTGTGATGTTATAATTCCATTGTGACATCATTCCATATGAGGTCATAATAGCATTGTGATATCATAATAGCATTGTGATGTCATAATACAATTGTGATGTCAAAATTCCATTTTGCTGTCATATCAGGCAATTTTATTAATGACCTCTTGAAAGAAATATGTGAAACTATTCCTGAACTATGTGTCTTGGACAGGAACTGTCATCACTGGGTTGTGTGCTATCAGCTCCCCAGATTGAAGTATATAGGGCTGCTCAGGCTTTCTCTCAAGCACACTATGTCCTACTCAGTGGTGAGTGAGAAACCCTACTGGTCGTGGGATGTTCAGTTATACTTGGGCCTTCAGGACAGAAAATTGGGTCCATGCTATATGCCTTGGACACAAGAGCAGGTGTTTTTCCTTCAATGTTGCTCCAGACAAACCCGCTAAACATAGTGTTAGTGACAGAGCTGTTTGTTCAGTGGAATTTTTTCTCCATTTTCACAGTCATTGTATTAGTTGACAATATATTATTTTTACTAATTATATGGGACTTTCATATAATATACATTATACTCCTTTTCCATTGCTTCCGGGTTCAAATTCCTACCCATGTGTCACAATAATTTGTTGTTTTTGTTTAAAATACACCATTTCAAGTATGTGTTGTCCATAAACTTATTGGAACATGATGAGAGTCTCAGTCCAACTCCCTTAAAGAAAAGTGAGTTCATCCTTGCTGCACCCTGCAACCACCTCCAAGGATAAATCATCAGTCTTGAAGAGCTCTAAACTTCATCTCTTTGATCATCATGTGCATTTATTCATTAAAATCTGCTGTCCCTTCCTCTCCTCTTTCCAGGCCCACCTACCCTCCTTCATCTAATCCCATGCCCTATCTCTAGTTCTTTGATAGGGGAGTACCTCCTCCCTCTTCTATCTGACCCTAACTTATCAGGACTGCAGCAAGGCTGGCTGCATCATTTTCCTCTGCCACCTGATTATAAGGGAATTGTTCTCTTTGGGTCCTCAATTCCCTCTACTTATGACATTCTTCCTACTTCCTCTCTTGCAGGCTTCCCAGAGCTCTGAGGGGAGGGAGAATTTCATAGGAAAATCCTATTTAGAGCTGGGTGTTTTAAGGTCTCTCTCTGCATAATATTGGACTCTGGGTCCCTGTTTGGACTCACATTTCTGTGAATCCAAGAATATGGCACTGATCTATCACTTGAGGGCAAAGAACAACATTTATATTTAATAATAATAGTCTTGGTTCCTTGAAAATTTCTATTAGATGACATGGCCCAACAACCCAATTAACTGCCATCCAATTCCCCCAGTTGAACACTAAATGGTTAAAATAGATAGCCTATTGGAACTTTATCCCTCACTCTTAGAAATCCTCCTAATAAGTGAATATGTACCATATTTGTCTTTCTATATTTCAGTTACTTCACACAGGATGACTTTTCCTCGATCCATCCATTTGCCTGAAAACATCATAATGTCTTTTTCTTAGCTGAATAATACTCCTTTATGGAAATATTCCACATTTTCCCCAAAAGAGATTGTCAGTTTGTTTTTTAGAACTTGGAACTTGCTTGGGACTTTAATCATTGTATTGAATGACAAAATATCAAGATAACTATGTTCTTTTAGCCTAAAAGTCCCTCCATCTTCTTCCACTTCCTGGTGTTTACATTGCAATGTTCCATTCAAGCTCATCTATTTAGTCACCTATTTAGTCATCTATTTATATATTTAGTCACCAGTAAGCGAATGTCAGGAAGGGTTATAAGGTATGGCCTTGTTAGATGATATAATTCCTTTTAGAGTAATATTAGAGTAGGGTGTGCTTTGAGATTGATATGCCAATGAAAGTGAACAGAGAGAATGGAGTCTCTGTCTATTAGTCTCTGTCAATTTCTATCTTTGTTTCTGTCAGTCTCAGTCTCTCTATTTCTGAATGTGTCTCTCTAGCTCTTTCTATGTTTGTCTACAACTCTCTGCCTGTTGATTGTGGTATGAAAAGCTCTCAGTTCTGTTAAAGGACTACAAAAAGATGACTACTTGCTAATGTGACATCCTGAATGGTCTCTAAAAATATGAGCAAGGTCCCAGTTAAACACTTTGTTTTCAAAGACTTGTCTTGGTCATGGAGAATTTTTCCCAGTAAGTAATTCACTGACTGAGGACATATCTGTATATTTAACAAATAATAATTGAATCTGTGATAATGTGAAAGTCACATGTCCAGGATAAATGACTTTACTAATGAAAACTTGGAAGAAATATATGACACTTTTCCTGAACTAAGAGTCTTGGACACAGGAACTGTCATCTTTGAGTTATGTGCTTTTAGCTGCCCAGATTGTGGCATGTAGGGTTGCTCAGCCTTTCTCTCAAGCTTGTTGTCCACTTGGCCCTATTAATAACTGTTTTTTGAAACTCTCACTGGGTTTCACCTTTTGCATGACAATATTCCCCCACTCAGCCAATCAACACATGGGAGAATCTTGAGGTTTCCATGAAAATGAGTAAAGAAAGTTTCCTCAGTGTCCAATATATCTAATCCTTTACCCATTTGTGACATTTTATTATGAAACCAAGCAAGCCTTTATCTCATTGCTATATCCAGATCCCACACCTTTACTTCTGTTTACCTCTATGACAATGTCAGCTAGGAAATGAAACTTTAATGTTCATTTAATTGGACAGCTTCATCAGTAGAGAAGCTTCTAAGTGAAGTGGGATGGAGGTGAATGTGCCTGATGACAAGGTAATTTCCTACTGTGGTCTTGGTTCTGAAAATTCCTAGGTTGTGACTTTGAACTGAGAATCCTCACTAAATGTACCCTCACATTCTTATTGATATCATAGGCTGGCAGGGTCTAGGGTTCCCTGGAGTATTGATTCTCTAAGAGCAGTTAAAAGAGAAGGAAACTAGACAGTTCCTGAGACTAGTTTGGTTGGAAAAACAGAAAAGATTGTGGATGTTAAAGGAGAACTAAGAAGCAATAAATATTTAACAACTGGTTCTGTTCCCCACTAGTTTTGGCAAACCTCTATGAGTAGGGTTGCCTTGTCTGACCTGGCTGGATCAGCATCTGTGTCCTACTCAGTCATCAGTGAGGAACCCTCCTGGTCCTGGGGTTTTCATTTTAAAATGTTAATCAATGCAGAAAAATGTGTCCATGTTAAATGCCTATGACACAAGAGCAGCTGTGTTTTCTGCTGTGGTCCTCCCAACAAGCCCTCTAAACATAGTGTTAATAGTGTTAGTGCCAGGACTGAAATTTCAGTGGTGTCAAGTGAGCTCATAGTGTCGGAGGTAGCTGGGTCAACATTACTTCATGGCTGAGATTCTCTGCTACCTAATGAGTTCCTGGAAAGCATGCCTTACAAACTCATATTTTGCCCTCCATTAGCAGAATCTTTTCTCCATGTTAAAAGTCATTGAAAATTTGTCTACATATTATTTTTACTAATTATGTGGGAACTTTATATAATATACCTTACACTCCTTTCTTATTGCTCCCACGTTAAATTCCTTCCCATGTTTCACACTATTTTTTTTCATTAAAATGCATCAATTGAAGTATGTGTTGTTCAGCTACTCATTGGAATATGATCAGAGTCTCAATGCCAAGTCCCTTAAAGAAAACTGAGTTTATCTTTACTGCACCCTGGCACAACACAGGGTGATGAAGCCATCGGTCATTAAGAGTTCTATCCTTCATCACCTTGAACACAGATTTTCTTATTACGATTTACTTATTATGATTTTTTTCCACTTTGTGTCTTCTCTGCTGCCCACTCCCCCTTCTCCTTCCAGTACCACTACCCTCCTTCTTCTACTCCTATGCCTGTTCACTAGTTCCCTGATTGCCTGATTGCCGAGGTTCTCCTCCCCCTTCTATCTGACCCTAGGTTATTAGGTCTCAACAAGGCTGGCTGCATCATCTTCCACTACGGCCTGATTCTCAGGGCATTGTTCTCCTTCTGTCCTCAATTTCCTCTGCTTATAACATTCTTCCTACCTCCTCTCATGCAGGATTTCCAGAGCTCTTAAGGGAGGGCAAATTTGATGGGAAATCCCATTCAGAGCTGGGTGTTTTATTGTCTCTCTCTCTCTCTCTGCATAATATTGGACTGTGGTTCTCTGTATGTAATCACATTTGATGCAGAAGGAAGCATCTCTGTGGATTGAAGAATATGGCACTGACCTATCAGTTGAGGGCAGAGGAAAAGATATTTTAATAACAAAATCCTGTGTTGTTTAAAATTTGCATAGGATACCCTAGCTCAACAACTCAATGAACTGCCATCCAAATCCTTAAGTAGAACACTGGTTTGGACACGAACTATGGCCTGTTGCTATTCTATCATCCACTATTTAGAGGTCTGCTCATAAATGAATACATACCATATTTATCTTTCTGAATTTCAGTTACTTCACCAAGATTGATTTTTCCTGGTTCCATCCATTGGCCTGAAAATATCATGATGGCATTTTCTTAACCGAATAATAATCCATTATAGAAATATTCCACATTTTCCCCAAAGGAGTTTGTCAGTCCTATTCTTTCGAACTTGTAAGTAACTGTGTCTTTTATCATTGTTTTGAATGATAACTATATACTTTTAGCCTAGAAGTCCGTCCATTTTCTTTCACTCCCTTGTGATTTGAATTGCATTGTCCTCTTGAAGCTCATCTGTTTACATGTGGAGTCACCAGTAAAGAAATTTTTGGGAAGGGTTAGGAGATATGGTCTTGTTAAATAAAATAATTTCTCTTGGAGTTTTATTGTAGGAGGGTGTGCTTGGAGGTTGATATGCCATTGAAAGTTTCCTGACAGAATCGAATCTCTGTCTCTCAGTCTCTGTTACTTTACAATCTTTGTTTCTGTAGGTCTCATTCTCTCTATTTCTGAATCTGTTTCTTTAGCTCTTTCTTGCACTGTCTCTCTCTCTCTTTCACCCTCAATCTGCCAGCCACTTGTGATTCACTATGAAATGCTGTCATTTCTGTTGAAAGACTACAACAAGATGACTGCTTGCTGACATGACATCCTGGATGGTCTCTGTAAAAATGTAAGCAAGGTCCTAATTAATCACTTTTTGTTCAAAGATTTGCCTTGGTCAAGGAGCGTTTTCACAGTAAATAATTCACTGACTGAGGATATACCTGTGCATTTAACAAATAATAAAGGAATCTGTGATAATATGACTTTATCATGACCACTTGAAAGAAGTATGTAACACAGGAACTGTCATCTCTGGGTTGGTTGCTTTCAGCTGCCCAGAATGAGGTGTAGGGCTTTTCAGCCTTTCTCTCAAGCAGGCTATCCACTTTGCCCTTTTAATAACTGGCTCCTGAAAAATCTTACTGGCTTTCACCTGTTGCATGACGTCATCCTTCCTCTCAGCCAATTACCACCCGAGAGAATCTTGAGGTTTCTCTTGAGATGAGTAAAGAAATTTTCATCAATTTCCAGTATCTCTGATCCTGTGAACACCTGACCTTTTCCCCATGACACTCAACAAGCTTTTATCTCATCCTTTTATCCAGATTCCACACCTTTACCCCCATTTACCTATGTGACAATGTCAGGCAAGAAAAGAAACTTTAATTTTACTTTATTTATTTGGACAATTTCCTAATTAGGGAAGCTTTAAAGTGATGTGTGTTAAGGGGAATGCAGCAAATGACAAGTTGGTATCCTATGGTGGTCTTAGCTCTGAAGATTACTAGGTTGTGCAATTGAACTGAGCAGTTACTTGTCTACTCACTAAATGGACCTTCACATTCTTATTGATATAATAGGTTTTCCTGGGGTATTCATTATTTAATAGCAGGGAAAAGAGAAAGAAACCAGATAATTTCTTGGACTGGTTTGGCTGAAACAGAGAAAGATCACTGTCTGTGAAAGGAGAACTGATGAATAAGATATTATATGACAGCTTGTGCTATTCCACACCAGTTTTGGAAACCCTCTGTGAGCATGGTTGCCTTCTCTGAACTAGCTGGATGGGCAGCTGTATCCTATTCAGTGATCAGTGAGTAAATTTTCTGGTCTTGGGTTTTACAGTTAAAACTCAGCCACCAGGAGAGAGAAATGGGTCTATGTTATGTGCCTAGGATACAAGAGCACCTGTGTTACCTGCTGTGGTCCTCCAGAAAAAATCCTCTAAAAGTAGTGTTAATACCAAGACTGCTTATTCAGAGTTGCCACGTGAGCTCATGGGGTCTGACATATCTGGGTAACTACTAGTACATGGCTAGTATTCTCTGCTACATAATGAGATCCTGGAGAGAATGCCTTTCAAAGTAAACCTCCGCCCTCCTTTAATGGAATCTTTTCTCCATGTCAAAGGTCACTGTAATTTGATGCAGAAGGAAGCATCATTGTGGATCCAAAAACATGGCACTGATTAATCTCCATGATAAAGGTCATTGTAAATGTTCTGAACATATCATTTTTATTGCTTATGTGAGAATTTGATAGAATATACATTATACTCCTTCTCCATTGCCCCAGCTTCAAATTCCTACTCATGTGTCACACTAAAATATTTTTTATATACATCAATTCTACTATGTGTTGTTCATATACTCATTGGAACATGATTAGCATCTCAGTGCCAAGTTCCTTAAATAAAACTGAGTTCATCCTTGCTGCATGACCCACAAGAAGAAGCCATCAATCCTGAAGAGTTCTATACTTCATCACCATGATCACAGTTTTTCTTATGTATTTATTTATTATGCTTTGTTCACTTTGTTTCAGCTCTGCTACCCCTCCCTCTTCTCCTTCTCCTATCATCCTTCTCCTACCCTTAGGCCCTATCTCTAGTTCCTTCATAGAGGAGGTCCTCCTCCTCCTTTTAACTGACCCTGGCTTATCATGCGTCATTATGTCTGGTTGCATCATCTTCCTATGTGGTCTGATTCTCATGGTTTTATTCTCCTTGTGTCCTCAATTCCCTCTAATTATGACACTCTTCCTGCCTACTCTCCTGCAGGCTTCCTAGAGATCTGAGCTGAAGGAGAATTTCATAATGTAATCCCAATTAGAGCTGTTTTTTTAAGGTCTCTCTCTGCACAATATCGGACTGTTGGTCTCTGTATGCAATCCAGTTTGATGCAGAAGGAAGCATATCTGTGGATCCAAGAACATGGCACTAATCTATCAGTTGAGGGCAGAGAGCAAGATATTTTAATAACAACAGCCTGAGTTGCTTGAAAATTACCATAGGATGCCCTGGCCCAACAACTCAATTAACTGCCACCCAATCCTCCTAGTGGAAGACAGGTTTGTTCACAAAGCCTATTGAACTTAATCTCCCACTATTAGGAGACCTTCTAATAAGTGACCACATAACATATTTGTCTTTCTGCATTTTAGGTACTTCCCCCAGGATGACTTTTTCTGGATCTATCCATTTGCCTGAAAATACACTGATGTTATTTTCTTAGCTGAATAATACTCTATTATGGAAATATTCCACATTTCCTCTAAAAGCGATGGTCAGTCCTGTTCTTTAGAACTTGGAAATTGTTGGGACTTTAATTGTTGAATTGAATGACAAAGTATGAGGATAGATAAATATATTCTTTTAGCCTGAAAGTTCCTCCATCTTTTTTCACTTCCTGGTGATTGAATTGAATTGTCCATCTGTGATTTATGGAATTGTAATGTCCACCTGGATCTCATCTATTTACATGTGTTGTCCCCAAAGAGGAAATGTCTGGGAAGGGTTAGGAGTTATGGCCTTGTTAGATAGTATAATTCCTGTATTATAGGAGGGTGTTCTGTGAATTTGATGTGCCAAATAAAGTGACCAGACCGAATGGATTCTCTGAATCTCCATCTCTATCACTTTATGCCTTTGTTTCTGTCTGTCTAGATCTCTCTACTTATGAATCTGTCTCTCTAGTTCTTTCACCCCAGTGAGTAAATGTCAGTGAATGCAGGATTAAGAGGAAGGTACTGAATGGCAAGGTGGTCCTCTACTGTGGTCTTTGATATAAAATTTCCTAGTTGTGACTTTGAACAGAGCAGTTACTGGCATATTGACTAAATGAACCTTCACATTCTTACTGATATAATAGGCTGGCAGTTTCTAATGTTCTCTGAGGTATTGAGTCTATATGAGCAGGGAAAAGAGAAGGTAACCTGACAGTCCTGCAGTCTAGTCTAATAGGGTCCAACTGAAAGAGGGAATGTAAATGGGGAGACAGATTTGTGAAGAATGGAGAAAAGACAGATTCATTTTCAAGTCTCAATTTACTGAATGTACAAACAACGCTTATAAAGCTAAGGGTACAAGGACAATTTTTTCACTGTAGCAACACATTTGTGCCACCTGGCACATCCAGGAATTCACTCCAGATTACACACAGTTTGCTGTCTGGTTCCCAAGGTTGTAGGGAGCTTGCTATCTACTTCTCAGGCTCAGAACAGCCCACTTGCAGAGACTGCCAAGGACAGTCTCTAAGACCTGCATCTGGCAAGGCCATGAGGCAGAATTAGAATTACAAGACTCCTTCAGTTCCTCCTTCTTTGTTTTATGGAAAGAGTATATGAGGTTGGTGATATATGCATATTTGCTTACTTGTCACCAAGGTCTTGGATGTGATTTTTCTGAGCCTCTGTCTTAGTTTGGAAAAACCATAATTTTACTCTTACATGTCACTGACTTATCTCCATATTAAATGGGGTTTTTATAGATCTTTAACTTAAATTCATGCAACTGCACTTGAATGTGTTGAAGTTGTTGAAGAAGGAACTGTAACACACAAGAAAGACAGGCACAGGCCAACAAACACAAACCTGCCATGCCCACAATGTCAGTCCCCACATAAGCACAGAGTCAACTGATTGAAAGGGCCTCCTGAGGCTAGTTAATATATCCCAGGCTGTATTGGCCAATTCTAACCTAGGTTCTTGGCAGATTCTATATCACCAATCTTCTTTCTCATTATTAACATGTCCAATGGGACATTTTTGCAGGACCAAATGCCAACAAGGTGATTCTGAAACTGAGTCCAATTGAATTATGTTTCATCATACCAAGAATTAGAAACTCTAACAGGAATCATAACAAAAGAGGGTTGGGTTGCTTAACAACTAATAATGAAAGAGCATTATTATCAGCACTAACACCATTAGTAAGATTGTAATATACACATTTAATTAAATATGTATCATTGTTCTTAAAATGTCTTACTACAATGTTTCCAATTACCTGTAAATAAGGAGGATTAACTCATGCCAAATCAGAAGTATACTTGATTAATTTAGTAAAGCTACTTGCATTCCCAGAAAGAATTCCTATGTATCCCAACGCAGCCCCCAATTTCCATACATAGGTTTGCCAATTTTTATTTGAAGTCCTCCAAAGTTCAGCACTAACAGCTTTTTCTAAAACAAAGGAATTTTGACTGCATTTATCAGAAGCCAACTTCTTAATACTCTTAATAATAGACCAGACCACTCCACAACTATAACTGCAGCATCATTGTCCCAGGAGTATATGGTGGGCAGTTCTATGATGCATCTTGTCTAAGGAACCATCAGTCAAAGACAAGTGAGTTGATCCCTTTCTCACATGGTGGGTAACTTATTGGATATGTGAGACTGTCATTCTTAAGTTCCATAGGAAGAGATGATAATATCCCTCCAATATTCCTCTTTACCTGGTTGCAAAGGAAGGCGGAGGCTTGAGCTGACAACCCAACTTTAGAGTAGTAGGTATTCCAAACTATGACCTGAACAGAGGAGACTGGTAAGCAGTCCAGATGATAAAGCAAAGAGGATGACCTCTTCTTATTCCTGAACATTTAAGAGTCTGTTTTACTTGTGTTCCTTCAAAAGCAGGAAAACCCAGTAACCAAGTATTGTTGACATGAACAAGGACTTTTGGATCATCCCAGGAAAATGGATGTAGTACAGGTGGATTAGGAACCTATGCCCCAAAAACAGTCATCTTAACCGGAGGTGTCTTCATTGACATCATTATCATTATCAGGAGAAAACTCCTCATCCACTTGTCACACTGGACCTTCCAGTAGCCATTGAGCTGCATCGTTTTCCTGCAGAAAGAAACAGACAGATCCTCATCCCCATATGAGATCAGGGTCCGGTCCATGCCATTGATTTGTTGAAGGATCCTTCCATTTTACTTTAACAAAATATTTTTTTTGATTTCTATATGCCAAAATCTATCTGCTGCAGATTTAACATGCTCATCCAAATTGCAAAAATTCAGAATGAAAAAAACATGATTAATATGATTTTTAGGTGTCAGGGGGAGTAGCTCCCACTTCTTTGTTTTTTTGCAAATAAATCTTAATTGTTTAGTGGGCATGATATACCATGCCTTGTCTTTGAGGATTGTAAAGTATTTTAGTTATATGAGAAACTTGATACTCTTTACAAATTCTTTTAAAATATTTGCTAGTATATCCTGTTCCATTGTCAGTTTTAAATTGCTTAGGTACTCCTAGAATATTAAAAGCCTGTAGGCAATGAGCAATAACATTCTTTGCATCTTTTCCTGGTTGAGGAGTGGTAAAAGTAAACCCAGAATAGGTATCTATGCAAACATGAACATATTTTAACTGTTTAAATTCAGGAATATGAGCAATATCCATTTGCCAAATCTGATTTGGAGCCAATCCTTTAGGATTGATTCCCACATGAGGAACATGCTGAAATTGAGCACAAGTACTGCAAGCCTTGACTATCCTATGGGCCTATTCCTTAGTCAATCCATATTTAAGTCTCAAGGTTTGACTATTAAGATGATTTGTATTATGAGCATCCTGGTCTCTTTTTACCTGTTATCAATAAACTTGTTGACTTTATCTGCCAATCATTTCCTTTAGAACAGGGGTCCTGGCAGATTAGAATGAGTCATCAAATATCCTATTAAAAAGGGAAAGATGTTTTTTTATCAAATTTTGAATTTGTAAAAATTAAATTCCAGAAGCAAAAGATGTCTGTATTTGACCTGCAGTCTCTAACCTAGGCAAAGACTGAGCTACATATGCACTATCTGTAAAAATATTCAAAGATTCCTTATTAAAACTTTGAAACACAGCCAATAACTCTGCTATTTTTGAAGATGTGTTAGACACTTGAAAAGATAATGTTTTACTTTTATAAGCATAGGCAGCAACATCAGATAATGAACCGTCAATAAATACTGTTAAAGATTCAACAATTGGGTTAACTTTTGTTTTAAATGGAAAAACTATGCGTTGAACCTATAAAAATAAAATTAATTTATTTATTTTTCCTTCAACAGGTTGGACTCTGTTAAAATAAGCTTACATATGTTAAGATGCCATATTTTTCAGATCTCTGACAATTGTGAAGTCCAGCAAATTTGAATTACTCTTTGTCTAAATTTATCATCTGCTCTAAACTTCATCTCTGCATATTTTAGTACTGTAGATGTAATCCCATTTGATGCAGAAGGAAGCATCTCTGTGGATTCAAGGACATGGCACTGATCTATCAGTTGAAGGCAGAGAACAACATAGTTTAATAACAATACCTTGGGTTTCTGTAGAATGTCCTGACCCAACAACCCAGTTAAATGCCACCCAATCCCCCTAGTGGATGCCTGATTTGTTCACAATAGATGGCCTTTTGGAACTTTTTCCCCACACTGTTAGTAGACCTCCTAATAAGTGAATACAAACTATATATCTATATATATATATTGCACATTAGTAACTTCACACAGGATGATTTTCCTAGATCCAACAATTTGTCTGAAAATATCATGAATGCTCCATTATGGAAATATTCCACATTTTCCCCAAAGGAGATGGTTAGTCCTATTCTTTAATCTTTGGAATTTTGGGGGACTTTAAACATTGTATTGAATGACAAACTATCAGGATAAATATGTTCTTTGGCCTAGAAGTCCCTAAATCTTCTTCCACTTCTTGGTGATTTGAATTGTAAATTCCCTTGAAGCTTATCTATTTAACATGTTTAGTCCACAGTGAGGAAATAAATATCTGGGAAGGGTTAGGAGACATAGCCTTGTTAGATAATATAATTTCTCTTGTTTCCCTAATTTCTTTTTCATCTCTTTTGTATTTGGTATACATGAGGGCTACTGATTTTTTTTTCTTGAGTTAATTTTGTATCCAGGCACTTTGCCAGTATTTTTTTCAGCTGTAGGAGTTCCCATGTAGAATTTTGGGGATCACTGAGGTATACTGTGATACTTTCACTTCTTCATTTCACATTTCTATCCCCTTGATCTCCTTCAGTTGTCTTAATTCTCTAGCAGGAATTCCAGTACTATATTGAAGAGATATGGAGAGAATGGGCAGCCTTTCCTCATCCCTGATTTCCGTGGGATAGATTTAAGTTTCTCTCACTGTATTTGGATGTTTATAGGCTTGTTTTATATTACCTTTACTATATTTAGATATGTGCCTTGTATCTGTGATCTCTCCAATACTTTAAACATGATTGGAGGTTGAATTTTTTCAAATGCTTTTTCAGCATTTAAAGAAATTTTTATTTTTTTCTTGCAGTTTGTTAATATGGAGCATTACATTCTTGAATTTCTATATATTGAACCACCCTTGCATGCCTTGGATGAAGCCTACTTGGTCAGAGTGAATGATATCTTTGATGTGTTCTTGTATTCAGTCACAGACATAAAATACCATGGTATCACCCTAACAAAGCAAGTCAAAAACTTGTATGAAAAAAAAAATTCAAGTCTCTGAAGTAAAAATTTAAAAAAAATATATTTTTTGAAGATTGAAAAATCTCTCATTCATGGCTTGGCAGGATTAACATAATAAAAATGGCCATCTCACCAAAAGCAATCTACAGATTGAATACAATTCCCAGTTAATTACCAACACAATTCTTTACAGAACTTGAAAGAAAAATTTTCAACTTCATATGGAAAAACAAGAAGTCTAGAATTGCTAAAACAATCCTCTACAATGGAAGGTCTTCTGGAGGTAGCTCCATCCCTGATCTCAAGGTGTATTATAGAGCAATAGTAATAAAAACTATTTCTATTTTATAGAAATAGAATGGTGGATCAAAGGACCCAAATACAACCCAGAAATAAATGAACACACTATGGTCACCTCATCTTTGACAAATATGCCAAAACCATACAATGGAAAAAAAAAGATAGCATCTTCAACAAATTGTACTAGTCTAACTGGATGTCTACCAGTAGAAAAATGCAAATAGATCCATACTTTTCACCTTGCACAAAGCTAAAGTTCAAGTGAATCCAAGACCTCAATAATAAAACCAGACACATTAAATCAATTAGAAGAAAAAGTAGAGAAGAGCCTTGAACTCATTGGCACAGTAGAAAACATGCTGAACAGGAAACCAATAGCTCAAGCTCTAAGAGCAAAAGTCAGTAAATGGGACTTCATGAAACTGAAAATCTTCTGTAGAGTAAAGGATACTCTCATCATAACAAAATGAATGCCTACCGATTAAGAAAGACTACCAATCCTCTATGTGACAGAGGGCTAATATCCAGTATCTATAAAGAACTAAATAAACTGAAAAGGAACAGATGAAGTAATCCAAACTACAAAATGTGGAACAGAGCTAAACAGAGAATTCTTAATATAGGAATATTCAATTATGGATAAACTCTTTAAGATATGCTCAACATCATTTGCCATCAGGAAAGTGCAAATGAAGGAGACCAAACCATTCCTGGGACTGGTTTGGCTGAAACAGAGAAAGATTGTTGAGTGTAAATGGAGTACTGAGGGGCAATAAACTATTTGACAGATGGTACTACTAATAAGTGAATACCATATTTTCCATCTGCATTTTATTTACTTCACCCAGGATGATTTTTCCTGATTCCATCCATTTGCCTGAAAATATCATGATGTCACTTTCTTAGTTGAATAATTCTTCATTATGGAGATATTCCACATTTTTCCCAAAGGTATTTGTCAGTCCTGTTCTGTAGTCTATGGAATTTGTTGGGCCTTTAATCATTGTATTGAATGCAAACTTTCAGGATGACCATGTTTTTTTAACCTAGAAATTCCTCAATCTTCTTTCACTTACTGTTGTTTTGAATTGCAATGTCACCTTTGAAGCCCTTCTATTTACATGTGGAATCGCCAGTGAGGAAAGATCTGGGATGGTTAGGAGTTAAGGCATTGTTAGATAATATAATTTTTTTGTTTCCCTAATTTATTTTCAGCTCTATTGTCTTTTGTATACAAGTGGGCTACTGATTTTTTTAAAATAATTTTGTATCCAGTCACTTTGCTGAAGGTGTTTATCAGCTGTAGGATTTCACTGATAGAATTTTTGAGTTCATTCAGGAATACTATAATATCGTCTGCAAATACTGATAGTTTGACTTCTTTTCTGATTTCTATCCCCTTGATCTGTTTCAATTGCTTTATTGTTCTAGCAAGGACCTCCAGATCTATATTGAAGAGATATGGAGAGTGTGGGCAGCCTTGTCTTGTTCCTCTATTGTCGAACTGATTTAAGTTTCTCTCTGTTTAGATTGATATTGGCTATAGGCATGCTGTATATTGCCTTTATTATATTTAGATATATGTTTTGTGTCTTTGATGTCTCTAATACGTTAAACATGAATGGATGTTGGATTTTGTCAAATGCTTTTTCAACATCTAAGAAGAATATGATGTGTTTTTTCTTTCTTTTTTTAATATGGTAGATCACATTAATGGACTTCCATATATTGTACCACCACTGCATACCTGAGATGAAGCCTACTTGGTCATAGTGGATGATATCTTTGATGGGTTCTTATATTCGATCAAAGACATGAAGTACTCAAACAAAGCAAGTCAAAGAATTGTATGAAAAAAAATAAAATCTCTGAAGAAAGAATTGAAAGATGATAACAGAAGCTAGAAAGATCTCCCATGCTCATTGGCTTGGCAGGATTAATATTGTAAAAATGGCCATCTTACCAAAAGCAATCTACAGATTCAATGCAATTCTCATCAAATTACAAACACAATTCTTTACTGACCTGGAAAGAAAAATTCTCAACTTCATATGGAAAAACAAGATACCCAGAATTTTTAAAACATTCCTCTACAATAAAAGATCTTCTGGAGGTATCTCCATCCCTGATCTCAAGGTGTGTTATAGCACACAAGTAATAAAAACTGCTTGGTGCTGGCATAGAAACAAAATGGGATTTATTTAAAACAAATAGAAGATTCAGAAATAAACCCACACACTTATGGACATCTGAGTGTTGACAAAGAGGCCAAAAGCATACAATGGATAAAAGATAGCATCTTCAAAAAATGGTGTTCTTCCTAAAGAAACTAATCAAGAGGGGGACTCTTGCTAAAATGCTCAATTCCTACCCAGAAAGGCAAAGAGGCTGGACATCAGAAGAAGGAGAAAAGAGGGAACAAGTCAGGAGTCTGACACAGAGGACCTCTGAAAAGCTCTGCCCTGCAGACTATCAATGTAGATAGTGAGACTTATGGGCAACCTTTGGGCAGAGCGCAGGGAATCTTAGGAAAGAAGTGCGAAACAGTAAGATCTGGAGAGGACAGGAACTCTATAAGCACAGTAACAGAACCAAAAAATCTGAGCACAGGGGTCTTTCCTGAGATTGTTATTCCAACCAAGGACTATGCATTGAGATAATCTAAAACCCCTGCACAGATGTAGCCCATGGCAGTTCAGTATACAAATCGGTTCCATTGTGATAGGAACAGGGACTGTCTCTGACATGAACTGACTGGCCTGCCCTTTAATTACTTCCCCCCTGTGGGGGAAGCAGCAGTACCAGGCCACAGAAGAGGACAAGGCAGCCACTCCTGATGAGACCTAATTGACTAGGATTTTAAGGAAGGAAAAGAAGTCCTCCCCTATCAGTGGACTTGGGGAGGGGCATGCATGCAGAGGATGGAGGAAGGAAGGGGTTGAGACAGGAGGAGAGAGGAAACCAAGGGGGGGGATACAAAGTGAGTAAAGTGTAATTAATAAAAAAAAAAAACAATAAAAAATGGTGTTCTTCTAACTGGATGTCTAAATATAGAAATATGCACATAGATCCACACTCATCATCCTGCCCAAAAGTAAAGTCCAAGTGGATCCCAGACCTCAACATGAAACCAGACACATTAAATTGGTTAGAAGAAAAAGTGGGGAAAAGCTTTGAACTCATTGGTACAGGAGACAACCTCCTAAACAAAACACCAACAGCAAAGGCTCAAACAATACATGGGACCTCCTGAACATGAAAATCTTTTGTAAAGGATGAATGTTTGGTGTATGTAAAAAAAGAACTGAGGGGCAATAAACTTTTTGACAGCTGGTGCTTTTCCACACTACTGTTGCCAAACCTCTATGAGCAGGCTTGCCTTGGCTGCCCTGGCTGGATCATCAGCTGTGTCCTACTGAGTGGTCAGTGAGGAGCCCTCCTGGTCCTGGGGTTTACAGTTAACACTGTGCCTTCAGGATAGTGTAATGTGTATGTGTTCTATGCCTGGGACGCAATAGCCTGTGTGTCCTCTAAACAAACTCTCTAAAAGTTTGGTTAGTTCCAGGACTGCTTGTTAAAAGGTGTCACCTGAACTCATGGCATCTGAGGTAGGTGGGTATCCACTAGTTGATGGCAAGGATTCTCTGCTCCATAATGAGTTTCTGGAAAGCATGCCATACAATGTCAAAAATATGTCCTCTTTAGCAGAATAATTTCTCCATGTTAAAAATCATTGTAAAAAGTGTCAACATGTTATTTTTATTGAATATGTAATTTCATATAATATACATTATACTCCTTTTCTATTGCCCTCAGGTTCAAATTCCTACCCATGTGTCACACTAAAAATTTTGTACCTTTAAATACCTCAGTTGAAGTATGTGTTATACATATACTCATTTAAACATGATCAAAGCCTCAATGCCATGTCTCTTAGAGAAAACTGAGTTCATCCTTGCCATACCCTGGCACCACCCACAAGAAGAAGACTTCAGTCCTGAAGATCTCTATACTTCATCACCTTGATCACAGTTTTTCTTATGTATTTATTTATTACAATTTTTCACTTTGTTTCCTCTCTGCCACACCCTCCCTCTTCTCTTTCCTGTCCCCCACACCCTCCTTCTCTACCCCTATGCTCTTTCTCTATTTCCCTGATAGGGTAGGTCCTCCTTGCCCTTCTATATGACCCTAGTTTACCAGGTCTTATCAAGTCTGGCTGCATTTTCTTCCGAAGCAGCCTGATTCTCTGGGCATTTTTCTCTTGTGTCCTCAATTCCCTCTAGATAGGACACTCTTCCTGCCTCCGCTCCTTCAGGCTTCCCAGAGGACTGAGAGGAAGAAAAATTTTATAGGAAAATCCCATTTGAAGCAGGGCGATTTAAGGTATCTCTCTGCATAATATCAGACTGGGGATCTCTATATGCTATCACATTTGATACAGAAGGAAACATCTCTGTGGATCCAAGAGGACTGTACTCATCCATCAGTTGAGGGCAGAGAGTGACATATTTTAATAATAACAGCATGGGTTGCTTTAGAATTTCCATTGGATGTGCTGACCCCAAAACTAAAATAATTGTGACCCAATCCCCCTAGTGGATGCTGGTATGGTCACAATTAGATGGCCTATTGGAACTTTAACTCCAACTATTAGGAGACCACCTTATAATTGAATACATACCATATTTGTCTTTCTGCATTTTAGTTACTTCACTCAGAATGATTTTTTCCTGGTTACATCTATTAGCCTGAAAATATCGCAATGTCTTCTTCTTAGCTGAATAATCCTCCATTATGAAAATATTCCACATTTTTCCCAAAGGAGACTGTCAGTCCTGTTCTTTAGACTTTAGAAGTTGCTGGGACCTTAATCATTATATTGAATGACTAATTATCAGGATACTTATTTAATTTTAGCCTAGAAGTTCCTCCATATTCTTCCATATCCTGGTGATTTGAATTGCAATGTGACCTTGAAGCTCATCTATTTACATGTTTAGTCACCAGTGAGGAAATTTCTGGGAAGGCCTAGGAGATATGGCTTTGATAGATAATATGATTCCTATTGGAATTATATTACAGTCAGATGTGCTGTGAGCGTGATATGCCAATGAAAGTGACAAGAGTGTATGGAGTCTTTGTCTCTCAGTTTCTGTCACATTCTATTTTTGTTTCTGTTGGTCTCCGTCTCTCTCTTTCTGAATCTGTCTCTCTAGCTCTTTCTCTATGTGTCACTCTCAGTCTCTGTCTCTCAGCCTGCCACTTGTGTTTCAGTATGAAATACTCTATTCTGCTGAAGGATGACTGCTTGATGACATGGAATCATGGATGGTCTCTGTCAAAATATAAGCAAAATATATAATATAATTAAATGCTTTTTGTCCAAATATTTGCTTCAGTGAGGGAATATTTTCACAGTAAGCAATTCACTGAGGTCATATGTGTGCATTTAACAAATAGTAATGCAATCTGTGATAATGGAAAACTCACATGTCAAGGAAACGTGACTTTATTTGTGACCACTTGAAAAAAATACATGACACTTTTGCTGAACTAAGAGTCTTGGACACAGGAACTGTTATCTATGGGTTGAATATTTTCAGCAGCCCAGACTGAAGCTTGTAGGGCTGCTCAGCCTTTCTCTAAAGCATGCTGTCCACTTGGCCTTTTTAATAACTAGCTCCTGAAACTCTTACTGGCTTTCACCGTTGGCATGGCTTCATTCCCCCTCTCTACCAAGCAGCGCCTAAAAGAATCTTGAGGTTTGCATGGAGATTAATAAACTAACATTCCTCAGTGTCCATTTTCTCTGATCCTGTGCACATGTGATTTTTTCTTGTTAAATCCAACAAGCCTTTATCTCATCCCTTTATCCAGATCCCACACCTTACTCCTGTTTACCTCTGTGACAATATCAGATAGGAAATGAAACTTTAATGTTTATTGAATTGGACAGCTTCCTAAGTCGAGAAGCTTCAAAGTGATGTGGGATTAAAGGGAATGTACTGAATGACATGGTGGTCTCCTACTGTGATCTTTGATCTGTAATTTCCTAAGTTGTGACTTTGAACTGAGAAGTTACTGGTGTACTGACTAAATATACCTTCACATTCTTATGAATATAATAGGATGGCAGGGTCTAGGCTTCCCTGTGTTATTGAGTCTTTATGAGCAGGGAAAAGAGAAGTTAAACTGACAGTCCTCCTGGCTCATCTAACCTGGTCCATCTGAAAGAGAGAGCATAAGTGGGGGGACAGAGATGCAAAGAATGGAGAGAAGACAGATTCCTCTTCAAGTCTCAGTTCTGAACTTGCAAACAGTACTTATAAAGCAAATAATATAAGCAATTTTTTTTCACAGTAGCAACATATCTGTGCCACCACTTGTCAAGGTATTCAGGAATTCACTCAAGGTTGCACTATGTTTGCAGTCTGGTTCCAAAGGTTGATGGGAGCTTGCTATCTACTTTTCAGGCTCTGCCTGCTTGCAGAGACTGCCAAGAACTCTCTCTGAGACATGGAACTTAGTTAAGACCAGGATCTGCCATGGCCTGGAGGCAGAATTAGAATTACCAGATTCCTTCATTTCCCCCTTCTTTGTTTTATGGAGAGCCTGTCTTAGGGTGATGAAATGTGTATATTTCCTTACTCCTCATCAAGGTCTATGATGAGATTTTTAGGAGCCTCTGTAGAGGTTGTAAAAACCACAATTTTACTCTTATCTGCCATTACCTTACTTGCATATCAAATGTTGCTGTTAGAGATCTTTAATTTAAATTCATGCAATGGTACTTGCATGAGTTAATGTTGTTGGATAAGAAACGGTAATACACAAGAAAAGAAGACACAGCTCAACAAACTCATACCCACCATGCCGATAAGTGTCAGTACCCACTTAAGCAAAGAGTTGGAAAGTGCCTCCTGAGGCTAGTAAATATATCCCAGGCTGTACTGGCAATTCTAACAAAGGTTTCTTGGCAGATTCTATGTCATGGATCTTATTTCTCATCATTAACATGTCCATTGAGAAGTTTTTGCTAGACCAAATACCAGCAAGGTGATTCTGAACCTGAGTCCAATTAAATTAAATTTCATCATACCAAGAACGTGAAAACCTAACAGGAATCATAACAAAAGCAGGTTGCTTAACAACTAATACTGAAAGAGCATTATTATCAGCACTAACACAATTATTAAGATTGTAATATACACATTCAATTGAATAGGTATCATTTTTCTTAAAATATCTTATTATTGTGCTTCCAATTAGCAGTAATTAAGGAGGATTAACACATGACAAAACAGAAGTATACTTGATTAATTTAGCATTCCCAGAGAGAATGCCTATATATCCTAACCCAGTCTTCAATTTTCATACATAGGTATGCCAATTTTTATTTGAAGTTCTCAAAAGTCCAGCACTAACAGTGTTACCTAAAACAAGGGAATTTTGACTTCATTTACCAGAATCTAAGATCTTAATACCCTTAACAAAGGAGCAGTCCAGTCCAGGACTGAAAATGCAGGGTAATTGTCCCAGAAGTAGAAGGCGTGTGTGTCTCCAATGCATCTTGTCCAAGGAAACATCAGTCAAGGATAAGTGCATTGATACCCTTTCTCACAGAATGGGTAACTCATTGGAGATGTAAGACTGTCATTCTTAACTCCTGTAGGAAGGGACAATAGTATCCCTCCAATGTTCCACTTTGTCTGGTTGCAAAGGGATGCTTGAGCTGCCGCCCCAATTTAGAGTGGTAGGCATTCCAAAAACCTGGACAGGGAAGAAATGTAAGTGCTCCTGTTGAATACTCTCTCTGGTAAAGCAAAGACAATGACCTCTTCCTATTCCTGAAAAGTTAAGAGTCTGTTTTACTTGTGTTCCTTCAAAAGCAGGAAAACCTAGCAACCAAGTGTTGTTTACATAAACAAGGACTTCTGCATCAGCCCAGGAAACTGGATGTAGTACAGGTGGATTAGAAACATAAGCCCGATAAACTGTCATCTTGCCCGAAGGAGTCTTCATTTACATCATTATCATTGTCAAGAGAAACTCCTCATAAACTTGTTGCACCAGACATTCTGGTAACTGCCTCATTTTCCTACAGAGAAACACCGACATATCCTCATCCACATATGACTACAGGGTTGGGTCCATGCCATTCATTTGTTAAAGGATCCCTCCATTTTACTTTAGGAAAAGTTTTCTCTTTGCCATAATCTGTCTGCTACAGATTTACCATGCTTATCCAAATTTAAAAATTTCAGAATGAAAAGAACATGATTAAGATGATTCTTAGGTGTCCAGGGGAGTAGCCCTCTTCTCTGTTTTTTTTGCAAATAAATCTTAATTGTTTAGTGGGCATGCTCTCCCATTCCTTGTCCTTGAGTATTGTAAGGTATTTTAGTTATATGATAAACATTGAATGGTTGACAAAATCTTTTAAAAGATTTGCTAGTATATCCTGTTCCACTCTCAGTTTTAAATTGCTTAGGAACTCCTAGGACAGTAAAATCCTGTAAACAACACTAGATAACATTCTTTGCAGCTTTTTCTGGTTGAGGAGTGGCAAAAATAGATCAAGAATAGCTATCTATGCAAACACGCTCATATTTCAATTGTACTTTCAACAAAATCATTGAAGATAATTTCCCAAACTTAAAGGAGAGGCCAAGAAGAATACAAGGTTTACAAAACACCCAATAAATTTGTCCAGAAAAGAAAATCTTTGCATTACATAATAATCAAAACAGTAATGTACAGCACAATATATATATATATAATGGATGGATATCATTCAGACCCTACAAGAACACAAATGTCAGCCAGGCTACTGTACCCAGCAAAAATCACAGTGATCATAAACGGAGAAAACAAGATATTCAATTAAAAAAATTCAACAATATCTACTCACAAATCCAGCTTTACAGAAGACAGTAGAAGATGATTTTCCAAGAAAATGGACCCAAGAAGCAAGCAAAAGTAGCCATTCTAAAATATGATAAAATAGACTTTCAACCAAAATTAATAAAAAGAAATGGGCAAAGAGACTCATACTCATCAAGGGAAAATTCCACCAGGTAGACATCACAATTCTGAACATCTATTTCCCAAATAAAAGGACATCCACATATGTAAAAGAAACATTGATAATTTTCAAACACAGAGATTCCCACATGTTAATAGTGGGAGACTTCAACACCATACACTCAAGAAAAGACAGGTCGACAAAACATAAATTAAACGAAGAAACAATGTCTCCACGAAGGTCATGTTTCAAATGGACTTAACAGACATTTACAGAACCTTACATACAAACACATAAAAAAATAATTACCTCCTTCTTAGAATCCCACGGAACCTTCTCCAAAATAAACCATAGGGTTGGTCACAAAGCGAGCCATAACAGATACAAGAAGATTGAAATACTCCCTTGTATCTTATCTGATCACCATGGATATAAAGCTGGACATCAACAACAACAGAAATAGCAAAAAGGCTACACAAACATGTAAACTGAACAACTTGATAGTACATTTCTTCCCTGGCATGGAAGAGATAATGAAAGAAATTAAAGTCTTCCTAGAATTCAATGAAAATGAAGGCAAAATATACCCACACTGATGGGACACAATGAAAGCAGAGCTAAGAGGAAAGTTCATAGCACTAATGGCCTTCAAGAAGAAATTTGAAACATCTCATGCAAACAACTTAATGGCTCACCTAAAAACATTAGAAAAAAAAAAGAAGCAGACACACCAAAAATGAGTAGACAGCTGGAAATAATCAAACTCAGGGATGAAATCAATCAATTAGAAATAAATAAAACAATTCAAAGAATCAAAGAACCAACGGCTGATTCTTTGAGAAAATCAACAAAATAGAGAAAACCTTAGCCAACCTAACTAAAAGGCAGAGAGACACCATCCAAATCAACAAAAACTAATGGAAAAGGGGAATATAAACACAAACACTGAAAAAATCCAAACAATCATTAGGAATTACTTCAAGTCTATATGACACAAAATTTGAAAATCTAAAAGAAATAAACAATTTTATTGATCGATTCCACTTACCAAAGCTGAATCAAGACCAGGTAAATCAATTAAATAGTTTTATATCCCCTAAGAAAATAGAAGCAGTCATCAAAGTCTTTCATCCATAAAAGCCTTGGACCAGATTGTTCCAAAACAGAATCTTCAAAGATCTTCAAAGAAGAGCTAATTCTAGTTCTCTTCAAACAATTCCCCAAAATAGAAACAGAAGGAACACTATCAAACTCATTCTATGAAGCAACAGTCAGCTTGGTACCTAAACCTCACAAAAACCCAACAAAGAAAGAGAATTCCAGGCCAATATCCCTTATGAACATTGATGCAAAAATACTCAATAAAATACTTGCAAACCGAATCTAAGAACACATCAAAGATATCATCCATCACAACCAAGTAGACTTCATTCCAGGCATGCAAGGGTAGTTCAACATACAGAAATACATCAATGTAATCCACTACATAAACAAACTGAAGGAGAAAAACCACATGATCATCTCCTTAGATGCTGAAAAAGCATTTGACAAAGTCCAACACCCATTCATATTTAAAGTCTTGGAGAGATCAGGGATACAAGGCACATATCTCAACATAGTAAAGGCAATATACAGCATGCCTATAGCTAACATCAAACTCAATGGAGAGAAACTTAAATCAATCCCACTGAAATCAGGGACAAGAAGAGGCTGCCCACTCTCTCCATACCTCTTCAACATAGTATTTGAAGTCCTAGCCAGAGCAATAAGACAACTAAAGGAGATCAAGGGGATACAAATCAGAATGGAGGAGGTCAAAGTGTCACTATTTTCAGATGATATGATAGTATATATGAGCGACCCAAAAAATTCAACCAGAGAACTTCTTCAGCTGATAAACACCTTCAGCAAATTGGCAGGATACAAAATCAACTCAAAAATAATCAGAAGCCCTCCTGTATACCAAAGACAAAAAGGCTGAGAAAGAAATTAGGGAAACAACACCCTTCACAATAGCCACTAATAACATAAAGCACCTTGGTGTAACTCTAATCGAGCAAGTGAAAGACTTGTTTGAGAAAAACTTCAAGTCTCTGAAGAAAGAAATTGAAGAAGATATCAGAAGAAGGAAAGATCTCCCGTGCTCATGGATTGGTAGGATTAACATTGTGAAAATGGCCATCCTGCCAAAAGCAATCTACAGATTCAATGCAATTCCCATCAAAATACCAACTCAATTATTTACAGACCTTGAAAAAAAGATTCTCAGCTTCATATGACGAAACAAAAAACCCAGAATTTCCAAAACAATCCTGTACAACAACAGATCATCTGGAGGTATCTCCATGCCCGAACTCAAGCTGTACTACAGGGCAACAGTAATAAAAACTGCATGGTATTGGCATAGAAACAGAAAGGAGAATCAATGTAACTGCATAGAGGACCCAGAAATAAACCCACACACCTATGAATACTGGATATTTGACAAAGAAGCCAAATCCATTCAATGGAAAAAAGACAGCATCTTCAACCAATGGTGCTGGACCAACTGGATGTCTACATGCAGAAAAATGAAAATAGATCCATATTTATCACCCTGCACAAAACTAAAGTCAAAGTGGATCAAAGACCTCAACATAAAAACAGATACTCTAAATCAGTTGGAAAAAAAAAGTGGAAAACAGCCTAGAACTCATTGGCACAGGAGACACCTTCCTGAACAGAACACCAACAGCACAGGTTCTAAGAGCAACAATCAATAAATGGGACCTCATGAAACTGAAAAGTTTCTGTAAAGCAAAGGACACCATCGTCAAAACAAAACGACTGCCTACAGATTGGGAAAGGATATTCACCAAACCTTTATTTGACAGAAGGCTAATATCCAGTATATATAAAGAACTAAAGAAGCAGAAAAGCAACAACCGAAGTAATCCCATTAAAAAATGGGGAACAGAGCTAAACAGAGAATTCTTGAAAGATGAACATCAAATGGCAGAGAAACACTTAAAGAAATGCTCATCCTCATTAGCCATTAGGGAAATACAACTCAAAACAACCCTGAGATTTCACCTTACACCCATGAGAATGGCCAAGATGAAAAACTCAAGTGATAACACATGCTGGAGAGGTTGTGGAGAAAGGGGAACCATCCTCCATTGCTGGTGTGAATGTAAACTGGTACAACCACTTTGGAAGTCAATCTGGTGCTTTCTCATTCAATTAAGAGTAGTGCTACCTCAAGACCCAGCTATACCACTCCTAGGTATATACCCAAAATTTACTCAAGTACACAACAAGGACATTTGTTCAACCATGTTTGTAGCAGCTTTATTTGTAATAACCAGAACTTGGAAACAACCCAGATGTCCATCAAAGGAGGAATGGATACAGAAATTGTGGTATTTTTACACAATGGAATTCTGCTCAGCAATCAAAAAGGAAGAAATCATGAAATTTGCAGGCAAGTGGTGGGATCTAGAAAAGAACATTCTAACTGAAGTATCCCAGAAGGAGAAAGACAAACATGGTATATATTCGCTTATATAAACCTACAAGATATCATAAACATAATGAAATCTATACACCTAAAAAAGATAATCAAGAAAGTGGACACAGGTGAAGATGATCAATCCTCACTTTGAAAGACAAATGGGATGTGCATTGAACATATGACAGGAGTCTACCATTAAAGGCATCTGAAAGACTCTACCTAGCAGTGTTTCAAAACAGACACTAAGACTCATAACCAAACCCTAGGCAGAGTGCAGGGAATCATATGTAAGAAGGGCTGTTAGTATGAAATGGAAAGGATAGGAGCTCTACAAAGACCAAATATATCCAGGCACAGGGTCTTTTCTGAGATTGACACTCAACCCAGGACCATCTATGGATATAACCTAGAACTTCTGCTCGGATGTGGCCAGTGCTAGCTCAGTAACCAAGTAGTTTCCAAAGTAAGGAGAACAAGGACTATTTCTAACAGGATCTCAAGGGCAGGCACTTTGACCCCCCCCCACAGGGGAGGAGCAGTCCTGTTAGGCCACAAAGAAGGACTTTACACCCAGCCCTGAAGATACCTGATAAAACAGGGTCAAATGAAAGGGGAGGAGGTCCTCCCCATCAGTGGACTTGAAAAGGGGCAGGGAAGAGAACAGGGAGGGAGTGTGGGGTTGGGGAGGGAATGAGGGAATGGGATACAGCTGGGACACAGAGTTAACAAAATGTAACTAAAAAGAAAAATAAAATTAAAAAAATAAAAAAGAACCTCATGTATTTATAGCAGAGTCTGATTATTCCTGGTCTTTTGGGGTTCATTAACTGGGCAGAACATTTTGGGCGCTCCTCTCGGGACCCCAAGACCCCAGGAACATGACCCGGAGGTTTTTTATGCCAGCTGTAAGTGTCTAATTGTCTCTGTGTAATGTCTGTATGTGCAGTACTTTCTGTTCTCTATTCTGAAAATTCCTTGGAGCTCAGGGTGTCAGTATCTGGGTAGGGGTAGCAAGACATGATCAAGGTGGATGCACTGGTGGTCACAGTTGCTGAAGTTCAGTGGGACGCCCCTAACTTCATCAGTATTTCCAGTATTTTGGTGGTTAATCTGTACTGCCTGGTCCCAGTGAGTGCCACTCAGTGTCTCCTGGGGCAACAGCCCACTCTCAGTGTCTCCTGGGGCATCAGGGCCCATGCCATCTGAACCAAATACAGGAGGAATCAGTATATTCAGCCTGCCCCAGAAAAGTCAGTTTTGGTCCCAAGAAATTTGGCCAGCTGGTAAGTGTTTTTTGTTTGTTTTTTCTTTTTTTTTATTTCAATGTCTCTGTGCAGTATTTGTTTGTGTCTACCTTCTGTTTTTTGTTCTGAAAGGCCTCATGAAACTTGTTTAAAATGTATATGTGTGCCTATGTGTTTATAGGTCTATGATCGCATATGTATAGGTTACCACGTGGTATATGAAGTGCCTTAGTGCCTGACTGCCATCTTGACTTCACCATGTGGGTTATAATGTGACTGCCATCTTGGTATTGGTAAAAAAATAAAAATAAAAAAGGGAACCTTTGTCAAATAATTCTCATTTCCTTCTAGGTTAAAAAGATGGGTTATTTTAAATTCGTTTTGGTTTTAGAAATTAAATTGTTTACACTGGTAAATTCTGGTTTTAAAATCTGGTTTTGACTTTTAAGATTAGGTTTATGCCCTGTGACTTCTCTCCTACAAAAGGGGTAATTTATTTTTATATTGTAAGAACAGGTTTAAAAAAAAAGTTTAAATGTTTAAATTGTTTGCTCTGGTAAATTCTGGTTTATATTGCAAAAACAGGTTTTAAAAATGTTTAAATTTTTAAGGCTATAAATGTTTAAAGTTTATCAGGCATTAGGGTATGACAATGATCTTGGGTAGTCTAACAGAAAATTTGAAAGTTTTTGATCCTTTTTGAAAGTTTCTCGATCCTTTGGGCAAGAGTAAAAGTACTTTGGAATTTATTTTATCAAGTTTACTAAATGAAACCAAGTCATATGGTTTGCGCTAATTGAGAAAGTTGCAGTTTTTATAAAATGTATCTTATGGAGAGCTGTTTGTTTGTTAAGGTACTTTGTTTATACCATTTTTCCACCCTGTTCTTTAACTTGAGACAGAGAAAATTATACCTTGTTTCTACCCTCTTCTTTACTTTGAGACAGAGAAAAGAGGAAGTTTCACCAAGTTCCTTAAAACTGGTTCTAAGTTCCTTAGAGTTTGTTTTTATGATCTTGGACTACCATATCTACTACAGGGAAATAATTTTAGAAAAAGTATTTGCCAGTTTCAGAACTTTTTGTATTAATGTAACTTGTTTTTGCTTTGCCTATAAAAAGCAAATCGTAGATGCTGGGCTCCAGCAGTATCGTGGTCAGAATGGAAATGATTTTAATGAGTTTTTAAGGTATATAGAATGTTGCAGAAGGTTAGTGGCTGTATTATAAAAAGCCAGAGAATTGATATGATTTGAGAAAGAACTGTATTTAAATATGTTATAATTCATTTAAAAGGCTGGTGATTCTTCATTGCAAAATGAATCTTTTAAGGATAAAGAATTCTGGCTGATAGGTATGGTATGGCTAGAATAATTCATATAGTTTAAAATTGTTCTGTACTATTCTGTTATGCAGTTGGTTCTAAAACTTGTTTGATCACTATGTTAGAACTTTTGTTTATGGGAGATTGTGGATGTTCCACAGTGTTTGCTGTATTATTAGCAGCACCTAATGGCTATGTTTGGTATTGTCAGTTTGCAGCCTGTGCTAGCACATGGCTAGCCACTATGATGGTTCAGGGAAAGAGAGCACGTGAAGCTGTAGTTTTGCTGCCATATTTGTTTAGGGCTTTCAACTGAGTTCAGTTACACGTGGCCAGCCACCATGCTGGTCCAGAGATAAAGAGGGTGGAACCATGAGTTTACCACCATTTTGTTTAGGTATCTCAGTTATGTTCAGTCCTCTGATTAGTGCTAAGTGCAAAGCTTTTTACTGTTCAATTTTAACGCAAAGTGGTAGGAGCAGCAAGATTTGGTAGCCTCTCTATAAACTGTATCTGATTAAAATCTTTGCTTTAATTTTAGTTCAGAAAGAGCAGACTTAAAGTTATGCTAACAACTGCAGTTGGTTAAGATGTTCAGCCTTATCTAGTCTCTTTGTTTAGTTTTTTTTAAGGTTAAGGCTAGTCTACTTAAAACAGAGTTCTAAAACTTGCATCTTAAAAATATTCTAGAACTAGAGAGTATAGCATTCTGTTTTATAGGGCACAATTTAGAAAAGATGATAAAGACAAAGAGTAACTCAGATATGCTGGCCCTCAAGCTTGTCAGAGATCTGATGAGTATGGCATTTCAACATGTGTAAGCTTATTGGGGCAGAAAGTCCTGAAATCCTGGCAGTAGCTCCCCAAGGTCTCCGAGAAGATTTGGGTACAACAACAGATGTCTGTGACTCTGGATTGTGGTATGCTAACCACTGGGCAATACTGCCTCAACTGGCTCACTGCTAGGGCCCAGCCTAAACTGTGGACAAAGCCATGGACACCTTGAGAACTATTGTCTCACATTGTGAGAGGTAAGTTGAAGTCAATCTCTCATGTTCTTCTTTCCCAGAAGCAGTCTCTCATCTGTGCCTAGCTGGACTGCCTCTGCCCATGATATTATGAGACCACATGAGCCAGGGACATTGCCTAGGTGATGGACTAATTAGTCATCTCTGTCATTTTGATTGGCACATGGATTGGTATATTTATTTAGCTTATAATTTATCCTTTTCAGGTCTCTGAACACCTTGATGGCTATGCTAAGCTTATGGTAGCTTTGCAGCTACAGAGGAACACGTTGATGACTATGCTAAGCTTATGGTAGCTTTGCAGCTAGACAGAAGACAATTAGATCCACTGTTAGCTCATTGATTGGTTCATTAGCTAGAACTACTGGGTACTAGATCTCTTATTAGAAGAAAAACAGGTTTCCCTTGCTCACAGGACTCATGTTAGTTGCCTGTGTCTTAACATAATAAATGTAGCCTATGTAGGGTCTGAGGATATAGGAGTTTAGGTTTTAAAAATCTAAACAATGTTGTTATTTTGTCTGAGAAAGTGCTTCAGAGTTAATAAATGCAAAAAAGATTGGAGAGTCTAAATTGATATTTTAAGGTATAATTATCGAGTTATAAAAATAAAAAAATGATTTAAAACACATTAAAAATGGGAGATACTTTATATTTTTCTCCCCTGCTTCCCCTTTTGTTACTGTTGTGCTTATGTTATAAGATTTCAGAAGTTAAGAGGTTTGGCATTAATCAATAGAGTTCTGATAAGTTGATGGAGCCCCAACTGCTTATTATTCATTCATCAACTTGAGATTTTAATTTCCTTTGGTTGTCTTCTGGAGATAGACTTAAAGGTACTTCTCGTCATGTTAAAAACATCTGTTTAATGTGTATATCTGACCCAAAAGTCATAGCTTCTTAATCGCTGCCATTTCTGGGGTAGACTTTGACACAACCATATCTTAAATATATCCCTTATAGTTGCTTTGTTGAAATTCCAAGCATCCAGGGTTTAGCATTAAGCCAATAATGTATTTCTGCCTAACTTTCCAGTGTGAACATAGAAGTGGGGGCTAAAAGTAGATACTGAGTGTATGAAAAATGGCCAAGCTCCATTCATGACTAATTGCCAAAAGCTATGCCCACAGAAGAAGTGTTAAAGAGTTCCAGACCATGGACACAATTAAGTTGTTTATAAAGGTTATAAAACAAATAGCTAACCTATACTCATTCAGGGGGATGCAATTTTACATGTTACTGTCAGAATGTTATATTAGATTTGCTGAATATATATTTCCTTTTGTGTACCAAAAAAATTCATATGAGTTTCAGGATGTGACCTGGACCTTATATACCTCAAAAGGATCACAGATGAGATTTTCCCTGATCTTTCCCATTTACTAAATGAATTTTAACTTCTGTCTCCAGTCTGAATTTGTCTCAGCAAATTTTCACCTGTTTAACTCTGTTCAGGGATCAGCTGTGGACCAGAAGCTGAAATCTGGACTTTCTGGAAACTGACATGATTGCTCCCTGCCTCTTCTGGTGGATCAACTAACCAGATTGCTTGGGGCTGCCCTTTTGCCCAGCCTTTGACTGGCATTTCAGCCTCCCTAGCCCCTGATGCCTACAGTCCAATGGTCACCATTGAAGAAGCTCCAGAAGATGAATATTCACCCAAATCCCCCTTAGCAGGCTGAAATGCTAAGTCAAAAGGGGTTCCCTGGCATTAGCTATTATCTTGGGCATCTGCTTAACTGAATTGGAAACTAATATTGCAGCAACTGGGCTAAAAGCCTAGGAAGACCCTAGAGAGAAAGGATAATAGTTCTCTTTGGCTTACTACCCCTCTATCCACCCTGATGGGACCCCTACACATTTTGATTTTTATCTTTGGGCCTTGTATTTTTAATTGCTTAATGGTTTTCATAAAGAAATGCTTGAGAGCAATACACTAATGGTACTCAGATCTCATTATAAAAAGGTAAATCTATAAGATACAAAGGGTCATGTCTGGAAGATTGGGTCTTCAAATGATCATGGGAAAGGGGGAAATGAGAGACCAAAAGATAAATAAGCAGCTATTATTAAGACCTGAAGTAGGTGGGTGGAGAAGTTCAGTAATGCCCTCAAGAGAAGGACCGCCTTACTGCATTATTTCCCCACCCACTAGCAATAACAGTTGCTAGGAAACTGGCCCATCCCCCTAGGGAGGAATACCAGATCATTAATGGCCTGGGAACTTTCCTATAGCAAATCAATTCAAAAAGTAGCATTTTGACCAGCAGATGCTTGCCAAGCAGGGATCGCCCCTGCCTTGGGCATGCTGGAATGGACCAGAATCTTTAAATCATCCAACTATCCTGGGCACAGGCACTCAGCTCTCATTGCTTCAGCAGTGGTTGTATGTGGGCCCAAGCTGCAGCTTGTAATTTATAATAAAAAGAACCTCATGTATTTACAGCAGAGTCTGTTCATTCCTGATCTTTTGGGGTTAGTGAACTGGGCAGAACAGCTTGTTGGATTTTCTCAAATGCTTTTTCAGCATTGTAGGAGATTATGATGTAATTTTTTTTTATCTCATTTTTTAAGATGGTGCATCACATTGATGGATTTAGTATATTCTACCTCCACTGCATACCTGGGATGAAAACTACTTGGTTATAGTGGATGATATCTTTGATGTGTTTTTGTATTCATTCAAAGATATGAAGTACCTTGCTATGACCCTAAACAGGCAAGTCAAAGACTTGTATGAAAAAATTTCAAGTCTTTGAAGAAAGAATTAGAAGAAGATATTAGAAGGTGGAAAGATCTCCCATGCTCATGGCTTGGCAGGCTTAACATAGTAAAAATGGCCATCTTACCAAAAACAATCTACAGATTCATTGCAATTCCCATCAAATTACCAACACAATTCTTTACAGACCTTGAAAGAAAAATTCTCAACTTAATATGGAAAAACAAGAAACCTAGAATTCTAAAACAATCTTCTACAATAAGAGATCTTCTGGAGATATCACTGTCCATGACACAAGCTGTGTTATAGAGCAACAGTAATAAAAACTGCATGGTACCGGCATAGAAACAGAATGTTGGATCAATGGAACCAAATAGAAGAACTAGAAATAAACACAAACACTTGTGGACATCTGATTTTTGACAAAGAGGGCAAAACCACACAATGGAAAAAAGATAGCATCTTCAACAAATGGTTCTGGTATAACTGGATGTCTACATATAGACAAATCCAAATAGATCCATACTCATCAGACTGTACAAAACTAAAGTCCAAGGGGATCAAATAGCTTAACATAAAACCAGACACATTAAATCCATTAGAAGAAAACGTGGGGAAGAGCCTTGACTTCATTGGCACAGGAGACAACTTTCTGCACAAAGCACCAACAGCACAGGCTCTAAGAACAACAATCAATAAATGGGACCTCATGAACCTGAAAAGCTTTTGTAAAGCAAAGGACACTGTCATCAAAACAAAATGAATGCCCTACAGATTGGGAAGGAATCTTCACCAACCCTCTATGTAACAGAGGGCTAACATCCAGTACATATAAAAAACTAAAGAAGATGAAAAGCAACAAATCAATTAATCCAATTAAAAAATGGCCAAATAGAGAATTCTCGATAGAGGAATATCGAATGGCAGAGAAACACTTAAAGAAATGCTCAATGTCATTAGCCATCTGGGAAATCCAAATCCAAATGACCCTGAGAATTCACCTTATACCCATCACATTGGCCAAGATCCAAAACTCAAGAGAGAACACAGGCTGGAGAGGTTGTGGACAAAGAAGAACCCTCTTCCACTGCTGGTGGGAATATAAACTTGTACAATTGCTCTGGAAATCAATCTGGTGTTTTATCAGAAAACTATTAATAGTGCTACCTCAAGATCCACCTGTGCTACTCCTAGACATATATCCAAAAGAGGCTCAAGTACACAATAAGGACATTTGCTCAACTATGTTTGTAGTAGCTTTATTTGTATTAGCCAGAACCTGGAAACAACCCAGACCCCCACTCCAACCCCAACTGAAGGATGTGCTGACCCAAAAACTAACTGCCACTCAATCCCCCTAGTGAAAGGCTGGTATGGTCATAATTAGATGGCCTATTGTAACTTTAACTCCCACCATTAGGAGACGTGTTTATAAGTGAATAGATAATATATTTGTTTTTCTACATTTTAGTTACTGCTCACAGAATTATTTTTCCTGGTTACATACTTTTGCCTAAAAATATCGTGATGTACTTTTTGTAGCTGAATAATACTCAGTTATGGAAATATTCCACATTTTCCTCAAAGGAGATTGTCAATTCTGTTCTTTATAATTTAGAAGTTGATGGGACCTTAATCATTGTATTGAATGGCAAGCAGTCAGGATAACTATGTTCTTTTAGCCTAGAAGTTCCTCCTTCTTTTTCTACTTCCTGGTAATTTGAATTGCAATATCCCCTTGAAGCTCATCTATTTACATATTTATTCACTAGTGAGGAAATTTCTGGGAAGGTCTAGGAGGTATGGTCTTGTTAGATAATATGATTCCTGTTGGAAGAATTTTACAGGTGGGTGTGCTGTGAGGTTGATATGCCAATGAAAGTAACCATACAGAATGGATTATTTGTGTATCAGTCTTTGTCACATTTTATCTTTGTTTCTATCAGTCTCAGTCTATTTCTGAATTTGTCTCTCTAGCTCTTTTTCTACCTGTTTCTCTCAGTCTCCCTCTTTCAGCCTTCTGCTTGTGGTTCAGTATGAAATGCTCTCAATTGTGCTGAAGAACTACAATAAAATGTTTGCTTGATGATATGGCATCATGGATGGTCTCTGTAAAATATAAGCAAAGCCCCTATTAAATAATTTTTGTTCAAAGATTTGCCTTGGTCAGGGAATGTTTTCACAGTAAGTAAGTCACTGACTAAGGACATGTCTGTACATTTAACAAATAATAATGGAATCTGTGACAATGGGAAACTCACATGTCAAGCACCCTTGATTTATTTGGGACCACTCAAAAGAAATTTGTGAAAATTTTCCTGAACTAAGAATCTTGGACACAGGAACTGTCATCTCAGGGTTGTATTTTCAGCTGTCCAGATTGAGGCTTGTAGGGCTTCTCAGCCTTTCTCTCAAGCATGCTGACCACTTGGCCATTTAAATAACTGGCCCCTGAAACTCTTACTGGCTTTTACCTTTAACATGGCATCATTCTCCTTCTCAGCCAATTAGCCCCTGAGAAAATCTTGAAATTTCCATGGAGATAAGTAAACAAACTTTCCTCAGTGTCCAGTATTTCTGATACTGTGCACACTTGACACTTTCTTGTGAATCCCAACAAGCCTTTATCTCATCCATTTATCCAGATCCCACACTTTTACTTCTGTTTACCTCTGCGACAATGTCAGGTAGAAAAGAAACTTTAATGTTTATTTAATTGGACATTTTCCTAAATAGGGAAGCTTCAAAATGATGTGGGTTTAAGGAGAATGTAAGGAGTGACGAGGTGGCCTCCTACTTCTGTTTTGGATCTGTAATTTCCCAAGTTGTGACTTTGAACTGAGTAGTTACTGGCATGATGAATAAATGTACCTTCACATTCTTACTGATATAAGAAGCAGGCAAGGTCTAGAGTTCCCTGAGATATTTGGTCTTCAAGATCAGGGAAAAGGAATGTACCCTGGCAGTCCTACAGGCTTGTCTAACAGGGTCCATCTGAAAGAGGAAGTGTAAATGGGGGGATAGAGATGAGATGAATGTAGAAAAGATATTTTCCTGTTTAAGGTTGAAGAGAGATTGCTATCTACTTCTTAAGCTCAGAACATCACACTTGCAGAGACCAGAAAGTATTCTTTCTGACATGGAACTTAGGTAAGACCCGCATCTGCCATGGTCAGGAGGCAGAATTCCAATTACCAGACTCCTTCAATTCTTCCTTTTTTGTTTTATGGAGAGCATGTCTGAGGTTGGCAAAATATGCATTTTTCTTTACTTGTCATCAAAGTCTAGGATGCAATTTTTAAGAGCCTCTGTCTGAGGTTGGAAAAACACCATTTTATTCTTACCTGTCATTGATTTGCCTCCATATCAAATGGGGTAGTTAGAGATCTTTAATTCATATGCACGCAACTGCACTTACATGTGCTGATGTTGTTGAAGAAAGAACTGTAACACACAGAGTAGTCAGACACAGACCAACAAACCCACACCCAGCATGCTTGCAAGTGTCACTTAAGTACAGAGTAAAGGATGGAAAGTGCCTCCTGATACTAGAAAATATATCCCAGGTTGTATTGGACAATTCTAACCTACGTTTCTTGGCAGATTCTATGTTATGGATCTTATTTCTCATTATTAACATGTCCAATGAGAAGTTTTTGCTACACCAAATACCAGCAAGGTGATTCTGAACCTGAATCCAATGAAATTCTGTTTCATCATACCAAGAATCAGAAACCCTAACAGGAATCATAACAAAAGCAGGTTGCTTTACAACTAAGACAGAAAGAGCATTATTATCAGCACTAACACAATTAGTAAGATTATAATATACACATTCAATTGAATATGTATCATTGTTCTTAAAATGTCTTACTACAATGTTTCCAATTAGCAGTAAATAAAGGAGATTAACACATACCAAACAGAAGTATACTTGATTAATTTAGCAAAGGTACTTGCATTCCAGGAGAGAATGCCATTATCTCGCAATGTAGCCCCCAATTTCCATAAATAGGCTTGCCAATTTTTATTTGAAGTCCTCCAAAGTCCAGCACAAACAGCTTTTCCTAAAACAAAGGAATTACAAGAAGCCAAGGTCTTAATACCCTTAATGATAGACCAGTCCAGTAGAGAATTGTAAATGCAGGGTCATTGTCCCAGAAGTAGATGGTGGGCATTTCTCTGATGCATATAGTCTATGGAACCATCAGTAGAGGACAAGTGTGTTGATCCACCTTCTCACAGAGTGATGTAAGACTGTCATTCTTAAATCCCATAGGAATAGGCAGTAATATCCCTCCAATGTTCCACATTGCCTGCTTGCAAAAGAAGGCTTGAGCTGCCACCTCAACTTTAGATTAGTGGTCATTCTGACCTATGACCTTGACAAGAGAGACTGGTAAGCTGTCCTGCAGAATACTTTCTCTGATAAAGCAAGTAGGATGACTTCTTTCTAATCTTGATCTTAACCTTTAAGAGTATGTTTTACTTGCCTTCCTTCAAAAGCAGGAAAACCAAGCAACCAAGTTTTGTTAACATAAATGAAGACTTCTGGATCATCCCTGGAAACTGGATGTAGGTGGATTAGGAATGTATGTCTAATAAATAGTCATCTTGACCAGAGGGCTCTTCACTGACATTATCATTGTCAGGAGAAAACTGTCACACCAGATATTCCTGTAACCATAAAGGTGAATCATTTTCCTGTGAATAAACACAGACAAATCCTCATCCTCATATGAGTAGAAGGCCAGGTCCATGCCATTGATTTGTTAAAGGATCCCTCCATTTTACTTTAGCAAAAGCTTCCTTGGTTTCTCTATGCCAAAATCTATCTGCCGCATATTTACCATGCTTATCTAAATTTTAAAAATTCAGAATGAAAAGAACATGATTAAGATGATTCTTAGGTGTCCAAGGGAGTAGCTCCCCCTTCTTTGTTTTTTGCAAATGAATCTTAATTGTTTAGTGGGTATGCTCTACCATGCCTTGTCCTTGAGGATTGTAAGGTATTTTAGTTATATGAGAAACTTGAAACTGATGACGAAATATTACATATGATTTGCTAGTATATCCTGTTGCACTGTCAGTTTTAATTGCTTAGGAACTCCTAGAACATTAAAAGGTTGTAGAGAATGAGCAATAACATTCTTTGCAGGTTTTCCTGGTTGAGGAGTGGCAAAAATAAATCCAGAATAGATATGTATGTAAACATGTACATATTTAAATTGTTTAAATTCAGGAATATGAGTAATATCCATTTGTCAAATCTGATTTTAGGAGTGACTCCCAGATGAGGAACAGGCTGAAATTGATAACAAGAACTGCAAGCCTTGACTATACTATGGGCCTAATCCTTAGTCAATCCATATTTTGCTCTCAAGGTTTGACTATTAAGATGATGCATATCATGAGCATCCTGGGCTCTTTTTATTGTGAACAATAAACTTTAGTGACTTTATCTGCCAATGCATTTTCTTTATACAGGTGTAATGACAAATTAGAATGAGCCCTCTAATGTCCTATAAAAAAGGGAAAGTTATTTATGGTAGCCAAGCATGGTTGGCTACCATAAAAAGCTAAAATATTACGCTCAGGATGCAAGGCTAAGCACAGAAAAATTTGTGTATCAAATTTTGAACTTGTAAAAATAAAATTCCATCAGGAGAAGGTGTCTGAATTTGACCTGCAGTCTCTAACCTAGGCAAAGACTTAGCCACATATGCACTATCTTTAAAAATGTTCAAAGACTGCTTATTAAAACTTTGAAACACAACCAATACTACAGCTAACTCTGCTATTTGCACAGATGTGTTAGACACTTGAAAAGATAGTTTTTCTTTTATAAGCATAGGCAACACCAGATAATGAATCATCAGTAAATATCGTTAAAGTATCAACAATTGGGCTAACTTTTAAATGGAAAAACTATAAGTTGCACCTATAAAAACTGAATTAATTTTTTTTTTCAATGAAGTTTATTCAGGAACCTTGAACAATCATCTGACCCTGGGGAAAGCCAGCCCACAGCTTAAATAGCCTCTGGGTAGCCAGCCGCAGCATGCCACCCGGGCAATGCAGATAGGTCCACATACATGGAAGCAAGCCAGATCCTCAGCCTTAGCCAAATGTGGAGTTGTTTGTGACAGAGAGCACTCACCATCGGGAAGGAGGAAGGTGGAAACCAGCTCCATCTTTAAGGCGCGGCATTATGCAGCTCTCTACAGTTCCCTCTTTTTGTTTTAGACGCATCAGGCAAGAGTAGAGGTCTGATCTCTGATATTAGAAATTAATTGGGACTTTGTACTGATGTTCATTTAGGTGTCATCCACCCAAAGAGCATCAGACGAGTTTGATACCTTTTTCTCAGAGGCGGGACCTGGGGCATCAACCCGCATGCAATCAGACATGCTCTTCTCTGGGTCCAAAGCTTTTTGTTTAGCTATATTTTAGGTAATTGGACTGGAGAATTCAATACTACGATGGAGCAGCTGAGAGTGGCCATTGTCACAGTAAATTCTACCAGAGTGGATGCAGGACTAGCCACAGGATTATCATCATGGATTTCTGCAGCCATGAATCATCTGAAGGAATGGGTGGGCATGGGAGCGTTAGCAGGCCTTCTGCTGTTGGTCTCCTTGGTTTGCCTGTGGTATATATGCAAGATTAGAGTCTCACAACAGCATAATGCAGCCATGACTATTCAGGCCTTTACAGCCATCGAAGCAGGACAGTCTCCCCAAGCATGGTTGGCTACCATAAAAAGCTAAAATATTACGCTCAGGATGCAAGGCTAAGCACAGAATTAATTTTTGTGTGTGTGGATTTATGCCACAACAGGTTGGACTCTGTCATAATAAACTTACATATGTTAAAAAGCTATATTTATAAGATTTCTGACAAATCTGAGTGCCAGCATATATGTGTTACTCATCTGCTTAATCATCTGTTCTAATTTTTATTCTATGAAACTGGATGTTATAATCTCAATTTTGGCATACTTTTCAAATGTATGTTTTAGAACCAAATTTTAGGTAGATCTATATTGGCAAACTTTATCGTAACCCATTTTAGATTTAACCTTAAAAAAAAAAAAACTTAAACAAAGAGAATAGGTTAAACTCAATCTTGTACTCAACTATAATCTTTAGCATAACTTTTAATCTGCACTTTTTAAACTAAAATCAAAGCACAACTTTTAATTAAACCTAATTTATAAAAGGGTTAGTAAATCTTCTTAATCCTATCATCTTGTACTAAAATTTAACAGCAAAAAAGTTAAAGGAAAAAAGTTTTATTTGACATTAAACAGAGAACTAAACTTACCCTGTAGCCATCAGCAAAAATGGACTATTCTGGCCTTACAAAATCCATAGGCCAGAAAGAAACAGCATTAAATAATTTATTTAGGTACTGGCAGCAAGGCATATGTTTTATATAATAGTTAACAATGATTTGAATATAACCCTGCATAACCCTTGGCTAACATGGAATAATAGTCCTTTTTTTTTTCCTATAAAAGAGCATAAGGAAACATTTTGCATTAGAGAAACTCCCGCCTTTTTAAATGAAGACCAACATATTTTATAGTTTTTTTTTAATACGTGATATATAATAACTGCAGTTTTTGTTTAATTGGCTTAAACAGCATGGCTTGGTTTTACTTTGTAAACTTAATAAAATAAATACCAAGATTTTTTATTTCCCTCAAAAGGGTTGAAAAACTATTTTAAATTCTTCGTTACACTGTCCAAGGGTTACTATTTTAAAATGCCTGATAAATTTTAAAATATTTTATAAAATTTAACTCTGATGGTCCAGGACCAACTCTCTCATGTCTAAAAATATACAAGTCTACAGATAAACACACACACACACACAGATACCTAAGGAACATAAAAATGTGACATTGTCACCTTGGAGAAACCAGAATACCCAAATACCAGGACTTGACCAGCCCCTACCAGACACAAGTCCCACAGATTCCAGAAGAAGTGGACCATCTCATAGGTCCCCTCAACACACATAGATTCCAGGAGGAGCATAGCCCCCATGGCCCTTTCCACAGCTTCCAGATGAAGAGCAGGCCTTTTATCACACAGAATATGGTCCCAGCAACCCTCTCTCCTGGTACAGAAAGGAGTAGAACTTTTAGAAGCCTCTTCCCCAGCAATTGGAGTGCAATCCAGATTCCCTTGAACAGATTGGAAACTCTCCAAGTTTTCCTGAACTTGTGAGCAAACCAAAAATAGAAACCAAAACAGAAGCTAGCAGATGAAAACAAAAACAAAACAGAGACAACGACAAAAAAAACACCATGGTACCTGCTTTTTAAATATTTTAACATTTTTATTAAAACCTGTTTTTGTAATATTAAAACAAAGCATCCACTTAAGGAGTAAAATCATAAAGCACTTTTATAATTTTAGAAGTCAAAACCAGACTTTAAAATTTACCAGTGCAAACAATCCAACATTATTATTATTATTATTATTATTTATTACTCTTATTATTACTATTATTATTTTGTAATATTTATTTCTTTAATTCCTTTAATAACTGAAATTGTTCCCTTTCTAATTGGACTTTCTCATGGAGAAAGTAATATCATCCTGCAGTGGTCCCATATCTCCTGCACATGTCGCAGGAAAAGCCACTTGTCTTCCTCCCTGTGATAGGTGGTCATCACAAAGCACATTTTTTTCTTAGGCATCTGGAATTGCAAAAACCAGCCTTTCTCGGGTTGCCTCTTATTTTCAAGGTCCCTAACTTGGGTGCCCAATGACCCATCCCTCTGTCTAGTCTACACTCCACCTGAAAGAAGGAGTGTAAATGGGGGGACAGAGATGCACAGAATGGAAATAAGACAGATTCCTGATCAATCTCAGTTTACTGAATGTGCAAACAACATTTATAAATTGAAGAGTACATGGAAAAATTTTTTTCACAGTAGCAACACATCTGTGCCACCTGGCAAGGCATCCAGGAATTCACTCAACTTTACACAAAGTTTGCACTCTAGTTCCCAAGGTTGCAAGGAGATTGCTATCTACTTCTCAGGCTAAGAACACCCAGCATGCAGAGACCACCAATGACAGTCTCTGAGACATGGAACTTAGACAAGACCCACAAGTGAGAAGGCCAGGAGGAAGAATTTCAATTACCTGACTCCTTCAGTAACCAGACAATTCCTTGGATGTTTTTGGATGAAAAAGAAAATCTGTAAGTGTAAAATTAAAAATGAGGGTAAATAAACTGGTTCTGTTCCACAGTAGTGTTGCCAAAACTCTAAGAGCAGGGTTGCCCTGGCTGACCAGGCTGGATGTGCAGCTATGTCCTACTGTGTGGTCAATGAGGAACCCACCTGTTCCTGGTGTTTACATTTAAAATTCCTGGTCCTGGCGTTTACATTTAAAATTTGGCCTTCAGGACCATTAAATGGGTCTGTGCTATATGCTTGGAAAATAATAGCACCTGTGTTTCCTGCTGTGGTCCTCCAGACAAACCCTCTAAACATAGTGTCATTGCCTTTACTGCTTGTTCAGCAATGCCACCTGAGCTCATAGGGTCTGAGAAAGCTGGGAAAGAAGTTGTTCATTGCTAGGAATCTCTGCTACATAAGAGTTCCTGGAAAGCATGCCTTACAAAATCAAACTCTAGCCTCCTTTATCTGTATCTTTTCTCCAGTTTAAAAGTCATTGTAAAAGTTGCCAACATATTATTTTTATTGGTTATGTGGGAATTTAATACAATATACATTACACTCTGTTTCCATTGATGTAAGGTTCAAACTCCTAGCCATGTGCCAGTCTAATTTTTTTTCCTTAAAATGCATCAATTGAAGTATGTTGTGTTCGTCTAATCATTGGTACATGACAAGAGTCTCAGTCCCACCCATGCTCCTTCTTCTACCCCTATGCCCTTTCTCTACTTTGCTAATAGGACAGGTCTTCCTTCCCATTATATCTGACCATAGCTCATCAGATCTCATCGAGGCTGAATCATCTTCCTCTGCAGCATGATTTTCAGGACATTTTTCTCCTTGTGTCCTCAATTCAGTCTACTTAGGACACTCTTCCTGCCTCCTCTCTTGCTGACTTCCCAGAGCTCTGAGGGGAGGGAGGATTCCTTTGGTAAATCTCTTTTGTAAATTCCTTTGGAGCTAGGTTTTCTAAGGTCTATTTCTGCATATTATAGTACTGTGGTTTTTTGTATGCAATCCCATTTGATGCAGAAGGAGTCATCTTTGTGGATTCAAGGACATGGCACTGATCTATCATGTGAAAGCAGAGAGCAACATATTTTAATGAGAACAACCTGGGTTGCATGAAAATTTTCATAAAATGCCCTGGCCCAACAACTCAATAAACTGACATCCAATCCCCCTAGTGGAAGCCTGATTTACTGACAACAGATGGCCTTTTGGAACTTTTTCCCACACTGTTAGGAGTCTTTCTTATAAATGAATACATACCATATTTGTCTTTTTGCCTTTTAGTAACTTTACCCAGGATGTTTTTTCCTACTTCCAACCATTTGCCTGAAAAATATCATGATGTTATTTTTCTTAGCTGAATACTACTCCATTAAGGAAATATTCCACATTTTCTCCTAAGGAGATTGTCATTTCTGTTCTTTAGTCCTTGGAAGTTGTTGGGACATTAATCATTGTATTAAATGACAAACTATCAGGATAACTATGCTCTTTTAGTCTAGAAGTCCCTCCATCATCTTCTGCTTACTGGTGATTTGAAATGCAAATCCCCTTGAAGCTCATCTATTTACATGTTTAGTCCCCAGTGATAAAATGTCTGGGCAGAGTTGGAAGGTATAGCCTTGTTTAATAATATAATTCCTTTTGTTTCCCTAATTTTTTTCAGCCATTTGTCTTTCCTATACAGAAAGGCTACTGTATTTTTGAATTAATTTTTAATTAAAAAATTAATTAATTTAATAATTAATTAATTAATTAATTTTGTATCCAGTAACATTGTCAAAGCTATTTATCAGTTGTAGGAGTTCCCTGGTAGAATTTTGGGGGTCACTGAGGTATACTATATGTAAATAGTATCTGCAAATAGTGATACTTTGACTTCTTCCTTAAGCATTCCTATTCCCTTGATCTCCTTCAATTGTCTCATTGCTCTAGCAAGGACTTCCAGAACTATGTTGAAGAGAGATGGAAAGAGTGGGGCAGACTGCCTTATCCCTGATTTCAGTGGGATTGCTTTAAGTTTCCTCAGTTAAGGTTGATGATTGATATAGGCTTGTTCTATATTGTCTTTAGTATACTTAGATATGTGCCTTGAATCCCTGATATCTCTAATCCTTTAAACATGAATGGAGATTGGATATTGTCAAATGCTTTTTTAACATCTAAGGAGATTATTATGTTTTTTTTTTTCTTGCAGTTTCTTAATATGGTGGATCACATTGATGGATTTCTATATATTGAACCACACCTGAATAACTGGGCTGAAACCTACTTCATCATAGTGAATGATATCTTTTATGTGTTCTTGTATTTGGTCAAAGACCTAAAGTACCCTGGTTTGATCCTAACCAAGTCAAAAAACAGTATGAACAAAATTTCAAGTCTCTAAAGAAATAATTAGAAGAAGATATCAGAAGATTGAAAATTCTCCCATGGGGGGGGTGGAGCCAAGATGGTGACTAGCACACACAGTTTCTGAGTGGTGGGATACCTGATCTTCTGAGTTGGAGAATGGAAGGACCCCCAACCCAGGAAAACCACAGCGAGGCTTTCTGAACACCAGGGAACATCGCAGGAGGTGAAAACTTTGGCCTCCGGTCACCCGGAGACTTGCTTGGGGAAGGAGAGAAACAATCCTTTGTTCTTGTGGCACTCCCTTCCCCCAGACCTCCTTCCTCCTCAGCACAGCAGCACAGCGGACTCATCTTTCTCAGCGCAGACTTAACTGCCTGGGTATACAGCCACTGAGACGGAGCCCCAAGCCCTTTAGCAGCAGACAAAAGCCAGCAGTACCTGTCCCGGAGTCCCAGATTCACGCAGCCACTGCACCATCCTCCCAGGGCGCAAATCTGCTAGACACCATACTAGCTCCGCAGGATCGCCATCACTGAAGGTATGGACCGCCCAATCCCACAGTGACAGAGAATACGCTATATACTCACCAAAACCAGGCAGAAACATCATACAACCTGGACACACCAGGCGCTGGGCCTCCCAAGCTTGGAGAGCACAACGAAGAGATCCCAGGACTTCCCAGTAAGCATTGGGACTAGCAACCCAGTCTCCAGTTACAGCGGGACGTGGCATCGGAGCAGCACTGAACTGGCGGGGCACCACAGCCCTCCAGTTTAAGACTAACCAGGGCCAAACCAGAGAACAGAGAGCCTGGTTACCCCATCCCTGCTGAAGTGACCACCCTGAAATCTCCAGCTGCAGCAAGACCTCAGAACCTGGCAGTGACAGCAGCATGGAACTGGCGGAACACATCAAAGAAGCAGGGCCAAACCCGAGAGCAGACAGCCCCAGATACCAAGATCTCTGCCAAGAGACCTGCCTGTAAGTGAGTGCACCCTTGAGAATCTGCAGTTCCCCAGATCCTGGGTCCTTCTAAATCAGAAGCCAGGCATCGAACCCCCCTCCCACCCACATACCCACTTTTGGAAACAGAGGGGCACTAGGGACATTGAAGTTCCTGCCCTGTGGGCCTGATTGAGGAGTTAAGACAGTTAATGCCAGAAATTGCGCTGCGATCATCATTAGCGCCTGCGACATATACAGTGCAGAGCCCCTCCCATACACTCAAGGGTTCAACATTAGCCATCACTCTGTCCCTCGAGAAACTCATCCACGCACACTTACACACACAGACACACACACACTCGCGCACACACATGCTTGCATTTGCCCCGTTTGCACCTGCGTACTTTCCTCCCACAGGTACAGCTAGTCATCAGCACACACTGAGAGTGCTCAGCTTCCTGAAGAACTCTCCAGACACCAGAGAGAGACAGCACCAGTCTGATCTGCAGAATCCAAAAACAAACAGGGAAGGTTTCAGATAAGCCAATGGTCAGAGGTAGGCGAAAGAACACTTCCAACATAAATCAGGACATCATGACTTCACCAGCAAACGCCAAAATTGATGGATACACCAATTAAGCAAAAGCACAGGAAAATGATTTTAAAGCCATGCTTGCCCAATTATTTGAGGCTCATAAGGAGGAAATGAACAAGTCTTTCAAAGAGATGGCCAGTCAATTGGAGGCAAAGAAAGAAGAAATAGACAATATCCTTAAAGAAACACAGGCAAACATAGCCAAACAAATAGATACACAAGTAGAGGAAAATTAGTGGCATATAAGAAGGAAATGAAAAAAGAAATAGAGGCCATCGTAGAGAGACAGGAATCCAAATTCAAACACATGAAAGAAATGGTGCAAGGCATGAAAAAAGAATTAGAATCAATAAAGAAAACACAAAATAAGAAAACCCTGGAGCTGGAGAACTTGGAGAAAAGATCAGGAACCACAAAAGTAAGAATCACCAACAGAATACAAGAGATGGAAGAGAGAATCTCTGGAGCTGAAGACACACTTGCAGAAATGGAAACTTCTCTCAAAGAAAAATTAAAATCAGAAAAGTTCCTCACAAAATATCCAAGAAATCAAGGATGCTATGAAAAGACAAAATCTAAGAATAATAGGAATTCACGAAAAAGAAGACTCCAGGCTCCAAGGTCCAGAAAATATTTTCAAGAAAATCATAGAAGAAAATTTTCCCAACTTAAAGAAAGAGATGTCCATAAATATACAAGAGGCCTACAGAACTCCAAATATAGACTAGACCAGAAAAGAAACACATCACGTCACATCATAATCAAAACACTAGATCTAGAGAACAAAGAAAAGATATTAAAAGTAGCAAGGGAAAAAGGCCAAGTAACATATGAAGGTAGACCTATCAAAATCACTCCGGACTTCTCATCAGAAACTATGAAAGCCAGAAGGCCCTGGGCAAGTATCATGGAGACTCTAAGAGATCACAAATGTCAACCCAGACTACTATACCCTGCAAAGATTTCAATCAACATAGATGGAGAAAACAAAATATTCCATGACAAAACTAAATTTACACAATATCTACACAGCAAACCATCCCTACAGAAGATACTAGAAGGAAAACTCCAATCCAATGAAAACAAATTCAGCCAAGAAAACAGGGCATACAGATAATGTCCCAACAAAAATGAAAAGAAAACAAGCAATGAAACAGGGTTAGATCATCGACTCCATTACAAAAGGAACTAACATGCATTGCTCATTATTATCTATCAATATCAATGGACTCAACTCACCAATAAAAAGACACGGGCTAACAGATTGGTTAAGGAAACAGGATCCAACCTTCTGTTGCATCCAAGAAACACACCTATGCAACAAAGACAAACACTACCTCAGAGTAAAGGGCTGGAAAACTGTTTTTCAAGCAAATGGTTCCAGAAAACAAGCTGGAGTAGCCATCCTAATATCTAATAAAATAGACTTTCAACCCAAGTTAATCAAAAAAGATAAGGAGGGCCACTATATTCTCATCAAAGGAAAAATCCACCAAGAGGACATCACAACTTTGAAAATCTATGCCCCAAATACAAGAGCACCGACATTCGTAAATGAAACATTATTAAAGCTTAAATCATACATTGATCCTAATACCTTAATAGTGGGAGACTTCAACACTCCACTCTCACCAAGGGACAGATCAACTAGACAGACACCAAATAGGGAAATAAAAGCACTCACAGAATCCCTAAATCAAATGGACCTAATAGACGTTTACAGATCATTTCACCCAAACTCAAAAGAGTACACCTTCTTTTCAGCACCTCATGGAACCTTTTCCAAAATAGAACATATAGTGGGCCACAAAGCAAGACTCAACATATACAAAAGGATTGAAATAATCCCTTGTATACTATCTGACCACCATGTACCAAAGCTCGACCTTAACAACAACAGAAACAACAAAAAGCCGACACGCACATGGAAACTGAACAACTTACTACTCAATGACAGCTGGGTTAAGGAAGAAATAAAGAAAGAAATTAAAGACTTCCTAGAATTCAATGAAAATCAAGGCACAACATATCCAAATTTATGGGACACATTGAAAGCAGTGCTCAGAGGAAAATTTATAGCACTAAGTGCCTACAAGAAGAAATTCGTAACATCACATACAAACAACTTAATGGCCCAACTGAAAACACTAGAAAAAAAAGAAGGAGAAACACCCAAGAGAAGCAGACGGCTGGAAATAATCAAACTAAGGGCTGAAATCAATCAACTAGAAACAAATAAAACTATCCAAAGAATCAATGAAACAAAAAGCTGGTTCTTTGAGAAAATCAACAAGATAGACAAACCCTTAGCCAAACTAACTAAAAAGCAGAGAGAAACTATCCAGATCAGCAAAATCAGAAATGAAAATGGGGACATAACCACAGACACTGAGGAAATCCAAACAATTATTAGGTCATACTACAAAAGCCTATATGCCACAACATTTGAGAATCTAAATGAAATGGATAATTTTCTTGAAAGATTCCATCTACCAAAACTAAGTCAAGATCAGGTAGAAAGACTGAATAGCTCTATATCTCCCAAGGAAATCGAAGCAGTCATTAACAGTCTCCCCTCCAAAAAAAGCCCTGGGCAAGATGGCTTCAGTGCAGAATTCTACAAGACCTTCAAAGAAGTGCTAACTCCAATTCTCCTCAAACTATTCCACAAAATAGAAACAGAAGGAACACTATCAAACTCATTCTATGAAGCCACAGTCACCTTAATACCTAAACCACACAAAGACCCAACAAAAAAAAGAGAACTTTAGGCCTATCTCTCTTATGAACATTGATGCAAAAATACTCAATAAAATACTTGCAAACCGAATCCAAGAACACATCAAAGATATCATCCACCATGACCAAGTAGGCTTCATCCCAGGCATGCAAGGGTAGTTCAACATACGGAAATCCATGAATGTAATCCACTACATAAACAAACTGAAGGAGAAAAACCACATGATCATCTCCTTAGATGCCGTAAAAGCATTTGACAAAGTCCAACACCCATTCATGTTTAAAGTCTTGGAGAGATCAGGGATACAAGGCACATACCTAAACATAGTAAAGGTAATATATAGCAAGCCTATAGCTAACATCAAACTCAATGGAGAGAAACTTAAATCAATCCCACTGAAATCAGGGACAAGACAAGGCTGTCCATTGTCCCCATATCTCTTCAACATAGTACTTGAAGTCCTAGCCGGAGCAATAAGACAACTAAAGGAGATCAAGGGGATACAAATTGGAAAGGAAGAGGTCAAAGTGTCACTATTTGCAGATGATATGATATTATACATGAGCGACCCCAAAAATTCAACCAGAGAACTTCTTCAGCTGATAAACACCTTCAGCAAAGTGGCAGGATACAAAATCAACTCAAAAAAATCAGAAGCCCTCCTATATACCAAAGACAAAAAGGCTGAGAAAGAAATTAGGGAAACAACACCCTTCACAATAGCCACTAATCACATAAAGTACCTTGGTGTGACTCTAACCAAGCAAGTGAAAGACTTGTTTGAGAAAAACTTCAAGTCTCTGAAGAAAGAAATCGAAGAAGATATCAGAAGATGGAAAGATCTCCCGTGCTCATGGATTGGTAGGATTAACATTGTGAAAATGGCCATACTGCCCAAAGCAATCTACAGATTCAATGCAATTCCCATCAAAATACCAACTCAATTCTTTACAGACCTTGAAAAAAAGATTCTCAGCTTCATATGGAGAAACAAAAAGCCCAGAATCTCCAAAACGATTCTGTACAACAACAGATCATCTGGAGGTATCTCCATTCCTGATGTCAAGCTGTACTACAGGGCAACAGTAATAAAAACTGCATGGTATTTGCATAGAAACAGAAAGGAGGATCAATGGAACCGCATAGAAGACCCAGAAATAAATCCACACACCTATGTATACTCGATATTCGACAAAGAAGCCAATTCCATTCAATGGAAAAAAGACAGCATCTTCAACCAATGGTGCTGGACCAACTGGATGTCTACATGCAGAAAAATGAAAATAGATCCATATTTATCACCCTGCACAAAACTAAAGTCAAAGTGGATCAAGGACCTCAACATAAAACCAGATACCCTAAATCAATTGGAAAAAAAGGTGGGGAACAGCCTAGAATTTATTGGCACAGGAGACAACTTCCTGAACAGAACACCAACAGCACAGTCTCTAAGAGCAACAATCAATAAATGGGACCTCATGAAACTGAAAACTTTCTGTAAAGCAAAGGATACCGTCATCAAAACAAAATGACTGCCTACAGATTGGGAAAGAATCTTCACTAACCCTTTATCTGACAGAGGACTAATATCCAGTATATACAAAGAACTAAAGAAGCTGAAAAGCAGCAATCCAAGTAATCCAATTAAAAAATGGGGAACAGAGCTAAACAGAGAATTCTTGACAGAGGAATATCGAATGGCAGAAAAACACTTAAAGAAATGCTCATCCTCATTAGCCATCAGGGAAATGCAAATCAAAACGACCCTGAGATATCACCTTACACCCATCAGAATGGCCAAGATGAAAAACTCAAGCGATAACACATGTTGGAGAGGTTGTGGAGAAAGGGGAACCCTCCTCCACTGCTGGTGGGAATGTAAACTGGTACAACCACTCTGGAAAGTTATCTGGCGCTTTCTAAGACAAATAGGAATAGTGCTTCCTCCAGACCCAGCTATACCACTGCTGGGTATATACCCAAAGTTTGTTCAAGTACACAAAAAGGACACTTGCTCAACCATGTTTATAGCAGCTCTATTTGTAATAGCCAGAACCTGGAAACAACCCAGATGTCCATCAACGGTGGAATGGGTACAGAAATTGTGGTATTTTTATACAATGGAATACTACTCAGCAATCAAAAAGGAGGAAATCATGAAATTTGCAGACAAATGGTGGGATCTAGAAAAGATCATTCTGAGTGAAATATCCCAGAAGGAGAAAGATAAACATGGGATATACTCACTTATATAGACCTATAAGATATGATAAACATAATGAAATCTATACACCTAAAAAAGATAATCAATTGAGCGGACATGGGGTAAGATGATCAATCCTCATTTAGAAAGACAGATGGGATGTGCATTGAACGTATGACAGGAGTCTACTGAGCGCATCTGAAAGACTCTAACTAGCAGTGTTTTCAAAGCAAAGAATCATGACCAAACCTTTGGCAGAGTACAGGGAATCATAAGAAAGAAGGGGAGTTAGTCTGATGGGGAAAGGATAGGAGCTCTACAAGGACCAAATATATCTGGGCACAGGGTCTTTTCTGAGACTGACATTCAACCAAGGACCATGTATGGATATAACCTAGAACCTCCACTCAGATGTAGCCTGTGGTAGCTCTGTAACCAATTGGTTTCCCAAAGTGAGCGGAACAGGGACTATTTCTAACAGGAACTCAATGACTGGCTCTTTGGTCTCCCGACCCCCGAAGGGAGGAGCAGTCCTGTTAGGCCACAGAGGAGGGCTTTGCAGCCAATTGTGAAGATACCTGATAAAACAGGATCAGATGAATGGGGAGGAGGTCCCCCCTATCAGTGGACTTGGAAAGGGGCATGGTGGAGATGAGGGAGGGAGGGAGGGACTGGGAGGGAATGAGGGATCGGGACATGGCTGGGATACAGAGTTAATAAAATGTAACTGATTAAAAAAAAAAAGAAAATTCTCCCATGGTTATGGCTTAGTAGGATTTTCATAGTAAAAATGTCCATTTTACAAAAGGCAATCTACAGATTCAATGCAATTCCCATCAAATTACCAACACAATTCTTTAGAGACCTTGAAAGAAAAATTTTCAACTTCATAAGGAAAACCAAAAAACCCAGAAATGCTAAAAGAATGCTCTAAAATAAAAGGTCTCCCGAAAGTGGCTCCATCCCTGATATCAAGGTGTCTTATAGAGCAATAGTAATAAAAACTGAATGGTACTGTCATAGAAACTGAATGGTGGGTCTATGGGATGTAATAGTAGACTCAGAAATAAACCCACACATTTATGGACACCTGAGTTTTGACAAAGATGCCAAAACCATACAACGGAAAAATGATAGCATCTTCCATAAATGGTGCTGGACTATCTGGATGTCTACATGTAGAAAAATACAAATAGTTCCATACTCATCACCCTGCACAAAACTAAAGTCAAGGGGAATCAAAGCCCTCAACATAAAACCAGAGACATTAAAGCAATTAGAAGAAAAAGTGGGGAAGAGCCTTGAACTCATTGGCATAGGAGACAACTTCCTGAACACAACACCAACAGCACAGGTTCTAACAGCAAAAATCAACATGTGGGACCTCATGAAACTGAAAAGCTCCTGTAAAGAAAGGACACAGTCATAAAAAAAAAAAAAACAAAAGGAATGCCTACAGATTGGGAAAGAATCTTCACCAACCCTTTATGTGACAGACGGCTAATATCCAGTATATGTAAAGAGTTAAAGAGCCTGAAAAGCAACAAATCAAGGAATGTATTAAAAAAAAAAAAAAGAACAGGTAGCAGAGCTAAACAGAGAATTTTCAATAGAGGAGTATCGAATGGCAGAGAAATGCTCAACATCATTAGCCATCAGGGAATGCAAATCCAAACAACCCTCAGAGTTCACCTTACGCCCATCAGAATGGCCAAGATCAAGAACTCAAATAACAATACATGTTGGATAGGTTGTAGAGAAAGGTCTAATTTCCTCCTCTGCTGGTGGGAATGTAAACTTGTATAACCACTGTAGAAATCAGTGTGGGGCTTTCTCAGACACCTAGGAATAGCGCAACCTCAAAATCCAGCTATACTACCTCTAGGCTCAAGTGAGCCTAGAGCCAAATGAGGCTCAAATACACAAGAAGAACATTTGCTCCACCATGTTTATAGCAGCTTTATTTGTAAGAGTCAGAACCTGGAAACATCCCAGATGACCCCCCCACACACACCAAAACTGAAAAATGGACACAGAAATTTTGGTACATCTACACAATGGAATATAACTCAGGTACAAAAAAATAAAATAAAATACAAGGAAATCATGAAATTTGCAGGTAAATGGTGTAAACTGGAAAAGATCATCCTGAGTGAGCTATCCCATAAGAAGAAAGTCATACATGTTATATACTCACACATATAGACATATAATGTAGAATAAACCTACAAAAATCTGTACATCTAAAGAAACAAATCAAGAGGGAGGACTCTGGCTAAAATGTTTAATCCCCATCCCAAAAGGCAAAGAGGATGGACATCAGAAGAAGGAGAAAACAGGGAACAACTTAGGAGCCTCCCACAAAGGGCCTCTGAAAGGCTCTGCCCTGCAGACTAGCAAAGCAGATACTGAGACTTACGGGCAATTATTGGACAAAGTACATCGAATCTAATAAATGAATGGGGAAATAGTAAGATCTGAAGAGGTCAAGAGCTCCACAAGAAGAGCAACAGAACCCAAAAATGTGATCACAGGGTTAATTCCTGAGGCTCATACTCCAACTAAGTACATACATGGAGATAAACTAGAACCCCTGCACAGATGTAGCCATGGCAGTTCAGTGTCCAAGGGTGTTCCATAGTAATGGAAACAGGGTCTGCCTCTGACATGAAGTGATTAGCCAGATCTTTGATCACTTCCCCCTGAGGGGGGAGCAACATTACCAGGCCACATAAGATGACAATGCAGCCACTCCTGTTGACATCTGATAGACTAGGTTCAGAAAAAAGGAGAGAAAACACTTCCCTAATAGTGGACTTGAGGGGGGGCATAAGTGGAGAGGGAGGGAGAGAATGTGGGATTTGGAGTGGAGGAGGGAGGTATTTATGGGGTGACAAAGTGAATAAAGTGTAATTAATAAAAATTAAAATAAAAAACTCAAAATAAAAAAAGAAATATTTGACCATTTTCCTGAACTAAGAGTCTTGGATAGAGGAAATGTCATCTCTTGTTTGTGTGATTTCAGCTGCCCAGATTGAGGCAGGTAGGGATGCTCAGCCTTTCTCTCAAGGATGCTGTCCACTTACCATCCAAATAACTGGCTCCTGAATCTCTTGCTGGCTTTCACCTCATGACATTATTCTCCCTCTTGGCCAATCAGAACATTTTGTGGATTTTGAGGATTCTGTGGAGATGAGTACAAACTTTCCTCAGAGTCCAGTATCTCTGATTGTATGAATTTGTAACTTTTTCTTGAGAAACCCAACAAGTCTTTATCTCATCCCTTTATCCAGATTCCAAAACTGTACTCTTGTTTGCCTCTGTGACAATATCAGGTAGAAAATGAAACTTTAATATTTATTTAACTGGACAACATCCTACTTAGGGAACTTCAAAGTGATCTGGGATTAGGGGAATGTACTGAATGACAAGGTGGTCTCCTACTATAGTCTTTGATCTGAAATTTCTTAGGTTGTGACTTTGAACTGAGCAGTCACTCCTGCACTCACTGAATGTACTTTCACATTTTTATTGATATAATAGGCTGGCAGGGTCTAGAGTTCTCTGGGGTATTGCATCTTCAAAAGAAGGAAAAAAAGAAAAAAATGAGATAACTCCTGGGACTGGTTTGACTGAAACAGAGAAAGATCTGTGTATGTAAAAGAACTTAGGGGCAATAAACTATTTGACAGGTAATGCTGTTGCATACTAGTGTCCCAACCCTCTGTGAACAGGATTGCCTTGTCTGACCTGGCTGGATTTGGATTGTAGTGAGTGGGGAACTATCCTGGTGCTAGGGTTTATAGTTAAAACTGAGCCTTAAGACAGAGAAATAGGTCCATGTTATATGTTTAGGACACAAGAGTAGCCATGTTTTCTGCTGTGGTCCTCCAGAAAAATCCTCTAAAAGTAGTGGTAGTGCCACCTGAGCATATTGGTTCTGAGGTAGCTGGGTAAACACTAGTTCATGTCAAGGATTCTATGCTACATAATTAGTTCCTGGAAAGCATGCTTTACAAAAACATATTCTGCCCTCCTTTAGCAGAATCTTTTCTCCATGTTAAAAGTCATTGTAAAAGTTGTCAACATATTATTTTTATTGTTTATGTGGGAATTTCCTACAATATACATTATGCTACTTTAACTTGCTCCATGTTAAAATACCTACCCATATGTCACACATAAATTTTTTTCTCTTTAAAATACATCAATTGAAGTATTTGGTTTTCCTATACTCATTAAAACATGATCACAGTCTCAGTGGAAAATTACTTAAAGAAAACTGAGTTCATCCTTGCCAAACCCTGGCTCTATCCGCAAAAAGTCCTGAAGAGCTCTATACTTCGTCACCTTGACCACAGTTTTTCTCATGTATTTATTTATTAAGATTTATTTACTTTTATTCCTGATTCTGCTCCCACCCTCTTCTCCTTGCTTTCCTACCCATCCTCCTCCTATGCCCTTTTTCTAGTTCCCAGATATGTATTGGTCTTCCACATGTCACAATAAAAATTCTTTTTCTTTAAAATACATCAAGTGAAGTATGTTTTGTACATATACTTATTGGAACATGATCAAAGTCTCATATTTTATCACCTTGATCAGCTTTTTTTCTTATGTATTTATTTATCATGATATGTTCGCTTTGTATGCACTCTGCTGCCCTTTCCCTCTTCTCCTTCTAGTCCCACCCAGCCTCCTCCTTCTACCCATATACCCTTTCTCTAGTTCCCTGATAGGGAGATCTCCTTCTTCTTCTATGTGACCTTAGCTTATCAGGTCTCATCAAGGCTGACTGCATCATCTTCCTCTGTGGCTTAATTCTAAGGGCATTGTTTTTGTTGTGTCTTCAATTCCCTCTACTCATGACACTCTCCCTGCTTCCTCTCCTGCAGGCTTTCCAGAGCTCTGAGGGAAGGGAGAATTTCATAGGGAAATCCCTTTTAGAGCTGGGTGTTTTAAGGTTTCTCTCTGTACAATATTGGACTGTGGATCTCTGTATGCAATCTCACTTGATACAGAAGGAAGCAACTCTGTGGAATCAAGAATATCACACTGATCTATCAGTTGAGGACAGAGAGCAATATATTTTAATAATAACAGCCTGGGTTGCTTGATAGTTTCCATATGAATACCTGGCTGAACAACTCAATTAACTGCACCCCAATCTCCCTACTGGAAGATTGGTTTGTTCACAATACATGACATGTTGTAACTTTATCCCCCAGTATTAGGAAACCTCCTAATAAGTAAATATATACCATATTTGTCTGTCTTCATTTTAGATACTACAACTAGGATGATTTTCCTGGTTCCATGCATTTAACTGAAAATGTCTTGATGTCATTTTCTTAGCTAAATAATACTCCATTATGGAAATACTCCACACTTTCCCCAAAGGAGATTGTCAGTCCTCTTTATAGAACAGGAAGTTGTTTGGTCTTTAATCATTGTGTTGAATGACAAAGTATCAGGAAAACTATGTTCTTTTATCCTAGAAGTCTCTCCATCTTCTTCCACTTCCTGGTGATTTGAATTTCAATGTCCCCTTGAAACTCATCTATATACATGTTGAGTCCCAGTGAGGAAATGTATTGGCAGGGTTAGGAGTTTTGTCCTTGCTACCAATTCACATTGGATTTATATTATAGGAGGGTGTGTTTTAAGGTTCATAATTAAATGAAAGTGACCAGACAAAATGGAGTCTCTTTCTCTCTGTTTCTGTCACTTTATATATATTTTTTCTACAGGTCTCAGTCTCTCTATTTCTGAAACTGTCTCTCTATCTCTTTTTTTCTCTGTCTCTTTCAGTCTCCCTTTCTCTGCTTGCCACTTGCAGATCAGTAGAAAAACTCTCAGTTCTGCTGAAGGACTACAACAAGTTGTCTGTTTGCTGATGTGACAGCATGGATAGTCTCTGTATAAATATAAGAAAGCTGGTCATTAAATGCTTTTTGTTCCAAGTTTCCTTGGTCAGGTAATGTTTTCCCAGTAAGCAATTCATTGACTGAGGACATATAATAAATAAAAATGGAATCTGTGAAAATGTAAAAGTCACATGTCAAGGACACATGACTTTATTAATGACCACTTGAAAGAAATATATGACAATTTTCCTGAAGTAAAATTCTTAGACACCAGAATTGTCATCTCTGAGTTTTATGCTTTCAGCTGCCAATGTAAGAATTGAAGAATGTAAGACTGCTCAGCCTGTCTCTGAATCAGGCTGTTCACTTGGACTTTTAATAACTGGCTCCTATCTCACAGGCTCTCACCTGTTTCATGACATCATTCTCTCTCTCAGCCAATCAACACATGATAGAATTTTTAGGTATGCATGGATATGAGTAAAGAAACTTTTCTCAGGGTCCAATATCTCTGATGCTGTGCACATATGACTTTTCTTTTGAAACTCAACAAGCCTTTATCTCATCCCTTTATTCAGATCCTACACTGTACTCTTGTTTACCTCTGTGACAATGTCAGGTATGAAATGAAAGTTTAATGTTTATTTAATTGGACAGCTTCCTAAGTTGGGAAGCTACAAAGTGATGTGGGATTAAGGGGAAGGTACTAAATGACAAGGTGGACTCCTACTGTTGTCTTGGATCTGAAATTTCTTAGGTTATGACTATGAACTGAACAGTTCCTTGCATAATCACTAAATGTACCTTCACATTTTCATTGATATCATAGGCTTCCAGGGTCTAGGGTTCCCTGGGATATTGAGTCTTTAAAAGGAGAGAGAAGAGAAGGAAACTAGACAATTCCTGGAACTGTTTTTGCTGAAACAGAGAAAGATTAGTGGGAGTAAAAGAACAGAGGTGCAAGGTATTATTTGACAGCTGGTGCTGTTCCACAATAGTTTTGCCAACCCTCTATAATCAAGACTCCCTTCCCTGACCTGGCTGAAACAGCAGATTTGTCCTAATAAGTTGTCAGTGAGGAACCCTCCTGATTCTAGGGTTTACAATTAAAACTGGGCTTTCAGGACAAAAAAATGGGTCTATGTTATGTATAGGCCTAGGACACAAGAACAGCTGTGTCCTCCAGACAAACCCTCTAAATGTAGTGTTAGTTCCAGAACTTACTGTTCAGAAGTGCCAACTGAGCTCTTGAGGTCTGAGGTAGCTGGGTAACCACTGGTTAATGGCAAGGATTCTCTTATGAAATATGACATCATTTTGTGATGTCATAATAGCATTATGATGTTATAATAGCACTGTGAAGTCATAATACAATTGTGTTGTCATCAATGCATTGTGATGCTGACATAACATTTTACCCCATAATACCATTGTGATGTCAAAATACCATTGTGATGTTATAATAGCACTGTTATGTCATAATACCACTGTGATGTCATAACAGCATTACAGTGTCATAATAGCAGTGTCATGTCAAAATATATTGTTATTTTAAAATTCCATTGTGATGTCATGCCACAATCATGTCCTAATATAATTGTGATGTCCTAATAACATGGTGATGTCATGTTTCCATTGTGAATTTACAATACAATTGTGATGTCATAATAGAATTGTAATATCATAAAAGCATTGTGAAGTCATAACACCGATGATAAATCATAATATCATTGTGATGTCATAATAACATTATGATGCCATATCATCATGATGTCATAATAGCAATTAGTTGTCTGTGGAGAGTTGAGACTCAGAAGCCACTAGATGGTGCTGACATTCCACCCTCAAAACTGTAAACAGCCTCCAGTACACATGCGCGAATTGCATAAGCACGCTAAGCATGCTGGGCCCGAGTCATCAGGCGGGGTAAAGAGTGAGCAGCCAATCAGGGTATTGACACATCACTTAGGTGCGACCCGGGCTTATATAAACAGCGCCACATCGGGGCTCTCTCTCTCTCCTCTCCTCTTTCCATCACGTGACTGTAATAAAGTTTTGTTGCTGGAGGATCCTTGTGTCCGCGTGCGTTTCTGCCGGCGAGACCATCACACGGCTCCCAACATCTGGTGCCGAAACCCGGGAACAGCACTGGTACCGAGGAGAGCGCCCGTTCGCCCAGAGGGATTCAGAACCGCAACGTTGAGGTTTGTCCTGAGAGACATGTTAGATCTTGATTCATCTCATTTCTCATTTCAGCTAGCAGAAGCCCTTATGGCCATCCCTGCTGTGATAGCTGCTATAGTTCTCTTTCTTTTGGTTTCGTGCAAACTTGAGGGCTGCCTCAAAAGGAAAGGGATTAGCAAAAGGCTAAGGGTAGGGGAGATGCGAGACAACATGCCAGAAACAGGACGTGAAAGATTAGGGGCCCCAATAGATAGAAATAGAGACCTCTCTAAGAAAAAAGACCCTTCTGTGGATGTTAAAGCTACGGAAGTGAGAGGTAAGGGAAAAAAACGCCCTGGAATTTGAGCAGCTATATCCGTCTGGCAAAGAGGACTTGGAGGGGGAAGCAGCCCGCTATGAGGAAAAATGATACCATCCGGATGAGCGGCCGTTACTATTATATCAAAAGCAAAGTAGTAAGAGGAACAGGAAGGGCGCGCTTTCTCAGTCGGCCGCTCCAGTTGTCTCTAGTGCCCCCCCATCCTACACCGGGAGGCACTGTCCTGATTCCTTCTTTTCAACAGAAGACAGACACAAAAATTTTCAGACTTTTCCAGTATTTGAAGATGTGGAGGGAGGCCATGTCCATGTGCCTGTAGATTACCCTCTAGTCAAGGAACTGGCAGAGTCAGTTAATAAGTACAGGATGGATGCTAATTTCACAATTATGCAGCTTGAGAGGCTAGGCTCTACAGCAATGACCCCAAATGATTGGCAGACTGTAGTGAAAGCTGCCTTCCCTAATATGGGAGTGTATTTAGAATGGAAAGCCCTATGTTATGATGCCTGTCAAACCCAAGCTAGGGCTAATGTCAATGCAGAAGACAATCAACGACACTGGACATTTGAGCTACTAACAGGACAAGGTCCGCATGTCCAGACAGATTATGATTGGGGAGCGTATATCCAAATATCTGCTGCTGCAATTAAAGCATGGAAGGCCCTTTCAAAGAAGGGTGAGACCAAAGGCCATTTAACAAAAATTATCCAGGGTCCTCAGGAGTCATTCCCAGAATTTGTGGCCAGAATGACGGATGCAGCAAGCAGGATATTTGGAGACCCAGAAAGGGTCCAGCCAATGATAGAACAACTGGTGTATGAAAATGCTTCACCAGAATGCAAGGCAGTCATTACCCCCAGAAGGAACAAAGGACTGACAGACTGGATAAAGGTTTGCCGAGGACTCGGAGCCCCACTTACCAACACTGGCCTGGCGGCAGCCATATTACAAAACAATAACTGCCCAAGTTCTGAAAATAATAAAGATTGTTTTAATTGTGGCAAAATGGGTCATTTTAAAAGAGACTGTCGTGTGTCTGTGCAAAAGAAGGTTCCTGGACTTTGCCCTAAGTGTAAAAAGGGCAATCACTGGGCTAATGAATGCCGTTCAATTAGAGATATTCAGGGAAAGCTTATCTAGCATGAAACCCCCCCTGATGAGAGAAATGAAAATATTCCAAAAAACGGATTTCAGGGCCCCAAGTCTCAGGGCCCCAGAAAAAATGGAACACAGACAGACAACAGGAGGGCTTATCCAGCTGTAGAGAAACAAGAGGAGCAGCAGGCCTGGACCACCGTTCCACCTCCCAATTCTTATTAATGCCACACATGGGGGTGCAACCTGTCCCAGTGGAGTTTGAAGGTCCCCTGCCTGAAGGAAGTGTTGGTCTTATTTTGGGTCGCTCCTCTCTCACTTTAAAAGGACTTATGGTCCATCCTGGAATTTTAGATCAGGATTTTACAGGACAGCTCCAGGTGCTTTGTTCCTGCCCCCAAGGCATATTTTCTATTTCTCCTGGAGATAGGATTGCTCAATTAGTCCTCCTCCCAAGTATTCATGACTGTTTTCCATCTACCAAAACACCAAGGGGCGCAAAAGGACTCGGTTCCACAGGAACAGATTTTGCTCATTTGGTAGTTGATCTTAAGACCAGACCTACCTTACAATTACAAATAGAAGGAAAAGGTTTTACTGGTATTTTGGACACAGGGGCTGATAAAAGCATTATTTCTTCTACCTGGTGGCCTAAGGCATGGCCTGTTACACAATCATCCCACTCCTTACAAGAGTTGGGATATGAGGCCAGCCCTGCAGTTAGTTCACACTCTTTGAGGTGGCAAGCACCAGAAGGTCAAACAGGAAGTTTCATACCATATGTTCTTCCTCTCCCTGTCAATCTCTGGGGAAGAGATATTTTGCAGGATTTAGGATTAGCATTGACCAATGAGTACTCTGAACAGGTAATTGATATAATAAAAAGGATGGGTTATAAGGAAGGAAAAGGCCTTTGTAAACAGGAACAAGGGAGATTGCACCCTATTTCACAGGAAAATAATACAGGAAAACAAGGCCTGGGTTTTTATTAACCACCATTGAGGGTTCCATGCCCATATCTTGGCTCACAGAGGAAGCCGTATGCGTTCCTCAATGGCCCCTTTCCTCTGAAAAGCTAGAAGCCGCTACAAGGCTGGTTAAAGAACAGGTAAAGCTTGGTCATTTGGAACCATCTACTTCCCCCTGGAATACACCCATTTTTGTTATAAAAAAAGAAATCAGGAAAGTGGAGGCTTCTCCATGACCTGAGGGCTATTAATGCACAGATGCGATTATTTGGAACAGTGCAACGAGGCTTGCCTCTGCTTTCAGCCCTGCCTAAGCAATGGAGGATTATAATAATAGACATCAAGGATTGTTTTTTCTCTATTCCATTGTTCCCACGAGACAGACAGAGATTTGCCTTTACCCTACCTGCTGTTAATCATCATGAGCCAGACCAAAGATATCAGTGGACAGTTCTAACTCAAGGCATGGCTAATAGCCCCACCATGTCTCAATTTATGTGCAGATGGCTCTTGAACCAGTTAGACAGCAATTTCCTTCTTTGTTGCTGATTCATTATATGGATGATATTCTCTTGTGCCATGAGGAGTTAGCCATCTTACAAGATGCATATCCTTTGTTGCAAAAAAACTCTGCAACAATGGGGATTGCATATTGCCACTGAAAAGGTCCAAATTTCAGAAGTAGGTTCCTTTCTAGGGACTGTTATTTATCCGGAACAAATAGTTCCTCAAAAAATAGAAATTCGCAAGGATCATTTACATACCTTAAATGATTTTCAAAAATTATTAGGTGATATAAATTGGCTTAGGCCGTTTTTAAAGATTCCTTCTGCTGAATTAAAACCCCTATTTGGTATTTTGGAAGGGGATGCTCATATTTCTTCACCCAGAGCCTTAACACCGGCTGCAAGCCACGCCCTACGAGTGGTAGAAAACGCTTTACAGGATGCCCAATTAAAACGTGTAGATGAAACTAAGACCTTTGACCTGTGTGTCATTAAAACTAAACATTTACCAACTGCTGTATTATGGCAAGATGGACCCTTATTGTGGGTTCATCCCAATGCTTCTCCTACAAAAATTATTGAATGGTATCTGGAAGCAGTCGCTCAACTCGCACTTCGTGGGTTAAAAACAGCCATTACATACTTTGGGAAGGAGCCAAAGTCTTTAATAGTGCCTTATACGGCTCACCAAGTTCAGGTATTAACTGCTACCTCTGATACTTGGGCGGTGCTAGTTACCTCCTTTAGTGGTTTAATTGATAATCATTACCCAAGACATCCTATTTTGCAATTTGCTTTAACTCAGGAGGTAGTCTTCCCGCATGTAACGTCCCAAAAGCCACTTCGGGATGGACTGGTAGTCTATACAGATGGGTCAAAAACAGGAATAGGAGCTTATGTGGTTAATAATAAAGTTATTTCTAAGCAATATCATCAGACCTCGCCTCAAATTGTGGAATGTTTAGTAGTGCTAGAAGTTTTGAAAAAAATTCCAGGTCCTTTAAATATTGTTTCTGATTCTATTTATGTGGTAAATGCAACCAAAATCTTAGAGGCTGCTGGATTAATTAAAGCATCTAGCAAGCTTGCAAAAATTTTTCAAAGGATTCAGTTTGCCTTAATTACCAGAAGATCCCCTGTTTTCATTACACATATTAGGGCTCATTCCGGTCTACCAGGGCCCATGTCCCATGGAAACGACCTGGCAGATCGAGCCACAAAGATGATTGCATTTGCTCTCCTTTCAAATTTAGAATTGGCTAAGGAATTTCATAAAAGGTTTCATGTTACAGCTGAGACATTATGTCATCGATTTGACATAACTAGAAAAGAAGCTAGAGATATTGTTACCCAATGTCAAAATTGTTGTCAGTTCTTACCTATGCCTCATGTTGGGATTAATTCCAGAGGAATCTGTCCACTACAAGTGTGGTAGATGGATGTTACCCACATTTCATTTTTTGGTAAACTTCAATATTTGCATGTTTCTGTTGATACTTGCTCTGGAGTTATGTTTGCTTCTCCCCTGACTGGAGAAAAGGCAGCCCATGTTATTCAACATTGCCTAGAGGCATGGAGTGTCTGGGGAAAGCCCAAAATTCTAAAAACTGACAATGGGCCAGCCTATACTTCTCAAAAATTTAGACAGTTTTGTCATCAAATGGAAATAACCCATCTAACCAGTCTCCCATATAACCCTCAAAGTCAGGGTATTATTGAACGTGCTCATCGCACCCTAAAATCCTACTTAATAAAACAAAATGGAGGAGTCCAGGAGGCTCTGCCCTCAGTGCCACGAGTGACCGTTTCCTTGGCACTCTTCACTCTCAATTTTTTAAATTTTGACAGTCAAGGCCATTCGGCGGCTGATCGCCACTGCTTAGGGCCTAATAGGCCCAAGGAAATGATCAAATGGAAGGATGTCTTAACTGGTCAGTGGAAAGGCCTGGATCCTATCTTAATAAGATCCAGGGGAGCTGTCTGTGTTTTCCCACAGGAAGAAAACAATCCATTCTGGGTACCGGAGCGCCTCACGCAAAAGCTCCTGACAGCTGAAGATGATCTTTCAACGGATTCACCTGCTACTGCTTAAAGAGTCAAGGGCGGCGAGGATGACCACTAATTCTACTCGAGTGGATTCATTGCCCACAGATGGCTTTACCCTGGGTTTCTTCTGCCTTTCCTTACTTTAAGATTGGGTGGGGGTTGGAATGTTTGGTGCAGCGCTATGTCGTGGCTTAGTGTTTTTACTCTGGTTGTTCTGCAAACTCAATACCCAAAACAAACGTGACTAGGTCGCAATCACGCAAGTACTAGCAGCCTTGGAACAAAAATCATCTCCCAAAAATTTCGTTATCCATGTTAAAAAATTAAAACAGACTGTGGCACTCAGTCGATGCACCTCAGGGGTTTTACCCATTGCACTGAGTCGATGAGTGATCCAAGTCTCAATGTTTGCCTTTGCCTAAGCGGCTATGGTACCTAAATAGGAGAATGACAGCCCTTGTACTCCCTGGAATTTTATTCCATTGCACGGGAATGGGTGTCACCTCCTTCTTTAATCATCTCCCTTAGCCCCTGCACCCAGAGGACCTGTCTCCATTGCACCTGGTGGGGTAAGGAAGTAATCTAAAGCTCTTGATTGCTTACTCCCCAAAGAAGGAGTTCGCTTGATCGAGCTTAGGGCCCTCTTCTACTGTGCTTATATAGGCTTTAAGGCAGTTTTCATTTATTAAAACAAAAGGGGGATGTGGAGAGCTGAGACTCAGATGCCACTAGATTGTGCTGACATTCCACCCTCAAACCTCTAAACAGCCTCCAGTACGCATGCAAGAATTGCGTAAGCACGCTAAGCACGCTGGGCCAGAGTCATCAGGTGGGGTAAAGATTGAGTAGCCAATCAGGGTATTGACACATCACTTAGGTGCGACCCGGGCTTATATAAACAGTGCCACATCGGGGCTCTCTCTCTCCTCTCCTCTTTTCTCTTTTGACTGTAATAAAGTTTTGTTGTGGGAGGATCCTTGTGTCTGCATGCGTTTCTGCCAGCGAGACGATCACGCGGCTCCCAACAGTTGTCATATAATTTTGATTTATTAATACCATATTTAAGTCATCATACCCATGCGGCCTCAAAATAGGATTGTTATGTCATAACATTTTGTGTCGTATAAATAGCATTGTGATGTTCTAATCCCATTGTGATGTCATGATATCATTGGGATGTCAAAAAAATATTTTGAAGTCATATCACAATCAGGTCGTAATACCGCTATGATATCCTAATAGCATGTTGATTTCATATGAGCATTCTCATATGATAATGGCAGTGTGTAGTCATAATAGCATTGTGAGGTCATAAAAGCACTGTGAAATAATACCTTTGAGATATCATACCATTGTCATGTCATATCATTGTGAAGTCATAACATTGAGATGTCATATGAGCATGATTATGTCATGATAATATTTTGAAATAATAATAACTTTGTGATGTATCATTTTGATGTCATAATACCATTGTTATGTCATAATAGCATTGAGATATGATATGAACAATGTGATGTCGTACTAGCATTTTTTAGGTCATAATGCCCTTGTGATGTCAAAACACCATTGCAATGTCATAAAAGCATTGGGATCTCATAATACCATTGTGATGTCATAACAGCATTTTGATGTCATAATAACATTGTGATATCACAATATCATTGTAATTTGAAAATTCCATTGTGATATCATGCCACTACCATGTCATGATACCATTGTGATGTCATAGTAACTTGGTGATGTCATAGTATCATTGTGAATTTATAATACTATTGAGATGTTATAATACGATTTTAATTTATTTTTTTCTTTATTTTTAATTTAATTTTATTTTTTATTCTTAGTTACATTTTATTAACTTTGCATCCCAGGTGTATCCTGCTCCCTTACTCCCTCCCAATCACACCCTCCCTCCCTCATCTCCTCCCTACCCTTTCCAAGTCCACTGATTGGGGAGGACCTCCTCCCCTTTCATCTCACCCTGTTTCATCAGGTATCTCCAGAGTCTTCCTCTGTGGCCTAGCAGGACTGCTCCTCCCTTGGGGGTGGGGGAGGGTCAAAGAGCCTGCCATTGAGTTCCTGTCAGAAGTACTCCCTGTTCCCATTACTATGTGAAAACAATTGGTTACTGAGCTACCACGGGCTTCATCCGAGCAAAGGTTCTAGGTTATATCCATACATGGCCCTTGGTGGAGTGTCAGTCTCAGAGAAGACTCCTGTGCCCATATACATTTGGTCCTTGTGGAGCTCCTGTCCTTTTCACGACATACTAATTCCCCTTCTGCCGAAGGTTTGGTTATGAGTCTTAGTATCTGTTCTGAACCACTGTTAGGTAGAGTCTTTCAGATGCCTTCTAAGGTAGACTCCTGTCATGCATCCAATGCACATCCCATTTGCCTTCTAAGTGAGGATTTATCATCTTACCCCATGTCTGCTTTCTTGTTTATCTTCTTTAGATGTATAGATTTCATTATGTTTATCATATCTTGTAGGTCTATATAAGCAAGTACTTATCATGTTTGTCTGGGATCCTTGACTCAGAATGATCTTTTCTAGATCCCACCACTTGCCTGCAAATTTTATGACTTCCTCATTTTTGATTGCTGAGTAGTATTCCATTGTGTAAACATACCACAATTTTTGTATCCATTACTCCACTGATGGACATCTGGATTGTTTCCAGGTTCTGGCTATTACAAATAAAGCTGCTACAAATATAGTTGTGTACTTGAGCAAATTTTGGGTATATACCTAGCAGTGGTATAGCTGGGTCTTGATGAAGCACTATTCCTAATTGTCTGAGAAAATGCCAGATTGACTTCCAAAGTGGTTGTACCAGTTTACATTCCCACCAGCAATGGAGGAGGGTTCCCCTTTCTCCACAACCTCTCCAGCATGGGTTATCACTTGAGTTTTTCATCTTGGCCATTCTGATGGGTGTAAGGTGACATCTCAGGGTTGTTTTGATTTACATTTCCCTAATGGCTAATGAGGTTGAGCATTTCTTTAAGTGTTTCTCTGATTCCTCTATCAAGAATTCTATGTTTAGGTCTGTTCCTCATTTTTTTAAGTGGATTACTTGGTTTGTTGCTTTTCAATTTCTTTAGTTCTTTATATATACTGGATATTAGCCCTCTGTCAGATAAAGGGTTGGTGACCATTGTGATGTTATAATAGGATTTTAATGTCATAATAGCATTGTAAAATCATAACACCATTGAGATATCATAATATCATTGTGAGTCATAATACTATTGTGATGTCATATCATTGGGACATCATAATAACATTTAGATTTTATGTGATTTAATACCTTGTTTAAGTCAAAGTAGCATTGTGGCATCATAATAGCATTGAGAAATCATAATACTATGATGTCATAATAGATTTGTGATGTTATAATATCATTGTGTTTTCATTTCATTGTGATGTAAAAATTCTATTGTCATGTCATATCACAATCATGTTGTAATACTGTTGTGATGTAATAAATGCATTGTTATATCATAATAGTTTTGTGATGCCATAATGGCAGTGTGTAGTCATACTAGCATTGTAATGTCATATCATTGTGATGTCCTAATACCACTGTGAACTCAAACCTTTATGAAGTCATATTAGCTTTGTCATGTCTTAATATCATTTTGATATCAAAATACCATTGTAATGTCATAATAGCATTTTCAGTTCATAATGTCATTGATATGTCAAATTCCATAGTGATGTTACCACAATCATGCATTAAAAAAAGCATGGAGATATTACAAAGCATTGTGATATCGTATCATTGTGATGTAATTATAGCACTCTGATGTCATAGTACAATTGTGATGTCATAATAACATTGTGACATCACAATAGCATTGGATGTTCTATCATTGTGAAGTCATAAAAATCATTGTGATGTCATGATAGCATTGAGGTGACATACCAATGTGATGTCATCATATTTTAATGTCATAATATCACTGTGATGTTATACCACTGTGATGTCTAAACAGCATTGTGATGTCATAACACCATTATGATATGATAATGCTGATGTGATGTTAGGATATCATTGAGATGTGATAATTGCACTGTTGTATAATTATTGTGATGTTATAATTCCTTTGTTATATCATACTAATACCATATCATACCATAATAGATGTTCTAATAGCATTGTGAAGTCATAATAGCACTGAGATGTCATGACACCATTGTGATGACATAATACCATTGAGATGGAATAGTAAAGTTGTGATGTCATAATAGCATTATGATATCATAATATCATTGTGAATTCATAATAGCATGTGAATGAATAATACCATGGTGATGTCATAATAGCATTATTATGTCATAATATCTATGTGATGCCAACATATTGAGATCATAACCCCATTGTGATGTCATAATAGCATTGTGAAGTCATCATAGCATTGTGACGTTGTCATACCATTGTTGTTATAAAATCTGTTTGAAATGTATATACCTTACCCTTGTTCATTCAACTGCTTATTTATACCCCTCACTCTCTGGTTTCAATCTGGATATTGCATTATGACACTTATTCTAAACATCCTGCCACAACTTTGTGCAAACAGGCCAGAATAAAGCAACTAGCCACAATGTTGAGCAATAGGAGGAGCTAGAGTGCACAAAATGAGTGGAAGGAGAGAGGGTGAGGGAGCAGAACTTGGAGAGCAGAGAGGGAGGAAAGATCTTGGGACAGCATGGAGAGAATGAATCAGACCTAAGATTTCACAAAGAGCAAGTATAATGGGTAAAACCTAATATTAGGAAACTATGAGGAAGTAACTATTGACCAGCATTGTGTTTTAAGTTAACTAAATAAACCCAGTCTCTGTGTCATGAATTGGTTATACAGCTGTTTAGGTTTAACAGCAAGCATTAAAAAAGATAAACCAAGATTCTTTCCCAATCTGTAGGAGGTGGCTTTGTTTTGATGACGGTGTCCTTTGCTTTGCAGAAGCTTTTCAGTTTCATGAGGTCCCATTTATTGATTGTTGCTCTTAGAGCCTTAGAACTGTAGAGAGCTGTGTAATGCCACACCTTAAAGATGGAGCTGGTTTCAGCCTTCCACCTTCCCGATGGTGAGTGCTCTCTGTCACGAACAACTCCACATTTGGCTAAGGCTGAGGATCTGGCTTGCTTCCATGTATGTGGACCTATCTGCACTACCCACGTGGTGCGCTGGGGTTGGCTACCCAGAGGCTATTTAAGCTGTGGGCTGGCTTTCCCCAGGGTCAGATGATTGTTCAGATGAATAAACTGCATTGAAAAAAAAAGATAAACCAATAGTAAATATTAAGCATCACCTACAACATACCATTATGAAGCCATTATACCATTCTGATGTCAAAACATCATTGCAATGTCATATCATTATGAAGATACAACAGCATTGTGATGTTATAATAGCATTGTGATGTCATTCTATTGTGATGTCATAATACTATTTTGTTATCATGATATCACTGTAATGATATAAAAGCATTGTGATGATATAATAGTATTTTGAGTTCATAATGCCACTGTGAAGTCAAAATTCCATTGTGATGTTATACCACATTGATGTTGTAATAGCACTGTGTGTCATAATACGATTGTGATATGAAAACAATAATGTGATATTATGATAGCATTGTGATGTCCAAATTGCATTGTTACATTGTATTTTTATCATAATACTATAACACCCATTGTGATATCATACCATATGAGGTCATAATAGCATTATGATATAATAGCATTGTGATGTCATAATTCATTTGTGATGTCATAATATCAAAGGCTGTCATAACAGCATATTGAAGTCATAACCCCATTGTGGTATCATGATACCATTGTGATGTCAAAATTCCATTCTGCTGTCATACCAGGTGATTTTATTAATGACCTCTTGAAAGAAATATGTGAGAATATTCCTGAACTTAGAGTCTAGGACAGGAACTCTCAATCTCTGGGTTGTGTGATTTCAGATGCACAGGTTGAGGCATGTAGGGCTGATCACCATTTTCTTCAAGCAAGCTGTGTCCTGCAGTGAGGAACCTTCCTGGCCCTGTGGTTTACAGTTATACCTGCGGCTTCAAGATTGAGAAATGGGTCCATGCTATATGCCTAGGACACAAGAGCAGCTGTGTTTCCTTCAATAGTGCTCCAGCCAAGTCCTCTAAAAGTAGTGTTAGTGACAGGACTGCTTGTTCAGCAGAATCTTTTCTCCATTTTCACAGTCATTGTCTAAGTTGTCAACATATTATTTTTACTGATTATATGGAAATTTCATATAATATGCATTATACTCCTTTTCCATTGCTCCCAGGTTCAAATTCTTACACATGTCACACTTTTTTTAAAAAATATATTAATTGATTTTCAAATTTTGTGGCATATAGACTTTTGAAGTAAGTCCTAATGATTGTTTGGATTTCCTCAGTGTCTGTAGTTATATCCCCCTTTTCATTTCTGATTTTGTTGATTTGGGTGGTGTCTCTCTGCCTTTTAGTTAGCCTGGCTAAGGGTTTGTCGATCTTGTTGATTTTCTCAAAGAACCAGCTCTTGGTTTCATTGATTCTTTGAATTGTTTTATTTGTTTCCAATTGATTGATTTCAGCCCTGAGTTTATTTCCAGCCGTCTACTCCTTCTTGGTGTGTCTGCTTCTTCTTTTTCTAGGGTTTTTAAGTGAGCCATTAGGGTGCTTGAATGAGCTGTCTCGAATTTCTTCTTGAAGGCACTTAGTGCTATGAACTTTCCTCTTAGCACTACTTTCATTGTGTCCCACAAGTTCGGGTATGTTGTGTCTTCATTTTCATTGATTTCTAGAAAGACTTTAATTTCTTTCTTTATTTCTTCCCTGACCCAGCTGTCATTTAGTAACAAGTTGTTCAGTTTCCATGTGTGTGTAGGCTTTTTGTTATTTCTGTTATTGTTGAGGTCCAGCTTATTCCATGGTGATCAGACAAGACACATGGGATTATTTCAATCTTCTTGTATCTGTTGAGGCTCGCTTTGTGACCCACTATGTGGTCTATTTTGGAGAAGGTTCCATGAGGTGCTGAGAAGAAGGTAAATTCTTTTGTGTTTGGGTGTAAGGTTCTGTAAATGTCTGTTAGGTCCATTTGATTCATGACCTCTGTCAGAGACATTGTTTCTTTGTTTGATTTCTGTTTTGTTGACCTGTCTTTTGTTGAGAGTGGGGTGTTGAAGTCTCCCACTATTAATGTGTGTGGATCTATATGTGCTTTAAATTTTATCAATGTTTCTTTCACAAATGTGGGTGCCCTTGTATTTGGGGCATAGATGTTCAGGATTGTGATGTCTTCCTGGTGGAATTTTCCCTTGATAAGTATGAAGTGTCCTTCCCCATCTCTTTTGATTAATTTTGGTTGAAAGTCTATTTTATCAGATAATAGAATGGCTACTCCTGCTTGCTTCTTGGGTCCGTTTGCTTGGAAAGTGGTCTTCCAACCCTTTACCCTCAGGTAATGTCTATCTTTGTGTCTTAGGTGTGTTTCTTGTATGCAACAGATTGCTGGGTTTTGTTTACGTATCCATTCTGTTAATCTGTGTCTTTTTATTGGAGAGTTGAGTCCATTGATGTTGAGAGAGATTAATGACCAGTGGCTGTTAGATCTCTTGATTTTGATGTTGGCTGTGGTCATCAGGTTGTGTGCTTGGTTGCTTTTTGTTTTACTGAAGTGAGGTTATTTATTTCCTGTGTTTTCTTGAATGTAGCTAGCTTTCTTGGGTTGTATTTTCCCTTCCAGTGTCTTCTGTAATGCTGGATTTGTTTGTAGGAATTGTTGAAATTTGTTTTTGTCATTGAATATCTTGTTTTCTCCATCTATGAGGACTGAGAGTTTTGCTGGGTATAGTAGCCTGGGCTGACATCTGTGTTCTCTTAGGGTCTGCATGATATCCATCCAGGCCCTTCTGGCTTTCATAGTCTCTGTTGAAAAGTCAGGGGTGATTCTAATGGGTTTGCCATTATATGTTACTTGGCCTTTTTCCCTTGCAGCTTTTAGTATTCTTTCTTTGTTCTGTATACTTACTGTTTTGATTATTATGTGGCGGGAGGATTTTCTTTTCTGGTCAAATTTTTTGGGTGTTCTGTAGGCCTCATGTATTCTAATTGGCCTCTCCTTTAGCTTGGGGAAATTTTCTTCAATGATTTTGTTGAGAATATTTTCTGGGCCTTGGAGAAGGGAGTCTTCTTTTTCCTCTATACCTATTATTCTTAGGTTTTGTCTTTTCATATTGTCTTGCATTTCTTGGACAGTCTGTGTCAGGAATTTTTCGGATTTAACATTTTCTTTGACAGATACATTGATTTCTTCCATTGTATCTTCTACACCTGAGATTCTTTCTTCCATCTCTTTTAGTCTGTTGGTTATGCTTACCTCTGTAGTTCCTGTTTTCTTCCCTAGATTATTCCTTTCCATTATTTCTTCCATTTGTGTTTTCTTTAATTTTTCCAATTCTATCTTCAGGTCTTGAGTTGTTTTATTTACTTCCTTCACCTGTCTGATTGTACTTTCCTGTTTTTCTTTTAGTTCCTTCAACTCTGTTTCTATCTTTTCATTCAGTGTTTTAAGCATTTCCTTTCTAAAGGCCATAAACTGTTTGGCTGCAGCTTCTTCTATTTCTTTACTGATGGCAATATTCTGTTTGAGTTTATCTCATATACTCATTGGAACATGATAAGAATCTCAGTGCCAAGTCTCTTAAAGAAAACTGAGTTCATTGTAGCTCCATCCTGGCACCACCGCCAAAAAGAAGCCATCAGTCCTGAAAAGCACTATACTTCATCACCTTGATCACAGTTTTTATTATGTATTTATTATGATTTGTTTACTTTGCATCCCCTCTGCTGTCCCCTCCTCATCCCAGTCCTACCCACCCTCCTTCACCTACCCTCAGGCCCTTTCTCTAGTTCCCTGAGAGGTAAGGTCCTCTTCCCCCTTCTATCTGACCCTAACTTATCCCATCTTTTCAAGGCTGGCTGCATTATCTTTCTCTGTGGCCCAATTCTTAGGGCATTGTTCCCAATGTGTCCTCAATCCCTCTACTTATGACACTCTTGCCTCCGAGAGCTTCTGAGAGCACTGAGGGTAGGAAATTTAATAGGGAAATCCCATTTAGAGCTGGGTATTTTAAGGTCTCTCTGCATAATATGAGAGTGTGGGTCTCTGTATGTAATCCCAGTTGATTTGGAATGAAGCATTTGCATGGATGGAAGAAAATGGCAGTAGTCAATAATTTCAGGGCAGGAAGCAAAATATTTTAATTACAACAGCCTGTGTTGCTTGAAAATTTCCATAGAATGCCCAGGCCCATCAACTCAGTAATCTGCCACACAATCCCCCTAGTAGAAGACTGGTTTGGTCACAGTAGATACCCTACTGGATCTTTATCTCCCACTGTTAGAGACTGCCTAATAAGTGAATAGATATCATATTTATCTTTCTGCATTTTACTTACTTAAACCAGGATGATTTTTCTGGTTCTAACCATTTACCTGGAAATATCATGGTGTCATGTTCTTAGCTGAATAATTCTCCTTTATGGAAATATTGCACATTTTCCCCAAAGGAAATTGCCATTCCTGTTCTTTAGTCCTTAGAAATTGCTAGGATTTTAATCATTGTATTGAATGACAACTTATCAGGATAACTATGTTATTTTAGTTTAGAATTGCCTCAATTTTCTTCTACTTCCTGTTGATTTGAATTGCAATGTCCTCTTGAAGGTCATCTCTTTATATGTGGACTCCTCAGAAAGAAAATGTCTGGGAAGGGTTAGGAGATATGGCTTTATTAGATAATATATTTCCTATTAAAGTCATATGATATGAAATTGTGTTTGAGGTTCATATGCCAATGAAAGTGACCAGACAGAATGAAGTCTCTGTCTCTTGGTCTCTGTCAGTTTATGTCTTTATTTCTGTCAGTCACAGTCTCTATCTTTCTGAATCTATCTCTCTAGCTCTTTCTCTCTCAGTATCTCTCTGTCTCCCTGTCTGCCTGCTGTTTAGCATTCAATATGAAAAGCTCTCCATTCTTCTGAAGGAATACCACAAGATGAATGCTTACTGAGGTGACATCCTGGATTGTCTCTGTAAAAATATAAGCCAGGTCCTAATTAATCCACTCTTTTACAAAGAATTGCCTTGGTGAGGTAACATTTTACCAGTAAATATTTCCATGACAGAGGACATATATGTGCATTTAATAAATACTAATGTTTTCTGTGATAATGTAAAAGTAACATGTCAAAGTTATAATTTTATTATTTTTTTATTTATTTATTTTTTAATTTTTATTATACTTTATTTATTTTGTATCCGCCATAAGCCCCTCCCTCCTCCTCTTCCAATTCCTTCCTCCCTCCCCTTTCTGCATGCATGCCACTCCCCAAGTCCACTGATGGGGAGGTTCTCTTCTTTCTGATCTTAGTCTATCAAATCACCTCAGGTGTGGCTGCATTGTCCTCTACTGTGGCCTGGTAAGGCTGCTCCCCACTCAGGGGGAGGTGATCAAAGAGCAGGCCAATCAGATTATGTCAGAGGCAGTCCCTCTTCCCATTACTATGTAACCCACTTGGACACTGAACTGCCATGGGCTACATCTGTGCAGGGGTTCTAGGTTATCTCCATGAATAGTCTTTGTTGGAGTATGAGTCTCTGGGAAATTCCCTGTGTTCAAATTTTCTTGTTCTGTTGCTCTCCTTGTGGAGACCCTGTCCTCTCCAGCTCTTACTATTTCCCACTTATTACATAAAATTCCATTCACTCTGCCCGACAGTTGCCCATCAGGCTCAGCATCCACTTTGATAGTCTGCAGGGCAGAGGCTTTCAGAGGCCCTTTGTGGTAGGTTCTTAGTTTGTTTCCTGTTTTCTTCTTCTGGCTTTCAGAAGCCCTCTGTAGAAGATTCCTAGGTTGTTTCCTGTTTTCTTCTTCTTCGGATGTCCATCCTCTTTGCCTTTCAGGATGGGGATTCAGCGTTTTAGTTAGGGTCCTCTCTCTTGCTTAGTTTCTTTAGATGCACAGATTTTAGTGGGTTTGTCCTATTTTATTAATGACCACTTGAAAGAAATATGTGACACTTTTCCTGAACTAAGAGACTTGGACTCAGGAACTGTCATCTCTGGGTTGTGTGCTTTCAGCTGCCCAGATTGAGACATGTAGGGCTTTATTCTCAAGCAGGCTGTTCACCTGGACCTTTTAATAACTGGTGTTATTCTGATAGGTCCACTTTTAAATGTTACTTGGCCTTTTTCCCTTACTGCTTTCAATATCTTTCCTTTTTACTGTATATTTAATGTTTTGACAGTGGTATGATGTGAGAATTTTCTTTTCTGGTCTCATCTGTTGGGTGTTCTATAGGATTTTTGTATGTTTATGGACATTTCTTTCTTTAAGTTGGGAAATTTTTCTTCTAGGATTTTCTTAAACATATTTGCTGGATCTTGGAGACTGGAGTCTTCTTTTTCAACAATTCCTATTATTCTTAGACTTCAACTTTTTATGACATCTTTGAGTTTTTGGAAGTTTTGTGTTTGTGACTTTTCTGATTTTGGTTTTTCTTTGACATAATTATCAATTTCTGCAAGCGTGTATTCATCTCCAGAGATTCTTTCTTCCAAGTCTTGTATTCTGTTAATGATGCTTACTTTTCTGGTTCCTGATCTTTTCTCTAAGTTCTCCAGCTCCAGGGTTTTCTGTCTTTGTGTTTATTTATTGACTCTTTTCTTTTTATTAATTACACTTTATTCACTTTCTATCCCCCATAAGTCCCTCCCTCCTCCCCTCCAAATCCCACCCTCCCACTCCCTTCTTCACGAATACCCCTCCACAAGTCCCCTGATAGGGGAGGTCCTCTGCTCTTTCCTTCTGATCTTAAGTCTATCAGGTCTCTTCAGGAGTGGCTGCATTGTCATCTTCTGTGGCCTGAAGGCTGTCTACTCCTCAGAGGGAGGTGATAAAGAGCAGGCCAATCAGATTATGTCAGAGTCAGTTCCTCTTCCCATTACTATGTAACCCACTTGGACAGTAAACTGCCATGGGCTATACATTTATGCAGGGGTTTTAGGTTATCTCCATGCATGGTACCTGGTTGGAGTATGAGGCTCTGAGGAGGCCCCTGTGTTCAAATTTCTGGTTCTGTTGCTCTCCTTGTGGAGTTCCTCCAGATCTTACTATTTTTCACTTCTTACATAAGATTCCATATACACTGCCCAACAATTGGACATGAGTCTCAGCATCTGCTTTGATAGTCTGCAGTGAAGATCCTTTCAGAAGCCCTCCATGGCGAGTTTCTAGCTTGTTTCCTTTTATCTTCTTCTTTTGATGTCCTTCCTCTTTGCCTTTCAGGATGAGAATTGAACATTTTATTCAGGGTCCTCTCTCTTGATTAGTTTCTTTAGATGGCAGATTTTAGTAGGTGTATCCTATATTACGTGTCCATATGAGTGAGTATATACCATGTGTTTCTTTCTGCTTCTGGGCAGCTCACTCAGGCTGATCCTTTCCAGGACCTAAAAATTTCATGATATCCTTATTTGGCATTGAGTAATATTGGCTGAGTAATATTCCAGTGTGTAGTTGTACCACAATTTCTGCATCCATTCTTCAGTTGAGGGGTATGTAGGCTGTTTCCAGTTTATTGATTCTAATTCTATTTTTATGTCTTGTATGATTTCCTTTTGAATGTGCCTTCCTGTCTCTGTATGATGGCCTCTATTTTTTGTTGTTGTTCATTTATTCTTTATATGCCACTAATTTTGCCTCTGTGTGTCTTTCTATTTGCATGGCTATTTCTCTGAAAGATTTATTTGTTTTCTTCTTTGTGACTCTAATAACTCTAATATGCAAATCTTTAAGGTCATTTTCCTGTGTTTCTGAAGAATTGGGGTATCCATCAATTTGAGGGGTTGCTGGTGAGGCTACAATTTCCTGAATTTTGCTGGGTGTGTTCTTTCACTGCCTCTAGGCATTTCTTTATCTGTGACCTTCACCATTTGTTCTTGGATTCTGCATTTCAGATTGATAGTCTTTCTCATGTGTCTGGAGAATTTTCAGGGATTAGAGAGGTCCAGAGACCTGCTAGACCACCCCCTAGGGAATTTACAGAGGTACAAAGACCTGCTAGGTCACCTTCAGGGAAATTAGAGAGGTACAAAGATCTGCTAGACTACCCTCTAGCAGGTCAAATCATAAATCACAGGGGATCCTCCTATTGTGTGAGCCAAATGTGTGCTCAGACACATTGGTGGAGTTGTAGCCCCTGTACTCAGGAGTCCAGCTGTGGGTGCAAAACTGGGGGGTCTAGTTGCCTACCAGGAAGTCCTGTGGAGCCTGTTTCCTGACTGAGCACTTGGTGCACCTGGGATTTTTTTTTGCACAAGCACCACACAGCCCATTGCACAACCCTCTGTCTACCACTGAGGGACTAAGTGGCCCCAGGCAGTACAGTCAGAATCTGTGGAGTTGATAAACCTGGACATTCTTGGGAGTGTGAACCAGGCAGGCATTTACTATGGATCTGGGGTTAGGCAAGCAGATTAGGCTGACTGCTGAGGATATGGTGCTAGTGTTCCCACCTTTGCTGTCTCAGTTTTCAGGCAGCAAGATCTGCATCACTGATGCTGTGGCTCTGCTACTCCTACTTGGAGGGAAGCCAGAGGAAGGAAAGTGGCCTTTTCCATTCACAAGACATCAATGTCTGACCCCAATGAAAAAGTTCTCCACTCCAGGGTTGTCCCCTCTCCTTCAGGAAATCACAAAGTCAATTTCTGTGCTTCAGTTGCCCCTTCAAGCACCAGTTTTGCAGTTAGAAATCTTGTGGCTCTCAGAAATGATGTATAGTGATGGCCCACATCTTGCCCTGACCCCAATTCATTACCTTGATCACAGTTTTTCTTATGTATTTATTTATTTTGTTCATTTTCTATCCCTTCTGGAGCCTACTTTCTCTTCTCATTCCAGTCCAAACCACTCTCCTTTTTCTACCCCTATTCCCATTTTCTATTTCCCAGATAGAGGATGTCCCCTTCTATTTGAACTAAGATTATCAGGTCTCATCAAGGCTCTCTGAATCATCTTCCTCTGTGGCCTGATTTCCAGGACATTGTTCTCCTTGTGTCTTCAATTTCCCCTAAATATGACACTCTGCTGGCCAGCTATCCTGCAGGTTTTCAAGATCCAGAGGAGGGAGCATTTCATAGGAAAATCCCATTTGGAGGGTGTTTTAAGGTCTCTCTCTGCATAATATCGAACTGTAGGTCCCTATATGCAATCCCATTTGATGCAGCAGAAAGCATATCTGTGGATACAAGATCATGGCACTGATCTGTCATTTGAGGGCACAAAGCAGCATATTTTAATAACAACAGCCTGGGCTGCTTGAAAATTTCCATAGGATGCCCTGGCCCAAAAACTCAATTTACTAACAACCAACTACCACCCATGATCTCAGTGACATATCCTCTAAGGAAAACTGAGTTCATCCTTTCTTCAACCTGACACTATCCTCCAAGGAGAAGCCATCAGTCTGGAAGAGCTCTATACTTCATCACCTTGATCACAGTTTTTCTTATATATTTATTTATTATGATTTGTTCATTTGTGTATCCCCTCTGCTGCCCCTTCTCATTCCAGTCCCTCCCACTCTTTCAACTACCCCTATGACTTTCTCTAGTTCCCTGATAGGGGCAGACCCCCTCCTCATTCTATCTGAACTGAGCTTATCAGGTCTCATCAAGGCTGGCTGCATCATGTTCCTCTGTGGCCTGAATCTCACAGCATTTTTCTCCATGTATTTTCAGTTCCCCCTACTTATGACACTCTTCCTGCCTCCTCTCCTGTAGGGTGCCCAGAGCTCTCAGGGGAAGGAAAATTTCATGAGAAAATTCCATTCAGTGCTGGGTGTTTTAAAGTTTCTCTCTGCATAATATTGGAATGTGGGTCTCTATATTTAGTCCCATTTGATGCAGAAGGAAGCATGTGTAAGAACATGACACTCATCTATCAATTGAGGGTACAGAGCAACATATTTTATAAACAACAGCCTGGGTTGCTGGAAAATTTCCATAGTATAACCTGGCCCAACAATTCAATGTACTACTGCCCAATTACTCTAGTGCAAGAGTGGTTTGATCACAATAGATTGCCTTTTGGAACTTTATCCTCCACTACTAGGAGGCCTTCTAATAAGTGAATATCTCCCATATTTGTATTTCTGCATTTTAGTTACTTCACACAGGAAGATTCTTCCTGGTTCCATCCATTTGGCTCAAAGTGTTCATGATGTCATTTACTCAGCTGAGTAATACTCAATTATGAAAATATTCCACATTTTCCCCAGAGCAGATTATCAGTCATGTTATTTAATCCTTGGAAGTTGCTGGGACTTTACCATTTTTTGAATGACAAAGTATCAGGACAACTATACTCTTTTAGCTTAGAAGTCCTTCCATCTTCTTTCTCTTCTTGGTGATTTGAATTTCACTATCCTCTTGAAGCTCATATATTTACATGTTGAGTTCCCAGTGAGAAAATATCTGGGAACGATTAGGCTATATGGCATTGTTAGGTAACATAATTCCTTTTAGAATATTTTAAGAGGGTGTGCTTTGAGGTTGATATGCCACTGAAATTGACCTGACAGAATCGAGTCTCTGTCTCTCAGTCTCTGTCACTTTACATCTATGTATCTGTAGGTCTTGGTCTTTCTATTTCTGAATCTGTCTCTGTAGCACTTTCTTGCTCTGTCTTCCTCTTTCTGCCTGCTGCTTGTGATTCAGTAAGAAAAGCTCTCCATTTTGTTAAAGGACTACAACCAGATGACATGTCATCCTGGATCATCTTTGTAAAAATATAAGCAAGGTCCTAAGTAAATGCTTTTTGTTCAAAGATTTGCCTCTGCTGTGGAGGGTTTTCCCAGTAAGTACTTCACTGACTGAGGAGATGTCTGTACATTTAACAAATGAAAACAAAATCTGTGATAATGTGAGATTCATGTGACTTTATTAATGACTACTTGAAAGAAATCTTTTCCTGAGCTAAGAGTCTTGAACACAGCAAGTGTCATCTCTGGGTTGTGTGATTTTAGCTGCCCAGATTGAGACATGTAGGGCTGCTCAACCTTTCTTTCAAGCAGGCTGTCCACCTGGCCCTTTTAATAACTGGCTCCTGAAACACTTACTGGCTTTCACCTTTTGCATGCCATCATTCTCTGTCTCAGCCAATCAGCACCTAAAAGAATCTTGAGGTTTCCATTTAGATGAGTAAACAAACTTTTCTCAGTGTCCTGTATCTCTTATCATGTGCACACCTGATTTTCTTGTGATACTAAAAAAGCCTTTATCTCATCCCTTTATTCAGATCCCACACCTTTATGCCGGTTGACCTCTGTTACAATGTTAGGTAGGAAATGAAACTTTGATGTTTATTTAAATGGACAGCTTCCAAAGTGATGTGAGATTAAATGGAATGTACCTAATGAAAAGGTTGTCTCCTATTGTGGTCTTGGTTCTAAAATTTTCCAGTTTGTGGCTTTGAACTGAGCAGTTCCTTGTGTATTCACTAAATGTACCTTCACAATCTTGCTAATATAATAGACTGGCAGGGTCTAAGTTTCCCTGGGGTATTGAGACATTAAGAGCAGGGAAAAGAGAAAGAACCAGACAATCCCTGGGACTGGTTTGGCTGAAACAGAGAAAGATTGGTGAAAGTAAAAGGGGAACTGTGGGGCAAGATATTATTTGACAACTGGTGTTGATCCACACTACTGTTACCAACCCTCTATGAGCAGGGTTGCCTTGTCTGACTAGGCTGCTTCTGCAGCTGTGTCCTATTCTTGGTTTAGTGAGGAACCCTCCTGGTCCTAGGTTTACAGTTAAAACTAGGCCCTCAGGAGAGAAATATGTCCCTGTTATATATCCAGGACACAAGAGCAGCTCTATGTCCTCCTGTGATTCTCCAGACAAAACCACTCAATGAGGGTTAGTGCTCAGACTGCTTGTTCAGAGGTGCCACCTGAGCTCATGAGGTCTGAGGTAGCTGGGTAACCTCAAGTTCATGTCTAGGATTCTCTGCTACATAATAAGTTCTTGGAAAGAATACCTCACAAAGTCATACTCTGCCATTCTTTAGCAGAATCTTTTCTCCATGTTAAAAGTCATTGTAAATTTGTCAACATATTATTTTTGCTGATTACTTTGGAATTTCACTCAATGTCATACAGAATTTTCTGTCTGGTTCCCAATGTTGTAGGGACCTTGCTATCTTGCTTGCAGAAACTGCCATGAACAGTCTCTGAGACATGGAATTTAGATAAGACCAGTGTCTGGCAAAGCCAGGAGGCAGAATTCCAATTATCATACTCCTTCAGTTCCTGCTTTTTTGTTTTAAGGAGAGCCTGTCTTGGGTTTGTGAAATGTGCATTTTTTCTTATTCATAATCAAGGTCTTGGATGTGACCTTGATTACTCTGTCTTAGGTTAGAAAAACCACAATTTTACTCTTACATGTCATTGACTTACCTCCATATTAAATGGGATTGTTAGAGATATTTAACTTAAATTCATGCAAGTGCACTTATGTGCATTGAAGTTGTTGAAGAAGTAACTATAACACAGGCCAACACACCCACACCCTCCAGGCCTGCATGTGCCAGTCCCCACTTGAGCACAGAGTCAACAGATGGAAAGCACCTCCTGAGGCTAGTTAATATATCCAAGGCTGTATTGGCCAATTCTAATCTAGGTTTCTTGGAAGATTCTGTTGTATGGATCTTATTTCTCATCGTTAACGTGTCCAATGTGAAGTTTTTGCTAGACCAAATACCAGAAAGATGATTCTTTTCCTGAGTCGAAATAAATTCTCTTTCATCATACCAAGAATCAGAAACCATAACAAGAATCATTACAAAAGCAGATTGCTTAATGACTAATACTGAAAGAGCATTATTATCAGCACTAACATAATTAGTAAGATTGTAATATACACATTCAATTGAATAGCTATTATTGTTCTTAATATCCCTTACTAAAATGTTTCTATTTAGCTGTAAATAAGGAGGATTAACACAAGCCAAAACAGAAATATACTTGATTAATTTAGCAAAGCTACTTTCATTCCCAGAGAGAAAGTCTATATATCCCAACATAGCCCCCAATTTCCATACGTTGTTTGGCCAATTTTTATTTGAAATCCCCCAAAGCCCAGCACTAAGAGCTTTTTCTAAAACGAAGGAATTTTGACTGCCTTTACCAGAAGCCAAGTTCTTAATACCCTTAAAAATACACTAGACCAGTCCACACCTGTAAATGCAGGGTCATTGTCCCAGAAGTAGATGATGGGTGTTTCTCTGATGCATCTTGTCCAAGGATCCATCAGTCAAGGACAGGTGCATTTATCCCCTTTCCCACATCATGGGGAACACATTGGAGATGTAAGGCTGCCATTCTTAACTCCCATAGGAAGGAACAATAATACCCCTCCAATTTACCACTTGCCTGGTTGCAAAGGGAGGCTTGAGCTCTCACCCTTACTTTAGAGCAGTAGGCATTTTGACCTATTACCTGGACAGGGGAGCCTGGTAAGAAGTCCTGATGAATATTTTCTCTGATAAAACAAAGAGGATGCCCTCTTCCTATTCCTGTAATGTTAGAGTCTGTTTTCCTTGTGTTCTTTAAAAGCAGGAAAATCCAGCAACCAAGTGTTGTTGACATAAACAAGGACTTCTGGATCATCCTAGGAAACTGGATGTAGTATAGGTGGATTACAAACGTATGTCCAATAAACAGTCATCTTGACCAGAGGGGTGTTCTTTGACATCATTATCATTGCCAGGAGAAAACTGCTCATCCACTTGTGGCACCAGTTGTTTCAGTCGCCATTTAGCTGCATTAAATTCCTGTGAAAAAACACAGACAGATGCTTATCTCCATATGAGTACAGGGTTGGGTCCATGCCATTGATTGGTTAAAGAATCCCTCAATTGTACTTTAGCAAAAGTTTTCTTGGTTTCTGTGTGCCAAAATATACCATGCTTATCCAAATTAACAATTCTGAATGAAAGTAACATGATTCTCAGGTGTCCAGAGGAGTAACTACCCCTTCTTTGTTTTTTAGAAATAAATCTTAATTGTTTAGTGGGCATTTTGTACCATGCCTTATCCTTAAGAATTGTAAGGTATTTTACTAATATGTGACACTTGAAATTGTTGACAAATCTTTTTAAAGATTTTCTAGTATATCCTATTGCATTGTCAGTTTTAAAGTGCTTAGGAACTCCTAGAACATTAAAAGCCAGTAGACAATGAGCAACACCATTCTTTGCAGCTTTCCTGGTTGAAGAGTGGCAAAAATAAATCCAGAATAGTTATCTATGCAATTATGTACATATTTTAATTGTTTAAATTCAGGAATATGATTGATATCCATTTGCCAAATTTGATCTGGAACCAATCTGTAGGATTAACTCCCAAATGAGGAACAGGCTGAAATTGAGGACAAGTACTGCAAGTCTTAACTATAGTATGAGTCTGTTTCTTAGACAATCCATATTTAAGTCTCAAGGTTTGACTATTAAGATGATGTATATTATGGGCATCCTGGGCTCTTTTAACTGTGGACAATAAACTTTGGTGACTTTATCCACCAATAAATTTCCTTTAGAACAGGGGTTGTGGCAAATTAGAATGAGCCCTCAAAAAAAAGGGAAAGTCCTATAAAAAAAGGGAAAGTTTATTTTTTTCATCGAATTTTGAATTTGTAAAAATAAAATTCCAGCAGAAGATGTCTGAATTTGACCTGCCGTCTCTACCCTAGGCAAAGACTGAGCTACCTATGCACTATCTGTAAAAATGTTCAAAGACTGCTTATTAAACTCTGAAACACAGCCAATACTGAGATAACTCTGCTGTTCATGCAAATGTGTTAGATACTTGAAAAGATACTGTTTTTTTTAATAAGCATAGCCAGCAACACCAGATAATGAGCCATCAGTAAATACAATTAAAGTATCAACAATTGGGCTAACTTTTGTTTTAATGGAAAAACTATAGCTTGAACCTATAAAAACTGAATTAATTAGTTTTTTATTAATGCCTCAACAAGATGGACTCTGTCATAAAAAGCTTACATATGTTAACATGCCATATTTGTCAGATCTCAGACAACTCTGAGGGTCAGCATACTTGAGTTACTCTTTGTCTACCTTTATCATCTGCTCTAAACTTCATCCTATTAAATAGAACGTTATAATCTCAATTTTGGCATATTTTTTAAATATATGTTTTAGAACTAAACTTTAGGTAGATCTATACAGTCAAATTTTATGGTTACCAATTTTAAATTTGACCTAAAAAAATAAACAACCTAAACAAAGAGACTAAATAAAACTCAAACTTATACTCAACTATATTTCTTGCCATAACTTTAAATGTGCTTTTTAAAACTGAAATCAAAGCAAAATTTTAAACATATTTTATAAAGCGGTTACTGAATCTTATAATGCTATCATATTGTATTAAAACTTAACAGCAAAAAAAAAATAAAGGACAAAAGTATTATTTAATGTTAAACAGAAAACTAAACTTAGCTTGTAGTCCTCAGCAGAAATGGGTTATTCTGGCCACACCAAATATATAGGCCAGAAAGAAACAGTATTAAATCATTTAATTAGGTCCTGGCAGCCAGACATATATTTTATATAATGGTTAACAATGATTTAAATATAACCCTGCATAACCCTGGGCTAAAATGGAAACTGTAGTCCTTTTTTTTTCCTGTAAAAGAGCAGAAGCAAACATTTTGCATTGAAGAATTTCCAGCCTTTTTAAATGAAGAACAACATATTTTATATATTTTTTACATGATATGTTGTAATAACTGCAGTTTTTGTTTAATTGGCTTAAACAGCATGCTTGCTTTTACTCTGTAAAATTAATAAAATAAATACCAAGGTTTTAATTTCCCCCAAAGGGTTGAGAAATTGTTTTAAGTTCTTTGTTAGCCTTCACAAGGTTTACTATTTTAAAAAACTGTGTTTTATAGAATTTAACTCTGAATGCCCAGGACCAGAATCAGAGCTGTTGATTCCAATTGTCTCATGTCTAAAAATATCCAAGTCTACAGATAAACACATACACACACACACACACACACACACACACACACACACACAGAGTGAGATACATAAGGAACATAGAAACCAACATTGTCACCTTGCAGTAACCAGTATACCCAAATGCCAGAACTTGACCAGCCCCTACAGGACACAAGTTCCAGAGATTCCAAATGGATTGGACTACCTCATGGGTCCCCTCCACACACATAGATTCTAGAAGGAGCAGAGCACCCATGGCCCTTTCCATAGCTTCCCAATGAAGAGGAGGTTTAAGCAGCCCTCTTACCATACAGAATATGGGTTCCAGCAATCCTCTCTCCTTGTGCCAAAAGGTGTAGAACATCCAGGGGCCTCTTCCTGGGGAATTGAAGGATCCTCCAGATTTCCTCAACAAAAAAAGAAAAAACAGAGACAAAGACAAAAAACAACCATGGCACCTGCTTTTTAAACATTTAGATATTTTTTTTATAAACCCAATTTTGTAATATTAAAACAAAGCATCCTCTTTAGGAGAGAAATCATAAAGCACATTTATAATTTTAAAAGTCAAAACCAGACTTTAAAATTTACCAGTGCAAACAATCCAATTTTATTATTATTTATTGTTACTATTTTTTTCTTTTTTTTAATTTTTCATGAATTACACTTTATTCATTCTGAATCCCCCCATAAGTCCCTCCCTTCTCCCCTTCCGACCCCACCCTCCCTCCTCCATCTGCATGCATGCCACTCCCCAAGTCCACTGATAGGGGAGGTTCTCCTCTCCTTTCTGATCTTAGTCTATCAGTTCACATCAAAAGTGGTTGCATTGTCCTCTACTATGGCCTGGTAAGGCTGCTCCCCCGCAGGGGGAGGTGATCAAAGAGCAGGCCAATCAGATTATGTCAGAGGCAGTCCCTCTTCATATTACTATGTAACCCAATTAGACTCTGAACTGCCCTGGGCTACATCTGTGCAGGAGTTCTGGGTTATCTCTATGAATAGTCCTTGGTTGGAGTATGAGTCTCTGGGAAGTTCCCTGTGTTCAAATTTTCTTGTTCTGTTGCTCTCCTTGTGGAGACCCTGTCCTCTCCAGCTCTTACTATTTCCTAGTTCTTACCTAAAATTCCATTCACTCTGCCCAACAGTTGCCCATCAGGCTCAGCATCTGCTTTGATAGTCTGTAGGGCAGAGGCTTTCAGAGGCCCTCTGTGGTAGGTTCCTAGGTTGTTTCCTGTTTTTTTCTTCTTCTGATGTCCATCCTCTTTGCCATTCCGGATGGGGATTGAACATTTTAGTTAGGGTCCTCTCTCTTGCTTCCAGCTTCTGGCTATTACAAATAAAGCTGCTAAAAACATGGTTGAGCAAATGTCCTTTTTGTGTACTTGAGCCTCTTTTGGATATATGCCCAGCAGTAGTATGGCTGGATCTTGAGGAAGCGCTATTCCTAGTTGTCTGAGAAAGCACCAGATTGATTTCCAGAGTGGTTGTACAAGTTTACATTCCCACCAGCAGTGGAGAAGGGTTCGCATTCTCCACAACCTCTCCAGCATGTGTTGTCACTTGAGTTTTTTGATCTTGGCCATTCTCATGGCTATAAGGTGAAATCTCAGGGTTGTTTTGATTTGCATTTCACTAATGGCTAGTGAGGTTGAGCATTTCTGTAAGTGCTTCTCTGCCATTCGATTCCTCTACAGAGAATTCTCTGTTTAGCTCTGTTCCCCATTTTTTAAGTGGATTACTTGGTTTGCTGCTTTTCAGCTTCCTTAGTTCTTTATATATACTGGATATGAGTCCTCTGTCAGATAAAGGGTTAGTGAAGATTCTTTCCCAATCTGTAGGCGGTCGCTTTGTTTTGATGACGGTGTCCTTTGCTTTGCAAAAGCTTTTCAGTTTCATGAGGTCCCATTTATTGATTGTTACTCTTAGAGCCTGTGCTGTTGGTGTTCTGTTCAGGAAGTTTTCTCCTGTACCAATGAGTTCTAGTATTTCCCACTTTTTTTTTCAAGCCAATTTTATGTGTCTGGTTTTATGTTGAGGTCTTTGATCCACTTGGACTTCAGTTTTGTGTAGGGTGATAAGTATGGATCTATTTTCATTTTTCTACATGTAGACATCCAGTTGGACGAGCACCATTTGTTGAAGATGCGATCTTTTTTCTATTGTATGGTTTTGGCGTCTTTGTCAAATATAAGGTGTCCATAAGTGTGTGGGTTTATTTCTGGGTCCTCTGTTCAGTTCCATTGATCCACCATTCTGTTTCTTTGCCAATACCATGCAGTTTTTAAAACTGTTGCTCTATACTACAACTTAAGATCAGGGATGGAGATACCTCCAGAAGATCTTTATTGTAGAGGATTGTTTTAGTAATTCTGGGTTTCTTGTTATTCCATATGAAGTTGAGAGTTTTTCTTTCCAGGTCTGTAAAAAATTGTGTTGGTAATTTGATGGGCATTGCATTGAATCTGTAGATTGCTTTTGGTAAGATGGCCATTTTTACTATGTTAATCTTGCCAAGCCATGAGCATGGGAGATCTTTCCATCTTCTCATATCTTCTTCTAATTATTTCTTCAGAGATTTGAAATTTTTTTCATACAAGTCTTTGACTTCCTTGGTTAGGGTTACTCCGAGGTACCTTATGTCATTTGTGGCTATTGTGAAGGGTGTTGTTTCCCTAATCTCTTTCTCAGCCATTTTGTCTTTTGTATACAGGAGGGCTACTGATTTTGATGAGTTAATTTTGTATCTGGCCACTTTGCTGAAGGTGTTTATCAGCTGTAGGAGTTCTCTGGTAGAGTTTCTGGGGTCACTCACATATACTATCATATCATCTGCAAATAGTGATAATTTGACTTCTTCCTTTCCAATTTGTATCCCCTTGATCCCCTTCAACTGTCTTATTGCTCTAGCAAGGACTTCCAGCACTATGTTGAAGAGATATGGAGAGAGTGGGCAGCCTTGTCTTGTCCCTGATTTTAGTGGGATTGCTTTAAGTTTCTCTCAGTTCAGTTTGATGTTGGCTATAGGGTTGCTGTATATCGCCTTTACAATGTTTAGATATGTGCCTTGTATCCCTGATCTCTCCAATACTTTAAATATGAATGGATGTTGGATTTTGTCAAAGGCTTTTTCAGCATCTAGGGAGATTATCATGTGGTTTTTTTCTTTCAGTTTGTTAATATGGTGGATCACATTGATGGATTTCTGTATATTGAACCACCCCTGTATACCTGGGATGAAGCCTACTTGGTCATAATGGATAATATCTTTAATGTGTTCTTGTATTCGGTTCGCAAGTATTTTATTAAGTATTTTTGCATCAATGTTCATAAGGGAGATTGGCCTGAAATTCTCTTTCTTTGTTGAGTCTTTGTGAGGTTTAGGTACCAAGGTGACTGTGGCTTCATAGAATGAGTTTGGTAATGTTCCTTTTGTTTCTATTTAGTGGAATAGTTTGAAGAGAATTGGTGTTAGCTCGTCTGTGAAGGTCTGGTAGAATTCTGTGCTGAAGCCATCTGGTCCTGGGCTTTTTTTGGATGGGAGACTTTTGATGACAACTTCTATTACTTTGGGGGATATAGGACTTTTTAGTTGATTTACCTGGTCCTGATTCAGCTTTGGAAAGTCAAACCAATCAAGAAAATTGTCCATTTCATTTAGATTTTCACATTTTGTGGCATATAGACTTTTGAAGTAAGTCCTAATGATTGTTTGGATTTCCTCAGTGTCTGTAGTTATATCCCACTTTTCATTTCTGATTTTGTTGATTTGGGTGGTGTCTCTCTGCATTTGAGTTAGCTTGGCTAAGGGTTTATCGATCTTGTTGATTTTCTCAAAGAACCAGCTCTTGGTTTCATTGATACTTTGAATTGTTTTATTTGTTTCCAATTCATTGATTTCAGCTCTGAGTTTGATTATTTCCAGCCGTCTCCTCTTTCTTGGTGTGTCTGCTTCTTCTTTTTCTAGGGTTTTTAAGTGAGCCATTAAGGTGCTTGAATGAGCTGTCTCAAATTTCTTCTTCAAGGCACTTAGTGCTATTATATTTCCTCTTAGTACTGCTTTCATTGTGTCCCAACAGTTTGGGTATGTTGTGTCTTCATTTTCATCGATTTCTAGAAAGACTTTAATTTCTTTCTTTATTTCTTCCCTGACCCAGCTGTCATTTAGTAACAAGTTGTTCAGTTTCCATGTGTGTGTAGGCTTTTTGCTATTTGTGTTATTGTTGAGGTCCAGCTTTATTCCATGGTGATCAGACAAGATACAAGGGATTATTTCAATCTTCTTCTATCTGTTGAGGCTTGCTTTGTGACCCACTATATGGTCTATTTTGGAGAAGGTTCCATGAGGTGCTGAGAAGAAGGTAAATTCTTTTGTGTCTGGGTGTAAAGTTCTGTAAATGTCTGTTAGGTCCATTTGATTCATGACCTCTGTCAGAGACATTGTTTCTTTGTTTAATTTCTGTTTTGTTGACCTGTCCTTTTTTGAGAGTGGGGTGTTGAAGTCTCCCACTATTAATGTGTGGGGATCTATATGTGCTTTAAATTTTATCAATGTTTCTTTAACAAATGTGGTTGTTCTTGTATTTGGGGCATAGATGTTCAGGATTGTGATGTTTTCCTGGTGGAATTTTCCCTTGATGAAGTGTCTTTCCCCATTTCTTTTTATTCCCCATTTCTTTTTATTAATTTTGGTTGAAAGTCTATTTTATCAGATATTAGAATGGCTACTCCTGCTTACTTCTTGGGTCCGTTTGCTTGGAAAGTCGTCTTCCAACCCTTTACCCTCAGGTAATGTCTATCTTTGTGTCTTAGGTGTGTTTCTTGTATGCAACAGATTGCTGGGTTTAGTTTTCGTATCCATTCTGTTAATCTGTGTATTTTTATTGGAGAGTTGAGTCCATTGATGTTGAGAGAGATTATTGACCAGCGGCTGCTAGATCCCTTGATTTTGATGTTGGCTGTGGTCATCAGGTTGTGTGCTTGGTTGCTTTTTGTTTTACTGTAGTGGGGTAATTGATTTCCTGTGTTTTTTTTTTCAATGTAGCTAGTTTTCCTGGGTTGTATTTTCCCTTCTAGTGTCTTCTGTAAAGCTGGATTTGTTTGTAGGTATTATTGAAATTTGTTTTTGTCACTGAATATCTTGTTTTCTCCATCTATGAGGACTGAGAGTTTTCCGGGGTATGGTAGCCTGGGCTGACATCTGTGTTCTCTTAGGGTCTGCATGATATTTGTTCAGGCCCTTCTGGCTTTCATAGTCTCTGTTGAAAAGTCATGTGTGATTCTAATGGGTTTGCCATTATATGTTACTTGGCCTTTTTCCCTTGCAGCTTTTAGTATTTTTTCTTTGTTCTGTATACTTACTGTTTTGATTATTATGTGGTGGGAGGATTTTCTTTTCTAGTCAAATTTGTTGGGTGTTCTGTAGGCCTCATGTATTCTAATTGGCCTCTCCTTTAGCTTGGGGAAATGTTCTTCAATGATTTTGTTGAAAATATTTTCTGGGCCTTGGAGAAGAGAGTCTTCTTTTTCCCCTATACCTATTATTCTTAGGTTTTCTCTTTTCATATTGTCTTTGATTTCTTGGACAGTCTGTATCAGAAATTTTTCGGATTTAACATTTTCTTTGACAGATACATCGATTTCTTCCATTGTATCTTCTACACCTGAGATTCTTTCTTCCATCTCTTGTAGTCTGTTGGTTATGCTTACCTCTGTAGTTACTGTTTTCTTCCCTAGATTCTTCCTCTCCATTATTTCCTCCATTTGTGTTTTCTTTAATTTTTCCAATTCTATCTTCATGTCTTGTGTTGTTTTGTTTATGTCCTTCACCTGTGTGATTGTACTTTCCTGTATTTCTTTTAGATCCTTCAACTCTGTTTCTATCATTTCATTCAGTGTTTTAAGCATTTCCTTTCTAAAGGCCATAAACTGTTTGGCTGCAGCTTCCTCTATTTCTTTACTGATGGCAATATTCTGTTTGAGTTTATCTTCCTCTATGTCTTTATGTATCTTATTTGTTTCCTCTGTTATCATCTTCATGAGCATAGATTTTAGGTCATCTTCTTGGATTTCAGTTATGCTGGGGTGTCCAGGGCTATTTGCCCCTGGGTAACTGGGTTCTGGAGATGCCATATTGCTCTGTCTTTTGTTGCTTGAGCTTTTACGCTGACCTCTATCCATTGTGTTATCTTAGATGTTTGGGGTTATTTTCTGGTTGTTCCTGGGGATCCTGTGGTGGAGAGAATCCCCTTTGCAGAAAGCTGGTTTTTCCTGAAGAATGTCTTCTCAGCTTTTTGGGTATAGTCCCTGGATGGCTGGTGTTTTTTCAGGAGTTGCTCACCTCAGGGATATAGACCTGAGTGGTAACTGTGGTCTTTGTTAGTCAAGAGGGTTCTCCTCTCACCCAGGGATGTCCTGAGGGCAGCTGCCCTGTTTCTGGGTTTCTTGTTGTAAATTTAATGATCAGCTGCTGTGACCCAGTTGGACATCAGGCAAGCAGCAACTGTTTGTGCTTGTGTCTGGAGCACAGCTGAATGATGGCTCCACTGGTCTGCTACACTGCTAGACTTTTTCTGGGGAAGGATTGGGTGATTTAAGTCAGTACAGTTTCCTTCCTTCCCTGTGGATTCTCTGGAGACACAGACTCCCAGTGTCTTTTTTGCCCTGGTGTACACTGCTCAGTGTCTGCCAGCTGGCTGGCCACAGAAACTGCCTGTGCCTGGAGCACAGCTGGGTGATGGCGGCTCAGTCTCTGCCAGCTGTCTGGTGCGCAGAAACTGCCTGTACCTGCCTTTGTGTGGCCTTTGGGAGCCTGGGTGCCTCCCTAAGCTGGGTAATTTTCCGGGGATGTTTTCAGGCTGGGGGTGTCGGCTGAGTGCTCTGAGATCAGACCAGGTGTTTCCCTCCCTGTGTGTTTGCACTGGACAGTGAAACTCATTCGCTGGTGCCCTGGTGCCCACAGTTCTATCTCAGGTGGCGAATCAGGTGTGCAGGTAGGCAGGGTGAGTTAAAAGCTGATTGAATCTCCCACCGTGGGGTATCCTCTCACCTGGGAAACACAATGACTGTGTTTTATGGCCGCGAGTTCTGATTACTGGTCACTGTGCTGATCCTGCTGCTGCTGCTCAGAATGAAAGTCCTCCCAGTCCTCCCGGCGCTGCCATCTTCTCCCTCCTCCCTATTGTTACTATTATTATTATTATTATTATTATTATTATTTTGTAATTTTAATTTCTCCAATTCCCATAATAACTGAAATTGCTCATTTTCTAATTGGACTTTTTCTTGGAGAATAGTAATATCCTCCTGCAGTGATCCTGTATCTCCTGCACATGTGGCAGGGAAAGCCACAGGGCCAGAGGGCATAAGAGGCCAGACTGAATTATGAGACTTGGCAGTTTCTTCTTCTGACTCTGTTTCTTCCTTACTATATAGCTCATAAATTATTTTCTGCTCTCAAATTACACAGATCTGTTTGAGCTCCTTTATAAACATTTGAAATAACTTTAGAAGTATATATATATATATATATATTTTGTCTGTTTGGTTTTTTTCCCAAGTAGCTCTTTTGCTTGTGAGATTCTTTTTCCCATGTTTCCAAAAGGGGATGAGGGCATTTCTCCCAGTTCCATGCTTTTATTAACATTGACTAATTTCTGCTTTTTCTCTGCCCCATGATTTCACTGCCTGCCTACCTTGTCTTCCTCAATACAATGGGCGGTCTTCAGGAAGCACTTTTTTCTTAGGTGTTCAGAGCTCCAAAAGCCACTGTTTCTTTTTGTACATTGCTGCTCTTTTTCAAGGTCCCTTTTTCAGGTTCCAAATGACCTGTACTGCCAGCTCATCCAACAGTGTCCACCTGAAAGAGGGAGTGTAAATGGGGGGACAGACACACAAAGAATGGAGACAAGACAGATTCCTTATCAAATCTCAGTTTCCTAAACATGCAAACAACACTTATAAAGTAAAGGGAACAAGCAATTTTTTTCCACAGTAGCAACACATCAGTGCCACCTGGCAAGTCATCCAGGAATTCACTCAAGGTTACACAAAGTTTGCTGTCTGGTTCCCAAGGTAGCAGGGAGCTTCCTATTTACTACTCAGGCTCAGAACACCCCACTATCTGAGAACATCAAGGACAGTCCATGAGACATGGCACTTAAATAAAACCTGCAAAGGCCAGAATGCAGAATTTCAATTACCAGACTCTTTCAGAAACCTGACAATTCTTGTGACTGGTTTGGCTGAAACATAAAATCTGAGTGTAAAAGGAGAAATGAGGGATAATAAACTATTTATCAGCTGTTTCTGTTCCACACTAGTGTTGCCAACCCTCTATGAGCAGGATTGCGTTTGCTGACCTGGCTGGATGTGCAGCTTCAGTGGTCAGTGAGGGACCCTCCTGTTCCTGGCATTTACATTTAAAATTGGGACTTCGTGACAGTGAAATGGGTCAGCTTTCTATGCCTAGGACATAAGAGCAGCTGTGTTTCCTGCTGTGACTTCCAGAAAACCTTCTAAATGTAGTGTTAGTGCTAGGACTGCTTGTTCAGAGGAGCCAGCTGAGCTCTTGTGAGATAACCACTAGTTCATGGTTAAGATACTCTGCTACATAATAAGTTCCTAGAAATCATGCCGTACAAAGTCAAACTCTGCCCTCCTTTAGTGGAAACTTTTCTCCATTTTACAAGTCTTTGTAAAAGTTGTCAACATATTCCTTTATTGATTATGTGGGAATTTCACGTAACATACGTTACACTCCTTTTCTATTGCTCCCAGGTTCAAATTTTTACCCATGTTTCACTATAAGTATTTTTTTTTTCTTTAAAATACATCAGTTCAAGTATGAGTTGTTCATATACTCATTGGAACATGATCAGAGTCTCAGTGGAAAGTCCCTTAAAGAAAACTGAGTTCATCCTTGCCATACCCTGGCACCAGCTACAAGAAGAAGCCACCAGTCCTGAACTCTATACTTCATCACCTTGATCACAGTTTGCTTATGTATTAATTTTTTTAAAGATTTGTTCACTCTGTATTCCCTCTGCTGCTCCCTCCCTCTTCTCCTTCCAGGCCCACCCACCCTTCCTTCTTCTACCTCTATACACTTTCTCTAGTTCACTAATATGGGAGGGCATATTCCCCTTTTATCTGACCCTAGCTTATCAGGTCTCTTCAAGGATGACTGTACTATCTTTTTCTGTGTCCTGATTCTCAGGACATTGTTCTCCTTGTGTCCTCAATTCCCTCTACTTATGATATTCTTCATGCCTCCTCTCCTGCAGGGTTCTCAAAGCTCTAAGGGGAGGAAGAATTTTATAGTGAAATCCCATTTAGGGCTGTGTTTTAAGGTTTCTCTCTCTGATAATATCAGACTGTGTGTCGCTGTATGAAGCCCAATTTGATGCAGAAAGAAGCATCTCTGTGGATTCAGAACATGTCACTGATCTATCAGTTGTGGGCAGAGAGCAACATATTTTAATAACAAAAGCCTGAGTTGATTAAAAATTTCTGTAGGATGCCCTGGCACCCACTCAATCAACTGCCACCCAATCACCCTAATGGAAGACAGGGTTTTTTTTTATAATAGATGGCATATTGGAACTTTATATGCCACTATTAGGAGATCTCAGAATAAGTGCATACATACCATATTTGTCTTTCTGCATTTCAGATACTTCACAAAGAATGGTTTTTCCTGTTTCCATCCATTTTTCAGAAAATATCTTGTTGTCATATTCTTAGCCAAAGAATACTCTGTTATGGAAATATTCAATATTTTTCCCTGAAGGAGATTGTAAGTACTGTTATTTAGTCATTGAAATATGCTGGGACTTTAATCATTTTATTGAATGACAAACTATCAGGATAACTATGTTCTTTTAGACTAGAAGTTCCTCCATCCTCTTCTACTTCCTGGTGATTTGAATTGCAATGTCCATGAGAAGCTCATCTGTTTACATGTTGATTCTCTGTTGAGGAAATTTCTGGGAAGTGTTAGGAGGTATGGCCTTGTTAGATAATATAATTCTTGTTGGAGTTATCTTATAGGACATTATTGGATTTATCTTATAGGACTTATCTTAAAGAACAGTGTGCTTTGAGGTTGATATGCCAATGAAAATGACCAGACAGAATGGAGTCTCTGTCTCTCAGTCCCCATCACTTTATATCATTATTTCTTTTGGAGCTGGCTTCTTTACTTCTGAATATCACTCTCTAGCTCTTTTTTTCTCTCTCTCTGTCAGTCTCCCTCTCACTTCATTGCCACTTGTCGTTCAGAAGGAAAAGCTCTCAATTGCATGCAGACATGACTTCCTGGATGGCCTCTGTAAAAATATAAGCAAGGTCCTAATTAAATGCTTTCTGTTGAAAGAGTTGCCTTGGACATGGATCTTTTTCACAATATGTAATTCACTGACTGAGGATATATCTGCACATTTAAAAATAATAATTGAAACTGTGATAAAATGAAAGACACATGTCAAAGACATGTGACTTTATTAATGACCAGTTAAAGAAATAAGTGACACTTTTTCTGAACTATGAGTCCTGGGCACAGGAACTGACATCTCTGGGTTGTACTTTCAGGTGCACTGACTGAGGCATGTAGGGATTCTAAGCCTTTCTCTCAAGAAGGCAGTGTAATTGGTCCTTTTAATAACTGGCTCCTGAAACTCTTACCATCCTTCATCTGTTTCATGACATCATTCTCCTTCTCAGCCAATCAGTGCCTGAAAGAACCTTGAGGTTTCCATGCAGATGAGTAAAACTACTTTCTACAGTATCCAGTATCTCTGATCCTGTGTACAGGTGACTTTTTCTTGTGAAACCCAGCAAGCTTTTATCTCATTCCTTTATCCAGATCCCACACCTTCATTCCTGTTTATTTCTGTGACAATGTCAGGAAGGAAATTTAAATTTTAGTGTTTATTTAATTGGACAGCTTCCTAAGTAGGGAAGCTTCAAAATGATGTGGGATTAAGGAAAATGAACTGAATGACAATATGATCTCCTACTGTGGTAGTGGATCTGAAATTTCCTAGGTTGTGACTCTGAACTGAGCAGTTACACCTATACTCACTAAATGTACCTTCACATTCTTATTGATATAATAGGCTGGCAGATTCTAGGTTTCTCTGAGTTATTGAGTATTTAAGAACAGGGAAAAGAGAAGGAACCAGTCAAGTCCTGGGACAGGTTGGCCTGAAACAGTGAAAGATCTATGAGTGTAAAAGAAGAACTGAGGGACAAGATATTATTTCAGAGCTGGTTCTGTTCTACACTACTGTTGACAACCCTCTATGAGCAGGGTTGTCTTGGCTGATCTTGCTGGATCAGCACCTGTGACCTACTCAGTGGTCAGTGAGCAACTCTCCTGGTCCTGAGGTTTACAGTTAAAATTCTGCCATCTAGACAGAAAAATGGGTCAGTGTTATATGCCTAGGACATACGAGCAGCAGTTTTTACTGCTCTCGTCCTGCAGACAAACTCTAAACATACTGTTAGCGCCATGGCTGTTTTTTTCAGAGGTTCCACCTGAGCTTCTGGGGTCTGAGGTCCCTGGGAAACCCCTATTTCATGGCTAGGAATCTCTGCTACATAATAAGTTCCTGGAAAGCATGCCTTACAAAGTAAAACTCTGCTCTCTTTTTCTTTACTCTGTGTTAAATGTCATTGTAAAAGTTGTCAACTTCCCAGAGACTCATACTCCAACCAAGGACTATTCTTGGAGATAACCCAGAACCCCTGCACAGATGTAGCCCAGGGCAGTTCAGAGTCCAATTGGGTTACATAGTAATGGGAAAAGGGACTGCCTCTGACATAATCTGATTGGCCTACTCTTTGATCACCTCCCCCTGGGGGAGAGCAGCCTTACCAGGCCATAGTAGAGGACAATGCAGCCACTTTTGATGTGAACTGATAGACTAAGATCAGAAAGGAGAGGAGAACCTCCCCTATCAGTGGACTTGGGGAGTGGCATGCAAGCAGAGAAAGGAGGGAAGGTGGGATTGGGAGGGGAGGAGAGAGGGGTATGGGGGGGATGCAGAATGAATAAAGTGTAATTGATGAAAAATTAAAAAAAAAAACGGAAAAAAATAATTTAAGAACCTTAAATGATTTTCAAAAGTAGAGGAAAGCATGGAGTTAGTCAATTGGCATGGAGCACGTCTCGCCCCTGGGGGCAATGGTCTCCTGAACCTACTCAGACCTCGGACACCACCACTGCTAGTTCTAGAACTGATACAGGATGTTCCAACGAGGGGGTTAAGCCTTCTCATAATATTTCCTATAAGCCCACACCTGTTTGTTTATATCGCCCATTTTTATTCATTATTAGCCAGATAGAGCCAAGTAATTGTGGTGATGATACTTGCTTTTTTGCCCAATGCTGGAATGCTAGTGAATTTAGGTATGCCTTGGTTACTCGCATGCCTCGTGGGGTGCCTGTGCCCATTGATGGCCCTCACGCTATGACTCTCTTCAGACAGAAAAGGGATCTTGGAACTACAGCCACCATTGTTACTGCCATCTCATTGGCAGCTGTTGGAGCTACCACCAGGGCATTAGCCATGAGTCAAACTGGGCAGACTGCTCAGACCCTGAATAATCATTTAGCCAATGTAGCTCATGCCTTAGTTGTACAAAAAGGAATTAATGTTCAACTAAAAGGAAGCTTGAGGGTGTTCAATCAGAGGATTGACCTCGTGCAGGAGCAAATTGATACCCTATGGCAAATCGCTCAACTTGGCTGTCAATGAAAATATGCTGGACTTTGAGTCACTAGCATATAACATGAAAATTTTTCCTGTGCTGCAAATCTGTCTAAACAATTGTCGAGCTATGTTTTAGGTAATTGGACTGTAGAATTCGATACTACAATGGAGCAGCTGAGAGTGGCCATTGTCACAGTAAATTCTACCAGAGTGGACACAGGACTAGCCACAGGATTATCATCATGGATTTCTGCAGCCATGAATCATCTGAAGGAATGGGCGGGCATGGGAGCGTTAGCAGGCCTTCTGGTGTTGGTCTCCTTGGTTTGCCTGTGGTATATATGTAAGATTAGAGTCTCACAACAGCGTAATGCAGCCATGACCATTCAGGCCTTTACAGCCATTGAAGCAGGACAGTCTCCCCAAGGATGGTTGGCTACCATAAAAAGCTAAAATGTTATGCTCAGGATGTAAGGCTAAGCACTGCACTCAGGGTCAGCTGCTTTCGACCCAGAGAACAGCATGTCTGATTGCATGCGGGTTGATGCCCCAGGTCCCGCCTCTGAGAAAAAGGTATCAAACGCGTCTGGTGCTCTTTGGGTGGATGACACCTAAATGAACATCAGTACAAAGTCCCAATTTATTTCTAATACCAGAGATCAGACCTCTACTCTTGCCTGATGCATCTAAAACAAAAAGGGGGAACTGTAGAGAGCTGCGGAATGCTGTGCCTTAAAGATGGAGCTGGTTTCTGCCTTCCACCTTCCTGATGGTGAGTGCTCTCTGTCACGCACAATTCCACATTTGGCTAAGGCTGAGGATCTGGCTTGCTTCCCTGTATGTGGACCTATCTGCATTGCCCACGTGGCATGCTGGGGTTGGCTACCCAGAGGCTATTTAAGCTGTGGGCTGGCTTTCCCCAGGGTCAGATGATTGTTCAAGGTTCCTGAATAAACTGCATTGAAAAAAAAAAGTGTCAACATTATTTTTATTAATTATATGGGAATTTCATATATTATACATTACAGTCTTTTTCCATTGCTCCTAGGTTCAAATTCCTTCCTATATGTGACACTAAAATATATATCTTTAAAATACATCATTTGAAGGATGTGTTATTCATATACTCATTGGTTCATGATCAGTGTCTCAGTGCCAAGTCAAACTAGGAACCTGCCACAGAGGGACTCTGAACAGGCTCTGCCCTTCAGACTATCAAAGCATATGCTGAGACTTATGGCCAACTGTTTGCCAGTGTGCATGGAATCTTATGTAAGAAGTGGGTAATAATAAGATATGTTGAGGACAGGAACTCCACAAGGAGAGCAACAGAACCTGAAAATCTGAACACAGGGGTCTTCCTAGATACTCATACTCCAACCAAGTACCAGGCATGGAGATAACCTAGAACCCCTGCACAGTGTAGCTCATGGCAATTTAGTGTCCAAGTGGGTTACACAGTAATGCGAAGAGGGACTGCCTCTGACATAATCTGATTGGCCTGCTCTTTGATCACCACCCCCTGAAAGGAGAGCAGCCTTATCAGGCCACAGAAGATGACAGTGTAGCCACTCCTGATGTGATCTGATAGACTAAGATCAGAAGGAAGGACCTCCCCTATCAGTGGACTTGGGAAGGGGCATGCCTGAAAAATGGGGAGGGAGGGTGGGACAAGGAGAGGAGGAGAGTGGGACTTATGGGGGAATACAAAGTGAATAAAGTGTAATAAATAAAATTAAAAAAAAAACTGAGTTCATTCTTTCCACACCCTGACACCATCCCCAAGGAGAAGTCATCAGTCATGAGAAGCCTTATACTTCATCACCTTTATCACAGTTTTTCTTATGTACTTATTTATTATTTTTTTATGTTTTATCTTCTCTGTTGCCTCTTCCCTTTTCTCTGTCCAGTACTACCTAGGCACCTTCATCTACCCCCATGCCCTTTCTCTAGTTTCCTGACAGGAGAGGTCCTCCTCCCCTTCTAACTGACCTTAGCTTATCAGGTCTCATCAAGGCTGGCTGCATCATCTTCCTCTGTGGCCTGATTCTCAGGTCATTATTCTCATTGTGTCCTTAATTCCCTCTAATTATGACACTCTTCCTGCCTCTGTTCCTGCAGGCTTCCCAGATCTCTTGGGTGAGGGAGAATTTCATAGTGAAAAGTTCTCTCTCTGCATAGTATAGACTGTGAGTCTCTGCATGGAATCTGATTTGATGTAGAAGGAAGCACCCCATGGATACAAAAACATGGCACTGATCTATCAATTGAGGGTAGAGAGCAACATATTTTACTAAAAACTGCCTGTGTTGTTAGAAAATTTCCATAGGTTGCCCTCACCCAACATCTCAATTAACAGCCACCCAATCCTACCAGTGGAACAGTGATTTGGTGCAATAGGTGGCCTATTGGAACTTTCCCCCCACTATTACGAGACCACCTAATAAGTGAATACATACTGTATTTGTCTTTCTGCATAGTAATTCATTCACACAGGATGATTTTTTTTCTGTTTCCATCCATTTGCCTGAAATATCTTGATGTCATTTTCTTAGCAGAATAATACTCTGTTATGGAAATATTACACATTTTCACTGAAGGAGATTGTCAGTCCTGTTTTTTAGACTCTGGAAGTTGCTGGTACTATGTCATTGTCTTGAATGACAAACTATGAGGATACCTATGTTCTTTAGCCTTGAAGTACCTCTGTCTTCTTCCACTTCCTGGTGATTTGAATTGCAATGTCCCTTTAAAGCTCCTCTATTTACATATGGAGTCCCCAGTAAAAGAATGTCAGGGAATGGTTAGAAGTTATGGCCTTGTTAAATAATGTTATTCCTATGGAGTTATATTATAGGAGGGTGTGTTTGAAGTTGATATTCCATGAAAGTGACTAGACATAATGGAGTCTCTGTCTCTCAGTCTCTCTCACTTTATATCATTGTTTCTGTTGGTGTCAGTCTCTCTATTTGTGAATCTCTCTCTGTAGCTCTTTCTCTCTCTGTCTCCATCAATCTCCCTCTCTCTTCATTGCCACATGTTGTTCATTATGAAAATCTCTCAATTCTGCAGAAGGACTAGAACAAAATGACTACTTGCTGTTGTGACATCATCAATGGTCTTGTTAAAATATCAATAAGGTCCCAACAAAACGCTTTTTGTTTAAGGAGTTGCCTTGTTCAGAGACATTTTTCACCAAAAGTAATTCACTGACTGAAGACATATTTGTGCCTTTAACAAATAATAATGGAATATTTGATAATGTGATAGTCACATTTAAAGGACATGTGACTTTATTAATGACCCTTGAAAGAAAAATGTAACCCTTTTCCAAAATTAAGAGTCTTGGGCACAGGAACTGACATCTTTGGGTTGTGCTTTCAGGTGTCCAGATTGAGGCATTTAGGGCTGCTGAGCCTTTTTATTATGCAGGCTGTCCACTTGGCTCTTTTAATAATTGGCTTCATAAACATTGGCTTTAACCTGTTTCATGACATCATTCTGCCTCTCAGAAAATCAGTGCCTGCGAGAATCTTGAAGTTTCCATGGAGATGAGTAAATAAACTTTCCTCAGTGCCCTGTATCTCTGATCTTGTGTACATGTGACTTTTTCTTGGGAAACCCAACCAGACTTTATCTCATCCTTTTATACAGATCCCACACCTTTATTCCTGTTTACCTCGGTGACAATATCAGGTAGGAAATGAAACTTTAATGTTTATTTAATTGAACAGCTTTCTAAGTAAGGAAGCTTCAATGTGATGTGGGATTATGGGGATTGTACTAAATGACAAAGTGGTCTTCAGTGGTGGTCTTGGATCTGAATATTCATAGGTTGTGACTTTGAACTGAGCAGTTAATGGCATACTCACTAAATGGACCTTTACATTTTATTGATATAATAAGTTGGCAAGGTCTATGGTTCACTGTGTTATTGAGTCTTTAAAAGCAGGAAAAAGAGAAGCAAACTGGAAAATTCCTTGAACTGGTTTGGCTGAAACAGAGAATGTTTGGGGAGTTTAAAAGGAGAACTGAGGGGCAAAAAAGGATTTGACAGCTGGTGCTGTTCCACACTAAGGTTGCCAATCCTATGTCCTGGCTGGATGGGCAGCTATATACACACAGTGATGAGTTAGCAAGTTTCCTGCTCCTGAGTTTTACAGTTAAAACTGGGCCATCAGAACAGCATAATTGGTCAGTGTTATATGCCTGGGATACATGAGGAGCTGCTTTACCTGAAGTGGTTCTCCAGACAAATTTTCAAAACATAGTGTTAGTGCCAGGAATGTTGTTCAGAGGAACCACCTGAGCTCATGTTTTCTGACATACCTGGGTAACCACTAGTTCATGGGAAGAATTCTCTGCTAAATAATGAGTTCCTGGAAAAAAAAAAAAAACTGCCTTTCAAAGTCATACTCTGCCCTCCTTTAGTGGAATCTTTACTTCATGTTAAAAGACATTGTAAAAGTTGTCAATGTTATTTTATTGATTATGTGGGAATTTCATATGGTATACATTACAGTCCTTTTCCATTTCTCTCAGGTTCAAATTCCTACCTATGTGTCACACAAATATTTATCTTTTAAGTACATCAATTGAAGTATGTGTTGGATCATGATCAGTGTCTCAGTGTCAAGTCCCTTAAAAAAAACTAAGCTCATTCTTTCTGAACCATGGTACCACCCCCAAGGAGAAGTCATCAGGCCTGAAGAGCCATATACTTCATCACCTTGATCACATTTTTTATGTATTTATTTATTACGAATTGTTCACTTTTTATCCCCACTTCTGCCTCTTCCCTCTTCTCTTTCCAGTTGTCTCCACCTTCATTCTTATACCACAATGGCACTTTTCTAGTTCCCTGATAGGGGAGGGTCTATTCCCCCTTCTATGTAACCCTAGCTTATCATGTCTCATCAAGGCTGGCTGCATCATCTTCCTCTGCGGCCTGATTCACAGGGCATTTTTCTCCTTGTATCCTCAATTCACTCTAATTATGACACTCTTCCTGCCTTCTCTTCTTCAGACTTAGCAGAGAACTCAGGGAAGGTAGAATTTTATAGTGAAATTTCATTTAGAGCTGGATGTTTTAAGTTCTCTCTCTCTGCATAATATTGGCTGTGTGTCTCTGTATGCAATACCATTTGATGCAGAAGGAATCATCTTTGTTGATCCAAGAACTTGGCACTGATACATCAGTTGAGGGCAGAGAGCAATATATTTTAATAACAACAGCCTAGGTTGCTTGACAATTTCCATAGGACACCCTGGCCCAACAACTCAATTAACTACCATCCAATACCCCTATTGGAAGACTGCTTGGGTCACAGTAGATGGCCTATTGGAATGTAATCTGCCACTATTAGGAAACCTCCTAATAAGTGAATACATTCCATGTTTGTTTCTGAATTTTAGTTACTTCACAGAGTATCATTTTTCCTGGTTCCATCCATTTGCTTACAAATATAATGATGTCATTTTCTTAGCTGAATATTATTCCATTATGGAAATATTCCACGTTTTTTCCTGAAGGAGATTGTCAGTCCTATTCTTTAGTCTTTGAATTTTGCTGAAACTTTAATGACAAATTTAAGGATAATAATTTGCTTTTAGCCTAGTATTTCCTACATTATTTTCTACTTCTACTGGTGATTTGAATTGCAAATGTCTCTTCGAAGCACATCTATTTACATGAGGAAATGTCTCGGAAGTGTTAGGAGATATGGTTTTTTAAAATATAATTCCTTTTGCTTCACTAATTTCATTCTCAGCTATTTATCTTTTGTATACAGGATGGCTACTGATTTTTTTAGTTAATTTTTATCCAGCCACTTTGCTAAACGTATTTATCAGCTGTAGGAATTCCCTGGTAGAATTTTTGGGGTCACTCAATAATACTATAATATAGTCTGTAAATAGTGATACTTTGACTTCTTTCTTTCCGGTTTGTATACACTTGATCTCCATCACTTACCTTATCACTCTAGCAAGGACTTCCAGAACTATGTTGGCTTGTCCTTGATTTCAGTGGGATACTTTTAAGATTCTCTCCGTTTAGTGTGATGTTGGGCATAGGCTTGCAGTATATGGCCTTCACTATATTTAAATATGTGCCTTATAACTGTATTCTATACAATACTATCAATATGAATGGAGGATGGATTTTGTCAAATACTTTTTCAGCATCTAAGGAGATTATCATTATGTGTTTTTTTTTTTCATTTTTTTATGTGGTGGATCACATTGATGGATTTCTATATATTGAACCACCCCTGCATACCTAAGATAAAGCCTATTTTGTCATAGTGGATGATATATTCGATGTGTTCTTCTTTTTGCTTCTTTGCTTAGGTATGACCCTAAGCAAGGAAGCCAAATACTTGCATGTAAAATCTTTGAAGTCTCTAAAGAAAGAATTAGAATAAGATATCAGAAGATGGAAAGAGCTCCCATGCTCATAGTTTGGCAGGGTTTCATTGTAAAAATGGCCATCTTACCAAAATCTACAGATTCAATGCAATTCCCATCAAATTACCAACACAATTTTTACAGACCTTGAAAGAAAAATTCACTACTTCATATGGAAAAAACAAAAACCCAGAATTGCTAAAACAATCCTCTACAATAAAAGATCTTCTGAAGGTATTTCCATCCCTGGGTCAAACTGTACTAGAAAGAAACAGTAATAAAATCTGCATAGTTCAGTCATAGACACGGAAAGGTGGATCAATGGAACTGAATAGAAGACACAGAAATAAACCCACAATCTATGGACACCTGATTTTTGACAAAGATGCCCAAATCATACAACAGAAAAGTGCTAGCACCTTCAACAAACAGTGCTAGAGTCTACTGTTAGAAAAATGCAAATAAAGTCATACTTATCACCCTGCACAAAACTAAAGTCCAAGTAGATCCAAGACCTCAACATAAAACCAGACATATTAAATCAGTTAGAAGAAAAAGTGAGGAAGAGCCTTGAAAGCATCAGCACAAGGGAAAAGTTTCTGAACAGAACACCAACAGCACAAGCTCTAAGGGCAATAATCATTAAATGGGACCTCATGAAACTGAAAAGCTTCTTTAAAGCAAAGGACATAGTCAACACAAAACAAATGCCTACAGATTGTAAAAGACTCTTCACCAACCCTTTTTGTTATAGAGGGCTAATATCAAGTATATAAATAACTAAAGAAGTTGAAAAGCAGCAAATGAAGTAATCCAATTAAAAAACGAGGAACAGAACTAAACAGGGATTTCTTGATAGAGGAATATTGAATGGCAGAGAAACAATGAAAGAAATGTTCAACATTATTAGCCATCAGCATAATGCAAATCAAAACTACCCTGAGATTTCACCTTACATCCATCAGAATGGCCAAGATCAAAAACTCAAGTGGCAAGACATGCTCGAAAGGTTGTGGAGAAAGGGGAACACTCATCCATGGCTGGTGTGTATGTAAACTTGTATAACCACTCTGGAAAGATCCATTTACACCACTTCTGGCATTTATCCCAAAGATACTGAAGCACACAATTAGGATATTTTCTCAACTGTACTTGTAACAGCTTTATTTTTAATAATTAGAAGCTGGAAACAACCCAGATGCCCTGCAACTGAAGAATGGATACAGAATTTGTGGGGCATCTACACAATGGAATATTACTCAGCAATAAAAAAGCAAGGTGATCATGAAATTTTCAGGTAAATGATGGAAACTGGAAGTGAGCAAACCCATTAGCAGAAAGACACATATGGAATATGCTCACTCTATAGACATATAATATGGGATAAACCTACTAAAATCTGTACACCTTAAGAAACTAATCAAGAGGGAGGACTCTGGCTAGAATGCTCAATCCCCATCGGGAAGGGCAAAGAGGATGGACATCAGAAAAAGGAGAAAACAGGGAAAAAGTTAGGAGCCTGTCACAGAGGGCCTCTGAAAGGCTCTTGCCCTATAGACTATCAAAGCAAATGTTGGGACTGATTGCCAACTGTTGGGCAGAAAGCATAGAATCTAATGAAAGAAGTGGGAAATAGTAAGACCTGGAGAGGACAGAAGCTCCACAAGGAGAGCAACAGTACCAAAATATCTGAGCACAGGCATCTTTCCTGACACTCATACACTAATGAAGTACCTTCCATGGAGATATCCTTGAACCCCTGCCCAGATGTAGCCCAAGGGAGTACAGCGTCTAAGAGAGTTCCATAATAATTGGAATAGGGACTGCCTATGACTTGAAGTGATTGTCCTGCTCACTGAACACCACACCCTGATGAGGGAGCACCATTAACAGGCTACAGAGAGAGACAATGCAGCCACTCCTGATGAGATCTGATAAACTAGTATCAAAAGGAAGGAGAGGAAGACCTCCCCTATCAGTGGATGTGGGGAGGAGCATGTGTGGACAAGGGGATGGATATTGAGATTGGGAGGAGAGGGGGAAGGGGTTTATGAGGGGATACAAAGTGAATAAAGTGTAAATAATGAAAATTAAAATTAAAAAAAAAACATTTAAAAATTTAATTACTTTTGGTGTTATATTATAGGAGGTTTTGCTTAGAGGTTGATATGTCAATAAAGGTGACCACATAAAATGTAAACTCTGTCTCTTGGTCTTTGTCAATTTATAGCTTTGTTTCTGTCAGTCTCAGTCTTAATGTTTCTGAATATGTTTCTCAGGCTCTTTCTCTCTCTTGTTCTCTGTCAACCACTCTCTGCCTGCCGCTTGTGGTTCAGTGTGAAATCTGCTGAAGGGCTACAACAAGATGACTACTTGCCGACATGACATCCTGTATAGTCTCTGTAAATATATAAGCAATGTCCCAATTAAAAGCTTTGTGTTCAAAGATGTGCCTTGGTCAGGGAGCAATAACCCAGCAATAATTCACTGACTGAGGATATACCTGTCCATTTAACAGTTAATAATTGAATCTGTCATAACGTGAAATTCCCATGTCAAGGACTAGTGACTTTACTAAAAACCACTTGAAAGAAATATGTTATACTCTATCTGAACTAAGAGTCTTAGACACATGAACAGTTACCTCTGGGTTGTGTGCTTTCACCTGCCCAGACTAAGTCCTGTAGGGCTGCTCAGCCTTTCCCTCAAACAGGCTATCCAATTATCCCTTTCAATAACTGTCTCCTGCAACACTTACTGGCTTTCACCTGTTTTATGACATCATTCTTCCTCTCAGTCAATCAACACCTGAGAGAATCTTGAGGTTTCCATGGAGATGAGTAAACAAACTTTCCTCAGTGTCCAATATATCTGATCATATACACAAGTGACCTTTTCTTGTGAAACCCAACAAGCCTTTTTCTCATCTCTTTATCCAGATCCCACATATTTACTCCTGTTTACTGCTGTGACAATGTCAGGTAGGAAATGAAACTTTAATGTTTATTGAATTGGAAAGCTTCCTAAGTAGGGAAGCTTCAAAGTGATGTTGGATTGAGAGGAATGTACCAATTAACAAGGTGTTCTACTGTGGTCTCGGATCTGAAATTTCCGAGGTTGTGATTTTGAACTGAACATTTACTGGTGTACTCATTAAATGGACCTTCACATTCTCATTGATATAACAGGCAGGCAGGGTCTAGGGTTCTTTGAGGTATTAATACCTCAAAGAGTCATTAAGAGTAGGGAAAAGAGAAGGAAACCAAACAATTACTGGGACTAGTTTGCCTTAAAGAGAGAAAGATCTGTGAATGTAAATGGAGAACTGAGGGGTAATAAACTATTTACAGATAGTAATATTCCACCCTAGTGTTAGCAACCCTCTATGAGTAGGGTTGCCTTGGCCGACCTGGCAACTATGACCTACCCAGTGGTCACTGAGCAATTCTCTTACATTTAAAACCGGGTACAGCATATGCCTAGGACAAAAGAGCAGTAGTGTTTCCTGTTGTGGTCCTGAAGGCAAACACTCTAAATGTCGTATTAATGTCAGGAATTTTTGTTAAAAGGTGCCACCTCATCTCATGGGGTTTGAGGTAGCTGGGAAACCACTAGTTCATGGCTAGGATTCTCTGCTACAAAATGAGTTCCTGGAAAGCATGCCTTACAAAGTCAATCTCTGCCCTCCTTTAGCAGAAACTTTTTTCCATATTAAAAGTCATTGTAAATGTTGTCAACATATTTTCATAGTATATGTGGGAATTTCTTATAATATACATTACACAACTTTTTTACTCCTCCCAGCTTCAAATTCCAACCCATGTGTCACACTAGTTTTTTTAAATACTTCAAGTCAAGTATGTGTTGTTCATATACTCATTGGAACATGATCAGAGTCTCAGTGCCAAGTCCCTTAAAGAAAACAAAGTTCATCCTTATGGGATTCTAGAACAACCCACAAGAAGAAGCCATCTGCCTTGAAGAGCTCTATAATTCATCACCTTGAATCACAGTTTTTCTTATGTATTTATTTATAATGATTTGTTCGCTTTGGATCCACTCTGATGCAACTTCCTTCTTCTTCCAGTCCCACCCATCCTCCTCCTTCTATCAATATGAACTTTTTCTAGTTCCTTGACATGGAAGGTTCTCTTCCCCCTTCTATATGACCCTAGCTCATCAGGTGTCCTCAAGGCTGGCTGCATAATCTTCCTCTGTGGCCTGATTCTCAGTGCAATGTTCTCCTGTGTCCTCAATCCCCTCTACTTATGACTCTCTTCCTGGATCTTCTCCTGCAGGCTTCCCAGAGCTCTGAGGAGAGGGAGAATTTCATAGGGAAATTTCAATTAGAGTTGGGTGTTTTAAGGTCCCTCTATGCATAATATCAGATTGTGGGTCTCCGTATGAAATCCCATTTGATGTAGAAGGAAGCATATCTGCGGAAAGAAAAACATGGCACTTAATCTATCATTTGAGGGCAGAGAGCATCATAATTTAATTAAAACAGCCTGGGTTCCTTCAAATTTTCCGTAGAATACCCTGGGCCAACAACTCAATTAACTGCCATCCAGTCCTCCTTGTGGAAATCTGGTTTGGTGCCAATAGATGGTATTTTAGAACTTTATCACGCATTATTAGGAGAACTCCTAATAAGAGAATATATGCCATTTTTGTCTTTCTGCATTTTAGTTACTTCACCAAGGATGATTATTCCTGGTTCAATCTATTTGCCTGAAAATATCATGATGTCATTTTCTTAGCTGAATAATACTCCATTATGGAAATATTCCACATTTTTACCAAAGGAGATTGTCAATCCTGTTCTTTAGTCCTTGGAAGTTGCTGGAAGTTTAATCATTATATTAAATGACAAACTATCAATATAACCAAGTTATTTTAGCCTAAAAGTCCCTCCATCTTCTTCTGTTTCCCAGCGATTTGAATTCCGATGTCCCCTTGAAGCTCATCTTGTTGAGTTCCCAGTGAGGAAATGTCTGGGAGGGCTAGGAGGTATGGCCTTGTTAGGTAATATAATTCCTATTGGAGTTATACTGTAGAAGGTTGTGCTTTCAGGTGATTCTGTCAGTCTTGGTCTATTTCTGAATCTGTCTCTCTAGCTCTTTCTCTCTTTGTCTCACTCAGTCTCCATCTCTCTGCCTGCTGCTTGTTGTTTAGTATGAAATGCTCTCAGTTCTGTGGAGGACAACAACAAGTTGTCTGCTTGCTGATGTGACATCTTAAGCAGTCTCTTTAAAAATACAAGCAAGGTCCTAATTAAATGCTTTTTGTTCAAAAAGTTGCCTTGGTCAGGGAATGTTTTCACAATAAGTAATTCACTGTTTGAGGACATATCTGTGCATTTAATAAATAATATTGGAATCTGTGGTAATATGAAAGTCACATGTCAAGTACATGAGATTTTACTAATGACTACTTGAAGAAATATGTGACAGAATAAATGAACTAAGAGTCTTCGACAGAGGAATTGTTATCACTGGGTTTTGTGCTTTTAGCTGCCCAGATTGAGGCAAGTAAGGCTGTTCAGTCTTTCTCTCAAGCATGCTGTCCAATTAACCCTTTTAATAACTAGCCCCGGAAACTCTTACAGGCTTTTAGCTGTTTCATGACATCATTTGCCCTATCACCCAATCAGCACCTAACATTTGTGATATCCTGCAAGCATTATAATGTCAGGATGAATTCTGATGATGCCATTGTGATGTCATAATAGCATTGCGATGTCATTATACCCTTGGATGTCCTAATATCACAGTGAAGTCTTACTGTTTTGAATTCCTAATAGCTTTTTTATTTCAAAATTCCATTGTGATGTCTTAACACAATAATGTCAAAATACCATTTCAAAGTCATAATAGCACTGTGATGTCATAATAACATTGTGAAATCATAATTCAATTGGGATGTCATAATTTTGTAATGTCATAATAGAATTGTGATGTCAAAATACCTTTGTGATATGATAATAGTATTGTGATTTGCTATCATTGTGATGTTATAATAGCATTGAGGTATCATAATTGCTTTGTGATGTCATAATAGCATTGCGATGTCTTAATATCATTAAAATATCATAGTGTTGTGAAGTCATAATAGCATTGTAATGTCAAATTCCATTCTGATATCATAATACAATCATGTTGTAAGAGCATTGTGATGTCATCAAGAATTGTGACATCATAATAGAATGTGATGTCATAATATCATTGTGATATAATAACATTGTGAAATCATAAAACCATTGTGGTGTAATAATAGTATTATGATGTCATAAAAGCTTTGTGATGTCGTAATAGAATTGTCATTTCATGTCATTGTAATGTTTTATTATTGAGATAATAGCATTGTGAAGCCATTAGAGCAGTGTGATGTCATAGTACCATTGCAATGTCATATGATTGTGATGTTATAATATTTTGAGGTCATAATAGCATTGTGATATCACAATAGCATTGTGATATTATAAGAGCATTGTTATATCATAAAAGCATTGTGATATAATCATAGCATTATGAAGTCATACCGTTGTGAAATCATAATTGCATTTGGATGTCCTAATTCCATTATGATGTTATAGCAAAATCTTGTAATACTACTGTATTAATAGCATGGTTATATCATAATAAAATTTTGAAGTCATAATGCCATTGTGATGTCAACATAGAATTGTTATTTCAACATTGTGATGTCATAACAGCATTGTGATATCATAATAGCACTGTGCTATCATAAAAACATTGTGATGTCATATAATTCTGATGCCATAAAAGCACTTAGATATCATAACATTGTGATGTCATAATACTCTTCTGAAGCCATAATAGCATGTGATTCATAATACCATTGTAATGTAATAATAGCTTTGTGATGTCATAAAAATATTGTGAAATAATTATACCATTTTGGATGTCATAACATTGTGATGTCATAATAACATTGTGTTGAGAAAATACCTTTGTGATGTCTTACGAGCATAGTGCTTTTATATCATTGTGATGTAGTAATAGCATTGTGATATCATAATAGCATTGTAATGTCAAAATTCCATTGTGATGTCATACCACAATAATGTCTTAATAGCATTGTGCTATAATAATATTAATGGGATGTCATGATAAATTTTTATGTCTTAATGCCATTGTAATATCATAATGGCATTTTAATGTCATCATAGCATTTCGGTATCATAATAATATTGTGATTTCATAATAGCATTGTGATATATCATTAAGATGTCATAATGGCATTCTGATGTTATAATCACATTGTGATATCAAAATTTCTTGAAATGTCATGCCACAATCATGTCGTAATAGCATTGGGATGTCATAATATCATTGAGATGTCATGATGAATTTTGATTCATGATGTCATTGTGATCTCATAATAGCATTGTGATATCATAATAACATTGTGACGTTACAACACCAGTGTGAAAGAGTAATACCATTCTTTTTTTCTTTTTTTCTTTATTAATTACAATTTATTCACTTTGTACCCCCCCCCCGTGGTTCCCTCCCTCCTCCTGTCCAAATCCCTCCCTTCCTCTACCCTCTGCATGCATGCCTCTCCCCAAGTCCACTGATAGGGGAGGTCTTCTTTTCCTTTGTTCTGATCCTAGTCAATTAGATCTCATCAGGAGTGGCTGCATTATCTTCTTCTGTGGCGTGGTAATGCTGCTTCCCCCTCAAGGGGAGGCAATTAAAGAGCAGGCCAACCAGTTCATGTCAGAGACAATACCTGTTCCTATTACAATGGAACCCAGTTGGATACTGAATTGCCATGGGCTACATCTGTGCAGGGGTCTTAGGTTATCTCCATGCATAGTCCTTGGCTGGAGTATCAGTCTCATGAAATACCCCTGTCCTCAGATTTTTTAGTTTTGTTGCATTCATATGTTATCACATCAATGAGATGCCCTAATTCCAGTGTGATGTCATAACACAATATTGTAAGAACAATGTTATGTCATTATAGTATTGTGAAGTCATAATAGCATGCAATGTCATAATAGCATTGTGAATTCATATCACCATTGTGATATCAAACTAGCATTGTGATGTCAGAAAAGCTCTTATATGTGATCACACCCTTGTGATAGCATAATACCATTGTGATATCAGAATAGCATTTTGATGTCATAATGCCATTGTGATGTCATAATACCATTCTGATGTCATTTCATTTTGATGTCAAAAAAAGCATTGAAATGTCATACCATTGTGATGTATTAATAGCATTGTGATCTAATAATATCATTGTGATGTCAAAATAACAATGTGATATCATAATTGTATTGGAATGCCGTACTATTTTGATGTCATAATAGCATTTTGACGTCATAATACCATTGTGATATTATAATAGTCTTTGCTTGTCATACAATTGTTATGTCATAATATTGTGATATAATGCCACTGTAATTATATATAGCATTGTGATGTCATAATAGCATTGAGATATCAGACAATTGTGATGTCATAATAGCCTTTTGATGTTATAATTCCATTGCGATATCAATATCATAATATCCTTGTGATGTTATAAGAGGATTGTGATGAAGTAATAGTATTTTTAGGTCATAATGCCATTGTGATGTCAAAATTCCACTGTGATGTCATACAACAAATATTTCAGAATAGCGTTATTTTGTCATAATAGCATTGTGATGTTCTAATACCATTGTGAAGTCATAAAAGTATTGTGATATCATAATACCATTTGATGCCATAAACCTATTGTGATATCAAAATAGCATTCGATTTCATAACATTGTGATGTCATCATAGTACTGTGATGTCATAATTCCATTGTGATGTTATATTATTATTTTGATGTTCTAATTCCAATGTGATATTATACGATATGATATCATAAGAGCATTATTATGTCACAATTCCATTGTGATGTCATACTATCATTATGATGTCCAAATACCACTGTGAGACCATAATAGCATTTTGACAACATAATTTAATTGTGAAGTCAAAATTTCATTTTTATGTCATACAACAATCATGTCGTAATAGAATGGTGATGTCATAATAGCATTGTGCTGTCATAATAGCATTGCAATGTCAAAATTCCATCGTGGTGTCATACGACAATCTTGTAATAGTATTGTGATATCATAATAGCATTGGATGTCATGACACTATTGTGCTGGCATCATAGCATTGTGATGTCATAATTCTATTGTGATGTCATACTATCTTGGTGATGTCAAAATGCCATAGTGATATCATAATAGTATTTTGAGGGTATAATGCCATTTTGATGTCATAATATCGCATTTCAATGCCGTTATACCATTGTTTTGTCAGCATAGAATAGGGTTAGGGTTAGGAATAGGGTTAGGGGTTAGGATTAGGGTTGGGGTTAGGCATCTTGTACCTGGGTGCTGACATTTGTTTTGGCTATCTTTTGTTTGTGCACATTTTGATATGGAATGGTCTGTTTTGCCTTTTAAACATATGAAGTATTGCTTTTGAGTTTTTAGTACTTAATTAGGCTGGAGTGTACTTTGCCAGCTGTAAGCCTCCTGTGTCTCTCTTGCATTAAGGATGATCAATATTTATCTCCTATGAAAATATCTCATGTTGAAAGGATAAGTCAGCTTCCAGAGCAGTGTGACATGGAAATTTAGTCAGCATTTAAAGTTTTATTGAGATGGCAGGCATGCAGTTTGCATGTTTGTCTCCCAGCATAATTTTAGGTCCTTACATTGACCAACAGAACATATCTCTTAAGCCAAAATGCCCTTTAGCACCAGTTCTTCTGTGGAAGTCCCACTTTCTGAGATTGGCTGACCTTTTTAGAGCATTGTGACATCATGTCTCCTCATATAAACCTAAAACTGATGTGAATTCAACCTTTAAAACAGTAAGGACATAACATCTTTCATTAAGAAAAAGGACTTACATGGTAACCTTAAGGAAAATTTTGTCATTTTGAATTTTAGACTATCTCTGCAAGTGGCTAAACAGCAGGAGTTGCCATCCTGGCTTTTATTATGTAAATGTTATTATGTAAATTAGGTGGACCAGGGACTCACAGATCTACCTGTTTCTTTTTATTTTGTGTTAGGATTAAAGGCATGTGCCTTCATCAACTTGTTCAAATTTTTTTTCTCAAATTAATATAAGTGTAACTCAAAGCCTTTAAATGAAAATTAAGGAAAGAGACAAGAAAATTGTAAGTTTTGGGTCAGTTGTTACGCTGTAACAAGCAAAGCCCAGTCGGTTCTTTTTTGGAATTTAGTTGATGAGTTGATGTTTTTGTGAATTGGTGGACCCTTACCAGAAATAGCTGACAAGTATCTTGCAGCCAAACAGCTTTGAATTTTAGCCGTTATTAACCTAATTTTTATTAGGAAGAGTGCCCCTTCTATTGTCTGTAACTTAGTATTCCATTCCTTAGTTGTTTTCCCCATTTTCTTCTTGCACTTTCTTGGAGAATTCTTCCAGAAGAGCCATCGCCATTAAACAGATTGCAACCAGATCCGTGACTATGACAACCAAAACAAAGTCAAAGTAGATTAAAACACCCTCTGCCATGGCATTTTTTTTAGATGCAGTTTTAGACCAAGGTCTGTCTAGTGGTCTGTGTGCCTCCATTTCCTTTCTTTCCACACATGGCTGCTGAGTTTAGTTGTGCTGAGCAGTCACAATATAAGGAAGCCATGCTTGTATATCATCCTATTAGTCTGTAGCAGCAGCCAGTTTTCTTATGTTAAGTCTCAGGTCTGTCCACAATAGGCTGTTTTTTGCTCCTGGGCCTGTTTTAGAGTCTCTCTTAGAGAGACAGTAATTGACCTGGGAGGTTTTAGGTTTTAAGTATGTTGGATTTGTATCACTGCAAGCTTATCCCCCTCCCACCACATTATGTTAATGTATGATTTAAAGGGTGTGGATACTTAGGTAAGTTAGTGGCCATTTATTATACAGTTAGATTAGCTGGGTGCCATTTGTTAATAGTTATTAATGTTTAATATAGAAATAACTTTTAGTTAAGCAGCAATTATTCCTAAACCAGAGGTATACCCCAATCACAACACAGACACTGGTATTTATTTAATTAACCTAGAGCACAATGCTGGGCAATAGTTATTCCATCCTAAATCTCCAAGACCACATAAATTCCTAACATTCAGATTTCACTCATTATATGTGCTTTTAGTCATATTTTAGGTACGGTCCATCTTTCCACGTGGTTCCAAGACCTCTCCACCCAATTTTCTACCTCTCCTCTCTTGCTTCCTTCCTTTTCCTCCTGCTATGGACCAGGAGTCCCATCCTCTCCTCTCCATTGCTCAGCGTTGTGGCTGGTTGTTTTATTGAAAATACAGATAACAAATTGTGGCATGTTTACACAAACTTGAGACAGGAGATGTGTAAGCATTACAGTGTAATTTCTGGATTGAAAGCAGAGAGTGGGGGACAGAAATCAGCATTTGAATGAAAAAGGGTAAATTGTATACATTCCAAAAGAACATTATACCAACAATTTATTTACTTATTATATATATATGTATTGTATATACAGTGTTCTGCTGGCATGCCAAAAGAGGGCACCAGAACTCATTATAGATGGTTGTGAGACACAGTGTGCTTGCTGGGCACTGATGGACATCTGTAAGTAACCAATGCTCATAACCTCTGAGCGCATCTCCAGCCCTGGTCCCAAATTTCTTTAGTTCATATTCCTTAAATTTTCAGTGTCATAATAATTGTGATTTTATAATAGGATTGGTATGTCATGATGTATTTTGATGTCATAATGCTATTGTGATGACATAATTGCATTGTTAAGTTATCATAGCATTTTGATGTTGTAATAGAATTGGGATGTCATAATAGCATTGTGATGATATAACAACATTGTAATGTCATATTAGCTTTGTGATGTCATCATAGAATTGTGATAACATAATACTGTTGCGATAACAAAATTCTTTGGGATATTATAATTCTATTGTGATGTGATACGACAATCATGTCTTAATAGCATTATGATGTTATAATAGCATTGGAATTTCATGATGAATTTTGATGTCATAATGCCGTTTTGATGTCATAATAGCATTGTAAAGTCATTCTAGCATTGTAATGTCATAATATCATAGTGAAGTCATAACATAATTGTGATGTCATAATAGCATTGTGATGTCATCTTAGCATTGTGATATATAATACCATTGTGAAGTCATATTACCATTGTCATGATGTCATAATACTACTTTGAAGTCACAATAGTATTGTGATGTGTAATACCATTATTTTGTTTTAATATCATTATAATGTCATAATGGCATTGTGAATTTTCCCAGTAAGTAATTCACTGACTGAGGACATATCTGAACATTTAACAAATAATAATGGGATCTGTGATAATGTGAAACATAAAGAACACTTGAAAGAAATAAATGACACTTTTCCTGAACTAAGAATCTTGGATACAGGAATGATTATCTCTGGGTTGTGTGGTTTCAGGTGCCTACATTGAGGCACATAGGGCTGCTCAGCCTTTCTCTCAAGCTTTTTTGTCCACTTGGCCTCATTAATTACTGGCTTCTAAAACTCTCACTGGCTTTCACCTTTTGCATGACAGTATTCTCCCTCTCAGCCAATCAACACCTGAGAGGACCTTGAGATTTCCATGGAAATGAGTAAACAAACTTTCCTCAGTGTCGGGTATATCTGATCCTGTCCACATGTGACATTTTATTGTGAAACGAATCAAGCCTTTATCTCATCACTATATCCAGATCCCACACATTCCTGTTTACCTCTGTGACAATGTCAGGTAGGAAATGAAACTTTAATGTTTATTTAATTGGACAGCTCCCTAAGTAGGGAGGCTTAAAAATGCAGTGGGATTAAGGGGAATGTACCAAATGACAAGGTGGTCTCCTAATGTGGTCTTGGTTCTGAAAATCCCTATGTTGTGACTTTGAACTGAGCAGTTACTCACATCCTCACTAAACGTACCTTCACATTCTCATTGATTTAAGAGGCTATCAGGGTCTAGGGTTCACTGGGGTATTGATTCCTTAAGAGCAGTTAAAAGAAAAGGAAACTAGATAATTCCTGGGAGTGGTTTGGCTGAAAAACAGAAAGATTGTGTATGTAAAAGAGAACTGAGAAGCAATAAACTACTTAACAGCTGGTGTTGTTCCCCACTAGTGTTGGCAAACATCTATGAGTAGGGTTGCCTTGTCTGATCTGGCTGGATCAGCATCTGTGTCCTACTAAGTGGTCAGTGAGGAACCCTCCTGGTCCTGAAGTTTTCATTTAAAATTTTTCAATCAATGCAGATATATGAATCCATGTTAAATGCCTAGGACAAAAAAGCAGCTGTGTTTTCTACTGTGGTCCTCATAACAAACCCTCTAAATTTAGTGTTAGTGTAAGGACTGCTAGTTCAGTGGTGTCACCTGAGCTCATGGGGTCAGAGGTAGCTGGGTAAATACTACTTCATGGCTGAGATTCTGTGCTACCTAATGGCTTTCTGGAAAGCATGCCTTACAAAATCATACTCTGCCTTCCTTTAGCAGAAACTTTTATCCATGTTAAAAGTCATTGTTTGTCTACATATTATTTTTACTGATTATCTGGGAATTTCATAAAATATACATTACACTCCTTTTCCATTGCTCCCAGGTTCAAATTCCTACCCATGTGTCACACTAAATTTCTTTTTATTAAAATATATCAATTGAAGTATGTGTTGTTCATCTACTCCTTGTAACATGATCAGAATCCCAGTGCCATGTCCCTTAAAGAAAACTGAGTTCACCTTTACTGCACCCTGACACAACACACAAGAAGAAGCCATCGGTCCTTAAGAGGTCTATATTTCTTCACATTGACCACATTTTTTCTTATGTATTTCCTTATTACAATTTGTTTATTTTGTATCCCCTCTGCTGCCCACTTCTGATTCTTCTTCCTGTCCCAAACACCCTCCTTCTTCTATCCCTATACCCATTTTCTAGTTCCCTGATAGTCAAGGTTCTCTTTCTCCCTCCAGGCCTACCCACCCTAATTCTTCTACCCCCATGCCCTTTCTCTAGTTCCCTGATAGATGAAGACCTCCTTCCCCTTCTAACTGACCCTAGCTTATCAGATCTCACCAAGGCTGGATGCATCATCTTTGTTTGTGGCCTGATTCTCAGGGCATTGTTCTTGTGTCCTCAATTCCCTCTGCTTATGACACTGTTCCTACATTCTCTCCTGCAGACTTTCCAGAGTTCTGAGGAGAGGGTGAATTTCATGGGAAATCCCATTTAGAGCTGGGTGTTTTAAGGTCTCTATCCCTGAATAATATCAGACTGTGTGTTTCTTTATGCAATCCCATTTGACACAGAAGGAAGCATTTCTGTGGATCCAAGAATATGGCACGGACTTATCAGTTGAGGGGAGAGGAAAACATATTTTAATAACAGAAGCCTGGGTTGTTTAAAATTTTTATAGGATGCCTTGCTCAACAACTCAATTAACTCCCACCCAAATCCTCAAGTTGGACACTGGTTTGGTAACAAACTATGGCCTATTGGTACTTTATCACCCACTATTTGGAGGCCTCCTAATAAGTGAATACATACCATATTTATCTTTCTGCATTTTCTTTACTTCACGCAGGATGAGTTTTCCTCGTTCCATCCATTTACCTGAAAATATCATGATGTTATTTTCTTAGCTGAATAATATTTCATTAAGGAAATATTCTAAATTTTTCCCAAGGACATGGTCAGTCCTGTTCTTTAGTCCTTGAATATTTCTGGGACTTTAGTCAGTGTATTGAATGACAAACTGTGAGAATAGATAACTATATTCTTTTAGTCTAGAAGTCCATACATCTTTTTCCACTTTCTGGTGATTTGAATTGCACTGTCCACTTGAAGCTCATCTATTTACATGCATTGTGCCCAAAGACGAAATGTCTGAAAAGGGTTAGGAGTTATAGCTTTGTTATATAATATAATTCCTATTGAGTTATATTATAGGAGGGTGTGCTGTGAGGTTGTTATGCCAAAGAAAGTTACCAGACATAATAGATTCTCTGTCTCTCCATCTCTGTCACTTTATACCTTTGTTTCTCAGTCTAGGTCTTTCTATTTCTGAATCTGTATCTCCAGCTCTTTCTCCCCAGTGAGTAAATGTCTGCAAATGTGAGAATAAAGGGGAATGTACCAAATGGCAAAGTGGTCTCCTGTCATTGATTAAAAATTTCTGAGTTGTGACTTTGAATTGAGCAGTTACTTGCATACTGACGAAATGAACCTTCACATTCTTATTGTTATAATAGTCTGGCAGGTTCTAGGGTTTCTGGGGTATTGAGTCTTTATGAGCAGGTAAAAGAGAATGTAACCTGAGAGTTGTGAGGTCTAGTCTAACAGGATCTACCTAAGAGGGATTGTAAATGGTGGGGACAGAGTGGGGAAGAATGGAGAAAAGAGAGATTCATTTTCAAGTCTGAATTTACTGAAAGTGCAAACAATGCTTATAAAGCCAATGGTATACTGAAAAATTTTTTCACTGTAGCATAGCAACACATTTGTGCCACCTGGCACATACAGTAATTCACTCCAGTTTACACACAGCTTGCTCTCTGGTTCCCAAGGTTGCAGGTAGCTTGTTATCTACTTCTCAGGCTCAGAACAGCCCATCTCCAGAGACCACCATGGACACTCTCTGAGACATGGAACTTAGATAAAAGCTACATCTGGCAAGGATATGAGGCAGAATAGGAATTTCCAGACTCCTTCAGTTCTCCCTTCTTTGTTTTACGGAGAGCCTGGCTTAGGTTGGTGAAATATGCATTTTTTACTTACTTGTCTTCAAGGTCTTAAATGTGATTTTTACAAGCCTCTATCTTAGTTTGAAAAACACCACAATTTTACTCTTACATGTCATTGACTTACCTCCATATCAAAAGGGGTTGTTAGAGATTTTTAACTTAAATTCATGCAACTGCACTTGCATGCATTGAAGTTGTTGAAGAAGGAGCTGTAACATACAAGGAAGGCAGGCACAGGCCAGCAATCACATACCCACCATTCCTGGAAGTCCTACTTAAGTACAGAGTCAACAAATGAAAAGGGCCTCCTGAGGCTAATTAATATATCCAAGGCTGTACTGGCCAATTCTAATCTAGGTGTCTTGGCAGATTCCATGTCATGGATCTTATTTCTCATTGTTAACACGTCCAACAAAAAAATTTTGCTTGACCAAATACCAGCAAGATGATTCTTTTCAAATAAATCTGATTTATTTAGTGGACATGCTTTACCATGCCTTTTCGTTGAGGATTGCAAGGTATTTTAGTTATATGAGAAACTTGAAACTGGTTACAAAATCTTTTAAAAGATTTGCTTGTATAGCTTGTTCCACTGTCAGTTTTAAATTGCTTAGGAACTCTCAGAACATTAAAAGCCTGTAGACAAGAAGCAATAACATTCTTTGCAGCCTTTCCTAGTTGAGGAGTGGCAAAAAATTAATCCAGAATAGTTACCTATACAAACATGTACATATTTTAATTGTTTAAATTCAGGAATATGAGTGATATCCATTTGCCAAAACTTATTTGCAGCCAATCCATTAGAATTGACTCCCACATGATGAACAGGCTGAAATTGAGGACAAGTACTACAAGCCTTGACTATCCTATAGACCTGTTCCTTAGTCAATCCATATATAAGTCTCAAGGTTTGACCATTAAGATGATGCATATTATGTGCATCCTGGGCTCTTTATAACTGTGGACAATAAACTTTGGTGACTTTATCTGCCAATGCACTTATTTTAGAACATGTATTCTGCCAAATTAGAATGAACCCTCAAATGTCCTATTAAATATTTATTTTTTGTATCAAATTTTGAATTTGTAAAAACAAAATTCCAGCAGGAGAAGATGTCTGAATTTGACCTGCAGTCTCTTACCTAGACAAAGACTGAGCTATGTATGCACTATCTGTAAAAATGTTCAAGACTACTTATTAAAATTTGGAACACAGCTAATAATCTGGTATTTGTGAAAAAAGTGTTAGACACTTGAAAAGATTTTGTTTTTCTTTTATAAGTATAGGCTGCAACACCAGATATTGAACCATCAATAAATACTATTAAAGTATCAACAGTTGGGGTAACTTTTGTTTTAAATGGTAAAACTATAAGCTGCACCTATAAAAACTAAATTAAGAAGTTTTTTTTTGTGCTTCAACATAATGAGCTTACATATGTTAAGATGCCATAATTATCAGATCTCTGACAATTGTGATGGCGTGTTTGAGTTACTCTTTTTCTATTTATCATTTGCTCTAAACTTCATCCTATATAACAGGATGTTATATTCTCAATTTTGGCATATTTTTCAAATGTATGTTTTAGGACCAAATTTTAGCTAGATCTATATAGGCAAATTTTATAGTAACTAATTTTAGATTTAACCTTAAAAAAACAATCTAAACAAAGAGACTAGGTAAAACTCAATCTTTTATTTAACTATAATCTTTAGCATAACTTTAAATCTGCTCTTTTAGACTGAAATCAAATCAAAACTTTTAATTAAACATAACTTATAAAGGGGCTAGTAAATGTTATTAAACTTATCCTATTGTTTTAGAACTTAACACCAAAAAATTAAAGAACAAAAGTTTTATTTAACATTAATTAAAACTAATCTTAGCCTGTAGCCATCAGCAAAAATGTACTGTACTGGCCAACCAAATCTATAAGCCAGAAAGAAACAGCATTAAATCATTTATGTAGCTCCTGTTAGCCAGGCATATATTTTATATAATGGTTAACAATGATCTGAATACAACCCTGCATAACCTTGAGCTAATATGGAACTGTAGTCCTTTTTTTTTCTTTAAAAAGCAGAAGCAAACATTTTGCATTGAAGAATCTCCAGCCTTTTAAAATGAAGACCAACATATTTTATAGTTTTATTTTACATGAGACTTTGTAATAACTGCAGTTTTTGTTTAATTGACTTAATCAGCATGTCTTGCTTTTACTTTGTAAACTTAATATAATAAATACCAAGGTTTTTAATTTCCCCCAAATGATTGAGAAATTATTTTAAGGTCATTGTTAGACTGATCAAGGGTTACGATTTTAAAATGCCTGATAACATTTGAATGTTTTATAGAATTTAAGTCAAATGGTCCAGGACCAAACTCAGAGCTGTTGATTCAAATTGTCCCATGTCTAAAAATATCCAAGTCTACAGAATACACACATAGATAGATACATAAGTAACATAGAAATACAATATTGTCACCTTGGATTAACCAGAATTAACCCGAATTACAGGAGTTGACCAGCTCCTACTGCCACAAGTCCCACATATTCCAGAAGAGGTAGACACTCTCATGGGTCACCTCCACACACATAGATTTCAGAAGGAGAAGAGCACCCATTGTACTTTCCACAGCTTCCAGATGGAGAGCAAGCTCCAGCTGCCATCTTATTACAAAGAATCGGGTCCCAGCAACCCTCTGTCTTGTTGTCAAAAGGAGTAGAATCTTTAGAGGCCTCCTCCCAGGAATCTGAGCTTCCTCCAGATTCCCTTGACCAGAGTGGAAACTCTCCAAGTTTCCCAGATCTCACAAGAAAACCAAAACCGGAAACCAAAACAAGCCTGAAGACAAAAATAAAAAAATAGCAGAGACAAAGACAAAAAAGAATCACAGTACCTGCTTTTTATACATTTAAATATTTTTAAAACCTCTTTTTGTAATATTAAAACAATGCTTCCTTTTTAGAAGTGAAATCATGAAGCACATTTATAATTTTAAAAGTCAAATCCAGACTTTAAAATTTACCACTGCAGGTTGGACCCAAAATAGTGGTGGTACCTATTGTGCAGATTAGCTGAAGGGAAGAAGACCCTCAACGTGGAAATTGGTGAGCGAAGGGGCTGATCAACCCAGAACAGAGTTATCTAGAGTTCCAAGAAGAAAGAGACTAACCATGATCTGAGTCCATCTAGAACCAGATCACAGCAGACTCCTCCAGGAGGAGACACCCTGAGAGGTCATCCCCAGGCACTCTCAGCACCCAAAACCCTACACCCTATTCAGAGGAGGCAGGAGGGTCCATCAGAAACTGCCACAGACCACATTGTCTGTACCACAGCTGTGAGAGCTGCATCTCCCACCAAAAAAAAAAAAAAAAAAAAAAACAAAAAAACAACCAAACAAACAACAACAACAACAAAAAACAAAACCTGAGATCAGGGCTGAGAAAACCCAATCCTATCCAGCACTCCCCTGAGAACCAGAACCCCGCCATAATCCTGCCACAGCAAAGTGGAAGAATAGAGATGCGCAGGGCAGCTTCACAGTACCCAGACCACTGTGCTGCTGGCTGCTCCTAGAAAACAAACTTCAGCTTGGGATCTGGAACTGTGGTCATTCAACATGTCCTGAGACTCTCCCAGGTCCAGTGCAATAAGGTCTAGGACCAAGTCCTAACACTGGTTGCCCCCTGAACCCTGACAGAGAAACCAAGGCTCAGGATCAGGACTGAGAAGTCCCAACCCCTTCTGGCACTCACCTGAGAGCACCACCATAAGCTTGCCCTAGCACCATATGCTTGCCCTAGCACCATAAGCTTTCCCTAGCAGAGGGGAAGGTCAGAGGGTAAGGACAGAGAGGCAGCCTGCCACAGAACACAGCACCCCCTCTCCAGCTCACCCAGTGGCCCCTAGCAGAAAAACCCAAGCTCTGGATCTGAGGACACTCAACCCTACCTGGTACTCTCTCAGGATCAGCAAACATAGGTTCTACCACCAGGCTGCTTCTGGCAGAGAGAGCTGGGTCCGGGATGTAGGATTGAGAACACTCAACCTAACTCTTTCCTAGGATACCCCAGGACCAGTGAACATAACCCCTCCTGGCAGAGGGAAAGGAGAGAGAGGCAACACACAGAAAAAGTGGACACCGAGTCCTATGGCCACAGTGCCACAGAGCTGACTGTTAGCCTACCCGCCTCACACATTTTTTACAGCAGGACCAAATCAGAGAGTAGAGAGCAAAGGGAACCCCTGTGCATTACAACTGGTCCTGCAACAGAAGGAGTGAGCCTTCTAGGGAGAGTTTGCACCAGACCCAGGGCCTCACCACAGCAGCAACCAGACGAGATCCCTGCCACCCACATTCCTAGTGTGGGCATCATAGGGATACTTGGGATAGCGACCCCAACATTGAAGCCTCTGCCTTGACGGTCCACCAGTGTAATCCAGGCAAACAATCCCTGGATCTCAGACAGAACTGCATAATAGTGGCCTGTAGGCCATTGCAATAATCATAAATCCCTGCATGCACACTGCACCCCTAAAAGCACATGCAAATAGTGCCAGCGTCACAACGCACACTCCCAAACCAGTGAATCTCTCTCATCTTCCTGAAAAAACAGTCCAGAAAACAGAAAGAGATGATCAAAGCCCAAACTACAAACTCAAGGAAAAAACAGTGAGAGTTATAAATAACCAAATGGTTAGAAGCAGACTTAAGAACACACCCAACAAAAATCAGGACATAATGACCTCATCAGCAAACCGACAAACCAATGGACACTTCAATTCACTAGATATACAAGAAAACGACCTCAAAACTATGTTTCTGCAGCTATTAGAGGCCCATAAAGATGAAATGAACAAAGCCCTTAGAGAAATAGCCAAAGAAATCGAGAGGAACAAAGAGGAAACAAATTGAGCTCTCAGAGAAATGACCACAGAAATTGAGGCAAAAAAAAAAAAACGAACAAAGCTCTCATAGAAATGTCCACACTAATGAAGGCAAATAAAGAAGAAATAAACAAAGCTCTCACAGAAATACAAGTAATTATAGCCAAAGAAGTAGAGGCACAAATAGTGATACATAGAGAGGAAACAGACAAAAAAAAAAAAAAATAGAAGCTGTCATTGAAAAGCAGGACTCCACATTCAAACAGATGAAGGAAATGGTGTAAGACATGAAAACAGAATTAAAATTAATAAAAAAAAATAGAGAAAAACCTGGAGCTGGAGAACATAGAGAAAAGATCAGGAACTACAAAGTTAAGCATCACCAACAGAATACAAGAGATGGAAGAAATAATCTCAGGAGTTGAAGATACACTTGTGGAAATTGACATATCTCTCAAAAAAAAATAAAATCAGAAAAGTTCCAAACACAAAACATCCAAGAAATCAAGGACACCATGAAAAGACAAAATCTAAGAATAATAGGAGGAGAAGAAAAAGAAGAAATCAGGCTCAAAGGTCTGGAAAATATTTTCAAGAAAATTATAGAAGAAAACTTTCCCAACTTAAAGAAAAAGATGTCCATAAACATACAAGAGGCCTACAAAACACCAAATAGACTAGATCAGAAAATAAATTCTTCATGTCACATCATAGTCAAAACACTGAACCTACAGAACAGCAACAACAAAAAATTCTAAAAGCAGCAAGGGAAAAAGGCCAAGTAACATATGAAGGTAGACCTATCAGAATCACACCAGATTTCTCAACATAAATTATGAAAGCCAAAAGGGTCTGGACAGAAATCACACAGTCCTTAAAAGACCACAGATTCCAAGCCAGACTACTATACCCAGCAAAATGTTCAATCAACATAGATGGAGAATTTTAAAATATTCCATGACAAAACCAAATTTAAAAAATATCTACATAGTAACCCAGCTCTACAGAAGTTACTAGAAGGGAAACTCCAAACCAAAGAATACAACTACATCTAAGGAAACAGAGGAAATAGATAACTACACAACAAAAAAACCAAACGAATATAAGCAATGAAACTCAGTGACACCACCAACCCCACATCAAAAGTAAGTAACAATTGTTGGTCACTAGTATCTATCAATATCAATGGACTCAACTCCCCAGTAAAAAGACACAGACTAACAGAATGGTTGTGTAAACAGGATCCAACATTCTGTTGCATCCAAGAAACACACCTATGCAACAAAGATAAACACTACCTCAGAGTAAAGCACTGGAAAATGTTTTTCAAGCAAATGGTTCCACAAAACAAGCTAGAGTAGATATCCTAATATCTAATAAAACAGACTTTCAACCCAAGTTAATAAAAAAAGATAAGGAGGTCCACTATATTCTCATCAAAGGAAAAATCCACCAAGAGGACATCAGAATTTTGAATATCTATGCCCTAAATACAAGAGCACCTACATTCATAAATGAAACAATATTAAAATTTAATCACACTTTGATCCTACTACCTTAATAGTGGGAGATTTCAACACTCCACTCTCAGGGACAGATCAACTAAACAGAAAACAAATAGGGAAATAAAAACACCTACAGAGTCCCTAAATCAAATGGATGTAATAGATGTCTACAGATCTTTTCATCCAAACTCAAAAGTGTATACCTTCTTTTCAGCACCTCATGGAACCTTTTCCAAAATAGACCATATAGTTGGTCATAAAGCAAGCTACAAAAGATACAAAAAGATTGAAATAATCCCTTGTGTTCTATCAGACCACCATGGACTAAAGCTGGACCTCAACAACAACAGAAATAACAAAAAGCCGACACTAACATGGAAACTGAACAACGTTTTATTCAATGACAGCTGGGTTAAGGAAGAAATAAGGAAAGAAATTAAATACTTCCTAGAAATCAATGAAAATGAAGGCACAACATACCCAAATTTATGGGACACATTAAAATCAGTGCTCAGAGGAAAATTTATAGCACTAAGTGCCTTTAAAAAGAAATTTTTAACATCACATACAAGCACCTTAATGGCCCAACTGAAAACCCTAGAAAAAAAAAGAAGCAGATAAACCCAAGAGGAGCAGACAACTCAAAATAATCAAACTCAGGGCTGAAATCAATCAATTAGAAACAGATAAAACTATTCAAAGAATCAATGAAACAAAAAGCTGGTTCTTTGAGAAATTCAACAAGATAGACAAACCCTTAGCCAAACTAACTAAGAAGCAGAGAGAATCTATCCAAATCAGCAAAATCAGAAATGAAAAGGGTGACATAACTACAGACATTGAGGAAATTCATACAATCATCATGTCATACTGCAAAATCCTATATGCCACATAATTTGAAAACCTAAATGCAATGAACAATTTTGTTGATAGATTCCATCTTCCAAGATTAAGTCAAGATCAGGTAGAAAGACTGAATAGCCCTATATCCCCCAAGGAAATTGTAGCAGTCATTAACAGTCTTCCCTCCAAAAAAAGCCCTGGGGCAGATGGTTTCAGCACAGAATTCTACCAGACCTTCAAAGAAGTGCTAACACCAATTCTCCTCAAAGTATTCCACAAAATAGAAACAGAAGGAACACTACCAAACTCATTCTATGAAGTGACAGTTCCTGGGATACCTAAACAAAACAAAGACCCAACAAAAAAAGAGAACTTCAGACCTATCTCTCTTATAAACATTGATGCAAAAATACTCAATAAAATACTTACAAACCGAATCCAAGAACACATCAAAGATATCATCCACCATGACCAAGTAGGCTTCATCCCAGGCATGCAAGGGTAGTTCAAAATATGGAAATTCATCAGTTGAATCTACCACATAAACAAACTGAAGGAGAAAAAACACATGATCAATTCCTTAGACCTGAAAAAGCATTTGACAAAGTCCAATACCCATTCATGTTTAAGATCAGGGATACAAGGCACATATCTAAATATAGTAAACGCAATATATAGCAAGCCTATAGCCAACATCAAATTCAATGGAGAGCAACTTAAATCAATCCCACTGAAATCAGGGACAAGACAAGGCTGCCCACTCTCTCCATACCTCTTCAACATAGTACTTGAAGTTCTCGCCAGAGCAATAAGACAATTAAATAGATCAAGGGGATACAAATCGGGAAGGAAGAGATCAAACTGTCAATATTCGCAGATGATATGTTAGTATACATGAGCGACCCCCAAAATTCAACCAGAGAACACCTTCAGCTGATAAATACCTTCAGCAAAGTGGCAGGATACAAAATCAACTCAAAAAATCAGAAGCCCTCCAAAGACAAAAGGGCTGAGAAAGAAGTTAGGGAGACAACACCCTTCAAAATTGCCACTAATAACATAAAGTACATTGGGGTGACACTAACCAAAAAAGTGAAATACGTGTTTGAGAAAAACTTCAAGTGTCTGAAATTGAAGAAGATACCAGAAGATGCAAAGATCTTCAGTGCTCATGGATTAGTAGGATTAACATTGTGAAAATGGCCATCCTGCCAAAAGCAATCTACAGATTCAACACAATTACCATCAAAATACCAACTCAATTCTTTACAGACCTTGAAAAAAAATTCTCAGCTTCATAAAAAACAAAACAAAACAAAACGGAATCTCAAAAACAATCCTGTACAACAACAGATCATCTGGAGGTATCTCCATCCCCGTTCTCAAGCTGTACTACAGAGTAATAGAATAAAAACTGCATGGTATTGGCATAAAAACAGAACGAAGGATCAATGGAACCAAATAGAAGACCCAAAAATAAACCCACATACCTATGAATATTCGAGATTTGACAAAGAAGCCAAAACCATTCAATGGAAAAAAGACTGCATCTTCAACAAATGGTGCTGGACCAACTGGATGTCTACATGCAGAAAAATGAAAATAGATCCATATTTATCACCCTGCAGAAAACTAAAGTCCAAGTGGATCAAAGACCTCAACATAAAACCAGATACTCTATATCTGTTAGAAGAAAAAGTGGGAACAGCCTAGAACTCATTGGCACAGGAGACAACTTCCTGAACAGAATACCAACAGCACAGTCCCTAAGAGCAACAATCAATAAATGGGACCTCATGAAACAGAAAACCTTCTGTAAAGCAAAGAACACTGTCATCAAAACAAAACGACTGCCTACAGATTGGGAAAGAATCTTCACTAACCCTTTTTCTGACAGAGGACTAATATCCAGTATATACAAAGAACTAAAGAAGCTGAAAAGCAGCAAACCAAGTAATCCAATTAAAATATGGGGAACAGAGCTAAACAGAGAATTCTTGACAGAGGAATATTGAATGGCAGAGAAACACTTAAAGAAATGCTCAACCTCATTAGCCATCAGGGAAATGCAAATCAAAAAGACCCTGAGATTTCACCCCACATCCATCAGAATGGCCAAGATGAAAACCTCAAGTGACAACACATGCTGGAGAGGTTGTAGAGAAAGGGGAACCCTCCTCCACTGCTGGTGGAAATGTAAACTGGTACAATCACTTTGGAAAGCTATCTGGTGCTTTCTCAGACAATTAGGAATAGTGCTTCCTCAAGACACAGCTATACCACTGCTAGGTATATACCCATGCTCAAGTACACAAAGGGATACTTGCTCAACCATGTTTATAGCAGCTTTATTTGTAACAGCTGGAACCTGGAAACAACCCAGATGTCCATCAATGGAGGAATGGATATAGAGATTGTGGTGTTTTTGCAGGATGGAATACTACTCAGCAATCAAAAAGCAGGAAATCTTGAAAATTTCCAGCAAATGGTGGGTCTAGAAAAGATCATTCTGAGTAAAATATACCAGAAGGAGAAAGACAAACATGGTATATACTCGCTTATATAGACCTATAAGATATGATAAACATAATGAAATCTATACACCTAAAAAAGATAATCAAGAGAACAGACATCAGGTAAGATGATCAATCCTCGTTTAGAAAGACAGATGAGATGTGCATTGAAAGTATGACAGGAGTCTCCTGAAGACATCTGAAAGACTCTATCAGTGTTTTCAAAGCAGATACAAAGACTAATAACCAAACCTTCGGCAGACTACAGGGAATCATATGAAAGATGGGGAGTTAGTATGATGGGGAAAGGATAGGAGCTCCACAAGGACCAAATATATCTGGTCACAGGGTCTTTTCTGAGACTGACATTCAACCAAAGACCATGTATGGATATAACCTAGATCCTCAGCTCGGATGTAGCGTGTGGTATAGTTCAGTAACCAATTGGTTTCCCGTAGTAAGGGGAACAAGGACTATCTCTAACAGGAACTCAATGGCTGACTCTTTGACTTCCCTACCCCCCAAGGTAGGAGCAGTCCTGTTAAGCCACAGAGGAAGACTTTGCAGCCAGCCCTGAAGATACCTGATAAAACAGGATCAGATGAATAGGGAGGAGGTCCCCCCCATCAGTGGACTTGGAAAGGGGCAGGGTGGAGATGAGGGAGGTAGGGTGTGATTGGGAAGGAATGAGGGAGCGGGAGCAGGATACAGCTGGGACACAGTTAACAAAATTACCTGATAAGAAAATAAATAAAATTTAAAAAATATAAAAAAATTTACCAGTGCAAACAATCCAATATTATTATTGTTGTTATTTATTATTAGTTATTATTATTTTGTAATTGTAATTTCTTTAATTCCCTTAATAACTCAACTTTTTCCCTTTCTAATTGGACTTTCTCACAGAAAACAGTAATATCTTCCTGCAGTGGTCCCATCTCTCCTGCACATGTGGCAGGGAAAGTCACCTTGTTTTCCTCCCTGTGATAGGTGGTCATCATGAAGCACATATTTTTCTTGGGCATCTGGAGCTCCAAAACCCAGCATTTCTCATGTTGCCCCTCATTTTCAAGATCTCTTTTTGGGCACCAACTGTCCCATCCTTCAGGCTAGTAAAACAGGTTCCACCTAAAAAAAAAAAAAAAAACAGAGCAATGGGGGAACAGAGATACAGAGATGCAAAGATTGAAGACAAGACAGATTCCTGGTCAAGTCTCAGTTTAGTGAATGTGCAAATAACACTTATGAAGCAAATAGTAAAGCGATTTTTTTTCAGAGTATCAACACTTCTGTGCCACCTGGCAAAGCATCCAGGAATTCACTCAAGGTTACACAACTTTTGTGGTCTGGTTACTGAGGTTTCAGGAGCTTGCTATCTACTTCTCAGACTCAGAACAACCTGCTTGCAGAGACCATTAATTAAAGTCTCTGAGAAATAGAACTTAGATAAGAGCTTCATCTGGCAAGGCCAGGATATAGAATTGCCATTATCAGACCCCTTCAGAAACCAGACAATACCTGGGATTGGTTTGCCTGAAAAAGAAAATCTATGATTGTAAAAGGAGAAATTAGGGGCAATAAACTATTTGACAGCTAATTCTGTTCCACACTAATGTTGCCAAACTTCTATAAGCAGGATTGCCTTGGCTGACCTAGCTGGATTTTCAGCAATGTCCTACTGACTGATCAGTGAGGAACCCTCCTGGTCCTGGTGTTTGCATGTAAAACTGGGCCATCAGGACAGTGAAATGGGTCCATGTTATAAGCCTAGGACACAAGAGCAGCTGTGTTTTCTGCTGTGGTCCTCCAGACAAACCTTCTAAATATAGTGTTCGTGCTAGGACTGCTTGTTCAGAGATGCCACCTGAGCTCATAGGGTCTGAGGTAGTTGGGTAAGCACTAGTTAAAGGCTAGAATTCTCTGCTACATCATGAGTTCCTGGAAAGCATGCATAACAAAATCAAACTCAGCCCTCCATTAGCAGAATCTTTTTTCTATGTTAAAAGTCATTGGAAAAGTGAGTCAATAAATTATTTTTATTGGTTATGTGGGAATTTCATATAATATACATTACACTCATTTTCCATTGCTCTCAGGTAAAAATTCTTACCATGTACCCTTCTAATTTTTTTTTCTTTAAAATACATCAATTGAAGTACATGTTGTTCAACTAATCACTGGCACATGATCAGAGTCTCAGTCCCAGTCACCCTCCTTCTTCTACCCTTAAGCCTTTTTACTACTTCCCTAATAGGGAGGTCCTCCTCCCATTCTATCTGACCCTAGTTTATCAGGTCTCATCAAGGCTAGCTGCATCATCTTCCTCTGTGGCCTGATTCTCAGGGCATTTTTTTCCTTGCGTCTTCAATTCCCTCTACTTAGGATACTCTTTCTTCCTTCTCTCCTGCAGGCTTCCCAGAGCTCTGAGGGGAGGGAGAATTGCTTTGGTAAATCCCAGTTAGAGCTGGGTGTTTTAAGGTCTCTATCTGCATATTTTAGTACTGAGGGTCTCTGTATGAAATCCCATTTGATACAGAAGAAAACATCTCTTTGGATACAAGTACATGGCACTGATCTATCAGTTGAGGGCAGAGAGCAACATATTTCAATAACAATAGGTTGGTTTGCTTGAAAATTTCTGTAGGAGGCCCTGGCCCAACAACTCAGTTAAATGCCACCCAATCTCCCTAGTGGATGCCTGATTTGTTCATGATAGATGGTCTTTTGAAATTTTTCCCCACTGTTAGGAGATCTCCTAATAAGTGAATACAAACAATATTTGTCTTGTTGCACATTAGTAAATTCACAAAGTATGATTTTCCTAGTTCCAACAATTTGCCTGAAAATATTATGATGGATATTTTCTTAGCTGAATAATACTCTGTTACTGGAATATTCCACATTTTCCCCAAAGGAGATGGTCAGTCTTGTTCTTTAGTCTTTTGAATTTGTTTGGACTTTAATCATTGTATTGAATGATAAATTATCAGAAAAAAAATATGTTCTTTTAGCCTAGAAGTCCATCCATCTTCTTCCACTTCTTGGTAATTTGAATTGCAAATCACCTTGGAGCTCATATATTTATATTTAGTCTCCAGTGAGGAAATGTTTGGGAATGGTTAGGAGGTATATCCTTGTCAGATAATAGAATTTCTTTTGTTTCCCTAATTTTTTCAGCCCTTTTGTGTTTTGTATACAGCAGGGCTACTGATTTTTTGAGTTAATTTTGTATCCAGGCTCTTTGCCAAAGGTATTTATCAGCTGTAGGTGTTCCCTGATAATATGTTGGGGGTCACTGAGGTATACTGTCATATCATCTGCAAATAGTGATACTTTGACTTCTTTATTTTGCATTTCTATCCCCTTGATCTCATTCAATTGTCTTATTGATCTAGCCAGAATTTCCAGTCCTATGTTGAAGAGATACGGAAAGAGTGGGCAACCTTGCCTTGTTCCTGATTACAGTGGGATAGCTTTAACTTTCTCTCACTTGAGTTGGATGATGGCTATATGCTTGTTTTATATTACCTTTACGATATTTAGATATGTGCTTTGTATCCCTGACCTCACCATTACTTTAAACATGAATGGAGGTTGGGTTTTGGCAAGTGCTTTTTCAGTATTTAATGATTATCATTTTTTTCTTGCAGTTTGTTAACATGGTGTATCACATTAATGGATTTTTTTAATATTGAGCCACTACCAAATACCTGAGAAGAAGCCTACTAGGTCATAGTGAATGATATCTTTGTTATGTTCTTGTATTTGGTCACAGAGATAATGTACCATGATGTCACCCTAACCAAGCAAGTCAAAGACTTGTATAAAAAAAATTCAAGTCTCTGAAGAAAGAATTGGAAGAAGATATCAGAAGTTGGAAAGATCTCCCATTCTCATGGCTTGGCAGGCTTAACATTGTAAAAATGGCCATCTTACCATAAGCAATCTAGAGATTCAATGCAATTCCCAACAATTATTATAATACCAACACAATTATTACAGACTTAGAAAGAAAAATTTTCAACCTCATATGAAAAAACAAGAGGCCCAGAATTGCTAAAACAATCCTCTACAACGGAAGATCTTCCAGAGGTAGTTCCTTCCCTGATCTCAAGGTGTATTATAGAGCAATAGTAATAAAAAGTGCATGGAACTTGCATAGATACAGAATGGTGGATCAATGGATCCAAATAGAAGACCCAGAAATAAACCTACACATGTTTGGACACCTGATCTTTGTCAAAGATTCCAAAACCTTACAATGGAAAAAAATGATAGCATCTTCAAAAAATTGTGCTAGTCTAACAGGATGTCTACGTGTAAAAAAAAAAGCAAATAGACTCATACTGATCACCCTGCACAACTGGATCAAAGAACTCAACACAAAAACAGAGACATTAAATCAGTCAGAATAAAAAGTGGGGAAGAGCCTTGAACTCTGGCACAGGAGACCACTTCCTGAACAGAACACCAACAGCATAGGCTCTAAGAGCAAAAGTCAGTAAATGGGACCTCATGAAACTGAAAAGCTTCTGTTGAGGAAAGGATATTCTATCAAAGCAAAATGAATGCCTACAAATTATGAAAGACTCTTTACCAAACCTCTATGTGAAAGAGGGCTAATATCCATTATATAGGAAGAACTAAAGAAGTTGAAAAGCAACAAATCAAGTTATGTCTTTAAATAAGGGGAATAGGGCTAACCAGAAAATTCTCGATATAGGAATATAAAATGAGGGAGAAACTCTTAAAGAAATGCTCAACATGATTAACAATCAGGGAAGTGCAAATCAAAACGAACCTGAGATTTCACCTTACACACATCAGAATGGCCAAGACCAAAAACTCAAGTGACAATACATGCTGGAGAGATTGTTGAAAAAGGGGAACACTCCTCCCCTGCTGGTGGCAATGTAATCTTGTAGAACCACTCTGAAAATCACTCTGGCGCTTTCTCAGACAACTAGGAATATCGCCTTCTAAAGATCCAGATATACTACTACTAGGCATATATCTGAAAGAAGCTCAAGTACACAATAAGGACATTTGCTCAGCCATGTTTTTAGTAGCTTTATTTGTAGTAGTCAGAATCTGGAAAGAACCCAGATGCCCCAACTGAAAATGGATATAGAAATTATGGTACATCTACACAATGGAATATTGCTAAGCAATAAAAAAAAAAACAAGGAAATCATGAAAATTGCAGATAAATGGTGGAAACTGAAAAGGATCATGCTGAGTGACATATCCCAGAAGCAGAAAAACACACATGGTATATGCTCACACATATAGACATATACTTATATAGGATAAACCTACTAAAATCTATATACCTGAAGAAAGTAATGAAGAGGGAGCTAAAATGCTCAGTCCACATCCCAAAAGGCAAAGAGGATGGACATCAGAAGAAGGAGAAAACAGGGAACAAGTTTGGAGACTGCCACAGAATGGTTTTGAAAGGCTCTGCCCTGGAGACTATCAAAGAAGCTCCTGAGACTTATGGCCAACTGTTGGGCAGAGTGCATGGAATCTTATGTAAGAAGTCGGAAATAGTAAGATCTGGAGAGTACAGCAGCTCCTCAAGAAGAGCAACAGAATCATAAAATCTGAACACAGGGGTCTTTATGAGACTCATACTCTCACCAAGTACCACGAATGGAGATAACCTAGAACCCCTGCACAGATGTAGCCCATGGCAGTCCATAGTAATTGGAAGAGAGATTACCTCTGACATGAACTGATTGGCCTACTCTTTGATCACATCACCCTGATGGGGAAGAATTATTAATAGGCCACAGGAAAGACAATGCAGCCACACTTAATGAGATCTGATAAACTAGGATCAGAGGGAAGGAGAGGAAGACCACCTCTATTGCTGGACTTGGATAGGGGCATGTGCAGAAAAGGAGGAGTGAAGATGGGATTGGGAGGGGATGGGGGTCATGGGTGAATACAAAATGAAGAAAGTGTAATTAATAAACTATTTGGCTAATGGTGCTCCTAATAAGTGAATACATACCATATTTTCTGTCTGCATTTTAGTTACTTCTCCCAGGATGTTTTTTCCTGGTTCCATCCATTTACCTGAAAATAGCATGATGTCATTTTCTTAGCTGAGTAATACTCCACTTTGGAAATATTCCACATTTTCTTCAAAGGAGATTATCTATCCTGTTCTTTAGTCTTTGGAAGTTGTTGGGCCTTTAATCATTGTATTGAATGACAAACTTTCGGGATAACTATGTTCTTTTAGCCTAGAAATACCTCTATTTTCTTTCACTTACTGGTTGTTGGAATTGGAATGTCCCCTTGAAGCCCATCTATTTACATGTGGAGTCCCCAGTTAAGAAATGTCTGGGAAGTGTTAGTAGTTAAGGCATTGTTAAATAATATAATTTCTTTTTTTTTAATTTTTCTTTTTCTTTTTAGTTACATTTTGTTAACTCTGTGTCCCAGCTGTATCCCACTCCCTCATTCCCTCCCCAACACCATACTCCCTTCCTGGTCTCCTCCCTGCCCCTTTCCAAGTCCACTGATAGGGGAGGACCTCCTCCCCTTTCATTTGACCCTGTTTTATCAGGTATCTTCAGGGCTGGCTGCAAAGTCCTCTTCTGTGGCCTAACAGGACTGCTCCTCCCCTGGGGGGGAAAGGGAGGTCAAAGAGCCTTCCTTTGAGATCCTGTTAGAAATAGTCCTTATTCCCCTTACTTTGGAAAACTACTTGTCTACTGAGCTACCACTGGCCACATCCTATAATTTCTTTTCTTTCCCTAATTTCATGATCAGTCCTATTGTACTCACAGTCTAGAGTAGTGTTCTCAACCTCCCTAATGCTGTGAAACTTCAAAAGATTTCCTTACTTTATGGTGTCCATAACCCAAAATAAAACATGTTTGTTACTTTAAAACTGTAGCTTTGCTAGTGTTATGAATCATAATGTAAATATCTGATTTGCAAGACAAATGATATGTGAATTCTGTGAAAGGCTTACATGTTCCCACCTAAAACAAAAGGAGTAAAAACCTCACAGAAAGAGAACCATTCATCTATGGGAAAATGCAAGGATCAATCTAGTCACACGGCTCTCATCAACACTACTAATTAATCTGTGCAAGTAGTTAAAATAAGACATGATGATACAAGGGAATGCAAATGAGCAATTTTTAGTTCAGTCTTGCTTGGAATTTGATTGAACTGGTATGCAGCAAGTGATCTTTTTGATATGCACTTTATATTGTTCTTTTGGGAAACAATTTATTTTGCTATTTTCCCTTAGTCCTCACAATTATACACAGAACCAGAGATGTCAGCACAACTATGTTGTTGTCCCCAGAATGAGGTCAGATTCTATCTTCTTGTCCCCAGAATGAGGTCAGAATCTATCTTCCTGTCAAGTTACAATTCATTAGAAAAGAATACCAAGGCTTTCAAGCAAGTGGACCAGATGTGTAAATAGAATATCCTAGCTGTCTATTCAAAGTGCTTGGAAAGATGCATTTAGCAGAAAGTGGGACTATTTCACTGTGTGGCTTTCTGTCATTTGTACAGATATAGTTATCCTAAATATAAACCTTCATGAAGGCAATGACAGATACATTTCTGCTTTTCACAGAACAGATCTGGATAAAATGACTTAAATAATCTTCAATCTGAGAAGATATGGGTATTCCAATCTTTCTTAGAAATTTAATTGCTTAAAATCTGTAGTGCATATTCAAAACAAGGTCACAGATTAACCTGTGATGTGAGAAAACAATTTAAACTACCTTGTTCTGGAGCCTTGGTTTGTGGTTATAAAATAAACAAACTTTCAGAATAAAAATATTCTTGTAGCATAGAATTCCCTCCATCTTCTACTTCCTGGTGATTTGAATTGCAATATATTCTTGAAGCCCATCTATTCACATGCGGAGTCCACAGTGAGGAATTGTCTGGTTATAACAGTTTAAGAGTATGGACTTCTTTTAAAAAAAAATTCTTTTTTCCCCATAATTTCTTTCTCAGCCCTTTTATCTTTTGTATACAGGAGAGCTACTGATGTTTTGAGTTAATTTTCTATTCAGCCACTTTGCTGAAGGTGTAGGGCTTCATCAGCTATAGGACTTCCGTGGTAGAATTTTTGGAGTCACTCAGGTATTCTATCATATCATCTGCAAATACTGATATTTTGACATCTTCCTTTCAGATTTCTATCCTCTTGATCTCTGACAATTGTCTTATTTATCTAGCATGGACTTCAAGAACTATGTTGAAGAGATATAGAGAGAATGGGCAGCCTTAACTTGTCCCTGATTTCAGTGGAATTGATTTAACTTTCTCTCTGTTTAATTTTATGTGGGCTATAGGCTTGATGTATAATGCCTTTACCATGTTTAGATATGTGCCTTGTATCACTGATCTCTCCATTACTTTAAACAAGTACACAATAAGGACATCTGCTCAACCATGTTTGTAGCAGCTTTATTTGTAATAGCCAGAAGCTGGAAATAGCCTAGATGCCCCTCAACTGAAGAATGGATTCAGAAATTGTGGAGTATTACTCTGCAATGAAAAATAAGAAAATCATGAAATTTGTAGGTAAATGGTGGGACCTGGAAACGATCATACTGAGTGAGATGTCCCAGAAACAGAAAGATACACACAGTATATACTCACTCATAAAGACATATAACAGGATGAACCTAGTAAAATCTCTATATCTAGAGAAACTAATCAAGAGAGAGGACACTGACTAAAATGATCAATCCCCACCCTGAAAGGCAAAGAGGATGGACATCAGAAGAAGAAGAAAACAGGAAACAACCTAGGAACCGGCCACAGAGGGCCTCTGCATGGCTTTACCCTGCAGACTATCAAAGCGGACACTGAGACTTATGGCCAACTGTTGGGCAGTGTGCATGGAATTTTATGTAAGAAGTGGGAAATAGTAAGATATTGAAAGAACAGGTACCCCACAGGAGAGCAGCAGAACCAGAAAATTTGAACACAGGGGTCTTTCTAGAGACTTATATTCCAACAAAGTTCCATGCATGGAGATAACCTAGATCCCCTGCACAGTTGTAGTCCAGGGCAGTTTAGTGTCCAAGTGGTTTACATAGTAATGGGAAGAAGGACTGCCTCTGACATAATCTGATTAACCTTCACATGGAACACCTCCCAATGAGGGAAGAGCAGCCTTATCAGGCTGCAGAAGATGACAATGCAGCCACTCCTGACGAGATCTGATAGAATAAGATCAAAAGAAAAGAGAGGAGGATCTCCCCAATCAGTGGACTTAGGGAGGGGCATGTGTGAAAAAGGAGGAGGAAGGGTAGGATTGGGAGGGGAGGAGGGAGGGGCTTATAGGGGGATACAAAGTGAATAAAGTGTAATTAATAAAACTTTTAAAAAAGAAGAAAAAGTGGGGGAGAGACTTGAACTTATTGACACAGGAGACAGCTTCCTTAACAGAACACCAACAGAAAAGGCTCTAAGAGTAAAAATCAGTAAATGGGAACTCATGGAACTGAAAAGCTTCTGTAAAGCAAAGGACACTATCATGAAGACAAATGAATCCCTACAGATAGGGAAAGAATCTTCACGAAGCCTCTCTGTGACAGAGGGCTAATATCCAGTATATATAAAGAAGTAAAGAAGTTGAAAAGCAACAAATCAAGTAATCCAATTAAGAAATGGGTAACAGAGATAATCAGAGAATTCTCCAAAGAGGAATACCGAATGGCAGAGAAACACTTAAAGAAATGCTCAACCTCATTAGTCATCAGGGAAATGCAAATCAAAACAACCCTGAGATTTCACCTTACACCCATCAGAATTGCCAAGATCAAAAACCCAAGTGACCACAAATGCTGTAGAGGTTGTGGAGAAAGGCGAACCTTCCTCTCCTGCTAGTGGGAATGTAATCTTGTAGAACCACTCTGGAATTCAATCTGGCAATATATCAGACAATTAGATTCCTTGAGATTCCTCAAGATCCAGCCATACCACTCCTGGACATATATCCTAAAGCAGATGAAGTACACAATAAGGTGATTTGCCCAACCATGTCGGTAACGGCATTATTTGTTACAGCCAGAACCTAGAAACAACCCAGATGCCCCCAAATTAAAAATGGATACAGAAATTGTGGTACATCTACACAATGGAATATCACTCAGCAATAAAAAACAAGGAAATCATGAAATTTTGCAAGTAAATGGTGGGGACTGGAAATGAGCTATCCCAGAAGCAGAAAGACACACATCTATTTACATATTAAGTTCCCAGTAAGGAAATATCTGGGAAGTGTTAGGAGGTATGGCATTATTAGATAATATAATCCCTATTGTAGGTACATTGTAGGAGAGTGTGTTTTGTGGTTGATATGCCAATTAAAGTGACCAGACAGAATAGGTTTATTTCTCTTTGTCTCTGTCACTTTATGTCTTTGTTTCTGTAGGTCTCGGTCTCGGTCTCTGTATTTCTGATTCTGTCTCTCTGGCTCTTTCTCTCCCTATCTCTCTGTGTCTCCCTCTCTCTGCCTTCCACTTGTGGTTCAGGATGAAAAGCTTTCAGTTCTGCTGAAGAATTATAACAAGTTCTCTGCTTGCACATGGGAAGCCATGGATAGTCTCTGTAAAAATATAAGCAAGGTCCCAATTAAATGCTTTTTGTTCAAAAAGTTGTCATGGTTAGGGAGCGTTTTTCCCATAAGTAATTCACTGACTGAGGACATATCTGTGCATTTAATAAATAAAATTGTAATCTGTGATAATGCGAAAGTCACATGTCAAGGACACAGGACTTTAATAATGACCACTTGAAAAAATGTGACAGATTAACTTAACTAAGGGTCTTGGACACAGAAACTGTCATCTCTGAGTTGTATGCTTTCAGCTGCCCAGATTGAGGCATGTAGGGTTGCTCAGCCTTTCTCTCAAGTAGGCTGTACACTTGGCCCTTTTAATAACTAGCTCCAGAAATTCTTACTGGATTCACCTGTTTCTTGACATCATTCTCCTTATCAGCCAATCAGCACCTAACCATTTTGATATGATAATAGCATTGGGATACCATGATGAATTTTGTTTTCATGATGCCATTGTCATTTCATAATAGTATTGTGATAGCATCATAGCATTGGCTGTCCTAATATCATTGTGAAGTCTCACTGTTGTAAACTCATAATAGTTTTTATTTGTTACACTATATTCACTTTGTATCCCTCCATAAGCCCCTCCTCCCTCCTTTCCTCCTGATCCTACCCTTTCTTTCCCTTTATGAATGCCCCTCCCAAAGTCCACTGATAGGGAAGATCCTCCTTCCTTCTGATCTTAGTCTATCAGATCACATCAGGAGTGGCTGCATTGTCATCTTCTGCAGCCTGATAAGGCTGCTCTCCCCTCATGGGGAGGTGATTAAAGAGCAGGCCAATCAGATTATGTCAGAGGCAGTCCTTCTTCCCATTACTATGTAACCCACTTAGACACTAAACTGCCATGGACTACATCAGTGCAGGGATTCTAGGTTATCTTCATGGCTGAGACTTGGTTGGAATATGAGTCTCTGGGAAGATTCCTGTGTTTAATTTTTCTGGTTCTGTTTCTCTCATTGTGGATTACCTGTCCTTTCCAGATCTTACTATTTCCCACTTCTTACATAAGATTCCATGCACTCTGCCCAACAGTTGGCCATAAGTCTCAGTGTCTGCTTTGATAGTCTGCAGGGTAAAGCCATGCAGAGGCCCTCTGTGGCAGGTTCCTAGGTTGTTGCCTGTTTTCTTCTTCTTCTAATGTTCATCCTCTTTGCCTTTCGAGATGGGGATTGAACATTTTAGTCAGGTTTCTCTCTCTTGATTAGTTTCTTTAGATGTACAGGTTTTAGTAGATTTATCTTATGTTATATGTCTTTATGAGTGAGTATATACTGTGTGTCTTTCTGTTTCTGGAACATCTCACTCAAGATGATCCTTTCCAGTTCCCACCATGTGACAACACATGGTTGGAGAGGTTGTGGAGAAAGGAGAACCCTCCTCCACTGCTGGTGTGCATGTAAACTTGTACAATCACTGTGGAAATCAATCTGGTGTTTTGTCAGATGTGGAGAGCCGGGGTTTGGTTGCCATGGTGCTGGCTTCCGCCCTTCTAAAATGGTAAACAAGTCCTAGAGCACATGACCGTTATGACCATTATAACCATTGGGCAACCATCGTCACGAGCCCAGCCCGGGGCATCATATGGGTTGATGGGTGAGCAGCCAATCAGGGGATGATACGTCATCTCACACCACTTTGGTGCAAGCAGGGCTTATATAAACAGTGCCACTTCTGGGACTCGGGGTCTTCCTCCTTTCATCGTTTGACTGCAATAAAGCTTGCTGCAGAAGGATCCTGTTGTTCGTGTGCTTTCTTGCTGGCGAGACAGCCACGCAGCTAGCAACATTTGGTGCCGAAATCCGGAAACCTGCCATCTCCGGTGCCCAGGAGACCCCTCGTTCACAGGGAGGATTCAGAACTGCAGCAGCGAGGTAAGTTCTGAGAGGCATGTTTGGTCTTGATTTATCTCATCTTTCACTTCAGCTAGCAGAAGCCTTTATTGCTTTCTCTGTTGTGACCATTGCCCTCGTCCTCTTTCTTTTGGTTTTGTACAAGCTTAAGGGTGACCTCGAAAGGAAAGAGATTAACGGAAAGCTAAGAGTAGGCACTAAGGGAGTGTTAGAGGAGATACAAGACAGCATGTCAAGAAACAGAACGTGACAAAAGATTAGGGGCCCCAAAAGATAGAAATAAAGACGTCTCTAAGAAAAAAGGCCCTTCTGCGGATGTTAAAGCCGCAGGAGCGAGAGATAAGGGAAAGAACGCCCTGGGAGAGAAACACGATAAGGAGAAGAAAAAATCTAAAAAAGAGCCTCTCTATCCGACAAAAAAACTAGAGGCTTTAGAAATTGGCAATTCTGAGTCGGAGGAGTTAAGTCCCTCCGAGAGGTCAGTGGAAGAAGCAGCTCGCTATGAGGAAGAACAATACCACCCAGATGAGCAGCCATCACTGTTGTATCGGAAGCAAAGTAGTATGAGGAAGAGGAAGGGCGCAGTTTCTCAGTCGGCTGCTCCCGTTGTCTCTAGTGCTCCTCCACCCTACTCCTGGGAGGCACTGTCCTAATTCCTTCTTTTCAACAAAAGAGAGATACAAAATTTTTCAGACTTTTCCAGTATTTGAAGATGTGGAGGGAGGCCGTGTCCACCTACCTGTAGATTACCCTCTAGTCAAGGAACTGGCAGAGTCAGTTAATAAGTACGGGGTGGATGCTAATTTTACAATTATGCAGCTTGAAAGGCTAGGCTCTAAGCAATGACCCCAAATGATTGGCAGACTATAGTGAAAGTTGCGCTCCCTAATATGGGAGTGTATTTAGAATGGAAAGCCTTATGGCATGATGCCTGTCAATCCCAAGCTAGGGCTAATGCCAATGCAGAAGACAATCAACGACGCTGGACATTTGAGCTACTAACAGGACAAGGTCCACATGTTCAGCAACAGACAAATTATGATTGGGGAGCATATAGCCAAATATCTGCTGCTGCAATTAAAGCATGGAAGGCCCTTTCAAAGAAGGGCGGGACCGAGAACCATTTAACAAAAATTATCCAGGGTCCTCAGGAGTCATTCCCAGAATTTGTGGCCAGAATGACAGATGCAGCAGGCAGAATATTTGGAGACCTGGAAAGGGTCCGACCAATGATAGAGCAACTGGTGTATGAGAATGCTTCACCAGAATGCAAGGCAGTCATTACCCCCAGAAAGAGCAAAGGACTGACAGATTGGATAAAAGTTTGCCGAGGACTTGGAGGCCCGCTTACCAACACTGGCCTGGCAGCAGCCATATTACAAAACAATAACCACCCAAGTTCTGGAAACAATAAATTTTGTTTTAATTGTGGCAAAATGGGTCATTTAAAAAGAGACTGTCGTATGTCTGCACAAAAGAAAGTTCCTGGACTTTGCCCTAAGTGTAGAAAAGGCAATCACTGGGCTAATGAATGCCGCTCAGTCAGAGATATTCAGGGAGAACTTATACAGCACAACACCCCCTCTAATGATAGAGATAAAAATCTTCCAAAAAATGGACTTCAGGGCCCCAGATCTCAGGGCTCCAAAAGATATGGGACACAGGCAGACAACAGGAGGGTTTATCCAGCTCTAGAGCAACAAGAGGATCAGCAGGGTTGGATCTCCGTTCCACCTCCCAATTCTTATTAATGCCACACATGGGGGTGCAACCTGTCCCAGTGAAGTTTGAAGGCCCCCTGCCTGAAGGAAGTGTAGGTCTTATTTTGGGTCGCTCCTCTCTCACTCTAAAAGGACTTATGGTCCATCCTGGAGTATTAGATCAAGATTTTACGGGACAGCTCCAGGTGCTTTGTTCCTGCCCTCAAGGCATATTTTCTATTTCTCCTGGAGATAGGATTGCTCAATTGGTCCTCCTCCCAAGCCTTCATGATTGCTTTCCATTTAACGAAACATTGAAGGGTGCAAGAGGGCTTGGTTCCACAGGAACAGATTTTGCTCATTTGGTAGTTGATCTTAAAACTAGACCTACTCTACAATTACAGATAGAAAGGAAAAGTTTTACTGGTATTTTGGACACAGGGGCTGATAAAAGCATTATCTCTTCCACTTGGTGGCCTAAGGCCTGGCCTGTTACACAATCATCCCATTCCTTACAAGGGTTGGGATATGAGGCCAGCCCTGCAATTAGTTCACGTTCTTTGATGTGGCTGGCACCAGAAGGTCAAACAGGAAGCTTCATACCATATGTTCTTCCTCTCCCTGTCAACCTCTGGGGAAGAGATATTTTGCAGGATTTAAGATTAGCATTGACCAATGAGTATTTGCAACAAGCAGTTGATATAATGAAAAGGATGGGTTATAAGGAAGGAAAAGGCCTTGGTAAACAGGAACAAGGGAGATTACACCCAATTTCACAGGAAAGTAATACAGGGAAACAAGCTTGGGTTTTCATTAGCTGCCATTGAGGGTTCCATGCCCATATCTTGGCTCACAGAGGAGGCTGTATGGGTTCCTCAATGGCCCCTTTCCTCTGAAAAGCTGGAAGCCACTACAAGGCTGGTTAAAGAACAGGTACAGCTTGGTCATTTGGAACCATCTACTTCCCCCTGGAACACACCTATTTTTGTTATTAAAAAGAAGTCTGGAAAATGGAGACTTCTTCATGATTTAAGGGCCATTAATGCACAGATGCAGCTCTTTGGCTCTGTTCAGCAGGGCCTACCTTTACTTTCTGCTTTGCCTAAACAATGGAGAGTCATAATTATAGATATCAAGGATTGCTTCTTCTCCGTTCCTCTGTGTCCACGAGACAGACAGAGATTTGCCTTTACCCTACCTGCTGTTAATCAACATGAGCCAGACAAAAGATATCAATGGAGAGTTTTACCTCAAGGCATGGCTAATAGCCCCACCATGTGTCAATTGTATGTGCAGATGGCTCTTGAACCAGTTAGACAGCAATTTCCTTCCTTGTTGCTGATTCATTATATTGATGATATTCTCTTGTGCCATGAGGAGTTAGCCATTTTGCAAGATGCATATCCTTTGTTGCAAAAAACCCTGCAGCAATGGGGATTGCATATTGCCACTGAAAAGGTCCAGATTTCTGAGGTAGGTTCCTTTTTGGGAACGGTCATTTACCCAGACAAAATAGTTCCTCAAAAAATAGAAATTCACAGGGACCATTTGCATAACTTAAATGATTTTCAAAAATTACTAGGTGATATAAATTGGCTTAGGCCATTTTTAAAGATTCCTTCTACTGAATTAAAACCTCTATTTGATATTTTGGAAGGGGATGTTCATATTTCTTCACCCAGAGCCTTAACACCGGCTGCAAGCTGCACCCTGCAAGTGGTAGAAAACACTTTACAAGATGACCAATTAAAACGTGTAGATAAAACTAAGACCTTTGACCTGTGTGTTATTAAAACTAAACATTTACCAACTGCTGTATTATGGCAAGATGGACCCTTATTGTGGGTTCATCCTAATGCTTCTCCTGCAAAAATTATTAAATGGTATCCAGATGCAGTTGCTCAACTTGCACTACGAGGGTTAAAAGCCGCCATTACACACTTTGGGAAGGAGCCAAAGTTCTTAATAGTGCCTTATACAGCTCATGAGGTTCAGGTATTGACTGCTACCTCTGATACTTGGGAGGTGCTAGTTACCTCCTTTAGTGGCTTGATTGATAATCATTACCCTCGACACCCTATTTTGCAATTTGCTTTAACTCAAGAGGTAGTCTTCCCGCATGTAACGTCCCAGAAATCACTTCGGGATGGACTGGCAGTTTATACAGATGGGTCAAAAACAGGAATAGGAGCTTATGTGGTTAATAATAAAGTTGTTTCTAAGCAATATCATGAGACTTCGCCTCAAATTGTGGAATGTTTAGTAGTGTTAGAAGTTTTGACAAAATTTCCAGGTCCTTTAAATATTGTTTCTGATTCTAGTTATGTGGTAAATGCAACCAAAATTTTAGAGGCTGCTGGATTGATCAAGGCATCTAGCAAGCGTGCAAAAATTTTTCAAAAAAAATCAGTTTGCCTTAATTATCAGAAAATCCCCTGTTTTTATTACATATATTAGGGCTCACTCAGGTCTACCGGGACCCATGTCCCATGGAAATGACCTGGCAGATCGAGCCACAAAGATGATTGCATTTGCCCTCTTCTCAAATTTGAAATTGGCTAAAGAGTTTCATAAGAAATTTCATGTGATAGCTGAAACACTGCGTCATCGATTTGACATAACTAGAAAGGAAGCTAGAGATATTGTAACCCAATGTCAAAATTGTTGTCAGTTCTTACCTATGCCTCATGTTGGGATTAATCCCAGAGGAATCCATCCACTACAAGTGTGGCAGATGGATGTTACTCACATTTCATTTTTTGGTAAACTTCAATATTTACATGTTTCCGTTGATACTTGCTCTGAAGTTATGTTTGCTTCTCCCCTGAATGGAGAAAAGGCAACCCATGTTATTCAACATTGCCTGGAGGCATGGAGTGCCTGGGGAAAGCCCAAAATTCTAAAAACTGACAATGGGCCAGCCTATACTTCTCAGAAATTTGGACAGTTTTGTCATCAAATGGGAGTGACCCACCTAACGGGTCACCCATATAAACCTCAGGGACAGGGTATTATTGAACGTGCTCATCGCACTCTAAAATCCTACTTAATAAAACAAAAAGGGGGAGTCGAGGAGGCTCTGCCCTCAGTGTCACGAGTGACTGTTTCCTTGGCACTCTTTACTCTCAATTTTTTAAATTTGGACAGTCAGGGCCACTCGGCGGCTGATCGCCACTGCTTAGAGCCTGATAGGCCTAAGGAAATGGTCAAATGGAAGGATGTCTTGACTGGTCAATGGAAAGGCCCGGATCCTATCTTAATAAGATCCAGGGGAGCTGTCTGTGTTTTCCCACAGGAAGAAAACAATCCATTCTGGGTACCGGAGCGCCTCACGCGAAAGCTCGCGGCAGCTGAAGTTGATCTTTCAACGAATATACCTGCAACTAATTCCAGTTCTTGCTTGGATCCTTCTAAATCGGGTTCCTAGTATTGTGGGGGTACAACGTTGGGCCATTTTGTCTGCATTCCCAAAGCTTATGCCGGTCAGACATAATTCATTGGTTTTTCCTAAATTTTTCTCATCCAATACAAATCAGACGGTTTTTCCGCCTAGTTCTGTCTGTGTTTATTCCCCTTTTTTACTTGTTTTGTCCAATAATTCTGTTAGAAATTGTACCAATGAGACATGCTGGATGTCACAATGTTTGAATGCCAGGCATTACACTCGTGCCCTGGTTGTTAGAGTACCGCAGTGGATCCCAATCCCTGTGGAGACTCCATCCACCCTCTCCCTGTTTAGACAGAAGAAAGATTTTGGCATCACCACAGCCGTTGTTACTGCCATCACTGACTGCAGTCGGCTTGGCAATGGCAAATTCAGTCCAAACAAGCACAACAGTAAATCAATTGTCGGCAGGTGTGGCTGAAGCCATAAACCTTCATGCATCTGCTAGCACACAATTAAAAGGCAGATTGATGGTTCTTAACCAGCGTCTGGATCTTGTGGAAGAAAGAATAGATATTTTATCTCAATTGGCTCAATTAGGGTGTGAAAGAAAAATAGGAGCACTCTGTATTACCAGTGTACAATATGAAAATCTTACCCAAGCCGCTAATTTGTCTAGGAAATTGTCCCTATATCTTGCAGGAAATTGGTCAGAAGGATTTGCAGAAATGAAGAGCTAAGGGCGGCGGTGGCGACCATTCTACTCGAGTGGATTTATTGCTCACAGATGGCTTATTATCTTGGGCTTCTTCCACCTTTTCTTATTTTAAGGAATGTGTGGGCATTGGGATGTTTCGTGCTGCCCTGTGCTGTGGTTTAATATTTGTCCTCTGGTTGTTCTGCAAACTCAAAACCCAACAAAAACGTGACAAGGTGGTGATCATACAGGCGCTAGCCACTCTGGAGCAAGGCACCTCCCCCGATATTTGCTTATCCATGCTGAAAAATTAATGTTTGACAAGGTTGCCTCTGTCTTTGCAAGCACATGCCACAATCTGGATTTACAGCCCTTGCACTCCCTGGGGATCTGTTTCCCATTGCACGGGGATGGGTGTAAATCACAATTTTTCTCTTGCCAAAGGATCTGGAAAGTCAGTGACGGAAGAGTGCAAATAAGTCTTCACTGACCTAAGACAGGACAGCCTCACAGTGAGGAGGTTGCTCCAATGACGGGCAACGGCTGAAGCATTGCCTTCCACCAGGCTCAGACGTTGGCTTTCTGGCATAATGCTGTATTGACAGTAGGAAGCTTACTGTTCAAACAAAATAAAAAAGGGGGAGATGTGGAGAGCCGGGGTTTGGTTGCCATGGTGCTGGCTTCCGCCCTTCTAAACTGGTAAACAATTCCTAGAGCACATGACCGTTATTAATGTTATGACCAATGGGCAACCGTCATCACGAGCCCAGCCCGGGGCGTCATATGGGGTGATGGGTGAGCAGCCAATCAGGGGATGATACGTCATCTCACACCACTTTTGTGGGAGCAGGGCTTATATAAACAGCGCCACTTCGGGGACTCTGGGTCTTCCTCCTTTCATCGTTTGACTGCAATAAAGCTTGCTGCAGAAGGATCCTGTTGTTCGTGTGCGTTCTTGCTGGCGAGACGACCACGCGGCTCGCAACAGTCAGACAACTAGGAATAGCACTTCCTCAATATCCAGCCATACCACTCATAGGCATATATTCAAAAGAGGCTTAAGTATACAATAAGGACATTTGTTCAACCATGTCTGTAGCAGCTTTATCTGTAATAGCCAGTAGCTGGAAACAATCCACATGTTCCTTAACTGAAGAATGCATGCAGAAATTGTGGTACATCTACACAATGGAGTATTACTCTGCAGTGAAAAATAAGGAAATCATGAAATTTGCATAATAGGTTTTTTTAATTGAAAAATTTCATTGTGATGTCATAACACAATTGTGTTGAAATGCCATGGTGAATTCATAATAGTATTGTGGTATCTTAATAATATTGTCAAATCATAATGCCATTGGGATGTCATAATATTGATATCATAATTGTATTATGATGTCATAATACCTTTGTGATGTTGTAATAGCATTTTGATTTCATATCTTTGTAATGTCATAATAACACAGAGATATTTTAGCATTGTGAAGCCATAATAGCATTGTGATGGCATACTAACCCAGCGATGTCATATCATTGGATGACATAATAACATTTTGAGGTCATAATAGCTATGTGATGAAATAATAGCATTGTGATGTTATAAGAATATTGTGATGTCTAATTGTGATGACATAGCACTGTGATATAAGAGCATTGTGACATCATAATATGTGTTTGTTAAATTTCCTTTGTGATGTCATAACACAATCATGTCATGATAGCATTTTGACTTCAGAATTGCATTATGATTTCATGATGAATTTTGATGTCATAAAGCTATGGTGATAGAATAATTGCATTGTGATATCATCAGTGCATTGTGATATCATACTACTATTGTGATATCATCATAGCATTGTGAAATCACAGTAGCATTTTTGATGTCAAAATGCCATTGTGATTTCATACCAGAATCATGTCATAATAGGATTGTGATGTGAGAATAGCATTTGGATGTCATGATGAATTTTGATGTAATGAGGCCATTATGATGTCATAATACTTTTGTGATGTCATCATAGCATTGGGATGTCCTAATATCATTGTGAAGTCATACCATTGTGAAGTCATAATGTTTTTTATGTCAAAATTCTATTGTGATATCATACCACAGTCATGTTGTTATACCATTGTGATTTCATAATAGCATTGTGATGTCATAATACCATTGTGAAGTCCTAAAACCATTGTGATGTCAGAATACCATTGTTATGTCATAATAGTATTGTGAAGTCATAGCATGTTTGTGATACCATAATACCATTATGATATCAAAATTCCATTCTGATATCATACCATAATCATGTCTTAATAGCATTGTTCTTTTATAATAGCAATGGAATGTTATGATGAATTTTGATGTAATAATGCCAAAGTTATATCATCATGGAATTGTGATGTCATCATAGCATTGTAGTGTCATCATAAAATTATGATTTCATAATAGTATTGTGATGTCATAATAGCATTTTGACATCAAAATTTCTTGGGATGTCATACCACAATCATGTCATAATAGAAATGTGATATCATAATAGCATTGAGATGTCCTAATTCCATTATGATGTTATAACACAATTTTGTTATAAGAACATTGTTATGTCTTAATAGTATTGTGATGTCATAATAGCAGTTATGTCATAATAGTATTGTGAAGTCATATCACCATTGAGATACCATAATAGCATTTTGATGTCAATATAGCATTGGGATGTCATCATAGCATTGGGGTGTCATAATAGCATTGGATATCATAATAGCATTGGATGTTATAATTGAATTGGGATGTCATAATACCAGTGGGATGTCATGACATTTTTTAAGTAATCATAGAAGTTTGACATCCTACTACTATTGTGATGTCATAAAACCATTTTGAAGTCATCATAGAATTGCAATATCCTAAAACTATTGTGATGTCATAGTAGCATTGTGATGTTATAAGAGCTTTGAGATGTCATGATGAATTTTGTTGTCATAATACCATTGTGATATCGTAATAGCTTATTGATGTCATCAGAACATTGTGAGGTCATAATAGCATTGTGAATTCATAAAAAATGTGATATTGTAATAGTCTTGTGATGTCATAATACCCTTGTGATTTCATAATACCATTTTTAGGTTATAATAGCATTGTGATGTCACGATAGCATTGAGATTTCATACCATTGTAATGTCATATTACCATTGTGATATCAAAATTCCATTGTAATTTTCTAATAACATTGTAATCTATCATAACATCATCATGTTTTAATAGCATTGTAAGATCATAATAGCATTGGGATGTCATGATGAATTTTGATGTCATAATAAAATTGAGATGTCATAATGCCATTGTTTTGTCATAATAACATTATGATGTCATCATAGTATTATGATGTCCATTCTGATGCCATAATTCCATTATGATGTCATAATAGCATTGTGAAATCATAATAATATTGATATGTCATAATAGCATTAGATGTCATGATGAATTTTAATGTTATGTTGGCTTTGTGATGTCATCATAGCATTGTAATGTCCTAATATCATTGTGACATCATATCGCTGTGAATTCATAAAAGCATTTTGATATCTATTGTGATGTCATACCCCAAACATGTCGTAATACCATTAGGAAGACATAATACCATTTTTCAATCATAATAGCATTTTCATGTCCTAATACAAATGTGATATCATAATATAATTGTGATGTCATAAAAGTATTGTTATATCATAATTTTATTTTGAGGTCATAATAAAACTGTGATGTCAAATTTCACTATGATATCAAATGACATTGTGAAGTCATATCAGAATTGTAATGTCATAATAGCATTGGACTATCATGACATGTTGGTATAATGTCTTTTTTAATGTATACACCTTACCCTTGATCATTCAAATACTGATTTTCTCCCCTACCCTATTCCCAACTCTCTAGTTTCAATTGGGATATTGCATTGTTATACTCACTATAAGCATCCTGTCTCAACTCTTGTGTAAACAGGACAAAATAAAACAACTGGACACAATGTTGAACAGGGAGGAGCCAGAAGGCAGGAGATGAGTGGGAGGAGAAGGGGTGAGAGGAGAGCTAGGAGAACAGAGCTGGAGGAGAGATCTTGGAGGATGTGGAGCATGAATCAGACCTAAAATTTCACAAAAAGCAAGTATAATGTTGGAAATCTAAATGTTAGGAAACTGAGAGCTTGGAGGTTTAGGAGGGAGTAAATATTGCCCAGCATTGTATTCTAGGTTAATTAAAAATCCAGTCTCTGTGTGGTGATTTCGTTATACAGCTGCTGAGGATTAACAGCAGTGTTACCAAAAGATAAATCAATAGTAAATAGTAAATATTAATTTCCTACAACAAATGGTGCCCAAATAACCTAAGAATCCACACTTTTTAAATCATATTTTATCATAATTTGGTGGGGGGAATAAGCTCCCAGTGATAAAATTAAACTTAAAATAAAAAAACTCCCAGGTCAGTTACTGTCTCTTTAAGAGAGGCTCTTAAACCAGCCCAGGAGCAAAAGACAGCCTCCTGTGGGCAAAAATGAGCCTTCCATAACAAAACTGGCTGCTGTTGCACTTATGGCTTTTTTATACTATGGCTGGCTCATTTGGCTCAGCTCCACAGCCATGGCAGGCAAGAAAGGAATTGGAGGCAAACAAACCTCTAGACAAAGTTTGGCCTAAACTGCATGTAAAATAAAAAATTGCCATGGCAGAGGGTGTTTTAATCTCTATTGCTTCATTTTGGCTGTTATATTCATGGATCTGGGTTGCAATATGTTTAATGGTGTTGGTTTTTCTCCATGCCTTCTCCAAGAAAGTTCATGGAGAAAATGGGGAAAAAGCCAAGGATTGGGATACTAAGTTACAGACAATTGTACTCAACAAAATAATTAGGATAATAATGGCTAAAATTCAAAGCCCTCTGGATGCAAGGTATTTGTCAGCTCTTTCTGGTAAGGGTACACCAGTTTATTGAATCATAAACTAAAATAACCAACTGGACTTTATTTGTTACAGTGTAAATTGGCACAACTGATTTCAAACTTAAAAATTTCTTGTCTCTTTGTTTGATTTTCATTTAAAGGCTTTGAGTTACAAATATACTGATTTGAAACTATATACATCTGAACAAGTTGGTGAAGGCACATGCCTTTCTTCCCAACACAAAGTAAAAAGAAACAGGCAGATCTCTGAGTTCTGGATCAAGCTTATTTGCAAAATAAAAGCCAGGATGGCAACTCCTGCTGTTTTTTACAGGGATAGTCGAAGATTCAAAATGACAAAATTTTCCTTATGGTTACCATGATTTTTTTCCTTAATAATAGATGTTATGTTCTTACTGATCTAAAGATGGGATTCACATCATTTTTAGGTTTATATAAAGAGAGATAATGTCACACTGCTCTGAAAACTGCCTTATCCTTTTAAACGTGAGACATTTTCACATGGGAAAACTGTTAGTCATGCTTAATGTAAAAAATACACAAGAGGCTTAAAGATGGCAAAGTACATGCTAACCTAGTTTAGTCCTAAAAACTCAAAAATTTATAATAATATGTTTAAAACACAAAACTGTCCATCCCATATAAAAAAGAGGGCAAGCCAAAGAATAGCTACTATCAACGTAGAGTCCAGGTACAAAATGCCTAGGATATACTTAACGCTAAGGGTAAGAGAGTTTATATGTTAATGCTAAGAGAGTTTATATAAAGTTCGGCTATAAAGGCATAACTGTCCAGTCTGCATAAAAAAGGGGCAAGCCAAAAAATAGCCACTATCATTGTAAAGTCCAGGTACAAGATGCCTAGGATATACTTAATGCTAAGGGTAAGACAGTTTATATGCTAATGTTAAGAGAGTTTATATAAAGTTTGGCTATAAAGGCATAACTGTCCAGTCTGTATAAATAAGGGGCAAGCCAAAAAATAGCCACTATCAATGTAAAGCCCAGGTTCAAGATGCCTAGGGTATGCTTAAGTGCTGGAGGTAAGAGGGAGTTTTAATAAAGTTTGGCTATAAAGGCATAACTGTCCAGTCTTTGTAAATAAGGGGCAAGCAAAAAAGAATAGCCACAAACAATGTAAAACTCAGGTACAAGATGCCTAGGGTATGCTTAGCAATGCACAGGTAAAAGATGCCTAGGGATGCTAAAAAGAGGGAGCTTAAAAAAAAGTTTGGCTATAAAGGCATAACTATCCATTCTATATAAACAAAGGGATAAGACAAATAGCTACAACATATATAAAAATCTAGGACTAAACCTCAGAACAGGTACAAGATACATACAGTATGCTTATATTCAAAATTAAAAAGGAGTTTATGTAAAGTTTACTTAAAAAGTGCATTTTCTATTGCTCAAGGCAACCAGCTTGTCTCTCTAATGGGAGGCATCTCTAGGAAAATAGGTAGCAACTTGGCCTAATACAACAGGCACACAAAAGCCCAAAAAGATATTTTAATCTATCTAACCCTGTTTTGAAGATGGTAACTTATATTGCTAATCCCTTTACGTGGGAACAACTCTAAAACTGACTGAGACATAAAAATATGTCTCCAGCCAAAATGTCAATACTTGGCCAATAAATCCTTGGCTATAATATCTTCAACATGTATTATTCTAACCTTTTAATTGATATAGATTAAATTGGCTTACAGCTGACTTTCATCCTGCACATCTCATACATTTATAATTTTAGAACCCCATAATGTTTGTGAGAAGTTATATGTTTGCAGAACAAAAGAACTACATGGCAGAGATGCTGGATCAAAGCTAAAAGATTCATTCTTCAGCATGCTGAGAAATTGACACATCTGTTCCAGCATCTTGCATGTTCCAGAATTCTGCTTGTTCCTTCCTCAACTGCCTCAATTGCTGTTTTCTCATCAAAGCCTGCTCCCAAAAGAACTTTGAAGAAAGCTACTAATTTTAACTGGTCGAGCACTTTTGCCTGTTCCAAAAAGGACTTTTATTAAGCTTGAAATTTCTCAACATTCAAATGTTATTGGACCACAAATGTTATTGCTTGCTTAATTAACCATTTTATTTGCCCCCCCCACAGGATTTCTACATGTCCACAATGTCAGATAAAAGAAACTCATGAGAACAGTGTCCAATTTCCTTTAAAGGGGGTTGGGTAAGTTTTTGGTTGTTTCCTAAGGCTACAAAATTTTATTGTCATTGGGAGATGTTTATCATTAATGGTCTTATTCAAAGTAAAACAAGGAATATACAGGGATATTTTATAGAAATAGAAAAAAAGTAGATCATTGAATCTACTCCATTTAAGGATTTATTTGTGATTCCCAAATAATGTGAATTTTATCTCTGCTATAGAATTTTGCATATTGATGCAAAAATTAGTATTTTTAATACATTGATATAAGCTTTAGTATATTGATAGAAAGTTAAGGTTACTTCCAATATTTTAAAATATTATTAAAAAGTGGTTAGGATATTATGTATGCAAGTTAATTGCTAGTTATTCAACTCATAGTCATGTCAGACACTAGTCTAATTTATCACAGGAGTATACATCATAGGTTTAACAGATAGATATGATTTTGTATACAAAGTGATTACATAAAGATAGGTAGTCTTCAAAAACTTTGGAGATCTATGGAATATGGCATTTAAAATGTTCTTATTATTTCAAAGATTCTTTGACAATGAGACAAGTCACTTCCTGGCAGCACCCCACCTACCTGAAAGAAGATAATGAGCATCAAAAACCTCCATATGGAGATGTCTTCAAATGTGGCAAACAAGCCACTTGGGTAAAGAAAATACCCTCGCTTTACAATAGACAAATTCTGCCTAAAATGGGCAAGCCTAAATGCAGGACAGGTCGACTGCTGAACTCTGCCAAGACAGGGTAAGCAAGTCCCAAATAATTCCTGCTTCATGTATATGTCTGTCAAAATATTCTGAGCCAGAAGGCTGAAGATGATGCTCCAACGTTATAGAGAGTTATGGGTGACTGTTCAGCAGCAAACTGTCTCTTTGAAGTTTTTATTTTTTGGAAGCTGCTAACATGTACTTCCTATTTACTCTCATAATTAATTTTATTCCTTCTCAAGTCTCTGATGGGGTTGAAGACCAAATAGTTACAGTACCACATTTAAGTTTAAGCTGTTTAGAAGTTAAAAAAATCTTTTCATGTAGGTAATACCAATAAGGATAAAATTTAATTTAGGTGTAGAACTTTAAATTTGTCAAGATAGATAGGATAATCAGATACTTTCTTCTAAGATACCCTCTCCATGTGCTAAATACACATGGGCTGGACATTGCACAAATAGATTACACCTAACAGTTTTCATAATTTCTTAATTATTATTGTATTGAAAGAAAAGGAACCTGTTATTGGACTTAAAGGGGGAAATGTTGGTATAATGTTTGTTTTTCTTTTTTATGCATACACCTTACCCTTGTTCATTCAAATACTGATTTCTGATTTCTCCTCCACCCTACTCCCAACTCTCTAGTTTCAATTGGGATATTGCATTGTGATACTCATTCTAAGCATCCTGTCTCAACGCTTGTGTAAACAGGACAAAATAAAGCAACTGGACACAGTGTTGTTCAGGGAGTAGCCAGAGGACAGGAAAGAGGGGAGGAGCAGGGGTGAGAGGAGAGCTAGGAGAACAGAGCTGGAGGAGAGATCTTGGAGGATGTGGAGCATGAATCAGACCTAAAATTTCACAAAAAGCAAGTATAATGTTGGAAATCTAAATGTTAGGAAACTGAGGGCTTGGAGGTTTAGGAGGGAGTAAATATTGCCCAGCATTGTGTTCTAGGTTAATTAAAAACCCAGTCTCTGTGTGGTGATTTGGTTATACAGCTGCTGAGGATTAACAGCAGTGTTACCAGAAGATAAATCAATATAAAATATTAATAATTTCCTACAACAATGACACCATTGTTATGTCATAATACCATAGTGATATCATAATAGCACTTTGATGTCATGACACAATTCTGATGACATTATAGCCTTGAGATGTCAAAAAAATGTTGTGATATAGTATCGTTGAGATGTTATAGTAGTATTGTGATGTCATAATCTCAATGGGATGTCATAAGAGCATTGTTATCTCACAATAACATTGTTATGTCATAAAATCAGTGTGAATTATTAATACCATTGTGATATTATAATAACATTTTGAAGTTATAATATCAATGTGAGGTCATAATCCCATTGTGATGTCATCATAGCATTGTGATGTTATCATACCATTGTTGTTTTAATGTTTTTTAGAAATGTATAAACTTTCCCCTTGTTCATTCAAATGTTGATTTCTACCCCTTACTTTCTCTTTTAGATTCAGATATTGCATTGTGATACTTATTCTAAGTATCTTGTGTCAACTTGGTGTAAACAGGCCAGAATAAAGCCACAATGTTGAGTGATAGGTAGAGCCAGAGTGCATGAAATGAATGGAAGGAAAGAGGTTGAGGGAGGAGAGCTTGGAGAGCAGAGAGGGAGGAGAGAGCTTGGAACAGCATGGAGAGAATGAACCAGACATAAGACTTCACAAAAAGCAAGTATAATGGGTAAAATCTAAATGTTAGGAGACTATGTGGGCTTGAAGTTTTAGGAGGGAGTAACTATTGACCAGCATTGTGTTCTAAATTAACTAAATAAACCCAGTCTCTGTGTGGTAAATTGTTTTTACACTGTTTAGGAATAACAGCAAGCATTAATAAAAGATAAACCAATAGTAAATATTAAGCATTACCTGCAACATAACATTATGAAGCCATTATACCCTTATGATGTCATAAAACCATTGCAATGTCATATCATTATAATAGCATTGTGATGTCATAATAGCATCGTGATATTATAATAGCATTGGTATGTTGTTAGTATCTTTTTTAAAATGCATACACCTATCCTTGTACATTCAAAAGCTGATTTCCCTTCCCTCCCTCCACTCTCTGGTTTCAACTGGGATATTGCATTTTGATACTCATTCTAAGCATACTGTCTCAACTCTTCTGTAAACAGGCCAAAATAAAACAACTATATACAATATTGAGTTGGGAAGAGCCAGAGAACAGGAAAGAGGGGAGGAGCTACAGGAAAGGAAATGAGCGTGAGCAGAAAGGGTGAGAGGAGACCTTGGAGAGCAGAGCTGGAGGACAGATCTTGGAACTATGTGGAGAGATGGACTGGACTGGAGATATTACTAAAAGCAAGTATATTGTGGGAAATCAAAATGTTATGAGACTATGACTGCTTGGAGGTTTAGGATGGAGAAACTATTGCCTAGCAATGTGTTCTAGTTTAACTAAATAAACCTAGTCTCTGTGTGGTATATTGGGTATTCAGCTGTTTAGGATGAACAGCAAGCATTACTGAAAGATAATTATTTGTAAATATTAATCACCACTTACAACAGGATGACATAATACCATTGGGATATCATGACAACATTGTAATGTCATTATAACATGGATTATGACATACTATAAGGATGTCACATAGCATTGTGATGTCATAATACCATTGTGATATCATGATATCATTGGGATGTCATAAAAGCATTGTGATGATATAATAGTATTTTGAGGTCATAATGCCACTGTGAAGTCAAAATTCCATTGTGATGTCACACCTCAGTAATGTCATAATAAAGTTGAGATGTCATAATACAATTGTGATATGATAACAATAATGTGATGTCATGATAGCATTGTGATTGCATAATGTTAATGTGATGTCATAATAGCATATTGATGCCATAACCCCATTGTAATGTCATAATGGCATTGTGATGTCATACTACCATTGTGATGTCAAAATTCCATTCTGCTGTCATACCAGGTGATTTTATTAATGCCCTTTCGAAAGAAATATGTGACATTATTCCTGAACTAAGAGTCTTAGAATGTACAGGAACTGTCATCTCTGGGTTGTGTACTACCAGCTGCCCAGATTTAGGAATGTAGGGCTGCTCAGCCTTTCTCTCAAGCAGGTTGTGTCCTACTCAGTTGTCAGTGAGGAATTTAATCAGAGTCTCAGTGCCAAGTCCCTTAAAGAAAACTGAGTTCATCATTTCCAAACCCTGGCAATACCCCCCCCCCCAAAAAAAAAGCCATCAGTCCTGAAGAACTCTACACTTCATTCCCTTGATAACAGTTTTTCTTATGTATTTATTTATTATGATTTGTTCACTTTGTATACTATCTGCTACCCCCTCAGTCTTCTCCATCTAGGATCACCCACCATCCTTCTTCTACCCCTATGCCTTTCTCTAATTACCTAGATAGGGGTGGTCTCTGTCTGCATAATATAAGATTGTGGGTCTCTGTATGCAATCCCAATTGATGCAGAGGTAGGCATCTCTGTGGATACAAAAACATGTTACTGATCTATTAGTTGAGGGCAGAGAGCAGCATGACTTAGCAACAGACTAGTTTGCTTGAATTTTTCCATAGGATGCCCTGGCCCCACAACTCAATTAACTGCCACCAATTCCCCTCAACTAAGACTGGTTTGTTCACAATAGGATGCCTTGGGCCAACAACTCAATTAACTGCCACCTCACCACCCTAGGGGAAGACTGGTTGTTCACAATAAATGGCTTATTGGAACTTTATCCCCCATTATTAGGCGACCTCCTAATAAGTGAATACATACCATATTGTCTTTCTGCATTTAATTACATCATCCAGGATGATTTTTCCTGTTTTCATCCATTTTCCTTGAAATGACATGATGTTTTTATTTATTTATTTATTTTTTTAGCTGAATAATACTCCATTAAGGAAATACTCCACATTTTATCTCAAAGGATATTGTCAGTCCTGTTCTTTATACCTTAGAAGTTGCTGGGACTTTAAACATTATATTGAATGCCAAATGATCAGGATAACTATGTTCTTTTAGCCTAGAAGTACCTCTATCTTCTTCCACTTCCTAGTGATTTGAATTGTAATGTACCCTTGAAGCTCATCTATTTACATGTGGAATCCTCGGTGAGGAAAAGTCTGGGAAGGGTTAGGAGGTTGGCAAGGTCAGATAATATAATTCCTATTGGAGTTATATTATGGGAGGGTGTGTGTTGAGGTTGATATGACAATGAAAGTAAAAAAAAAAAATGGAGTCTCTGTCTCTTGGTCTCTGTCACTTTATATCATTGTTTCTGTTGGTCTTGGTCTCTCTATTTCTGAATCTGTCTCTCTAGCTCACTTTCTCTTTATCTCTCTCAGTCCCTTCTCTCTGCTTTCTGCATATGGTTCAATATGAGGTCTCCGTTCTACTAAAGGACAACAAGATGACTGCTTGCTGATGTGACATCCTGGCTAGTCTCTGTAAAAATATAATCAAGGTCCCAATTAATCTCATTTTAAACAAAGTGTTGCCATTGTCAGGGAACATTTTTCCAGTAAATAATTCACTGACTGAGGGCATATCTGTGCATTTAACAACTAATAATGGAATATGTAATAATGTAAAATTCTTTATTAATGACCACTTTATTAATGACTTTATTAATGACCACTTATATGAAATATGTGATACTTTCCCTGAACGAAGACTCTTGGAAACAGGAATTGTAATGTCATAATAACATTGGGAAGTCATAACACCATTGAGATATCGTAATAGCATTGTGAAGTCATAATAACAATGTGATGTCATAATACCATTGTGATGTCGTATCGTTGTGACATCATAATAGCATTTAGATGTTATATTTTAATACATTTTTAAGACATAATACCATTGTGGCATCATAGTAACATTGTGATGTCATAACATTATGATGTTTTAATAGCATTGTGATGTCCTAATACCATTGTGAACTCATTCCATTATGAAGTCATACTAGCTAGCATTGTGATGTCTTAATATCATTCTGATGTCAAATACTATTTTGATGTCATAATAGCATTTTCAGGTCATAATGTCATTGATATATCAAAATTCCATTGTGATGTCATACCACAATCATATTGTAATAGCATTGTGATATCATAATAGCATTGTGATATCATAGTAGCTTTGTTATATATTAATAGCATTGTGATCTTATATCATTGCAATGTAATTATAACACCGTGATGTCATAGTACAATTGTGAAGTCATAATACCATTGTGATGTTACAATAACATTGGGATGTTCTATCATTATGATGTCATAAAACCATTTTGATGATATAATAGCATTTAGATGACATACGTATGTGATGTCATTGTAGCATTTTGATGTCATTATACCACTGTGATATTATAATATCATTTTAATGTCAAACAGAATTGTGTTGTCATAATACCATTATAATACTCATGTGATTTCAGGATATCATTGTGACATCATAATTACATTGTAATGTGCAATATCATACTATCACAATAGCATTGTGAAGTCATAATAGCACTGTGTTGCCATGACACCATTCAGATGACATAACACCATTGAGATGTATTAAAAAATTGTGATATCATTATAAATTGTATTATCATAATATATTTGAGATGTCATAAAAGTATTGTGATGTCATATCATTGTGTTGTCATGATACGGTTGATATGTCATACCGTTGTGATGTCAAAATACCATTGTGATGTCATAATAGCATTGTGCTGTTATAATAGCATTGTAAAATCTTTATACCAATTGAATGTCATATCATTGTGAAAACATCCTACCATTGTGATATTATAATACTATTGTGATGTCATAATAGCATTTTGAGGTCATAATTCCATTGTGATGTCATACCACAATCATGTTGTAATAGCATTTCAATGTCATACTATTGTGATATCATTGCAGCATTGTCATGTTCTAATGACATTGTGATGCCATCAAAGCATTATGACATCATAATACCATTGTGATCTCATGATAGCACTGTGAAAAAATTCCTTTCAGATGTCATACCATTTTTATGTCATTATATCATTGTGATGTCATAATTGCATTGAGATGTCACATGAGCATTGGAATGTCATAATACCATTGTGAAATAATACTTTTGTGATGTCATTATATCATTGTGATGTCATTATAGCATTGGTATGTCATAATATGAGTAATGCCATATGAGCAATGTGATGTCATAATAGCATTTTGAGGTCATAATGAAATTGTGATGTCATAATAGCACTGAAGACGTCATGACACAATTGTGATGTCATGATACAATTGAGATGTCATAATAGCATATTGAGGTAATAACCCCATTGTGAGCCCATAATTGCTTTGTGATGTCATCATAGCATAGTTATGTTGTCATATCATTGTTGATATGATGTTTGTTTAAAGTGTATACACCTTACCCGTGTTCATTTAAATGCTTATTTCAACCTCCCACTCTCTGGTTTCAATCAGATATTGCATTGTGATACTTATTCTAAACATCCTGTCTCAACATTATGTAAACAAGCCAAATAAAGCAACTAGCCAAAATGTTGAACAATGGGAAGAGGCAGAGGACACAAAATTAGTGGGAAGAGCCAGAGTTCAGGAAATGAGTGGGAGGAGAGAGCACGAGGAAGCAGAGCTTGGAGAGAAGAGCCAGAGAAGAGATCTTAGAAAAGCATGGAGAGAATGAACCAGACCTAAGATTTCACAGAAAGCAAGTATAATGGGTAAAATCTAAATGTTAGGAAACAATGAGGGCAAGGAGGTTTAGGATGAAGTAACTGTTCACAAGCAATATGTTCTAAGTTAAGAAAATAAACCCAGTCTCTATGTGGTGAATTGGTTATAGGCTGTTTAGGATTAACAGCAAGCATAATAAAAAATAGTAAATATTAATCATCACCTACAATAATCATCACCTACAATAATCATCACCTACAACATACCGTTGTAAAGCCTTAATACCATTGTGATATTATAACATCATACGATGTCATATTCATTGTGAAAATACAATAGCATTGTGATATCATAATAGCTTTGGGATGTCATAATACCATTGTTATATCATGACAAAATTATTATATCATCATACCATTTTGTCATAGAACCTTTGTGATATCATGATATCATTGGGATGTCATAAAGGCATTATGATGATATAATAGTATTTTGAGGTCATAATGCCACTGTGAAGTCAAAATTCCATTGTGAGATCATAGCACAATGATGTTGTAATAGCATTTTGGTATAATACAATTATGAAATGATAACAGTAACATGATGTCATAATGGCATTGTGATGTCATCATAGCATTGTGATGTCATACCACTGTAATGTCAAAATTCCATTCTGCTATCATACTAGGTGATTTTATTAATGACCTCTTGAAAGAATTATGTGACACTCTTTCTGAAATAAAAGTCTTGGACAAGAACTGTCATCTCTGGGTTGTGTGCTATCAGCTGCCCAGACTGAGGCATTTAAGGCTGCTTACCACTTCTCTCAAGCAAGCTGTGGCCTACACAGTGGTCAATGAGGAACCATCCTGGTCCTGGGGTTTACAGTTATACCTGGGCTTTTAGGACAGAGAAATGGATCCATGCTATAAGCCTAGGACACAAGAGCAGCTGTGTTTCCTTCAGTTTTTTTCCAGACAAACCTTCTAAATGTAGTGTTAGTGCCAGGACTGCTTATTCAGTGGAAGTTTTCTCTATTTTCACAGTCACTGCTTAAGTTGTCAACATATTACTTTTATTGATTATGTGGGAATTTCATATAATATATATTGCACTTCTTTTCCATTGTTCCCACGTTCAAATTCCTACCCATGTGTCACACTAACATATTTCTTTTCTATTTCTACCAGATTCTAATTCCTACCTTTGTCACAGTAATTTTTTTCTTTAAAATGCATCAATTGAAGTATGTGTTTTTCATAAATTCATTGGAATCTGATCAGAGTGTCAGTGCCAAGTCCTTTAAAGAACATGTGTTCATTGTTGCTGCACCTGGCATCATCCCAAAAAGATGTCATTAGTCCTGAGGAGCTCTATACATTATTCCCTTGATCCCAGTCTTTCTTATGTATTTATTTATTACCATTTGTTCATTTTGATCCCCTCTGCTGTCCCCTCTCTCTTCTCCTCCCGGTATCACCCATCCTCCTCCTAATTCCCTGAGATGTCAGGTCCTCCTCCCCCTTCTATCTGACCCTAGTTTATCAGGTCTCATCATGACTGGCTGCATCATCTTTCTCTGCAGCCTGATTTCCAGAGCACTCTTCTCCTTTTGTCCTCAATCACCTCCACTTATGACACTCTTCCTTCCTCCTCTCATGCAGGCTTTCCAGAGCTCTGAGGGGAGGAAATTTCATAGGGAAATCACATTTAGAGCTGGGTGTTTTAAGGTCTCTCTGTCTGCAAAATATCAGACTGGGGGTCTCTGTACGCAATCCCATTGTGGCAGAAGGAAGCATCTCCATGGATAGAAGACCATGGTACTAATTAAACATTTGAAGGCAGAGAGCAACATATTCAAATAACAACAGCCTGGGTTGCTTGAAAATTTCCATAGAGTGCCCAGGCCCAACAACTCAATAAATTGCTACCCAATGCCTCTAGTGGAAGACTCGTTTGGTCACAGTAGATGTCCTAGTGGATCTTTGTCTCCCACTATTAGGAGACCTCCTAATAAGTGAATACATACCATATTTGTCTTTCTGCAATTTAGTTACTTAACACAGGATGATTTTTTTCCTTGTTCTATTCGTTTACTGAAAATATTATGATGTTATTTTCTTAGATGAATACTTCTCTGTTATGGAAATATTCTACATTTTCCTCAAAGGAGATTGACAGTCCTATTCTTTAGTCATTAGAAATTGCTGGGACTTTAATAATTGTATTGAATGACAAACTATCAGGATAACTATGTTCTTTTAGCCTAGAAGTCCTTCCATTTTCTTCAACTTCCTGGTGATTTGAATTGCAATATCCACTTGAAGCTCATCTATTTTCATATGGAGTCCCCAGAGAGGAAATGTCTGGGAAGGAAATATCTGATATGGCCTTGCCAGAAAATATAATTTCTATTGGAGTTTTATTTTGGGAGGTTGTGGTGATAGGTTGATATGACAATGAAAGTGACCAGACAGAATGGATTCTCTGTCTCTAAGAATCTGTCACTTTATAACTTTGTTTCTGTCAGTGTTAGTCTCTGTCTTTCTGAATCTGTCTCTCTAGCTCCTTTTCTCTGTCTCTGTCTTTCTTCCTCTCTCTGCCTGCCACTTGTGGTTCACTATGAAAAGCTCTCAGTTCTGCTGAAGTACTACAGCGAGATGACTGCTTCCTCAATCATCAATATTACTCAGCAATAAAAATCAATGAAAACATGCAATGTGCAGGTAAATGGTAGGAACTGGAAAAGATCATCCTGATAGAGCTATCTCAGAAGGAGAAAGACATATACGGTATATACTCACTCATATAGACATATAATATAGGATAAAAATTTGTACAACTAAAGAAATCAAGAGTGAGGATTCTGGCTAAAATTCACAATCTCATCCCGAAAGGCAAAGAGGATGGACTTCAGAAAAAGGAGAATACAGCGAACAAGTTAGGAGCCTTCCACAGAAGGCCTCTGAAAGGCTCTTCACTGCAAGATTATCAAAGTAGATGCTGAGACTTATGGCCAACTGTTGGGCAGAGTGCATAGAATCTAATGAAGGAAGTGGGAAACAGTAAGATCTGGAGAGGACAGAAGCTCCACAAGGAGAGCAACAGATCCAAAAAATCTGGGCACAGGGATTTTTTCTGAGACTCATTCTCCATCCAAGTACCACACATGGAGATAAAGTAAACCCCTGCACTGATTAGCACAATGGCAGTTCAGTACCCAAATGGTTTCCACAGTAATGGGAACAAGGACTTCCTCTGGCATTAATTGTTTGGCCTGCACTTTGATCACCTCACCCTGTTAGGGGAATCAGCCTTACCAGGCCACAGAGGAAGACATTGCAGCCACTCCGGATGAGACCTAATAGACTAGGATGAGAAGTAATGATAAGAAGTCCTCCCCAATTAATGGACTTGGGGGAGGGTGTGCATGCAGAAGGGGGAGGTAAGTTGGGATGGGGAGGGGAGAAAGAGGAGTTTATGGGGAGACACAATGTGAATAAATTGTAATTAATAAAAATTATTTAAAAATTTTAATTCATTTTGAATTTATATTAGAGGAGGATGTATTTATAGGTGGAGATTCCAATAAATGTGACCAGACAGAAGGGAGTCTCTGTCTCTTGCTCTCTGTCAAATTATACCTCAGTTTTTGTCAATCTTGGTCTCAATATTTCTGAATCTGATTCTCTAGCTCTTTCTGTCTTGCTCTTGTGTCTCTCTATCTCTGCCTGCCGCTTGTGTTTCAGTATGAAAAGATCTCAGATCAGCTGAAAGACTACAACAAGATGACTGATTGCTGACATGACATCAGGAGTGTTCTCTGTAAAAATATAAGCAAGATCTCAATTAAATTCTTTTTGTTCAAATATTTCTCTTGGTTAGGGATTGTTTTCCCAGTAAGTAATTCACTGAGAGAGGACATATGTATGCATTTAACAAATAATAATAGAATCAGTGATAACGTGAAAATCACACCTCAAGGAAATGTAATTTTATTAATGAATACTTGAAAGAAATATGTGAAACATTTCCTGAACTAATGATCTTGGACACAGTAACTGTCATCTCTGGTTTGTGTGCTTTCACCTGCCCAGATTGAGTCATATAGGGCTGCTCAGCCATTCTCCCAAGCATGCTGTCCACTTGGCCTTTTAATAACTGCCTTCTGAAACTCTTACTGACTTTCACCTTTTGCATGCCATCATTCTCCCTTTCAGCCAATCAGGACATGAGAGAATTTTGAGGTTTCCATGGAGATGAGTAAATAAACATTTCTCAGTGTCCAGTATCTCTTATCCTGTGTGCACGTGACTTTTTCTTGTGATACTGAACAAGATTTAATCTCATCCCTTTATCCAGATCCCACACCTTTACTCCTTTTTACCTCTGTGCCAGTATTAGGTAGGAAATGAAAATTTAATATTTATTTAATTGGACAGCTTCCTAAGTAGGGAAGCTTCAAAGTGATGTGAGATTGAGTCCATTGTACCAAATGAAAAGGTTGTCTCCTATTGTGGTCTTGGTTCTGAAATTTCCCAGTTTATGACTTTGAACTGAGCACTTACTTGAGTACTCACTAAATGTACCTGCACATTCTTATAATATAAGAGGCTATCAGGGTCTAAGGTTCTCTGGGATATTGACACACTAAGAGCAGGGAAAACAGAAGGAAACCAGACAATTCCTGAAACTGGTTTGGCTGAAACGGTGAAAGAACTGTGTATGTAAAATGAGAACTGAGGGTCAAAAAACTATTTGACATCTGGTGCTGTTCCACACTACTGTTGCCACTGTCTATGAACAGGCTTGCCTTGGCTGACTTGGCTGGATAGGCAGCTGTGTTCCTACTCAGTGGTCAGGAAGAAACATTCCTTTTCCTGAGGTTTACAGTTAAAACTGGGCATTTAGGATGAGAAATATGTCCATGATATATGCCTAGGACACAAGTGCAGCACTGTTTCCAGCCCTTGTCCTCTAGAAAAAAAAATTGTTAAACATAGTATTAGTGCAAGGACTGCTTGTTCAGAGGTGCCACCAGAGCTCATGTGGTCTGAGGTAGCTGGTAAACACTAGATTATGGCAAGGATTCTCTCTGACAAAATTAGTTCCTGGAAAGCATGCCTTACAAAGTCAAACTCTGCCCTCTTTTAGCAGAATCTTTTCCATGTTAAAAGTCACTGAAAAAGTTGTCTCCACATTATTTTTATTGATTATGTGGGAATTTCATATAGTATACATTACACTCATTTTCCATTGCTCCTGTTTTCAAATTCCTACCATGTGTCACTAATTTTTTTTTCTTCAAAATACTTCAGCTTAAGAATGTGTTGTTCTGGCTCTTTGGTCTCCCCACCCCCGAAGGGAGGAGCAGTCCTGTTAGGCCACAGAGGAGGGCTTTGCAGCCAGTCCTGAAGATACCTGATAAAACAGGATCAGATGAATGGGGAGGAGGTCCCCCCATCAGTGGACTTGGAAAGGGGCACAGTGGAGATGAGGGAGGGAGAGAGGGACTGGGAGGGAATGAGGGATCAGGACACGGCTGGGATACAGAGTTAATAAAATGTAACTGATAAAAAAAAAGAATGTGTTGTTCATATACTAACTGGAACATGATAGGAGTCTCAGTGCCATGTCCCTGAGTTCATCCTTGCTTCATCCTGGTACCACCCCCAAGAAGAAGCCATCAGTCCTGAAGATCTCTATACTTCATCACCTTGATCAGTTTTTTAATGTATTTTTAAGATTTTTTTCACTTTGTTTCCCCTCTGTTGCACCCTACCCCTTCTCCTTCTGTTCCCTCCCACCCTCCTCCTACTCTTATGCCTTTTCTCTATTTCATTGTTAGACTAGGTCCTCCTCCCCCTTTGATCTAAGTCTAGATTATCAGGTCTCTTCATGACTGGCTGCATCATCTTCTTCTGTGGCCTGATTCTCAAGAATTTTTTTCACCTTGTGTCTTCAATTCCCACTACTTTTGACAGTCTTCCTGCCTAATCTCCTGCAGGTTTCCCAGAGCTCTGAGGGGAGGAAGAATTTCATGGGAAATCCCATTTAGATCTGGGTGTTTTAAGGTCTCTCTGCATAATATCAGACTGTGAGTCTCTGTATGAAATTCCATTTGATGCAGAAGGAAGCATATCTGTGGATCAAATAACAAGGCACTGACCTATCAGTTGAGGTTAGAGTTAGAAAGCAACATATTTCAATAACAACAGACTGGGATGGTTGAAAATTTCCAGAGGATACCCTGAGCCACCAAATAAAGTAACTGTCACCTAACCAGCCTAGTAGAAGACTGGTTGTTCACAATAGATGGCCTTTTGGAACTTTATCCCCCACTATTAGGAAACCTCTCATAAATGGTTTTTCTCATACCATATTTGTCTTTCTGCAGTTTAGTTACTTACCCCAATTATTTTTCCTGGTTCAATACATTTGCCTGAAAATATTATGAACAAAGAGGAAACAAATTGAGCTCTCAGAGAAATGACCACAGAAATGGAGGCAAAAAAAACAAGAAATGAACAAAGCTCTCATAGAAATGTCCGCACAAATGAAGGCAAATAAAGAAGAAATAAACAAAGCTCTCATAGAAATACAAGTAATTATAGCCAAAGAAGTAGAGGCACAATTAGTGATACATAAAGAGGAAAAGAACAACAAAAAAATAGAAGCTGTCATTGAAAAGCAGGACTCCACATTCAAACAGATGAAGGAAATGGTGCAAGACATGAAAACAGAATTAGAATCAATAAAAAAAAAAACACAAATAGAGAAAAACCTGGAGCTGGAGAACATAGAGAAAAGATCAGGAACTACAAAGGTAAGCATCACCAACAGAATACAAGAGATGGAAGAAAGACTCTCAGGAGCCAAAGATACACTTATGGAAATTGACACATCTCTCAAAGAAAAAAAATGGGAAAAGTTTCAAACACAAAACATCCATGTGTTGTTCATATACTAACTGGAACATGATAGGAGTCTCAGTGCCATGTCCCTGAGTTCATCCTTGCTTCATCCTGGTACCACCCCAAAGAAGAAGCCATCAGTCCTGAAGATCTCTATACTTCATCACCTTGATCAGTTTTTTAATGTATTTTTAAGATTTTTTTCACTTTGTTTCCCAAGAAATCAAGGACACCATGAAAAGACAAAATCTAAGAATAATAGGAGGAGAAGAAAAAGAAGAAATCAGGCTCAAAGGTCTGGAAAATATTTTCAAGAAAATTATAGAAGAAAACTTTCCCAATTTAAAGAAGGAGATGGCCATAAATATACATGAGGCCTACAGAACACCAAGTAGGGTAGACAAGAAAATAAATTCTTAATGTCACATCATAGTCAAAACACTGAACCTACAGAACAACAACAACAAAAAATTCTAAAAGCAGCAAGGGAAAAAGGCCAAGTAACATATGAAGGTAGACCTATCAGAATCACACCAGATTTCTCAACATAAACTATGAAATCCAGAAGGGCCTGGACAGAAATCATACAGTCCTTAAAGGACCACAGATTCCAAGCCAGACTACTATACCCAGCAAAACTTTCAATCAACATAGATGGAGAATTCAAAATATTCCAAGACAAAACCAAATTTAAACAATATCTACATATTAACCCAGCTCTACAGAAGTTACAAGAAGGGAAACTCCAAACCAAAGAAAACAACTACATCTAAGGAAACAGAGGAAATAGATAACTACACAACAACTAAAAGAATACAAGCAACGGAACTCAGTGACACCACCAACCCCACATCAAAAGTAAGTAACAATTGTTGGTCACTAGTATCTATCAACATCATGGGACTCAACTCCCCAGTAAAAAGACACAGACTAACAGAATGGTTGCGGAAACAAGATCCAACATTCTGTTGCATTCAAGAAACACACCTATGCAATAAAGATAAACACTACCTCAGAGTAAAGCAATGGAAAAATGTTTTTCAAGCAAATGGTCCCAGAAAACAAGCTGGAGTAGCAATCCTAATATCTAATAAAATAGAGTTTCAACCCAAGTTAATCAAAAAAGATAAGGAAGACCACTATATTCTCATCAAAGGAAAAATCCACCAAGAGGACATCACAATTTTGAATATCTATGCCCCAAATACAATAGCACCTACATTTATAAATGAAACAATATTAAAATTTAATCACATTTTGATCCTAATACCTTAATAGTGGGAGACTTCAACACTCCACTGTCACCAAGGGACAGATCAACTAGACAGAAAACAAATAGGGAAATAAAAACACCTACAGAGTTCCTAAATTAAATGGACCTAATAGACGTCTTCAAATCTTTTCATCCAAACTCAAAAGAGTATAACTTCTTTTCAGCACTGCATGGAACCTTCTCCAAATTAGACCATATAGTTGGTCATAAAGCAAGCCTCAACAGATAAAAAAAGATTGAAATAATCCCTTGTATTCTGTCTGACCACCATGGACTAAAGCTGGATCTCAACAACAGAAATAACAAAAAGCTGACATGCACATAGAAAATGAACAACTTGTTACTCAATGACAGCTGGGTTAAGGAAGAAATAAGGAAAGAAATTAAATACTTCCTAGAAATCAATGAAAATGAAGGCACAACATACCCAAATTTATGGGACACATTAAAATCAGTGCTCAGAGGAAAATTTATAGCACTAAGTGCCTTTAAAAAGAAATTTGTAACATCACATACAAGCACCTTAATGGCCCAACTGAAAACCCTAGAAAAAAAAGAAGCAGATAAACCCAAGAGGAGCAGAGAACTCAAAATAATCAAACTCAGGGCTGAAATCAATCAATTAGAAACAAATAAAACTATTCAAAGAAGCAATGAAACAAAAAGCTGGTTCTTTGAGAAAATCAACAAGATAGACAAACCCTTAGCCAAGCTAACTAAAAAGCAGAGAGAATCCAAATCAGCAAAATCAGAAATGAAAAGGGTGACATAACTACAGACATTGAGGAAATTCATACAATCATCATGTCATACTACAAAATCCTATATTCCACAAAATTTGAAAACCTAAATGAAATGGACAATTTTCTTGATAGATTCCATCTACCAAAATTAAGTCAAGATCAAGTAGAAAGACTGAATAGCCCTGTATCCCCCATGAATATTGAAGCAGTCATTCACAGTATCTCCTCCAAAAAATGTCCTGGGCCTGATGGTTTTAGCGCGGAATTTAACAGACTTTCAAAGATGTGCTAACACCAATTGTCCTCAAACTATTCCACAAAATAGAAACAAAAGGAATACTACCAAACTCATTTTATGAAGCGACAGTCACCATGATACCTAAACCACACAAAGACCATACAAAAAAAGAGAACTTCAGACCTATCTCTCTTATGAACATTGATGCAAAAATACTCAATAAAATACTTGCAAACTGAATCTAAGGACACATCAAAGATATCATCCACCATGACCAAGTATGCTTCATCCCAGGCATGCAAGGGTAGTTCAACATATGGAAATTCATCAGTTGAACCCACCACATAAACAAACTGAAGGAGAAAAACCACATGATCAATTCCTTAGAGCTGAAAAAGCATTTGACAAAGTCCAACACCCATTCATGTTTAAAGTCTTGGAGAGATCAGGGATACAAGGCACATATCTAAACATAGTAAAGGCAATATACAGCAAGCCTATAGCCAACATCAGACTCAATGGAGAGAAACTTAAATCAATCCCACTGAAATCAGGGACAAGACAAGGCTGCCCATTCTCTCCATACCTCTTCAACATAGTACTTAAAGTCCTCGCCAGAGCAATAAGACAACTAAAGGAGATCAAGGTCATACAAATCAGAAAGGAAAAAGTCAAAGTGTTGTTATTCGCAGATGATATGATAGTATATATGAGCGACCCCAAAAATTCAACCAGAGAACTCCTTTAGCTGATAAAACCCTTCAGCAAAGTGGCAGGATACAAAATCAGCTCAAAAGAATTCAGAAGCCCTACTGTATACCAAAGAAAAAAGGGCCAAGAAAGAAATTAGGGAAACAACACCCTTCACAATAGCCCTTAATGACATAAAGTACCTTGGAGTGACACTAACCAAAAAAGTGAAAGACCTATTTGAGAAAAACTTCAAGTCTCTGAAGAAAGAAATTGAAGAAGATATCAGAAGAAGGAAAGATCTTCCATGTTCATGGATTGGTAGGATTAACATTGTGAAAATGGCCATCCTGCCAAAAGCAATCTAAAGATTCAACACAATTACCATCAAAATACCAACTCAATTCTTTACAGACCTTGAAAAAAAGATTCTCAGTTTCATAAAAACAAAAACAAAAAAACAAAAAACAGATTCTCCATAACAATCCTGTACAACAACAGATCATCTGGAGGCATCTCCATCCCCATTCTCAAGCTGTACTACAGAGCAATAGAATAAAAACTGCATGGTATTGGCATAAAAACAGAACGGAGGATCAATTGAACCACACAGAAGACCCAGAAATAAACCCACACAACTATGAATATTCAAGATTTGACAAAGAAGCCAAAACCATTCAATGGAAAAAAGACAGCATCTTCAACAAATGGTGCTGTTCTAACTGGATGTCTACATGCAGAAAAATGAAAATAGATCCATATTTATCACCCTGCAGAAAACTAAAGTCCAAGTGGATCAAAGACCTCAACATAAAACCAGATACTCTAAATCTGTTAGAAGAAAAAGTGGGAACAGCCTAGAACTCATTGGCACAGGAGACAACTTCCTGAACAGAACACTAACAGCACAGTCCCTAAGAGCAACAATCAATAAATGGGACCTCATGAAACGGAAAACCTTCTGTAAAGCAAAGAACACTGTCATCAAAACAAAACGACTGCCTACAGATTGGGAAAGAATCTTCACTAACCCTTTTTCTGACAGAGGACTAATATCCAGTATATACAAAGAACTAAAGAAGCTGAAAAGCAGCAAACCAAGTAATCCAATTAAAATATGGGGAACAGAGCTAAACAGAGAATTCTTGACAGAGGAATATTGAATGGCAGAGAAACACTTAAAGAAATGCTCAACCTCATTAGCCATCAGGGAAATGCAAATCAAAAAGACCCTGAGATTTCACCTCACACCCATCAGAATGGCCAAGATGAAAAACTCAAGTGACAACACATGCTGGAGAGGTTGTGGAGAAAGGGGAACCCTCCTCCACTGCTGGTGGGAATGTAAACTGGTACAATCACTTTGGAAAGCTATCTGGTGCTTTCTCAGACAATTAGGAATAGTGCTTCATCAAGACCCAGCTATCCCACTGCTAGGTTCATACCCAAACTTTGCTCAAGTACACAAAGGGATACTTGTTCAACCATGTTTATAGCAGCTTTATTTGTAACAGCTAGAACCTGGAAACCACCCATTTGTCCATCAATGGAGGAATGGATACAGAAATTGTGGTATTTTTACCCAATGAAATACTACTCAGCAATCAAAAAGGAGGAAATCTTGAAATTTTCCAGCAAATGGTCGGTTCTAGAAAAGATCATTCTGAGTGAAATATTCCAGAAGCAGAAAGACAAACATGGTATATACTCGCTTATATAGACCTATAAGATATGATAAACATAATGAAATCTATACACCTAAAAAAGATAATCAAGAGAGCAGACATCAGGTAAGATGATCAATCCTTGTTTAGAAAGACAGATGGGATGTGCATTGAAAGTATGACAGGAGTCTCCTGAAGGCATCTGAAAGAGACTATCAGTATTTTCAAAGCAGATACAAAGACTCATAACCAAACCTTTGGCAGACTACAGGGAATCATATGAAAGAAGGGGAGTTAGTATGATGGGGAAAGGATAGGAGCTCCACAAGGATGAAATACATCTGGGCACAGGGTCTTTCCTGAGACTGACATTCAACCAAGGATGGATATAATGTATGGATATAACCTAGAACCTCTGCTCAAATGTAGCCTGTGGTAGCTCAGTAACCAGTTGGTTTCCCATAGTAAGGGAACAAGGACTATTTCTAACAGGAACTCAAAGGCTGGCTCTTTGACCTCCCTACCTCCTAAGGGAGGAGCAATCCTGTTAGGCCACAGAGGAGCCAATCCTGAAGATACTTGATTAAACAGGATCAGATGAATGGGGAGGAGGTCCCCCTATCAGTGGACTTGGAAAGAGGCATGGTGGAGATGAGGGAGGGAGGTTAGGACTGGGAGGGAATGAGGGAGCGGGATACAGCTGGGATAGAGATTTAATGAAATGTAACTGATAAGAAAAAATAAATAAAAATAATAATACAATAACATAAACAGCATGGGTTGCTTGAAAATTTCTGTATGATTCCCTGTCCTAGCAACTCAATTAACTGCCATCAGTCCCTATATTGGAACAATTATTTGGTTACAATACATGGCCTTTGGTAACTTTATTCCCCAGTATAAGAAGCCCTCCTAATAAATGAATACATACCATATTTGTATTTCTACATTTATTTACTTCACCCAGGATGATTTTCCCTTGTTCCATCCATTTGCCTGAAAATATCATGATGTCATTTTCTTAGCTGAAAACTGCTGTTATGGAAATATTACACATTTTCCCCAAAGGAGATTTTCAGTCCTGTTGTTTAGAACTTGGAAGTTTCTGAGACCTTAATCATTGTATTGAATGAAAAAAAATCTGGATAATTATGAACTTTTAATCTAGCAGTCCCTCTATCTTCTTCCAATTCCTGGTGATTTCAATTGCAATGTCCTGTTGTAGCTCTTTACTTCTGAATCTGTCATTCTAGCACTTTCTTTCTGTCTCTCTCTCGGTTTCCCTCTCTTACACTGCTACTCATGATTCAGAATGAAAAACTCTCAGTTCTGCTGAAGGACTACAACAAGATGACTCCTTGATTACATGAAAACATGGATGGTCTCTGTAAAAACATAAGCAAGGTCCCAATTAAATGTTTTTTGTTCAAAGAGTTGCCTTGTTCAGGAAACATTTTCACAGTAAGTAATTTGCTGACTAAGAACATATCTATGCATTTAACAAATAATTATGGAATCTGTGATAATGGGAAACTCACATATCAAGGACATGTGACTTAATTAGTGACCACTTGAAAGGAATATGTGACACTTTTCCTGAACTAAGAGTCTTGGACACAGGAACTGTCATTTCTGGGTTGTGTGCTTGCTCCTGCCCAGCTTGATGAGTTTAGGGCTGCTCAGCCTTTCTTTCAGTCTGTCCAATTGGCCCTTTTAATAACTGGCTCCTGAAACTCTTACTGGATTTCACCTGTTTTATCACATCATCCTGCCTCTCAGCCAATTACAATCTGAGAGAATCTTGATGATTCCATTGAGATGGGTAAACAAACTTTCCTCAGTGTCCAGTATCTCTGATCCTGTGCACACATGACTTTTTCTTGTGAAACCCAACAAGCTTTTATCCTTATCCTTTTATCCAGATCCCACACATTTACTCATGTTTACCTCTGTGACAATGTCAGATAGAAAATTAAACTTCAATGTTTATTTATTCCTAAGTAGTGATGTGGGATTAAGGGGAACGTATGAATGACAGAGTGGTCTTCTACTGTTGTCTTGGATCTGAAATTTCCTAGGTTTGGAAATTGAACTGCTCAGTTAGTGGTGTGCTGACTAAATGTACCTTCACATTCTTATTGATATAATAGGCTAGCAGGGTCTGGGCTTCCCTGGGGTATTGAGTCCTTAAGAGCAGGGAAAAGAGAAGGTAACCAGACAGATCTGTGATCTAGTCTAACTGGGTCCAAATGAAAGAGGGAGTGTAAATGGGGGGACACAGACAGGAAGAATGGATGCAATACAGATCCCTGTTCAAGTCTCAGTTTCCTGAACGTGCAAACAACACTTATAAAGCAGAGGGTTCAAGAAACATTTTTTTTTCACTTTAGCAGCACATCTCTGCCACCTGGCAAGGCACCAAGGTTAAGGTTACACAAAGTTTTCTCTCTGGTTCCCAAGGTTGCAGGAAGCTTGCTATCTACTTCTCAGGTTCAGAACAGCACCCTTGCAGAGACTGCCAAGGAAAGTCTCTGAGACATTGAACTTAGATCAGACCAGTATCTGGTAAGGCCAGGAGACAAAATTCCAATTACCATACTCCTTCAGTTCCCCCTTCTTTGTTTTATGAAGAGCCTGTCTTATGATGGTGAAATGTGCATTTTTTCCTACTTGACATCAAGATCTTGGATGTGATTTTTACAATACTCTGTCTTAGGTTGGAAAAGACACAATTTTACTCTTACATGCCATTTACTTACCTCCATATCAAATGGGGTTGTTATAGATCTTTAATTTAAATTAAATTCATGCAAGTGCACTTGCATGATTGCGTTGAAGTTGTTGAATAAGGACCTGTAACACAAGGAAGGCAGGCACAGGCCAACAAACCCATACCAGCCATACCAAAAAGTGTCTGTCCCCACTTAAGCACAGAGTCAAAGGATGTAAAGTGCCTTCTAAGGGTAGTAAATATATTCCAGGCTGTATTGGCCAATTCTAACATAGGTTTCTTGATTCTATGTCTTGGATCTTATTTCTCTTTGCTCACATGTCCAATGAGAAGTTTGGTTAGACCAAATACCAGCAAGGTGATTCTGAACCTGAGTCCAATTAAATTCTGTTTCATCATATCAAGAATCAGAAATCCAAATGGAATCATAACAAAAGCAGCATGCTTACCAACTAGTACTGAAAGAGCATTATTGTCAGCACTAACACAATGAGTAAGATTGTAATACACATTCAATTGAATAGATATCATTGTTCTTAAAATGTCTTACTACAATGTTTCCAGTTAGCAGTAAATAAGGAGGATTAACAGATGCCAAAACATAAGTATACTTGAATAATTTAGCAGTTACTTACATTCCCAGAGTGAATGCCTATATATCCCAATGTAGCCCCAAATTTCCAAACATAGGTTTGTCAATTTTTATTTGAAGTCCTCCAAAGTCTAGCCCTTTCAGTTTTTTCAAAAACAAAAGAAATTTGAGTGCCTTTACAAGAAAACAAATTCTTAATACCCTAATAATAGACCAGTCCAGTCCATGACTATAAATGCAGGGATATTTTCCCAGTAGTAGATGGTGGGTGTTACTCTGATGCATCTTGTCCAAGGAAAAGTGCACTGAACCCCTTTCTTCCAGGGTATGTAACTCATTTGAAATGTAAGACTGTCATTCTTTACTCTCCGTAGTAAGGGACAGTAATATTTCTCCAAAGTTCCACATGGCCTGTTTGTAAAGGGAGGCGTTAGCTCCCACCCCAACTTTAGAGTAGTAGGCATCCCAACTATGAACTGGACAGAGGAGATTGGTACGCTGTCCTGATGAATATTCCCTCTGGTAAAGCAAAGAGGATTACCTCTTCGTATTCCTGAAAAGTCTGTTTTATTTGTATTCCTTCAAAAGAAGGAAAAACCAAAAACCAAGTGTTCTTGACATGAACAAGGACTTCTACATCATTCCAGGAAGCTGGATATAGTAGAGGTGGATTAGGAATGTACACCCAATAAACAGTCATCTGGACTGGAGGTGTCTTCATTGATATCATTATCATTGTCAGAAGAATACTCCTCATCCACTTGTCACACCAGACATTCTGGTAGCCATCAAGCTGCAACAATCTTCTGTGAATAAACAAAGACAGATCTTCATCCCCATATGAGTACATGGGTCCATGCCATTGATTTGTTAAAGGATCCCTCTATTTTACTTTAGCAAAAGTTTTCTTGGTTTCTCTATGCTAAAATCTATATGCTGCAGATTTACCATGCTTATACAATTTTAAAATTCAGAAAAGAACATGATTAAGATGATTCTTAGGTTTTCAGGGGGAAAAGCTTCCCCTTCTTTGTTTTTTGGAAATAAATCATAATTGTTTAGCTCTGGCATCCTTGTCCTTGAGGATTGTAAAGTATTTTAGTTATATGAGAAACTTGAAACTGTTGACAAAATCTTTTAAAAGATTTGCTAGTATATCCTGTTTCATTGTCAGTTTTAACTTGCTTAGGAAACCCTAGAATATTAAAAGCCTGTAGAAAAGGAGCAATATTTTTTTTCAAGCTTTTCCTGGTTGAGGAGTGGCAAAAATAAATCCAGAATAGGTATCTATGCAAACATGAACATATTTTAATTGTTTAAATTCAGGAATATGAGTAATATCCATTTGCCAAATCTGAGTGGGAACCAGTCTTTTGGGATTGACTCCCCAATGAGGAAAAGGCTGAAATTGCGGACAAGTACTGCAAGCCTTGCCTATACTGTGGGCCTGTTCCTTAGTCAATCCATATTTACGTATCAAGGTTTGACTATTATGATGATGCATATCATGAGCATCCTGGGCTCTTTTTAATTGTGAAAATAAACTTCAGTGACTTTATTTGCCAGTGCATTTCCTTTAGATAGGGGTCCTGGCAAATTAGAATGAGGCCTCAAATGTTCTATAAAAATGGAAAGTTTTTTTTTATCAAATTTTGCATTTGTGATAATAAAATTCCAGCAAGAGAAGATGTCTGAATTTGACCTGCAGTCTCTAACCTAGGCAAAGAGTGTTCTACATATGTACTATTTGTAAAAATGTTCAAAGACTGCTTATTAAAACTTTGAAACACAGATATTATGGCAGATAACTCTGCTATTTATGCAGATGTATTAGACACTTGAAAAAATATTGTTTTTCTTTCATAAGCATAGGCATAGGCAGCAACAGCAGATAATGTACCATCAATAACTACTGTTAAAGTATCAACAATTGAGCTAACTTTTGTTTTAAATGGAAAAAATATAGGTTACACATATAAAAACTGAAGTAATTTGGGTTTTTTTTTTTGTGCCTCAACAGGCTGGAATCTGTCATAATAAGCTTACATATGTAAAAATGCTATATTTATCAGATCTCTGACAAGTCTGAGGGCCAGCATATTTGAGTTACTCTATGTCTACCTTTGTCAAATATGTTCAAAACTTCATCCTATAAAACAGGATGTTATAATCTCAATTTTGGCATATTTTCAACTCTATGTTTTAGAACCAAATTTTAGGTCAATCTATATAGGGAATCTTTATGGTTAACAACTTTATGGTTACTCTCTCTCCTTGTCCCAAAAGGAGTAGAACTTTTAGAGGCCACTTTTCTGGGAATTAGAATGTCCTCCTTATTCTCTTGACCAGATTGGAAACTCTCCAAATTTCCCAGACATTATGAGCAAACCAAAACCAAAAAATAAAACAGAATCTAGCAGACAAAATCCTAAAAACAGAGACAAAGATGAAAAACAAACACAGTGGTACCTGCTTCTAAAATATTTAAATATTTTTTTAAAACCTGTTTTTGTAATATTAAAACAACACATCCTCTTTAAGAGTGAAATCATAAAGCACATTTATAATTTTAAAGTCAAAACCATACTTTAATATTGACCAGTACAAACAATCCAATTTTATTATTATTATTGTTTATCATTACTATTATTATTTAGTCATTTTAATTTCTCTAATTCCCTTAATAACTGTACTTGTTCTCTTCTAATGGACTTTCTCTCAGAGAAGTGTAATATCCTCCTGCAGTGGTCCTATATCTCCTGCAGATGTGGCAGGGAAAGCCAAGAGGACAGAGGGCACAGGAGGCAAGCTTGAATTATGAGACTTGGTAGTTTCTTCTTCTGACTTTGTTTCATCCTCACTATCTAGCTCCTAACTTATTTTTTGCTCTCAAATTACACAAATCTGTTTGAGCTCTTTATAAACATTTGAAATGACCACAGAAGTACTTTTTTTTCTGCCTGTTTGGCTGCTCTAATTTCTCCAAGTAATTCTTTAGCTTGTGAGATTCCTTTTCCTAATTTTCCAGATTAATGGTACCTTCAACTAGGAACCAGGGACAAACTTCACTTACAAACTAAAGGGAATAAGAGGTTTTCTCCCAACTCCTCCCTTTTATTAGCATTTACTTTAAAGCCCTCATTGACATCTCCCTCCTACTTCTCTGCTCCATGATATCCCTGCCTGCATAAGTTGTCTTCCTCCCTGGGATGGGCGGTCATCAAGAAGCACATTTTTTAGGCATCCAGAGCTCCAAATACCAGCATTTCTCATGTTGCCCCTTGTTTTCAAGGTCCCTTGTTCGGGCTTAAAATAACCCATTTTTGGGGATTGTCGAAAAGTATCGTATGTGAGATTAATATTTATCTAATAATTATCTTTAATAAAGCTTGCTGTTAATCCTAAACAGCTGTATAAACAAATCACCACACAGAGACTGGGTTTATTTAGGTAACCTAGAACACAATGCTGGGCAATAGTTGCTCCTTCCTAAACCTCCAAGCCCTTATAGTTATCTAACATTTCATTTTTACCCATTATACTTGCTTTCTGTGAAATAGCATGTCCAGTTCATCTCCACATAGTTCCAGGATCTGTTCTGCAGCTCTCTCTCCAAGCTCTCTTGCCCTTTTCTCCAACTAATTTCCTACCCTCTTGCTCCTCCCCTCTTTCCTGTCCTCTGACTCCTCCCTTTGCACAACATTATGGCTAGGTGTTTTATTTTGGCTTTTTTATAAAAATGCAATGTCCGGACTGAAACAAGAGACTGGGGGGCAACGAATAAGCATTTGAGTGAACAAGGGTAAACTATATTCATTTCAAAAGAACAATATACCAACAAAAAAGGGTCCACCTGAAAGAGGGCATGTAAATGGGGGACAGAGACGCAAACATCAGAGACAAGACAGATTCCTGATCAAGTCTCAGTATACCGAATGAGCAAACAACACTTATAAAGCAAAGGTATTAGCAAAACATTTTTCACAGTAGCAACACATCTGTGCAACGTGCCAAGGCATCCAGGAATTCATGCAAAGTTACACAAAGTTTGCGGTCTGGTTCCCAAGGTTGCAGGGAGATTGCTATCTACATCTCAGATTCAGAACAGCTCACTTGCAGAGACAACCAAGGATAAAGTCTCTGAGACATAGAACTTAGATAGAGGTGCATTTGGCAAGGCCATGAGGCAGAATTCCAATTAATAGACTGCTTCAGAAAACCTACAATTCCTGGGACTGGTTTGGCTGAAAATGAGAAAATCTGTGAGTGTAAAAGGAGAAATGAGGGGAAATAAACTATTTGACAGCTGGTTCTGTTCCACACTAGTGTTGCCAAATCTCTATGAGTTGTGTTGCCTTGGCTGACCTGGCTGTATGGGCAGCTATGTTCTTCTCAGTAGTCAGTGAGGAACCCTCCTGGTCCTGGTATTTACATTTAAAACTGGGCCTTCCGGACAGTGAAATGGGTCCATATTATGTGCCTAGAAAAAAAGAGCAGCTGAGTTTCCTGCTGTGGTCCTCTAGACAAACACTTTAAGAACAGGCTAAGCACTGCACTCAGGGTCAGCCGCTTTGGACCCAGAGAAGAGCATGTCTGATTGCATGCGGGTTGATGCCCCAGGTCCCGCCTCTGAGAAAAAGGTATCGGACGGGTCTGATGCTCTTTGGGTGGATGATACCTAAATGAACATCTGTACAAAGTCCCAATTTATTTCTAATATCAGAGATCAGACCTCTACTCTTGCCTGATGCGTCTAAAACAAAAAGGGGGAACTGTAGAGAGCTGCGGAATGCTATGCCTTAAAGATGGAGCTGGTTTCCGCCTTCCACCTTCCCGATGGTGAGGGCTCTCTGTCACGAACAACTCCACATTTGGCTAAGGCCGAGGATCTGGCTTGCTTTCATGTATGTGGACCTATCTGCATTGCCCCCGTGGCACGCCTGGGTTGGCTACCCAGAGGCTATTTAAGCTGTGGGCTGGCTTTCCCCGGGGTCCGAGGATTGTTCAATGTTCCTGATTAAACTGCATTGAAAAAAAAAAAAAAAAAACAGAGTTAGTGGCAGGACTGCTTGCTCAGATGTGACACTTGAGCTCATATGATCTGAGGTAGCTGGGTAACCACTAGTTCATGGCTAGGATTCTCTGCTACATGAGTTCATGGAAAGCATGCCTTACAAACAAAAACTCTGCCATCCTTTATCAGAATCTTTTCTCTAGGTTAAAAGTCATTGTAAAAGCTGTCACCATATTATTTTTATTGCCTGTGAGTGAATTTTATATAATATACATTTCACTCCTATTCCATTGCTCCCAGGTTTAAATTCCTACCCATGTCCCACTCTATTTTTTTTCTTTAAAATACATCAATTTTAGTATGTGTTGTTTATCTAATCATTGGCACATGGTCAGAGTTTCCAAGTCTCTTAAAGAATAAGGGGTTCATCCTTGCTGCACCATGGCACGACCACCAAGGAGAAGCAATCAGTCCTGAAGAACTCTATATTTCATCTTCTTCTGACAGGTTTTTCATGTATATATTTATTACGTTTGTTCACGTTGTATCTCCTCTGCCACCCCTTCCCTCTTCTTCTTCCAGTCCCCCCCACCCTCCTTTTTCTACTTCCATAAAAGGGAGGTCCTCCTTCTATCTGACCCTAGCTTGTCAGGTCCTATGAAGGCTGGCTCATCATCTTCCTCTGTGGTCATTCTCAGGGCATTGCTCTCCTTGTGTCCTCAATTCCCTCTACTTATGACACTCTTCCTGCTTCCTCTCCTATAGGATTCCCAGAGCTCTAAGGCAAAGGAGAATTCTACTGGGAAATCCCATTTAGAGCTGGGTGTTTTAAGGTTTCTCTATGAATATTATAAGAGTGTGGGGTCTCTGGATTGAATCTTATGTGATTCTAAAAGAAGCATCTCTGTGGATACAAGGACATGGCACTGATCTACCAGATGTGGGCAGAGAGCAACATATTTTAATGAAAACAGCCTGGGTTGCTTGAAAATTTCTGTAGGATGCCTTGGCCCAAAACTCAATTAACTGCCACCTAATCCCAACAGTGGAAGAATGTTTTGGTCAAAATAGATGGCCTATTGGAAAATTTTCCCACACTGTTAGGAGTCCTCCTAATAAGTGAATACATACCATATTTGTCTTTCTGCATTTTAGGTACTTCACCCAGGATGATTATTTCTAGAACTAACCATTTGCCTGAAAATACACTGATGTCATTTTCCTAGCTGAATAATACTCCATTGTGGAAATATTCTACATTTTCCCCATAGGAGATTGTCAGTCCTGTTCTTTAGTCTTTGGAAGTTGTGGGGACTTTAATCATATGTATTGAATGACAAAGTTTCAGGATGACTGTGTTCTTTTAGCCTAGAAGTCCCTCCTTCTTCTTCCACTTCCTGGTGAACTGAATTGCAAATCCCCTTGAAGATCATATATTTACATGGTTCGTCCCCAGTAAGGAAATGTCTAGTTAGGGTTAGGAGGTGTGGCCTTGTTAGATAATATAATTCCTTTTGTTTCCCTAATTTCCTTTTCAGCCCTTTTATCTATTGCATACAAGAGAACTATTGATTTTTTTTTTGAGTTAATTTTGTAACCAGTCACTATGCCAAATATGTTTATCATTTTGCATTTCTCTCCCCTTGATCTTCTTCAATTGTTTTATTGCTCTAGCAAGGACTTCAAGAACTATGTATGTTGAAGAGATATGGAGAGAGTAGGCAGCCTTGCCTTGTCTCTGATTTCAGTAGGATTGTTTAAGTTTCTCTCAGTGTAGTTTGATGTTGTCTTGCTGTATATTGCGTTTACTATATTTAGATATGTGCCTTTTAATGCTGATCTCTCCAATACTTTAAACATGAATGGAGGTTAGATTTTATCAAATGCTTTTTCAGCATCTAAGGAGATTATCATTTTTTTTCCTTCCTTGTTAATATGGTAGATCACATTGATGGATTACCCTATACTGTACCACCCCTGCATACCTGGGATGAAGCCTACTTGGTCATACTGGATAATAGCTTTGATGTGTTCTTGTATTCCGTCAAAGACATAAATTACCTTTGTATGACCCTAACCAAGCAAGGCAAGGACTTGTATGAAAATAAATTTCAAGTCTCTGAAGAAAGAATTAGAATAAAATATCAGAAGATGGAAATAACACCCACGCTCATGGCTTGACAGAATTAACATAGTAAAAATGGCCATCTTACTAAAAGTAAACTACAGATTCAATTCAATTTCCATCAAATTACCAATACAATTCTTTACATACCTTGAAAGAAAAATTCTCAACTACATATGGAAAAACAAAATCCCAAAATTGTTTATGATCCTCTACAATAAAAGATCTTCTGGAGGGATCTCCATTCCTGATCTCAAGTTGTATTATAGAGCAACAGTAATAAAAACTGCATGGTACTGGCATAGAAAAAGAATGGTGGATAAATGGATTCAGATAGAACACCAAGTCCCTTAAAGAAAACTGAGATCATCCCTGCTGCACCCTGGTACCAACCCCAAGAAGAATCCATCAGTCCTGAATATCTCTATACTTTATCTTGATCACAGTTTGTCTTATGTGTTTATTCCTTATGATTTGCTCACTCTGCTGCCCCATCCCTCTTATCCGTCCAGTCCCACCCAGCATACCTCTACCCCATGCCCTTTCTCTTCGTCCTTGACCACATTTTATCAGGTCTCATTAAGTCAGGTGCATCATCTTCCACTATCCCTGATTCTCAGGGCATTGTTCTCCTTGTGTCGTCAATTCCTCTAGTTATGACATTCTTCCTGCCTTCTCTCCTGCAGCCATCCCAAATCTCTGAGGTGAGGAAGAATTTCATAGGGAAATCCCATCTAGAGCTGGGTTTATTCAGGTTTCTCTCTCTGCATAATATCAGTCTGTGGGTCTCTGTATGCAATCCCATTTGATGCAGAAGGAAGCATTTCTGTGGATGCAAGAACATGGCACTGATAGGAGAGAGCAACATTTTTTAATAACAACATCCTAGATTGCTTGAAAATTTCTGTAGGATGTCCTGGCCCACAACTCAATTAACTGCCACCCAATCACCGTAGTGGAAGAATGGTTTGGTCAGAATAGATGGCCAATTGGAACTTTTTCTCCCACAATTAGAAGTCCATTGTGGAAATATTCCACATTTGCCTAATAAGTGAATACATAACACATTTGTCTTTTTTCATTTTAGGTAATTCAGCCAGGAAAGACAAATATGTTCCAACCATTTCTCTGAAAACATGATGTCATTTTCTTAGCTAAATAATACTCCTTTATGGAAATATTCTAATTTTCCCCAAGGGAGATTGTCAGTCCTGCTCTTTAGTTGTTCTTTGGAAGTTGCTGGGACTTCATTCATTGTATTGAATGACAAACTTTCAGGATAACTATGTTCTTTTATCCTAGAAGTCCCTCCATCTTCTTCCACTTCCTGGTGATATGAATTGCAATATCCCCTTGAAGCTCATCTATTTACATGTTTAGTCCCCAGTGAGGAAAGGTATGGTTAGGGTTAGGAGGTATGGCTTTGTTAGATAATATAATTCCTTTGTTTCCCTAATTTCTTTTTCAGCCCTTTCTTTTTCTTTTCTATACAGCAGTTCTATTGATTTTCTGAGTTAATTTTGTATCCAGTCACTATGCCAAAGCTTTTTATCAGCTGTAAGATTTTCCATGTAGAATATTGGGGGTCATTGAGGTATACTATCATATCATCTGTAAATAGTGATACTTTGATTTCTTCATTTTGTATTTTTATCCCCTTGATCCTCTTCAATTGTTTTATTGCTCTAGCAAGGCCTTCGAGAACCAAGTTTAATAGATATGGAGACAGTGGGCAGCATTGGTTGTTCCTTATTTCAGTAGTATTGCTTTAAAAGTCTCTCAGTGTAGTTTGGTGTTGGCTATAGGCTTGATGTATATTGCCTTTACTATTTTTTATATGTGCCTTTTATCTCTGATCTCTCCAATACTTTAAACATGAATGGAGGTTGGATTTTGTGAAATGCTTTTTCAGCATCTAAGGAGATTATCATTGGGTTTTTATTTCAGTTTGTTAATATGGTGGGACACATTGATGTATTTCCCTATACTTAACCACTCCTGCATACCTGGGATGAAACCTCCGTGGTCATAGTGGATGATATCTTTAATGTGCCCTTGTATTTGGTCAAAGACATAAAGTACCTTGGTATGACCCTAACCAAGCAAGGCAAGGACTTGTATGAAAATAAATTTTAAGTCTCTGAGGAAAGAATTAGAAGAAGATATCAGAAGATGGAAATAACACTGTTGTTTGCATTGGCTAATATTTACTATTGATATATCTTCTTGTAATGCTTGCTGTTAGTCCTAATCAGCTATATACCCAAATCAACACACAGAGACTGGGTTCATTTAGTTTACCTAGAACACAATGTTGGGCATTAGTTATTCCATCCTCAACCTCTAATCCTTCATAGTTTCTTAACATTTAGATTTCCCCATTTTGGTGAATCTTAGGTAAAGTCCATCTCTCCAAGCAGTTCCAAGATCTCTTCTCCAGCTCTGTTCTCCAAGCTCTCCTCTCACCCTTTCTCCTCCCACTCATTTCCTGACTTCTGACTTCTCCCCTCTTTCTCATCCTCTGGCTCCTCCATTCTCAACATTGTGTCTAGTTGCTTTCTTTTGTCCTGTTTACACAAAGTTGAGACAGGATGTTTAGAATGAGGGTCTCAATGCAATATCTGGATTGAAACCAGAGAATGGGGGGAGAAATCAGCATTTGAGTGAACAAGGATAAGGTGTGTACATTTTAAAAGAACATTGTAACAACATTTACTCCTTTAAGTCCAAAAAAGGCTCCTTTTCTTTCAAATCAATAATAATTATGAGATTATGAAAACTGTTATGTAAAATCTATATGTCAATGTCCAGTCCATGTGTATTTAGCACATGGAGAGGGTATTCTAGGAGAAAGTATCTGATCTATCTTGACAATTTAAAACTTCTATACCTAAATTAACTTGTATCCTTACTGATATTACCTATATGAAAATATTTTTAAACTTCTAAACCACTCAAGCTTAATTGTAGCACAATAAATATTTGGTCTTCAAACCCATCAGAGACTTGAGATGGAATAAAATTAGTTCGTAGAGTAAATAGAAAGAGCATGTTAGCAGCTTCCAAAAAATAAAAATTTGACGGGTATAGTATGTTGCCTGAACAGTCAGCCATAACTTTCTGTAACGTTGGAGCATCATCTTCATCATCCTGGCTCAGAATATCTGACAGACATACAAAAGTGCTGCAGGAACTATTTAGGACCTGCTTATCCTGTCTTGGCAGAGTTCAGCAGTTGACTTGTCCTGCATTTATGTTTGCCCATTTTTGACAGAAGTTGTCTTGAAGCGTGGGTGTTTTCTTTACCGGAGTGGCTTGTTTGCCACATTTGAAGCCATTTGCATATGGAGGTTCTTCTATGCTCATTCTCTTCTTTCAGGTAGGCAGGGTAATGTCAGGAAATGACTTGTCTCATTGTCAAGGAATCTTCAAAATAATAAAAAACATGTTTCAATGCCATATTCTGTAGGTCTCTGCAGTTTTTGAAGACTGCCTATTTTATGTAATCAATCTGTATAGAAAAACATATCAATCTGTTAAAGCTAGGATATATACCCCTGTGATAAATTAGACTACTGTGTGATATGACTATAAGTTGAATGATTAGGAAATAACTTGCATTATCTAATACCTTAACCAGTTCTTAATAGTTGTTTAAAAGTATAGGAAGTAACCTTGACTCTCTATCAATATACTAAAGCTTATACCAATGTATCAAAATAGACTTATTTTTGCATCGGTATGCAAAATCCTATACCAGAGTTAAAATTATCTTTATTTGGGAATAACAAATCAAACCCTAAGTTGACTAGATTCAAGAATCTACCTTTTTTCTATTCCTACAAAATATTCCTGTATAATCCTTCCTTCACTTAAAATAAGACCATTAATAATAAACATCTCCAATGACAAAAAAAATAATAGCCATAGCAAACAACCAAAAACATACCCAACCTCCTTTAAGGAAAACTGGATGCTGTTCTCTTGAATTTCTTCTAGGTTACATTTAGGACATGTAGAAATCCTATAGGGGGCCCAAGTAAAATTGGTAAAAAAAAAAAATGTTTAGTTAAGCAACCAATAACATTTGAATGTTGAGAAATTTCTTGCTTAATAAAAGTCCTCTTTGGAACAGTCTAAAATGCTGGACCAGTTAAAATTAGTAGCTTTCTTCAAAGTTCTTTTAGGATAAGACTTTGATGAGAAATAGCAATTGAAGCAGTTGAGGCAGGAACAAGCAGAATGCTGGAACATACAAGAGGCTGGAACAGATGTGTCAATATCTCAGTATGCTGAAGAATGCTTCTCTTAGGTTTGATCCAGCATCTCTGGTGTCCAGTTCTTTTGTTCTGCAAACATCTAATTTCCCACAAGCATTATAGAGTTCTAAAATTATAAATGTATGAGATCTTCAGGATGTAACTAAACTGTAAGCAAATTTTATCTATGCCATTTAAAAGATTAGCATAATACATCTTGATAATATAGCCAAGGATTTATTGGCCAAGTATTGTTCTGGAGATATATTTTAAATGTCTCAGTCAGTTTTAGAGTTGTTCCCATGTAAAGGGATCAGCAATATAAGTTTCCATTATTATTGAAAATACAATCATTATCATGTTGAAATAAAAACAAAGTTCGATATATTAGTATATCTTCTCAGGCTCTTGCCTGCCTATTGTATTAGGCCACATTACTACCTATTTCCCTGAGAAGTCTTTCATTAGAGAGACAAGCTGGTTGCCTTGAACAATAGAAAATGCATGTTTTAAGTAAACTTTATATAACCTTCCTTTTTAATTTAGAATATAAGTATACCATAAGTATCTTGTACCTGTTTAGAGGTTTATGCCTAGATTTTTATATATGTTGAAGCTATTTGTCCTATCCCCTTGTTTATATAGAATGGGCAGTTATGCCTTTATAGCCAAATTTATTTTTAACTCCCTCTTACCTTTAGCACTTAAGCATGCCCTAGGCATCTTGTAACTGGGCTTTACATTGAGAGTGGCTGTTTTGTTTTTTTTTTTGTCTCTCTTTTATACAGGATGGGCAGTTATGCCTTTATAGCCACTTTATATTCACTGTCTTAGCATTAGCATATAAACTCTCTTACTGTTAGCATTTAAGTATATCCCAGGCATCTTGTATCTGGGTTTTAACATTGGTTTTGGCTATTTTTTGACTTGTCCTCTTTTTTTGATATGGCATCTAGAGTTTTGTTTTTTAAACATATGAATATAATTTTGAGTTTTTAGGACTAAACTACGTTGGCAGGTACTTTCCATTTTTAAACCTCTTGTATCTTTTTTGCATCAGGCATGACCAACATTTTCCCCCATGAAAATATCTCACATTTAAAAGGATAAGGCAGTTTCCATAGCAGTGTGACATTGTCTCTCTTTACATAAATCTAAAATATATGTGAATCCCACCTTTAGACCAGTAAGTACATGACATCTATTATTAAGAAAAAAGAAATTACATGGTAACCTTAAGGAAAATTTTGTCATTTTGAATCTTTATCTCTGCAAATGGCTAAACAGCAGTAGTTGCCATCCTGGCTTTTATTGTATAAATAAGCTTGATTCAGACCTCAAAGATCTCCCTGTTTTCTTTAATTTATGATGGGATAAATGCATGGATCTTCACCAATTTGTTTAATTTTTTTTCTCAAATTAACACCGAAGTAACTCAAAGCCTCTAAATGAAAATCAAACAAAGAGACAAGAAAATCTTAAGTTTGGGGTCAGTTATGCCAGTTTATACTGTAGCAAACAAAGCCCAGTTGATTATTTTAGTTGATGTTTTAGTGAATTGGAGGACCCTCGGCAATACACTTGACAAGGATCTTGCAGCCAGAGAGCTTTGGATTTTAGCCATTATTAACCAAGTTATTGAGAAGAATGCTCTTTTTCTTGTCTGTAACTTACTACCTCAATGCTTGGTTTATTCCCCATTTTCTCCTTGAACTTTCTTGGAGAAGGCATGGAGAAGAACCAACACCATTAAACATATTGCACCCAGAAACATGAATATGACAGCCAAAATGAAGCCAAAAGGGATTAAAACACCCTCTGCCATGGCTTTTTTTTTTTTTTTTAATTTTAGAGGCAGTTTAGACCAAACTCTATCTACACATCTAGCTGCCTCTAGGTGCTTTGCTGTGGAGCTGAGCCAATTGAGCCAGCCATAGTATAAAGGAGCCATGCTTGTTTACCCTTCAGTTAAACTGCAGCAGCAGCCAGTCTGCACATGGGAGGCTGTCTTTTGCTCCTGGGAGATTTTAGGCTTTAAGTTTGTTTTTTTTTCCAATGGGAGCTTATTCCCCACCACCACCAAGTTATGATAAAATATGATTTAATGGGTGTGGATACTTAGAGTAGTTAATCACCATTTGTTGTAGGCACTATCAATATTTACTATTGATTTATCTTTGTTAATGCTTGCTGTTAGTCCTAAACTATTTATTTAAGCTAGAACACAATGCTGGGCAATTGTTACACCATCCTAAACCTCCAAGCCCTCATAGTTTCCTAACATTTAGATTTCCCAGATTATACTTGCTTTTAGTAATATCTTAGGTCCAATCCATCTCTCCATGTAGTTCCAAGATCTCTCCTCCTGCTCTGTTCTCTGAGCTCTCCTCTTGCCCTTCTCCTTCCACTCATTTTCTACATTCTGGCTTCTCCCCTCTTTCCTGTCCTCTGACTCATCCCTGCTCAACATTGTATCTAGTTGCTTTATTTTGTCCTGTTTACAAAAGAGTTGAGATAGGATGCTTAGAATGAGCATCCAAATGCAATAAACCGATTGATACCAGAGAGTGGAAAAATCAACATTTGAATGAACAAGGGTAAGGTGTATACATTTTACAAGTACATTATGCCATCAGAACACCCATGCTCATGGCTTGGCAGGATTAACATAGTAAAAAATGGCCATCTTACCAAAAGCAAACTACAAATTCAGTGCAATTCCCAACAAAATACCAACACAATTCTTTAAGATCTTGAAAGAAAAATTCTCAACTACATATGGAAAAACAAAAAACCCAAAATTACTAAAACAAACTACAATAAGAGATCTTCTGGAGGTATCTCCATCCCTGATCGCCAGCTGTATTATAGAGAAACAGTAATAAAAACTGCATGGTATGGGCATAGAAGAAGAATAGTGGATCAACGGACCTGGATAGAACACCGAGCCTCTTAAAGAAAACTGAATTCATCCTTGCTGCACCCTGGTACCAACCCAAAGAAGAAGTCATCAGTTCTGAATATCTCTATACTTTATCACCTATTTATTATGATTTGTACACTTTGTATCCCCTCCCCTCTGCTGCCCTGAAGAGTGTCATAAGTAGAGAAAATTGAGGACACTAGGGGGATTGGATGGCAGTGAATTGAGTTGTTGGCCAGGGCATCCTATAGAAAATTTCAAGAAACACAGGCTGTTGTTTTTCAAATATGTTGCTCTCTGCCCTCACCTGAGAGATCAGGGCCATGTTCTTGTATCCACAGAGTTGCTTCCTTCTGAATCAACTGGGACTGCATATAGAGACCCACAGTCCAATATTATGCCCAGAGAAACCTTAAAAAACCCAGCTCTAAATGGTATTTTGTAATGAAATTCTACCTCATCTCAGAAAAGCTCTAGAAAACTCTAGAAAAAAATCTAGAAAAGCTGCAGGAAAGGAGACAGCAAGAGTGTCATAAGTACAGGAAACTGAGGACACAAGAACAATGCCTTGAAAATCAGGCAGCAGAGGAAGACAACACAGCCAGCTTTGATGAGAACTGATAAGCTCAGGTCCGATATAAAGGGGATGAGGACCGCCCCAAAAAGGGGAACTTTAGAAAGGGCATAAGAGTAGGAGAAGGAGGGTGAAAGTGATTGGATGGAGAAGAAGGCAGGGCAGCCATTATACCATTGTGATGTTATAATACCATTATGATGTCATATCACTGTGAAGATATAATAGCATTGTGACGTTCTAATACATTGGGATGTCATATACCATTGGGATATGATGAGAACATTAGGATGTCATTATACCATGGTGATATCATAATACCATTGGGAGCTCAAAATTGCATTGTGATGTCATACTATTGTGATGTTATAATACCATTGTGATGTCATGATATCATTGTGATGATGTAATAGTATTTACAGAACATAATGCCACTGTGAAATAAAAATTCCATTGTGATATCATACCACAATCATGTTGTAATAGCATTGTGATGTCATAATGATTGTAATATGATAACAATAATGTGATGTCATGATAGCATTGTGATGTCATAATTGCATTGTTTTGTTATATTATTACTATAATGTTATAATTCCATTGTAATATCATATCACATGAGGTCATAATAGCATTGTGATGTCATACTTCTGTTGTGATGTCATAATATCAATGTGAGTCATAGTAAAATACTGAGGTCATAACCCCTAGTGATGTCATAATAGCATTTTGATATCATCATTGCATTCTGATGTCATAACCATTGTGATGTCAAAATTTCATTTTGCTGTTCTACCAGAGATTTTATTAATAATCTCTTCAAGAAATGTGTGACACTATTCCTGAACTAAGAGAAATTCATATGCTATACATTTTACTTCTGTTCCATTGCTCTCAGGTTCAAAATCCTACACATATATCACACTAATTTTTTTCTTTAAAATACTTCAATTATATGTTGTTCATGTACTCAAATAAACATGATCACAGTCTCAGGGCTAATTCCATTAAAAAATTGATTTCATCCTTGCTGTACTCTGGAACCACCCCCAAGAAGAAGCCATCGGTCCCTAAGAGCTCTATACTTCATAACCTTGATCAGAGGTTTTTCTTATATATTTATGAATTGCAATTTGTTCACGTGGAATCCCCTCTGTTGCTCTCTCCTTCTTCTTCCAGTCCCACCCACCCTCATTATATCTCTATGACCTTTTTCTAGTTCTAGGAGAGAGGAGTTCCTCCATCTCCTTCAATCTGAACCTAGCCTATCAGCTATCATCAAGGCTGACTGCATCATCTTCCTCTGTGTTCTGATTCTCAGGGCATTGCTTTCCTTTTGTCCACAATTCCCTCTACTTATGACACTCTTCCTGTCTCCTTTTGTGGAGGCCTCTCAGAGCTCTGAGGAGGAGAATTCCATAGCAAAATCCTGTTTAGTGCCAGATGTCTCTGTGTGTCTCTGTATGCAATCCCATTGATTCAGAAGGAAGCATCTCTGTGCATACAAAAAACATGACACTGATCTGTCAACTGAGGGCAGAGAGCAACATACTTTAATAAAAACAGCCTGGGTGGCTTGAAAATTTCCATAGGATGCCTTGGCCCAACAACACAATTAACTGTCACACAATCCCCGTTTGTTCACAACAGATGGCGTTTTGGAACTTTACCCCCCCCCATTGGGAAACCTCCTAATAAGTGAATACATACCATATTTGAATTTCTGCATTGTAGTTACTTCAACCAGGATAATTTCTCTGGGTTCCAGCCATTTACTTAAAAATATCATGATGTCATTTTCTTAGCTGAATAATATTCTATTATGGAAATATTCTACACTTTCCCCAAAAGAAATTGTCAGTCCTCTTCTTTGGTGCTTGGAATTTGAAGGGATTTTAATCACTGTATTGAATGACAAACTATCAGGATAACTGTTTTCTATTAGCCTAGAACCCTCCATCTTCTTATACTTCCTTGTGATTTGAATTCCAATGTTTGCTTGAAGCTTATCTATTTACATGTGGAGTCCCCAGTGAAGAAATGTCTGGGAAAGGTTAGGAAGTATGGCCTTCTTAGATAATATAATTCCTTTTGGAGTAATATTGTGTGCTTGAGGTTGATATACCAATGAAAGTGACCAGACAGAATGGTGTTTTTTTTCTCTTTGTCTCTGTAACTTTGTATCTTTGTTTCTGTAGGTCTCAGACTCTCTATGTCTGTCTCTCTAACTCTTTCTCTCTCTGAATCTCCTCACTGCCTGCTGCTTGTATTTCAGTATGAAAAGCTCTCAGTTCTGCTGAAGGATGACAAGTTGCCTGCTTGCTGATGTGACATCATTGATAGTTTGTAAAAATATAAACAAGGTCACAATTAAATGCTTTTTGTTAAAAAGTTGCCTTGGTCAGGGAGCATTTTCACAGTAAGTAATTTACTGACTAAGGACATATCTGTGCATTTAATAAATAATATTTGAATCTGTGATAATATGAAACTCACATGTCAAAGACATGTGACTTTATTAATGACCACTTAAAGGAAATATGAGACAGATTATCTGTCATAAGAGCATTATGATGTCATCAAGCATTGTGTTATCATAATACCATTGTGATGTCAAATTAACATTGTGCAAAGATAATACCATTGGGATGTTATAATATTGTGATGTCATAATAGCATTTTGATAAGAAAATACATCTGTGATGTCATAAAAGCATTGTGCTTTCATATCATTGTAATGTAGTAATAACAATTTGACACAGGAACTGTCATCTCTCTTTTTTGTGCTTTCAGCTTGCCAAATGGAGGCATGTAGGTCTGCTCAGCCTTTCTCTTTAGCAGGCTGTCCACTTGGCCCTTTTAATGACTGGCTCCTGAAACTCTTACTGTCTTTCACCTGTTTCCTGACATCATTCTCCCATTCACCAATCAGCACCTAACCATTGTGATATCGTAATAGTATTGGAATATAATGATGAATTTATGACATTGTGATGTCATAATAGCATTGTATTGTAATATCGCTGTGAAGTCATAATGGCATTTTGATGTCAAAATTCCATTGTGATGTTATAATAGCATTTTAATGTCAAAATTCCATTATGATGTCATAATAGCATTTTGAAGCCATTATATCATTGTGATGTCAGCATATCTAGGATTAGGGTTAGGATCATGTTTAGGATTAAATTTAGGGTTAGGGTTTATATTTAGGGTTAAGGATAGGGACTTTGTACATGGGTTTTGACATTTTTTTTGGCTATCATTTGTTTTTGCCCTTTTTGATATGGGATGGATAGTTTTGCCTTTTAAACATATGAAGTATAATTTTTGAGTTTTTAGTACTTAAGTAGGCTGGTGTGTACTTTACCAGCTGTGATTCTCCTGTGTCTATCTTGCTTTAGGCATGATCAATATTTATCCCTGGTGAAAATATCTCATATTGAAAGGATGTTAGCTTCCAGGGCAGTGTGACATGTTAATTTATTCAGCATTTGAAAGTTATTTTGACATGGCAGGTGTACAGTTTGCATTAGGCCAGACTAGGTAACCCCCTTAAGTTTACCAAGAGCGGGGAGCTTTTGGGGACCTATTTCTTTCTCCTTCGCTCTAAAACTCCTACTAAACTCCCACCCCCACCACCTCTCCTGCCATCGCCGCACCCTCCAACACCAATGAACTCACACCACCACCCACCCGCCAATGCCGCCGCCGCTGCCCCCACCACCCCTGCCATCCCCGCCGTTTTTCCCGCCACTGCCACCGCTGCTGCTGCCACCGCTGCCGCCTGGACACAGAGCTGTAACTGACTTTTCAAAACTTGGTAGGGAGTTTTCCAAACTTTAAAATTCCCGCTAAATGCCTGGGCACAGCCATCTTGGCTTTCCTCAGAGGCTTCCACGTGACAGGTAAGGTAACTGGGCTCAGCCATCTTGGCTTTGGGAAAAATGGGCGGGACCTTGGGTACATCAGAAGTTTCCATGTGGCCAGCACCATCTTTAATTCGCGCAAGGAGGCCCTGCCTTCTGTGTGCCTCCCTCTCCCCCTCAATAACCCAGCCCCTTTCCCAAGCCGCTTCTATTTAAACACCCTCATGATTTTCTCATTGGGTTTATGTTCCTGGTCTTTTGGGGTTCATAAACTGGGCACAACACTTTGAGGGCTCGTCCCGGCTCCCCAGGACTCCAGAAACCTGACCCAAAGGTTTTTATGCTAGTCTTAAGTGTAATGTTTCTATACAAAATGGGTTTTAAAAAAATGTTTAAAATTTATCAGGCATTTGGGTATGACAATGATCTTGGGTATCTTATCAATTTCACTAAATAAAATCCTGCCCTATCGTTTGTGCTAATTAAAAAAAAATCACAGTTTTTAAAATGTTATGTTCAGTCATCTGATTAGTGCTTTTTACTGTTCAATTTTAATGTAGTGGTAGGAACAGCAAGATTTGCTAGCCTCTCTATAAACTATCTGATTAAAAGGTTTACTTTGTTTTTAGTTAAAAAAGAGCAGATTTAAAGTTATGCTAACAATTACAGTTGGTTAAGATGTTGAGTTGCCTTTATAAATCTACTTAAAATATGGTTCTAAATAGCATTCTGTTTTATAGGACACAGTTTAGAGCAGATTATTAAAATAGACAAAGAGTAACTCAGATATGCTGGCCCTCAAGCTTGTCAAAAATCTGAATATAACATTTTAACATGTGTAAACTTATTGTGACAGGAAGTCCCAAAATCCTGGAAGAAGCTCTCACAAGGTCTCCAAGAAGATTTGGGCACAACGGCAGATGACTGCTACTCTAAATTGTGGTATGCTAACCACTGGGCCTCAACTGGCCCACTGCTATGGCCCAGCCAAAACTGTGGACACCGGGAGTCAATGTTTCACGTTGCTAAGGGTGAGGTGAGGCCATTCTCTCGTTTCTTTCTCCACAGATACAGTCTGCCCTAAATTTTCCAGGGCAGAGACTTCTCTTATTCTTAACCTTACAACCTGACCATTTGTTGCTATAATTCCCCTCTCTCTCAACCAAGAGCTGCTTCCAATGACCATAAATTTATATACTTTAACTTACCTTATAAAAGGCAGCCCAAGCTCCCTATTTTTAATTATAGAAAAAGGGGGGAATGTTGGGATCAGCAAGCAGGCATTTCTACAGGCAGCCCCTGGGGCCTGGCAGACCAGGTATCAGGCATTTGGAAAGACACCCAGACCACCTGCTGACCACCTGGAACCACCCGCACATGCTCTGGGTCACCATATAACAGAACTGGAGCCCCTCGCCTTTCTCCTCCTCCTCTATCTTCCTTCTTTCTCTCTTCCTTCTCTTTCCTCTCTCTAGCTCTCTCTCTCTCTGTCTGTCTGTCTGTCTGTCTGTTGCGAGCCGCGTGGTCGTCTCGCCAGCAAGAACACACGCGAACGACAAGATCCTTCTGCAACAAGCTTTATTGCAGTCAAACGATGAAAGGAGGAAGACCCCGAGTCCCCGAAGTGGTGCTGTTTATATAAGCCCTGCTCCCACCAAAGTGGTGTGAGATGACGTATCATCCACTGATTGGCTGCTCACCCATCACCCCATATGACGCCCCGGGCTGGGCTCGTGACAACGGTTGCCCAACGGTCATAACTTTTTACCAGTTTTGAGGGCGGAAGCCAGCACCATGGCAACCAAACCCCGGCATTCCACATCTCCCCCTTTTTTATTTTGTTTGAACAGTAAGCTTCCTACTGTCAATACAGCATTATGCCAGAAAGCCAATGTCTGAGCCTGGTGGAAGGCAATGCTTCAGCCATTGCCCGTCATTGGAGCAACCTCCTCACTGTGAGGCTGTCCTGTCTTAGGTCAGTGAAGACTTATTTGCACTCTTCCGTCACTGACTTTCCAGATCCTTTGGCAAGAGAAAAATTGTGATTTACACCCATCCCCGTGCAATGGGAAACAGATCCCCAGGGAGTGCAAGGGCTGTAAATCCAGATTGTGGCATGTGCTTGCAAAGACAGAGGCAACCTTGTCAAACATTAATTTTTCAGCATGGATAACCAAATATCGGGGGAGGTGCCTTGCGCCAGAGTGGCTAGCACCTGTATGTTCACCACCTTGTCACGTATTTGTTGGGTTTTGAGTTTGCAGAACAACCAGAGGACAAATATTAAACCACAGCACAGGGCAGCGCCAAACATCCCAATGCCCACCCATTCCTTAAAATAAGAAAAGGCTGAAGAAGCCTAAGATAATAAGCCATCTGTGAGCAATAAATCCACTCGAGTAGAATGGTCGCCACCGCCGCCCTTAGCTCTTCATTTCTTCAAATCCTTCTGACCAATTTCCTGCAAGATATAGGGACAATTTCCTGGACAAATTAGCGGCTTGGGTAAGATTTTCATATTGTACATTGGTAATACAGAGTGCTCCTATTTTTCTTTCACACCCTAATTGAGCCAATTGAGATAAAATATCTATTCTTTCTTCCACAAGATCCAGACGCTGGTTAAGAACCATCAATCCGCCTTTTAATTGTGCGCTAGCAGATGCATGAAGGTTTATGGCTTCAGCCACACCTGCCGACAATTGATTTACTGTTGTGCTTGTTTGGACTGAATTTGCCATTGCCAAGCCGACTGCAGTCAGTGATGGCAGTAACAACGGCTGTGGTGATGCCAAAATCTTTCTTCTGTCTAAACAGGGAGAGGGTGGATGGAGGAGTGGATCCACAGGGATTGAGATCCAATGCAGAACTCTAACAACCAGGGCACTAGCATAACGCCTGGCATTCCAACATTGCGACATCCAGCATGTCTCATTGATACAATTTCTAAAAGAATTATGGGACAAAACAAGTAAAAAAGGGGAATAAACACAGACAGGACTAGGCAGAAAAACTGTCTGATTTGTATTGGACGAGAAAAATTTAGGAAAAACCAATGAATCATGTGTGACCGGCATAGGCTTTGGGAATGCAGACAAAATGGCCCAACGTTGTACCCCCACAATACTAGGAACCCGAGTTAGAAGGATCCAAGCAAGAACTGGAATTAGTTGCAGGTATATTCATTGAAAGATCATCTTCAGCTGCCGCGAGCTTTCGCGTGAGGCGCTCCGGTACCCAGAATGGATTGTTTTCTTCCTGTGGGAAAACACAGACAGCTCCCCTGGATCTTATTAAGATAGGATCCGGGCCTTTCCATTGACCAGTCAAGACATCCTTCCATTTGACCATTTCCTTAGGCCTATCAGGCTCTAAGCAGTGGCGATCAGCTGCCAAGTGGTCCTGACTGTCCAAATTTATCTAGTTATGTCAAATCGATGACGCAGTGTTTCAGCTGTCACATGAAATTTCTTATGAAACTCTTTAGCCATTTCCAAATTTGAGAAGAGGGCAAATGCAATCATCTTTGTGGCTTGATCTGCCAGGTCATTTCCATGGGACATGGGTCCCGGTAGACCTGAGTGAGCCCTAATATGTGTAATAAAAACAGGGGATTTTCTGATAATTAAGGCAAACTGAATTTTTTGAAAAATTTTTGCAAGCTTGCTAGATGCCTTGATGAATCCAGCAGCCTCTAAAATTTTGGTTGCATTTACCACATAACTAGAATCAGAAACAATATTTAAAGAACCTGGAAATTTTGTCAAAACTTCTAACACTACTAAACATTCCACAATCTGAGGTGAAGTCTCATGATATTGCTTAGAAACAACTTTATTATTAACCACATAAGCTCCTATTCCTGTTTTTGACCCATCTGTATAAACTACCAGTCCATCCTGAAGTGGTTTCTGGGACATTACATGTGGGAAGACTACCTGTTGAGTTAAAGCAAATTGCAAAACAGGGTGTCGAGGGTAATGATTATCAATCAAGCCACTAAAGGAGGTAACTAGCACCTCCCAAGTATCAGAGTTAGCAGTCAATACCTGAACCTCATGAGCTGTATAAGGCACTATTAAGAACTTTGGCTCCTTCCCAAAGTGTGTAATGGCGGCTTTTAACCCTCGTAGTGCAAGTTGAGCAACTGCATCTGGATACCATTTAATAATTTTTGCAGGAGAAGCATTGGGATGAACCCACAATAAGGGTCCATCTTGCCATAATACAGCAGTTGGTAAATGCTTAGTTTTAATAACACACAGGTCAAAGGTCTTAGTTTTATCTACACGTTTTACTTGGTCATCTTGTAAAGTGTTTTCTACCACTTGCAGGGCGTGGCTTGCAGCCGGTGTTAAGGCTCTGGGTGAAGAAATATGAACATCCCCTTCCAAAATATCAAATAGGGGTTTTTAATCTTTAAAAACGGCCTAAGCCAATTTATATCACCTAATAATTTGTTAAAAATCACTAGGGACAACAGGAGTGGCTGATTGAGAAAGTACACGCTTCCTGTTTCTCAGTAGTGGCCGCTTATCCAGGTGGATCCAGGTGGTATCGTTCTTCCTTATAGCGGGCTGCTTCCTCCTCTAAGTCCTCTTCCTCAGAGGGATTCAGCTGCTCAGATTCAGAGCTATCAATCCCCAAAGCCTCCAATTCTTTTATCAGATAAAGAGGCTTCTTTTTTGATTTTTTCTTCTCCTTATCATGTTTCTCTCCCAGGGTGTTCTTTCCCTTATCTCTCGTTCCTGCTGCTTTAACATCCGCAGAAGGGCCTTTTTTCTTAGAGACGTCTTTATTTCTATCCATTGGGGCCCCTAATTTTTTGTCACGTTCTGTTTCTGACATGCTGTCTTGTATCTCCTCTAACACTCCCTTAGTGCCTACTCTTAGCTTTCCGTTAGTCTCTTTCCTTTCGAGGTCACCCTTAAGCTTGTAGGAAACCAAAAGAAAGAGGACGAGGGCAATGGTCACAACAGAGAAAGCAATAAAGGCTTCTGCTAGCTGAAGTGAAAGATGAAATAAATCAAGACCAAACATGCCTCTCAGAACTTATCTCACTGCTGCAGTTCTGAATCCTCCCTGTGAACGAGGAGTCTCCTCGGCACCGGCTTTGGCAGGTTCCCGGGTTTCGGCACCAAATGTTGTGAGCTGCGTGGTCGTCTCGACAGCAAGAATGCCCATGAACAACAGGATGCTTCTGCAGCAAGCTTTATTGCAGTCAAAGGATGAAAGGAGGAAGACCCCGAGTCCCTGAAGTGGCGCTGTTTATATAAGCCCTGCTCGCAACAAAGTGGTGTGAGATGACGTATCATCCCCTGATTGGCTGCTCACCCATTACCCCATATGACGCCCCAGGCTGGGCTCGTGACAACAGTTGCCCAAAGGTCATAATGGTTTACCAGTTTTGAGGGCGGAAGCCAGCGCCATGGCAACCAAACCCCGGCTCTCCACATCTGTCTGTCTCTCTCTCTATCTCCCTCTCTGTAACCCCCTTTACCTAATAAACCTCCCGTGTGGAACCAATCTCCTGGTGTGATCTGTGGACCTGCGTGTAACCTCACATTTTGTATAATAATTCCTAACACATATCTTAGTTGTTTTCCCCATTTTCTCCTTACACTTTCTTGGAGAAGTCCTCCAGAAGAGCCACCACCATTAAATATATTGCTACCAGATCCATGACTATGACAACCAAACAAAGTCAAAGTGGATTAAAACACCCTCTGCCATGGCACTTTTTAAAAATTTTATTTTAGATGCAGTTTTAGGCCAAACTCTTTCTAGAGGTCTGTGTGACTGCATTTCCTTTCTTTCCAGACATGGCTGCCGAGTTTAGCTGAGCTGAGCCAGCCACAGTATAAAGAAGCCATGCTTGCTTATCCTCTCAGACTGCAGCAGCAGCCAGTTTTGTTATGTTAAGTCTCAGGTCTGTCCACAATAGGCTGTCTTTTCCTCCTGGGCCTGTAACAGTATCTCTTAAAGAGAGAGTAATTGACCTGTGAGTTTTTAGGTTTTAAGTTTGGCTTATTGGGGTTGTATTACTGTGAGCTTAATTCCCCCACCAAATTATGTTAAAGCATGATTTAAAGGCTGGGGATACTTAGATTGTTTGGTTGCCATTTATTGTACAGTTAGATTAGCTGGGTGCCATTTGTTGCTAGTTATTAATATTTTCTATTGAAATGTCTTTTAGTTAAGCAGCAGTTATTCCTAAACCAGCTGTATACCCAAATCACAACACAGAGACTAGAATTTATTTAATTAGCCTAGAACACAATGCTGGGCAATAGTTACTCCATCCTAAACCTCAAAGACCACATATATTCCTACCATTCATATTTCACCCATTATAATTGCTTTTACTTATATATTAGGTACAGTCCATCTCTCCACATGGTTACAAGACATCTCCTGCTGATTCTCCACCTCTCTTCCTCTGCTTCATTCTTCTTACCCCCACTATGTACCAGGATGTACTACCCTCTCTTTTCCATTGCTCAGCATTGTAGCTGTTTGTGTCACTGAAAATACAGAGAACAAAAGATGGCATGGTTACACAAATTTGAGACAACTGATGCGTAGAATAAGCATCACAGTGCAATTTCCAGATTGAAAAGAGAGAGTGGGGGACAGAAATCAATATTTCAATGAAGAATGGTAAAATGTATACATTCCGAAAGAACATTGTACCAACAATTTATTTACTTATTTATTTCACATATACATAAAAATATATATATTGTATATACAGTGGTCTGCCGGCATGCTGAAAGAGGGCACCAGTTCTCATTATAGATGGTTGTGAGCCACAGTGTGGTTGCTGGGAATTGAAAAAAGACATCTGTGATAGTTAACAATGCTTTTTACCTCTGAGCTGCATCTCCAGGCCTAGACCCAATTTTCTTTTTTTCATATTTCTTAAATTTTCAGTGTCATAATAGGATTGTGATATCATAATGTCTTTGTGATATAATACCATGGTGAAATCATAATACCATTTTGATGTTATAATACTCATGTGAAGTCATAATACCATTGTGATGTCATAATAACATTGTGAAATCATAAAGCCATCGGGATTTCATGATATTAATGTGATGTAATAATACCATTTTAATGTCAATATAACATGACATCATAAATCCTTTGATATCATAAATCCTTTGAAGTATCATAGCATTATGATGTCATAAGTCTTAATAGCATGTTGATATAATAATACAATTGTAAAATCATAATACTAGTGCTATGTCATAATAGCATTGAGATGTCATCATAGCATTGCGATGTCATATTATCATTGTGAAGTCATACCACTGTGAAGTCATGAAATTGTTTTGATATAAAAATTCCATTGTGATGTCATACCCCAATCATATCATAATACCATCAGGAAGTCATAATACCATTTTGCGATCATAATAGCATTGTGTTGTCATAATACATGTGATATAATATAATTGAGATATCATAAAAATGTTGTGATATCATAAATTCATTTTGAAGTCATAATGAAGCTGTGATGTCAAAATTACACTATGATGTCATAGTGACAATGTCAAGTCATAACAGAATTGTGATTTCATAATACCAATGGACAATCATGACACCATTGTTAGGTCATAATACCATAGTGATGTCATAATAGCACTGAAATGTCATGACATAATATTATTGAGATGTCATAATAATGTGATCTCTTAATAAGACTGAGATGTGATGACATGATAAAATTGAAATGTCATAATAAAGTTATAAAAGTCATAATAAAGCTCACAGTAATACAACCCCAATAAGCCAAACTTATGAAATGTCATAATAAAATAAGTATATTATGAAGTCATAATATACTTGTGATGTCATAATAACATGTGATGCCTTAATCTCACTGGGATATCATAATAGCATTAAGTCATAATAGCATTGTGAATTAATAATACCTTTGTGATGTCATAATATTTTGATGTCATAATATCAGTGTGATGTCATAATAGCATATTGAGGTCATAATCGCTTGTTATGTCATCATATCTTTGTGATGTTGTCATACCATTGTTATAATGTTCTTTGAAATGCATATACCTTACCCTTGTTCATTCAAATGATGATTTCTACACCTTACTTTATCTTTTCAATCCAGATATTGCATTGGGATACTTATTCTAAGCATCTTGTCTCAACTTTGTGTAAATAAGACAGAATAAAGCAACTAGGCACAATATTGAGAGATAGGAGGAGTCAGAGGGCATTAAATGAGTGGGAGGAGAGAGGGCGAGGGAGCAGAGCTTGCAGAGCAGAGCTGGAAGACAGATCTTGGTACTACCTAGAGAGATGGACTGGACCTAAGATATCACTAAAAGCACTTATAATGTGGGAAATCTAAATGTTAGGAAACTATGAGTGCTTGGAGGTTTAGGATGGAGTACCTATTACTCAGCATTGTGTTCTAGCTTGACTAAATAAACCCAGTCTCTGTGTGGTAATTTGGATATACAGCTGTCTGGGATAAACAGCAAGCTAATTAGTAGTAAATGTTAATCCCCACTTGCAACAGGATGACATAATACCATTGGGATATCATGACAACATTGTTATGTCATCATACCATGGTGATGTCATAATACCATTAGGATGTCACTAGCATTGTGATATCATACTATTGTGATATCATACTGCCACTGTGATATCATGATGTCATAAAAGCATTGTGAAGATCTATTATATTGTGAGGTAATACCACTGTGAAGTCAAAATTCCATTGTGATGTCACACCACAACGATGTCATTAGAATTGTGATGTTATATGATTGTGATATGATAAAAATAATGTGATGTTATGATAGCATTTTGATGTTATAATTGCATTGTTATGTTATTATTGTGATGTTATAATTCCATTGTGATATCATACCATTTGAGGTCATAATAGCGTTGTGATATTATAATCCCATTGTGATGTCAAAATACCATTTTTATGTCAAAACTCCATTCTGTTGTAATACCAGATGTTTTTATTAATGACCTCTTGAAACAAATATGTAAGAATATTCCTGAACTAAGAGTCTTGGACACAGGAACTGTCATCTCTGGGTTGTATGCTACTACCTGCCCAGATTGAGGAATGTAGGGTGCTCACCCTTTCTCTCAAGCAGCCTGTGTCCTACACAGTGGTCAGTGAGGAACATGATCAGAGTCTCAGTGCCAAGCCTTTTAAAGAAAACTGAGTTCACAGTTGCCAAACCTTGGCACCAACCCCAAGAAGAAGCCATCAGTCTTGAAGACATCCCCTTGATAACAGTTTTTCTTATGTATTTATATATTATGATTTGTTCACTGTGCATCCCCTTTGCTTCCCCCTCTCTCTTCTCCCTCCAGTTCCATCAACCCTCCTTCTTCTGCCCCTATGCCCTTACTCTAGTTCCCTGATAGTGGAGATCCTCCTCCCCCTTCTATCTGACCCTAGCTTATCAGCTCTCATCAAGGCTGACTGCATAATGTTCCTCTGCGGCCTGATTCTCAGGGCATAATTTTCCTATTGTCCTCAACTCCCTCCACTCATGACACTCTTCCTGCCTCCTTTCCTGCAGGCTTCCCAGAGACCTGAGGGGAGAAAATTTTATAGGGAAATCCCATTTACAGCTGGGTGTTTTAAGGTCCCTCTCTTTGCATAATATCAGACTATAGGTCTCTGTATGCAATCCCATTTGATGCAGAAGAAGCATCTCCATAAACAGAAGAACATGGCAATAACTAATCATTTTAGGGCAGAGAGCAACATATTTACATAACCACAGACTGGATTGCTTGACAATTTCCATAGAATGCCCAGGCCCAGAAACTCAATAAGCTGCCACCCAATCCCACTTTTGGAAGACTACTTTGGACACAATAGATGTCCTGGTGGTGCTTTATCTCCCATTATTAGGAGACCTCATAATGAGTGAGTACATATTATATTTGTCTTTCTGCATTTTAGTTACTCCAATCAGGATGATTTTTCCTGGTTCCATCCATTTCCCTGAAAATATCATGATATAATTTTCTTAGTTGAATAATTCTCTGTTATGGAAATATTCCACATTTTCCACAAAGGAGATTGTCAGTCCTGTTCTGTAGAACTTGGAAGTTTCTGAGACTCTAATAATTGTTTGTTGAATGACAAACAATCAGGATAATTATGTTCTTTTAGCCTAGAAGTGCCTCCATTTTATTCCACTTCCTGGTGATTGGAATTGCAATTCCCCTTGAATATTATTTGTTTACATGTGGAGTACCTGAGAGGAAATAACTAGGAAGGGTTAGGCAATATGGCCTTGTTAGATAATATAATTCCTATTGGATTTATGTTATGGGAGAGTGTGCTTTGAGGTTGATACAGCAATAAAAGTAACCAGATAGAATGGAGTCTCTGAATCTCAGTATCTGTCACTTTAAATCATTGTTTCAGTAGGTTTTGGACTCTCTAGTTCTTTGTCTCTTAGTCTGTGTCTGTCTCCATCTCTCTGCCTGCTACTTGTGGTTCAGTATGAAAAACTCCCGGTTCTGATAAAGAACTACAAGATGACTGTTTGCTCAGTCATCCATATTACTCATCGATAAAAAACAAGGAAATCATGAAATTTGCAGGTAAGTTATGGGAACTGGAAAAGATCATCCTGATTGAGCTATCCCAGAATAAAAAAGACACACATGGTATATACTTACTAACAGAGGATAATCCTACTAAAATCTGTACACCTAAAGAAACTAATCAAGAGGGAGGACTCTGGCTAAAATGCTAAATCCCATCCTGAAAGACAAAGAGGATGGATATCAGAAGGAGAAGAAAACAGGGAAGGAGCTAGGAACCTGCCACAGGGGGCCTCTGCAAGGCTCTGCCCTGAAGATGGTCAAAGCAGAAGCTGAGATGTATGGCCAACTGTAGAGTAAAGTGCATTATCTAATTAAAGAAGTGGGAAATAGTAGATCAACAGATCAAAAAAAGTTGAGTACAGGTATCTTTCCTTAGACTCATACTCTAAATCCAGTACCATGAATGGAGATAACCTAGAATCCCTGTGCTAATGTAGCCCATGGCAGTTCAGTGTCCATGTGGGTTCCACAATAATGAGAACAGGGACTCCCTCTGACATGAACTGTTTGGCCTGTACTTTGTTTACCTCACCCTGATGGGGGAGCAGCCTTACCAGGCCACAGGAGAAGACAATGCATTAACTCCTAGTGTGATCTGATAGACTAGGATTAGAAGTAAGGAGAACAAGTCCTCTCCTATCAGTGGACTTTTGGAGTGGTGTGTCTGGAGAAAGGGAAGGTAAAGTATGATGAGGAGGGGAGAAATGATGGGTTTATGGGAAGACACAAAATGAATAAATTGAAATTAATGAAAATCAAAATAAAAATATTAAAAAGTATAATTCATTTTGGAGCTATATTATAGGAGGATGTGCTTGGATGTTAAAATACCAATAAAAAGAGATAAGACATAAGGGAGTTTCTATCTCTTGGTACCTGTCAATTTAGACCTCTGAACAAGGTTTTATCCTCATCCTTTTATCCAGATCCCACACCTTTACTCCTGTTTACCTCTGTGGCAATGTCAGGTAGGAAATGAATGCTTACTATTTATTGAATTGGACAGCTTCCTAAGTAGGGAAGCTTCAAAGTGATGTGAGATTAAGTGGAATGTACCAAATGACAAGTCATCTCCTATTGTGGTCTGGGTTCTGCAATTTCCTAGTTTGTGACTTTGAACTAAGCAGTTACTGACATACTCACTTAATTTATCTTCACATTCTTACTAATATAATAGGCTGGCAGGTTCTAGGGTTCTCTGGGGTATTGAGACATTAAGATCAGAGAAAAGAGAAGGAACCATATAATTCCTGGGACTGGTTTGACTGAAACAGAGAAAGATCAGTGACGGTAAAAGGAGAACTGAGGGGCAAGATATTATTTGACAGCTGGTGCGGTTCCACACTTCTGTTACCAACCCTCTATGAGCAGGATTTCCTTAGCTGATCTGGCTGCATCTGTAGCTGTGTCCTACTCTTGGGTCAATGAGGAATGTTCCTGGTCCTGGTGTTTACAGTTAAAAATAGGCTGTCAGGGCAGAGAAATTGGTCCATGTTATATCCTTAGGACACAAGAACAACTGTGTTAACTGCTGTGATCCTCCAGACAAACCCTCTAAACGTAGTGTTAGTGCTTGAATTGCTTGCTCAGAGGTACCTACTGAGCTCATGGGGTCTGAGGTAGTTCGGTAACCACTAGTTCATGGCTAGGATTCTCTGGTACATAATGAGTTCCTGGAAAGCATGCCTTACAAAGTCAAAATCTGCCCTCCTTTACCAGAATCTTTTCTCATTGTAAATTTGTCTACCTATTATTTTTACTGATTATTTGGAATTTTATATAATATATATTACACTCCTTTTCCATTATTCCAAGGTTGAATTCATACCTATGAGTCAAACTAATTTTTTTCTTTAAAATACATCAGTTGAAATATGTGTTGTTCATATACTCACTGAAACAAGATCAGAGTCTCAGTGTCAAGTTCCTTAAAGAAAACTGAGTTCATCCTTGTTGCAGCATGGTACCAAACCAAAGAGAAAGCCATCAATCTTGTAGAACTTCATCACCTTGATCACCATTTTTCTTATGTATTTATTTTTATGATTTATTCACATTTTATCACTTTTGCTGCCCCTCCCTTTTCTCCTTCTAGTCCCACCCAGCCTCCTTCTACCCCTATGCCCTTTCTCAATTTCCCTAATAGAGGAGGTCCTCCTCCCCCTTCTATCTGATCCTAGCTTATCAGGTCTCATTAAGGCTGGCTGCATCATCTTCTTTGTGGCCTGATTCTCAGAGGATTGTTCTCCTTGTGTCCTCAATTCCCTCTACTTAGGATACTCTTCCTCCCTACTCTCCTTCAGTCTTCCCAGAGCTCTGTGGAGAGGGAGAACTTCATAGGGTAATCCAATTTAGAGCTGGTCTCTAAATTGTTTTAAGGTCTCTCTTAAAATATCAGACTGTGGGTCTCTATATGTAATTCCATTTGATGCAGAAGGAAGCCTCTTTGTGGATGCAAGAACATTGCATTGATCTATCATTTCAGGTCAGAGAGCGACATTTTTTTTTAATTACAGCCTAGATTGCATGAAAACTTCTGTAGGATGCCCTGTCCTAATGACTCAAATAACTGTCATCAATTCCCAGAGTAGAATAATAGTTTGGTCACAATACATGGCCTAATAGAAATTTATCCCACACTATAAGGAGAACTCCTAATAAATGAATACATACAATATTTGTATTTCTACATTTATTTACTTCACCCAGGATGATTTTCCCTTGTTCCATCCATATGCTTGAAAATACCATGATGTCATTTTCTTAGCTGAAAACTACTCTGTTATAGAAGTATTACATATTTTCCTCAAAAGAGATTGTCAGTCCTGTTCTTTAGAACTTGGAAGTTTCTGGAATGTTAATCATTGTATTGAATGACAAACTATCTGGATAACTATTTTCATCTAGGAGTACCTACATCTTCTTCCACTTCCTCATGATTTGAATTGCAAAGTCCCGTTGAAGCTCTCTATTTCTGAATCTGTCACTTTAGCACTTTCTCTCTCTGTCTCCCTCAGTCTTCCTCTCTTAGCCTGCAGCTTGTGTTAGAGTACAAAAAGCTCTCAGTTCTGCTGAAGATGACTGCTTGATGAGGTGACATCATGGATGGTTTCTGTAAAATATAAGCAAGATCCCAAATAAATGCTTTTTGTTCAAAAAGTTGCCTTGTTCAGGGAGAATTGTTACAGTAAGTAATTCACTGCCTGTGGACATATCTGTGCATTTAACAAATAATAATGGAATTGTGATAATGGGAAACTCACATGTAAAGGACACATAACTTTTTTAGTGATCACTGTAAAGAAATATGTGATGCTTTTCATGAACTAATAGTCTTAGACAAAGGAACAGTCATCTCTGTGTTGTGTGCTTTCAGCGTCCAAGATTGAGGTAAGTAGGGCTGCTCAGCCTGTCTCTAAAGCAGGCTATCCACTTGGCCCATTTAATAACTGATTCCTGAAACTTTTACTGGCTTTCACCTGTTACATGACATCACTGTGACTGTCAGCCAATCAGTGTCTAAAAGAATCTTGGGGTTTCCATGGAGATGGGTAAACAAACTTTCCTCAGTATCCAGCATCTATCCACAGTGTGCACACATGACTGTTTCTTGTGAAACCCAACAAACTTTTATCTTCATCCTTTTATCCAGATCCTACATCTTTACTCCTGTTTACCTCTGTGACAAGGTCAGGTAGAAAAAAAAGTTTAATGTTTATTGAATTGGACAGCTTTCTAAATAGGGAAGCTTCAAAGTAATATAGAATTAAGGGGAATTGTACCTAATGACGAAGTGGTCTCCTCTTGTTGTCTTGGATCTGAAATTTCCTAGATTGTGGCTTTGAACTGAATAGTTAGTGGCATACTGACTAAATGTATCTTCACATTCTTATCAATATAATAGGTTAGCAAGGTCTGGGGTTCCCTGGGGTATTGAGTCTTTAAAGTCAGGGAAAAGAGAAGGTAACCTGAGAGATCTGCAGTCTATTTAAACAGCATTCACCTGGAAAAGGCAGTGTAAATGGGGGTAAAGAGATGTACAGAATGGAGACAAGACAGATTCCTCATCAAGTCTCAGTTTCCTGAACTTGCAACTCTAACAAAGCAAAGGGTACTACCAATTTTTTTTTCATAGAAGCAACATATTGGTGCCACCTGTCAAGGCCTCCTGAAATTCACTCAAGTTTAAACAGAGTTTCTTGTCTTGTTCACAAGGTTGTAGGGAGTTTGCTACCTACTTTCAGGCTCAGAAGAGCTAGCTTCCAAAAACTGCCAAGGACAGTTTCTGAAACATGGAATTTAGATAAGACCAGCATCTGAGAAGGCCACAAGGCAGAATTCCAATTTCCAGACTCCTTCATTTCACAGAGGTAAACAGGAGTAAAGATGTAGGATCTGGATAAAAGGATGAAGATAAAAGTTTGTTGGGTTTCACAAGAAACAGTCATGTGTGCACACTGTGGATAGATGCTGGATACTGAGGAAAGTTTGTTTACCCATCTCCATGGAAACCCCAAGATTCTTTTAGACACTGATTGGCTGACAGTCACAGTGATGTCATGTAACAGGTGAAAGCCAGTAAAAGTTTCAGGAATCAGTTATTAAATGGGCCAAGTGGATAGCCTGCTTTAGAGACAGGCTGAGCAGCCCTACTTACCTCAATCTTGGACGCTGAAAGCACACAACACAGAGATGACTGTTCCTTTGTCTAAGACTATTAGTTCATGAAAAGCATCACATATTTCTTTACAGTGATCACTAAAAAAGTTATGTGTCCTTTACATGTGAGTTTCCCATTATCACAATTCCATTATTATTTGTTAAATGCACAGATATGTCCACAGGCAGTGAATTACTTACTGTAACAATTCTCCCTGAACAAGGCAACTTTTTGAACAAAAAGCATTTATTTGGGATCTTGCTTATATTTTACAGAAACCATCCATGATGTCACCTCATCAAGCAGTCATCTTCAGCAGAACTGAGAGCTTTTTGTACTCTAACACAAGCTGCAGGCTAAGAGAGGAAGACTGAGGGAGACAGAGAGAGAAAGTGCTAAAGTGACAGATTCAGAAATAGAGAGCTTCAACAGGACTTTGCAATTCAAATCATGAGGAAGTGGAAGAAGATGTAGGTACTTCTAGATGAAAATATCATAGTTATCCAGATAGTTTGTCATTCAATACAATGATTAACATTCCAGAAACTTCCAAGTTCTAAAGAACAGGACTGACAATCTCTTTTGAGGAAAATATGTAATACTTCTATAACAGAGTAGTTTTCAGCTAAGAAAATGACATCATGGTATTTTCAAGCATATGGATGGAACAAGGGAAAATCATCCTTCTTTGTTTTATGGAGAGCCTGTTTTAGGTTGGTGATTCAAAGGATGGAAAGTGCCACCTGAGGCTAGTCAATATATCGCAGGCTGTATTGGACAATTCTAACCTAAGTTTCTTGGCAAATTCTATGTCATGGATCTTAAGTTAACATGTCCAATGAAAAGTTTTTGTTAGACCAAATACCAGCAAGGTGATTCTGAACCTGAGTCTAATTAAATTCTGTTTCATCATACCAAGAATCAGAAATCCTAACAGGAATCATAACAAAATCAGGTTGCTTAACAACTAATAATGAAAGAGCAATATTATCAGCACTAACAATTAGTAAGATTGTAATATACACATTCAGTTGAATCAGCATCATTTTTCTTAAAATGTCTTACTACAGTGTTTCCAATTAGCAGTAAATAAGGAGGATTAACATATGACAAAACAAAGGTATACTTGATTACTTTATTAAAGCTGATTGCCTTCACAGAGAGAATACCTATATGTCCCAATTTCCATACATAGGTTTGGCAATTTTTATTTGAAGTTCTCTGAAGTCCATCACTAACAGCTTTTTCTAAGAGAAAGGAATTTTGACTGCCTTTAGCAGGGACCAAATGTAAATAGCCTTTATGATAGACCAGTCCAGTCCATAACTGTAATACAGGATCATTGTCACAGGGGTAAATGGTGGGCATTTCTCCAATGCATCTTGTCCAAGGAACCATCAGTCGAGGACAAGAGCATTGATCCCCTTTCTCACAGCATGAGTAATTCATTGGAGATGTAAGACTGTCATTGTTAACTCCTGTAGTAAGGGACAATAATATCCCTCCAACGTTTCACTTTTCCTGCTTGCAAAGGAAGGATTGAGCTGCCACCCCAACTTTAGAGCAGTAGGCATTCTGAGCTATGACCTGGACAAGGGAGTCTGGTAAGCAGTCCTGATGAATATTCTCTCCAGTAAAGCAAAGAGGATGACCTCTTCCTATTTCTGAAAAATTAAGGGTCTGTTTTATTTGTGTTCCTTCCAAAGCAGGAAAACCCAGTAACCAAGTGTTCTTGACATAAACAAGGATTTCTGGATTATCCTAGGTAACTGGGTGTAGTAGAGCTGGATTAAGAATGTACACCCAACAAACAGTCATCTTTACTGAAAGGGTCAAGATATCATTCACTTGTCACACCAGACATTCCAGTAACCACCTAGCTGCATAATTTTCCTGTGAAAAGACACAGACAGCTCCTCCTCCACATATGAGTACAGGGTTGGTTCCATGCCATTGATTTATTAGCTCCCACTACTTTGTTTTCGAAAATAAATCTTAATTGTTTAGTGGGCATGCTCTACCATGCCTTGTCCTTGAGGATGTTAAGGTATTTTAGTTATATGACAAACTTGAAACTGTTGATGAAATCTTTTATAAGATTTGCTAGTATATCCTGTTCCATTGTCAGTTTTAAATTGCTTAGGAACTTCTAGAATATTAAAAGCCTGTAGCCAAGGAGCAATAACATTCTTTGCAGCTTTTCCTGGATGAGGAGTGCCAAAAATAAATCCAGAATAGATATCTATGCAAACATATACATATTATAATTGTTCAAATTCAAGAATATGAGTTATATCCATTTGCAAATCTGATTTGGAGCCAATCCTTTAGGATTGACTCCCAAATGAGGAATAGACTGAAATTGAGGACAAGCACTACAAGCCTTGACTATACTATGGGCCTCTTCCTTAGTCAATTCATATTTAACTCTCAAGGTTTGACTATTTAGATCATTTATATTATGGGCTCCCTGGGCTCTTTTTAACTGTTAACAATAAACTTTGGTGACTTTATCTCCCAATGCATTTCCTTTAGACAGGGGTCCTGGAAAATTAGAACGAGCCCTCTAAAGTTCTATAAAAAATGGAAAGGTTTTATTTTTGTATCATATTTTGAATTTGTAAAAAATAAAATTCCAGCAGAATAAGATGTCTGAATTTGACCTGTAGTCTCTAACCTCGGCAAAGACTGAGTTATATATGCACTACCTGTAAAAAGGTTCAAAGACTACTTATTAAATCTTTGAAACACAGCCAATACTACAGATAACTCTGCTATTTGCTCAGATGTGTTAGACACTTGAATGATATTGCTTTTCTTTTACAAGTATAGGCAGAAACACCAGATAATGAACCATCAGTAAATTCTGTATCAACAATTGGGCTAACTTTTGTTTTAAATGAAAAAACTATAGGTTGCAGCTATAAAAACTGAATTAATTTGTTTTTGTTTTTGTTATTGTTTTTTTGGCCTCAAGAGGTTGGACTCTGTCATAATAAGCTTACGTAAGTTAAAATGACATATTTATCAGATCTCTGACAAGTCTGAAGGCCAGCATATTTGAGTTATTCTTTTTCTACCTTAATCATCTGCTCTAAATTTCATCCTATTAAACAGAATGTGTTCATGTTATATGCCTAGGACAAAGCAGCAGTTGTGGTCCTCCAGACAAACCCTCTAAATGCAGTGTTAGTGCCAGGACTGCTTCCTCAGAGGTGCCATCTGAGCTCATATGGTCTGAGGTAGTTGGTTAACCACTAATTCATCCTATGATTCTCTGCTACATAATGAGTTCCTCTACAGCATGTGTTGTCATTTGAGTTCTTGGTTTTATCCATTTTAATGGGTATAAGTTGAAATCTCAGGGTCGTTTTGATTTGCATTTCTCTGATGGCTAATGACATTGAGCATTGCTTTAAGTGTTTCTCTGCCATACTATATTCCTCTACAAATATCAAAAACTCAAGTGACAACACATGCTGGAGAGGTTGTGGACAAAGGGGAACCCTCCTCCACTGCTGGTGGGAATGTAAACTTGCACAACCACTCTGGAAATCAATCTTGTTCTTTCTCCGACAACTAGGAATACTGCTTCCTCAAGTTCCAGTTATACCACTCCTTGGCATATATCCAAAAGTGGCTCAAGTAAACAATAAGTACATTTGCTCAATCATGTTTGTAGCAGCTTTATTTGTAATAGCCAGAATCTGGAAACAACCCAGATGCCCCCAACTGAAAAATGAATACAGAAATTGTGGTTTTTTACACATTGGAATACTACTCCACAATAATCAAAACAAGGAAATCATGAAATATTTGTAAATATACAAGTAAATGTTGGGAACTGGAAATGAGCTATCCCAGAAGCAGAAAGACACACACTGTATATACTCACTCATATAGACATATAATATAAGATAAACCTACTAAAATCTGTACACTTAAAGAAACTAATCAAGAGGGAGGACTCTGACTAAAATGCTCAATCCCCATCCCAAAAGACAAAGAGGATGGACATCAGAAGAAGGAGAAAACAGGGAAGGAATTAGGAGCCTACCACAAGGGACCTCTGAAAGGCTCTGCCCTGCAGTCTATCAATGCAGATGCAGAAACTTATGGCCAACTGTTGGGTGGAGTGCATGAAATCTAATGAAAGAAGTGGCAAATAGTAAGATCTGGAGAGGACATGAACTCCACAAGGAGAGCAACAGAACCAAAAAATCTGAACACAGGTGTCTTTCCTGGGACTCTTACTCCAACCAAGCACCATGCATGGAGACAACCTAAACACCTTCACAGATGTAGCCCATGGAAGTTCAGTGTCCAAGGGGTCCCATAGTAATGGGAACAGGGACTTCCTCTGACATGAGGTGATTGGCCTGCTCTTTGAAAACCACACCATGATAGGGGAGCAGCCTTAATAGGCCACATAGGAAGACAATGCAGCCATTCCTGATGAGATCTGAAAGACTAGGATCATAAGGAATGAGAATTAGAACTCCCCTATCAGTGAAAAAAGGGAAGGACATGCATGGATAAATGGGAGGGATAGTGGGATTGGGAGGGAAGGGTGAAATCTTTTATGGGGGTATACAAAGTAAATAAAATGTAATGAATAAAACTTAAAAATATTAAAAATATAACTCCTTTTGTTTTTATATTATAGGAGGGTGTGCTTGGTGGTTGATATGCAAATAAAAGTAACCAGACAGAATAGAATCTCTGTCTCTTGGTCTCTGTCAGTTTTTATATTTGTTTCTGTTGGTCTTAGTCTTAATATTTCTGAATCTGTTTCTCTAGCTCTTTATCTCTCTTTGTCTCTCTCAGTAACCCTCTCTCAGTCTGCTGCTTGTGGATTAGTATGAAAAGCTCTCAGTTCTGTTGAAGGAGTACAACAAGATGACTACTTGCTGACATTACATCCTGGATGGTCTCTGTAAAAATATAAGCAAGGTCCCGATTAAATGTGTTTTGTTCAAAGATCTGCCTTGGTCATGGAGCATTTTCCCAGTTAGTAATTCACTGATGAGAACATATATGTACATTTAACAAATAATAATAGAATCTGTGATAATGTGAAAGTCACATGTCAAGTACATGTGACTTTATTTATTTATTTATTTATTTAATCAGTTACATTTTTATTAACTCTGTATTCTAGCCGTGTCCCGATCGGCTCTTTGGTCTCCCCACCCCCGAAGGGAGGAGCAGTCCTGTTAGGCCACAGAGGAGGGCTTTGCAGCCAGTCCTAAAGATACCTGATAAAACAGGATCAGATGAATGGGGAGGAGGTCCCCCCTATCAGTGGACTTGGAAAGGGGTACATGTGACTTTATTAATGAACACTAGAAAGCAATTTATGATATTTTTCCTGAACTAATAGTCTTGGATGCAGAAACTGTCATCTCTGGGATGTGTGCTTTATGCTGCATGGAATGAGGGTTGCTTAGACTTTCTTTCAAGAAGGCTGTCCACTTGGCCCTTAGGATAACTGGCTCCTGAAACTCTTCCGGCTTTCACCTGTTTCATGACATCATTCTGCCTCTCAGGCAATCAGCACCTGAGAGAATCTTGAGGTTTCCATGGAGATGAGTAAACAATCTTTCCTCAGTGTTCAGTATCTCTGATCCTTTGCACATGTGACTTTTTCTTGTGAAACCTGAAAAGACTTTATGTCATTCCTATGTGCAGATCCCACACCTTTACTCCTGCTTACCGCTGTGAAAATATCAGGTAAGAAATGAAACTTTAATGTTTATTTAATTGGACAGCTTCCTAAGTAGGGAAGCTTCAAAGTGAGGTGGTCTCTTATTGTGGTCTTGAATCTGAAATTTCCCAGGTTGTGACACCAAAATGGACAATTACTTGTGTACTCACTAAAAATACCCTCACATTATTATTTATATAATAGGCTGGCTGTTTCTAGGGTTCCCTGGGTTATTGAGTCTTTAAGAGCAGGGAAAAGATAAGGAAACCAGACAGTTCCTGCAACTTGTTTGGCTGAAACAAAGAAAGATTGGTGTATGTGAAAGGAGAACTGAAGAGCAATAAACTATTTGACATATGGTGTTGTTCCACACTACTGTTGGCAACCCTTATGAGCAGGGTTGCCTTGGCTGGCCTCGCTGGATCAGCAGCTGTGTCCTACACTTAGGTCAGTGAGGAACCCTCCTGGTGGTGGGGTTTACAGTTAAAACTGGGAATTCAGGACAGAGGAATGGGTCCCTGTTATATGCTTAGACACAGGAGCAGCTGTGTGTTCCTGCATTTGTCCTCTAGACAAAACCTCTCAACATAGTGTCAGTGCCATAACTGCTTGTTCAAAGGTGACACCTGAGCTAATGGGGTCTGAGGTAGTATGTTAACAACTAGTTCATGGCTAGGATTCTCTGCTACATAATTAGTTCCTGGAAGCATGCCTCACAAAGACAAACTTTGCCCTCCTTTTGAGGAATCTTTTCTCCATGTTAAAAGTCATTTAAAGAAATCTGTACACCTAAAGAAACTAATCAAGAGGGAGGACTCTTGCTAAAATGCTCAATTCCTATTCAGAAAGGCAAAGAGGCTGGGCATCAGAAGAAGGAGAAAAGAGGGAACAAGTCAGGAGCCAGACACAGAGGACCTATGAAAATCTCTGCCCTGCAGACTATCAATGTAGATATTGAGACTTATGGGCAACCTTTGGGCAGAGTGCAGGGAATCTTAGGAAAGAAGTGGGAAATAGTAAGATCTGGAGAGGATAGGAACTCCATAAGGAGAGCAACAGAACCAAAAAAATCTGAGCACAGGTGTCTTTCCTGAGACTGCTATTCCGACCAAGGATTATTCATGGAAAAAAACCAAGACCCCTGCACAGATGTAGCCCATGACAGTTCAGTATACAAGGGGGTTCCTTTGTAATAGGAACAGGGGCTGTCTGTGACATGAACTGATTGGCCTGCTCTTTAATTTTTCCCCCTGAGGGGAAGCATCATTACCAGGTCACAGAAGAAAACAATGCAGCCACTCCTGACAAGACCTAATTGACTAGGATCAGAAGGAAGGAAAAGAAGTCCTCCACTATCAGTGGATTTGTGGAGGGGCATGCAGGCAGAGGGTGGAGGAAGGGAGGAATTGGGATGGGAGGAGGGAGGGAACCACGGGGGAATACATAGTGAGTAAAGTTTAATTAATAAAGAAAAAATTTGTCATCATATTATTTTTATTGTTTATTTGGGAATTACATAAAATATACATTATACTCCTTTTCCATTGTTCCCAGGTTCAAATTCCAACTAATGTGTCACACTGAGGTTTTCTCTTTTTTTCTTTAAAATATGTCAATATTGGTATGGGTTTATCATATACACATTAGAACATGTCTCAGTGCCAAGTCCCTTAAATCTGAGTTCATCCTTGCCATACATGGTCACCACCCCGAAGAAGCCATCAGTCATTATAAGCTCTATACTTTATCACCTTTATCACAGTTTTTCTTATATATTTATTTATTATGCTTTGTTCACTTCTGCCACCTCCCTTTCTCCTCCCAGCCTACCCACCCTCCTTCTTCTACTCCTATGACCTTTTTCTTCTTCCCTTATAAGGGAGTTCCTTTTACCCTTCTATCTGACCCTAGATTATCAGGTCTCATCAAGGCTGGCTATATCATCTTCCTCTGTGGTCTGATACTCAAGGTATTGTTCTCCTTGTGTCCTGTATTCACTCTATTTATGAAACTCTTCCTGCCTCCACTATTGCAGGCTTTCCAGAGATCAGAGGGGAGGGAGAATTCCATAAGGAAATCCTATTTAGACCTGGGTGTTTTGAGGTCTCTCACTGCATAATATCTGACTGTGGTCTCTGTATGCAATGACATTTAATGCAGAAGGAAGCATCTTTGTGGATCCAAGAACACAGCATTGATCTATTAATTGAGGTTAGAGAGAAACTTATTTTAATAACAACAGACTGGGTTGTTTGAAAATTTCCATAGGATGCAATGGGCCAACAAATAAAGTAACTGCCACCTAAACCCCCTAGAGTAACTCTGGTTGTTCACAATAGATGGCCTATTGTAACTTTTTACCTCACTATTAGTAGATCTCCTAATATGTGATTACATACTATATTTGTCTGTATTTTCTTTACTTAATCCAGGATGATTTCCATCCATTTGCCTGGAAATATCATGATGTCATTTTCTTAGCTGAATAATACTCCATTATAGAAATATTACACATTTTCCTTTAAGAAGATTGTCATTCCAGTTCTTAGTCATTGGAAGTTTCTGGGATTTAAATAATTGAATTGAATGACAAATTTTCAGAATAATTATGTAATTTTAGTCTAGAAGTACCTTGATCTTCTTTTACTTCCCGGTGATTTGAAGTGCAATGTCTCCTTGAAGCTCATCTATTTACATGTTTATTCTTCATTGAGGAAATGTCTGAGAAAGGTTAGAAGGTATGGTGTTGTTAGATACTATAATTGTTTTTGGAGTTTTATTATAGGAGCGTGTGCTTTGAGGTTGATATGCCAATGAAAGTGACCAAACTGAATGGAGTCTCTGTCTCTCAGTCTCCATCAATTCCTATCTTTGTGTCAGTTTTGGTCTCTCTCTTTCTGAATCTGTATCTCTAGCTCATTCCCCTTCTGCCTGCGGCTTGTGGTTCAGTATGAAAAGCTCACAGTTCTGCTGTAGGACTACAAAAAGATGACTGGTTGATGATGTGACATCATGGATGATTATATATAAGTATATAATCAATTAAACACGTTTTGTTCAGTGTTGCCTTGGTCATGGAGCATTTTCTCCGTAAGTAATTCATTGACAGAGGACATATCTATGCATTTACCAAATAATAATTGAACACGTCCCAATTAAACACGTTTTGTTCAGTGTTGCCTTGGTCATGGAGCATTTTCCCCGTAAGTAATTCATTGACAGAGGACATATCTATGCATTTACCAAATAATAATTGAACATATGAAAATGTGAAAGTCACATTTCAAGTACACATGACTTTATTAATGAACACTAGGAAGCAATATGTGACATTTTTCCTGAACAGGAACTCTCATCTCTGGGATGTGTGCTTTAAGCTGCCCAGAATGAGCCATGCAGGGCTCTTCAGATGTTCTCTCAAGCAGGTTGTCCACTTAGCCCTTATAATAACTGGCTCCTGAAACTCTTTCTGGCTTTCACCTGTTTTATGACATCATTCAGCCTCTCAGGCAATCAGTACCTTAGAGAATCTTGAGGTTTCCATGGAGATGAGTAAACAGTCTTTCCTCAGTGTTCAGTATCTCTGATCCTGTGCACATGTGACGCTTCCTTGTGAAACCCAAAAAGACTTTATCTCATGCCTTTATGCAGATCCCACACATTTACTCCTGTTTATCTCTGTGACACTGTCAGGTAAAAAATGAAACTTTAATGTTTATTAATTGTCATTTTTCTAAGTAGGAAAGCTTCAAAGTGATGGGGGATTAAGAGGATATATAGAATGACAATTGGATCTTACACTGTGGTCTTGCATCTGAAATTTCGTAGGTTGTGACTTTAAACTGAGCAGTCACTGGGGTACTCACTAAATGTACCTTCACATTCTTACTGATATAATAGGCTGGGAGTTTATTGGGTTCCTGGGGTTATTGAGTCTTTAAGAGCAGGGTAAGAGAAGGAAATCAGACAATTCCTGGACTAGTTTGGCTGAATCAGAGAAAATCTGTGAGTGTAAAAGGATAACTGAGAGCCAATAAAGTATTTGAAATCTGGTGCTGTTCCACAGTAGTGTTTGCAACTCTGTATAAGCGGGGTTGCCTTGGCTGAGCTTCTGGATAGGCAGCTCTGTTCTATTCTTGAGTCAGTGAGGAACCCTCCTTTTGCTGAGGTTTGCAGTGCTAACTGGTCCTCAGATAAATGGGTCTATATTATATGCCTAGGACACAAGAGCAGCTGTGTTTCTACTGTGGTCCTCCAGAAAATTGCTCTTAAAATAATGTTAGTGCTAGGACTGCTTGTACAGAGATGCCACCCTAGCTCATGGGGTTTGAGGTAGCTGGGTAAACACTAGTTCATGGCTGAGATTCTATTCACAATAATGAGTTTCTGGAAAGCATGCCTTACAAAGTCAAAATCTGCCCTCCTTTAGCAGAATATTTTCTCCATTTTAAAAGTCATTATAAACATTGTCAACATATTATTTTTCTTGATTATGTAGGAATTTCATATAATATATATAACATTCATTTTGCATTGCTCCCAGGTTCAAATTCCTACTCATGTGTCACACTAAAATATTTGTTTTTCTTTTAAATAGATCAATTTAAGTATGTGTTGTTCATATACTCATTGGAACAGAGTCTCAGTGCAATGTCCCTCAAAAGAAACTGAGTTCATCCTTGCTGCACCCTAGCACCATCCCCAAGAAGAAGCTATCAGTCCTGAAGAGCTCTATACTTCATATTCTGGATCACAGTTTTTCTTTTGTAATTATTCATTATAATTTGTTCACTTTCTTTCTCCTCTTCTGTCCCCTCCCTCTTCTCCTTCAAGTCCCTAAGAGTATTGGACACAGGAACTGTCATCTTTGTGTTGTGTGCTTTCAGCTGCCCAGATTGAAGCATGTAGGGCTGCTCAGCCTTTCTCTCAGGCAGGCTGTTCAATTAGCCCTTTTAATAACTGGCTCCTTAGAGTCTTACTGGCTTTCATCTTTTGCATGACATCATTCTCTGTATTTACGACTTAGCACCTGAAAGAATCTTGAGGTTTCCATGTAGAAGAGTAATCAAACTTTCTTCAGTGTCCACTATCTCTGATCCTGTTACATGTAACTTTTTTCTTGTGAAACCCAATAAGCCTTTATCTCAACCTTTTATCCAGTTCACATACCTTTTCTCCTGTTTGCCTCTGTGACAATCGCAGGTAGGAAATGAAACTTTAATGTTTATTTAATTGGACAGCTTCCTAAATAAGGAAGCTTCAAAGTGATGTGGGATTAGAGATCTGTAGAGATTGTCAATATGATTTCCTACTGTTGTCTTGGATCTAAAAATTCCTAGATTGTGACATTGAACTGAGCAGTTACTCCTGTACTCACTAAATGTACTTTCACATTCTTATTGATATAAGAGGCTGGCAGGGTCTAGGATTCCCCATGTTATTGAGTCTTTAAGAGCAAGGAAAAGAGAAGGAATCCAGATAATCCCTGGGGCTGATTTGGCTGAAACATATAAAAATTGGTGTATGGAAAAGTAGAACAGATAGGCAATAAAGTATTTGACAGTTGGCACTGTTCCACACTAGTTTTGCCAACCCTTTATGGACAAGGTTGTCTTGATTGACCTGGCTGGATCAGAAGTTGTATCCTACTCAACTAGGAGGGTCAGTGAGGAACCCTCCTAGTCCTAGGATCTACATTTCTATCTGGGCCTTTACAACAGAGAAATGGGTCCATATTATATGCCTAAGACATAAGAAGAGCTGTGTTTCTTTCTGTGTTCCCCCAGAAAATACTTCTAAATGTAGTGTTATTGCTAAGACTTCTTGTTCAGAGGTGCCAATTGAGCTCATGGGGTCTGAGGTAGCTAGGTAACCACTAGTTCATGTTTGAGATTCACTTCTACATAATCAGTTCCTGGAAAGCATGCCTTACAAACTCAAATTCTTCCCTCCATTAGCGGAATATTTTCTCCATATTAAAAGTCATTGTAAAAGCTGTCAATATATTATTTTTATTGAATATGTGCAAATTTCATATAAAATACCTTACACTCCTTTTTCATTGCTCCCAGGTTCAAATTCCTACTCATGTGTCACACTAAAATATTTGTTTTTCTTTAAAATACATCAATTGAAGTATGTGTTGTTCGTATACTTATTGTAATATGATCAATATCTCAGTGCCAAGTCTATTAAAGATAACAGAGTTTGTCCTAGCTGCACCCTGGAACCACCATCAAGAAAAAGCCATCGGTCCTGGAGAGCTCTATACTTCATCACTTTGATGACAGTTCTTATGTATATATTTACTGTGATTTGTTCCCTTTGTATGCTGTCTGCTGCTCCATCCCTTTTCTCTTTAAAGTCCCACCCACCCTCCTTCTTCTATCCCTATGCCCTTTCTCTACTTCCCTGTTGGGGGAGGTCCACCTCCCCTTTTTTTCTGTCCCTAGCTTATCAGGTCTCATGAAGGCTGGCTGCATCATCTTCTTCTGCAGCCTGATTATGAATCCATTGTTCTCCTTGTGTCTTCAATTTCCTCTATGACACTCTTCATGCCTTCTCTCCACTAGGCTTCCCAGAGCTTTGAGGGTTGAGAGAATTTTATAGAAAATCCCATTTAGACCTAGGTGTTTAATGGTCTCTTTCTTCATAATATATGACTGTGGGTCTCTATATGCAATCTCATTTAATGCAGAAGGAAGCATCTCTGTGGATCCAAGAACATGGCAATCATCTATCAGGTGAGAGGAGAAAACAGCATATTTTAATATCAATAACCTGGGTGCTTAAAAAAATTCTTAGGATGCCTTGGCTCACAAAATCAATTAACTGCCATCCAATCCCCCTAGTTGAAGAGTGGTTTGGTCATACTAGTTGGCCTATTAGAAATTCAATCCCTACAGAGACCTCCTAATAATTGAATACATACCACATTTTCTTTCCGGATTTTAGTTGCTTCACCCAGGATTATTTTGCCTGGATTCATCTATTTACCTGAAAATATGATGTCATTTTCTTAGCTCAAGAATACTCTGTTAGGGAAAAATTCCACATTTTCTCCAAAGGATATTGTCAGTCCTGTTCTTTAGAACTTGGACTTTAATCATTGTATTGAATGACAAATATTAGAATAACTATGTTCTTTTAACCTAGAAGTCCCTTCATCTTCTTCCACCTCCTGGTGATTTGAATTGTAATGTCCACTTGAATCTCATCTATTTAGATGTTGATTCACCAGTGAGGAAATATCTGGTATAGTTTAGAGGAGTTATGGCCTTGTTAGATAATATAATTTTTAAGGGATTTATAGGAGACTGTGTGTTGAAGTTTGATATGCCAATTGAAATTGATATGCCAGACACAATGGAGTCTGTCTCTTGGTCTATGTCCCTTTTTGTATTTGTTTCTGTCACTCTCAGTCAGTCTCTCTATTTCTGTATCTGCCTCTCTAGCTCTTATCTCTCTCTGTGTCTCTGTCTCCTTCTTTCGGCCTGCTGCTTGTGGTTTAGTATAAAAAGCTCTCAGTTCTGCTGAAGGACTAAACAAGATGACTATGCTAACATTACATCATGGATTAATTCTGTAAAAATATAAGCAAGGTCACAATTAAACACTTTTTGTTCAAAGAGTTGCCTTGGTCAGGAAGTATTTTCACAGTTAGTAATTCACTGACTGAGTCCATATCTGTGCATTTAACAAATATTAATGGAATCTGTGATAATGTAAAAGTCACATGTCAAGGAAACATGACTTTATTAATAACCACTTGAAAGAAATATGTGACACTTTTCCTGAATTAAGAGTCTTGAACATAGGAACTGTCATCTCTTGGTTGAGTACTTTCAGTGGCCCAGATTGAGGCATGTAGGGTTACTCAGCCTTTCTCTCAAGTAGGCTGTCCACCTGGCTCTTTTAATAATTGGCTCCAGAAACTCTTCCTGGATTTCACCTTTTTCATGACATAATTCTCCCTCTCAGCCAATCAGCACCTGAGAGAATCTAGAGGTTTCCATAGAGTTGAATAAACAAACTTTCCTCATTGTCCAGTATCTCTGATCCTGCACACATGCGATTTTTTCTTGTGAAAACCAATAAGCATTTATTTCATACTTTTATGCAGATCTCACACCTTTACTCCTGTTTACCTCTGTGACAATGTCAGGTAACAAATGAAAATTTAATGTTAATTTAACTGAAAACCTTCCTAAGTAGGGAAGCTTCAAAGTCATGTGGGATTATGGAAATGTACCAAATGTCAAGGTGGTCTACTATTGTGGTCTTGGATCTGAAATTTCCTAGGTTGTGACTTTGAACTGAGCAATTACCCCTGTATTCACTAAATGTACCTTTACATTTTTATTGATATAAAAGGCCAGCAGTGTGTAGGTTTCCCTTGGGTATTGAGTCATTAAGAGAAGAAAAAAAAAGATAGTAAACTAACCCGTCCTGTGGACTAGTCAAACAGTGTCCATCTGAAAGAGGGAGTGAAAATGGAGAGACAGAGATGCAAAGAATGGAGACAAGACAGATTCCTGATCAAGTCTCAGTTTACAGAATGTACAAACAACACTTAAAAAGCAAAGGGTATGAGCAATTTTTTTCTTACAATAGCAAAACTTCTATACAACCTGGCAAGGTATCCAGGAATTCACTCCAGTTTACAAACATTTGCTATCTGGTTCCCAAGTTTGCAGGGAGTTTGCTATCTACTTCAGAGGCTCAGAACAGCCAGCTTGCAGAGACCACCACTTTTAGGCTCTGAGACATGGAACTTAGATAAGACCCCCATCTGCCAAGTGCAGGAGGCAGAATTCCAATTACCAGATTCCTTCAGTTCACCCTTCTTTGTTATATGATGGAGAGTCTGTCTTAGGTTGGCAAATGTACATTTTTTCTTTACTTGTCATCAACATCTTGGATGTGATTTTTAGAGCCTCTCTCTTAGGTTGGAAAAGCATATTTTTACTCTTACACATCATTGACTTACCTCAATATCAAATGGGGTTTTAAAGATATTTAATTTAAATTTATGCAACTGCACTTGCATGTGTTGAAGTTATTGAAGAAGGAAATATAACACACAAGGAAGCCAGGCACAGGTCAACAAACCAATACCTGCTACGCCCACAAGTGTCAGTACCCACTTAAGCACCGAGTCAAAGGATGGAATGCACCTCCTAAGGCTAGTAAATATATCCCAGGCTGTATTGGCCAATTATAACTTAGGTTTCTTGGCAGATTCTATGTCATAGATCTTATTTCTCATCATTAACATGTCCAGTGAAAAATTTTAGCTAGACCAAATTCCAGCAAGGTGATTCTGAACTTGAGTCCAATTAAATTCTGTTTCGTCATACCAAGAATCAGAAACCGTAACAGGAATCATAACTAAAGCACGTTGCTTAACAAGTAATACTGAAAGAACAATATTATCATCACTAACACAATAATTAAGATTGTAATATACACATTCAATTGAATAGGTATCATTGTTCTTAAAGTGTCTTACTACAACGTTTTCAATTAGCAGTAAATAAGGAGGATTAACATAGGCCAAAACAAAAATATACTTGATTAATTTAGCAAACCTACTTGTGTTCCCAGAGAGAATATGTATATGTCCAAACACAGCCCCCAATTTCCATGCATGGGTTTGCCAATTTTTATTTGAAGTCCTTCAAAGTCCAGAACTAACAGCTTTTTTTCTAAAACAAAGAAATTTTGTCTCCCTTTACCAAAAGCCAAGTTCTTAACACCCTTAATGTTAGACCAGTCCAGTACATGACTGTAAATGCAAGGTTATTTTCCCAGGAGTAGATGGTGGGCATTTCTCTGATGTATCTTGTCCAAGGAGCCATCAGTCAAGGACAAGTGCATTGATCCCTTTTCTCAAAGGGTGGAGATGTACAACAGTCATCCTTAACTCCTGTAGGAAGGGATAATAATATCCCTTCAATGTTCTACTTTGCCTGCTTGCAAAGGAAGGCTTGAGCTGCCATCCCAATTTAGATTAGTAGGCATTCTGACCTATGACCTGAACAGGGGAGACTGGTAAGCAGTCCTGATACTCTCTCTGGTAAAGCAAAGAGGATCACCTCTTGATTCCTGAAAAGTTAAAAATCTCTTTTACTTGCCCTCCTTCCAAATCAGGGAAACCCAGCAACCAAGTGTTCTTGACATATAACAAGGACTTCTGGATCATTCCAGGAAATTGGATGTAGAAGAGATGGATTAGGAACCTATTCCCAATAAACAGTCAATTTGACAGAAGGGTTCTTCATTGACATCATTATCACTGTCAGCAGAAATCTCCTCATCCACTTGTCACAGCAGATATTCCAGTAGCCATTGAGCTGCACAATTTTCCTACTAATAAACACAGACAGATCCTTGTCTCCATAAGAGTACAGTGCCAGGTCCATGCCATTGATTTGTTAAAGAATCCCTCCATTTTACTTTAGCAAAAGCTTCCTTGGTCTTCCTCCCTGTGATGGGCATTCATCATGAAGCTTTTTTTTTTTTTTTTCCGTAGGCATATGGTGCTCCAAAAATCAGCCTTTCTCATGTTGCCCCTCATTTTCAAGGTCCGTTGTTCAGGCGCCAAATGACCTGTCCTGCGCACTAGTCGAATAGGGTCCACCTGAAAGAGGGAGTGGAAAGGGTGGACAGACATTCAAAGAATGGAGACAAATCAGATTCCTGATCAAGTCTCAGTCTATTAAATGTGCAAACAACACTTATAGAGCAAACAGTACAAGCAATTTTTTTTTCACAGTAGCAACACATCTGTGCCACCTGGCAAGGCATCCAGGAATTCACTCAATGTTATACAAAGTTTTCTGTCTGGTTCCCAAGGTTGCAAGGAGCTTGCTCTCTACTTCTCAGGGTCAGAAAATCGGGCATGTAGAGACCACCAAGGACAGACTCTGAGATATGGAACTTAGATGGGATGGACAACTGCCAAGGTCAGGAGGCAGAATTCCAATTACCAGACTCCTTAGAAACCAGATAATTCCTGGGACTTGTTTGGTTGAAACAGAAAATGTAAAAGTGTAAAAGGAAAAATGAGGGGGAATAAACTCTTTGACAGCTGGTTCTGTTCCACACTAGTGTTGCCAAACCTCTATGAGCATGGTTGCCTTGGCTGATCTGTCTGGCTGGGCAGCAATGTCCTACTCAGTGGTCAGTGAGGAAATTCATGGTCCTCGTGTTTACATTTAAAACTGGGCATTTAGGACAGTGAAACTGGTCAGTGTTATATGCTGAGGATACAAGAGCAACTGTCTTTCCTGCTGTGGTCCTCCAGACTAACCCTCTAAATAGAGTTATAGTGCTAGGACTCCTTGCTCAGATGTGCTACATTAGCTCTTGCTGTCTGAGGTAGCAGGGTAACTACTAGATCATGGCTAGGATTCTCTGCTTCATGATGAGTTAATGGAAAGCATGTCTTAAAAAATCAAACTCTTCCCTCCTTTTTGGGATATTTTCTCCATGTTAAAAGTCATTTTAATAGTTATCAACTAATCACTTTTATTGACTACATGGGAATTTCATATAATATACATTACACTCCTTTTCCATTATACCTTGGTTCAAATTCCTACCCATGTTTCACAATAAAAATTCTTTTTTTCTTTAAAATACATCAAGTGAAGTATGTGTTGTTTGTATAATCATTGGAACATGATAAGAGTCTCAGTGTCAAGTCCCTTAAACAAAAATGAGTTCAGCCTTGCTTCACCCTGTCACCACTCTCAAGAAAAAGCTATCAGTCCAGTAGAGCTCTATCGTTCATCACATTGAAAACAGTTTTTCTTATGTATTTATTTATTACAAATTGTTCACTTTGAATCATTTCTGCTGCTCCCTTTCTTCTTCTCCTTCCAATCCCACCCACCCTCCTACTTCTACCCCTATGCTGTTCATCTAGTTCCCTGATAGGGGAGGTCCTCCTCCCCCTTTTATCTGACCCTAGCTTACTTGGTCTCACCAAGACTGGCTGCATCATCTTTCTCTGCAGCCTGATTCTCCTGGCATTGTAATCCTTGTGTCATTAATTGCCTTTACTGATGACACTGTTCCTGCCTTCTCTGCTTCAGGCTTACCAGAGCTCTGAGGAGAGAGAGAATTTCATAGGGAAATCACATTTAGAGCTCTGTGTTTTAATGTCTCTCTTTACAAGAGATTGGACTGAGGTTATATGTATGAAGTTCCATTTGATGCAGAAGGAAGCATCCATGCAGATACAAGAACATGGCACTGATCGATCTATTGAGGGCATAGAGCAACATATTTCAATAAAAACAGCCTCAGTTGCTTGAAAATTTCCATAGGATGTCCTGGCCCAACAATTCAATTGACTGACACCCAATTCCTATAATGGAAGACTGGTTTGGTCACAATAGATGGCCCACTGGAACATTATCCCCCACTATTAGACCTCCTAATAAGAGAAAGCATACCATATTTGTCTTTCTGCACTTTAATTACTTCACCCAGGATGATTTTTTCTTGGTTCCATCTATTCGCATAAAAACATTATAAAGTCATTTTCTTAGGTGAAGAATACTCCTTTATTCTTCACCTAATATTAAAATATTCCACATTTTCCCCAAAGGAGATTGTCAGTCATGTTCTTTAGACCTTGGAAGTTATTGGGATTTCAATCATTGTACTGAATTACAAACTATCAGGATAACTTTGTTCTTTAAGCATAGAAGTCTCTCAGTCGTCTTCCACTTCCTGGTGATTTGAACTGTAATGTCTCCTTGAAGCTCATCTATTTACATGTTGAGTCCCCAGCAAGGAAATATCTGGGAAGGGTTAGGAGTAATGGCCTTGTTAGATAATAATATTCCTATTGGAGTTATATTATAGGAGGGTTTGCTTTGAGGATGATATGCCAATGAAAGTGACCAGATAAATCGAGTCTCTGTCTCTTGGTCTCTGTCAATTTATATCTTTGATTCAGTGCCTCTCTGTCTCCCTATCTCTGACTGAGGCTTATGAAACACTCTCGGTTCTGCTGAAGGACTACAACAAGATGACTGCTTGGTGACATGACATCCTGGATCATCTCTATAAAAATATAAGCAAGCTGCCAATTAAACAGTTTTTTTTTTCAAATAGTTGCCTTTGTCAGGGAGCATTTTCACATAAGTAATTCACTGACTGAGGACATATCCTTGTATTTAGCAAATAATAATGGAATCTGTGATAACATGAAAGTCACATGTCAAGGACAGATGACTTCAGTAATAAACACTTGAAAGAAATATGTGACAGTTTCTCTGAAATAAGACTCTTATCCATGTCCCACACCTTTACTACTTTTTACCTCTGTGACAATGTCAGGTAGGAAATAAAATTCTACTGTTTATTTATTTGAAAAGCTTCCTATGTAAGGATAAAGTGATGTGGGATTAAGGGTAATGTACCAAAGGACAAGGAGGTCTCCTACTATGTAGGTTTTGTATCTGAAATTTCCTAGGTTGTGACTTTGAACTCAGCATTTACTTCTGTACTCACAAAATGTACCTTCACATTCTTATTGATATCATAGACTGGCAGGGCCTATGGTTCCTTGGGGTATTGACTTTAAGATCAGGGAAAAGAGAAGGAGACCAGACAATTCCTGGCATTGGTTTGGCTGAAAAAGAGGAAAATGGGTGTATGTAAAAAGCGAACTGAGTGGCAATAAACCCTTTGACAGCTGGTGCTGTTCCACACTAGTTTTGCCAACCCTCTATAAGCAGAATTTTTTTTGCCTGACCTGGATTGATTGGCAACTATGTCCTACTCTGCTGTCAGTGAAGTACCCCCCCCCAGGTCATGGAGTTTAGAATTAAAACTGAACCTTCACGGCAGAGAAATATGTATGTGTTATGTGCCTAGGATATAGGAGCAGCTGTCTTTCCTTCTATGGTCCTCCAGACAAACTGTCTGAATGTAGTGTTATTGTGAGGACCACTTGTTCACAGGTGCCACCTGAGCTCATTAGGTTGCAGGTAGCTGGGTAAACACTACTTCATGGCTAGGATTCTCTGGTACATAATGAGTTCCTGGAAAGCATGCCTTACAAAGTCAAACTCTGCCCTCCTTCAGCAGAAACATTTCGTTATATTAAAATTCATTGTAAAAGTTGTAAACATATTATTTTCATGGCTTACATGGGAATTTCATATAATACTCATTACACTCCTTTTCCATTGCTCTCTGGTTCAAATTTCTACCCATGTGTCACAATAAAAATTTGTTTCCTTTAAAATACATCAAGTGAAGTATGTTTTGTGCATATACTAATTGGAACATGATCAAATCCTTACTGCCAAGTCCCTTAAATAAAATGAGTTAATCCTTACAGCACCCTGACACCACACCCAAAAAGAATCCATCAGTCCTTAAGAGCTCTATACTTTATCACTTGATCACAGTTTTTTTATGTATTTATTTATTATGATTTGTTCACTTTGTGTGCACTCTGCTGCTCCTTCTTTCTTCTTCCAGTCCCACCCAGCCTCCGTCTTCTTCCCCTATGCTCTAGCTTATCAGGTCTCGTCAAGGCTGGCTGAATCACCTTCCTCTGTGGCCTACTTCTCAGGGCATTTTTGTCCTTGAGTTCTCAATTCTGTCTACTTATGACACTACCCCTGCCTCCTCTCTTGCAGGCTTCCCAGAGCTCTGATGGGTGGAAGAATTTCATAGGAAAATTTCATTTAGAGCTAGGTGTGTTAAGGCCTCTCTCTAAAGTATAAACTGTGGGTCTCTGTATGCAATCCCACTTGATGCAGAAGAAATCAACTCTGTAGAATCAATAACATGGCACTGACCTATTAGTTGAGGGCAGAGAGCAATATATTTTTATAACAACAGCCTGAAGTGCTTAAAGTTTCCATAGGATTACCTGGCCACAAAATTCAATTAACTGCACCCCAATCTCACTATTGTAAGACTAGTTAGGTCACAATACAAGGACTATTGAAACTTTATCCCTTAGTATTAGGAAACCTCTTAATAAGTTAATACATACCATATTTGTCTGTCTTCATTTTAGTTACTGCAACCCTGATGAATTTCCTGGTTCCATCCATTTGCCTAAAAAGGTCTTTATGTCATTTTCTTATCTGAAGAATACTTCATTATGGAAATACTCCACAATTACCTCAAGGGAGATTTTTAGTCCTGTTCTTTGGAAGTTGCTTGGTCTGTAATCATTGTGTTGAATGAAAAAGTATCAGCACAACTATGTTCTTTTATTGTAGAAGTCCCTCCATATTCTTCCACTTCCTGATGATTTTAATTGTAATGTCCCATTGAAGCTCATTTATTTATGTGTTGAGTCAACAGTGAGGAAATATCTTGGAATGGTTAGGAGTTATGTCCTTCTTAATAATATAATTCCTATTGGAGTTACATTATATGAGTGTATGCTTTGATGAAAGTGATCAGACAGAATGTACTCTCTCTGTGTCTCTGTTACTTTATATCATTGTTTCTTTTGGTCTTTGTCTCTCTATTTCTGAATCTGTCTCTCTAGCACTTTCACTCTCTGTCTTTCTTAGTCTCCCTCTCTCTGCATGGCACTTGTGGATCAGTCTGAAAAGCTCTCAATTCTGCTTAAGTACTTCAACAAGTTGTCTGCTTGCTGATGTGACATCATGGATAGTCTCTGTCAAAATATAAGCAATAAGCCAATTAAACACTTTTTGTTAAAAGGGTTTCCTTGGTCAGTGATTGTTTTCCAAGTAAGTAATTCACTGAGGACCTATCTGTTCATTTAATAAATAAGAATGGAATCTGTTATTATGTGAAAGTCACATGGCAAGGATAAGTGACATTATTAATGACCACTTGAAAAAATATGTGACAATTTTCCTGAACTAAATGACTTGGACACTGAAACTGTCATCTCTGTGTTGTGTGCTTTTACCTGCCCATATAGAAGCATGTAATGCAGCTCAGCCTGTCTCTCAAGCAGGCTTTCCACTTGGACTTTTAATAACTGGCTCCTGAAACTCTTATGGACTTTCATCTGTTTCATGATATCATTCTCTGTCTCAGCCAATCAGCACCTGAGAGAATCTTGAGATTAGTAAACAAAGTTTCCTCACTGTACAGTATCTCTGATCCTGTGCACTTGTGACTTTTCTTATGAAAACCAAAAAGTTTTATCTCAACTCTTTATCCACCTACCACAGTTTTACTCCTGTTTACCTCTGTGACAATATCAGGTATGAAATGAAACTTTACTGTTTATTGAATCAGACAGCTTCCTAACTAGGGAATCTTCAAAGTGATGTGGAATTAAGGGTGATGTACTGAATAACAAGGTAGAATTGCACTATTGTCTTGGATCTGAAATTTCCATAGTTGTGACTTTGAAATGAACAGTTTGTGTACTCACTAAATGTACTTTCACATTCTTATTGATATACTAGGTTGGCAGGGCCTAGGATTCCCTGGGGTATTGAGTCTTTAAGACCAGGGAAAAGAAAAGGAAACTATACAATTCCTGGGACTGGTTTGGCTGAAACAGAAAGATTGGTTAGTGTAAAAGGAGAACTGAGGTGCAAGATATTATTTGACAGCTGGTGCTGTTCCACAATAGTTTTGCCAATTTAGTCTGCCTTGGCTGACCTGGCTGAATCAGCGGCTATGTCTTACTCAGTGAGAAACCTTCCTTGTCCTGGGATTTACAGTTAAAACTGGGCATACAGGAGAAATGGATCCATGTTATAGGGCTAGGACACAAGAGAAGCTGTGTCCTCCAGACAAACCCTTAAATTTGGATAAGTGGAAGGGATGGTGGAATTGGGAGGGGAGGATGGGGGAGTTATAGGGGGCATACGAAGTAAATAAGGTGTAACTAATAAAAATTAAAATAAAAATATAATTCCTTTTGGTGTTATATTTATAGAAGGGTGTGCTTAAAGGTTGATATGCCAATAAAAGTGACTAGACAAAATGGAGCCTCTGTCTCTCAGCCTCTGTCACTTTATATCTTTGTTTCTGTCAGTCTTGGTCTATCTATTTTTGTATCTGTCTCTCTAGCTCATTCTCTCTCTGTATCTTTAAGTCTCCCTCTACATACGGCTTGTGGTTCAACATGAAAAGTTATAAGTTCTGCTGAAGGAGTACAAGAAGATGACTGCTCTCTGATGACATCCTGAATTGTCTCTAAAAATATAAGCAAGGTCCCAATTAAATGCATTTAGCTCAAAAAGTTGCCTTGAGCAGGGAACAATTTCACAGTAAGTAATAAACTGTGTACATATCTGTGCATTTGAATAATAATAATGGAATCTGTGACAATGTGAAAGTCACATGTCCATGTTTTTATTCATGACCACTTGAAAGAAATATGTGACATTTTTCTGAAATAAGAGTCTTGGACACAGGGGCTGTCATCTCTGGGTTGTGTGCATTCAGTTGCCCATATTGAGGCATGTAGGGCTGCTCAGTCTGTCTCTCAAGCAGGCTGTCCACTTGGCACTTTTAACAACTGGCTCCTAAAACTCATACTGGCTCTCATCTGCATCATGACAACATTTACCCTCTCAGCCAATCAGCACCTGAGAAAATCTTGAGGTTTCTATGGAGATGAGTAAACAATCTTTCCTCCCTGTCCAGTGTCTCTAATCCTGTCACATGTTACATTTTCTTGTGAAACCCAATAAGCCTTTATCTCATCCCTTTATGCAGATCCCACACCTTTACCGCTGTTTCCTTGTGTGACAATGTCAGGTAAAAAATGAAACTTTAATGTTTATTTAATTGGACAGCTTCAAATTGGAAGTTTCAAAGTGATGTGGGATTAAAAAGAATGTACCCAATGACAAGGTGATCTTCTACCATGGTCTTGGATCTAAAATTTCCTAGGTTGTGATTTTGAACACTCACTGTATGAACCTTCATATTTTATTACTATAATAGGCTGGCAGAGTCTAGGGTTCCTTCATGTATTGAGTCTTTAAGAGCAGGAAAATGAGATGGAAACCAGACAATTCTAGGGACTCATTTGGCTGAAACAGAGAATGATCAGTATATGTAAAAAGAGAACTGAGGGGCAATAAACTTTTTGACAGCTGGTACTCTTCCACACTAGTGTTGCCAACCCTCTATGAGCAGGATTGCCTTGGATGACCTTTCTGGATCAGCAGCTGTGTTTTACTGAGTGGTCAGTGAGGAGACCTCCTGGTCCTGAGGTTTGAAATTCAACCAGGGCCTTCAAGACAGAGAAATTGGTCAGTGTTATATGACTACAAAAAAATAGCATCTGTGCCCTCCAGACAGACTCTCTAAAAGTATTTTTGGTACCAGGACTGCTATTTCAGAGGTGCCACTTAAGCTCATGGGGTCTGAGGTAGCTGGGTAACCACTTGTTCATATCCAGGATTCTCTGTTCCTTGATTAGTTCCTGGAAATCATTCCTTTCAAATATCTATTCTCCTTTAGCAGAATATTTTTTTCATGTTAAAAGTCATTGTAAAATTTGTCAACATATTATTTTTATTTATCATATAATTTCATATTATGTACTTTACACTCCTTTTCTATTGCTCCTACCCATGTTTCACACTAAAAATTGTGTATCTTTAAAGTACATCAATTTGAAGTATGTGTTGTCCACATTTTATTGAAACATGAACAGAGTCTCAGTGCCAAGTCTCTTAAAGAAAACTGATTTTATCATTGCTGCACCCACATACCAATCACAAGACAAAGCCATCAGTCCTGAAGAGCTCTATACTTCATCACCTTGTTCACAGTTTTTCTTATGTATTTATTTATTATGATTTGTTCACTTTGTTTCCCATCTGCTGCCTCCTCCCTTTTCTGTTTCCAGTCCCACTGTCCATCCTTCTTCTACTCCTATACCTTTTCTCTATTTCCCTGATAGAATAGGTCCTCCCCATCCTTCTATCTGACAGTAGCTTATCAGGTCTCATCAAGTCTGGCTGCATCATCATCCTGAGTGTCCTGATTCTCAGGGCATTGTTTGGCTTATGTCCTCAATTTCCCTTACTAATGACACTCTTCTTGCCTCCTCTCCTGCAGGCTTCGCAGAGGACTGAGGGGAGGGAGAATTTCATAGGGAAATTTCATTTAGAGCTGGGTTTTTTAAGGTCTCTCTCTGTACAATAACAGACTGTGGGTGTCTGTATGTTATCCCATTTGATGCAGAAGGAAGCATCTCTGTGGATCTAAGAAGATGGTACTCATGAAGGCAGAGAGCAACATGTTTTAATAACAAAAGCAAGGGATGCTTTAAATTTTCCATAGGATGTCCTGACACAACAACTCAAATAACTGCCACTCAATCCCGCTGGTGGAAGCCTGGTGTGGTCACAATTAGATGGCCTATTAGAAGTTTAACCCCTAATATTAGGAGACCTTCTAACATGCGAATACATACCATATTTTTCTTTCTTCATTTTAGTTCCTTCACTCATGATATTTCCTGGTTCGATTCATTTGCCTTAAAATATCATGATGTCATTTTCTTAGCTGAATAATACTCTCTTATGGAAATATTCCTCATTTTCCTCAAAGGAGTTTGTCAGACTTGTTCTTTAGTCCTTGGAAGTTGCTGGGACTTTAACCATTGTTTTGAATGACAAACTATGAGGATACCTATGTTCTTTTAGCCTACAAATATCTCCATCTTCTTCTGCTTCCTGGTGATTTGAATTGCAATGTCCCCTTGAAACTCCTCTAATTTAAGGTGGAATCCTCAGCAAGGATATGTCTGGCAAGGATTAGATAATATAATTCCTATTGGAGTTAAATTATAGGAGAGCGTTCTTTGAGGTCGATATGCCAATGAAAATGACTAGAGAGAATGGAGTCTCTGTCACTCAGTCTGTCACTTTCTATCTTTTTGTAGATCTTGGTCTCTGTATTTGTGAATCACTCTCTAACTCTATCACTCTCTCTGTGTCCCTCTCTCTGCCTGCCAATTGTGGGTCAGTATGAAAAGCTCTCAGTTCTGCTGAAGGAATCCAACTAGATGATGCTTGCTGATATGACATTATGGATGATTTTTATAAAAATATAAGCAAGGCACCAGTTAATCACTTTTTCTTCAAAGATTTGTCAGGGAGCATATTCCTGGAGTCCCATCTATACCACTCCTAGGTATATACCCAAAATTTGCTCAAGGACACAACAAGGATATTTGCTCAGCCATGTTTTTAGCAGCTTCATTTGTAATAGCCAGAACCTGGAAACAACCAGATGTCCACCAACAAAGAAATGGATACAGAAATTCTGGTATTTTTACACAATGGAATACTACTCAGCAATCAAAAATGAGGAAATTATGATATTTACAGGCAAGTGGTGGGATCTATAAAAGATCATTCTGAGTTAGGTATCCCAGAAAAAGAAAGACACACATGATATACTCACTTATATAGATCTATAGGATATGATAAACATAATGGAATCTATACACCTAAAGAAGATAAAAATAGAAAGTGGACCTGGGATAAGATGATCAATCTTCACTTAGAAAGACAAACAGGATGTACATGGGATGTAGGAGAAAACAAGTAACAGGACAGGAGCCTACCACAGAGGGCCTCTGAAAGACTATCTAGCAGTGTATCAAAGCAGATATTAATATTCATAATCAAACCTTTGTCAGAGAGCAGCGAATCATATGAAAGAAGGGGGAGTTAGTATGATGTGGAAAGCATAGAAGCTCCACAAGGACCAAATATATCTGGGCACAGGGGTCTTTTCTGAGACTGACACTCCATCAAGGACCATGTAAGGTTATAACCTAGAACTTCTGCTCAGATGTAGCCCGTGGTAGCTCAGTAACCAATTGGTTTCCCATAGTAAGGGGAACAGGAACTCAATGACAGGCTCTTTGACCTCCTCACCCCCCAAGAGAGAAGCAGTCCTCTGAAGCCACAGAGGAGGACGTTGCAACCAGTCCTGAAGGTACATGATAAAACAGGGTCAGATGAAAGGGGAGAAGGTCCTTCGCAATCAGTGGACTTGGAAAGGGGCAGGGAGAAGATGAAGAAGAGAGTGTGGGATTGGGAGGTAATGAGGGAACTGGGATACAGCTGGGATACAGAGTTAATAAAATGTAACTAATAATGAAAATTTAAAAAAAACTAAAAAAATGAGACTAGGTAAAACTCAATCTTGTACTCAACTATAATCTTTACCATAACTTTAAATCTACTCTTTTTAAACTAAAATCAAAGCAAAACTTTTAATTAAACATTATTTTAAAGGGGCTACCAAATCTTATTAATCCTATCATATTGTATTGAAACTTAACAGCAAAAAATTAAAGAACAAAACTTTTATTTAACATTAACCAAAGAACTAAACTTAGCCTGTAGCCCTCAGCAAAAAGGACTATTCTGGCTGTACCAAATCTCTAGGCCAGACAGAAACAGGATTAAATCTTTTATTTAGGTTCTGGGAGCCAGGCATATATTCTATATAATCATTAATGATGATCTGAATATAACCCTGCATAACCTTGGCCTAACATGAAACTCTAGTCCTTTTTTTTCCTGTAAAAGAGCATAAGTAAATATTTTGCACTGAAGAATCTCCAGCAATTTTAAATGAAGAACAACATATTTTACAGGTTTTTTTTTTACATGAATAGATTGCAATAATTGCAGTTTTTATTTAATTGGCTTAAACTGCTTTGTTTGTTTTACTTTGTAAAATTAATAAAATAAATACCAAGGTTTTGTATTTCCCCCAAAGGGTTGAGAAATGGTGTAAATTCTTTGTTAGACTGCCTAAGGGTTACTATTTTAAAATACCTGATAAATTATAAAATTTTTATAGAATTTAACTCCAATGGTCCAGGACTAATCTCAGAGATGTTGATTCAAATTGTCTCATGTCTAAAAATATCCAAGTCTACAGAAAAGATACACACAGAGAGAGATACATAAGGAACATAGAAATCCAACATTGTCACCATGGAGTAACCAGAATACCCAAATACGAGGACTTAACCAGCCCTTACTGGACATAAGTACTACAGATTCCAGAAGGAGTAAACTCCCAGTTGGGTCCCTTCCACATACATAAATTCCAGTAGAAGCAGAGTCCCCAGGTCTCCTTCTACAGCTTTCACATGAAGAGTGGGCTCCAGTAGCCCACTTATCACACAATGTAGGGTCCCAGCAACCCTCTATCCTGGACCCAAAAGGGGTAGAAGCTTTAGGGACCTCTTACCCAGGAATTAGAGTATCCTCTAGATTCCCTCAACCAGACTGGAAACTCTCTAAATTTCCTAGACCACACTAGCAAAATAAAACCAGAAACCAAAACAGAAGCCAATAGACAAAACAAACAAACAAACAAACAACAACAAAAAACAAACAAACAAACACAGAGACAAAGACAAAAAACAACCATGGTACCTGCTTTTTAAACATTTAAATATTTTTTAAAACCTGTTTATGTAACATTAAAGCAAACCATCCTCTTTAGGAGTGAAATCATAAAGCAGATTTATAATTTTAAAAGTCAAAATCAGACTTTAATATTTACCAATGCAAGCAATCTAATTATTATTATTACTATTATTATTATTATTATTATCACTACTATTATTATTTTGTAATTTTAATTTCTCTAATTCCCTTAATAACTGAACTTGTTCCATTTCTAATTGGACTTTCTCATGGAGAACAGTAATAATAATATCATCCACCACACATAAACTGGGTTTATTTACTTTACCTAGAACACATGCTGGGCAATAGTTACTCCATCGTAAACCTCCAAGCTCTCATAGTTTCCTAATATTTGGGTTTTACCCATTATAATTGCTTTTTGTGAAATAGTATTTACAGTCTATCACTATGTAGTTCCAAGATCTGTCCTCCAGCTCTCTCTCCAAGCTCTCTCACCCTTTTCTCTCACTCATTTCCTGCCCTCTGACTCCTCCCCTCTTTCCTGGCCTCTGGCTTCTCCCTTTGCACAACATTGTGGCTAGTTGTTTTCTTTTGGCTTGTTTATCACAATGCAATATACTGATTGAAACCAGAGACTGGGGGGTCAGGGGACAAATCAGCATTTGAATGAACAATGGTAAGGTGTACACATTTCAAAAGAATATTATACCAACATATCCACCTTTTAAGTTCAATAAAAGGCTCCTTTTATTTCAATACAATAATTATGAAATTATGAAAACTATTAGGTAAAATCTACATGTGCAATGTACAGTCCATGTGTATTTAGCAACTTAGGAGAAAGTTATCTGATTATCCTATTGTGACAAGCTAAAAGTTCTATACCTAAATTCACTTTTATCTTCATTGGTATTACCTATATAAAAGAATTTAACTTCTAAACAACTCAATCTTAGTTGTGGCACCACAACTATTTGGTCTTCATCCCCATCAGAAACTTGAGAAGGAAATAAAAATAGCTATTATATTAAATAGGAAGAGCATGCTAGCAGCTTCCAAAAAATAAAAATTGACAGAGATGGTTTGCTGCCTGGACAGACACCCATAACTCTTTATAACATTGGAGATTCATCTTCAGCCTTCACAGATGTATATGTGAAGCAGGAACTATTTAGGACTTGCTTACCCTGTCTGGGCAGATTTCAGCGACTGACTTGTCCTGCATTTAAGCCTGCAATTTTTTTAGCAGAATTTGTCTGTTGTGAAGCAAGGGTAATTTCTTCACCCAAGTGGCTTGTTTGCCACATTTGTAGTCATCTCCATGTGGAGGTTCTTCAATGCTCATTATTTTATTTCAGGTAGGCAGATTGATGCCAGGAAATGACTTGTCTCATTGTCAAAGAACCTTTAAAATAATAAAAATACTTTCAAATGCCATATTCTATAAATCTCTGAAGTTTTTGAAGACTACCTATCTCTATGTAATCAATCTGTCTACAAAATCATATCTGTTAAACCTAGGATGTATACTCTTGTGATAAAGCAAACTAGTGTCAAACATGACTATGAGTTGAATGGCTAGCAATTATCTTGCAGTACCTAATACCCTAACCAGTTTTAAATAGCAGTTTCAAATCATTGGCAGTAACCTTGAATTTGTATCACTATACTAAAGCTTGTATCAAATGTATCAAAAAGAGACAATATACAATATACAATATAATATTGTATATTTGCAACAATGTACAAAATCCTTTACCAATGAGTTAAAAATAAACTTATTTGAGAATAAAACCCTAAGTTGTGTAGATTCAATAATCTACCTTTTGCTATTTCTATAAGATATCCTGGTATATTCCTTGTTTCACTTTGAATAAGACCATTAATAACAAACATCTCCCAATGACAATAAAATTTCATAGCCATGGCAAACAATCAAAAACATACCCAATCCCCTTTAAAGAAAATTGGACAATGTTTTGATGCATTTCTTCTAGCTGACATTTTGGACATGTAGAAATTCTGTAGGGGGCCTAAATAAAACTGTGAAAAAATAATAATTAAGCAAGTAACAACATTTTTTTGTCTAGGTTTTCAATGTCAGAAATTTGAGGCTTAATAAAAGTCCTCTTTGGAACACTATAAAATGCTGGACCAATTAAGATTAGTAGATTTCTTCAAAGTACTTTTGAGAGCAGGTTTTGATGAGAAACAGCAATTGAAGCAGTTGAGGCAGGGACAAGGAGAATGCTGGAACATGCAAGATGCTGGAACAGATGTGTCATGTTTCAACATGCTGAAGAATGCTTGTGTCAGGTTTTCTGAAGCATCTCTGGTGTCCAGTTTTTTTTTTTTATTCTGGAAACATATAATTTCTCAAAAGCATTATAGATTTCTAAAATTATGAATATAAGAAATCTTCATCATGAAATTAAACTGTAAGCCAATTTTATTTCTATCAATTAAAAGATTAGAATAATACATTTTGAGGATATTATATTCAAGGACTTATTGGCCAAGTATTGTTGAAGTTTTGGTTGGAGACAGATTTTTATATCGCAGTCAGTTTTAGAGTTGTTCTCATATAAAGAGATTAGTAATATAAGTTACCATTTTTATTGAACATACAATCATTATCATGTTGAAATCAAAACAAGGTTGGATAGATCAAAATACCGTTTGGGCTCTTTCATGCTTATTTTATTAAGCCAAGTTGCTACCTATTGCCTTGAAATAGAAAACATATATTTTAAGTAAACTTTATATAAACTTAATTTCCAATATAAACATACTGTAGGTTAGGTATCTTGCACCTGTTTTGAGGTTTAGTCCTATATTTTTATATATGTTGTAGTTAATTTTCCTATCCCCTTGTTTATATAGAATGAGAAGTTATGACTTTATAGCCAAACGTAATTTTAATTCCTTCTTACCTTTAGCATTTAAGCATAACTTAGACATCTTGTACCTGGGCTTTACGTTGATAGTGGATATTTTTTGGCTTGCCCCTTTTTTATACAGGATGGACAGGTATGACTTTATAGCCAAACTTCATATAAACTCTCAGCATTAGCATAAAAACTCTCTTAACCTTAGCTTTAAGTATATCCTAGGCATCTTGTACCTGGAATTTTACATTGGTTTTGGCTACTCTTTGGCTTGCCCTCTTTATGATATGGGATGGACAGTTTTGTTTTTTAAACATATTAATATAATTTTTGAGTTTTTAAGACTAAACTAGGTTGGAATGTACTTTGTCAACTTTAAACCTCTTGTGTCTTTTTTACATAGTCATGACCAACATTTTTCTTCTTTGAAAATGTTTCATGTTTAAAAGGATAAGGCAGTTTTCAGAGCAGTGTGACATTATCTCTTTTTACATAAACCTAAGAATGATGTGAATCCCACCTTTATATCAGTAAGGACATAACATATATTATTAAGAAAAAAAATTACATGGCAACCTTAAAGAAAATTTTGTCATTTTGAATCTTAGAGTATCTCTGCAAATGGCTAAATTGCAGGAGTTGCCATCATGGCTTTTATTATATAAATAAGCTTGATACTGAACTCAAAGACATGCCTGTTTCTTTTTACTTTGTGTTGGCAATAAAGACATGTGCCTTCATCAACTTGTTCACACACTCACACACACATATGTATATATATATATATATTAAATCAGTATCATTGTAACTCAAACCCTTTAAATGAAAATCAAACAAAGGGACAAATTAAAGAAAAATTTAAGTTTGGGGTCAGTTGTGCCAAGTTATGCTATAACAAACAAAGCCCAGTTGATTATTTTTATTGATGTTTTAATAAATTGGTGGATCCTTACCAGAAAGAGCTGACAAGCATCTAACAGCTAGAGAGCTTTGAATTTTAGCCATTATTAATATAATTATTAGGAAGAGTGCCCTTTTTCTTGACTGTAACTTAGGATTCCAATTCTTGTTTTTTTGTTTTTTGTTTTTCCTCATTTTATCTTTCAGCTTCCTTGGAGAAGGTATGGAGAAGAACAAACACCATTAAACATATTGCAACCAGATCCATGACTATGACAGCCAAAATGAAGCTAAAAGGGATTAAATCACCCTCTGCCATGGCATTTTTTTTTTAATTTCAGAAGCAGATAGGCCAAGCTCTGTCTAGAGGTCTTTCTGTCTCCAGTTTCTTTCTTTCCTGCCATGCCTGTGGAGCTGAGCCACTTAAGACAGCCACTGTATAAGGGAGCCATGCTTGTTTACCCATCAGATAAAATGTAGCAGCAGCCAGTTTTGTTAATTCTGCCTACAGGAGGCTGTCTTTTGCTCCTGGGCAGGTTTAAGAGTCTCTTTTAAAGATACAGTAATTTAACTTTAAGTAAATTTTTAGGTTTTAAGTTTGCATTTTTTCACTGGGAGCTTACAATCCTCACCAAATTATGATAAAGTATGATTTAAGGAATGTGGATACTTAGATTTGTTGGGTGCCATTTGTTGTAGGTGACTATTAATATTTAGAATTGATTTATCTTCTAGTAAAGCTGCTGTTAATCCTAAACAGCTATATAACCAAATCACCACAAAGAGACTGGGTTTATTTAGTTAACCTAGAACATAATGCTGGGCAATCGTTACTCCCTTCTAAATCTCCAAGCCCTCATAATTACCTAACATTTAGATTTTACACATTATACTTGCTTTTTGTGAAATATTATGTCCAGTGCATTTCCATGTAGTTCAAAGATCTGTCCTCCAGTTCTCTCTCTCTCTCTAATCCTTTTCTCCCACTCATTTCCTGCCCTCTGGCTCCTCCCCACTTTCCTGTCCTCTCTCTCAGCCCTTTGAACAACATTGTGACTAATCGTTTTATTTTGACCTGTTTATCACATGCAATATCTGGATTAATACCACAGACTGTGGGAAGGGGGAGAAATCATCAGCATTTGAATGAACAACAGTGAGGTGTATACATTTCAAAAGAACATTGTACCAACAGAAAAGGGTCCACATGAAGTAGGGAATGTAAATAGGGGAGAGAGAAAGGAAGAATCGAGGCAAGACAGATTCAAGGTCAGGTTACTGAAAGAGCAAACAACACTTATAAAGCAAAGGTTAGAAGCAATTTTTTTTTCACAGTAGCAAAACATCTGTGCCACCTGGCAAGGCATTGAATAATTCACTAGGTTATACAAAGTATGATGTCTGGTTCCCAAGGTTTCAGGTAGCTTGTTTTCTATTTCTCAGACTCAGAAAACCCCTCTTGCAGACACCACCAAAGAAAGTCTCTAACAAGAAGAACGACATCAGAAGAAGAAGAAACAGGAAACCAGCTAGAAACCTACCATGGAGGGCCTCTGAAAAGCTCTTCCCTGCAGATTATCAAAGCAGATGCTGAGACTTGTGGACAACTGTTGGGCAGAGTGCATAGAATCTTATGTAAGAAGTGGGAAACAGTAAGATATGGAGATAACAGGAACTCCACAAAGAGAGCAACAGAACCAGAAATTTGAACACAGTGGTCTTCTCAGAGACTCATACTCCAATCAAGTACCATGCATGGAGATAACCTAAAAACCCTGCGCAGATGTAGCCAATGGCAGTTATATAGTAATGTGAAGAAGGACTGCCTCTGACATAATCTGACTGGCCTGCTCTTTGATCACCTCAGATGAGGGGAAGAAGCCTTACTAGGCCACAGAAGATGACAATGCAGCCACTCCTGATGTGATCTGAAAGATTAAGATTAAAAGGAAGGAGAAGAGGACCTCCCCTATCAGTGGACTTGGGTAGGAGTATGCATGAAGAAGGGGGTGGGAGGTTGGGATCGGGAGGGGAGTAGGAAGGGGTTTATGGGGGATACAAAGTGAATAAAGTGTAATCAATAAAAATTAAAAAAAATAATAAAAACTTAGATAAGACCTGCATCTGCCAAGACCAGGAAGCAGAATAACACTTACTAGACTCCTTCTGAAAACAGATAATTCCTGAGACTGTTTTGGCTGAAAAAGAGAAAATTTGTGAGTGTAAAAGGAGAAATGAGGGGAAATAAACTATTTGACAGCTGGTTCTGTTACACAGTAGTGTTGCCAAACCTAGGGTGGTCTTGGCTGACCTGGCTGGATGGGCAGCTATGTCCTACTCAGTGGTCAGCGAAAAATCCTCCTGTTCCTGGGGCTTACATTTAAAATTGGGCCTTCAAGACAGTGAAATGGGTCTGTGTTATACACCTAGGAAAAAAGAGCAATTGTGCTTCCTACTGTGGTCCTCCAGACACACCCTCAAACATAGTCTTAGGGACAGGACTGACAATTCAGTGGTGTCACCTGAGCTCATGGGGTCTGAGGTAGCTGGGTAAAATTACTTCATGGCTAGAATTTTCTGCTACATAATGAGTCCTTGGAAAGCCTGCCTTAGAAAGTCAAACTCCGCCCTCTTATAGCAGAATCTTTTCTTCATGTTAAAAATAATTGTAAAAGTTGTCAACATATTATTTTTATTGCTTATGTGGGAATTTGATATAATATGCATTACACTCCTTTTCCTTTGCTCCCAGGTTCAGATTACTATCCATGTACCACTCTAAACTTATTTTTTTTAAGATACATCAATTGAAGTATGTGATGTTCATCTTCTCACTGGCACATTGTGAGAGTCTCAGTGCCAATTCTTATTGATATTATAGTCTGGCAGGGTCTAGGGTTCCCTGTGGTATTGAGTTTTTAAGAGCATGGAAAAGAGAAGGAGAGCAGACAGTTCATGGGACTGGTTAGGCTGAAAGAGAAAAAGATTGGTGAATGTAAAAGGAGAACTGAGATGCAATAAAGTATTTGACAGCTAGTGCTGTTCAACAATAGTGTTGCCAACCCTCTATAAGAAAGATTCCCTTGGCCAATCTGGCTGGATTAGCAGATGTGTACTCCTCAGTGGTCAGTGAGGAACCCTCCTGGTCCTCCGGTTTACATTTAAAAGTGGTCCTTTAGGACAGAGAAATTGGTCTGTGTTATATGACTAGAACACAAGAGCAGCTGTTTTGCTTGCTGTGGTCCTCCACAAAAAAATAAATAAATAAATAATAAACAAACAAACAAACAAAAACACCTCTAAATGTAGTGATAGGGCCATAATTGATGACTGGTTCAGAAGTGCCACCTGAACTCAGGGGGTCTGAAATAGCTACGTAACCATTAGTTCATGGGTAGATACCTCTGCTACATATTGAGTTCCTGTAAAGCGTGTCTTACAATTTCAAACTCGGCACTCCTTTAAAGGAATTGTTTTTCCATGTTAAACTTCAGTGTAACAGTTCTCAACATATTATTTTATTGCTTATGTGGGAATTTCATATAATATTTCTTGCACTCTCTTTCTATTGCTCCAAGCTTCAAATTCTTACCCATGTGCCAAACTATTTTTTTTCTTTAAAATACATTAATTGAAGAATGTGTTGTTCATATACTCATTATAACATGATCAGAGTCTCAGTGCCAAGTCTCTTAAAGAAAACTAGATTCATCCTTGCTGCACCCTGGAACCACCCCCAAGAAGAAGCCATCTGTCCTGAAGAGCTCTATACTTCATAATCTTGATCACAGCTTTTCTTATATATTTATTTTATTTTCTTCACTTTGTATCCCCTCAGCTGCCACCTTCTTCTTCTCCTGCCAGTCCCACCTAACCTCCTTCTTCTACTTTTTGACCTTTTGTAGTTACCTGATGGAGAAGGTCCTCCACCCCTTCTAACTAAACCTTTCTTATCAAGTCTGGCTGTATCATCTTCCTCTGTGGCCTGATTTTCAGGGCATTGTTCTCCTTGTGTCATCCATCCCCTCTACTTATGACATTCTTCATGCCTTCTCTCCTACAGGCTTCCCAGAGCTCTGAGGGGAGGGAAATTTTCATAGAGAAATCCCATTCAGTGCTTGGTGTTTTAAGGTTTTACTTTCTTCATAATATCGACTGTGGGTCTTTCTATGGACTCCCATTTGATGCAGACAGAAGCATCTTTCTGGATACAAGAACATGGCACTGATTAATCAGTTGAAGGCAGAGAGCAACATTCTTCAATAAAAGCAGCCTGGGTTGTTTGAAAAATTTCATAGGATGACCTGGCCCCAATACAACATTACCTGCTACCCCATCCCCCTAGTAGAAGACTGGTGTGGTAACAGTAGTTGGCCTTTTGGAACTTTAATGCCACTATTAGGAGACCTCATAATAAGTGAACACATACCAACTTTGCCTTTCTGCATTTTAGTTACATCACCCAGGATGATTGTTTCTGGTTCCATCCATTACCCTGAACATACCTTGTTCTCATTTTCTTAGTTGAATAAAACTCCGGTATAAAAATATTCCACGTTTTCCCTGAAGAGATTGTCAGTCCTGTTCTTTAGTTTGTGGAAGTTGCTTGGACTTTAATCATTGAAATGAATGATAAACTTTCAGTAAAACAATTCTTTTTTTTTCCCTAGAATTCCCTCCATCTTCTTACCTCCTGGTGATTTTAATTGCAATGTCACCTCGAAGCCCATGTATTTACATGTGGAGTCTGATGTGAGGAAATGTCTAGCGAGGGTAAGGAGGTATAATTATTTGCTTCCCTAATTTCTTTCTCAGCCCTTTTATCTTTTGTATACAGGAAGGATACTGATATTTTGATTTTATTTTTTTATCCAGGCACATTATTGCTGAAGGTGTTTATCAGCTGTAGGAGTTCCCTGGTAGAATTTTTGGTGTCACTCATTTATATTATCATATCATCCACAAATAGTGAATCTTTGACTTCTTCCTTTCTGATTTGTATCCACTTGATCTCCTTCAATTGTATTATTGATCTAGCAAGGACTTCCAGAACTATGTTGTAGAGATATGGAGAGAGTGGGCAGCCTTGCATTGTCCTTGATTTCTTGCTTTAAGTCTTTCTCTGTTTATTTTGATATTGTCTATAGGCTTGCTGTTTATTGCCTTTACCATATTTAGATATGTACTTTGTATCTCTGAACTCTCCAATACATTAAACATGAGTAGAGGTTGGATTTCTTCAAATGCTTTTTCAACATCTAAGGAGATTGTCATGGGGTATATCTCTTTCATATTTTTTACTATGGTGGATCACATTGATGGATTTCCACATACTGAACCACCCATGCATATCTGGGATGAGGCCTACTTGGTCATAGGGGATGATATCTTTGTTGTGTTCTTATATTCAGTCAAAGACAAAGTACCTTGCTGGGACCCCAGCCAAGGAAGTCAAAGACATGTATGAAAAAAATTCAAGACTCTAAAGAAAGAATTAGGAGAAGATATCAGAATATGGAAATATCTCCAATGCTCATGGGTTGGCAGGATTAACATAGTAAAAAAGGCCATCTTATCAAAAGCAATCTACAGATTCAATGCAATTGCCATCAAATTACCAACACAATTTGTTACAGAACTTGAAAGAACAATTCTCAACTTCATATGGAAAAAGAAGAAAACCAGAATTGCTAAAACAATCCTCTACAAAAAAAGATCATCAGGAGGTTCCATCATCCCTGATCTCAAGTTGTGTTATAGAGCAACAATACTAAAAAGTGTATGGTACTGGCATAGAAACAATGGAAATGAAGAGAAGACCCAGAAATAAACCTACACAGTTATGGACAGATGATCTTTGACAAAGATGCCAAAACCATACAATGGAAAAAAAGGTAGTACCTTCTACAAATGGTGCTGGTCTAACTGGATGTCTACATGTAGAAAAATGCAAATAGATCCATACTTATCACACTGCACAAAACTAAAGTCCATGTGGACCAAAGACCTCAACATAAATCCACACACATTAAATTGGTTAGAAGAAAAAGTGGAGTAGAGCCTTGAAATCATTGACACAGGAGACAACTTCCTCAACAAAACACCATCAGGACAGGATCCAAGAGAAACAATCAGTAAATGGAACCTCATGAAATTAAAAAGTTTCTTCAAAGCAAAGGATACTGTCATCAAAATAAAACAAATGCCTAAAGATTGTGAAAGAATGTTCGCCAAGCCTCTGCATGACAGTGGGCTAATGTCCAATATATATAAAAAACTGAAGAAGCTGAAAAACAAATCAAGAAATGCATTTAAAAATGGGGAACAGAGCTAAACAGAGAATACACAATAGAGGAATATGGCATAGAAACACTTAAAGAAATGCTCACTGTCCTTAACCATAAGAGAAATGCAATTCAAAACAAACCTGAGATTTCACCTTACACCCATCAGAATGGTCAATATCAAAAACTCAAGTGAAAACACATTCTAGAGAGGTTGTGGAGAAAGGGGAAATCTCCTCCACTGCTGGCAGGAAGGTAAACTTTTACAACCACTCTGGATATTAATCTGGTTCTTTCTGAGTCAAGTAGGAATAGTTCTTCCTCAAGATCCAGCTATACCACTCCTAGCGGTTAAAGTACATAATAAGGACATTTACAAACCATGTTTGCAGCAGCTTTATTTGTAATAGCTAGAACCTCAAAAGAACACAGATGACATCCAACTGAAGAATGGATTCCAAAATTGTGGTACAACTACAAAATGTAATATTGCTGAGCAATAAAAATAAAATAAAATCTGTGGGTAAATGTTGGGAACTGGAAAAGATCATCCTGAGTGAGCTATCCCAGAAGCAGAAAGAAACACATGGTACAGATTCACGCACGTAGAGGTATAGTATATGATAAACCTACTAAAATTTGTACACCTAAAGAAACTAATCAAGAGAGAGGACTCTGGCTAAGTGCTAAATCCCCATCCTGAAAGGCAAGGAGGATAGACATCAGAATGAAGGAGAAAACAGGGAACAAGTTAGGAGCAGGTCACAGAGGGAATCTGAAAGGCTCTGCCCTACAGACAATCAAAGCAGATACTGAAATTCATAGTCAACTGGACCATGGATTTCTGTATGCAATCTCATTAAAGCAGAAGGATTCATCTCTGTGGATCTAAGAGATCTATCCATTGATGGCCGAGAGCTATATATTTTAATAAAAACAGCCTGGGTTGCTTGAAAATTTTTGTAGGATGGCCTGGCCCAACAACTCAATTAACTGCAACCCAATCCCCCTAATGAACATCTAGTCTGGTCACAACTGATGCCCAAATGGAATGTTATCCTCCACTATTAGGGATCTCCTAATAAGAGAATACATACCATATTTTTTTTCTGCATTTTAGTTACTACACACAATGATTTTTCCTGGATCCCTCCATTTGACTGAAAATATCTTGTTGTCATTTTCTTAGCTAAATAATACTTCGCTATGGAAATATCCCATATTTTCCCAAAGGATATTGTCAGTCCTGTTCTTTAGAACTTAGAAGTAATTGGGTCTTTAACATTGTATTGAATGACAAACTATCAGGATAACTATGAACTTTTAGTCTAGTAGTACCTCCATCTTCTTCGATGTCCTGGTGATTTAAATTGCAAATCAACTTGAAGCTTATCTATTTACATGTTTAGTCACCAGTGAGGAAATATCTGGGTAGGGTTAGGTGGTATGGCCTTGTTAGGTAATATAATTTTTTTTTGTTTCCCTAATTTATTTTTCAGCTCTTTGATCTTTTGTATACAGGAGGGATACTGAATTTTCTGAGTTAATATTGTATCCAGTCACTTTGACAAAGGTGTTAATCAGCTGTAGGAGTTCCCAGGTAGAGTTTTGGAGATCACTCTGGTATACTATCATATCATGTGCAAAGAGTGATACTTTGAATTCTTCCTTTTTGATTTTTATCCCCTTGATTTCTTTCAATTGTTTTATTTCTCAAGCAAGGACTTCCTGAACTGTGTTGAAGAGATATGAAGAGAGTGGGAAGCCTTGACTTGTCCATGATTTATATGGGATTGCTTTAAGTTTCTCTACATTTAGTTTGTTGTTGGTTATTGGCTTACTGTGTATTGCCTTTACTATATTTAAACATGTGCCTTGTATCTTTGATTTCTCCAATACTTTAAATCAGAGTGTAGGTTGGATTTTGTCAAATGCTTTTTCAGATCTTCTGGAGGTATCTCCATCCCTGATCTCAAGTTGTGTTATGGAGCAACAATAATAAAAACTGCATAGTACTGACATAGACACAGAAAGGTGGATCAATGGATTCAAATAGAACACCCATAAATAAACACACACTTATGGACACCTGAGTTTTGACAAAGATGCCAAAGCCATACAATGGAAAAGAAGATAGTATCTTTAGCAAATGGTACAGTTCTAACCAGGTACATTAAATTGGTTAGAAGAAAAAAAAATGGAGAAAAGCATTGAACTCATTGGCCCAGGAGACAACTTCCTAAATAGTACACCTACAGCAAGCACAGTCTCTAAGAGCAACAATTAGGAAATGGGACCTCATGAAACTGGAAAGATTCTGTAAAGCAAAGGACATTGTCAGCAAAATGAAACAAATGCTACAGATTGTGAAAAACTCTTCACCAAGCCTCTATGAGACAGAGGTATAATATTCAGTATATATAAACAATTAAAGAAGTTGAAAAGCAACAAATCAATTAAAAATGGGGAACAGAGCTAAACAGAGAATTCTCGATAGAGGTATAACGAATGGCTTTCAGAGAAACTCTGAAAGACATGTTCAATGTCATTAGCCATTAGGGAAATGCAAATTAAAACTACCCTGACATTTCACCTTACACCCATCAGACTAGCCAAGATCAAAATCTGAAGTGACAACACAAGCTGGAGAGGTTGTGAAGAAAGGAGAAACCTGCACTGCTGCTGGGAATGTTAACTTGTACAACCACTCTGGAAATCAATCTGGCTCCTTCTCAGACAATTAGGAATAGCATTTCCACCTAATGCAGCTAACCCACGCCTAGGCATATATAAAAAAGAGGCTCAAGTACACAATAGGGATATTTGCTCAACCATGTTTGTCTCAACTTTATTTGTAATAGCCAGAATGTGGAAACAACTCAGATGACTCCCAACTGAGAAATTAATACAGAAATTGTGGTTCATCTATTCAATGGAATATTACTCAGCAATAAAAAAAAGGAAATCATGAAATTTGCAGGTAAATTTCATGGATCATCCTGAGTGAACTGTCCCAGAAGTAGAAAGAGACAAACAGTATATACTCATTCATATAGAAATAAAATATAGGAAAAACCTAAAAAAATCTTTACATGTAGAGAAACTAATAAAGAGACAGTACCCTGACTGTAATGCTCAATCCCCATCCAGAAAGGCAAAGTGGATGTACATCAGAAGAAGGAGAAACAGGGAACAAGTTAGGAGAACCAAAAATTATAAGCACAGGGGTCATTCCTGAGACTCTTACTCCAACCAAGTACCATGCATGGAGATAACCTAGAAACCCTGAACAGATATAGTCCATGGTAATTCAGTATCCAAGTTGGTTCCATAGTAATGGGAACAAGGACTGCCTCTGACATGAAGTGATTGGCCTGCTCTTTGATCACCTCACAGTGATAGAGGAGCAGCCTTACCAGACCACAGAGAAAGACATTGCAGCCAATCCAGACGAGATCTGATAGACTAGAAGGAAGGAGAGGAAGAAATCCATTATCAGTGGACTTGGGTAGTGGTATGTGTGGAGAAGATGGAAGGAAGGTAGGATTAGGAGAAGAGGAGTGAGGGATTCATGTGGGGATAAAAAGTGAAATAATTATAATAAATAAAAATTAAAATAAGTAGTATTAAAATAATTCTTTTTGGATATATATATATGAGGGTGAGCTTTGAGGTTGATATGCCAATGAAAGTGACCAGACACAATGGTGTCTCTGTCTCTTAGTCTCTGTCACTTTATATCTTTGTTTCTGTTGGTCTCAGTCTGTCTACTTCTGAATCTCTCTCTCTAGCTCTCTCTATTTGTGTCTTTCAGTCTCCCTCTCTCTGCCTGCCACTTCTGGTTCAATACAAAAAGCTATCAGTTTTGGTGAAAGACTACAACAAGATGAGTGCTTCCTGTAATAACATCATGGATAGTCTCTGTAAAAATATGAGCAATTTCCTAATAAAATGCTTTTTGTTCTAAGATTTGATCAGGGAGCAGGTTCATAGAAAATAATTCACTGACTGAGGACATATCTGTGCATTTAACAAATAATAATGGAATCTGTGATAATGTGAAATGCACAAATCAAGGGCCTCTTACTTTAGTAATGACTGTTTGAAATAAATATGTGTTCCTCAGTTTGGCAGCCCATACACTGAAATTGGAAAGATAGAGAAAAGATTATCATGGCCCCTGTGCAAGGATGACATGCAAATTCGTGAAGCATTGCATATTATTTTGGAGAAATTAAGAAAAACACGAATAGAGGAAATTGTGGAGAGAAAGAACTTAGGGAAGGAAACAGGAACTACAAAGGTAAGCATAACCAATAGACTATAAGATATGGAAAGAAGAATCTCAGGTGTGGAAGATGCAGTGGAAGAAATCAATGTATCTGTCAAAGAAAATGTTAAATCTAAAAATTTCATACACATACCATCCAAGAAATTCAAGACAACATAAAAAAACAAAACCTAAAAATAAAAGGAATAGAGGAAAAAGAAGATTCCCTCCTCCAATGGCCCAGAAAATATTTTCAACAAAATCATTGAAGAAAATATCCCCAACTTAAAGGAGAGGCCAAGAAGAATATAGGAGTCTTACAGAACACCTAAAAAATTAGACCAAAAAGAAAATTCTCCTGCCACATAATAATCAAAACAGTAAGTATACAGAACAAAAACCAAAACAAAACAAACAAAAAAAAATTAAAGCTGCAAGGGAAAAAGGCCAAGTAACATATAATGAAAAAAACATCAGAATCACACCTGACTTCTCAACAGAGGCTGTGAAAGCTAGAAGGGCCTGGATGGACATAATGCAGACTCTAAGAGAACACAGCTGTCAACCCAGGCTAACATACCCATCAAAAATCCCAGGTCTCATAGATGGAGAATACAAGATATTCAATGCTAAAAACAAACAAACAAACAAAAAAACAACTCAACAATGCCTACACACAAATCTAGCACTACAGAAGACAATAGAAGAAAAAATACAACCCAAGAAAACTACCTACTTTCAAGAAAACACAGGAAATAATTAAACTCACTACAGTAAAACAAATACCAACCAAGCACACAAACTTAAAACCACAGCCAACATCAAAATCACAGGATTTAACAGCCACTGTTCATTAATCACTCTCAACATCAATGGACTCAATTATGAAATAAAAATTCACAGACTAACAGAATGGATGTGTAAACAAGACTCAGCAATCTGTTGCATACAAAAAAATATACCTAAGTCACAAAAATAGACAATACCTGAAGTTAAAGGACTGGAAGACGACTTTCCAAGCAAATAGACCCAAGAAGCAAGCAGGCATAGCCAATCAAATATCTGATAAAATAGACTTTCAACCAAAATTAATCAAAAGAGACGGGGAAGAACATTTCATACCCATCAAGGGAAAATTTCACCAAGAAGACATCACAATCCTGAACATCTATGTCCCAAATACTAAGGGCACACACATTTGTAAAAGAAACATTGAGAAAACTTAAACCACACATAGCTCCCCACACATTATTAATGGGAGACTTCAACACCCCACTCTCAACAAAAGACAGGTCAACATAATAAAAATTAAACAAAAAAACAATGTCTCTAACAGAGGTCAAGAATCAAATGGACCTAAAAGACATTTACAGAACCTTACACATAAACACAAAAGAATTTACCTTCTTCTCAGCATCTTATGGAAACTTCTCCAAAATATACCATAAGGTTGGTCACAAAGGGAGTCTCAACAGACACAAGAAGACTGAAATACTACCTTGTATCCTATCTGATCACCATGGAATAAAGCTGGACCTCAACAACAATAGAAATAGCAAACAGGCTACACACACATGGAAACCGAACAACTTGCTACTAAATGACAGCTGGGTCAAGATAGAAATAGAGAAAGGAAATAAAGTCTTCCTAGAATTCAATGAAAATGAAGGCACAACCTACCCAAACTTGTGGGACACAATGAAAGCAGTGCTAAGAGGAACATTCATAGCACTAAGTGCCTTCAAGAAGAAATTCAAGACAGTTTATTCAAGCAACTTGATGGCTCACATAAAAAAAAAAAAAAAAAAAAAAAACTAGAAAAAAGAAGCAGATGCACCAAAAAGGAGTAGACAGCTAGAAATAATCAAATTGAGGGTTGAAATCAATCAATTAGAAACAAATAAAATAATTCAAAGAATTAATGAAACCTGTTTCTTTGAGCTGTTCAAGAGCTGTTTCTTTGAAAAAATCAACAAGATAGAAAAAGCCTTAGCCAAGCTAAGTAAAAGGCAGAGAGACACCATTCAAATAAACAAAAGCAGAAATGAAAAGGGGGACATAACTACAGACAATGAGCAATTCCAAAGAATTATTAGGACTTACTTCAAAAATTTATATGCCATATATTTGAAAATCTAAATGAAATTGACAATTTTCTTGATCTCTTCCACTTACCAAAGCTGATTCAAGACCAGGTAAATCAAGTAAATAGAAGCAATCATCAAATGTCCTCCATCCAAAATAAATAAATAAATAAATAAATATAAAAAAAACATCCAGGAACCACATGATTTCAGCACAGAATTCTACCAGACCTTCAAAGAAGAACTAACTCCAGTTCTCTTCAAAATATTCTACAAAATAGAAACAGAAGGAACATTACCATCTCATTCTATGAATCCACAGTCACCTTGCTACCTAAACCTCACAAAGTCCAAAGAAAGAAAGAGAATGTTAGGCCAATCTCCCTTATGAACACTGATGCAAATACACTCAAGAAAATATTTGCAAGCCAAATACTAAACACATCAAAGATATCAACCAATATGACCCAAGTAGGCTTCATCCCAGGTTTGCAGACATGGTTCAATTTACGGAGATACATCAATGTGATCCACCATATTAACAAACTGAAAGGGAAAAAAATGATAATTTCCTTAGATGCTGAAAAAAACATTTGATAAAATCCAGCATCCATTCATGTTTAAAATATTGGAGATATCAGGGATACAAGGCACATACCTAAACATAGTAAAGGCGATATACAGCAAGCCTATGGCCAACATCAAAGTAAACAGAGAGAAACTTAGAGCAATCCCACTGAAGTCAGGGACAAGGCAAGGCTGCCTACTCTTTCCATATCTCTTAAACATAACTCTGGAAGTCCTTGTTAGAGAATAAGACATTGAAGGAGATCAAGGGGATACAAACTGGAGATGAAGAAGTATAATTATCACTATTTGCAGATGATATGATAGTATACATGAGTGACACCAAAAATTCTACCAGGGAACTCCTACAGCTGATAAACACCTTCAGCAAAGAGGCTGGATAAAAAAAAAATTAACTCCAAAAAAATCAGTATCTCTCCTGTATACAAAAGAAAAAATGACTGAGAAAGAAATTAGGGAAATAACAGTCTTCACAATAGTCACAAATGACATAAAACACCTTGGGTGTAACCCTAACCAAGCAAGTCAAATGCTTTTATGAGAGAAATTTCAAGACTCTAAAGATAGAATTAGAAGATGATATCAGAAGATGGAAAGATCTCCCTTGCTCTTGAATTTGGAGGATAAACATAGTACAAAAAAAAAACATCTTACCAAAAGCAATCTACAGATTCAGTGGAAGTCCCATCAAATTACCAACATAATTCTTCACACACCTTGAAAGAAAAATTCTCAACTTCATGTGGAATAACAAGAAACCCAGAATTGCTAAAACAATCATTCACAATAAAAGATCTTCTGGAGGTATATCCATCTCTGATCTTAAGTTGTACTATAGAGCAAGAATACTAAAAAGTGCATAGTACTGGAATAGAAACAGAATGATGGATCAATGGAACCAAACAGAAGATCCAGAAATTAACACACAAAATTATGGAAACCTAATCTTTGACAAAGATGCCAAAACCATACAATGGAAAAAAGATATAATCTTCCACAAATAGTGCTGGTCTAGCTGGAGATCTACATGTAAAAAAATGCAAATAGATCCTTACTTATCAACCTGCACAAAAATAAAGTCCAAGTGGATCAAAGACTTCAAAAAAACCCAACACATTAAATCGGTTAGAAGAAAAAGTTGGGAAGACCCTAGAACTCATTGGTACAGGTAACAACTTCCTGAAGAGAACACCAACAGTACAGGCTTTAAGAGCACCAATCAGTAAATGGGACCTCATGAAACTGAAAAGCTTCTGTAAAGGAAAGAACACCATCATCAAAACAAAACGACTGTTTACAGATTGGGAAAGAATCTTCACCAACCCTTTATCTGACAGAGGGCTAATATTCAGTATATATAAAGAACTAAAGAAGCTGAAAATCAGGAAACCATGTAATCCAGTTAAAAAATGGAAAACAGAGGTAAACAGACAATTCTCTTTAGAGGAATTTTGAATGGCACAGAAACTCTTAAAGAAATGCTCAACATCATTAGCCATTAGGGAAATGCAAATCAAAACGACACTGAGATTTCACCTTATACCCATTAGAGGGGCCAAGATCAAAAACTCAAGTGACAACATATGCTGGAGAGGTTGTGGACAAAGGGGAACCCTCCTCCATTGCTGGTGGAATGTAAACTTGTAATACCACTCTGGAAATTAAATTGGTGCTTTCTCAGACAACTAGGAATAGCGCTTCCTCAAGACCCAGCCATACCACTCCTAGGCATATATCCAAAAGAGGCTCAAGTACACAATTAGGACACTTACTAAATGATGTTCATAGCAGCTTTACTTGTAATGCCCAGAAACAAGAAACAGCCCAGATACCCCTCAACTGAAGAATGGATGCAAAAATTGTGGCACATCTACAAAATTGAATATTACTTAGCAATGAAAAATAAGGGAATCATGAAATTTGCAAGTAAATGGTGGGACCTGAAAAGGATCATCCTGAGTGAGCTGTCCCAGAAACAGAAAGATACACATGGTATATACTCATCTAGATATATAATATTGAATAGACCTTCTAAAATCTGTACTTCTAAAGAAAGTAATCAAGAGAGAGTATCCTGACTAGAATTCTCAGTCCCCATCCTGAAAGGCAGAGGATGGACACCAGAAGGAGAAGAAAACAGGAAACAATTTAGGAACCTGCAATGAGGTCCTTTGAAAGGCTCTTCCCTGCAAATTATCAAAGCAGATGCTGAGAGTTATGGTCAATTATTGGACAGAGTGCATGGAATCTTATGTAAGAAGTGAAAAATAGTAAGATATGGAGAGGACAGGAACTCCACAAGGAGAGCAACAGAACCAGAAATTTGAACACAGGGGTCTTCTCAGAGACTCATACTCCAATCAAGTACCATGCATGGAGGTAACCTAGAAACCCTACACAGATGTAGCCCATGGCAATTTAGTGTCCAAGTGGGTTACATTGTAATGTGAAGAGGGCCTGCCTCTGACATAAACTGATTTGACTGCTCTTTGATCACCTGTGGAGTACCATGACACAGAGGAAGACATTGCAGCCACTCCTGATGAGCCCTAACAGACTAGGATCAGAAGAAAGAGAAAAGAAAACCTTCCCTACCTATGGACTTTTGGAGGGAAGTGTGTGGAGAAGGGGGAGGAAGGGAGAGATTGGGAAGGGAGGAACAAGAGGGGGGATACAAAGTAAATAAAGTATAATTTAAAAAATTGATGTCATAATGCCATTGTGATATCATAATCACATTGTGATATCATCAGAGCATTTTGATGTCATCAAAGCATTGTGAAGTCATACAGTTTTGAAGTCATAATAGCCTTTTGATGTCAACATTACATTATGATGTAATAGCACAATCTTGTAATACCACTGTATTAATAGAATGGTTGTCATAATACTATTGTGAATTCATAATACCGTTGTTGAAAGACTGCTGTTGACATAGTATTGTGATATCATAATACCTTTGTAATGTCATAACAGCATTGTGATATTATAGTATTGTTATATTATAAAAGCATTATGAAGTCTTATCATTTCGATATTATTAAAGCATTTACATGTCATACCATTTTGATGCCATTATACCTTTTTGAAGTTATAATAGCATTTTGATGTCATCATACCATGGTGATGTCATCATAGCATTGTGATCTCATCATATCATTTTAAGTCATACTTTTATGAAGCCATAATCTAATTGTGATGTCATAATATCATATTGCGGTCATAACCCCATTGTCATATCACAATAGCAGAGTGATGTCATATATCCATGGTGGTGTCATATTCCCATTGTGATGTCATTACACAATCATGTCTTAATAGAATTCTGATATAACCTTAACATGGTGAGGTTATCATAGCATCGTGATGTCATAAAATCATTGTGGAGTCATGACACCATTGTGATAAGCATAAAAGCAATGTGTTGTCATCTTAGCATTTTGAGATCATAATAGCATAGTGATGTCACAATATCATTGTGATGTCATAACATAATTGTGATATCTTAATAGCATTGTGTTGTCATCTTAGGGTTGTTACATCATAATATCATTGTGTATTCAAAATAGCAATGTGATGTCATAATACCATTGTGATATCATGATATCATTGTGATGTCCTAATACTCTTTTGAAGTCATAATACCATTTTGTGGTCATAATAGCATTGTGATATCAAAATTCCGATGTTATATCATTGCACAATGATTTCATAATAGCATCATGATATCATAATAGCATTGTGATGTCATGATGAATTTTGATATCAAAATGCCAAAGTGATGTCATAATTGCATTGTGAAATCAAAATTCCATTGTGATGTCTCATTTCCATTGTGATGTCATGCCACAAGCATACCTTAATAGCATTGTGATGTCATAATTACATTGAGATGACATGATGAATTTTGATGTCATAAGGCTGTTATATCATAATAGCATTGTGATGTCATAAAAACTTTGTGATGTCATATTGCCATTGTATTGTCCTAATATTTTTGAAGACACATTAGCATTGTAATGTATAATACCATTGTGATGTCATAACAGCATTGTGAAGTTGTAACATTATTATGATGTCATAATAGCATTGTGATGTCATGACAGCATTTTAATGTCATAATAGCATTGTGATGTCATAATACCAGTTTGATTTCTTAATAGCATTGAGATGTCATACTTTTGTGATGGCATAATATCATTGTGTCATAGTATCATTGCGATTTTTTAATTCCCTTGTGATATATTAAAACTATCTTATCGTAATAGTATTGTAATGTTTTTATAGCATTGTGATGTCAAAATTCCCTACCACAATTATGTCATAATAGCATTGAGGTGCCATAAAACTATGATGTCATAACAGCATTGTGATGTCATAACATTGGGATGTCATCCTAACATTAAGATGTCATTTCTTTGTAGGACTCCACCAAGACAAGTTTAGCAAGTCTGAAATAGTTTCTGCTTCACATTAATGTCTGTTAAATATTCTGAGTCAGAAGGCTGAAGATGATGCTCCAACGTTACAGAGAGTTATAGATGACAGTTCAGGCAACAAATATTGTCTGTCTATTTTTTTTTAATTTTGGAATTGGCTAACATGCACTTTTTATTTACTCTAGCAACTAATTTTATTCCTTCTCAAGTCTCTGTTGGGGTTGAAGACCAAATAGGTACAGTGCCACACAAAAAAAGCTCAAGTTATTTAGAAGTTAAGAATTGCTTTCATATAGGTCATACAAATGAGGATAAAAATTAATTTAGGTATAGAACTCTAAACTTGTCAAGATAATCAGATACTTTCTCCTAATTTGCTAAATACACATGGACTATATATACATTGCACATGTAAATTTTACCTAATAATTTTCATAATTTCATAATTATTATTGTATTGAAATAAAAGGAGCTTTTTATTGGACTTAAAGGGGGTATATTGTTGGTATAATGTTCTTTTGAAATCTGTGCACCTCACCCTTTTTTATTCAAACGCTGATTTCTTTCCCTCTTCACGCACACTCTCTTGTTTCAATGCCGACATTGCATTGTGATACTTATTCTAAGCATCCTGTCTCAACTTTGTGTAAACAGGCCAAAATAAAGCAACTAGCCACAAAGTTGAGCAAGGAGAGGAGCCAGAGAACAGGAAAGAGGGGAAGAGCCAGAATGCAGGAAATGAGTGGGAGGAAAAAAAGGGCAAGGGCAGAACTAGGAGAGGTGAGCTGGGAAGGGAAATAAGAACTATGTGGAGAATAAACCAGACCTAAGATTTCACAAAAAAACAAGTAAAATGGGTAAAATCTAAATGTTAGGAAACTATGTGGGGATGGAGGTTTAGGAGGGAGTAACTATTGGAATACATTGTGTTCTAGGTTAACTATATATAACCAGATCTGTGTGGTGGTTTGGTTATACATCTTTGTAGAATTAACAGCAGATTTACCAGAAGATATTATCAAATGTAAATCTTAATCAACACATACAACAGAGATGTCATAAAATTGTGATGTCATAAAAGCATTGTTCAGTCATAATAGCATTGTAATGTCATATTACCAATGTGATGTCATAAAAGCATTATGATGTCATAATAGCATTGTAAAGTCATAATATTGCTAAGATATGACACAATTGTGAAATCTATACCGTTGAGATATGATAGCTCTGTTGTAATGTCAACATAGCATTGTGATGTCATCATAGCATTGTGATGAAATCAGGTTTTCTTTAGTGTTTGGATTCATGTCATGGTCTTCTATTTGGTTTCTTTGATCCACCAATCTGTTTCTATGCCAGTACCATGCAGTTTTTAGTATTGTTGCTGTATAGTACAGCTTGAGATCAGGGATAGCAATACATCCTGAAGATCTTTTACTGTAAAGAATTGATTTTTAGCTATTCTTGTTTCTTGTTATTCCATATGAAAGTGAAAATTTTTCTTTCAAGGCCTTTAAAGAATTGTGTTGGTAATTTGATGGGAATTGCATTGGACCTGTAGATTGCTTTTGGTCAGATGGCCATTTATAGTATATTAATCCTGCCAAGCCATGAGCATGGGAAATCTTTCCATCTGCTGATAACTTCTTCTAATTATTTTTTCAGAGACTGGAAATTTTTTTCATATAATTCTTTGACTTACTTGGTTAGGTTCCCTAATTTCTTTCTCGGACCTTTTGTCTTTTGTATACAGGAGAAGTGATGATATTTTTGAGTTAATTTTGAATCCAGCAACTTTACTGAAAGTGTTATTCAGATGTAAGAGTTCCTGGGTAGAATTTTTGGGGTCATTCAGGTATACTGTCATATTATCTGCAAATAGTGATACTTTGCCTTCTTCCTTTCCAACTTGTATCACCTTGATCTCCTTCAATTGACTTATTGATCTAGCATGTACTTCAAGAACAATGTTGAAGAGATATGGAGAGAGTGGAGAGCCTTGACTTTTCCCTGCTTTCAGTGGGAATGATTTAAGTTTCTCTCCATTGAGTTTGATATTGGCTATTGGCTGGTTGTATATTGCCTTTACTATGTTCGGGTATGAGCCATGTATCCCTGATCTCTCCAAGATTTTAAATATGAATGGATGTTGGATTTTGTCAAATGCTTTTTCAGCATCTAAGGAGATGATCATGTGGTTTTTCTCCTTCTGTTTGTTTATGTGCTGGATCACATTGATCGATTTCCATTTATTGAACCAAGCCTTCATGCCTGGGATGAAGCCTACTTGGTCCTAGTGGATGATATCTTTGATATGTCCTTGGATTCAGTTTGCTAGTATTTTGTTGAGTATTTTTGCATCGATGTGCAAGGGGGAGATTGGCCTGAAATTCTTTTCTTTGTTGGGTCTTTGAGAGGATTAGGTACCAAGGTGACTGTGGCTTCATAGACTGTATTTGGTAGTGTTCCTTCTTTTTCGATTTTGTGGGATAGTTTGAAGAGTATTGGTGTTAGCTCTTTTTGAAGGTCTGGTAGAATTCTGCACTAAAACCATCTGGCCCTTGGCTTTTTTTTTGTTTTCATGGTAGACTTTTGATGACAGCTTCTATTTCCTTAGGGGATGTAGGACTATTTAATTGGTTTACCTGGTCATGATTCAGGTTTGGTCAAGAAAATTGTCCATTTCATTTAGAGTTTCAAATTTTGTGGCACATAGACTTTGAAGTATTACTGTTCGCATTTCTTCAGTGTCTGTGGTTATGTCCCCCTTTTTGTTTTGGATTTTGTTGATTTGGATAGTTTCTTTCTGCCTTTTAGTTAGTTTGGCTAAGGATTTGTCTATCTTGTTGATTTTCTCAAAGAACCAGCTCTTGGTTTCATTGATTCTTTGAATTGTTTTATTTGTTTCTAATTGATTGATTTCAGCCCTGAGTTTGATTATTTTCAGCCATCTATTTCTCTTTGGTGTGTCTGCTTCTTTTTTTCCTATGTTTTTTAAGTGAGCCATTAAGTTCTTTGTACGAGATATTGCAAATTTCTTTTTGAAGCACTTAGTGCTAAGAACTTTCCTCTTAGCACTGCTTTCATTGTGTCCCTTAAGTTTCAATATGTTGTACCTTCATTTTTATTGAATTCTAGGAAGACTTTATTTCTTTATTTATTTATTCTCTGACCCAGCTGTCATTTAGTAACAAGTTGTTCAGTTTCCATGTGTGTATATAGGCATTTTGCTATTTTTGTCATTGAGGTCCAGCTTTAGTCCATGGTGATCAGATAGGATACAAGGGGTTATTTCAATCCTCCTGTATCTGTTGAGTCTTGCTTTTTGACCAACTGCATGGTCTGTTTGGAGAAGGTTCCATGAGGGGCTGAGAAGAAAGTAAATTCTTTTGTGTTAGGGTGAAAGGTTCTGTAAATGTCAGTTAGGTCTATTTCATTCATGACCTCTGTTAGAGACACTGTTTCTTTGTTTAATTTCTGTTTTGTTGACAGGTCCTTTGTTGAGAGTGGGGTGATGAAGTCTTCCACTATTAATGTGTGTGAGTCTACATGTGGTTCAAGTTTTACTAAAGTTTCTTTTACAAATGTGGGTGCATAGATGTTCATCATTGTGATATCTTGCTGGTGGATTTTTCCCTTGATGACTATGAAGTGTCTTTACCTCTTTTGAATAATTTTGGTTGAAAATCTATTTTATTAGATATTAGAATGGCTACTCCTGCTTGCTTCTTGGGTCCTTTTGCTTCGAAAACCTTTTTCCAGCCCTTTACTCTCAGGTAATGTCTATCTTTTTTATTTACTTGTGTTTCTTGTATGCTACAGATTGTTGGGTCTTGTTTATGCATCTATTTTTTTTAGTCTGTATCTTTTTATTGGAGAATTAAGTCCATTGATGTTGGGGGAGATTAAGGACCAGTGGCTGTTAGATCCATTGGTATTGATGTTGGCTATGGTAGAGTGTTTGTGGGTTTGACTACTTTTTCTTTTGCTGTAGTGAGGTTATTTATTTCCTGTGTTTTCTTGAAAATAATTTTCTTGGGTTGCATTTTTCCTTCTAGTGTCTTCTGTAATGCTAGATTTCTGTGTAGATATTGTTGAAATTTGTTTTTGTTGTTGAATATCTTGTTTTCTCCATCTATGAAGACTGAGAGTTTTGCTGGGTACAGTAGCTAGGCTGACATCTGTGTTCTCTTAAGGTCTGCATGATGTCTTTCAAGGCTCTTCTGGATTTCATAGTTTCTTTTGAGAAGTTAATTGTGGTTCTGATGGGTTTGCCATTATATGTTACTTGGCCTTTTTCCTTTGCAGCTTTCAGTATTTTTTGTTTGTTCTGAATACTTACTGTTTTGAATATTATGTGGCAGGAGGATTTTCTTTTCTGGTCAAATTTATTGGGTGTTTTGTAAGTCTCTTGTATTCTTATTGGCCTCTCCTTTAAGTTGGGAAAATTTTCTTTTTTTTTAATTTTATTTTTTTTATTAGTTAGATTTTGTTAACTCTGTATCCCAGCTGTAACCCAATCCCCCATTCCCTGCCCAATGCCACACTCCCTCCCTGGTCTCCTCCCTGTCCCTTTCCAAATCAACTGATAGGGTAGGACCTCCTCCCCTTTCATTTGACCTTGTTTTATTAGGTATCTTCACGGCTGGTTGCAAATTCCTCCTCTGTGGCCTAACAGGACTGCTCCTCCCCAGGGAGGGGGGGCAGTCAAAGAACCTGCCTTTGAGATCCTGTTAGAAATAGTCCTTGTTCCCCTTACTTTGGGAAATTACTTGGTTACTGAGATACCACAGGCCACATCGGAGCAGAAGTTCTAGGTTATATCCATAGATGGTAATTTGCTGAGTGTCAGTTTCAGAAAAGACCCTGTGCCAGGTATATTTGGTCCTTGTAGAGCTCCTATCCTTTCCATATCATACTAACTTGCATTCTTTCATATGATTCCCTGCACTCTGCTGAGGGTTTGGTTATGAGTCTTAGTGTCTACTTTGAAAGACTGCTGGGTAGAGTCTTTCAGATGCCTTCTGGGGTAGACTCCTGTCATATGTTCAATGCACATCCCATTTGTCTTTCTAAATGAGGATTGATCATCTTCACCCATGTCCGTTTTCTTGAGTATCTTCTTTCAGTGTGTAGATTTCATTATGTTTATCATATCTTATAGGTCAATATAAGCAAGTATATACCATGTTTGTCTGTCTCCTTCTGGGATACTTCACTCAGCATGATCTTTTCTAGTTCGCACCATTTGCCTGAAAATTTCATGATTTTCTCCTTTTTGATTACTGAGTAGTATTCCATTGTGTAAAAATACCACAATTTCTGTATCCATTCCTCTGTTGATGGAAATCTGGGTTGTTTCCAGGTTCTGGCTATTACAAATAAAGCTGCTCAAACATGGTTGAGCAAATGTCCTTATTGTGTGCTTGAGCAAATTTTGGGTATATGCCTAACAGTGATATAGCTGGATCTGAGAAGGTGCCAGATAGACTTCCAAAGTGGTTGTACCAGTTTACATTCCCACCAGCAATGGAGGAGGGTTCCCCTTTCTCCACAACCTCTCCAGCATGTGTTGTCACTTGAGTTTTTATCTTGGACATTCTAATGGGTGTAAGGTGAAATATTAGGGTCATTTTGATTTGTATTTCCCTATTGGTCAAAGAGGTAGAGCATTTCTTTAAGTGTTTCTCTGCCATTTGATATTCCTCTATGGAGAATTCTCTGTTTAGCTGTGCTCCCCATTTTCTAATTGGATAACTTGGTTTGTTGCTTTTCACCTTCTTTAGTTGTTTATATATTCTGGATATTAGCCCTATGTCAGATAAAGGGTTGGTGAAAATTCTTTCCCAATCTGTAGGCAGTTGTTTTGTTTTGATGACAGTGTCTTTTGCTTTACAGAAGATTTTCAGTTTCATGAGGTCCCATTTATTGATTGTTGCTCTTAGAGCCTGCTGTTCATGTTCTGTTCAGGAAGTTATCTCCTGTGCCAATGAGTTCTAGGCTGTTCCCCACTTTTTTTTCAAACTGATTTAGAGTATCTGGTTTTATGTTGAGGTCCTTGATCCACTTCGACTTTAGTTTTGTGCACTGTGATAAATAAGGATCTGTTTTCATTTTTCTGCATGTAGACATCCAGTTGGTCCAGCACCATTTGTTGAAGATGCTTTCTTTTTTCCATTGAAGAGGTTTGGATTCTGTGTCAAATATGGAGTATTCATAGGTGTGTGGATTTATTTCTGGGTTTTCTATTTGGTTCCATTGATCCTCCTCTCTGTTTCTATGCCAATACCACACTGTTTTTATTACTGTTGCACTGTAGTACAGCTTTAGATTGTGGATGGAGATCTCTCCCATTGATCTGTTATTGTACAGGACCATTTGGGAAATTCTGGGTTTTTTGTTTCTCCATAAGGAGCTGAGAATCATTTTTTTAAGTTCTGTAAAGAATTGAGTTGGTATTTTGATGGGAATTGCACTGACTCTGTAGATTGCTTTCGGCAGGATTGACATTTTCACAATGTTAGTCCTACCAACCCATGAACATGGGAGATCTTTCCATCTTCAGATATCTTCTTCGATTTCTTTCTTCAGAGACTTTAAGGTTTTCTCAAACAGGTCTTTCACTTGCTTGGTTAGAGTCACACCAAGGTACTTTATGTTATTAGTGGCTATTGTGAAGGGTGTTGTTTCCCTAATTTCTTTCTCAACCTTTTTTTCTTTGGTATACAGGAGGGCTTCTGATTTTTTTGAGTTGATTTTGTATCTTGCCACCTTGCTGAAGGTGTTTATCAGCTAAAGGAGTTCTCTGGTAGAAATTTTGGGGTCGCTCATGTAAACTATCATATCATCTGCAAAGAGTGACACTTTGACCTCTTTCTTTCTGATTTGAATCCCCTTGATCTCCTTTTGTTGTCTTATTGCTCTGGCTAGAACTTCAAGTACTATGGTGAAGAGGTATGGAGAGAGTGGGCAGCCTTGTCCCTGATTTCAGTGGGATTGATTGTTTCTCTCTATTGACTTTGATGTTGGCTATAGGCTTGCTGTATATTGCCTTCTATATGTTTATATATGTGCCTTATATCCCTGATCTCTCCAAGATTTTAAACATGAATGGGTGTTAGACTTTGTCAAATGCTTTTTCGGCATCTAAGGAGATGTTCATGTGTTTTTTCTCCTTCCGTTTGTTTATGGGGTGGATTACATTGATGGATTTCCGTATGTTGAACCACCTTTGCATGCCTAGGATGAAGCCTACTTGGTCATGGTGGATGATATCTTTGATGTGTTCTTGGATTTGGTGTGCAAGTATCTTATTGAGTATTTTTGTGTCAATGTTCATAAGAGAGATAGGTCTGAACTTCTTTTTTTTTGTTGGGTCTTTGTATGGTTTAGGTATCACTGTGACTGTGGCTTCATAGAATGAGTTTGGTAATGTTCCTTCTGTTTCTATTTTGTTGAAAAGATTGAGGAGAATTGGTGTTAGCACTTCTTTGAAGGTCTTGTAGAATTCTGCGCTGAAGCCATCTTGCCCAGGGCTTTTTTTGGAGGGGAGACTATTAATGACTGCTTCAATTTTCTTGGGAGATATAGGACTATTCATTCATTCTACCTGATCTTGACTTAAATTTGGTAGATGGAATCTATCAAGAAAAATGTCCATTTCATTTAGATTTTCAAATTTTGTGGCATATAAGTTTTTGTAGTATGACCTAATGATTGCTTGAATTTCTTCAATGTCTGCAGTTATGTCCCCCTTTTCATTTCTGATTTTGCTGATTTGGATAGATTCTCTCTGCTTTTTAGTTAGTGTGGCTAAGGGTTTATCTATCTTGTTGATTTTCTCAAAGAACCAGCTTTTTGTTTCATTGATTCTTTGAATAGTTTTATTTGTTTCTAATTGATTGATTTCAGTCCTGAGTTTTATTATTTCCAGCTGTCTGCTCCTCTTGGGTGTATCTGCTTCTTTTTTTTTTTCCTAGGGTTTTCAGTTGGGCCATTAAGTTGTTTGTATGTGATGTTACGAATTTCTTCTTGAAGGTATTTAATGCTATAATTTTTCCTCTGAGCATTGCTTTTAATGTGTCCCATAAATTTGGGTATGTTGTGCCTTGATTTTCATTGAATTCTAGGAAGTCTTTAATTTCTTTCTTTATTTCTTCCTTAACCCAGCTGTCATTGAGTAGCAAGTTGTTGAGTTTCCATGTGCTTGTCAGCTTTTTGTTATTTCTGCTGTTGTTGAGGTCCAGCTTTAGTCCATGGTGGCCAGATAGAATACAAGGGATTATTTCAATCTTTTTGTATCTGTTGAGGCTTGCTTTATGACCAACTATATGGTCTGTTTTGGAGAAGGTTCCATGTGGTGCTGAAAAGAAGGTACACTCTTGAGTTTGGGTGAAAATATCTGTAGACGTCTATTAGGTCCATTTGATTTAGGGACTCTGTAAATGCTTTTATTTCCCTATATGTTTTCTGTCTAGTTGATCTGGTTCTTGTTGAGAGTGGAGTGTTGAAGTCTCCCACTATTAAGGTATTAGGATCAAAGTGTGATTAAATTTTAATATTGTTTCATTTATAAATGTAGGTGCTCTTGTATTTGGGGCATAGATATTCAAAATTGTGATGTCCTCCTGGTGGATTTTTCCTTTGATGAGAATATAGTGGCCCTCCTTATCTTTTTTGATTAACTTGGGTTGAAAGTCTATTTTATTAGATATTAGAATGTCTACTCCAACTTGTTTTCTGGAACCATTTGCTTGAAAAAATATTTTTCCAGTCCTTTACTCTGAGGTAGTGTTTCTCTTTGTTGCATAGGTTTCTTTCTTGGATGCAACAGAATGTTGGATCCTAATTCCACAACCATTCTGTTAGCCTGTGTCTTTTTCTGGTGAGTTGAGTCCATTGATATTGATAGATAATTGTGACCAATGCATCTTAGTTCCTTCTGTAATGGAGTCAGTGATCTTACCCTTTTCATTGATTGTTTTCTTTTCATTTTTGTTGGGATATTATCTGCATGCCCTGTTTTCTTGGGTGAAGTTGTTTTCATTGGATTGGACTTTTCCTTCTAGTATTTTCTGTAGGTTTGGTTTGCTGTGCAGATATTGTGTAAATTTAGTTTTGTCATGGAATATTTTGTTTTCTCCATCTATGTTGATTGAAAGCTTTGGAGGGTATAGTAATCTGGGGTGACATTTGTGAGCTCTTATAGTCTCCATGATACTTGCCCAGGCCCTTCTGGGTTTCATAGTTGATGAGAAGTCTGGTGTAATTCTGATAGGTCTACCTTCATATGTTACTTGGTCTTTTTCCCTTGAGGCTTTTAATATCTTTTCTTTATTCTGAAGATTTGGTGTTTTGGCTATTATGTGATGTGATGTGTTTCTTTTCTGGTCTAGTCTATTTGGTGTTCTGTAGGCCTCTTGAATATTAATGGCCATCTCTTTAAGTTGGGAAGATTTTCTTCAATGATTTTCTTGAAAATATTTTCTGGACCTTGGAGACTGGAGTCTTTTTTTTTCATCAATTCCTATTATTCTCAGATTTTGTCTTTTCATAGCATCCTTGATTTCTTGGATATTTTGTGATTGGAACTTTTCCAATTTTACTTTTTCTTTGAGAGAAGAATCCATTTCTGCAAGTGTGTCTTCAGCTCCAGAGATTCTCTCTTCCATCTCTTGTATTCTGTTGGTGATGCTTACTTTTGTGGTTCCTGCTCTTTTCTCCAAGTTCTCCAGCTCAAGGGTTTTCTCAGTTTGTCTTTCCTTTATTGATTCTAATTCTGCTTTCATGCCTTGCACCATTTCTTTCATGTGTTTGAATTTGGATTCTTGTCTCTTTATGATGGTCTCTACTTCTTTTTTCATTTCCTTTTTATATGTCACTAATTTTTATCTCTACTTGTGTCTCTGTTTGGATATGTTTGCCTGTGTTTCTTTAAGGATTTTGTCTATTTCTTCTTTCTTTACCTCCAATTGACTGGCCAACTATTTGAAAGATTTGTTCATTTCCTCCTTATGAGCCTCAAATAATTGGGTAAGCATGGTTTTAAAGTCATTTTCCTGTGCTTCTGATGAATTGGAGTATCCATCAATTTTGGGTTTTGCTGGTGAAGTCATGATGTCCTGATTTTGGAAGTGTTCTTTTGCCTACCGCTGGCCATTGGCTTATCTGAAACCTTCCTTGTTTGTTTTTTGATTACCAGATCACACTGGTACTGTCTCTCTGGCATCTGGAGATTTCTTCAGGAAGCTGAGAGAGGTCCTGTGTCCTCAGCATGTGCTGAGGACTAGCTGTACCTGTGGGAGAAAAGTACACAGGTGCAAATGGGGCTAATGCAGGCGTGTGTGTGTGTGTGTATATATATGTGTGTGTGTATGTTTGTGTGTGTGTGAGTGGAAGTGTCATTGGATGTGAGTCTCAAGGGACAGAGTGATGGATAATGTTGAACCCTTGAGTGTGTGGGAGGGGCTCTGCACTCTATATGTCGCAGGCACTAGTAATGATTGCAGTGCAATTTCTGGCATTAACTGCCATAACTCCTCAATTAGACCCACAGAGCAGGAGCTTCAATGTTCCAAGTGCTCCTTTGTTTCCCAAAGTGGGTATGTGGATGGGAGGGAATTCAATGCCTGGCATCTGTTTTAGAAGGACCCTGGGTCTGGGTCTCTGTAGGTTCTCGGGGGTGCACTCACTCTCAGGCAGGTCACTTGGCAGGGATCGGGATATCTGGGCTCTTGGCTCTCTGGTTTGGTCCTGCTTCTTTGATGTGCCCCACCAGCTCAGTGCTGCTGCCCCTACCAGGTTAGGAAGTCCTATGGTAGCTGGAGATCTTTAGGTGGTTGGCAGGAGAATTGAGGAAGCTGGGACCTCTGCTTTCTGGTTTAGTCCTGGTTGGTCTTAATGGAGGCCTGATGTGCCCCGCCAGCTCAATGCTGCTTCGCTGCCAGGTTAGGAAGTTCCTCTGTAGCTGGGGACTGGCTTACCAGTCCAGATGCCATCTGTGAATTCCTGCAGGCTCTCCACTGTGCTCTCCGAGCTTGGGAGGCTCAGCGCCTGCTGTGCCTAGTTTGTATGGCATTTCTGCCTAGTTTTGGTGAGTATATAGCATATTATCTGTCATTGTGGGATTGGTTGGGGAGTACAGTCAGTGGCTGGGTGGTCCTATGGAGCCAATATGGTGGCTAGTGGCCCAGGACCCTGGGAGGATGATGCCGTGCGGGTCTGGTTCCAAGGGTCTCTGGTACTCTGAGACCAGTACTGATGGCAGATGCTGCTAAAGGGTAGAAGCTCCGCCTCAGCCGCTGCAGACCCCAGGCAGTTAGATCTGTGCTGAGAATCTTTGTGAGTCCACTGTGTGGGGGAGGGGAAAGGTCTGCGAGAGGGGAGTGCTGATGATCAGAGGATCTTCTCTCTCTTTCCCTGAACAAGTCCCAGAAGTCCCCGGGTGACCTGAAATCAAAGTCCTAACCTCCTGCAATGTTCCCTGTCATTTAGAAAGCCTCACCATTGTTTTCCTGGGTTCAGAGGACCTTCCACTCACCGACTGTGATGGTTTAGCTTTTCCACAGCTCAGGAACTGTGTGTGCTTGTAGCCATCTTGGCTCCGCCGGAAAACATGTCAGAAATTTTCTTCAGTGATTTTGTAGAAGATATTTTCTGGGTCTTGGAGCAGGGAATCTTCTTTTTCCTCTATTCCTATTATTCTTAGGTTTTGTCTTTTTATGTGGCCTTGAATTTCTTCGATGATCTGTGTCGGAAATTTTTTATATTTATTATTTTCTTTGATGGATACATCAATTTCTTCCATTGTATCTTCCATACCTGAGATTCTTTTTTCTGTCTCTTGTAGTCTGTTGGTTATGTTTACCTCTGTAGTTCCTGTTTTCTTTCCTAGGTTCTTACTCTCCATGATTTCCTCCATTGTGTTTTCTTTAAACACAATCTATTTTTCCAATCTATCTTCAGATCGTGAACCGTTTTGTAGATTTTCTTCACATGTCTGACTGTATTTTCCTATTTTTCCTTCAGTTCCTTCAGCTGTTTGAACATTCCTGTTTCTTTTATTTCTTTCAGTGATTTAATCATTTTCTCTGTGAGTGCCACAAACTGTTTGTCTGCACCTTCCTATATTTCTTTATGGATGACCATAATCTGTTTTATTATATCTTCCCCTAATTCTTTACACATTTTATTTGCTTCCTCTATTAACCTCTTCATAAACATAGATGTAAGGTCATCTTCTTGTTTTTCACTTATGTTAGGTTATCCAGGGCTACTTGCCCCTGGATAACTGGGTTCTGGGGATTCCATATTGCTTTGCCTTTTGTTGGGTGTGCTTTTTTGTTGCCGTGTACACATCTCTTTGTCTCAGATGTTGCCTGTTAATTTCTCGTGACTGCTGGGCCCTGGGGTGGGGAGAATACACTTGGCAGGGTTCTGAAGTTCTCTTCTGCTTTTTGGATATGGTCAACTGAATGGTGGTGCTCCTCAAGAATTGTCACAGTTCACTGCAGGTGTATGGACCTGTATGGTAACTGTGGTGTTCAGGAAGGCTCTCCTTTCATCAGGAGAGGTCCTGGTGATGGCTGCCCTGCTGCTGGGTTTCTTGCTCCGACTTTAGTGAGCAACAGCTGTTGCACTTAAGGTGTAATTGTTAGGTGCAGCCCTCGTGAAAAACCAGGGATTCCCACAGGTTTGTCAGTTTAGCTAGGGATAACTGGTTAATCCTTAGAGCAGTATCTGAGGGCTGCTGTAATGGCTCTCTGGCTTTTGTAGGTATGAGGATGCAGCTGTGTGTCCCAGTGCCCTAGTGATACTCAATAATGGCAGGTGAGCACAGCGCTCCTGCCTTTAATAGAAGGCTATAGCCTAGAGTCTGCATGAATCCAGATATTCTTTTGGAACTGGGTGTCCTGAGCATTGGACCTGATCATCCCCCTGCTGTAGAGTTTCCTCCTGACAGGGACACCCAGTTTTTGCTTTGGGGACAGCCATTCTGTCTATGATGGTGAGTAGAACCTGCAGGCACAGAATTACATGGCTCTGCCTTTCTGCCTTTCTGGGGATTGAGTGCCTATGTATCTGGTGAAACTGCATTATTTTCCCCAAGACCTTATATGGTGGTGGTATTGGCTGAGTGCTCTGAGATCAGCGCAGCAGTTCCCCTCGCTTTGGCTTTGTGCCCAACAGAGAAACCCAGAAACCCTGGGGCCCACAGTTCTTTTGAGTGCAGTGAGTTAGGTGCACAGGCAAGACTTTTTGCTGGCACCTAGGTTCCTGGCTCTGGCTCTGGGCTGGTTTCTGGGTGCCCTCAGAACCCAGAATCTTCTCCACGGAATGTCCTTTCACCTAAAACACAGTCACTTGTGTTTTAGGGCAGTGAGTTCTGACTGCTGGTCACTGTGCAGATCCTGATGTTCTGCTGGTCAGAAGGAGAGTGGTCCCAGCACCACCATCTTGCTGAATCCTGTATATTACAATCTAAATAATTGTGTTAGTGTTGATACTAATGCTCTTTCAGTATTAGTTGTTAAGCAACCTGTTTTTGTTATGATTCCTATTAGGGTCTCTATTTCTTGGTATGATGAAACAGAATTATTTGGACTCAGGTTCAGAATCACCTTGCTGGTATTTGGTCTAGCTAAAATTTTTCATTGGACATATTAATGATGAGAAATAAGATCCATGACATAGAATCTGCCAAGAGACCTAGGTTAGAATTGGCCTAAACAGCCTGGTATATATTTACTAGGCTCAGGAAGTACTTTCCATCCTTTGATTCTGTGCTTATGTGGGGACTGACACTTCCAGGTGTGGTGGGTGTGGGTTTGTTGGCCTGTGCCTGCCTTCCTTGTGTGTTAAGGTTCCTTCTTCAACAACTTCAATGAAAACAAGTGCAGTTGTATCAATTTAAATTAAAGATCTCTAACAACCCCATTTGATATGGAGGTAAGTCAATGATGTGTAAGAGTAAAATTGTGTTTTTTTTTTTTTTTTTTAACTAAGAGAGTGGCTTGTAAGTTACATCAGAGATCTTGATGACAAGAATAATACACATTTTCCCAACCTCTCCATAAAACAGTGACAGGGGAATTGAAGGAGGATGGTAATAGGAATTCTGCCTCCTGGCCATGGCCGATAGGGGTCATCTAAGTTCCATGTCTCAGAAACTCTCCTTGGTAGTCTCTGCATGCTGGCTCTTCTGAGCCTGAGAAGTAGACAGCAAGCTCCCTGCAAGCTTGGGAACCAGAGAGCAAACTTTGTGTAACCTTGAGTGAATTCCTGGATGCCTTGCCATGTGGCACAGATGTGTTGCTAATATGAAAAAAAAATTTGCTTGTACCCTTTGATTTATAAGTGTTGTTTACACATTCAGTAAACTGTGACTTGAACAGGAATCTGTCTTATCTCCATTCTTCACATCTCTGTCCCCCATTTAAACTCCCTCTTTCAGGTGGACCCTGTGGACTAGCCTGCAGGACTGTCAGGGTACCTTCTCTTTTCCCTGTTCTTAAAGACTCAATATCCCAAAAAACCCTAGACCCTGCCAGCCTATTATATCAATAAGAATGTGAAGGTACATTTAGTGAGTATACCAGTAACTGTTCAGTTCAAAGTCAAAACCTAGAAAATTTCAGATCCAAGACCACAGTAGGAAACCACATTGTCATTTGGAACATTCCCCTCAATCTTACATCTCCTTGAAGCTTCCATGTTTAGGAAGCTGTCCAATTAAAATGTGTTGCTTTAGACCCTCAACTGATAGATCAGTGCCATGTTCTTGGATCCACAGTCATACTTCCTTCTGCATCAAATAGGATTGCTTATAGAGACCCAGAGTCAGATATTATGCAGACATATACCTTAAAACACCCAACACTAAGTGGGATTTCCCTATGAAATTCTACCTTCCCTCAGTTCTCTCATAAGCCTGCAGGAGAGGAGGCAGGATGTGTGTCATAAGTAGAGGGAATTGAGGACACAAGGAGAACAATCCCCTGGAATCAGGCCCCAGAGGATGATGATGCAGCCAGCCTTGATGAGACCTTATAAGCTAGGGTCAGATAGAAGTGTGAGGAGGATGACTCCCCATCAGGGAAATAGAGAAAGGGTATAGGGGTAGAAGGAGGAGGCTGGGTGGGACTGAAAGGAGAAGATGGAGGGATGACAGAGGTGATACAAAGTGAACAAATATTAATAAATACATAAGAAACACTGTGATAAAGGTAATGAAGTATCTTCAGGATTGATGGATTCTTGTTGGGGTTGTGTCAGGGTGTGACAAGGATGAACTCAGTTCATGTTCCAATGAGTATAGGAAGAACACACTATTGAATTGATGTATTTTAAGAAAAAAAAATTAGTGTGACTCGTGTAGTAATTTGAACCTGGGAACAATGGAAAATGAATGGTAATGTATATTATATGAAATTCCCACATAAGCAATAAAAATAATATGATGACAACTTTTAAAATGAATTTTAACATGGAGAAAAGATTCCACTAAAGGAAGGCAGAGTTTGACTTTGTAGGGCATGATTTCCAGGAACTCATTATGTAGCAGAGAATCCTAGCCATGAACTAGTGGTTGCCCAGCTACCTCCAGATGCCATGAGCTCAGGTGGCACCTTTGAACAAGAAGTTCTGGCATTATGTTTAGAGTGTTTCTCTGGAGGACCACAGCAGGAAACACAGCTGCCTTTGTGTCCTAGGCATATAACATGGACCCATTTCTCTGTCCTGAAGTCCCAGGTTTAACACAAATCCTGAGAACCAGGAGGATTTCTCACTGACCACTGAGTAGGACATAACTGCCAATCAAGTCGGGTCAGCCAAGGCAATCCTGCTTACAGAGGATTGGCAACAGAATCAAAGAACAGTACCAGCTGTCAAATAAATTATTGCCTTTCATTTCTCCATTTACATACACAGATCTTTGTCTGTTTCAGCTAAACCAATCCAAGGAATTGTCTGATTTCCTTCTCTTTTCACTGCTTTTAAGGACTCAATAAGCAAGGTAACCTATAAACCCTATCACACTTTAATATCAGTAAGAATGTGAAGGTTCATTTAGTGAGTATAGGAGTAACTGCTCAGTACAAACTCTCAAAGTAGGATATTCCAGATTCAAGACCACAGTAGGAGACTACCTTTTCATTTAGTACCTTCCCCTCAATCCCACATAACTTTGAAGCTTCCTTACTTAGGAAGCTGTCCAATTAAAAAAAAAAAACATTAAAGTTTCATTATTTTACCTGACAACATCACAGAGTTAAAGAGGAAGAAAGGTGTTGGATCTCGATAAAGGATGAGATAAGAGCTTGTTAGATTTCACAAGCAAAAGTCACATGAGTACAGGATCACAGATACTGGACCCTGAGGAAAGTTTGTTTACTCATCTCTATGGAAATCTCAAGATCATATCAGGTGCTGATTGGCTGAGAGGGATAATGATGTCATGAAACAGGTAAAAGCAAGTAAGAGTTTCATGAGTCACTTATTAAAAGGGCCAATAGACAGCATGCTTGAGAGAAAGCCTGAGCAGCCCCACATGCCTCAATCCATACAGCTGAAATCACACAACTGAGAGATGACAGTTCCTGTGTCCAAGACTCTTAGTTCAGGAAAAGTGTCACATACTTCTTTTATGTCATCAATAATAAAGTCAAGTGTCCTTGACTTGTGAATTTCCAATTATCACAGATTCCATTATTATTTGTTAAATGCACAGACAAATCCTCATTCAGTGAATTACTTACTGGGAAAATGCTCCCTGACAAAGGCAACTTTTTGAACAGAAAACATTTAATTGGGGTCTTGCTTATATTTTTAGAGAAACTATGCATGATATCACATAAGCAAGCAGTCGTTTTGTTGTAGTCCTTGAGCTGAACTGAGAGCTTTTCATACTGAACCACATGCAGCAGGCAGAGATACAGAGACTGAGTGAGAGAAAGAAAATGATCTAGAGAAACAGATTCAGAAATAGAGAAACAGAGACCTACAGAAACAAAGATATAAAGTGACAGAGACGGAAAGACAGAGAACCATTCTATCTGGTCACTTTCATTGGCATGTCAACCTCAAAGCACACCCTCCTACAATATCACTCCAATAGTAATTACATTATTTAATAAGGCCATACCTCCTAAAACTTCCCAGACATTTCCTTACTTCGGACTCCACATGTAAATAAATGCACTTCAAGGGGACATTGCAATTCAAATCACCAGGAAGTGGAAGAAGATTTAGGGACTTCTAAGCTAAAAGAATACAGTTATCCTGATAATTTGTCATTCAATACAATGATTACAGTCTCAGCAAATTCCAAGTTCTAAAGAAAAGGACTGACAATCTCCTTTGAGGAAAATGTGGAATATTTCCAGAATGGATTATTATTCATCTAAGAAAATGACATCATGATATTTTCAGGCAAATAGATGGAATCAGGAAAAATCATCCTGGATAAAATAACTAAAATGCAGAGATGCAAATCTTTTATGTATTCACTTATTAGGTGGTCCCTTAATTGTGGGGGATAAAGTTTCAATAGTCTATCTAATTGTGACATAACCAGTCTTCTACTAGGGGCATTCTGTAGCAGTGAATTGATCTGTTTTGCCAGGGCATCATACAGAAATTTTCAAGGAACCCAGGCTTTTGTTATTAAAATATGCTATTCTCTGCCCTCAGCTGCTAGGTCAGTACCATGTTCTCGAATCCAGAGAAATGCTTCCTTCTGCATCAAATTCGATTGCATACAGAAATCCACAATCCAATATTATGCAGAGAGTGAGAGAACTTAAAACACCCAGCTTCAAATGGGATTTCCCTATGAATTTCTCCCTTCCCTCAGAGCTCTGGGAAACCTGCAGGAGAAGAGTCAGGAAGAATGTCATAAGTAGAGGGAATTAAAGACACAATGAGAACATTGCCCTGAGAATAAGATCACAGAAGAAGCTTATGCAACCAGCCTGGATGAGATCTGAGAATCTAGGTTCAGATAGAAGGAGAAAGAGGACCTCCCCTATCAGGGAACTGGAGAAAGGTCATAGGGGTAGATGAAGGAGGCTGGGACTGCAATTAGAAAGGGAGGTGGCAGCAGAGGGGATAGAAATTTAATAATATGCAATAAATAAATATATAAGAAAAACTGTGATCAAGGTGATGAATTACAGAACTTTTCAAGACTGATGGCTTTTTCTTGGGGAAGGTACCAGCATACAGGAAATGATGAACTCAGTTTTCTTTAGGGGACTTGGCACTGAGACTGTGATCATGTTTCAGTGAGTATATGAACAACCCATACTTCAATTGATGGATTTTAAAGACAAAAATATTAGTGTGACACATGGGTAGGAATTTGAACCTGGGAGCAATGGAATAGGAGTGTAATGTGGAGTATGTGAATTTCCTACATAATCAATAAAAATGATATGTTGACAAATTTTACAATGAATTTTAACCTGGAGAAGACATTTGCTAAATGAGGACAGAGTTTGACTTTGTAAGGCATGCATTCCAGGAATTCATTAAGTAGCAGAAAATCCTAGCCATGAACTGGTAGTTACCCAGCTATCTCACATCTCATGAGCTTAGAGGCCACTTCTGAACAAGCATTATTGGCACTAACACTAAATATGGAGGATTTCCTTGGAGGATCACTGCAGGAAACACTTCTACTCTTGAGTTCTAGTCCTATAACATGGAAATATTTCTCTATCCTGAAGGACTGGATTGAATTGCTCACTGAACACTGAATAGGTCACAGCTGCGAATCTAGCCAGGTCAGCCAAGGCAACCCTGCTCATTGAGGGTTCACAACACTAGTGTGGAACAGCACCAGCTGTCAAATCCTTTATTGCTCCTCAGTTCTCCATTTAAACTCACAGATCTTTCTCTGTTTGAGCCAAACTAATCCCAGGAATTATCTGGTTTCCTTTTATTTTCCCTGCTCTGAAGACTCAATACCCCAGGGAATCCCTAGCCCATTCAGCCTATTATATCAATAAGAATGTGAAGGTACATATAGAGAGTACACCAGTAAATGCAAAGTTCAAAATCACAACCTAGGAAATTTTAGATCCAAGAACACAGGAGAGCACCTTGTTATTTGGTTCATTCCCCTTAATCACACATAAATTTGAAGCTTTCCTATTTAGGAAGGTGTTCAATGTAATAAACAGTAAAGTACATTTCCTACCAGACATCGTCACAGTGGTAAATAGGAGTAATGTGTGGGATCTGGACAAAGGGATGAGATAAAGGCTTGTTGGGTTTCACAACAAAAACTAAAGTGTGCACAGGATCAGAGATACTGGACACTGAGGAAAGATTGACTCATCTCCATGGAATCCTCAGGATTCTCTCAGGTGATTATTGGCTGAGATGGAGAAAGACGTCATGAAACCAGGGAAAGCCAGTATGAGTTTCAGGACCCAGTTATGAAAAGAGCCAAGTTGACAGACTGTTTGAGAGAAAGTCTGAGCAGCCCTGCATTCTTCAATATGGGCAGTTGAAAGCATACAACCTAAAGATGTCAGTTCCTGTGTCCAAGACTCTTAGTTCAGGAAAAGGGTCACATAGTTCTTTCAAATGGTCAAAAATAAAGTCACATGTCAAAGACATGTGACTTTTATATTATCAGAGATTCTATTATTATTTGTTAAAAGCACAGATTTGTCCTAAGTCAATGAATAACTTACTCAGAAAACAGTACATGACCAAGGCAAATCTTTGAACAAAAAGCATTTAATTGGGACCTTGCTTATAATTTTACAGTGTCACATAGGCAAACAGTTATCTTGATGTAGTTCTTCAGCAGAACTGAGAGGTTTTCATACTGAACCACAAGCAGCAGGCAGAGAAACAGTAACAGAGAGATAGAGACAGAGAAAAGCTAGAGAAAGAGATTCAGAAACATTATGACCAAGACCAACAGAAACAATAATATTAATTGACCTAGACCAAGAGACAGAGACAACATTCAGTCTGGTCACATTTTTGGCATATCAACCTCCAAGCACACCCTTCTATAATATAACTCCAAAAAGAAATTATATTTTTAAAATATTTTTTCATTTTAATTTTTTTACAACAAAAGTAATATTTATTAACCTGAAATGTATTATATTTTTTTCAAGTTAAAAGATGGATTACGTCGTTTTGAAAAGTTCTCAGCTGAATCTTTTCTTTTTATTTTTTTTCTTCTCAGTTACATTTTATTAACTCTATATCCCAGCTGTGTCCCAATCCCTCATTTCCTCCCAGTCCCTCCCTCCCTCACTCATCTCCACTGTGCCCCTTTCCAAGTCCACTGATAGGGAGGACCTCTTCCCCATTCATCTGATCCTGTTTTATCAGGTATCTTCAGGGCTGGCTGCAAAGCCCTCCTCTGTGGCCTAACAAGACTGCTCCACCCTTGGGGGATGGGGAGGCCAAAGAGCCAGTAATTGAGTTCCTGTTAAAAATAGTACTTGTTCCCCTCACTTTGGGAAACCAATTAGTTACTGAGCTACCACAGGCTACATCTGAGCAGAGGTTCTAGGTTATATCCATACATGGTACTTGGTGGAATGTCAGTCTCAGAAAAGACCCTGTGCCCAGATATATTTGGTCCTTGTGGAGCTCTTATCCTTTCCCCATCAGACTAACTCTCCTTTTTTCTTATGATTCCCTGTACTCTGCCAAAGGTTTGGTCATGAGTCTTTGCTTTGAAACCACTGCTATTTAGTCTTTCAGATGCGCTCAGTAGACTCCTGTCATACGTTCAATGCACATCCCATCTGTCTTTCTAAATGAGGATTGATCATCTTACCCAATGTCTGCTCTCTTGATTATCTTTTTTTGGTGTATAGATTTCATTATGTTTATCATATCTTATAGGTCTAAATAAGTGAGTATATACCGTGTTTGTCTTTCTCCTTCTGGGATATTTCACTCAGAATGATATTTTCTAGATCCCACCATTTGCCTGCAAATTTCATGATTTCCTCCTTTTTGACTGGTAAGTAGTATTCCATTGTGTAAAAATACCACAATTTCTGTTCCCAGTCATTGAGTTCCTGTTAAAAATAGTACTTGTTCCCCTCACTTTGGAAAAACAAATAGTTACTGAGCTACCACAGGCTACATCTGAGCAGAGGTTCTAGGTTATATCCATACATGGTACTTGGTTGAATGTCAGTCTCAGGAAAGACCCTGTGCCCAGATGTATTTCATCCTTGTGGAGCTCCTATCCTTTCCCCATCATACTAACTCCCCTTCTTTCATATGATTCCCTGTAGTCTGCCAAAGGTTTGGTTATGAGTCTTTGTATCTGCTTTGAAAACACTGATAGTCTCTTTCAGATGTCTTCAGAAGACTCCTGTCATACTTTCAATGCACATCCCATCTGTCTTTCTAAACGAGGATTGATCATCTTACCTGATGTCTGCTCTCTTGATTATCTTTTTTAGGTGTATAGATTTCATTATGTTTATCATATCTTATAGGTCTATATAAGCGAGTATATACCATGTTTGTCTTTCTGCTTCTGGAATATTTCACTCAGAATGATCTTTTCTAGTTCGCACCATTTGCCTGCAAATTTCATGATTTTCTCCTTTTTGATTGCTGAGTAGTATTCCATTGTGTAAAAATACCACAATTTCTGTATCCATTCCTCCGTTGATGGACATCTGGGTTGTTTCCAGGTTCTGGCTATTACAAATAAAGCTGCTATAAACATGGTTGAGCAAGTATCTCTTTTGTGTACTTGAGCAAACTTTGGATATATACCTAGCAGTGGTATAGCTGGGTCTTGAGGAAGCACTATTCCTAATTGTCTTAGAAAGTGCCAGATAGATTTCCAGAGTAGTTGTACAAGTTTACATTCCCACCAGCACTGGAGGAGGGTTCCCCTTTCTCCACAACTTCTCCAGTATGTGTTGTCACTTGAGTTTTTCATCTTGGCCATTCTGATGGGTGTAAGGTGATATTTCAGGGTGGTTTTGATTTGCATTTCCCTGATGGCTAATGAGGATGAGCATTTCTTTAAGTGTTTCTCTGCCATTCAATATTCCTCTGTTGAGAATTCTCTGTTTAGTTCTGTTCCCCATTTTTTAATTGGATTACTTGGTTTGCTGATTTTCAGCTTCTTTTCATTTTCATTTTTATTATTTACACTTCATTCAATTTGCATTCCCTTATAAACCCATCCTTACTCCCCTTCCAATCCCACCATCCTTACCCCTTGTCCATTCATTCCCTTTCCCTAGTCCACTGATAGGGGAGGTCTTGCTTTCCTGTTTTCTGATCCTAGTCTATGAGATCTCATAAGGAGTGGATGCATTGTCTTTCTCTGTGGCCTGGTAAGGCTGCTCCCTGCTCAGGGTGTGGTCATGTCAGAAGCAGTCCTTGTTCCCATTACAATGGAACAACAGTATATCTGGTGTACCAAATAATTCTACATTGGAAATCCTACAGCTGATAAACAGCTTCAGCAAAGTGGCTGGATACAAAATTAACTCAATAATATCATTAGCCCTCCTGTATACAAAATCCAAAATGGCTGAGAAAGAAATTAGGAAATCAAAAGACATTATTTTATCTAACAAGGCCATAACTCATAACCCTTACCAGACATTTTCTTACTGGGGACTCCACATGTAAATAGATGGTCTTTGAGGGACATTACAATTCAAATCACCAGAAAGAGGAAGAAGATGGAGGGACTTCTAAGCTAAAAGAACATAATTATCCTGATAGTTTGTTATTCAATACGATGATTAATGTCCCAGCAACTGCCAAGGACTAAAGAACAGGAATGACAATCTCCTTTGGGGACAATGTGGAATATTTACATAACAGAGTATTATTCAGGTAAGAAAATGACATCATGATATATATTCAGGCAAATGGATGGAATCAAGAAACATCATCTGTATGAAGTAACTAAAGAGCAGAAAGACAAATATGGTATGTATTCACTTATTAAGAGGTTTCCTAATAGTGGAGGAATAAATTCCAGTAAGTCCTTTATTGTGACCCGACCAGTGTACCACTACGGGTTTTGGGTGATAGTTAATTGAGTTGTTGTTCCACAGCAGCCTATGGAAATTGTCAAGGAACCCAATTATTAATATACATTATTAAAATATGTTGTTGTTGCCCTCAACTATTAGATCAGTGCCATGTTCTTGGATCCACAGACATGCTTTCTTTTACATCAATAGGATTGCATACAGAGACCTAAAGTCCTATAATATGCAAAAAGAGACCTTGAATCACCCAGCTCTAACTGGGATTTTCCTATGAAGTTCTCCATTCCCTCAGAGCTCTGGGTAGCCTGATAGAGAGTTTTTGGAAAGAATGTAATAAGTAGAGGGAACTTTGGACACAAGAAGAACAATGCTTTGAGGACCAGGCCACAGAAGAAGTTAATGAAGCCCACCATGATGAGAGCTGATAAGCAACAGTCAGTTAGAGATAGAGAAGGACCTCCCCTGTCAGGGAACTAGATGATGGACATAGAGGTAATGGAAGGAGGGTGGATGGTACTGGAAGGAGAAGAGGAAGTGGGCAGCAGAGTATTTAAAAAGTGAAAAAATCATAATAAATAAATACATAAGGAGAACTATTATTGAGGTGATGATGTATAAAGCTCCTCAGGAATGACAGAATCTCCTTGAGGGTGGTTTCATAGTGTGGCAATGATGAACTCAAGTTTTCTTTATAGGACTTGGCACTGAGATTCTGATCAAGTTCCAAACAGTATATGAACAACACATACTTCAACTGATAAATTTTAAGATAAATATTTTATCATGACACATGGGTAGGAATTTGAACCTGGGAGCAATAGAAAGGAGTGTACGGTATATTATATGAAATTTCCACATAAACAATAAAAATATGTTGACAACTTTTACAATGACTTTTAACACAGAGAAAAAATTTTTCTAAAGGAAGGTAGAGTTTGACTTTGTAAGGCATGCTTTCCAGGAACTCATTATGTAACAGAAAATCCTAGCCATGAACTAGTGGTTACCCAGCTACCTCAGACCCAGAATCTCTGGTGGCATCTCTTAACAAACAGTCCTGGCACTAACACTACATTTAGAGAGTTTTTCTAAAGAACCACAGGAGGAAACACAATTTCTCTGTACTAATGGCACAATTTTAACTGTAAACACCAGAACCAGGAGGATTGCTAACTGAACACTGAGCAGGGCACAGCTGCCTAGCCTGCCAAGTCAGCCAAGGCAACTCTCCTCATAGAGATTTGGCAACACTAGTGTGGAACATCACCAGGTGTCAAATAATATCTTGTCTCTCTCTTCTTTGTTTTAACTCACAGATATTTCACTTTTTCAGGCAAACCAGTCCCAGGAATTATCTGGTTTCCTTCTCTTTTTCCTGCTCTAAAGTACTCAATAACTCAGGGAACCCTAAACCCTCCCAGCTTATTATATCAATAAGAATGTGAAGGTACATTTAGTTAGTATAGGAGTAACTGCTCAGTTCATAGTCACAACCTAGGAAATTTCAGATCCAACACCACAGTATGAAATCCCTTAGTTATGTGGTACATTCTCCTTAATCTGACATCACTTTGAAACTTCCACACTTAAGAAGCTGTCCAGTTAAATAAATATTAAAGTTTCATTTCCTGCCTGACATTGTCACAGAGATGAACAGGAAGAAAGTTTGTTTACTCATCTCCATAGAATCTTCAAGGTTCTCTCAGGTGTTGATTGGCTGACAGGAAGAATTATGTCATGAAACAATTGAAAGCCAGTAAGAGTTTCAGGAACAAGTTATTAAAATGGCCAAGTGGACAGCCTGCTTTAGAGAAAGGCTGAGCAGCCCTACATGCCTAAATCTCAGAAGATAGAAGAACACAATCCAGGGTTGTGTGTTCCTTTGTCCAAGACTCTTATTTCAGGAAAAGGGTCACATATTTCTTTTAAGATTTCATTAATAAAGTCACATGTCCTTGACATGTAGGTTTCACATTATCAGAGATTCCATTATTACTTGTTAAATGCACACATGTTTCCTCAGTCAGTGAATTAATTACTGGGAAATTGCTCCCTGACCATGGCAAATCTTAGAACAAAAAGCATTTATATTTTTACAGACACCATCCAGGATATCACGTCTGCATGCAATCATATTGTTGTAGTTCTACATAGACTGAGATCTTTTCCTACTGAACCATGTGCAGCAATAAAGAGAGAGGGAGACTAACAAAGAGAGAGAAAAAGCTAGAGAGATTCAGAAATAGAGAGATCGACACCCACCATGAGAAACAAAGATATAAAGTTACAGAGGCTGAAGGACAGAGACTCCATTTGTCTGGTCATTTTCATTAGCATATCAAATTCAAAGCACACCTTCCTATAATATAACTCCAACAGTAATTATATTATCTAACAAGGCAATTCCTCCTAACACTTCCCAATAGAGTCTAAACATATAAACAGATGAGCTTCAAGTGGACACTGCAATTCAAATTACCAGGAAATTGAAGAAGAGGGAGAAAGTTCTAGGCTAAAAGAACACAGTTATCATGATAGTTTATCAATCAATACAATAATTAAATTAAATTCCCAGCAAATTACAAGGACTAAAGAAGAGGACTGACAATATCCTTCAGTAAAAATGTGGAATATTTCCATAATGGTGTATTATTCACCTAAGAAAATGACTACAATATAAATTCAGGCAAATAGATGGAACCAGGAAAAATCATCCTGGGTGGAGTAACTAAAATGTAGAAAGACATATATGGTATTTATTCAATTTTATGAGGTTTCCTAATAGTAGGAAATAAAGTTCCAATAAGCCATCTATTTTGACTAAACCTGTCTTCCACAAGGGAGATCAGGTGGCAGTGAATTGTGTTAGTGCCAGGGCATCCTACAGAAATTTTCAAGCAAACCAGGCTGTTGTTATTAAAATATGTTGCTCTCTGCCCTCAAATGATAGATCAGTACCATGTTCTTGGATCCATAGTGTTGCTTCCTTCTACATCAAATGGCATTGAATATGGAGGTCCACAGTCTAATATTATGCAGAGATAGATAGATAAAGAGAGACCTTAAAACACCCAGCCCTAAATGGGATATCCCTATGAAATTCTCTTTCCTCAGAGCCTGCCAGAGAGGAGGCAGGCCAGAGAGGAAGCCTGCCAGAGAGGAGGCAGGGAGAGTGTCATAAGTAGAAGGAATTGGGATGCAAGGAAAACAATGCCCTGAGAATTAGGCCACAGAGGAATATGAAGCAGTCAGCCTTGATGAAACCTGATAAGCTTGGGTCACATAGAATGAAAAGGAGGACCTCCCCTATCAGGGAAGTAGAGAAAGGGCATAGGGGTAGAAGAAGGAGTCTGGGTGGAACAGGAACAAGAAAAGGAAAGGGGCAGCTGAGTGCATACAAAGTGAACATATCATAATAAATAAATACATAAGAAAAACTGTGATCAAGGTGATAAAGTATAGAGTTCTTCAGGACCATTGGCTTCTTCTTGGGGGTAGTGTCAGGGTACAGCAAGAATGAACTCAGTTTTATTTAAGGGAGTTGGCAGTGAGACTTTGATCATGTTCCATGAGTATATGCACAAAACATACTTCACTTGATGCATTTAAAAAATTCTATTGTGACATATGGTTATGAATTTGAACTTGGGAGCAATGGAAAAGGAATGTAATGTGCATTATATGAAAACCAACATAAGCAATAAAATATGTTGAAAACCCTTTACAATGAATTTTAATATGGAGAAATGATTCTGCTAAAGGAGGGCAGAGTTTGACTTTGTAAGGCATGCTTTACAGGCACTTATATAGCAGAGAATCCCACCCATGGACAAGTGGGTACTCAGCTACCTCAAACCCTAAGAGCTCAGGTGGCATCTCTAAACCATCCTGGTACTAGCACTACATTCAGACAGTTTGTCTGGAGGACCATACAGGGGAAGACAGCTGCTTTTGCATCCTAGGCATATAACACAGTCCCTTTTCTCTGTCCTGAAGGCCCAGTTTTAACTCTAAACTCCAAGAACAGGAGGGTTCTTCACTGACCTCTGCGGAGAGCACAGCTGCCAATCTGGCCAAGACAGCCAGGGAATCCTGCTCATAGAGGGTTGCCAACATTAATGTGGAACAGCATCAGCTGGCAAATAGTTTATTGCCTCTCAGTTCTCATGTTATATATTCCTATGTTTCCCTGTTGTAGTCAAAACAGTCCTAGGAATTGTCTGGTATTCTTCTCTTTTCCAGCTCTTACAATCTCAATACTCCAGGGAACCCTAGACCTTGACAGCCTATTATATCAATAAGAATGTTAAGGTACATTTAGTGAGTACAGTAGTAACTGCTCAGTTCAAAGTCACAACCTAGGAAATTTCAGATCCAACACCACGGGAAGAGACCACCTTGTCATTTGGTATATTCCCCTAATCCCACATCACTTTGAAGCTTCCCTACTTAGGAAGCTGTCCAGTTAAATAAACATTAAAGCTTCATTCTACCTGACTTTGTCACAGAGGTAAACAGGAGTAAAGATGTGGGATCTGGATAAAGGATGAGATAAAGGCTTGTTGGGTTTCATAAGAAAAATTCACATATGCCTAGTATCATAAATACTGGACACTGAGTAAATTTTGTTTGCTCATCTACATGAAATCCTCAAGATTTTCTCAGCTATTGATTGGATGAGAGATAGAGTGATTACATGAAACAGGTGAAAGCTAGTAAGAGTTTCAGGAACCAGTTATTAAAGGTGCCATGTGGACAGCCTGCTTGAGAGAAAGGCTAAGCAGCCCTACACGCCTCAAACTGAGAAGCTGAAAGCACAAACACATAGATGATAGTTCCTGTGTCCAATTTTCTTATTTCAGGAAAATTGTTACATATTTATTTCAAGTGGTCATAGTTACTAAAGTCAACTATCCTTGACATTTAAGTTCCACATCATCACAGATTCCATTATTATTTGTTAAATGCACAGATATGTCCTCAGGCAGTGAATTACTTACTGTGGAAATACTCCCTGACAAAGGCAACTCTGAACAAAAAAGTATTTCATTGGCAGCTTGCTTATATTTTTTACAGAGACCATCCAGGATGTCATGTCACCAAGCAGTCATCTTGTTGTAAGTCAGCTGAACTGAGAGTTTTTCATAAGGCACAGTAAGAGAGAGGGGCTAGAGAGAGAAAGAGCTAGAGAGAAAGAATCAGATGAAGAAACAGAGAATGACCAAATCAAAGATAGAAAGTGACAGAGTATGAGAGGCAGAGACTCCATTTGTCTGGTCACTTTCATTGGCACATCAACCTCAAAGCACACCCTCTTGTAATTATATTATCTAACAAGGCCTTTATTCCTAACCCTTCCCAGATATTTATTACTGGGGACTCAACATGTAAACAGATGACCTTCAAGTGGACCTTGTGATTTAAATCCCTAGGAAGTGGAAGAAGATGGAGGGACTTCTTAGCTAAAAGATAATAGTTATCCTGATAGTTTGTCATTAAATACAATGATTAAACTCCAAGTTCTAAAGAACATGACTGACAATCTCCTTTGGGGAAAATGTGGAATATTTCCATAATGGAGTATTATTCAGCTAAGAAAATGACAATTGTTAGTTCAGACAAATGGATGGAAGTAGGAAAAATTATACTGGGTGATGTACCTAAAATGCAGAAAGACAAATATGGTATGTGTTCACTTATTAGAAGGTTTCCTAACTACTGGGTGATGAAGTTCCAATAAGCAATATACTGTGACCAAACCAGTCTTCCACTAGTGGAATAGGTGGCAGTTAATTGAATTGTTGTGCCAGGTCATCCTATGGAAATTTTCAAGCAACCCAGGCTGTTGTTATTTAAATATGTTGCTCTCTGCCCTCAACTGATAGATCATTACTGTGTTCAACTATCCAAAGAGATGCTTCCATCTGCACCAAATGGAATTGCATATAGAGACCCACATTCTGATATATATGCTTAGCTCTAAATGGGATTTCCCTATGAAATTCTCCCTTCTTTCAGACCTCTGGGAAGCCTGAAGGAGAGGAGGCAGGAAGAATGTCATAACTAGAGAAAACTGAGGACACAAAAAGAACAATGTCCTGAGAATCAGGCTGTAGAGGAAGATGATGCAGCTAGGCTTGATGAGACCTGATAAGCTATGGTCAGATATATGGGGAGGAGGACCAACACCTATCTGGGAACTAGAAAACAGGAACAGGGGTAGAAGATGGAGGGTGGGTAGGACAGGAAGGAGAAGAGGGTGGGAGCAAATAGGGAATACAAAATAAACAAATCTTAGTAAATAAATACAGGAGAAAAACTGTGATCAAGGTGATGAAGGATAGAGCTCTTCAGGACTGATGGTCTTCTTGCAGGTGGTGCCATGGTATGGCAACGATGAACTCAGTTTTCTTTAAGTAACTTGCCAGTGAGACTGTGATTAAGTTTTAATGAGTATAGGAAATACAAATACTTCAATTGATGTATTTTAAAGAAAACATAATTTATGTGTGACACATGGGTAGGCATTTTAACCTGGAGCAATGGAAAAGTAGTATAATGTATATTATAGGAAATAGCCAAGTAAGCAATAGAAATATCTTGATAACTTTTACAATGACTTTTAACAGTGAGAAAAGATACTGCTAAAGGAGGGCAGAATTTATTTTTATAAGGCATGCTTTTCAGGAACTCGTTATGTAGCAGAGAATGCTAGCCATGAACTAGTGTTTACCCAGCAAACTGAGACCCAATGAGCTCAGGTGACACTTCTGAACAAGCAGTTTTGGCACTAACACTACTTTTAGAGGGTTTTTCTAGAGGACTATAGCAGAAAACACTGCTGTTCTTATGTCCTAGGCATAGAACACAGACTTATTTTTCTGTCCTTAAGGCTCAGTTTTAACTGTAAACCCTAGAACCAGGAGAGTTCTCAAATCACCACTGAATAGGACACAACTGCAAATCCAGCCAGGTTAGTGTTGCCCCAGCCAGAGCCATCCTATTCACAGAGGATTGGCAACACTAATGTGCAATAGCATTAGCTGTCAAATAGTGTATTTCTCCTCAGTTCTCCTTTTACATACGCAGATCTTTCTCTGTTTCAGCCAAAACAGTACCAGGAATTGTCTGTTTTCCTTCTTTGTTTCCCTGCTCTTAAAGACTGAATAGCCCAGAGAACCCTAGACCCTGCCAGCATATTATATGAATAAAAAAATTAAGGTACATTTAGTAAGTACATGAGTAACCACTCAGTTCTAAGTCACAACCTAGCAAACTTCAGATCCAAGACCACAGTAGGAGACCACATTGTCATTCAGTATATTCTCCTTTATCCCACATCATCTTGAAGTTCCCTAAGTAGGATTTTGTTCAATTAAATAAACATTAATGTGTCATTTTCGACCTGACACTGTCACAGAGGCAAACAGGAGTAAAGTTTTGGGATCTGGATAAAGGGATGACATAAAGGCTTGTTTGGTTTCTCAAGAAAAGTCACATAGGCATAGGATCAGAGATCCTGGACTCTGAGGAAAGTTTGTACTCATCTCCATAGAATCCAAAAATTCTCTGAGGTGCTGATTGTCTGAGAGGGAGAATGATGTCATCCAACAGGTGAGAGCCAGTAAGAGTTTCAGGTGCCAGTTATTAAGGGGGCCAAGTGGACACCATGCTTGAGAGAAAGGCTAAGCATAACAACATGCCTCAATCTGGGCAGCTGAAAGCACACAAACAAAAATGACATCTCCTGTGTCCAAGACACTTAGTTCAAGAAAAGGGTCACATATTTCCTCCTTTCTTTCTTTTTTAATTTAATTTTTATTAATTACAGTTTATTCACTTTGTCTTCCCCCATAAATACATCCCTCCTGTACTCCAAATCCCACCTTCCCTCTCCTATCTCCAAGTATGACGCCCCTCAAGTCCACTATTAGGGGAGGTTTTTCTCTCACTCCTTCTGAACCTAGTCTATAATATGTCAGTAGGAGTGGCTGTGTTATCATCTTATGTGGCCTGGTAAGGCTGCTCCCCTCTCAGGGGGAGGTGATCAAAGATCTGGCTAATCACTTCATGTCAGAGACAGTCCCAATTTCCATTACAGTGGAACCCACTTGGACACTGAACTGCTATGGGCTACATTTGTGCAGGGATTCTAGTTTATCTCCATGTATGGTACTTGATTAGAGTATGGGCCTCAGGAATGAAACCAGTGCTCACATTTTTTGCTCTGTTGCTCTTCTTGTGGAGCTCTTGGCCTCTCCAGATCTTACTCTTTCCCACTTCATTTATTAGTTTTCATGTACTCTGCCCAATAGTTGGCTATAAGTCTCTCCATCTGTTTTGATAGTCTGCAGGGCAGAGCCTTTCAGACGCCCTCTGTATCAGGCTCCTAACTTGTTCCCTATTTTCTCCTTCTTCTGATGTCCATCTTTTTCTTTTGGGATGGGGTATTGGCATTTTAGCCAAAGTTCTCCCTCTTGATTAGTTTCTTTAGGTGTATAGATTTTAGTAGGTTTATCCTATATTATATGTCTATATGTGTGAGTATATACCATGTGTGTCTTACTTCTTCTGGGATAGCTCACTCAGGATGAACTTTTCCAGCTGCCACCACTTACTTGCAAAATTCATAATTTCCTTTTTTTTTAAATATCTGAGTAATATTCCATTGTGTAGATGTACCAAAATTTCTGTATCCATTCTTCAGTTAGGGGGCATCTGGAATGTTTCCAGGTTCTGAGTATTACAGATAAAGCTGCTAGACACATAGTTGAGCAAATGCTCTTCTTGTATATGTAAGCCTCTTTTGGATATATGCCTCTTTTGGCTATATATAGTTAGATATTGAGGATGTATTATTCCTAGGTGTTTGACAAAGTGCCAGATTGTTTTCCAGAGTGGTTATATAAAGTTACATTCCTACCAGCAGTGGAGGAAGTTTCCCCTTTCTCCATAATCTCTCAAACATGTATTGTCAATTGAGTTCTTGATCTTGGCCATTATGATGGGTGTAAGGTGAAATCTCAGGGTTTGGATTTGGATTTCCCTGATGGCTAATGATGTTGAGCATTTCTCTGCCATTTGATTATCCTCTATTGAGAATTCTCTGTTTAGCTCTATTCCGCCTTTTTCAATGAATTCCTTGATTTGTTGCTTTTCAACTTCTTTAGTTCTTTACATATATGGATATTAGCCCTCTGTCACATAGAGGGTTGGTGAAGAATCTTTTGTAATCTGTTGGCATTCCTTTTGTCTTGTTTTGATGACAATGTCCTTTGATTTATAGAAACTTTTCAGTTTCATGAGGTCCTATATATTGATTGTTGCTCTTAGCACTGTGCTATTGGTGGTCTGTTCATGAATTGCCTCCTGTGCCAATGAGTTCAAGGCTCTTCCCTACTTTTTCTGCTGATTGATTTAATGTGACTGGTTTTATGTTGAGGTCTTTGATCCACTTGGACTTTAGTTTTGTGCAGGTTGATAAGTATGGATCTATTTGCATTTTTCTACATGTAGACATACAGTTTCACCAGTACCATTTGTTGAAGATGCTGTCTTTTATCCATTATATGGATTTGGCATCTTTGTCGAAAATAAGGTGTCCATAAGTGTGTTTGTTTATTTCTGGGTCTTCTATTCAGTTCCATTGATCCACCATTCTGTTTATATGCCAGGACCATGCAGTTTTTATTACTGTTGCTCTATAATACACCTTGATATAAGGGATTGAGCTACCTTCAGAAGACCTTTTATTTTATAGCACTCTTTTAGCATTTCTGCGTTATTTTTTTTTTCCACATAAAGTTGAGAATTTTTCTTTCAACGTTGTAAACAATTGTGTTAGTAATTTGATGGGAATTGCATTGAATCTGTAGATTGCTCTTGGTAAAATGGCCATTTTTACAATGAAAATCCTGCTAAGCCATGACCATGGGAGAATTTTCAATCATCTGATATCTTCTGCTAATTCTTTCTTCAGAGACATGACCTTTTTTCATACAAGTCTTTGAATTGCTTGGTTAGGGTCACACCTAGGTACTTTAGGTCTTTGACAAAATAGAACACATCAAAGATATCATCCACTATGACCAAACAGGCTTCATCCAAGGTATTCAGGGGTGGTTCAATATAAAGAAATCCATTAATGTGATTTACCATATTAACAAACTGCAAAAACAAAACAAAACATGATAATCACTTTTCCTTAGATGCTGAAAAAACATTTGACAAAATCCAACCTTCATTCATGTTTAAAAGACTGGGGAGATCAGAGATACAAGGGATACATATCTAAATATGCTAAAGCAATATAGAACCACCTATAGCAATCACCAAACTAAACTGAGAGAAACTTAAAGCAATCCCATTGAAATCATGGACAAGGCTGCCCACTATCTCCATATCACTTCAACATAGTTCTGGAAAGTCCTTGCTAAAGCAATGAGACTATTGATGGAGATCAAGGGGATAGGAATGCTAAACCAAAAAATCAAAGTATCACTATTTGCAAATGACATGCTAGTATACCTCAGTGACCCCCAAAATTCTACCAGGGTACTCCTACAGCTGATAAACACCTTTGGCAAAGTGACTGGTTTCAAAATTATCTAAAAAAAAAAAGCAAATAAAAACAGTACCCTTTCTGTATAGAAAAGACAAATTGCAGAAAAAGAAATTAGTGAAACAAAAGGAATTATATTATCTAACAAGGCAATGCCTTCCAACCCTTCCCAGACTTTTTGTCACTGGGGACTAAACATGTAAATAGATGAGCTTCAAGGGGTTTTGCAATTCAAATAACCAGTAAGTAGAAGAAGATGGAGAGACTTCTAGGCTAAAAGAACATAGTTATCCTGATAGTTTTTCATTCAATACAATGATTAAAGTCCCAACAACGTCCAAGCACTAAAGAACAGAAATAACAATCTCCTTTGGATGTGGAATAGTTCCTTAATGAAGTATTATTCAGCCAAGAAAATGACATCATGATATTTTCAGGCAAGTGGATGGAAGTAGGAAAAATCATCCTGGGCGAATTTACTAAAAGGCAAAAAGACAAACATGGTATGTATTCACTTATTAGGAGGTTTCCTCCGGTGTAGGAAAAAAGAAAATCCAGAAGGCCATCTGTGAACAAATCAGGCTTCCACTAGGGGCATTGTGTGTCAGTTAATTATTTTGTTGGGCCAGGGCATCCTATGGAAACTTTCATGCAACCAATTCTGTTGTTATTAAATATGTTGCTCTCTGCTCTCATATGATAGATCAGTGCTATGTCCTTGTATCCACAGAAATGATTCGTTCTGCATCAAATGGGATTATGTACAGAGACCCACAGTACTATAATATGCAGAAAGAGACCTTAAAACACCTACCTCTAAATGGGATTTACCAAAGGAATTCTCCCTCCCTCATAGCTCTGGAAAGTCATCAGGAGAGGAGGCAGGAAGACTGTCCTAAGTAGAGTGAATTGAGGACAGAAGTAGAATAATGCCCTGAGAATCAGGCAGCAGAGGAGGATTTTTCAGCCAGCCTTAATGAGACCTGATGAGCTAGGGTCAGATAGAATGGGCAGGAGGACCTCCCCGATCATAGAAATAGAGAAAGGGCATTAGGGGTAGATGAAGAAGGGTGCGTGGGACTGAGACTCTGATCATGTGCCAATAATTAGATGAACAAAACAGACTTCAATTGATGTATTTTAAAGAAAAAAAATTAGAGTGGCACATGGCGAAGAATTTGAACCGGATCTCAATGAAAAAGGAGTGTAATGTATATTATATTAAATTTCCACATAACTAATAAAATAATATGTTGACAACTTTTACCATGACTTTTTACATGGAGAAAAGGTACAGCTAAAGGAGGCCAGAGTTTGATTTTGTAAGGCATGCTTTCCAGGAACTAATTATGTAGCAGAGATTCCTAGCAATGAACTAGTCCGTTCCCAGCTATCTCAGACCCTATGAGCTTAGGTAGCATCACTGAACAAGTAGTAAAGGTAATATACTATACTTAGAGGGTTTGACTGGAGGACCACAGCAGGAAACACAGCTCCTATTGTTTCCTAGGCATATCACACAGACCCATTTAACTGTCCTGAGGCCCAATTTTAAATGTAAACACTAGGACCAGGAGGGTTCCTCACTGACAGTGGTCAGTAGGACATAGCTGCCCATCCAGCCAGGTCAGCCAAGGCAACCCTGTTCATAACAGGCAACACTAGTGTGGAACAGAACCAGCTGTCAAATAGTTTATTTCTCCTTATTGTTCCTTGTACACTCACAGATTTTCTCTCTCAGGAATTGTCTGGTTATTGAACGAGTCTGGTGATTGGAATTCTGCCTCCTGGCCTTGTCACTTGTGGGTCTTATCTAAGTACCACGTCTCACAGATTATCCTTGGCAGTCTCCACATGATGGATGCTCTGGGCCTAAGAAGTAAATAGCAAGCTCCCTGCAAGCTTGGTAACCAGACCGCAAACTTTGTGTAAACTTAATGCCTTGCCAGGTCGCACAGATGTGTTGTTACTGTAAAAAAAAAAAAAAAAAAAAAAAAAAAAAAAAAAAAAAAAAAAAAAAAAAAAAACATACCCTTTGCTTTTTAAGTGTTGTTTGTACATTCAGTAAACTGAGACTTGATCAGGAATCTATCTTGTTTTCATTCCTTGCGTCTCTGTTCTCCCATTTACACTCTGTCTTTCAGGTGGACCCTTTTCGACTACCTGGAAGGATGGATCAGATGGTACACAACTTAGGGACCTTGAAAACAAGGGGCAACATGAGAGAGGCTGGTTTTTGGAGTTCCACATGCCTAAGAAAAGAAATGTGCTTCATGATGACTGCCTATCATAGGGAGGGAGACAAGGTGGCTTTCCCTGAAACATGTGCAGAAGATATGAGACAACTGCAGGAGGATACTACTGTTCTCCATGAGAAAGTCCAATAAGAAAGGGAACAAGTTCAGTTATTAAGGGAATTAAAGAAATAAATATTACAAAATAATAATAATAAGAGTAATAATAAGAGAAATAATAATAATAATAATTGGATGTTTTCACTGGTAAATTTTAAAGTCTGGTTTTGATTTTTAAAATTATAAAAGTGCTTTATGATTTCACTCCTCAAGAGGATGCTTTGTTTTATTACTACAAAAACAGGTTTAAATAAAAATATTATATGTTTAAAAAGCAGGTACCATGGTTGTTTTTTTGTCTTTGTCTCTGTTTTTGTTTTTGTCTGCTGGCTTCTTCTTTGATTTCTAGTTTTGGTTTGCTTGCGAGGTCTGGGAAACTTGGAGAGTTTCCAATATCTGGTCGAGGGAATCTGGAGGACACTCCAATTCCCAGAGAAGAGGCTTCGAAAAGTTCTACTACTTGTGGGAATAGGAAAGAGGGTTATTGGGACCCTATTCAGTGTGATAAGTGGCCTGCAGGAGCCTGCTCTCCCCCTGGAAGCTGTGGAAAGGGCCATGGGGGATCTGCTCCTTCTAGAACCTATGTGTATGGAGGAAACCCATAAGGGGGTCTACTCCTTCTGGAATCTGTGGGACTTGTGTCCAGTAGGAGCTGGTCAAGTCCTGGTATTTGGATATTCTGGTTCCTCCAAAGTGACAATGTCACATTTCTATGTTCCTTATGTATCTCTCTCTGTGTGTATGTTCATCAGGAGACTTGGATATTTTTAGACATGAGAGAGTTTGAATCAACACCTCTGAGATTGGTCCTGAACCATCAGAGTTAAATTTTAAAAACATTCTAAAGTTTATCAGTTATTTTAATATAGCAACCCTTGGGCAATCTAAGAAAGAACTTAAAACAGTTTTTCAACCCTTTTGGGGAAGTAAAAAAGCCTTGATATTTATTTTATTATTTTACAAGTAAAACCAAGCCATGCTGCTTAAGTCAATTAAACAAAAAATAACTGCAGTTATTACAATATATCATGTATAAAAAGTATAAAATATGTTGTTCTTCATTTAAAAAGGCTGGAGATTCTTCAGTGCAAACTGTTTCCTTATGCTCTTTTATAGGAAAAAAAGAAATATTGTTCCATGTTAGCCCAAGGTTATGCAGGGTTATATTCAGATTATCGTTAACCATTATATAAAATTATATAAAACCATTATATATATATGCCTACATAAAAGATTTAATCCTGTTTCTTTTTGGCCTATAGATTTGGTACAGCCAGAATAGTCCATTATTGTGGAGGACAACAGTTTAGTTTTCTTTTTAATGTCAAACAAAACTTTTGACCTTTAATTTTTTGTTGTTAAGTTTTAGTACAATGTGATAGGATTAATAAGATTTACTAGCCCTTTATAAATTAGGTTTAATTAAAAGATTTGCTTTGATTTTAGTTTAAAAAGTGCAGATTAAAAGTTATGCTAAAGATTATAGTTGAGTACAAGATAGAGTTTTACCTAGTCTATTTGTTTAATTTTTTTTAAGGCTAAATCTAAAATGGGTGACCATAAAGTTTGCCAATAAAGATCTACCTAAAATTTGGTTCTAAAACATACATTTGAAAAATATGCCAAAATTAAGATTATAACATCCTGTTTTATAGGAGGAAGTTTGGAGCAGATGATAAGGTGTCTAACTCCTCTGCAGAGTTATCTGCAGTATTGGCTATGTTTTGAAGTTTTAATAAGCAGTCTTTGAACATTATACAGATAGTGCATATGTAGCTCAGTCTTTGGCTAGTTTTAGGGACTGCAGGTCAAATTCAGACATCTCCTCCTGCTGGAATTTTATTTTTACAGATTCAAAATTTGATAAGAAAAAACTCTCTTTTTTTTATAGGACATTTGAGGGATCATTCTAATTTGCCAAGACCCCTGTCTAAAGGAAATGCATTGACATGAAAAAATCACTAAATTTATTGTTCACAGTTAAAAAGAGCCTAAAATGCCCATAATATGCATCATCTTAATAGTCAAACCTTGAGACTTAAATATGGATTGACTAAAGAACATCCCCATAGTATAGTCAAAGCTTGCAGTACTTGTCCTCAATTTCAGCCTGTTCCTCATTTTGGAGTTAACACTAAAGGAATGGTTCCAAATCAGATTTGGCAAATGGATATAACTCATATTCCGAATTTAAACTATTAAAATATGTACATGTTTGCATAGATACCTATTGTGGATTTATTTTTGCCAATCCTCAACCAGGAAAACATGCAAGGTATGTTATTGCTCATTGTCTACAGCCTTTAATGTTCTAGGAGTACCTAAGCATTTTAAAACTGACAATGCAAGAGCATATTCTAGCATATCTTTTGAAAGATTTTGTAAACAATTTCAAGTTTCTCATATAACTAAAATATGTTGCAATCCTCAAGTACACAAGGACATGGCATAGTAGAGCATGCCCACTAAACAATTAAGATTCATTTATAGGGGCAAGATGGCAGCACTAGAATGACTCTCATTCTGTCCAGAAGTACAGCAGGATCAGCACAGTGACCAGCAATCAGAACATGTGGCGATAAAACACAAGTGATTATGTTTCCCAGGTGAGATAATACCCCACAGTGGGGGATTTAATCAGCTTTAACTCATCCAGCTAAACTGTGGAAGAGATCCTGGTTCCTCCAGGCCCTTGGTCACCAGCCCAGAGCAACACTCCAGCATACTCTGGTCACTGTCCCAGACTGAACTGTGGGCATCACAACACCACAGACTGGAATTTCCAGTGAAGAGATAACCCCAAGTTGCAGGAAATTATTTGGACCGACCTTAAGACTCCCAGACATCCCCTGGAAAATACTTGGGTTCTGTGGGTGCCCCAGGAGCCAGCCCAGAGCCAGAGCCAGGGACCCAGGCCTGGGCACCTGATTCACTGCCAAAGATAGAACTGTGGGCCCCAGGGCACCAGAGACTGAGTTTCACTGTCGGGTGCAAACCCACAGGGAGGGGACTGGCTGGCCTGATCTCAGAGTACTCAGCTGATACCACCACCCCGAAAAGCTCTTGGAAAAAATTACTTAGTTTAGGCAGACGTCCAGGCTCCCATACGCTAGAAAGGCAGAGTCACACAAGTCTGTGCCTGTGAGTTCTACTCACCATCCCAGACAGAATGGCGGTCCCCAAAGCAAAAACTTTGTGTCCCTGTCAGGAGGAAACCCCACAGCAGGGGAGCATAAGGTCTAATGCTCATGACACCGAGCACCAAAAGACTTTCTGGATTCACACAGACTCTAGGCTCTAGCCTTCCACTGAAGACAGGAGCACTGTGCTCACGTGCCATTATTGAGTACAGCTAAGGCACTGGGGCACAGACCTGCATCCTAAGACCTAAAAAAGTGAGAGAGCCATTACAGCAGCCTTCAGATACAGCTCCAAGGATCAACCAGTTATCTCTAGCTAGACTGACAAAACTGTGGGAATCCCTGGTCGTTCAAGAGGGCTGCACCCAAAAATTACACCTTAAGAGCAAGAGCTGCTGCTCACTAAAGTCAGAGCAAGAAACCCAGCATCAGGGCAGCTATCACCTGGACCTCTCCTGATGAGAGGAGAGCCTTCCTGAATACCACAGTTACCATACATGTCCATACACCTGATGTGAACTGTGACAATTCCTGAGAAGCACCACTATTGAGTTGACCATACCCAAAAAACAGAGAGGAAATTCAGAAATCTGCCAAGTCCCACCCCAGGACACAGCAGGCACCACAAATTAACAAACAACACCTGAGACAGAGAGATGGGTAGAGGCCAGCGAAAAAGCACAACCAAAAAAAGGCAAAACAACATGGCATCCCCAGAACCCAGTTATCCAGGGGCAAGTAGCCCTGGACACTCTAACATAAGTGAAATTCAGGAAAATGACCTTATATCTATGCTAACAAAGAGGTTAATGGAGGAAGTAAATAAAATGCGTAAACAATTAGGGGAAGATATAATAAAAACAGATTATGGTCATCCTTAAGGAAATACAGGAAGATGCAGCAAAACAGTCTGTGTCACTGAAAGAAATAAAAGAAACAGAGGAACGTTCAAACAAACAGCTGAAGGAATTGAAGGAAAAACAGGAAAATACAGTTAGACAGGTGAAGGAAATCAAGAAAACAGTTCAAAATCTGAAGATAGAATTGGAAGAATTAAAGAAAACACAAACGGAAGAAATCACGGAGAGGGAGAACCTAGGAAAGAAAATAGGAACTACAGAGGTAGGCATAACCAACATACTACAAGAGATGGAAGAAAGAATCTCAGGTGTGGAAGATACAATGGAAGAAATCGATGTATCTGTCAAAGAAAATAATAAATCTAAAAAATTCCTGACAGAAACCATCCAAGAAATCCAAGACAAGATAAAAAGACAAAACTTAAGAATAATAGGAATCGAGGAAAAAGAAGATTCCCTACTTGAAGGCCCAGAAAATATTTTTAACAAAATCATTGAAGAAAATTTCCCCAACTTAAAGAGGAAGCCTATATGAATACAAGAGGCCTACAGAACACCTAATAAATTAGACCAGAAAAGAAAATCCTCCTGTCACATAATAATGAAAACAGTAAGTATGTAGCACAAAGAAAACAATACTAAAAGCTGCAAGGGAAAAAGGCCAAGTAATGTATAATGACAAACCCATCAAAATCACACCTGACTTCTCAACAGAAACTATGAAAGCCAGAAGAGCCTGGAAAGATATCATGCAGACCCTAAGAAAACACAGATGTCAGCCTAGGCTACCGTACCCAGCAAAACTCTCAGTCCTCATAGACAGAGAAAACAAGATACTCAACAACAAAAACAAATTTCAACAATACCTACACAAAAATCCACATTACAGAAGATACTAGAAGGAAAAATACAACCCAAGAAAACTATTTTCAAGAAAACAACAGGAAATAAATAACCTCACTACAGCAAATGAAAAGTAGCCAAACACACAAACACACTACCATGGCCAATATCAATATCAAAGAATCTAACAGCCACTGGTCATTAATCTCCCTCAACATCAATAGACTCAATTATCCAATAAAATGACACAGACTAACAGAATGTATGCATAAACAAGACTCAACAACCTGTTGCATACAAGAAACACACTTAAATCACAAAGATAAACATTCCTCTAGAATAAAGGGCTAGAAGAAGGTTTTCCAAGCAAATGTACACAAGAAGCAAGCAGGAGCAGCCATCCTAATATGTAATAAAGTAGATTTTCAACCAAAATCAATCAAAGGAGATAGAGAAGGACACTTCATAGTCATCAAGGGAAAACTCCACCAGGAAGATATCACAATCCTGAACATGTATGCCCCAAATGCAAGGGCACCCACATTTGTAAAAGAAACTTTAATAAAACTTAAAACATACATAGACCCCACACGTTAAAGGTGGGAGACTTCAACACCCCACTCTCAACAAAGAAGAGGTCAACAAAACAGAAATTAAACAAAGAAACAATAACTCTTACAGAGGTCATGAATCAAATGGACCTCACAGACATGTATAGAAACTTTCACCCAAACTCAAAAGAATTTACCTTCTTCCCAGCACCTCATGGAAACTTGTCCAAAATAGACCATATAGTTGGTCACAAAACAAGCCTAAACAGATACAAGAAGACTGAAATACTACCTTGTATCCTATCTGATCACCATGAACTAAAACTGGACCTCAATGACAAAAATAGCAAAAGGCCTACACACACATGGAAACTGAACAACTTGCTTCTAAATGACAGCTGGGTCAGAGAAGAAATAAAAAAAATTAAAGACTTCCTATAATTCAATGAATATGAAGGCATAACAGACCCAAACTTATGGGACACAATGAAAGCAGTGCTAAGAGGAAAGTTCATAGCACTAAGTGCCTTCAAAAAGAAATTCCAAACATCTCATGCAAGCAACTTAATGGCTCACTTAAGAGCCCTAGAAAAAAAAAGAATCAGACACACCAAAGAAGAATACATGACTGGAAATAATCAAACTCAGGGCTGAAATCAATTGTGGGTGGTGCCAGTGATTTCTTTAAGGGACTTGGCACTGAGACTCTGATCATGTTCCAATGAGTATATGAACAACACATACTAGAATTGATGTATTTTAAAGAAAAAATAATAATTTAGTGTGACACATAAACAGAACTTAAAGCTGGGACAATGGAGAAGAAATGTAATGTATATTCTATGAAATTCCCACATAAGCAATAAAAATTGAAATCACCAGGAGGTAGAAGATGATGGAGGGAATTCTAGGGTAAAAGATCATAGATATCCTGATAGTTTGTCATTCAATGCAATGTTTAAAGACCTAATTACTTCCAAGTTCTAATGAATAGGACTGACAACCTCGTTTGGGGAAAATGTGGAATATTTCCATAATGGAGTATTATTTTTCTAAGAAAATGATGTCATGATATTTTCAGGCAAATGAATGGATCCAGGAAAAAACATTCTGGGTGAAATAACTAAAATGCAGAAAGAAATATGGTATCTACTCAAGTATTAGAATATATCCTAATATTGGGGGATAAAGCTTCATTTGGCCATTGTTTGTGACCATACCAGTCTTTTATTAGGGGTATTAGGTGGCAGTTAATTATTTTTGGGCCAGGATATCCTACAGAAATTTTAAAGCAACCCAGGCCATTATTATTAAAATATGTTGCTCTCAAGCCATCAACTGATAGATCAGTGCCATGTGTTGAATCCAATAGATACATCCTTTTCACATCAAATGGAAATTGCAACAGAGATCCATAGTCCAATATTATGCAGAGAGAGACCTTAAAACACCCAGCTCTAAATGCAATTTCCCTATGAAATTCTCCCTCACCTCAGAGGTCAAGGAAGCCTGCAGAAGAAGAGGCAGAAAGAGTGTCATAAATAGAGGGAGGTGAGGACACAAGGAGAACAATGCCCTGAGAATCAGGCTACAGAAGAAGATGCAGTCAGCCTTGTTGAGACCTGATAAGCTAGGGTCAGATAGAAGGGGGAGGAGGAACTCCCCTGTCAGCGAACTAAAAAGAGGGCATATGGATAGAAGGAGAGTGTGTGGGTCTGGAAGGAGAAGAGGGAGGGGGCAGCAGCAGGGATATAATGTTAACAAATCATAATAAATAAATACATTAGAAAAACTATGATCAAGGTGATGAAGTATAAATCTCTTCAGGACTGCTGGCTTCTTCTTGGGAATGCTGTCAGGGTGTGGCAAGGATGAACTCAGGTTTTTGTTTATTTGTTTGTTTTATTTTTTAATATCAGTTACATTTTCTTAACTTTGTATCCCTGCTGTATCCCACTCCCTCTTTCCGTCCTAATACCACCTTACCATCCTCATTTCCATGCCCCTTTCCCAGTCCATTGATAGGGGAGAACCTCCTCCCTTTCCATCTGATATTGGTTTATCAGGTCTTCTGGACTGGCTCCAAAGTCCCCCTCTTTAATCTAGCAGGGCTGATCCTCTATTGCAGGGGGAAGTCACAGAACCCACCATTGAGTTCATGTCAGAAGCAGTCTCTGTCCCCCTTATTAGGGTTTCCATTTGGATACTGAGCTACCAAGGGCTACATCTGAGCAGAGGTTTTAGGTTGCATCCATACACGGTCTTGTTTGGAGAAACAGTCTCATAAAAGACCCCTGTGCCCAGATATATTTGGAACTTGTGGAACTCCTATACTCTCCAGGTCATATTAACTTGCCCCCCTTCTTTTGATTCCCTGCACTCTGCCAAATGTTTGGTTATGAATCTTAATATCTGCTTTGATACACTGGTAGGTAGAGTCTTTCAGAGGCCCTTTTTGGTAGGCTCCTGTCCTGTTACTTGTTTGCTCTTACATCCAATGTCTATCCCATTTGTCTTTCTAAATGAGGACTGATCATTGTACCCTGGGATCTCTTTCTTATTTATCTTTTTTAGTGTATAGATTTCAGTGTGTTTCTCCTATTTTGTAGGATTATATAAGTGAATATATACCATGTGTGTCTTTCTGCTTTTGGGATACCTAACTCAGGATGATCATTTCTAGGTCCCACCATTTGCCTGCAAATTTCATGATTTCCTTGTTTTATTTGCTGAGTAGCATTCCCTTGTGTAAAAATACCACAATTTCTGTATCCATTCCTCAACTGATGGACATCTGGGTTGTTTCCAGATCATGGTTATTATGAGTAAAGCTGCTACAAACATGGTTGACCAATATCCTTGTTGTGTACTTGAGATGAAGGAAATGGTGCAAGACATGAAAACAGAATTAAAATCAATAAAGAAAACACAAATAGAGAAAAATCCTGGAACTGGAGAACATAAAGAAAAGATCAGGAACTGCAAGGTAAGCATCACCAACAGAATACAAAAGAGAATCTCAGGTGCCAAAGATACATCAAGAAAACAGAAAAGACAAAATCTAAGAATAAATCTAAGAGTAGATGAAAAAGAAGACATCAGGCTAAAAGGTCCGGAAAATATTTTCAAGAAAAGAGATGTCCATAAACATACAAGAGGCCTACAGAACACCAAATAGACTAGACAAGAAAGGAAATTTTTCATGTCACATCATAGTCAAAACACTGAACTGGCAGAACAAGGAAAAAAAATTTAAGCAGCAAGGGAAAAAGGCCAAGTAACACATGAAGGTAGAATCACACCAGATTTCTCAACAGAAACTATGAAAGCCAGAAGGGCCTGGACAGAAATCATGTGGTTATTAATGAACCACAGATGCCAACCCAGACTACTATTGCCTGCAAAACTTTCAAACAACATAGATGGAGAATTCAAAATATTCCATAAAAAAAATTAAACAATATCTACACAGTAACCCATCTCTACAGAAGTTACTAGAAGGGAAACTCCAAACCAAAGAAAACAGCTACATCTAAGGAACCAGAGGAAATAGGTAACTACACAACAAGAGCAAAACCGAAAGAATACAAGCAATGAAATTCTGCAACACCACCAACCCCACATCAAAAGAGAGTAACAATTGTTGGTCACTAGTATCTATCAACATCATTGGACTCAACTCTACAATAAAAAGACAAAGTAACAGAATGGTTTCAGGAACAAGATCCAACATTCTGTTGCATCCAAGAAACAAAAGTATGCAACAAAGATAAACACTACCTCAGAGTAAAGGGCCTGGAAAAATATTTTTTCAAGCAAATGGTTCCAGAAAACAAGCTGGAGTAGCAACTTAATTTCTATTAAAATAGACTTTCAACCAAAATTAATCAAAAACAATAAGGAGAGCCACTATATTCTCATAAAAGAAAAAAATCCACCAAGAGGACATCACAATTTTGAATATCTATGCCCCAAATACGAGAGCACCTACATTCCTAAATGAAACATTATTAAAGCTTAAATCACATATTGATCCTAATACCTTAATAGAAGGAGACTTCAATACCCCACTCTAAGGGACAGATAAACTAGACAGAAAACATATAGGCAAATAAAGGCACTTACAGAGTCCCTAAATCAAATGGACCTAATAGACGTCTACAAATATTTTCACTTAAACTCAAAAGAGTATACCTTCTTTTCAGCACCTCATGGAACCTTCTCCAAAATAGACCATATAGGTTGTCAAAAAGAAAGACTCAACGGATACAAGAAGATTGAAATAATCCCTTGTATTCTATCTGATCACCATGGACTAAAGATGGACATCAACAACAATGGAAATAACAACAAGCCTATACACACATTAAAAACTGAACAACTTACTACTCAATGACACCTGAGGAAGAAATAAAGAAAGAAATTAAAGTCTCTCTAGACTTCAATGAAAATGAAGAAAAAACATACCCAAATTTACAGGACACATTGAAAGCAGTGCTCAGAGGAAAATTCATAGCACTAAGTACCTTCAAGAAGAAATTTGTAACATCACATACAAGCAACTTAATGGCCCAACTGAAAAAACATAGAAGCAGATACACCCTAGAGGAGCAGATGGCTGGAAATAATCAAACTCAGGGTTGAACTTAATCAATTAGAAATGAAACTATTCAATGAATCAATGAAACAAAAAGCTTCTGCTTGAGAAAATCAACAAGATAGACAAAACCTTAGCCAAACTAACTAAAAAACAGAGAGAATCTATCCAAATCAGCAAAATCAGAAATGAAAAGGGTGACATAACTACAGACACTGAGGAAATCCCAACAATCATTAGATCACAGTACAAAGCCTATATGCCACAAAATTTGAAAATCTAAATGAAATGGACAATTTTCTTGATAGATTCCATTTTCCAACATTAATTCAATATCAGGTAGAAAGGCTGAATAGCACTATATCCCCCAAGAAATTGAAGCAGTCATTAACAGTCTTTCCCCCCCCAAAAAAAGCCCTGGGCCAGATGGTTTTAGTGCAGAATTCTACCAGACCTTTAAAGAAGTGCTAACACCAATATTCCTCGAACTAAATTTCTTTAAGGACTTGGCACTGAGACTCTGATCATGGTCCACTCAGTAGATGAATCATGTGTAATTTAAAGAAACATATTTTCTTTAAATGTGTGACCCATTGGATTTGAACCTGGAAGCAATGGTAAAGTAGTGTAATGTCTATTATATTAAATTCTCACATAAGCAGTAAAATTAATATGTTGACAATTTTTACAATGACCTTTAACATGGAGAAAAGACTGTTAAATTAGAACAGAGTTTGACTTTGTAAGGCATTCTTTACAGGAGCTTATTATGTGGCAGAGAATCCTAGCCATGAACTATTGCTGTCAGACACCAAAGTCTCAGGTGTCACCTCTGAACAGCAGTCCTGGCAGTAACACTATGTTTAGAGGGTTTTCTGGAGTACATAAGCAAGAAACACAGCTACTCTTGTGTCTTAGGCTTATAACACAGACCTATTTCTCTGTCGTGGAGGAACAGTTTTAATTGTAAATCCCAGGACCAGTAAGGTTCCTCACTGACCACTGTGAACATCACAGCTGCCAATCCAGCCAGGTCAGCCAGGGTAACCCTGCTCATAGACGGTTTGAAAAACTAGTGTGGAAGAGCACAAGTTGTGAAATAGTTTATTTACATTCAGATCTCTATTTATTCTTACCAATTTTGTCTGTTTCAGCCAAGGCAGTCCCACAAATTGTCTGGTTTCCTTCTCTTTTCCCTGTTCTTAATGCCTCACTACCCCAAGAAACCCTAGATCCAGCCAGTGTATTATATCAATTATAATGTGAAGGTATATTTCATCAGTTCACCAGTAACTGCTCACATCAAAGTCACACCCTAGGATATTTCAGATCTAAGACCATGGTAGGAAAACATCTTGTCATTTGGTACATTTCTCTTAATCCCACATCACTTCGAAGCTGCCCTACATCGAAAGCAGTCCAATTAAATAAAGTTAAGTTTCATTTCCTACCTGACATTGTCACAGAGGTAAACAGGAGTATAGGTGTGGGATCTAAATAAAGGCATGAGATAAAGATTTGTTGGTTTTCACAAGAGAAAGTCATGTGTGCACAGGAACAGAGATACTGGACACTGAGGAAAGTTTATTTACTCATTCCCATGGAAACCAAAACATTCTCTCAGGTGCTGATTGGCCGAGAGCTAGAATAATGTTTAAAACAGGTGAAAGCCAGACTTGCATGACCCAGTTCATAAAATTGCCAAGTGGACAGCTTGCTTGAGAGAAAGGCTAAGCAGCACTACATGCCTCAATCGGGGCAGCTGAAAACACACAACACCGGGATGACAGTTCTTGGAACACAGGTGTCCAAGACTCTTAGTTCAGGAAAAGTGTCACTATTTCTTTCAAGTGGTCATTAATAAAGTCATATGTCAATGACTTTTACATTATCACAGATTCCATTATTATTTGTTAAATGTAAAGATATGTCCTCAGTCAGTGAAATGCTTAACATGAAAATGCTGCCTTACCAAGGCAATATGACTTCACAATGTTATTGTGACATCACAATGATATTATGACATCAAAATAGGACTATGATGTCACAATGCTATAATCACATTACAATGATATAACATCACAATATTATTATGACATTATAATGCTATTATAACATGATTGTGTATGACATCACAATGCCATTTTGACATATCAATGACATTTTGATCTGAAAATGCTATGATGACATCACAATGGTATTTTGACATCAAAATTATATTAAGATGTCACAATGCTAATAAGACTTCATTTCAGTATGAGTTCACAATGGTATTAGGACATTACAATGAAATGACATCACAATGCTTTTATGACAATACACTGAAGCTACTATGACATCACCATGCTATTATGACATCACAATGATATTATGACAATTATGGTATGACATCACAATAGAATGTTGACAACCCAATGATATTATAACATCATAATGCTATTAGAAATTCACAATGATAGTACAGTGTTATGACTGTACAATGCTATTATATCACAAAGCTATTATGACATCATAATGTTATCACATAAGAATGCTATTATGACATCACAATGGTATTAAGATTTAAAAATTTATTAAGAAATCACAATCATATGACATTTAAATGCTATTATGACATCACAATGATATGACATCACAATGGTATCATAATATTACTATGCTACTAAGACATGATGTCAAGGCATCATGACATCAAAATTCATCTTGACATCCTAATGCTTTTCTGATAACAAAATGCCATTATGACATGTTTGTCATATAACATCACAATAGAATTATGACATCACAATGCTATTATATAACATTACTCTTATGATATCACAATGCTGTTATAGCATCACAATGGTATTATGACATCACAATGCCATTATGATGGCACAATGCTATTATGATATCACAATGGTTTTATGATATCACAATGCTATTATGACTTCACAACTGTATGAATTTACAATGATATTAGGACATCTCAATGTTATGATGATATCACAATGCTATTATTACTTCAATAAGGCATTATAACATCAGAATATATGACATCTAAATGCTATTAGGACATCACAATTATATATCACAATGATGTTATCACATCACAATGCTATTATGACATCTGAATGATATATCACAATGGTGTTTTGACATCACAATGTTGTTATGAATTCATAATGCTATGATGATATAAAAATGTTGTTATGACCTCATTAAGGTATGAGTTCACAGTGGTATTAAGACATCACAATAATTTTACATCACAATGCTATTTTTCACATCACAATGGTATTATAACCTCACAATGCTATGTAAGCATCACAACACAATGATATCACCATTTTATCATGACTTCACAATGCTATTATAACATCACAATGCTTGATGACATTGCAATGTTATTACATCTCAATGCTATTATGAAAACACAATGATATGACATAACAATGTATTATGACATCACAATTCTATTATGAATTCACAACTGTATGGCTTTACTGTGTTTTCAGGACATCACAATTATATATGACATTACAATGCTATTATAACTTCATAATGGTATCACTTCACAATGGTATTAGGACATCACAATGATATAACATCAAAATGCTATGATGACATCAGAATGATAACATGACAACTCAAAGGTATTACGATATCACAACAGTGTTAAGATATCAAAATTCTATGATGACATCAAAATGGTGTCATGACATGCCAATGTTATTGACAAAGGAATGCTATTATAACATCACAATGCTATTATGACTTTGCAATCAAATGAATTCACAAAGGTATTATGATATCACAATGCTAATATGACATCACAATACTATTATGACATAACAATGTTATTATTTCATCACAATGGTATGACATCTCTCATGTATATGTTAATTAATATTACTATTGATATATCTTCTGGTAAATCTGTTGTTAATCCTATAGAGCTGTATAACCAAATCGTTAGAGAGATTCTGGTTTTATTTAGTTAACCTAGAACACAATGATGGCCAATAGTTACTCCCTCCTAAACCTCCATCTCCTCATAGTTTCCTAACATTTTCATTTTACCCATTTTACTTGTTTTTTTTTTTTGTTTGTTTGTTTGTTTCTGAAATCTTAGGTCTGGTTCATTCTCCCCTTGGTTCCTTGTTCCCATCCCAGCTCAACTCTCCTAGCTCTGCACTAGCCCTTTTTTCTTCCTGCACTCTGGCTTCTCCCCTCTTTCCTGTCCTCTAGCTCATATCCTCTCTTTGCTCAACATGTGGTTAGTTGCTTTATTTTTGTCTGTTTACACAAGATGCATAGAATAAGTGTCACAATGCAATATCCAGATTGAAAAAAAGAGAACTGGGGGGAGAAACCAGCATTTGAATGAACAAGGGTAAGGTGTATACATTTCAAAAGAACATTTTCCTATTATTTCCCCCTTTAAGTCCAATAAAAAGATCATTTTATTTCAATACAATAATAATAATTATGAAGTTAAAAGACTATTAGGTAAAATTTCCATCTGTAATGTCCAGTCCATGTACATTTAGCAACTTAGGAGAAAATATCTGATTATCCTATCTATCTTGACAAGTTTAGAATTCTATACCTAAAGTAACTTTTATCCTTAATGGTATTACCTATATGATTGCATTTCTTAACTTCTAAACAACTTAGGCTAAATTGTGGCCATATAACTATTTGGTCCTCAACCCCATCAGAGACTTGAGAAGGAATAAAATTAGTTACTAGAGTAAATAGAAAGTGCATGTTAGGAGGTTCCAAAAAAAAAAAAAAAAAAAAAAAAGAATTGACAGAAACAATTTGTTGCCTGAGCAGTCACCCATAATTCTCTGTAACATTGAAGCATCATCTTAAGCCTCTGGCTCAAAATATTTTGACAGACATATAAGTGAAGGTGGAACTATTTAGGACTTGCTTAGTGTGTCTTGGTGGAGTCCGGCAAAGGAGTCCAACATCTTAAAGCTAGGAAGACATCCCAAAGTTATGACATCACAATGCTATATGACATTACAATTCTATTATGACATGATTGTTGTATGACATTAAAATGGAATTTTGACATCATAATGCTATAACAATAGCACAATATTATTATGATAACATAATTTCATAACATCACAATGGAATTATGAAATAACAATGCTATCATGACACAGCAATGCTATGATGACTTCACCATGCTATCATGACATCACAATGCTATTATGATATCAAAATGCTATGAAGATATCACAAAGGTGTTATAAGTTCACAATGCTATGATAACTATATAATGGTGTATGAATAAAAAAATTCTATTATGACATCACAATGCTATTATTACATCACAAAGGTATTTTCACTTCACAATGCTATGACATCACAATATTTTTATGACATCAATATTGACATAGTGCTATAAGACATCATTATGCTATGATGACATCACAATGTGTATTATGCTTTCACAATGGTGTTATGACTTTACAATGTTCCTATGACATTGCAATGTCATTATGACATCACAATGTTGTTATGACATCACAGTACTATTGTGACTTCACAATGCTATTAAGATATCTCAATGCTATTATGACATCACAATGATATGAAATCACAATGTTATTATGACATCACAATGCTATGATGACATCAAAATGGTATTATGACTTGAATGGTATTATGAAAAAAACATGCTATGCTATTAGGACATTACAATCTAGGATGACATCACAATGCTATTATGATATCTCAATACTATTATGACATCACAATTATAGGAAATCCCAATGCTATTACAACATCGCAAAGGTATTTTGACAAAACAATACAATTATGATATCAAAATGTTATCACATCCCAATGGTATTATGACATCACAATGCTGTGATGTCATTATAATGCTATTATGACACCTCAATGTTATTATGACTGCAAAATTGTATTATGAGATCACAATGGTATGATATTTAATGCTGTTATGAAATCAAAATGATATGACATTTCAATGCTATGATGACATCATGTTTTTTTTTAATTTTTATTTTTTTCTTATTAGTTACATTTTATTAACTCTGTATCTCAGCTGTATCCCGCTACCTCATTCCCTCCCAATTCCATCCTCCCTCCCTCATCTCCAACCTGCCCCTTTCCAAGTCCACTGATGGGGGGACCTCTTCCCCATTCATTTGACCCCGTTTTATCAGATCTGCAAAGTCCTCCTCTATGGCCTTACAGGACTGCTCCTCCTTTGCGGGGTGGGGAGGTCAAAGAGCTAGCCATTGAGTTCATGTTAGAAATAGTCCTTGTTCCCCTTACTATGGGAAACGAATTGGTTACTGAGCTACCACAGGCTATATCCAAGCAGAGGTTCTATGTTATATCCATACATGGTCCTTGGTTGAATGTCAGTCTCAGAAAAGATCCTGTGCCCAGATATATTTGGTCCTTGTGGATCTTCTATTCTTTCCCCATCATACTAACTCCCCTTCTTTCATATGATTCCCTGTACTCTGCCGAAGGTTTAGTTATGAGTCTTGGTGTCTGCTTTGAAACACTGCTAGGTAGAGTCTTTCAGATGTCTCCTGCAGTAGACTCCTGCCATATGTTCAATGCACATCCCATCTGTCTTTCTAAATGAGGATTGATCATCTTATCCCATGTTTGCTATCTTGATTATCATTTTTAGGTGTATAGATTTCATTATGTTTATCATATCTTATAGGTGTATATAAGCAAGTATATACCATGTTTTTCTTTCTCCTTCTGGGAAAGCTCACTCAGAATGATCCTTTTTAGATCCCAACATTTGCCTTCAAATTTCATGATTTCCTTATTTTTCATTGCTGAGTAGTATTCCATTGTGTAAAAATACCACATTTTTTTTATCCACTCCTCCATTGATGGACATCTCAGTTGTTTTCAGATTCTGGCTATTAAAATAAAGCTGTTATAAACATGGTTGAGCAAATATCCCTGTTGTGTACTTGAGCAAATTTTGGGTATATACCTACCAGTGATATAGCTGGGTCTTGAGGAAGCACTATACCTAATTGTCTGAGAAAGCACCAGATAGACTTCCAAACTAGTTGTACCAGTTTACACTCATACCAGCAGTGGAGTAGTGTTCCCCTTTCTCCACAACCTCTCCAGCATGTGTTGTCACTTGAGTTTTTCATCTTGGCCATTCTGATGGGTGTAAGGTGAAATCTCAGGGTTGTTTTGATTTGCATTTCCCAAATGGCTAGTGAGGTTGAGCATTTCTTTATGTGTTTCTCTGCCATTCGATATTCCTCTATGGAGAATTCTCTGTTTAGCTCTGTTCCCCATTTCTTAATTAGATTACTTGGTTTGTTGCTTTTCAGGTTCTTTAGTTCTTTGTATATACTGTACTGGCTATTAGCCCTCTGTCAGATAAAGGGTTGGTGAAGATTCTTTCCTTTGAGTTACAGAAACTTTTCAGATTAATGAGGTCCCATTTATTGATTGTTGCTCTTAGAGCCTGTGCTGTTGGAGTTCTGTTCAGGAAGTTTTCTTCTGTGCCAATGAGTTCTAGGTTGTTCCCACTTTTTCTTCTAACAGATTTAGAGTATCTGGTTTTATGTTGAGGTCTTTGATCCACTTGGATTTTAGTTTTGTGCAGCGTTATAAATATGGATCTATTTTCATTTTTCTACATGTAGACATCCAGTTGGACCAGCACCATTTGTTGAAGATGCTGTCATTTTTCCATTGAATGATTTTGGCTTCTTTGTCAAAAATCGAGAATTCATAGGTGTGTGGGTTTATTTCTGGGTCTTCTATTTGGTTCTATTGATCCTCATTTCTGTTTTTATGCCAATACCATGCAGTTTTTATTCTATTGCTCTGTAGTACAGCTTGAGAACAGGGATAGAGATACCTCCAGATGATCTGTTGTTGTAAAGGATTGTTTTGGAGATTCTGGTTTTTTTTTGTTTTGTTTTGTTTTGTTTTGTTTTTTATGAAGCTGAGAATCTTTTTTTCAAGGTCTGTAAAGAATTGAGTTGGTATTTTGATGGGAATTGTGTTGAATCTGTAGATTACTTTTGGCAGGATGGCCATTTTCACAATGTTAATCCTACCAATCCATGAGCATGGAAGATCTTTCCATCTTCTGATATCTTCTTCAATTTCTTTCTTCAGATACTTGAAGTTTTTCTCAAAAGGTCTTTCACTTGCTTGGATAGTGTCACCCCAAGGTACTTTATGTTATTAGTGGCTATTGTGAAGGGTTTTGTCTCCCTAATTTCTTTCTCGGTCCTTTTGTCTTTAAGTTTTCCTCAAACAGGTCTTTCACTTGCTTGGTTAGAGTCACACCAAGGTACTTTATGTTATTAGTGGCTATTGTGAAGGGTGTTGTTTCCCTAATTTCTTTCTCAGCCTTTTTTTCTTTGGTATACAAGAGGGCTTCTGATTTTTTTTGAGTTGATTTTGTATCCTGCCACTTTGCTGAAGGTGTTTATCAGCTAAAGGAGTTCTCTGGTAGAAATTTTGGGGTCGCGCATGTAAACTATCATATCATCTGCAAAGAGTGACACTTTGACCTTTTTCTTTCTGATTTGTATCCCCTTGATCTCCTTTTGTTGTCTTATTGCTCTGGCTAGAACTTCAAGTACTATGGTGAAGAGGTATGGAGAGAGTGGGCAGCCTTGTCCCTGATTTCAGTGGGATTGATTGTTTCTATTGACTTTGATGTTGGCTATAGGCTTGCTGTATATTGCCTTCACTATGTTTATATATGTGCCTTGTATCCCTGATCTCTCCAAGATTTTAAACATGAATGGGTGTTAGACTTTGTCAAATGCTTTTTCGGCATCTAAGGAGATGTTCATGTGTTTTTTCTCCTTCCGTTCGTTTATGGGGTGGATTACATTGATGGATTTCCGTATGTTGAACCACCTTTGCATGCCTAGGATGAAGCCTACTTGGTCATGGTGGATGATATCTTTGATGTGTTCTTGGATTTGGTGTGCAAGTATCTTATTGAGTATTTTTGTGTCAGTGTTCATAAGAGAGATAGGTCTGAAGTTCTCTTTTTTTGTTGGGTCTTTGTATAGTTTAGGTATCAAGGTGACTGCGGCTTCATAGGATGAGTTTGGTAATATTCCTTTTGTTTCTATTTTGTGGCATAGTTTGATGAGAATTGGTGTTAGCACTTCTTTGAAGGTCTGGTAGAATTCTGTGCTGAAACCATCTGGCCCAGGGCTTTTTTTGGAGGGGAGACTGTTAATAACTGCTTCAATTTCCTTGGGGGATATAGGGCTATTCACTCTTTCTACCTGATCTTGACTTAATTTTTGTAGATGGAATCTGTCAAGAAAATTGTCCATTTCATTTAGATTTTCAAATTTTGTGGCATATAGGTTTTTTTAGTATGACCTAATGATTGTTTGAATTTCTTCAATGTCTGCAGTTATGTTCCCCTTTTCATTTCTGATTTTGGTGATTTGGATAGATTCTCTCTGCTTTTTAGTTAGTGTGGCTAAGGGTTTATCTATCTTGTTGATTTTCTCAAAGAACCAGCTTTTTGTTTCATTGATTCTTTGAATAGTTTTATTTGTTTCTAATTGATTGATTTCAGTCCTGAGTTTTATTATTTCCAGCTGTCTGCTCCTCTTGGGTGTATCTGCTTTTTTTTTTTTTTTTTTTTTTTTTTTTTTTTTTTTTTTTTTTTTTTGTTTTGTTCTAGGGTTTTCAGTTGGGCCATTAAGGTGATGTTATGAATTTCTTCTTGAAGGTATTTAATACTATAATTTTTTCTCTGAGCATTGCTTTTAATGTTTCCCATTAATTTTGGATATGTTGTGCCTTGATTTTCATTGAATTCTAGGAAGTCTTTAATTTCTTTCTTTATTTCTTCCTTAACCCAGCTGTCATTGAGTAGCAAGTTGTTGAGTTTCCATGTGCTTGTCAGCTTTTTGTTATTTCTGCTGTTGTTGAGGTCCAGCTTTAGTCCATGGTGGCCAGATAGAATACAAGGGATTATTTCAATCTTTTTGTATCTGTTGAGGCTTGCTTTATGACCAACTATATGGTCTATTTTGGAGAAGGTTCCATGTGGTGCTGAAAAGAAGGTACACTCTTTTGAGTTTGGGTGAAAGTATCTGTAGATATCTATTAGGTCCATTTGATTTAGGGACTCTGTAAATGCTTTTATTTCCCTATATGTTTTCTGTCTAGTTTATCTGTCCCTTGGTGAGAGTGGAGTGTTGAAGCCTCCCACTATTAAGGTATTAGGATCAATGTGTGATTTAAGCTTTACTATTGTTTCATTTATGAATGTAGGTGCTCTTGTTTTTGGGGCATAGATATTCAAATTTGTGATGTCCTCTTGGTGGCTTTTTCATTTGATGAGAATATAGTGGACTTCTTTATCTTTTTTACTAACTTGGGTTGAAAGTGTATTTTATTAGATATTAGGTTGGCTACTCCAGCTTGTTTTCTGGAACCATTTGCTTGAAAAACATTTTTCCAGCCCTTTACTCTGAGGTAGTGTTTTTATTTGTTAAATAGGTGTGTTTCTTGGATGCAACAGAATATTGGATCCTGTTTCCATAACCATTCTGTTAGTCTGTATCTTTTTAGTGGGTAGTTGAGTCCATTGATGTTGATAGATACTAGATACCAATAATTGTTATTTCCTTTTGATTTGGGGTTGGCTGTGTCACTGAGTTTCATTGCTTGTATTCTTTTGGTTTTTTGTTGTGTAGTTATCTATTTCCTCTGTTTGCTTAGATGTAGTTTTTTTCTTATTTTTGGAGTTTCCCTTCTAGTAACTTCTGTAGTCCTGGGTTACTATGTAGATATTGTTTAAATTTGGTTTTGTCATGGAATATTTTGAATTCTCCTTCTATGTTGACTGAACATTTTGCTGGGTATAGTAGTCTGGGTTGGAATCTTTGGTCCCTTAAGGACTGCATGATTTCTGTCCAGGCCCTTCTGGTTTTCATAGATTCCTTTGAGAAATCTGGTGTGATTCTGATAGGTCTACCTTCATATGTTACTTGGCCTTTTTCCCTTTCCTCTTTTAGAATTTTTTCTTTGTTCTGTAGGTTCAGTGTTTTGACTATGATGTAACATGAAGAATTTCTTTTCTGGTCTAGTCTATTTGGTGTTCTGTAGGCCTCTTGTATGTTTATGGACATCTCTTTCTTTAAGTTGGAAAAATTTTCTTCTATAATTTTCTTGAAAATATTTTCTGAACCTTTGAGCCTGATGTCTTCTTTCTCTTCTACTCCTATTATTCTTAGATTTTGTCTTTTCATGGTATCCTTGATTTCTTGGATGTTTTGTGTTTGGAACTTTTCTGATTTTATTTTTTCTTTGAGATACATGTCAATTTCTGTAAGTGTATCTTTGGCTCCTGAGATTCTTTCTTCCATCTCTTGTATTCTGTTGGTGATGCTTACCTTTGTAGTTCCTGATCTTTTCTCTATGTTCTCCAGCTCCAGGTTTTTCTCTATTTGTGTTTTCTTTATTGATTTTAATTTTTTATGTCTTGCACCATTTCCTTCATCTGTTTGAATGTGGAGTCCTGATTTTTAATGACAGCTTCTGTTTTTTTTGGGGGGTTTTTTTTGTCCATTTTCTCTCTATATAACACTAAATGTGCCTCTACCTTTTTGCTGTATTTCCCTGTATTTCTATGAGAGCTTTGTTTATTTCTTATTTGCCTTCATTTGTGTGGACATTTCTTTGAGGGCTTTGTTCCTTTCCTCTATTTTGCCTCAACTTTCATAGTCATTTCTCTAAGGGCTTTGGGTTTTTTTTTGTTTTTTTTTTTTCCTCTCTCTCTTTGTCTCAATTTCTTTGGCTATTTTTCTGAGGGCTTTGTTCATTTCATCTTTATGGTCCTCTAATAGCTGGAGAAACATAGTTTTGAGGTCATTTTCTTGTATATCTATTGAGTTGAAGTGTCCATTGGTTTGTGGGGTTGCTGGTGAGGTAATTATGTCCTGATTTTTGGTGGGTGTGTTCTTACGTCTGCCTCTAGCCCTCTGGTTATTTACAACCCTCACTGTTTGTTCCTCAAGTTTGTAGTTCAGGCTAGATCTTCTCTTTCTGTTTTCTGGACTGTTTTTTCAGGTAGGTAAGAGAGGTTCACTGGTTTGGGGTGTGTGTTGTGTTTTCAGTTTTGCCTAAGTAAGGAATGTGATGCTGGTGCTATTTGCATGTGCTTTTAGGGGGTGCAGTGTGTATGTGCAGATTCTCTGACTATTGCAGTGGCCTATAGGCCAAACTAGTATGTAGTTCTGTGGGATCCAGGGATTGTTTATCTGGATTACACTGGTGGACCCATAAGGCAGAAGCTTCAGCGTTGGGGTTGCTATCCCAAGAATCTCTATTATGCCCACACTAGGGGTGTGGGTGGCAGGGATCTTATTTGGCTGCTTGTGTGGAGAAGCCCTGGGTCTGGGGCACACTCTTCTTAGAAAGCTCACTCACTCCCTTACAGGACCAGTTGGAATGCACAGGGTTTTCCCTTGCTCTCCACAATTTGGTCCTCCTGCTGAAAATGCGTGGGTAGGCTAAAGGTCAGCTCTGTGGCACTGTGACAGCAGTACTCAGTGTCCACCTGTTCTGTGTGCCACCTCTCTGTCCTTTCCCTTCTCCAGGAGGGGTTTTGTTGGCTTGTCCTGGGGAAAGAGTTGGGTTGAATATTCTCAATCCTGGATCCCAGGCCCAGATCTCTCTGCCAGAAGCAGTCTGGCAATAGAACCTATGTTTGCTGATTCTGGGAGAGTACCAGTTAGGGTTGAGTGTCCTCATATCCAGAACTCAGGTTTCTCTGCCAGGGGCAACTGGGTGAGCTGGAGAGGGACTGCTGTGTCATGTGGCAGGTTGCTCCTTTGTCCTTCCCCTCTGACCTTTCCCTCTGCTAGGGTAAGTGCCAGGAGGGGTTAGGACTTCTCAGTCCCAGGCTTGAGCTGTGGGTTTTTTCCTAGGGGTCCCGGGGAGCCCCAGGTGCTATGACTTGGTGCTAGACCTTATTGTGCTCTATCGGGGAGAGTCTCAGAACGTGTTGAATGGCCACAGTCCCAGATCCCGAGCAGAAGATTGTTTGCTAGGAGCAGCTGGTAGCACTGAGGTCCTGGCACTGTGAAGCTGCTGTGTACCTCTCTATCCTTCTGCTCCACTGCCGGGGCAGGATTATGGTGGCATTCTTGTTCATGAGGAGTGCCAATAGGATCCGAATCTTCTTTTTTTTTTGTGGGAGCTATAGCTCTCACTGAGGCTGGGGTACAGACAGTGTGGTCTGTGGCAGATTCTGCTGGATGCCTCCTGCCTCTTCTGAAGAGGGAGTAGGGTGTTGGGTGCAGGGAAGTGCCTGGGGATCACCTCTCGGGTTGTTTCCTCCCAGAAGAGTCTGCCGTGACCTGATTCTAGATGGACTCAGATCATGATTAGTCTCTTTCTTCTTGAAAGTCTAGATAGCTTTGTTCTGGGTTGATCAGCCCCTTCACTCACCAATTTCCTCATTGCAGGTCCTCTCCCCTTCAGCTAAGCTGCACACTAGCCACTGCCATCTTCCGATATCCCCGACATCATAATGTTAAAATGACTTCACAATGCTATTATGACTTCACAACAGTTTCACATCACAATGATAATAGCTCATGTCAATGCTATGATGACATCACAATCTTATTATGTTACCACAATTGCATTATGACTTCACAAAGCTACTATGACATAACAATGGTATTATAACTTGACAATAGTGTGATGACATCACAATGCTATGATGATATCACAATGATATGCTGATGAAATTATGATATGAAAACTAATCATGACATCCCAATGCTATATGACATCACAATGCTATTACAAGAGTTTAGTGTTATGAATTCACTATGCTATTATGACAGCACAAAACTATGACAAAATCAAATTGTTTTGATGACATCAAAATGCTCTTATGAAATGATTATGTTATGACATCACAATGTAATTAGGACATTACAATTCTATTATGACTTCACAATGGTTTGTCTTTACAATGATATTAGGCCTTATCAATAATATGATAACATCACAGTGCTAATATGTTATCACAATGGTGTTAAGACTTCACAAAGCTATTATAACATAAAAATAGTATTTTTACCATACTATTATGACATCAAAATGGTATTATGACATGATTGTGGTATGAAATCACAATGAAATTTTGTGATCAAATTGCTATTATGAATTCACAATGGTAAGAGATTATAATCATATATGACATTACAATGCTATGATTACATAACATTGCTATTATGACTTTGTAATACTATTATGACAGCAAAATAATATGACATCACAATGGTATTATGACATCACAATGAGATTATGACATTACAATGTTATTATGACATCACAGTGCGATTATGGCATCACAGTGCTCTGATGACATCTCAATGCTATGATGATATCTCAATGATATTATGACATCACAATGTGATTATGACATCACAATGCTATTATGATATATCAATGATATTATGACATCATAATGGTGTTATGAGTTCACAATGCTATGGTGACATCACAATTCTGTTATAACATCACAATGCTATTATGACCACAAAATGGTATTATGACATCACAATGGTGTTATGAAATCACATTGGTGTTATGAATTCACAATGCTATTTTGACATCACAATGCTATGATGACATCACAAGTCTTTTATGACATAACAAGACTTTATGACTTCAAAAATTTATTAAAACATCACAATGGTATGATATCTAAATGCTATTATGACATCATGCTGATATGACTTAGCAATGGTATTTTGACATCACAAAGCCATTATGACTGCAAAATGGTATGACAACACAATGTTAGTATGCCATCACAATGGTGTTATGAGATTACAATGTTATGATGACATCACAATGGCACCATGACATCAAAATTTATCAATACATCCCAATGGGATTGTAACATCACAAAGCTATTATGATATGATTGTGGTGACACCACAATACTATTATGATATCACAATACTATTATGATCAAAATGCTATTATGATTTTTGCATTTGTATTATGAATTCACAATCCTATTACATGAGTGTGTTATGAAATCACAGTGGATTATGACATTACACTGATATTATGAATATTAGGACTTCACCAAGGTATGACTTTATAAAGATATTAGGACATCTCAATGCTATGATGACATCACAATCTTATTAAGACCTTAAAATAGTATTATGATATCACAATGGTTTTATATGATATGAGAAGCTATTATGACTTTAAAAAGTTGTAATGATATCCCAATGATATGATATCTCAATGCTATTTCATAATAACAATAATATGACTCACAAGGCTATTATGACATCAAAAAATGGATTTTGAGATAACAATGCTATTATAACATCACAATGTTATTATGACCGCAAAAAGGGTATTAAGACATCACAATGGTATTATACTATCTCAGTACTATTATGACATCTCAATGCTATTATGAGAAAATAGTGCTATTATGACATCACAAAGCAATTATGACCTCAATATGGCATTTATGACATCACAATTGTATGATATCATAATAGTAATATGATATCAAAATGGTGTTATGACATCAAAATAAATCATGATATCACAATGCTATTATGACCTCACAATAATATTGTGACATGACAATACTATTTTTATTTCACAATGCTATTATGATATATTAATGTCATTATGACATCACAATGACATGAAATCATAATGTTATTTTGACATCACAATGCTATTATGACAGCAAAATGGTATTATGACATCGCAATTGTATAATGACATCACAATAGATGATGATATCACAATGTTATGACATTCAATGATATCACTATTTCTAAATATTATTACGATATCACAATGCTATCATGACATCACAATGCTATTTTCTATCACAATGGTATTATGACTTCACAATGTTATTATGGCATCACAGTGCTCTTATGACATTACAATGATAGGACATCACAATGTTGATATGACATCACACAGTATTATAACACCACAATATTAGGATGACATTGAAATATTACTATGACATCACTATGATATGACTTCACAACAGTATGACTTTACAATGATATAAGGACAACATAATGTTTTGATGACATTACAAGGCTATTATGTTATCAAAATGGTGTCATGACTTCACAATTCTATTATTACATAACAATGGTATTATGACTTCATACTGGCATTATGACATCACAATGGTATTATTACATGATTTTAGTATGACAACACAATGGAATTTTGTAATCAAAATTATATTATGACTTCACAATGGTAAGACTTTACAATAATATATGACATTACAATGCAATGATGATATCACAATGCTATGATAACTTCACAAAGGCATCATGACATCAAAATTCATCAATTCATCAATTCATCCCAATGCTATTATAACATTATAAAGCTGCTAAAAATGATTGTGGTATGATATCACAATTCTATTATGATATCACAATGCCATGATGACATCACAATTGTGTTATGAAATCACAATACAATTATAACATCAAAAAGATGTTATGAGTTCTCAATACTTTGATGACATCACAATGGTATTATGAAATCACAATGTTATTATGATACCAAAATAGTAATTTGACATCACAATGATATTAATTCATAATGGTATTATCACATCACCATGCTATTTTTACATCACAATGGTTAGTTGCTGTTTGACTGAGAGGGAGAATGATGTCATGAAACAGGTGAAAGCCAGTAAGAGTTTCAGGAGCCAATTATTAAAATGGCCATATGGACAGCCTACTTGAGTGAAAGATGGAACAGCTTTTCATGCCTCAATCTAAAAGTACATACCATAGGGATGGCAGTTCCTATATCCAATACTAATAGTTCAGTTAAACAGTCACATAATTCTTTCAAGTGGTCATTAATAAAGTCATGTGTCCTTAGCCTGTGACTCTCACATTTCAGAGATTCTATTATAATTAGATAAATGCACAGAATATATAAGTGAATTACTTACTGGGAAAACACTCCTTGACAAGACAACTCTTGGAAGAAAAACCTATAGATTTTCAATTTAAAACCAAAGTTAGCTCAATTGTTGATACTTTAATGGTATTTACTAATGGTTAATTATCTGGTGTTATTGCCTATGTTTATGAAAGAAAAACAATATCTTTTCAAGTGTCTAACACATTGCAGAGTTATCTGCAGTAATATCTGTGCTTCAAAGTTTTTGAAGCAGTCTTTGAACATTTTTTACAGATAGTACATATGTAGCTTAGTTTTTGCCTAGGTTAGAGACTGCAGGCCAAATTCAGACATCTTCTCCTATTGGAATTTTATTTTTACAAATTCAAAATTTGATACAAAAAACCCTCCTTTCCCTTTTTTATGGGACATATGAGGGCTCATTGTAATTTGCCATGACCCTTGTCTAAAGAAAATGCATTGGCAGATAAAGTTACCTAAGTTTACTGTTCACAGTTAAAAAGAGCCCAGAATGCTCATAATTAACACATTATGTGAAGAGTCAATTCTTCAGACTTAAATATGGATTGACTAAGGAACAGGCTGATAGTATAGCCAAAGCTTGAAGTACTTGTCCTCAATTTCAGCCTGTTCCTCATTTGGGAGTCAATCTTAAAGGACTGAGTGGAAATCAAATTTGGCAAATAGATATTATTCATATTCTTGAATTTAAACAATTAAAATATATACATGTTTGCATAGATACCTATTCTGGGTTTATTTTCCCAATGCTCAACCAGAAAAGCTGCAAAGAATGTTATTGCTCATTGTCTTCAGGCTTTTAATGTTCTAGGAGTTCCTAAGCAGGTTAAATCTGACAATGGAGCAGGATATACTAGCAAATCTTTTAAAAGATTTTGTCAAGAATTTCAGTTTTCTAATATAACTAAAATATTTTACAATTCTCAAGAACAAGACACAGTAGAACATGGCCACTAAACGATTAAGATTTATTTGAAAAAACAAAGAAGGGCAGGAAAAACCTTTTTACTGCCAAAGAGATTCTTTCCACCACAAGATTCCAGGAACCACCAGAATCCAACTGAAAACATCTAAGATAACCCATTATGTAGAGGCCAGCATAAAACTTAAACCAACAAGAGACAGAGCAATATGGCATTTCCAGAACGCAATTATCCAGGCACAAGTAGCCCTATACACCCCAGTGTAACTGAAATGCAAAAAGAGGACTTAACATCTACGATCATGAAGAGGATAACAGAGGAAACAAAAAAATGCATAAAGAAATAGAAGAAGATAAAAAAAAAGTTTATGGTCATCCATAAGAAATAGAGGAAGTTGCAGCAAAAGAGTTTGTGACCTTTAGAGAGGCAAAGCTTAAATCAATGAATGAAATAAAAGAAAAAGAGGATTGTTCAAACAAACAGCTGAGGGAATTGATGGAAAAACAGGAAAATACAGTCAGACAGGTAAGGAAATCAAGAAAATGGCTCAAGACCTGAAGACAGAATTGGAAAACTTCACAAAAAAAAGGGAGGAAATTGTGGAAAGAAAGAACTTGGGGAAGAAAACAGAAACCATAACCAATAGACTGCAAGAGATGGAAGAAAGAATCTCGGGTGTGAAAGATAGAATGGAAGAAATAGATGTATCTGCCAAAGAAAATGTTAAATCTAAAAAATTCCTGAGACAGACCGTCTGAGAAATTCAACACAACATAAAAAGATAAACCCTAAGAATAATAGGAGTAGCAATAAAGAAGATTCCCTCCTCCAAGGAACAGAAAATATTGTCAACAAAATCATTGAAGAAAATTTCCCCAATTTAAAGGAGAGGCCAATAAGAATACAAGAGGCCTATAGAACACTCAACAAATTTGACCAGAAAAGAAAATGCTCCCACCACATAATAATCAAAACAGTAAGTATACAGAACAAAGAAAACACACTAAAAGCTGCAAGGGAAAAAGGCCAAGTAACATATGATGGCAAACCCATTAGAATCACACTTGACTTTTCAACAGAAACTATGAAAGCCTGAAGGGCCTGGACAGATATCATGCAGACCCTAAGAGAACACAGATGTCAGCCCAGGCTACTAAACCCAGCAAAACTCTCAGTTCTCATAGACAGAGAAAACAAGATATTCAATGACAAAAACAAGTTTACACAATACCTGAACACAAATCCAGTGTTAGAGAAGACACTAGAAGGAAAAATACAACTCAAGAAAACTAGCTACTTTCAAGAAAACAAAGGAAATAATTAACCACACTATAGTAAAACAAAAAACAACCAAACACACAACCTTATGACCACAGGCAATATCATAATCAAAGGATCTAACAGCCACTGGTCATTAAACTCTCTCAATAAAAATAGACTGAATTCTCCAATAAAAAGACACAGACTAACAGAATGGATGTGTAAACAAAACCCAGCAATCTGTTGCAAACAAAAAACACACCTAAGTCACAAAGATATTACCTGAGGGTAAAGGGTTGGAAGATGGCTTTCCAAGCAAATAGATCCAAGAAGCAAGCAGGAGTCGCCATTCTAATAACTGATAAAATAGAATTTCAACCAAAATTAATCAAAACAGATGGGGAAAGACACGTCATACTCAACAAAGGAAAATTCCAACAAGAAGATATCATAATCTTGAACATCTATGCCCCAAATACAAGGTCACCCACATTTATAAAATAGACATTGATAAAACTTAAACCACACATAGATCCCCACACATTAATAGTGGGAAACTTTAACACCCTTCTTTCAACAAAGGACAGGTCAACAAGACAGAAATTAAACAAAGAAACAATGTCTCTAATAGAGGTCATTAATCAAATGGACCTGACAGATATTTATAGAACCTTAAACCCAAACACAAAAGAATTTAGCTTCTTGTCATCACCTCATGGAACATTCTCCAAAATAGACCACATAGTTGGTCACAAAGCAAGCCTCAACAGATACAAAAAGACTGAAATAATCCCCTGTACCCTGTCTGATCACCAAGGAATAAAGCTGGACCTCAACTTCAACAGAAATAACAATAAGCCTACAACACATAGAAACTGAACAACTTGCTACTAAATGACAGCTGGGTTAGGGAAGAAAGAAAGAAATTAAAATCTTCCTAGAACTCAATGAAAATGAAGATACAACATACCCAAACTTGTGGGACACAATGAAAGCAATGCTAAGAGGAAAGTTCATAGCACTAAGTGCTTTCAAGAAGAAATTTGAGACAGCTCATTCAGGCAACATAATGGCTCAATTAAAAACCCTGGAAAAAGAAGAAGCAGACACACCAAAAAGAAGTAGACTGATGGAAATAATAAAACTTAGGGCTGAAATCAATCAATTGAAAAAAAAAATCAAAGAATCAATGCAACCAAAAGCTGGTTCTTTGAGAAAATCAACAAGATAGACAAACCCTTAGCCAAGCTAACTAAAAGGCAGAGAGACACAACCCAAATAAACAAAATCAGTAATGAAGAGGGGTACATAACTGCAGACACTGAAGAAATTCAAATAATCATTAGGACTTATTTCAAAAGTCCATATGCCACAAAATTTGAAAATCTAAATGAAATGGACAATTTTCTTGAGAGATTTGACTTACCAAAACTTCAGGTTTGACAATCCAAAACTTCAGGACCAGGTAAATCAATTAAATAGTCCAATATTCCCCCAAAAAATAGAAGTAATGATCAAAAGTCTCCCATCCAAATAAAAGCCCAGGACCAGGCAGTTTTGGTGCAGAATTCTACCAATCCTTCAAAGAAGAGCTAACTCCAGTTCTCTTCAAAGTATTCCACAAAATAAAAACAGAAGGAACATTACTAAACTCATTTTATGAAGTCACAGTCACATTGGTACCTAAACCACACAAAGACCCACAAAGAAAAAGAATTTCAGCCAATTTTCCTTATGAAAATTGATACAAAAATACTAAACAAAATACTTGCAAAATGAATACAAGAACACAACAATGATATCATCCACTATGACCAAGTAGGCTTCATCCCAGGTATGCAGGGGTGGTACAATATATGGAAATCCATCAATGTGATCCACCATATTAAGAAACTGAATGAAAAAAAAAAAAAAAACACAAGATAATCTCTTTAGATGCTGAAAAAGCATTTGACAAAATCCAACATTCATTCATCTTTAAATTATTGGAGAGATCAGGGATACAAGGCACATATTTGAACATAGTAAAGACGATATACAGCAAGGCTATAGCCAACATCAAACTGAACAGAGAGAAACTCAAAGCAATCACACTGAAATCAGGGAAAAGACAAGGCTGCCCACTCCCTCAATATGTCTTCAACATAGTACTTGAAGTCCTAGCCAGAGCAATAAGACAGTTGAAGATCAAGGGGACACAAATTGGAAAGGGAGAAGTCAAATTATCACTATTTGCAGATGATATGATAGTATACCTAAGTGACCCCAAAAACTTTACCAGGGAAATCCTGCAGGTGATAAACACCTTCAGCAAAGTGGCCGGATACAAAATTAATTACAAAATATCAGTAGCCTTCCTGTATACAAAAGACAAAAGTGCTGAAAGAGAAATTAGGGAAACAACACCCTTCACAGTAGTCACAAATGACATAAAGTACCTTGGAGTAACCTTAACCAAGCAAGTCAAAGACTTGTATGAAAAAAATTTCAAGTGTCTGAAGAAATAATTAGAAGAAGATATCAGAAGATGGAAAGCTCTCCTGTGCTCATGGCTTGTCAGGATTAACATAGTAAAATTGGGCATCTTATCAAAAGCAATCTACAGATTCATTGCAATTCCCATCAAATTACCAACAACATTCTATACAGACATGGAAAGAAAAATAATCAACTTCTTATGGAATAACAAGAAACCCAGAATTGCTAAAACTATCCTCTACAATAAGACCTTCTGGAAGTGGATCAAAGACATCAACATAAAACCAGATACATTAAGTCAGCTAGAAAAAAAAATTGGGAATACCTTGAACTCATTAGCACAGGAGACAACTTCCTGAACAGAACACCAACAGCACAGGCTCTAAGATCAACAATCAATAATTGGGACCTCATGAATCTGAAAAGCTTCTGTAATTCAAAGGACACTGTAATCAAAGCAAAACAACTGCATACAGATTGGGAAGGAATCTTCACCAACCCTTTATCTGACACAGGACTCATATCCAGTATATATAAAGAACTAAAGAAACTGAAAATTAGCAAACCAAGTAATCTAATTAAAAAATGGGGAACAGAGCTAAACAGAGAATTCTCTGTAGAGGAATATCAAATGGCAGAGAAAAAATTAAAGAAATGCTCAACCTCATTAGCCATTAGGGAAATGCAAATCAAAACGACACTGAGATTTCACCTTACACCCATCAGGATGTCCAAGATGAAAAACTCAATTGACAACACATGCTGATGAGATTGTGGAGAAAGGGGAACCCTCCTCCTCTGCTGGTTGGATGTAAACTTGTACAACCACTCTGGAAATTAATCTGGTGCTTTCTCAGACAACTAGGAATAGAGCTCCCTCAAGTTCCAGCCATACTGCTCCTAGGTATGTATTCAAAAGAGGCTCAAGTATACAGTAAGGACATTTGTTCAACCATGTTTGTAGTATCTTTATTTGCAATAGCCACAATCTGGAAACAGCCCAGATGCCCCTCAACTGAAGAATGGATGGAGAAATGTGGTACATCTTCACAATGAAGTATTACTCAGCAATGAAAAATAAGGAAATTATGAAATTTGCAGGTAAATGGTGGGACCTAGAAAGAATCATCAGAAGTGAGCTGTCCCAGAAGCAGAAAGACACACATAGTATATACTCACTCATATAGACATATACCATAGGAGAAACCTACTAAAAACTGTACATCTAAAGAAACTAAGCAAGAGAGAGGACCCTGACTAAAAACACTTAATCCCCATCTTGAAATGCAAAAAGGGTGGACATCAGAAGTAAACAGGAAACAATCTAGGAACCTGCACAGAAGGCCTCTGAAAGCCTCTGCCCTGCAGACTATCAAAGCAGATGAAGAGACTTAGGGCCAACTGTTGGGCACAGTGCATGGAATATGTAAGAAGTGGGAAATAGTAAGAGATGGAGAGGATGAGAACCACACAAGTGCAACAGAACCAGAAAATTTGAATACAGGTGTCTTCCCAGAGACTCATATTCCAACTAAGGACTATTCATGGTGATAACCTAGAACCCCTGCACAGATGTAGCACATGACAGTTCAGTGTCCAAGTGGGTTACATAGTAATGGGAAGAGGGACTGCCTCTGACCTAATATGATTGGCCTGCTCTTTGATCACCTCACCCTGAGGGGGGAACAGCCTTACCAGGCCACAGAAGATGATAATGCATCCACTTATGATGTGTGTGATAGAGTAAGATCAGAAGGAAGGAGAAGAGGTCCTCCCCTATCAGTGGACTTGGGGAGGAGCATGTGTGAAGAAGGGAGAGGGTTGGTGGGATCAGGAAGGAAGGAAAGAGGGGCTTATGGGGGGATAGAAAGTGAAGAAATTGTAATTAACAATAAAAATAATGAAGGGTATGCTAAGAATCATCCCGTGGAATTTCCACTGGAAACCTAAAAATCATCTTAATCATGTTCATTTCATTCGATTTTTTAAAATTTGTGTAAGCATGGTAAATCTGCAGCAGATAGATTTTGGTATATAGAAACCAAGAAAACTTGCTAAAGTAAAATAGAGGAATCCATTAACAAATCAATGACATTGACCTGACCCTGTACGCATATGGGGACAAAAACTCTCTATTTTTCCACAGGAAAATGATGGAGCGCAATGGCTATGGGATTGTCTTGGGCAACAAGTGGATGAGGAGTTTTCTTCTGACTATGGTAATGATGTCAATGAAGACCCCTTCAGTCAATATGACTGTTTATTAGGCATAAGTCCCAATCCACATCTACTACATCCAGCTTCCTGGGATGATCCTGAAGTCCCTGTTTATGTCAAAAACGCTTGGTTGGTGGGTTTTCCTGCTTTTGAAGGAACACAAGTAAAACAGACTCTTAACTTTTCAAGAATAGGAAGAGTTCATCCTCTTTGCTTTACCAGAGAAAGTATTTATCAGGACAGCTTCCCAGTCTCCCCTATCCAAGTTGGAATGACTACTACTCTAAAGTTGGGGTGGCAGCTCAAGCTTCCCTTTGCAAGCAGGCAAAGTGGAACATTGCAGGGATATCATTTTCCCTTCCTACAGGAGTTAAGAACGACAGTCTTACATCTCCAATGAGTTACCCTTCCTTTGAGAAAGGGGATCAAGGCACCTGTCCTCGAATGATGGTTCCTTGGCAAGATATATTGAAGAAATGCCCACCATTTACTCAAGGGATAATGACTCTACATTGTGGACTGGACTGGTCTATCCTTAAGGGTTTTAAGAACTTGGCTTCTGATAAAAGCAGTCAAAATTCCTTTGTTTTAGAAAAGCTGTAAGAGCTGGACTTTGGAGGACTTCAAATAAAAATTGGCAAACCTATCTATGGAAACTGGGAGCTGCATTTGGACATACAGACATTCTCTCTGGGAATGCAAGTAGCTTTGCTAAATTAAGCAACTATACCTCTGTTTTGGCATGTGTTAATCCTCCTTATGAAGGATTAACTGCTAATTGGAAATATTGTAGTAAGACATTTTAAGAACAATGATATCTATTCAATTGAATGTGTATATTACAATCTTACTAATTGTGTTAGTGCTGATAATAATGCTCTTTCAGTATTATTTGTTAAGCAACCTGCTTTTTGCCATGAAACTCTTAGGATTTCTGATTCTTGGTATGATGAAACAGAATTTAATTGGACTCAGTTTCACAATCACCTTGCTGGTATTTGGTCTAGCAAAAACTTCTCATTGGGCATGTTAACAAAGAGAAATAAGATCCATAACATAGAATCTGCCAAGAAACCAGGTTAGAATTGGCCAATACATTCTTTGACTCTGTGCTTAAGTGGGGATTGACACCTCAGGATGTGCTTTCCCATTCTTTGACTCTGTGCTTAAGTGGGGACTGACACTTGTGGGCATGGAGGGGATGGGTTTGTTGGCCTGTGCCTGCCTTCCTTGTGTGCTACATTTCCTTCTTCAACAAGTTCAATGCATGCAAGTGCAGTTGCATGAACTTAAATTAAATATATCTAAAAACCCCATTTAATATGGGCGTAAGTAAATGATATGTAAGAGCGAAATTGAGGTTTTTCCAACCTAAGACATAGACTTGTAAAAATCACATCCAAGACCTTGATGACAAGTAAGCAAAAATGCATATTTTGCCAAACTAAGACAGGCTCTCCATGAAACAAAGAAGGGGAACTGAAGGAGTCTGGTAATTGGAATTTTGCCTTCTGGCCTTGGCAGATGTAAGTCTTTATAAGTTCCATGTCTCAGAGACTGTTCTTGGTGGTCTCTGCAAGTGGGCTGTTCTGAGCCTGAGAAGTAGATATCAAGCTCTTTGCAACCTTGGAAACCAGAAGCAAACTTGGTGTAACCTTGAGTGTATTCCTGGATGACTTGCTAGTTTGCACAAATGTATTGCTACTATGAAATAAATTTTGCTTGTATAAGTTTTATACAAGCTTTGCTTTATAAAGTTTTGTATGCACATTCAGTAAACTGAGACTTGAACAGGAAACTGTCTTGTCTCCATTCTTTGAGTCTCTTTCCCCCCATTTACACTCTCTCTTTCAGGTGGACCATGTAGGACTGGACCGCAGGACTGTCAGGTTACCTTCTTTTTTCCCTGCTCTTAAAGGCTCAATACCTCAGGGAACCCTAGCCTCTCCAGCCTATTATAACAATAAGAATGTGAAGGTACATTTAGTGAATACAAGAGTAACTGTTCAATTAAGTCACAACCAAGAAAATTTCAGTTCCAGGAGCACAGTAAGTGACCACCTTTTCATTTGGTACATTCCCCTTAATCCTATATTACTTTGAAGCTTCCCTATTTAGGAAGCTGTCCAATTAAAATATGTTGCTTTCTTACCTCAACTGATAGATCAGTGCTATGTTCTTGGATCCCACAGAGATGCTTTCTTCTATACCAAATGGGATTTCATACAGAGACCTGCAGTCCAATATTATGCAGAGAGAGACATTAAGACACCCAACACTGAATGGGATTTCCTTATGAAATTCTATCTTTCCTCAGTTCTTTGCTAAGTCTGGAGGCAGGAACAGTGTCATAAGTAGAGGGAATTGAGGATACAAGGAGAAAAATGCCCTGAGAATCAAGCTGTAGAGGAAGATGATGCAGCTAGCCTTGATGAGACCTGATAAACTAGTCAGATAGAAGGGGAAGGAGGACCTCCCCTATCAGGGAAGAGAAAATGGGCATAGGGGAAGAAGAAGGAGTGTGGATATGACTGGAAGGAGAATGAGAGGGAGTAGCAGAGGGGATACAAAGTGAACAAATCATAATAATTTAATACATAAGAAAAATTTTGAGCGAGGTGATAGAGTATAGACCTTCTCAGGACTAATGGATTTTTCTTGGGGTTGGTGCCAGGGTGCAGCAAGGATGAACTCAGTTTTCTTTAAGGGATTGGCACTGAGACTCTGATCATGTTCCAATGATTAGATGAACCACACATACTTTGATTGATGTATTTTAATGAAAAATAAATTTTTTAGTGTGACACATGGGTAAGGAATTTGAACCTGGGAGCAACGGAAAAGGAGTGTAAAGTATGTTATATGAAACTCCCACATAATCAATAAAAATAATATGCTGACAACTTTTAAAATGACTTTTAACTTGGAGAAAAAATTCTGCTAAAGGAGGGCAGAGTTTTTTGTTTGTTTGTTTTGTTAAGGCATGCTTTCCAGGAACTCTTTATGTAGCAGAGCATCCTAGTCATGAACTAGTGGTTACCCAGCTACTTCAGACCCCATTAGCTCAGGTGGCACCTCTGAAAAAGTAGTCCTATTCCTAACACTACATTTAGAGGATTTGCTGGAGGACACAACTTCCCTTGTGTCCTAGGCATATAACAGGGACCCATTATTCTGCCCTTAAGGCCTAGTTTTAATTGTAAGCCCTGGACCAAGAGGGTTCCTCACTGACCACTGAGGAAGACACTGCTACTGCAGATTCAGCTGGTTCAAACAAGGCAACCCTGCTCATAGAGGATTGCCAACACAAGTGTGGAACAGCACCAGATTTGAAATAGTTTATCCTCCCACCCCAGTTCTCCATTTCCAATCACTGTTCTTTCTCTGTTTCATCCCAGAAATTATCTTGTTTCTTCTTGTTTCCCTGCTCTTAAAAACTCAATACCCCAGGGAACCCTAGTCCCTGCAAGCCTATTATATCAATTAGGAATAACTGCTCAGTTCAAGTCAATACCTAGGAAATTTCAGATACAACACCACAGTAGGAGAACAACTTGTCTTTAGGTACATTCCCCTTAATTCCACATCACTCCTGACATTCTCACATAGATAAACAGGAAGAAAGGTGTGGGATATAGATAAAGGGATGAGATAAAAGCTTATTGGGTTTCACAAGAAAAGTCACATGTGTACAGGATTAGAGATACTGGATGCTTTGGAGAGTTTGTATACTCATCTTCATGGAAATCTTGAGATTCTCTCAGGTGCTGAATGGCTGAGAGGCCGTATGATGTCATGACACAGGTGAAAGCCAGTAAGAGTTTCAGGAGCCAGTTATTAAAAGGGCCAAGTAGACAGCATGCTTGAGAGAAAGGCTGAGTAATCCTTCATGCTTTAATCTGGGCAGCTGAAAGCACACAACCCAGAGATGACAGATCCTGTGTTCAAGACTCTTAGTTCAGGAAAACTGTCACATATTTCTTTCAAGCGGTCATTAATAAAATCACGTGTCCTTGACATTTGACTTTCACATTATCACATATTCCATTATTATTTGTTAAATGCACAGATATGTCCTTAGTCAGTGAATTGCTTACATATTTACTTACTTGCTCCCTGACCAACGCACCTCTTTGAACAAAAAGCATTTAATTGGGACCTTGCTTATATTTTTACAAAGACCATCAAGATATCACGTCAGCAAGCAGTTATCTTGCTGTACTCCTTTATGAGAGATTTTCATACTGAACCACAGCAGCAGGTAGAGAGAGGGAAATAGAGAGAGAAAGAGCTAGAAATAGAGTCTGAGACCAACAAAAACTAATATATAAATTGACAGAGACTGAATAACAGAGACTCCATTCTGTCTGGTCACTAAAATTGGAATATCAACCTCAAAGCACACCTTCCTGTAATATAACCCACATAGGAATTATATTTTCTAACATGGCCATACCTCCTAACCTTTGCTAGACATTTCCTCACTTGGGACTCCATATGTAAATAGAGAGGTTCAAGGGGACATTGCAACTCAAATCACCAGGAAGTGGAAGAAGATGGAGGGATTTCTAGGTTAAAAGAACATAGTTATCTTGATATTTTGCCATTCAATACAATAATTAATGTTCCATCAACTTCCTAGGTTTAAAGAAAAGGACTGGCAAATCCCCTTTGGGGAATATGTGGATTATTACCATAATGGAGTATTATTCAGCTAAGAACATGACATCTCAATATTTTCAGGCAAATGGATGGAACCAGGAAAAATCATCCTGGGTGAAGTAACTAAAATGCAGAAAGATATATATGGTATATATTCACTTATTAGGAGGTCCCTAATAGTGGGTGATGAAGTTCAAATAGGCTGTCTATTGTGACAAACCTAGTGTTCCAGTAGAGGGATTGAGTGGCAGTGAATTGAGTTGTTGGGCCAGGGCATCCTACAGAAATTTTCAAGCAACACAGGCTGTTGTTCTTAAGATATGTTGCTCTCTGCCCTCAACTGATAGATGAATGCCAAATTTTTGGATCCACAGAGATGTTTCTTTCTGTATCAAATAAGATCACATACAAAGATCCACAGTCAGATATTATGCAGATATTGAGACTTGAAAACACCCAGCTCCAAATAAGATTAGCCTATGAAATAATCTCCCTCCCCTCAGAGCTCTGGGAAGCCTGCAAGAGAGCAGGCAGGAAGAGTTACTGAAGTAGAGCAAATTGAGAACACAAAGAGAATAATGCCTTTAGAATCATGCTGCAGAGGAAGATGATGGAGCCAGCCTTGTGATACTTGATAAGCTAGGGTCAGATAGAAGGGGGAAGAAGTCCTCCCCTATCAGAGAACTAGAGAAAGGCATTTGAAAGTTGAATGGGACTGGAAGGAGAAGAGAAAGGGGGCAGCAGAAGGGATACAAAGTAAACAAATCATAATGAATAAATACAGAAGAAAAACTAATATCAAGGTGATGAAGTATAGAGCTCTTCAAGACCGATGGCTCCTTCTTGGGGGTGCTGCCAGGGTGTGACAAAGATGATCTCAGTTATCTATAAGGGACTTGGCTCTGAGACTCTGATCATGTTTCAATGACCATATGAACAACATATACGTGAGTTGATGTACTTTACAGAAAAAAAAATAATGTGACACATGGCTAGGAATTTGATCATGGGAGCTTTGGAAAAGGAATATAATGTATATTATGTGAAATTACCACATAAACAGTAAAAATAATATGTTGACAACTTTTGCAATGACTTTTAACATGGAGAAAAGATTCTGCTAAAGGAGGGGATAGGTTTACTATGTAAGGCAGTCTTCCTAGGAACTCATTATGTAGCATGGAATCTTAGCCATGGACTAGTGGTTACCCAGCTACCTCAGGTCTCATGAGCTCAAGTGGCACCTCTGAATAAGCAGTCCTGTCACTAAAGCAACATTTAGAGGGTTTGTCTTGAGGACCACATCAGGAAACACACCTGCTCTTGTGTACTAGACATATAACATAGACCCATTTCTCTGTCCTGAAGGCCCAGTTTTAACTGTAAACCCCAGGATCAGGAGGAACATTCACTAACCACTAAGTAGGACAGAGCTTTTGATCCAGCCTGGTCAGCCAAAAGGAAACCATTTAAATAGAGGTTTGCCAACACTAGTGCAGAACAGCACCAGCTGTCAAATAGTTTATTGTACCTAAGTGCTTCATTAACTCATTGATCTTTCTCTGTTTTAGCCAAACATGTCTCAGTAATTCTCTGGTTTCTTTTCTTTTCCCTGCTCTTAAAGATTCAATATCCCAGGGAAACCTAGACCCTGAGAGCCTATTCTATCAGCAAGAAAATCGAAATGAAATCGACAATTTTTTTTGACAGATTCTACATGCCAAAGCTGAATCTAGACCAGGTAAATTAATTAAAAAAAAATCTATATTCCCTAAGAAAGAGAAGCTGTCATCAAAAGTCTCCCATACAAAAAAGCTCAGGGAAAGATGGTTTCACTACAGAATTGTACCAGACCTTCAAACAAGAGCTAACACCAATATTCTTCAAACTTTTCCTCCAAATAGAATGTTGTAATCAACTATTAATATTTACTATTGGTTTATCTTCTAGTAATGCTGCTGTTAATCCTCACCAGCTGTATAACCAAATCACCACACAGAGACTGGGTTTTTAGTTAACATAGAACACAATGCTGGGCAATATTTACTCCCTCCTAAATCTCCAGGCCTCAGTTTCCTAACATTTAGATTTCCCACATTATACTTGTTTTTGTTTTTGTTTTTGTTTTTTTTTTGAAATCTTAGGTCTGGTTCATCTCCAAGTCCTCCAAGCTCTCTCCTCTAGCTCTGCTCTCCTTGCTCTCCTCTTGCCCTCTCCTCCTGCACATCTCCTGCCTTCTCTTGCTCCTCCCCCTTTCCTGTCCTCTGGCTCCTCCCATTGCACAACATTATATCTAGTTGCTTTATTTTGTCCTGTTTACACAAGAGTTGAGACAGGATGCTTATAGTGAATATCACAATGCAATATTGGGATCGAAACCAGAGAGTGGGGAGAGGAGAAATCAGCATTTGAGTTAACAAGGGTAAGGCACATACATTTTAAGAGAACATTATACCAACATTTCCCCCTTTAAGTCCAATAAAATGCTGTTTTTCTTTCAATACAATAATAATTATGAAATTATGAAAACTGTTAGGTAACATCTACATGTGCAATGTCCAGTCCATGCTGGACCAGTTAAAATTAGTAGCTTTCTTCAATTTTTTTTTTTTTAGGGGGGAGCAGTCTTTGATGAGAAATGGCAGTTGAAGAAGTTGAGGCAGGTACAAGCAGAATGCTGGAACATGCAAGATTCTGGAACAGATGTATCAGTTTCTCAGCATGATGAAGAATGATTCTGTTAGGTTTGATCCAGCATCTCTGTCATCTAGTTCTTTTGTTCTGCAAACATATAATTTCTCACAAGCATTATAGAGTTCTAAAATTATAAATGTATGAGATGTACAGGATGAAACAAAACTGTAAGCCAATTTTATCTATGCAAATTAAAAGGTTAGCAAAATACATTTTGAGGATATTATAGCCAAGGATTATTGGCCAAGTATTGATGGAGTTCTGGCTGGAGACATTTTTTTTACGTCTGTCAGTTTCAGAGGTATTTCCAGGTAAAGGGATTATCAAATTAATTTACCTGTTCTGTTTGATCTTGATTTCTCTCCTCTTCTGAATGTCTAAGGTCTTCTGGTGGTCTTCTACTGTCATTTCTGATTTTTATTAGTTTTGAAGGAACCCATAATTTCTCTTCTCCTGCATGAACATAAGCAAAACCTCTTCCCCAGCATAACACATTCCCCACTCTCCACTGTGAAGTTAGGGTATTTTTGAAATATATAGGCTGAAAAAACTCAGCAATTTTTTCTATGACCCAGTGTCTCTCTGCAGCTGTTGTTTGTTGTTCATTAACATTTAAGAAATTTAGGGTCAATAAAGCATTATGTAATCTATCTCTGGGGGTTTTTAATACCCCTCTCCGTTTATTAAGCATGTCTTTTTTTTTTATTTTTTATTTTTTTTAAAGATTTATTTCTTTATTTTACATATGAGTACTCTATTTGCATGTACATCTGCATGACAGTAGAGGGCACCAGATCTTATTATAGATGGTTGTGAGCCACCATGTGGTTGCTGGGAATTGAACTCAGGACCTCTGGAAGAGCAGACAGTGCTCTTAACCTCTGAGCCATCTCTCCAGCCCCATAAGCATGTCTTTTAAAGTACGATTGGATCTTTCAATGCCTGCTTGACCAGTAGAATTGTGAGGTATACCTGTGACATGTTTTACCTTGTTAAATGTAAAAAATTCTTCCATTTTATTATAGACATACACTGTAGCATTATCAGTCTTAATTTGTTTAGGTATGCCCATAATTGCCATCACTTCTAATAAATGGGTAATAACTGAATCAGCCTTTTCAGAGCTTAAGACTATTGCCCATTGAAACCCTGAATATGTGTCTATAGTATAGTGCACATATTTCAGTTTACCAAAATCTGTAAAATAAAGCACATCCATTTTGGGTTACTTGCTGCAGGTAATCGAGTGTGGCTATATAAAGAACAAGTGGGTCATTTTCTCACAATTTCTTTGGCTTGTTGCCAAGTGATAGAAAACTCTCTTTTTAAACCTTTGCTGTTAACATGGTGTTTTTTATGAAATTCTGAGGCCTCTAACACACTTCCTATCAATAGTTGATCAATTTAATCATTGCCTTGTGCTAGAGGACCTGGTAGACCTGTATGAGATCTGACATGTGTTATATACAATGAATTATTTCTATTTCTGATTACTTATTGTAATAGAAGGAACAGTGAAGTTAAGTCTGAATGATCCTGAATTAGATCAGCAGTTTCTATATGCAGAACAACTCTTTCTGCATACTAAGAGTCAGTGACTACATTAAGAAATTCCTGAAAATCTGATAACACCAAGATAATTGCATATAATTATGATTTTTGAACTGAATCATAAGGACTCTCCACCACTTTACTCAGATTTTCTGACTTATAATGTGCCCTTTTTGATTTATTGGCATCCATATAAAATGTGGGAGCTCCAGAAATTGGAGTTTCTTTTACTATATGAGGGAGAATCCAATTGGTTCTTTTTATAAACTGAAGTTGCTTGCTTTTTGGGTATATGTTGTTGATTTTTCCCAAACATTCACAAGCTCTTTCCCAATAATTGTTGTCTGCCCATAATGACACAATCTCAGCATAGGTAAAGGGCACCACAATTTCAGCCGGATCTATTCCAGCCAGTTTACCAAGTCTCATTTTCCCTTTTAGGATCAATTCAGAAAACTTTTCTATATAGGTTTTTAGTTTTTTATTTTGTCTGTGTGCCAAAAATATCCATTTTAAAATACAGTACTGCCTCTGCATAAGAATTCCTGTGGGAGAATGAGTGGAGGGCAAAATAACCAAAATACAGGCCCTTTTTGGATCAATATGGTCTACACATGCATCTTATAATTTCCTTTCTACCATAGCCAATTCCTTTTCAGCATCAGCTGATAATATTCTTGGACTATTTAAGTCTTTATCACCCTGTAAGGTTTGAAATAAGTTACTTAGCTCTTGAGTAGCTAAACCCAGGGTAGACCATACCAGTTAATATCTCCCAGCAATTTTTGAAAATCATTAAGAGTTCTTAACTGTTTTTTTTTTATTTATTTATACTTTTGTGGTCGAATTTTCTGTAGACCTATTTTATATCTTAGGTAATTAATAGAATCTCCTCTTTGTATTTTTTTTGGGGGGAGCAATCTGTAAACAAGGTAAAGTTCTATTTATTTCATCAAAATATTTTCTAATATTTTCATATCTGAATCAGCTAATAAGGTATCATCCATATAGTGGTAAATTATGGATTGAGGAAACTACTTAAGAATTACCCCCAACAGTTGTTGTACAACATATTGGCACAAAGTAGGACTGTTTTAACATCCCCTGTGGTAAGACCCTCCAGTGGTATCTCTTTATTGGACAGCTTCTATTCAAAGTGAGTACTGAGAAAGCAAACCTTTCCCTATCATGTTCATGTAAAGGAATTTTGAAAACGCAATCCTTTAAATCGATCACTATAATAAGCTATTGTTTAGGTAACAAGGAAGGCAAAGGGATTCCAAATTGTAACAATACCATTGGCTGAATAATTTTGTTAATTGCTCTTAGATCTGTTAACATCTTCCATTTGTCAGATTTCTTTTTGATGACAAATACCAGGGAATTCCAAGGGTTGTTGGACTCCTCTATATGTTGAGCATCCAGCTGTTCCAGAACTAGCTGTTTTAGTGCTAGTAACATTTTTTTTTTACTCATAGACCATTGTTCAACCCAAATAGGTTGGTTTGCCAACCACCTTAGTGGTAAGGCTGTGGGAATTTTATTAGCAGTGGCTTCCCAACAGGCAGTTGAAAAAATGACCTCTCCTGTATTTTGTTTATGGACAGCCTGGACAGTCTGAAACTGTTTTTGATGACATTTTTTAATAATTTTAGCTTCTTTATCGGGAGTATTACCTGTTTTTTGGCTTATCTCAGAACTTGGGGGGATGTTAATCTGGGTCTTCCATTGTTGTAATAGATCTCTTCCCCATGAGTTTATGGTTATCTCAGCCACGTATGGTCTTAGTTTTCCTATTTGACCTTCTGGTCCTTTACATTTAAGCCATCTAATACTTTTGTTTCACTTTAGATAAAGTTTCAACTCCTTGGAATTGAATATCCACCTCTTGAAGTGGCCAATGTAGAGGCCAGGATTTAGAAGTAATAATTGTGACATTAGCCCCAGTATCTACAAAGCCTTCAATTTCAATATTATTTAAAATTATCTTTAATTTTGGCCTTTGATCATTTTTAGAGGTTTGCCAATATATTTGTTTTTTGTTCTCCTCCTGATTTTTTGATTCATCTATAGAATCTGCTTTGGCCTTGTAAGAACTGGGGTCTCACAGCTCAGGAGTTCAATCACGCCCTTCCCAGAAACTCCCCCAGACCAAGACTCGTTGCAAAAGCAAGAGGTTTATTAACCATCGTACAACGGGGTCACCCCTGCCGGTCAGCAAAGAGTGGCACCAGGAGACAAAGGCCGTTAGGTTTTTAAAAGAAAAATTATGGGAAATTTAAAGTTGCAGTTTTGGCAATTTAGGATTGGATGAGGAAGTTATAAAGTAAGATAATTGGTTAGTCTTAGGAGCTCAAACTTGGCCTGTCCTGCCAAGTGTGGATGCAGCTGCAATTGAAGGTGGGGGTGGTTAGCTCATCCTTGAAGATTAGGGGCTACAGACTTTTGGATGGAGGTAAAAAGCTACTCAGAAGAAGTCTAGGTTCGTTTCTAAGAAACGCTATCTCAAGGACAAGGGTCTGGTTCTTCTTTTGCTGAGTGAAAGTCATTGCTTGCTTCCCCTTTTTTTATATCTGTCCTCACAGATAGAGTCACATTCCTCTGTTCTCTGGAAAGGTACTAAGAGGCTTTAGCTTAACCTGGACCTAAAACTCAAAACTATAGGCTTTAGAAGACATATAGGTTACAAAGTTAGTCTAACCCTTTCAACCTCACTTTCCAAGTTTTTAATGTTTATTTCCAGAGCAGTGGTGTTTTCTTGTGGAGGAGTATCCCTGTCCTGTTCTGGGGCCTGGGAGAGGCCCCTTGGGTGTTTTTTGATAAAGGATTACCCCATTTATCTGTGACTGCTCTACCTTCACTAGGCCAGTGACAACCCTTGCCACATCTTCTGCATATTCTAGGAAGCATAGGCTCCCTTCTTGAATTACTTTGGTTTTCCTGGTAATTTCTTCTGTAGTAATCTCGCCCATCATAATTACAACATTTCTCAAGGTCTTTTGAGGTAGCTTCTCCTATCAAGGTCAAATTGGGTGAATGAGGTCTAATGTCAATCGTATTTCTAATCCATTCGTCTATTGGAGCAGATCTTGCTGTTAATGGCCTTGTTGCCACTTTGCATTCAGTGTTAGCATTTTCAAAAGCTAAAGATTCTATTAGTGCTTTTCTAGCTATTGGATCTGATATACTTCTATCCACAGCTGAAGTCAGTCTTTGCAAAAAGTTAGTAAATGTTTCAGTTGGATGTTGTATGACCTGGGAGAATGGCTCAAGCCTTTTTCCTGATTCCTCAACCTTGTCCCAAGCATTTAAGGTTGCTAAGCGACATAATGATAAGGTTTCTTCCTTATATACAGTTTGTATCTCCGTGTCAGCATACTGGCAATCACCAAGCAGCTGTTCCTTAGAAACAGCAACACCTCTGGCTCTATTTTTGTGTGCTATCTCTCTAGCCTCTTCCCTCCACCATGATAGCCATTGTAAATATGGCCCAGGTTCTAATATTGTATTTGCCATATCCTCCCAATCCTTGGGATTACTCTACTTTTGATTGACCAGGAAGTCAACATTTGTTTTACAAATGGTGTGTGCATTCCAAAATTAGTAACACTTTCCTTAAATTTCCTCAGATCTAGCACTTCCACAAGGTTCCATTCAGCTTCATGATAATTTAGTGGATGATCATCATCTGCTGGTATCTGCTGTTTAGTGACTGGATAAGCCAATGTTTGTTTTCTAACCACCTTTGGTAGGCTTTCTTTATTTTTGTCTTTTGCCTCTACCTGAGTATTTTCTTTACTTAGTATTCTAAACTCTTCTCTTAAGGTCTGCACACATATTTCATACCTATCTCCCTGTTTTGTTGTTGTTGTTGTTGTTGTTGTTGTTGTTGTTCAATAATCTCTTGAATCTCCTGTTTTATGCCTCTCTTCCAACTTTTAATTTTTTTATATTGCTCTAGTTGTTCTTTGTGGTGTTTTAGTATCTTTTCTAAAACCTGTGCCCTATCTTCCTGTTGTTTATTCTGTTCTCCATGTTTTTGTATTTCTTGTTTTATGTACTATTTCCAACCTTCATTTTTTTCTTTTATATTGTTCTAGTATCTTTTATAAAGCCTTTGCCTTCAAGAAGACATAAAAGGCTAATGCAATGATTAAAGTTAAATTGAGGACTATGAATGTAAGCACAGGTACAATTCTTAGACTTTCCTTTATTTCAGTCTTAAAACCATAGATAGATTATCAGCCAAGCTCCAAGAAGTCTGTTTTATTGTTTCTTCCATCCTGTTAGATTGTACTGGCAGCTAGTTTTGTTAGGGAAGTCTCAGGTCTGCTCACAGTAGGCTACCTTTTACTCCAAGGCCTGTATAAGAGTCTCTCTTAAAGAGACAGTAATTAACCTGGGAGTTTTTAGGTTATAAGTTTAGGTTTAATCACTGGGAGCTTACTCCCCCCTCCAAATTATGTTTAAGTATGATTTAAAGGGTATAGATTCTTAGATTAGTCGGGCCCCATTTGTTGTAATCAACTATTAACATTTACTATTGGTTTATCTTCTAGTAATGCTGCTGTTAATCCTCACCAACTGTATAACCAAATCACCACACAGAGACTGGGTTTTTAGTTACCTAGAACACAATGCTGGGCAATATTTACTCCCTCCTAAACCTCCAAGCCTCAGTTTCCTAACATTTAGATTTCCCACATTATACTTGCTTCTTTTTTGAAATCTTAGGTCTGGTTCATCCTCCAAGTCCTCCAAGTTCTCTCCTCTACCTCTGCTTTCCTCGCTCTCCTCTTGCCCTCTCCTCCTACTCATTTCCTGCCTTCTCTCCCTCCTCCCCTCTTTTCTGTCCTCTGGCTCCTCCCATTGCACAACATTGTATCTAGTTGCTTTATTTTGTCCTGTTTACACAAGAGTTGAGAAAGGATGCTTATAGTGAGTATCACAATGCAATATCTATATTGAAACCAGAGAGTGGTGGAGGGGAGAAATCAGCATTTGAGTTAACAAGGGTAAGGCATATACATTTTAAAAGAACATTATACCAACAATAGAAACAAAAGGAACACTACCAAATTCATTCGATGAAGCCACAGTCACCTTGGTACCTAAACCTCACAAAGACCCAACAAAGAAAGAGAATTTCAGGCCAATCTCCCTCATGAACATTGATGCAGAAAACAATCAACAAAATACTTGCAAACCGAACCCAAGAATACATCAAATATATCATCTACGATGACCAAGGTGGCTTAATCTCAGTCATACAAGGGTAATTCAATATACAGAAATGCATCAATGTGGTCCACCACATAAATAAACTTAAGGAGAAAAACACATGATGATCTCCTAAGATACTGAAAAGGCATTTGACAAAATCTAACATCCATCCGTGTTTAAAGTCTTGGACAGATTAGGGATACAAGGCACATACCTGAACATAGTAAAGGCAATACATAGCAAGCCAATAGCCAATATCAAATTCAATGGAGAAAAATTTAAATCAATCCCACTGAAATCAGGGACAAGGAAAGGCAGCCAACTCTCTCCATATCTCTTAAGTCCTTCTAGGGCAATAAGACAATTAAAGGAGATCAAGGGGATACAAATTGGAAAGGTAGAACTCAAAGTATCACTATTTGCAGATTATATGATAGTATATCTGAGTGATTCCAAAAATTCTTCCAGGTAGCTCCTGCAGCTGATAAACACCTTCAGTAAAGTGGCTGGATATAAAATTAACTCAAAAAGTCAGTAGCCCTCCTGTATACACAAGACAAATGGGCTGATAAAGAAATTAGGGAAACAACACCCTTCACAATAGCCACAAAGGATAAAAAGTACCTTGGTGTGAACCTAACCAAGCAAGTAAAAGAGTTATATGAAAAAAAAAATACAGTCTCTGACAAAGAATTAGAAGAAAATATCAGAAGATGGGAAGAACTCCCATGCTCATGGTTTGGCAGGATTAACATAGTAAAAATGGCCATCTTACCAAAAGCAATCTACAGATTCAATGCAATTCCCATCAAATATGACACATTTCTTTACAGATCTTGAAAGAAAAATTCTCACCTTCATAAGAAACAACAAGAAATCCAGAATTGATAGAACAATTCTCTAGAGTAAAAGATCATCAAGAGATATCAGCATCCCTGTTCTCAAACTGTACTATAGAGCAACAATGATAAAAACTGCATGGTACTGGCATAGAAACAGACTGCTGGACCAATGGAATAAAATAGAAGACCCTGAAATATATCCACACTTATGGACACCTGATTTTTTACAAAGGTGCCAAAACCATACAATGGAAAAAAGACAGCATCTTCAACAAATGGTGTTGGTCTAACTAGATGACTACATGCAGAAAAATGAAAATAGATCCATACTTATCAGCATGCAGAAAACTAAACTCCATGTAGATCAAAGACAGCAATATAAAACCAGACACACTAAACCACTTAGAAGAAAAAAATGGAGAAGAGCCTTGAATTCATTGGCACAGGAGACAACTTTCTGAACAGAACACCAGCAGAACAGGCTCTAAGAGCAACAATCAATAAATGGGACCTCATGAAACTGAAAGCTTCTGTAAAGCAAAGGACACTTACAGAACAAATGACTGCCTACAGATTTGGAAAGAATCTTCACCAACCCTATAACTGACAGAAGACTAATATCCAGTATATATATATATATATATCCAGTATCCAGTATATATATATATATATATATATATATATATATATATATATAAAGAACTCAAAGAGTTAAACAGCAACAAAACTATTAATCCAATTAAAAAATGGAGTGCAGAGCTAAAGCGAATTCTCAACAGGAATATCAAATGGTGGAGAAACACTGAAAGAAATATTCAACGTCCTTACTCATAAGGGAAATGCAAATCAAAATAACCATGAGATTTCAACATACACCTATCAGAATGGCTAAGATGAAAAACTCAAGTGACAACACATGCTGGAGAGGTTGTGGAGAAAGGGGAACCCTCCTGTACTGCTGGTGGGAATATATACTTGTACAACCACTCTGGAAATCAATCTGGCACATTCTCAGACAACTAGGAATAGCTCTACCTCAAGATCCAGCTCTACAACTCCTAGGCATATATTCAAAACAGGCTCAAGTACACAATAAGGACATTAGTTCAACCATGTTTGTAGCAGCTTTATTCTTAATAGCCAGAAACTGGAAACAACCCAAAGGCACCCCCCACACCCATGTGACAAATGGATACAGAAATTGTGGTATATCTACACAATGGAATATTACTCCGCAATAAAAAACAAGGAAATCATAAAATTTGCAGGTAAATGGTAGGAACTGAAAAGTTCATTGTGAGTGAGCTATTACAGAAGCAGAAAGACACAAATGGTATATACTCACTAACAGACTTATAATATGAGATAAACTTACTATAATCTGTACACCTAAAGAAACTAATCAAAAGAGAGGATTCTGGCTAAAATGCTCAATCCCCATCCCAAAAGGCAAAAAGGAGGGACATCAGAAGAATGAGATAACAGGGAACAAGTGAAGAGCCTGCCACAGAGGGCCTCTGAAAGGCTCTGCCCTGCAGCCTATCAAAGCAGATGCTAAGACTTATGGACAATCTTTGGACAAAGTGCATGGAATCTAATGAAAGAAGTTGGAAACAGTAAGATCTAGAGGGGTCAGGAACTCCACAAGGAGAGAAACTGAACCAAAAAATATGGCACATGGGTTTTTCTGAGACTGATACACCAACCAGGGACCATGCATGGAGATAACCTAAGACCCCTGCACAGAAGTAGACCATGGCAGTTCAGTATCCAAGGGAGTTGCATATCAATAGGAACAGGGGAGGTTCTATATTAATAGGAACAGGGACTATCTCTGACATGAGCTCATTGGCCTGCTCTTTAATTACCTCACCCTGATGGCATAGAAGCATTACCAGGCCACAGAAGTAAACAAAGCAGCCACTCCTGATATTACCTAATTGACTAGGATCAGAAGGAATGAAAAAGAAGACCACCCCATCAGTGGACTTGGGGAGGGGCATTCGTGCAGAGGGGGGGGGAAGGAATGGATTGCGTCAGGAGGAGGGAGAAAACCACAGGGGGGATACAAAGAGAATAAAGTGTAATTAATAAAGAATTATTTTTAAAGTTGAAAAAATTGTGAAGGTACTTTTTGTTAGTACAGGAATAACTGGTCATTTCAAAGTCACAACCTAGGAATTTTCAGATCCAAGACCACAATAGGAGACCACCTTGTTATTAGGTACATTCCCCTTAATCCAACATCACTTTGAAGCTTTCCTACTAAGGAAGCAGTCCAGTTAAATAAACAATAAAGTTTAATTTCCTACCTGACATTGTCACAGAGGTAAACAGGAATAAAGGTGTGGGATCTGGATAAAGGGATGAGATAAAGGCTTGTTGGGTTTCACAAGAAAAAGTCATACAACCCAGAGATGACAGTTCCTGTGTCCAAGACTCTTAGTTCAGAAAAAGTGTCACATATTTCTTTCAAGTGATCATTAATAAAGTCATGTGTCCTTAACATGTGACTTTCACATGTTATCACAGATTCTATTATTATTTGTTAAATGCACAGATATGTCCTCTGCTATTAAGTTAATTACTGGGAAAACTCTCCCTGACTAATGCAACTCTTTGAACAAAAATCATTTAATGGGAATAGTTCTCTTATTTTTTTACAGAGAGCATTTAGGGTGTCAAGCCAGCAAGAAGTCAAAATGTTGTAGCCCTTCAGCAGAACTGAGAGCTTCTCATACTGAACCACAAGCAGCAGGCAGAGAGAGGGAGACAGAGAGAAACAGAGAGAGAAAGAGCTAGAAAGACAGATTCAGAAATAGAGAGACATAGACCAAAAGAAACAAAGATATAAAGTGACCGAGCCCAAAAGACAGATACTCCATTCTGTCTGGTCATTTTCATTTTCATATCAACCTCACAGCACACCCTCCTATAATAAAACTCCAATAAGAATTATAACAAGGCCATACCGATTAACCCATCCCAGACATTTCCTCTCTGGGGACTCTTCACATAAATAGAAGAGCTTCAAGGAGACATTGCAATTCAAATCACAAGAAGTGGAAGAAGGAGGAGGAGATTCTAGACTAAAGGAACATAGTTATCCTGAAAGTTTGTGATTCAATACAATAGTTAAAGTCCCAGCAAGTTCAAAAGATTAAACAAGACTGACAATCTCCTTTGGGGAAAATGAGAAATATTTCCATAAAAGAGTATTATACAGCTAAGAAAATGACATCATGTTATTTTCAGGCAAATGGATGGAACCAGGAAAAATCATTCTGACTGAATTAACTAAAATGCAGAAAGACAAATATGGTATGTATTCACTTATTAGGACATCTTCTAATAGTGAGGGATAACATTCCAATAGGCAATCTATTGTGAACAAACTAGTGTTCCATGAAATATTGGATCAGTTAATTGAGTTGTGGGACCAGGGCATCCTATGGAAAATTTCAAGAAACCCAGTCTGTTGTTGTTAAAATATTTTGCTCTCTGCCCTCATAGACCAGTGCGATGTTCTTATATCCACAGAGATGCTTCCTTCTACATCAAATCAGATTGCATACTAAGAACCACAGTCCAATATTATGCAGAGAGAGACCTTAAAACACCCAGCTCTAAATGGGATTTCTCTATGAAATTCTCCCTATCCTCAGATCTCTGGGAATTTTGCAGGAGAGAGGCAGGAAGTGTGTCACACGTAGAGTGAATTGAGGACAGAAGGAGAGAATGTTCTGAGAATAAGGCCTCATAAGAAGATGATGCAGCCAGCCATGATGTATCCTGATAAGCTAGGGTCAGGTAGAAGAGGTAGGAGGATCTCCCAATCAAGCAATTAGATTAAGGGCATAAGGGTAGGAAAAGGAGAATTTGTAGGACTAGGAAGAGAAGATGTAGGGGGTAGCAGAGGGAAAGAAATAAAGAAATTATAACAAATAAATACATAAAAACTGTGATCAAGGTGATGAAGTATATAGCTCTTCAGAACTGATGACTTCTTATTAGGGGTGGTGCCAGGGTGTAGTAAAGATGAACTAAGTTTTCGTTGAAGGACTTGGCACTGAGACTGATCATATTTCATTGAGTATATGAACAACTAATACCTTAATTGCTGTATTTAAAAAAAAATATTGTGACACCTGGGAAGGAATTTGATCCTGGGAGCAATGGAAAAGGAGTGTAATGTATATTATATCAAATTTCCACATAATCAATAAAGATAATATATTGTCAATATTTATAATGACTTTTACCATGGAGAAAAGATTCCACTAAAGGAGGGCAGAATATTACTATGTAAGGCATGTTTCTAGGAACTCATTATGGAACAGAGAATCCTTGCCATGAACTAGAAATTAACCCACTACCTCAGGTCCCATAAGCCCAGGTGGCACCTCTGAACAAGCAGTCCTGGCACTAACACTACGTATGAAGGGTTTGTATGGATGACACAGGTGCTCTTGTGTTCTAGGCATATAACACATATCCATTTCTCTGCTCTGAAAGCCCAGTTTTAACAATGAATACCAGGACCAGAAGGGTTTCTCACTGACCACTGAGAATAATATAGCTGCCTATCCAGCCAGGTGGCTAGGCAAACCTCCTGACATAGGGTTCCAAACACTAGTGTGGAACAGCACTAGCTCTCAAAGAGTTTATTGCCCCTCAGTTCTCCTTTTATGCTCAATGATCTTTTTCTGTTTCAGTAAACCAGTCTCAGGAATCATCCAGTTTCTTTCTCTTTTCTCTGCTCTTAAAGTCTCAATATCTTAGGGAAGGCTAGATCCTGGGAGTCTATTATATCAATAAGAAGGTGAAGTTACATTTAGTGAGCATTCCAGTTCAAAGTCATAACCTATGAATTTTCAGATCCAGGACCACTGCAGGAGACTACCTTGTCATTTGATACATTCCCCGTAATCCCACATCAATTTGAAGCTGTCCAATTGGATAAATAGTAAAGTTTCATTTCCGCCCTTATGTTGTCACAGAGGTAAACAGAAGTAAAGTTGTGGGAAATGCATAAAGGGATGAGATAAAGACATGTTGTATTCCACAAGAAAATGTAACATGTGCACAGGATCAGAGATACTGGACACTGAGGAAAGTTTGCTTACTCATCTCCATGGAAACCTCAAGATTCTCTCAGGTGCTGATTGGCTAAGACATTGAATGTTGTCATGAAACAGGTGAAATCCAGTAAGAGTTTCAGGAGCCAGTTATAAAAAGGGCCAAGTGGACAGTGAGCTTGAGAGAAGGACTAAGCAGCCCTATATGCCTCAATCTGGGTAGCTGAATTCATACAACCCAGAGATGACAGTTCCTGTGTCCAAGACTCTTAGTTCATGAAAAGCATCACATATTTCTTTCAAGTAGTTACTAAAATTCACATAATTTTATAATTTTATAATGTGAGTTTCCCATTATCACAGATTCCATTTTCATTTGAAAAATGCACAGATATGTCCTCAGTCAGTGACTTACTTCCTGGGAAAATGTTCGCTGAACAAGGCAAATCTTTGAACAAAAAGTGTTTAATTGGGACCTTACATGTATTTTTACTGAGACCATCCAGGATGTCATGTCGGCAAGCAGTCATGTTGTTGTAATCCTTCAGAAGAACTGACATCTTTTCATACAGAACCACAAGGGGCAGGCAGAGAGAGGGTGACAAAGTGAGAAAGAGAGAGAGAAAATGCTAGAGAAACAGATTCAGAAATATTGGGACCTAGACTGACAGAAACAAAGCTATAAATTGACCTAGACGAAGAGATAGTGACCCCATTCTGTCTGGTCATTTTTATTGGCATATCAACCTCCAAGCACACCCTCCTATAATATAAGTACAAAATGAATTATATTTTTTAATATTTGTTCATTTTAATTTTTACTAACACCAATCTTTCTTGTCCACTCAGGCCCTTCCCCAAATCCACTGATAAGGGGTGGTCTTCCTCCCCTTCCTTCTGATCCTAGTCTCTAAGATCTCATCTGGAGTGGCTCTATTGTCTTCCTCTATGGCCTGTTAAGGCTGCTCCATCATCAGGGTGTGGTTTTCAAAGACCAGCAAATCAGTTTATGTCAGAGGTAGCCCCTGTTCCAATTACTATGGGACCCAGTTGTACACTGAAGTGCCATGGGCTACATCTGTGCAGGGGCTCTAGTTTATCTCCATGCATGGTACTTGGTTGGAGTATCAGTCTCAGGAAAGATCCTTTCCTGCTCAGACTTTTTGGTTCTGTTGCTCTCCTTGTGGAGCTCCAGTCATCTCCAGATTTTACTATTTCCAACTTCTTTTATTAGATTCCATGCACTCTGCACAAGAGTTGACCATATGTCTCAGCATCTCCTTTGACAGTCTGCAGAGAAGAACCCTTCAGAGGATCTCTCTGGCAGACTCCTAACTTGTTCCCTGTTTTCTATTTTTCTGATGTCCCTCCTTTTTGCCTTTTGGGATGGAGATTGAGCATTTGAGCTGGAGTCCTCTCTCTTGATTACTTTCTTTAGACGTACAGATTTCAGTAGGTATATCCTGTATTATATTTCTATGAGTGGGTATATAGTCTGTGTGTCTTTCTGATTCTGGGACATTGGAATTCAATCACCAGGAAGTAGAAGAAGATGGAGGGATTTCTAGGATAAAAGATCATAATTATACTGATAGTTTGTCATTCAATACAATGATTATAGTCCCAGCAACTTCAAAGATCTAAAGAACAGGACTGACAATCTCCTATGTGAAAAATGTGGAATATTTCCATAATGAAGACTTATTCAGCTAAGAAAATGACATCATGATATTTTCAGTCAAAAGGAAGGAAACAAGAAAAATCATCTTGGGTGAAGTACCTAAAATGGGGAAAGACAAATATGGTATGTATTCACTCAAGTAGAGGTCTCCTAATAGTAGGAGATAAAGTTACAGCAGGCCATCTATTGTGACCAAATCATTCTTCCACTAGGGGGAATGGATAGCCATGAATTGAATTGTTGGGCCAGGGTGTCCTATAGAAATTTTCAAGAAATCCAGGCTTTTTTTATTAAAATATATTGTTCCCTGCCCTCATCTGATAGATCAGGGCCATGTTCTTATATTCACAGAGTTGCTTCCTTCTGCATCAACTGGGATTGCTTACAGAGACCCACAGTCCAATATTAAGCACAGAGAGACCTTAAAAAACTCAGGTCTAAATGGCATTTCCTTATGAAATTCTCCCTTATCTCAGAGCTCTGGGAAGGCTGTAGGAAAGGATACACGAAGAGTGTCATAAGTACAGGGAATTGAGGACACCAGAAGAACAATGCCTTGAAAATCAGGCCACAAAGAAAACAACACACCAGCTTTGATGAAAAATGATAAGCAAGGGTCAGATAGAAGGGGGAGGAGGACCTCCACAATAAGTGGAATTTTAGAAAGGGTTTAGGGTATGGAGATGGAAGGTGGGAGTGATTGAAAGGAGAAGAGGGTGGTGGCAGCAAGCAGATACAAAGTGAAAAAATCGTAATGAATAAAAACATGACACAAACTTTGATCAAGGTGATGTATAGAGATCTTCAGGACAGATGGCTTCTTCTTGGGGTTGATACCAGTTTGCGGCAGGATGAACTTAGTTTTCTTTAAGGGACTAGGTGTCCTATTTGGGACCATTGATCCACCATTCTTTTTCTATGCCAGTACCATGCAGTTTTTATTACTGTTGCTTTATAATACAGCTTGAGATCAGGAATGGAGATACTTTCAGAAGATCATTTATTGTAGAGAATTGTTCTAGTAAATTGGGTTTTTTTGTTTTGTTTTGTTTTTTCATATGTAGTTGAGGATTTTTCTTTCAAGATCTGTGAGAATTGTGTTGGTAATTTGATGGGAATTTCATTGAATCTGTAGTTTGCTTTTGGTAAGATGACCTTGTTTACTATGTTAATCCTGGTAAGCCATGAGCATGGGTGTTCCTTCCACCTTCTGATACCTTCTTCTGATTCTTTCTTTAGAGACATGAATTTGTTTTTCATGCAAGTCTTTGACTTGCTTGGTTAGGATCATACCAAGTTACTTTATGTCTTTGACCAAATACAAGAACACATCAAAGATGTCATCCACTATGACCAAGTAGGCTTCATCCCAGGTATGCAGGGATAGTTCAGTATAGGGAAATCCATCAATGTGATCCACTGTATTAACAAATGGGAAAAAAAAACACATGATAATCTCCCTAGATGCTGAAAAAGCATCTGACAAAATCCAACTTCCTTTCATGTTTAAAGTATTGGAGAGATCAGGGATAAAATGCACACATCTAAATATATTAAAGGCAATATACAGCAAGCCTATAGCCAACATCAAACTACACTGAGGGGAACTTAAAGCATCCTACTGAAATCAGAGACAAGGCAAGGCTACCCAATCTCTCCATATCTCTTTTACATAGTTCTTAAAGTCCTTGCTAGAGCAATAAAACAATTGAAGAAGATCAAGGGGATAGAAATGTGAAATAATAAACAGCTTTGGCATAATGACTAGATACAAAACTAACTAAAAAAAAACAAACAAACAGGTGCATTCTTGTATACAAAAGACAAAAGGGCTGAAAAAGAAATTGGGGAAAGAAAAGGAAATATATTATCTAACAAGGTCAGACCTTATAACCCTAACAAGACATTTCCTCACTCCGGACTAAACATGTAAATAGATGAGTTTCAAGTGGATTTGCAATTCAAATCACCAGGAAGTGGAAGAAGATGGAGGATTTTCTAAGCTAAAAGAATATAATTATCCTGAAAGTTTGCCATTCAATACAATGATTAAAGTCCCAACAACTTCCAAAGACTAAAGAGCAGGACTGACAATCTCCTATGGGTAAAATGTAGAATATTTCCATAATGGAGTATTATTCAGCTAAGAAAATGACATCATGATAATTTTAGGCAAATGGTTGGAACTAGAAATAATAATCCTGGCTGAAGTACCTAAAATTCAGAAAGACAAATATGGTATGTATTCACTTATTAGGTGGTCTCTTAACTGTGTAGTAAAATTTTCCAATAGGCCATCTATTGTGACCAAACCATTCTTCCACTATGGAGATTAGGTGGCAGTTAACTGAGTTGTTGGGCCAGGGCATTCTATAGAAATTTTCAAGCAACCCAGGCTGTTGTTATTAAAATGTGTTGCTCTCTGCCCACATCTGGTAGATCAGTGCCATGTCCTTGTATCCACAAAGATGTTTCCTTCTGCATTACATGGGATTCCATCCAGAGAACCACACTCATATAATATTCAGAGAGAAACCTTAAAATACCCAGCTCTAAATGTGATTTCCTTATGGAATTATCCCTCCCGTTAGAGCTCTGGGAAGCCTGCAGGAGAGGAATCAGAGAGAGTGTCATAAGTAGAGGGAATTGAGGACATAAGGAGAACAATGCCCTGAGAATGGCCCCAGAGGAAAATGATGTAGACCTAATAAGCTAGGGTCAGATAGAAGGAAGAGGAGGACCTCCCTTATTAGGGAAGTAGAAAAGGATGGTGGGTGAGACTGGAAGAAGAAGAGGGTAAGGGTGGCAGAGGAGATACAATCTGAACAAATCATAATAAATATATACATAAAAACACTGTGATTAAGGAGATGAAGTGTAGAGCTCTTCAGGACTGATTGATTTTTCTTGGTGGTGGTGCCATGGTGCAGCAAGGATAAACACCTTATTCTTTAAGAGACTTGGTGCTAATACTCTGACCATGTGCCAATTATTAGATGAACAATGCATACTGAAGTTGATGTATTTTAAAGAAAAAAAAATAAAGTGGGCATGGGTAGGAATTTGAACATGGGAGCAATGGAAAAGGAGTGCAATATATATTATATCAAATTCACTCACAAGCAATAAAAATAACATGTTGACAACTTTTACAATGACTTTTATCCTCGAGAAAAGATTCTGCAGAGTTTGACTTTGTAAGGCATGCTTTCCAAGAATTCATTATGTAGCAGGGAATCCTAGCCATGAACTAGTGGTTACCCAGCTACCTCAGATCCTATGAGTTCAATTGTCACATTTGAGCAAGCAGTCCTGCGACTAACTCTGCTTTTAGAGTGTTTGTCTGGAGGACCACAGCAGGGAACACAGCTGCTCTTTTTTTTTTTCCTGGGTGTATAACACATACCCATTTCACCATCCTAAAGGCCCAATTTTAAATGTAAACACCAGGACCAGGAGGGTTCCTCACTGACCACTGAGAAGGACATTGCTGCCCATCCAGCCAGTCTAGCCAAGGCAACTCTATTCATAGAGGTTTGGCAACACTAGTGTAGAACAGAACCAGCTGTCAAATAGTTTATTTCCCCTCATTTTTCCTTTTATACCCACAGATTTTCTCATTTTCAGCCAAACCAGTCCCAGGAATTGTCGGGTTTCTGAAGGAGTCTGGTAATTGGAATTCTGCCTCCTGGCCTTTCCCTGATGCACCTCTTATCTAAGTTCTATATCTCAGAGACTTTCCTTGGTGGTCTCTGCAAGTTGGGTTTTCTGAGCCTCAGAAGTTAGATAGTAAGTTCCTGGTAACCTTGGGAACCAAAGAGCAAAGTTGATGTAAACTTCAGTGAATTTTTGGATGCCTTGCCAGGTGGCACAGATGTGTTGCTACTGTGAAAAAAGTTTTGCTTATATCATTTGCTTTGTAAGTTTTGTTTGCTTGTTTGGTATACTGAGACTTGATCAGGAATCTGTCTTGTCTTCCCCCATTTATACTTACTCTTTCAGGTGGACCCTTTTCTATTGGTATATTGCTCTTTTGACATGTATACACTTTACCCTTGTTTATTCAAATGCTTACCTTCCCCCTGACCCAATCTCTGGTTTCAATCTGGATATTTCATTGTGATAAACAGGCCAAAAAAGAACAACTAGACACAATGTTGTGCAAAGGGAAGAGCCAGAGGACAGGAAAAACGGGAGGAGCCAGAGTGCAGGTAATGAGTGGGAGAAAAGGGCTAGAGAGCTTGGAGAGAGAGAGCTGGAGGACAGATCTTGTAACTATGTAGAGATGGACTGAACATACTATTTCACAAAAAACAAGGATAATGGGTAAAATCTAAATGTTAGGAAACCATGATGGCTTGGAGGTTTAGGAGGGAGTGACTATTGCCCGGCACTGTGTTCTAGGTTAGGTAAATAAACCCAGTCTCTGTGTGGTGATTTGTTTATACATCTGTTTAGGATTAACAGCAAGCTTTACTAATTATTAGATAAATATTAATCTCAGATGATACTTTTTGAAAAGCCCGAAGGATGGGTCAGTTAAAGTCGGAAGCAGGGACCTTGAAAACAAGGAGCAGCATGAGAAAGGCTGGTATTTGAAGCTCCAGATGCTTAAGAAAAAAATGTGCTTCCTGAAGACTGCCCATCTCTGGGAGGAAGACAATTTAGGAAATCAGGGAAATCATGGGGCAGAGAAGTAGCAGGGAGATGTTAATGAGGACTTTAAAGTCAATGCTAATAAAAGCAAAGAATTGGGAAAAATGCCATTTTCCCCTTTAGTTTGTAAACAAAGTTTGTCCCCGGTTCCTAGTTGAAGGTACCATCAATCTGGAAACTTGGGAAAAGGAATCTAACAAGCTAAACAGTTACTTAGAGAAATTAGAGCAGCCAAACAGGCAGAAAAAAAAAAGTACTTCTAAGGATATCTCAAATGTTCATAAAGGAGCTCAAACAGATTTGTGTACTTTGAGAATAAAAAACAATTAAAGAGCTAGATAGTGAGGATGAACGGAGTCAGAGGAAAAAACTGCCAAGTCTCATAAAGACTTGCCTCCTGTGCCCTCTGTCCCCTTGGCTTTCCCTACCACATGTGCAGGAGATATGGGAACAATGCAGGTGGATATTATATTTCTCAGAGAGACAGTCCAATTAGAAAGAGAAAAAGTTCAGTTATTAAGGGAATCAGAGAAATTAAAATTACTCAGTAATAATAATAGTAATGATAAAAATAATAATAATAATTGGATTGTTTGCCTGGTAAATATTATAATCTGGTTTTGACTTTTTTTTTAAATAAGAATTTTTTTTTCAATGCAGTTTATTCAGGAACCTTGAACAATCATCTGACCCTGGGGAAAGCCAGCCCACAGCTTAAATAGTCTCTGGGTAGCCAACCCCAGCGTGCCACGTGGGCAATGCAGATAGGTCCACATACATGAAAGCAAGCCATATCCTTGGCCTTAGCCAAACGTGGAGTTGTTCATGACAGAGAGCACTCACCATCGGGAAGGTGGAAGGCGGAAACCAGCTCCATCTTTAAGGCGCGGCATTAGGCAGCTCTCTGCAGTTCCCACGTTTTTGTTTTAGACGCATCAGGCAAGAGTAGAGGTCTGATCTCTGATATTAGAAATAAATTGGGACTTTGTACCGATGTTCATTTAGGTGTCATCCACCGAAAGAGCATCAGACGCGTTTGATACCTTTTTCTCAGAGACGGGACCTGGGGCATCAACCCGCATGCAATC